>NC_134088.1:21330379-22554129 GCF_000715075.1 Nicotiana tabacum | reverse complement strand
CGCTTTATGAATTTCATTTAACATTACTGTTACTTTTTCTTGGTATTGGACATTATGGAGTGGTAATGTATTGCCACTATAGAGGATTTTTATGAAATTGATTTTATCAAACCTTCCTACATATTTTTAATAAGAATTTAGTAGACAAAATTTTATTAATGTTAAAATCTTAAATATTAAAAAAATAAACATAGAAGGTATTGTAGTCCAAGAAATAGGTTTTTACAGTTATGATATTTCCCAATGAGTTCTTTTGTTTAATGTTTTAGGACTATTTCGGTCTATCAATATTGTATTCATACTTTTATAACAATATAGGCTTTCCGTTTTCTAAATGGATTTGAACAATATAATACATTCTCAAATTAAATTAGTAATAGGACATTATAATACATTTTTAAATTAAATTAGTAATAAAATTTTTTAAAAAGTATATCCTAAAAGTAATAGGATTACATCACTAAAAATATGTCTCTATCCCGAAAGTGATTATACTAAAAAAAAAACCCAACGTGTTCCTAAAGGTATTATGTTAGCATGCTAACATGTAATATTATATGTTTATGCCCGAAAGTAATTATACTAATAGAACTCCTAAAGGTTATCATGTAGGATTCCTAATGTGTGGTATATGTCCTAAAACTAATAGGATTATAATGCTAATATCTAGAATTCCGGTTATGTTCTTTTATTGTGAGTTATTATGCTTAATATTATAAGGTTATTTTTGTAAACCGACATATTATTCATGCTTTTATAATAATATAGATAGATATAAATATAAATTATTATATGCTTAAAATAAAGTTTTCTGAATTATATATAGAGTTGAGTGGAGTTTAATAAGTTTTGCAGAACTAGGAGTTAAACTGAATCTCCTTTATACCAGAAAATTTTACCGTGCTAATAGAACAAAATTGAACTTGTTGATTATGTATAAACTGTTGAATCTCTTGACATAAGGAAAATTTTAGAGTAATACCGGTGACTACAAAAAGATTTTAGAGTTGTAACTGGTGACTACAAAAATTATTTTAGTTCACAAGTTTAAGTCTTAGATATAACATTATAGTATCTTTCATAACTTGTACAAGGTTCACCATAACTTTCTTTTGACATTCTCTCCTCCTTATGAATTGGTCTTATATATATAAGCTGTATAACTTGTAAAAAAATGTACCTACTCAACATTTTCTTATGGTGGATTCAAACAATAGACCTACTTAATTAAAATTAATAGTGGTTGTATACTTTTTGCTACTATTAATTTTTTGATCCCGATAACAAAAATAATAAAAAAAAATAGCACGTACCAAATTTTAAAGAATGCTCGCCAAAAATTTCAGAAAGTTATGTGATTGTCAAGATTTATGTTAAAATCTTAACAATCACCAGAATTTACAGTCATAATGCTAACAAAATCTTGTGATCATCATGATTTTTCCACAAATCATGCCAGTCATTTCAGCCACAATGCTGAAACAATATGGTGATCGTCACGATTTTTCCACAAATCATTATCGATCGCCATAATTTTCCAGCACTGTGGTTGAATAACCGGAGCTTCAAAATTTTCGCTTTCCAAAATTCTGATGAGCGTATTTTAAACTGGACGCTATTTTCCCACGATTTTTGTTAACATGGTCAAACTTTAAACGGTAGTCCTAAAAACGTCCATCCAGCACATTTTTTACTTAATAGAATGGGTATCAAACTTAACCAATAAAGAGTAGCCCACTTAAGCCGTCCAATATTTAACGGATTGGTTTAGATAACTTTTTGGCAGGTCAAATTGGACATAGCCTAAATGGGCATTTGCACAAATGACCTTTTTGGCCATTTTTAAATTCTATCCTCCGATAGCTGTTGGATAAATTTCTCTGTGTATTTTAAATTATTAGTCTTTGAATACGCACATTGAGCATGTACCCATTTCAATAAATATAATTTTTTTAATATCACATAAATATTATATTAATAGCCGTGTTTGAATTATAAAATAGAGTGTAAATTCCTGGGTTCAGTCGAACCCAGTAGTTTTTGAGCAGATTTTTTTATATATATATATATATATATATATATATATATATATATATATATATATATATATATATATATATATATATATAAGAAATTCACTAAATATTTATAAATATATAATTGTGAACCCGGTTGTTATTGTATATTAACTTGTAATTACTGTAAAAACCCCATAAACTTCAAATTCTGGATCCGAATCTATTTTTAATATATTTCCTGTGTTTGTTCTAGACTAAGCCACTTTAAGTTATAATAGTATTGTTTTTAGGTTGTATACACGTTAATATGGTTTGACTTATTGTGAAAAATTAGTCCAAGAGAATAATTGATTGAATTATAGATACTTTATACTTAAATAATAAAATATTAATACACAAAATTTAGTTAATTTTAAAATCCTAAATATTAGTAAAGTAATTAAATAATTATTTTGAAATATGAGAAAAATAATTAAAATAATTATTTTGTTTAGTATAAAATTTATTTTTAAAGAGTAAAAAGGGCAAACGATATTTTGTTAAGAGTTTTCGTGTTTTTAATATAGTATATAGAGTTTCAAAGGCATAGTCTCGCTCACTACTCTAACAGGGGACAAAATTTAAAGCATGACCTCAAAAACGGCCATATGGTACAATTTAATCCTCCAAGTTGCAAATTTGTCGGATCAACTTACCTTTGGAGAGGTTTTAATTTGGGATCTTTACTTAAATAACCGATAGTTTCACTATTTATTTTCTTTAGCCAATATATATTGATTATAATGTTTTCTCTCGGCGCACGTTAACGTGGACCTGCTAACGTACGCAGTTGGAAGCCATGGGGGGGAGAGGACGGCCCAAGCGGAACCTTATGAAGATTTCGGTCACTGACCAGAGATCAACAGATGCACGGAATGCAGTAATGGCGCTGTTTGTCTCACCAAAAGGGGTGAGAATTGAAGAACCAAATGCGACTGTCTCTCCGAGGAGCATGCAAAATGAGCAGAGTAAGATGGAATTAGATCCAGCACCTAAAAATGCCAAGAAGAAAGCAGTGATAGCTACACCTGTAGCTGCTAGTGGTATAGGATGTGGACCTGGGAGTGGAAAAGTTCAGTCACAGTTGAAGATGCCAAATAGCAATGAAACAATGCCATGCAAATCTGACACTGTAGAAATTCCCAAAGGTACTGAGCAAATTAAGAAGGTAAAAGGAAATCAATCTTGGGTTAATGTGGTAACAGGGAATAAATTGGCAATGGGAGGGATGAATCTTCAATATATCCCACCGATGATTCAAGATGGGGAGAAAATTGTGAAACTAGATCTTGAGGATGTTGAACAAGAAAATGCAAAATGGAGCTCAGCAATAGTGCTGTATGTAATCGAAGATTCACCTACAATAGGAGCAATGGAATGATTCATAAATTCAGTAGGTAAATCTCAACTAAACCTCAGATCTATTATCATAATGAAGATTATTTTGTGATTAGATTTTCTAATTTGGAAGAAAGGAACCAAGTGTTGTTTACTGGGCCTCATACTGTCAATAATCGACCCATAGTAATGAAAGCATGGACACCAGATTCCAATCTGCATGATAAAGTATTAAGAACCATTCCTTTGTGGGTAAGGTTTCCAAATCTTCCACTCAATTGCTGGAGTATGAAGGCATTAAGTAAGATAGGGAGTGCATTGGGAAATCCAGTGTATGCTAATGATTGTACAACTGGTTCAGTCAGAATTTCTTATGCGAGAATCTTAATTGAGATGGACATCACCAAACCCCTGCCAAGAAGATTGAAGATGCAGGATCCAATGGGCAAAACAATTGAATAAGAGATTAGATATAATTAGGAACCAACTTATTGCAACAAATGTCTGAAGATAGGGCATAATTACAATGAAAACAGAATTCAACAACCATAGAAGATGGCATACCAAGGGAGAGTAAACAAAGGCAAGCAAGTTTGGCAGAGGACTGACAGAGATAGTTCCAAGGACAATAAGTAGGAGAAGGAGAAAACAAAGAAACCTGAAACAATAAAACCACCAGAGAATAGGCCAATACAGGTTGCAATTGTTAAGCAACCTGAAGAAGCTGGGTAGATAATAGTCAGTGGTAAATCATCAGCTAGAATGGCCAAATCAAAGCAAGTTGAAGAACAGACTGTAGCTGGAAGTAATGACTTTCAATCTTTAGGAAATGATCAAGCAATAAATGAACCAGGAACAAGCAGTATGCAGATGAGAAGCTATGTGGTGCAGGAGTTGTACCAGGACACTCAATTTATGCCAGTATGAGTGTGGCTATATGGAATGTTAGGGGGTTAAATAAAGCTTATAAGCAAAAAGAGATAAAGGAGTTCATAAAGCATAATAAAAAGGCAGTGATAGCCTTAGTTGAGCACAGAATAAAGGAACAGAAAGCTAGCTGCATAATCAAGAAAATTGCTCCTGGTTGGCAGTGGATATCAAACTTCAGCAACAACAATAGAATTTGAGTAATATGGGATCCAAGATTTTTGTTTTTGAGCCAACTGAGATAGATGAACAAATCATACATGGGCAGATCAGAACACATTCAGAGTTGCTAGCATTTGGATTCACAGCAATATATGGTTTGCATACTATAAAAGATAGATTGAAAATGTGGCAGAAGTTGAGACAGATACACAGTTTGCAGCAAGGACTATGGCTAGCAATGGGAGACTTCAATGCAGTCTTAAATAGTCAAGATAGGCAGCATGGTACTATGATACATGATATGGAAACAAAGAACTTTAGAGAATTCATGAATGACACAGGAATAAATGAACTGCATACTGTGGGAAAGGACTACACATGGACAAACAATCATACAAATAGTAGAATAGATAGAGGACTGGTGAACTCTAACTGGATGATGACAATGCCTAGCTTGAGGATACAAGTCTTAGAACCATCTGTCTCTGATCACTCCCCACTTAAGCTTATGATCTCACAAATGCAGAGGAAGAAAACTAGCCCATTCAGATTTTTCAATTGCATTGCTGAGCATCCTCAATTTATGCAAGAAGTTGATCAAGCATGAAACACAACTGGAACAGATGGAAAGATACAGGGAGTGTGGAATAAACTAAGAAGAGTTAGGCAAGCAATCAAAGGGCTTAACACTCAACACTATAAAGGTGTTGATGACAGAATCAAAGAAACTAGAAGGGAGCTGCAGGAAGTTCAGGAGAAGATGAGTTGTAGAGTGCTGAACACAGAATTAATTGAGGAGGAAAAGGAACTAAAGAGTAAACTAGAGAAATGGATACTGATAGAGGAAAATATATATAGGAAATGGTCAAGAGTTCAGTGGTTGAAACTGGGAGACACTAATTCTGCATACTTCTTTGCTCAAATGAAGAACAAGAACAATTTGAATGGTATTCATGCTCTCGCAAATAAACTGGGGGTGCAGCTACATATGGAAGAGGACATAAAGGCAGAAATACTTGGCTATTATAAACAACTGCTAGGGTCTAGTGCTTCTGCAATTCCAGCTATTAATCCAAATGTAATGAAGAGAGGGACAGTGCTAAATAGAGACCAACAAGTTAAACTGATCCAACCAGTGACCAGACAAGCGATATGGCAAGCTTTAAAAGACATCAATGATCTGAAGGCTCCAGGGTATGATGGACTCAATGCAGTATTTTTCAAAAATTCATGGCAAATCATAGGTGAGGAGCTAACACAGGTTGTACTGAATTTCTTTGATACAACACATATGTTTAAGCCTATCAACTGTACCTCAATCACCTTGATCCCTAAAGTTAGAAATCCTACCAGCATCAAAGAATATAGGCCTATTTCATGTTGCACCACACTGTATAAAGTGATCTCTAAAGTTCTGACTAAGAGGTTACAAAGAGTTATGGAGGACTTAATTGATAAGACAAAATCTGCCTTTGAAGAGTAATTATTGATAACATCATTCTAAGTCATGAACTAGTTAAAGGCTATGGAAGGAAAGGAGTGTCACCTAGATGCATGATGAAACTGGATATGAAGAAGGCATATGACTCAATCGAATGGCCATACCTAGAACAGGTCTTGAATGCACTGGCTTTCCCTGAGCAGTTTGTAAAATGGATAATGACTTGTGTGCAACGTGTTACTTATACAATCATGTTGAATGGCTCATCAACTCAGCCTTTTGAAGCTAGGAAAGGGCTTAGGCAAGGGGATCCACTATCCCCATTCCTTTTTGTACTGGCAATGGAGTATCTCACAAGAAGTCTGAAGACTTTGAATCAGATTCCAGACTTCAACTATCATCCTAAGTGTGCAAAGTTGCAAATATTGCAGCTTGGATTTGCAGATGACCTTTTGTTGTTTTGCAGGGGTGACATCGGATCAATTAAGCTTCTATACAACTGCTTTATGAAGTTTTCAAAAGCTTCAGGACTGGAGATCAATAAAAAGAAAAGCTCTATATTCTTTGGTGGTGTGTCACATGATATGCAGGCAGACATATTGGAGTTCCTAGATATTCAAAAAGGAGAGCTACCAGTGAGATACTTGGGAGTACCCTTAAGCTCTAAAAGAGTCTCACTAGTTCAATGTCAACCTCTAATTGACAAACTAGTGGGCATAATTACATCCTGGACAGCCAAGTTCCTATCATATGCAGGGAGGATTCAATTCATCAAGAGTGTTCTGTTTTTCTATCCAAACTTACTGGGCTCAGATTTTTATGCTGCCAAAGAAAATTACAAAACTGATTGAGGCAATATGCAGAAGTTTCTTATGGATAGGGGACAGTAGTATTTCAAAGAAAGCATTACTAGCTTGGGAGAAAGTTTGCCAACCTAAATTAGCAGGAAGTTTTAATGTCATAAATATTAGCTTATGGAACAAAGCAGCTATAAGTAAACAATTCTGGAACCTATGTAAAGAGAAGAATAAGCTATGGATACAATGGGTACACAGCTATTACATTAAGGATAAAAACATCTGGGAAGTACAACTGAACCAAGAATCGTGGATCATGAGAAAGATTGTGAAAGCTAAAGAGAGTTTTGAGGCTGCAGGATACAACTATGAAGATATAAGAAGAATGCGTGACTGTTCTTTTAAGCAAATATACCATATATTGCGAGGTGATTTTAGCAAAGTGAGATGGAGGAGATTGGTATGTAATAATGCATGGTGTCCTAGGTGGATATTCATGCTAACTATGGTGGCAAATGGTAGACTGTACACGAAGGATAAATTGCTAAAGTGGGAAATCCAAACTGATCAAGCATGTCTGTTGTGTAAGCAGGAAAATGAGTCTATCCAGCATCTATTCTTTGAGTGCCAATATGCAGCGGAGTTATGGAAGAGGTTGCTTAAATGGCAAGGCATTAGCAGAACCATATATGGGTGGTCAGAGGAATTAAAATGGGCAGAAAACTGGACAAGAAGAAGGAATGCACGAACAGAACTATTCAAGATGGTACTAGCAGGATGTGTTTATTATGTTTGGCAGGAAAAGAATGGCAGAATTTTTCAAGACAAAGCGAGGAGTTGGGAGATAATTGGCAAGCTGATAGTACAAGAAGTGCATTGTCAAAGCAACAAGGAAGTAGAGAAAGTTCTAAGTAAACTGGATTACTACCCAATGTAATAGATAGAAGTAAATGAGACTAACAGTAGGAAGTTAAGGGGGAGGAAGTATAGGAAGCATAGGAACATATATGTATGGATTTTCTGATTTGCTTGTAAATATTTTCCCTGGTATATAAAAGTTTAATTACCAAAAAAAATAAAATTGGGCTGTATTTAATGGGTTTCTAAATTCTTTTTATGTTCTTAATTTTTCCTTTTTTTTTTCCTTTCCTTCCATCTAACTCAACAGGTTTCATTCTGCGAAAAGAAAATACAAAACTTAACATGTTTCAGAATGCTTTAATGTTTGTTGCCTTAAGTTAAACCATCTCAGGGCTAGATTGATTCAAGTTTTCAAATCTTCCAATAAGAATACAAAACCTGAAATAAAATGTTTATTATTTTTCAAAGAAAAAATATTTGCAATCACCCTCTTTTAGAAAGAACGAAAACAGATAAAATAAGGAGAAGTTGGATAAACTTGGCTGAGTTGAGTTACGAACCATAATTTAATGCGTTTTAATTGACTCAACTTATCTCGACGCAAACAAATCATGACCCATTTATTGGTTCAAATTAAATTCAAACTTCCCATTTCACACATATAACTGAAGATAATGGGGGAATTTTGTCCATAAACTTTTGCAAACTCCATTTTAAGTACAAGACCTCAAAAACTCATATATATGGTAAACTAACATGCGTATTCTCAGTATTAGTCCTCTAGGTTTTACTCTCAAATGTGAAGAATTATCATTCAAATGAATCCGCTTCCTTGAGTAATAGTTAAAAAAATTGTGGAAGCTTTCTTTTTGAAAAGTAGTAGAAAATTAACTGCCAAAGCTCATATATACATTTCGTCTCGACTTTAATTGGATTTATCATTTTCTTCTCTTTTCTCGCTTTTATCTTTTTCGGTTAGAACTTAGGAAAAATGACACAAGTAAAATACTTACTATCAAAAAGGAATATTAGACATGTTACTCCCTCTTTTTCCCAAAATATTTAACTTGTATACACTGCTGGAGTTAACCTATAGGAATTTTTTAAATTCTAGTACAGTGTGCTAAAGTTTCACTTGTCTAAGCTTCAAAATCCAGCACTGATTACTCGAGTTGGTCTGTGTTTTCAGTTGGGGGCATATCGTCCAAAATATTTTTGCGTTTGAAAGGATCACTGGCTAAAGTCTAATAGCTTTTTAAATATCAGCTAAACTCTAATAGCATGGTTTGTAAGTGGCTATTTACTAATTTCTTCCTAAAAAACATGCTCAAAATTACGCTAAATGGACCTTTTAGAACAACCATTTATATCTTGACCCTGTTAGGCAAATTTGGTAAAATAACCCTACAACAAGAATTTTGAAGTCACTATCGACTTTTTGAAGCACGTTGTCAGAACTTTTGTATATGAAAAATTCTTACGATTGTCATGTTTTTTGATAAATCCCGGTAAAATACAGCCACCAATCTTTTGTTCCTCGTTATGACAAAAATAGCAACTCTTTTTTACGTGTAATGACCCAACCAATCGTTTTGAGTTTTAAGGCTCTGTTCAGTGGTTCGAGGTCTTGAGTAGATTCGTATTGTGTATTATGACTTGCTTGCATGGTCGGATTTGATTTTCGGATGTTTCAGAATGAATTTGGATGAGTGATTCTCACTTTAGAAGCTTAAGTTGAAAGTGTTAACCGAGATTTGACTTTTGTGGAAATGACCCCGGAACGGTATTTTGATGGCTCCGATAGGTTCGTATCGTGATTTTGGACTTGGGCGTATGCCCAAATCGAATTCGGAGGTCCCTAGGCTGATTTGTGTTATTTTGCCGAAGGTTGGCAATTTAAAAGCTTAGAATTTTGTTAAGTTTGACCGTAGGTTGACTTCATAGCTATCGTGTTTGAATTTCTATTTCGGCACTTAGAATAGGTCCGTTTTGTCATTTGGAATTTGTTTTCAAAGTTTGTCGTCATTCCGAGTTGATTTGATAGGAATCAGACGCGAGATTGTATTTTTAGAAGTTCTTGAGTTTCGTATTGATTTCATATGTTTTAGAGGTCCGATTCATGGTTTCGGATGTTAATTTGATGATCTTATCGCGCGAGCGAGTTCATGTTATGTTTTTATACTTGTTTTGATGTTTGGTTTGGAGCCCTGAGGGCTCAGATGAATTTCAGACACATTCCAGAGTGTTTGAAAGAGTTTTAGTTGTTGGTTTTGATCAGGTATTGCAGGTCTCGCATTTGTGAGATACATGTCGCATTTGTGATATTAGGCTAAGTCTGCCAGGATCGCATTTGTGAACCCAGAGTTCGCATTTGCGATGGGGGCCTGGGTGAGCTTGTTCGCATTTGCGGTCTTAAGGGTCGCATTTGCGAAATGTCCCATGTTCGCAATTGCAAACTATTCATCGCAATTGCGATGACATCAAGGGTGTGAGGTGCTTCGCTTTTGCGATCATTTCCTCGCATTTGTGGGGTTCGCATTTGCGAAATCTAGGTCACAATTGCGACTGGACATAAAAGCAGAGAGACATGAATTTGGTCTCATTTTCATATTTTGGAACCCTAGACTCGGTAAGAGGCGATTTTGAAGAGGGATTTTCATATACATACATTGGGTAAGTGATTTTGATCAATTTACAACTATTTTACATGAGTATATGTGAGTTTTAACATCAAAATTATGAGAATCAAAGTGGAATTTTGGGAAACTTTGTCTATGTTTTGAAAAGTGAGAATTTAAGTTTTGAGAGTCAATTTGGACTCGAATTTTGAAACAAAACACATATATGAACTTGTGGGGGTTATGGGTAGTCAGAATCTATTCTTGAATTCGGGTATTAACCGGGCGAGCCCGAGGTTAACATTTGTTGGCTTTGAGGTTGACTCTTGCATTATTTGATGTTATTGAGTCAAATTTGATTATATTTGAGTCGAGCGGAGGTGAATTGTAAAGGGAAAGCTATTTCAGAGTATTGATTGGGAGCTTTTGAGGTAAGTATCTTGCCTAACGTTGTGTGGAGGTGACAAGTGTTTACCCGACTTATATGTGAAAATTTGACCATTTTAGTGTAACGACCCAACCGGTCGTTTTGCTTTCTAGATCCCTGTTCCTCTAATTAAGACTCCTCGTATGTGCTTTTACTATTTTATAACTTGCGGGGATGGTTAGTTCGGGTTTGGAAGGATTCAGGTCAAAATCGGAACACTTAGTTCCTTAATATTGTCTTAAAAGGGTTAAGTTTGTAGTAAACGACTGTCGCGCCCCGTTTTCTCGCAAAAGCGGGCTTTCGACATTGTGACAACTCTTTTGAGTGGGAGGATAGGTATTAAAAGAGAATAGTCGCCACCTAACTGTTTTTAAGGTGCGTTAGGGTACCTATTATGCAATGACTCTATTTGACTAGTCAGCATCACCAAAGATCGGGTAAGGGCTCAAATTACCTCAAAGAGAAGGTATTGGGCAATGCTCGCACCAAGAGAAAGTTCGAATAATAGAATCTCGGTAGCCTTGGCTTTCAGCCGGCCAAAAATAAAAGTACAGAATAAGAGAATGAGGGAATCACAGAACAAAGCTCTAATTTTTAGTGAAAGTATATCGATTCAGCTCTCTCTCAAAGGGGAATAGGGGGTTTATATAGTGACAGAAATCGAACAAGTAAACAAGAAAATACTGTAAAATCAAACATAAATAAGGAAGTAATAACATGCAGAATCAATAAAAATCGGATTAGGAAAAAAATAGGTAAACCCTAGTTGACAGAAATCGGAAATTGTCCGGAAATTTTGGCTAATAGGACCCATATAGCCTGGTCATGGTGTATATGGACTAAATATTGTCCAGATTCAAGCGATTGAAGTTGAATAGCCGGATTCTGAGAGATAGTACTTGCCATGTTTAGGCAAGTACTAGGTGATACCATAGTTTTGTAGAAAATAATGAGATAACACACAAAAGGTAAAAAAATCATGGAGATAATCCATGGTTGAGACGGATTTGGAGAGATTTGAGAGGACGGCTAGGGTTTTTGTGGAGAGGAGAAGAGAGAATTTTAGGGCGGCGGGTTAAAGAGAATGAGAGGATTAGGGATGGGGTGGGTAATTAAAATGAGGGGAATAAATGAGGGTCGTTGATCTTAAAAGATCAACGGCTGGGATTTAAAATGAACGGGGCGGGTTAATTAAAATGGGTACCGACCGGGCCTTGTAAAAGGGTCGTTTGACTTTGGGTTGGGGTTACTAGGCTAAGGTGTTGGGCCATTTTTTAGTCCGAAAAATGGTTTGAAAATTGGGCCAGCCTTTTAAACACACATAATTTATCAAAATAATTTATAAAAATAATTAGTAAATGAATAAAAATATTTTTATGTACTAAAATAATTTAAAATATTGATTTAGCATTATAAAAATATAAATATGCTATTTTGACGCCAATAATATAAATAAGGAGCATTTGTATATGAATATAGGCTATTATTGCAAGATTGTGCAAATAACTTTAAAATGCTAATGTAATTATATATATAAAAAATAAAGTAAAAATATTATGAGACATATATGAGGATACAAAATAGTAATTTTGGATGATTAAGTCATCACAAATAATTCAAAGGGATAATTACTAAATATTTATGTAATTTAAATATAAGAAAATTAATTTTAAAGCTCTAAAAATTATGGATAATTATAAAAAGTGCTTGTATAGATTTGTAAGCTAAATAATGATGAAAAAAATAATGTTTTGAAAGTATATATATTATTTGAAAAAATATGAGGGCAAAATTGGGTATCAACAACTGCCCCTCTTTACCCGGAAATGATGAAAGAGTTATCGGGTAAAGAAAAAATTGACCAATTTTGGCCGAATTGAATGAGGGATGATATGATTTGAAAAAATGGGGGCTTAACCCTAGTTCCCGAGTTGCCTACATATCCCTGGTATTACGGGAATCAGGCCGTGTGTATAAGAATGAAGCCGAGGGAGTTGTTATAAGAATGATCGTATGTTTTTGGAAAGGTTTCTTTTGGGAAGGATAGTATCAGATGAATTTATGCGAAATCATGAATGTGAATTTGAAATGTTGTAGATATATCACTTAAAAAATATCTGAACGGTCATAGAGTGAAAGGCGGGAATTGATGGTGGTCGGTTATGTTTGAAATAATTGCAGGGTGTGAACGTTATGAACGGAATTCGGAGCAAAGATTGCTCCCGTTTGGAGAACGGTTACCTCCTGAATTACCTTCAAAACTTAAAACATGGCGCATGCGAATATATACGGGTTATTGCAAGAATTTAAACGTGATGCAAATTTTCTTTGGATCATGAAGGTTGTCTTTGGACGGTGAGGATGATGTCCTTAGACCATGACATCCTGGGCCATGAATCGTGTAATAAAGGGATTCGCAGGCCATGAAATGATGTCCTCGGGCCATGAGGATGGTGCCTCTGGACTATGTCACCTTTGAATAATGATGTGCACTTTTGAGAGATCCTCAGGCCATGGAATGGTGTCTCCCAGCTATGAGGATGATGCCTTCGAACTATGGCGCCTTTGGACAAACTGGCAATGTTTCAGCCCATAAAATATAAAGATATGATGCTTGGTCATATGCGAAATGAGACAAAACAAGGCTTAGTCTTGTGTGAGATGAGGGTAGCGCTTAGCCCTAGGTGAACAAAGAAATAGCGTAGTGGAGATAGTACTTAATCTTATGCAAGGAAAAGGCAATGCTTAGCCATATGCCGGGGGGGGACCAATACTTAGTCTCGTGCGGGAAAATTCAATACTTGGCCTTATGCAATTGGGGAGGCAATGCTTAGTCTCATGCAGGAAAGGCAATGCTTAGCCTTATGCGATTAGGGAGGCAATGCTTAGCCTCATGCGAGAAGAGGAGACAAAGCTTATTCTCATGCAGGAAAGAGGAGACAATGCTTAGCCGCATGCAATAAGAAGAGACAATGCTTAGTCTCATGCAGGGAAAGGCAGTGCTTAGCCTTATACAATTAGGGAAGCAATGCTTAGCCTCATGCAAGAAGAAGAGACAATGCTTAGTATCATGCGGGGAAAAACAATGCTTAGCCTTATGCAATTGGGGAGGCAATGCTTAGCCTCATACAAGAAGAAGAGACAATGCTTAGTCTCATGCGAAGAAAGACAATGCTTAGCCTTATGCAATTAGGGAGGCAATGCTTAGCCTCATGCAAGAACATGAGGTAGATCTTAACCTCATGCAAATGATGAGAAGGCGGTGAGAAAGTAAAGTATTTCTTAGCTCGAGGTGTCTGCGCTAGGTAATTTGTCGCCATGAAGGTAGTGACTTGATGTATCTGCGAATAATGTTATTTTATCGTGCCTGCATCCAAAGAAAAATCGTGAATTTTGTTGGGGGAAGGTTGGCTCGTGATTTTGTCTGCTTGATCGGCCTTTGCTCCTATCTTGGGATCCCATTTAAGTTACCCCGGGCAACATCTGATTGTCATAGAAACAAAATTTTCAAAAAATATGCAATATATTTGATAAATATAGTTATTTGAAATGTAGTAGTATGCGACATCAAATAATTTAGATGAACTGGTGACTGTGACATATTTTAGAGACATTGCGACCTCCTTGCCTTAGAATTTTGAGGCCCCCCCTCAAAATTCTGCCCCAGTTTAAATGCATACTTCTGACAATACTTTTGGTTGTTCCACATATGACGAAGTTGACTGAACTTGCGATCTTACCGCAGTTTCTGATCGTGGGGAAAATGAAGATTTTATTAAGATGTGACCGAACCCACAGGGCTGCCTACGTATGCACTCTTAAACGGGAATCAGGTCAAGCGTAGTTCAGTTACATCAAGTGAAGACATGTAAACAATCCTAAATATAGTATCTCTTGACTGCATCCGAGTTGATAGGTTTTGGCCAAGTCTCTCCGTCCATTTCTGCAAGTATGAGTGCTCCTCCTGTTAGTACTCGATGAACCATGTAGGGACCTTGCCAGTTGGGTGAGAACTTCCCCTTGGCTTCGTCTTGATATAGGAAGATCCTCTTTAGCACTAATTGTTAGCTTCAAGGTTTCACGTATTAATTTTGATGATAACAAACCTATGTAATCTTATTTTTGCATAGGTTTATTCAAGAAAGAAGATGCTGGTAAAGATCCAAACGAATATGGAAAAGAGAATGCCATGTGATGAATTTATCGAGGAAGATTATTTTCAAAGATTAAATCTCCAAGCGTCATGGAAGGAATAATATTTGAAAGTCATATTTCAAATATTGAATGGTTTGCTACAATATCAGAAGAAGACTCTAAGGAA
The DNA here is from genome assembly GCF_000715075.1 of Nicotiana tabacum. Lineage (NCBI taxonomy): Eukaryota > Viridiplantae > Streptophyta > Magnoliopsida > Solanales > Solanaceae > Nicotiana > Nicotiana tabacum. The sequence goes on along the minus strand of NC_134088.1, from coordinate 22,539,180 downwards.
ATTATGGAAGGAAAGTTCTTAAATATCTTGAAAGGAAGGTTGCTAAAATCGTGGAGAAGATCTATTATTTTGTGCAAGATACTATATGGAAAAGATACTACAAGATCAAGAAAGGAATATTTCCAATATAATAAGAATATATTTTCTATGAAAAGAAATATATTTTGGATGTAGTACAATCTATATTATGAAAAGAGATTATTTTTCAAGATCAAGAAAGGAAATTATTTTTATAGTTGTGGAGATAATAAATGGTTATTGGGATCTTCATATTGAAGACAATACTCAAGATCCAAAGTCAAAGGAAGAGGATCTTGAAATTCTCTTGGGCTATCTAAATAAGAGCCAATACTTGTACATATGGAAGACGAGTTCAAGTGGAAGAATAATTATTCTGACAAAAATATATCACGTAGAAGGAAAGAGATATACTTGCTACGAGTGTGGTATGACAGTGCTAGATTTGCTATAATACTAAGGAAAGGAAGCTGTTGAATGAATTACTACAAGCTATATCTTGGAAGGAGTAAATCAAGGGATCATACTTAAGAATGTGCAGGCAGAGAATCATCAAGCTCTTTCAAGGAAGAAAAATTCAATATATACTGGTGCATGGTTGACAACACTTCAAATAGAAAGCTCTCATTATATGAATACTCAATAATATTGTCTACTTCACAAGGAAAGAAATAAAAGGAGCTTAAGGCATGGAATCTAGAATATCAGCAAATTGGAAATATATTTGAGTCCATTAGCAAGACACATCTTCAATCAATAGGTACAAGATATAAGGAATAAATTCCAATAAATCAGTGATTGGTGGAAGGATTTCAAATTAGTTTGAAGGTTCAAATAGAATTGAACAAAGGAATTAATAGGAAGTCACGCTGGTATCTACTCAATCAAAGGAGCAAATCTTCTGATTGAATATCACCGAAATCAAGGGGTCAGCAAAATCAAGCCCAACAGTCAGAAGCTATTGAAGACTATAAAAACGAGAGACTGGGAAAGAAGAAGACGCACAATCTTCTATACAATTGTCTACCCAACTACAAGTTCTTTCTTCTACTCTTAACTAGCATTGTAATTCACTTTTAGATTTACTGTGTACAAAAAAGAGAGAAGAGAGACAGAGAAATATTGGAGAGGCAGTGTGTCCGAGAGGATGTGTCATTGTTCGTTTCTTTCGTGAGCGAGCGAAAAACAAAGGGTCGTTATTGGTGAGCGAGTGAAAACCAATCCTGTAAACGTTGGTGGTAAACGTTGAAAATCACACAAGCTGTACTTAACCAAAATTACAAAGAGCTCAAGAGATAACATTCTTGCAACCCAAAGAGACTGGATTAGGATACCACATTGGTTTCGAACCAGTATAAAATTTCTGGTGTTATTTATTTTACTACTCTCATATTTTATTATACACCTTACTATTTGTTGTGAGTAGTATCTGTTTAAATTGAAGTACTAACAGTTTTGGTGCAGGCTGTCTCCGCATAAGTCGACTAGGTCTGAAGAATAATCGGCTAAAACTTTAAAAAGTTTACAATTCATCCCCCCTCTTGTACTTTCAATTGGTATCAGAGCAGGTCTCATATTTTTTACTTTTGCTTAACAGAAAGTGAGAAAAGATCATGACAGCACACACAGTTATCGGAGCCTTACTCCTAGAGGGAACTTCTACATTAAGACCACCATACTTCAACGGACAGTATTGTGCTCTCTGGAAAGTTCGAATGGAAGCTTTCATCAAATCTTATGATGTCAAAGTATGGCGTGTCATCAAGAAGGGTGACTTTCCTCTCCTACGGTTCATATCAGAAAAGAAACCAGAAGGACAGGTATCTACTGAAACCCTCGATATTGATGATTATACGGCTGAGCATATGGAGATCGTGCAGATAAATTCAAAGGCAAAAAATCTATTATACAATGGTATAAGCGGAGAAGATTTGAGAAAATATCAAGTTGTGACACAGCCAAGAAAATATGGGATAAACTTGAAGTTACCTATGAAGGTACCGATAAAGTAAAAGAGACAAGGATAAATCGTCTGATTCGTGATTATGAGTTTTTCAAATGACGAATGATGAATCCATTGAAGACATGTTTGGTCGATTTAGCAAAATAGTTGGAGATCTAAAATCCTTTGGAAGACCATATTCAACTGGTGAACAAGTCAGAAATATTATAAGAAGTTTACCCACTTTATGGAAACCAAAAGTTATTGCTCTTGAATACAGAGATCTTGACAAACTATCATATGATGAACTTCGAGGAGACCTTATAGCCTTTGAGCAAACCCATCTAAAAAAGCATGAACATGAAGAGAAGAAAAAGTGTTGCTTCTAAATCAACTATTGCTGAGAAGAAGGAGACAAACATCAAGATGATATTGCATTATTTTTTAAAGTTGTCAATAACGCGACGCGAAGGAGCAACAAAAATGAAAGAGTCAAATTAAGTTCTAGAAAAGGTAATGAAATAAGTGAGCAGAAAAACAATGATAGAAAATACTACAAATGCGGAAATTATGGTCACATCCAAGCCAATTGTCCAGAACTAAAAAGGAAACTATCCAAGGGCAATCGGAAGAGAAAATCTTCATGCATATGGAGTGATGAATATATCCCAGATAAAATTCATAGTGTATCTACCAACCTTTGTTTCATGGCACGAAGTGAGACAAGTGAGAAAAGAAAATCTTTTGGTGCCTGGAGTGATGAAGATACATGTAATGACCCAATCGGTCATTTTACCTTTTAGAACCCCATTCCCTAAAATAAAATTTTTCGTATGTGCTTTTAATAATTATTGACTTGCGTAGATGGTTGGTTCGGGATTTGGAAGCGTTTGGGTTGAAATCGGAATACTTGGTTCCTTAAGTTAGCCTTAAAAGACCAAGTTTGACTTCGGTCAACATTTTAAGAAAACAACTCTGTAATCGGGATTTGATGGTTCCAATAGGTTCGTATGATGATTTTGGACTTAGGCGTATGTCCGAATCGGGCTTTGGATAACCCGGAAGCGTTTTGACGCTTAATAGTAAAAATCAACTATTTGAAGGTTTAAAATTTTTTAAATTTGGTTTGGAGCAAGATTTTGAGTAATTGAAGTCCGTTCGGAATTTTGAGTTTGGAAATAGTTCTGTATAGTGATTTAAGACTTGCACGCAAAATTTTGTGTCATTCCGAGTAATTTAAGTATATTTCGGTGCATTGTAAGTAAATTGAAGAACTTGAAATTCTTAAGTTTGAATCAATTTGGTTTAGGGTATGATTCTTAGATTTGATATTGTTTTACGAGTTTCGAGAGTTCGAGCGAGTCTGCTTTATGATTTCAAACCTGTTGGTATGTTCGGGCGGGGTCCCGAGTGTTAACCGGACGAGGCACACATCAATTTTGAAAACTTTGAAGAAGAGCTGAAGCCTTCTGCTTCTGGTACGTTCGCACCTGCGCTTGGACAGCCGCAGGTGCGACTCTTGCAGATGCGAGGTTTATGCGCAGAAGCGAAAAGGGAAGGGAGGCTTGCCATCACAGGTTCGTAATCTCGGGCGCAGCTGCGAACGCGCAGGTGCGAGAAAAGAGCGCAGATGCGGAAACTGGGCAATCAAGCTAGGCTCGCACCTGTGAGGCTTTTCTGCAGGTGCGAAAGCCACAGGTGCGGTACACTTTCCGCAGGTGCGGAAATGCCTGTTGGACAGACATTTTTAGCCTATTTTCCTCCATTTACGGGCGATTTCAGAGCTTTTGAGAAGGGGGCTTCAACTAGCAATCGAAAGGTAAGTTAATTCCACACTCATTGAGTTAAATACATAGATTATAGGTAGATTATAACTAGTAAATCTTTGAAATCAAGGGTTTAGGAGAAAAACCTAGATTTTTATAAAAATGAGATTTTAACCACGAAAATAGTTATGGAATTGGGTAGAAATTATATATTTGAGTTCTTGAGATTATGGGTAACGTTTACATCCGAAAATTTCCGAAATCCGGGCATGTGCCCGGGGTGAATTTTAAGAATTTTACCATTTTGGATAAGGTAATTTATTTAATAGATAAATTTTGAATCATTTAGCATATATTAATTATTTTGTATAATATTTGGATAGTTTTGGATTTTTCGGCATCGAATCGAGAATTCAACGCGACGTGGTAATCGGAAAGTGGACTTTGAGACAAGGTAAGTCTCTTGTCTAATCTTGTGAGGAAAAAATTACCCATAGGGATTAAATTGAATAATTGTTGCTAATTGCGGGGGCTACGTACGCACGAGGTGACGAGAGTCCGCGCGTAGCTACTATAAATGCTAAAGTCCGGGTAGTTTAGGACTCAAAGCATGAATTACTTGTGTAAATTATATTCTTTGTTTAATTAATATTAATTGATATATATGAATATATTGTGAATTGTTAGATAAAGATATTAAAGGATGAAAATCTCATATGCTTGATTTTTGCTTAAATTAATTAATTATTAAAAGAAATTATTCTTCCTCCCGAATTTATCTTATAATAAATATACTCTCCTTCCGGAGGTACATAGGAAAAATATCCTCTTTTCTTGTAGAGCGGGCCGAATGCGCTGGCAGGATAGATGCATCTATGGATCATGCCGCACGTCCCTCGGCAGTGTACACGACACTCTGAATTGGGTCGTACGTCCTCGGCAGAAATCGTGCTTAATGATAATAATCATACGATACCTTAATAGCTTATTTCAGCTTGCGAAGTCAATTGATAAATTTGAAAATCCTTGGAATCTAATGAATTATTATGCCTGCTTGTTAAGGAATTAATTGTTATTTCTGTAAATGAGATTTGATTGATAAATTGGAAATTATTTGAATTGATGGAATTTAATTAATATATTGAGAATTGTTGCATTTGAAGGAATTTGATTATTTTTGCTGATTAGATAAGTTATTATAAATTCTGTAAATCATGCTGATTTAAATATCCTAGTTGTATTTCAATTATTATTATTGACCCATAGTGAGTGTCAAAGTCGACCATCTCGTCTCTACCACTTCGAGATTAGGCTTGATACTTACTGGGTACACGTTGTTTACGTACTCATACTACATTTGCTGCACTTTTTGTGCAGGACCTGAGGCAAGTACTAGTGGGGGACCTATCGTCTTACACCCACGTTATCTAGAGACATAGTGGTGAGCTGCCTTTCTGAGCCGTTCTGTAGCTACTAGTGTCTCTCCTTATATTTTTCATTCTTTCTATTATTATTTGAGACAGTATTTGAGGTTTTGTATAATCTACTAGATGCTCATACACTTGTGACACCAGGTCTTGGCACACACATTGGTAGAATTTGGTGTTTTATTATTTTTTTTGGTTTTAAATTTTGTCAATATATAATTAATTTATTAAGTTGGATTGCCTAGCTGTAGTGTTGGGCGCTATCACGACCTATAGGTGAAATTGGGTCGTGATAACATGGTATCAGAGCACTAAGTTCACGTAGGTCTCACAAGTTATGAGCAGGCCTAATAGAGTCTTGCGGATCGGTACAGAGACGTATGTACTTATCTTCGAGAGGCTATAGGGTGTTAGAAAATTACCTTTCTTCATATTCCATCATGCAATTGATGTAGTTCTAAATATCCTTCTCTTATTCTCTCTCAGATGGTGAGAACGTGCTCGAATGAGGTTCCAGGCCAGGGAAGAACTACTCCCCCAGTTGCTAAAGGCCGAGGGAGGGCTCCAGCCCGTGGTAGAGGGAGAGGACGTCCCAGAACTATTCCAGTTATGCTGCAAGTGGGTCCAGCAGAGAACCCCATTGTTGAGGAACAGGATGAGGTGCCTGTGGCAGAGCCAGCTCCGGTGGATTTCATATCTGCACCGGGATTTCAGGATGTCATGGGTCATATGCTGCGGTTCATGGATAATATGACTCAGGCCGGTTTATTTCTGGCAGACCCAGCCACATCTCAGGCAGGCGGGGGAGCACATACCCCTACCGCACAGGCTCATGGACAAGCAGCTGTTGTATATCAGACCCAGAGTGCACTACCCGTGGGTGGAACCCAGCCAGTGGAAATAGCTACACCTGAGCCTAGGCCAGCTGTAGCCGCCGATCCTTAGAAACTATTGGACCGATGGACTAGACTACATCCTCCTGGGTTTGGGGGTGAGCGACATAAGGATCCACAAGACGTCATTGATCGTTGCAGGGACAGACTGCACGACATGAGGATATTGGAGTCTCATGTGGTAGACTTTGCTACTTTTCAGCTAGAGGGCAGAGCCCGTAGATGGTGGCAGTCTTATGTTCTTAGCAGACCAGTAGATTCTCCTCCCGTGACTTGGGACAGGTTCACTCGTATCTTCCTGGATAGGTATATTCCACCCTCCTAGAGGAAAGAGTTGCGGTTTCAGTTTGAGCAACTCCAGCAGGGTCAGATGTTAGTGACCAATTATGAGGCGAGGTTTTCTGAATTATCTCGCCATGCACTTATGATACTCCCTACTGAGGTGGAGAGAGTAAGGAGGTTTGTAGCCGGTTTACATACTGGCATTCATGCCACTATGGCTCGAGAGGTTGAGATGGGTACTTCTTATGAGCTAGTTGTGGAGATAGCTCGGAGGATTGAGGGTGTGCGTCAGCAGAGCCAAGAGCAGATTATGAGAGATAAGTGGTTTAGGTACTCTGGAGAGTTCAGAGATGCTCCGTCTGGGGGCAGAGGTCAGTTCGTGAGGGGCCAGTCTAGCAGACCCCCATTTCCAGCACCACCACCTCCTCGGGGGTACTCCAGTGCGACCTTATCTCAGTGCTATACCAGAGAGTTCTTACTGCCCACCAGCTATTCAGGGTCCTCCCAGTAGGTATTCAAGTCCCCAGGGCTAGACTCTTAGTCAGCAGCCCATCGCACCGAAGAGTTGTTACGAGTGCGGGAATCCCAGTGACATGCGGAGGTTTTGCCCCAGGCTTCGGGGTAGACTAGTACAGCAGGGTCAGCAGCCTATGCTTACCGGACCAGTTGCTCCACCAGATCTCACACCAGGGAGGCAATATCATTATTTATAAATTTCAAGGCAAGCAATGCAAGCATGCGCAAGTCATACCGAGGTCGAACGGCCCGATCCAACATAATATTTAAACTGTGCACTGCCAGAGGGTCGAATGGCACGGACCATAGATGCATCTATTTAATCTACCGAGGCGTTCGACACGTTCCACAAAATATAACACATTCAAACAATCAATCTAGAATTCATGTCCAACCACCAAGAGGTGGAGGACAGGTGGGTAGGGGTCGTCCTAGAGGTGTAGGTCAGCCAGGCGGAGGCCATCCAGTTGGCGCTCCAGCTCAGTTCTATGCTTTTTTGGCTAGACCAGATACAGAGGCCTTAGATGCTGTGATTACAGGTATTATTTCAGTTTGAGGCAAAGATACCTCAGTATTATTTGATCCAGGATCCACATATTCATATGTGTTATCTCTATTTGCTCTATTCCTGGGTGTTTCTCGTGAGTCCTTGAGTACTCCTGTTTATGTGTCCACTCCTGTAGGCAATTCTGTTATTGTGAACTGGATCTACCGATCTTGTATTATTACATTCTGTGGTTATGAAACTAGAGAATATCTCTTATTGCTCGAGATGACCGATTTTGAAATTATTCTGGGTATGGGCTGGTTATCTCCATATCATGCTATTCTATATTATCATGCCAAAACTGTTACCTTGGCTATTCCATCTTTGCCTCGGCTGGAGTGGAAGGGTTTGTCGGTTAATTCATTTAATCGGGTTATTTCTTTTATAAAGGCTCAACACATGGTTTAGAAGGGTTGTTTGGCTTATCTAGCCTATGTTCAGGATACTACTACAGAGACTCCAGCTATTGATTCAGTGCCAGTAGTTGGGGATTTCTACGATGTATTTCCTTCAGATCTTCCATGTATGCCACCTGATCGGGATATTGATTTCTGTATTGACTTGGCTCTAGATACTCAACCTATATCTATTCCACCGTATCGCATGGCTCCGAAAAAATTTAAAGAGTTGAAAGAACAGCTTGAAGAGTTACTTACCAAAGAGTTCGTCAGACCTAGTGTATCGCCTTGGGGTGTACCAATATTATTTGTGAAGAAGAGAGATGGCATAATGCGAATATGTATTGACTATCGCCAAGTGAACAAAGTTACTATTAAGAACAAGTATCCATTGCCGTGTATTGATGACCTATTTGACCAGTTGCAGGGTGCTAGGGTGTTCTCTAAGATCGACTTGAGGTTGGGGTATCATCCGTTAAAGATTCGAGATTCGGTTGTTCCAAAAACTGCTTTCCGTACTAGATATGGTCATTATGAGTTTTTGGTAATGTCTTTCGGTTTAACTAATGCCCCGGCAGCGTTTATGGATCTGATGAACATGGTATTCAGGCTATATATTGATTCATTTGTCATTGTCTTCAATGATGTCTACTCACACAGTAAGGAGGAACATGAGCAGCATATGAGAGTAGTGCTTCAGACATTGCGGGAACAAAAGCTATATGCTAAGTTTTCTAAATGTGAGTTTTGGCTAGAGTCTGTAGCATTTTTGGGACATATTGTATCGGGCGAAGGTATTAAAGTTGATCCCAAAAAGATTGAGACAGTTCAGAATTGGCATCGACCCACTTTGGCGAATGAGATCAGGAGTATTTTGGGTTTAGCAGGTTATTATCATTGGTTCGTGAAAGGTTTTTCATCTATTGCAGCACCTTTGACCAAATTAACCCAGAAGGGTGTTCGGTTCCGATGGTCCGATGATTATAAGGCAAGCTTTCAGAAGCTCAAGGCAGCATTGACTACAACACCAGTGTTAGTGTTGCCTTCCGGTTTGGGAATATATACAGTGTATTACGACGCTTCACGCGTTGGTTTGGGTTGTGTATTAATGCAGGAAGGGTGAGTTATTGCATATGCGTCACGTCTGTTGAAGCCCACGACCAGAATTATTCGGTACATGATTTGGAGTTAGCTGCGATTGTTCACGCCCTTAAGATTTGGAGGCATTATCTTTATGGGGTGTCTTGTGAAGTTTATACTGATCATCGCAGTTTGCAGCATTTGTTCAAGCAGAGGGACCTAAATTTGAGGCAGCACAGATGGCTGGAATTACTAAAAGATTATGATATTACTATCCTATATCATCCTGGTAAAACAAATGTAGTTGCAGATGCCTTGAGTAAAAAGGCGAAGAGTATGGGTAGTTTGGCTTTCATTTCAGCAGAAGAGAGGCCATTAGCTTTGGATATCCAGTCCTTGGCCAACAGACTTGTTCGGCTAGATATTTCAGAGCCCAGCCGAGTTCTTGCATGTGTCGTAGTCAGTCTTCACTATTTGAGCAGATTAAGACTCGCCAGTATGACGATCCACACTTAATTGGTCTTCGAGAAACGGTACTACGAGGTGGTGCCAAGGAAGTTACTATTGGTGCAGATGGTGTTCTACGACTCCAGGATCGTCTGTGTGTTCCTAATGTGGATGAACTGAGGAAAAAGATCCTGGAGGAGGCACACAGTTCTCGGTATTCTATTCATCCAGGTGCTACGAAGATGTATCTTGACTTGAGGCAACATTATTGGTGGCGACGAATGAAAATGGACATAGTTGAGTATGTAGCTAGGTGTCTAAATTGCCAGCAAGTTAAATATGAGCACCAGAGGCCAGGTGGCCCACTTCAGCAGATGACTATACCAGAGTGGAAATGGGAACGAATTACTATGGACTTTGTAGTTGGGTTTGCCGTGGACCTTGCGGAAGTTTGATGCAGTTTGGGTCATTGTTCATAGGTTGACCAAGTCGGCACATTTTATTCCTGTTGTCGCTATTTATACTTTAGAGAGGTTGGCCCAGATTTATATTCAGGAGATAGTTCGGTTGCACGGTGTGACAATTTCTATCATATCAGATAGAGGCCCTCAGTTTACTTCACATTTCTGGAGAGCAGTACAGAGTGAATTAGGGACCCGTGGAGAGCTCAGCACAGCCTTTCATCCGCAGACCGACGGGCAGTCAAAGCGGACAGTTTAGATTTTGGAGGATATGCTCAGGGCATGTGTGATTGACTTTGGAGGTCAGTGGGATCGTTTCCTGCCTTTGGCCGAGTATGCTTATAATAATAGTTACCAATCCAGCATCGAGATGGCTCCATTTGAGGCTTTATATGGCCGTCGATGCCGTTCACCTATCGGATGGTTTGAGCCCGGTGAGGCTAAGTTATATGGTACTGATTTGGTAAAGGATGCCTTGGAAAAGGTAAAGTTGATTCAGGAGCGACTTCGTACAGCACAGTCCAGACAGAATAGTTACACGGATCAGAAAGCACGTGATTTATCATTTATGGTTGGTGAAACAGTTCTCTTGAAGGTTTCACCGATGAAGGAAATTATGAGATTCGAGAAGAAGGGTAAGTTGAGCCCAAGGTTTATAGGCCCATTTGAGGAGTTGAGACGAGTTGGGGAGGTTGCTTATGAGCTTGCATTGCCTCCCAGTCTATCGGGAGTTCATCCGGTTTTCCATGTATCTATGCTCCGGAAGTATCAAGCTGACCTATCACATGTGTTGGACTTCGGCACAGTTCAGCTATATAAGAGTTTGGGTTATAAAGAAGAGCCATTTGCCATTGTTTATAAACAAGTTCGCCAGTTGAGGTCCAAGAGGATTTCTATAGTAAAGGTCCAGTGGAGGAGCCAACCAGTCGAGGAAGCGACTTGGGAGGCCGAGGAGGATATGCGGAGCAAATATCCACACTTATTTAGCACTCCAAGTATTATTCTAAACCCGTTCGAGGACGAACGTTTGTTTAAGAGGTGGAGAATATAATGGCCCAATCGGTCATTTTAACTTAGAACCCCGTTCCCTAAAATAAAATTTTTCGTATGTGCTTTTAATGATAATTGACTTGTGAGGATGGTTGGTTCGGGATTTGGAAGTGTTTGGATTGAAATCGGAACACTTGGTTCCTTAAGTTAGCCTTAAAAGGCCAAGTTTGACTTCGGTCAACATTTTAAGAAAACGACCCCGGAATCGGGATTTGACGGTTCCAATAGGTTTGTATGATGATTTTGAACTTGGGCGTATGTCCGAATCGGGTTTTGGATAACCCGGGAACGTTTTGACGCTTAATAGTAAAAATCAACTATTTGAAGGTTTTTAAAATTCTTTAAATTTGGTTTGGAGTAGGATTTTGAGTAATTGAAGTCCGTTTAGAATTTCGAATTTGGGAATAGTTCCGTATAGTGATTTAAGACTTGCACGCAAAATTTCATGTCATTCCGAATAGTTTAAATATATTTCGGCGCATTGGAAGTAAATTGAAGAACTTGAAAGTCTTAAGTTTGAATCAATTTGGTTTAGGGTATGATTCTTAGATTTGATGTTGTTTTACGCGTTTTGAGAGTTCGAGCGAGTCCGCTTTATGATTTCAAACCTGTTGGTATGTTCAGGCGGGGCCCCGGGGGTCCCGAAAGTTAACCGGACGAGGCTCGGATCAATTTTGAAAAATTTGAAGAAGAGCTGAAGCCTTCTGCTTCTGGTACGTTCGCACCTGCGCTTGGACAACTGTATGTGCGACTCTCGTAGATGCGAAGTTTATGCACAGCACCGAAAAGGGAAGGGAGGCCTGCCATCGCAGGTGCGGAATCTCAGGCGCAGCTGCGAACGTGCAGGTGCGCGAAAAAGAGTGCAGATGCGAAAACTGGGCAGTCAAGCTAGGCTCGCACCTGCGAGGCTTTTCCGCAGGTGCGAAAGCCACAGGTGCGGTACACCTTCCGCAGGTGCGGAAATGCCTGTTGGACAGACATTTTGAGCCTATTTTCCTCCATTTACGGGCGATTTCAGAGCTTTTGAGAAGGGGGCTTCAACTAGCAATCGAAAGGTAAGTTAATTCCACACTCATTGAGTTAAATACATAGATTATAGGTAGATTATAACTAGTAAATCTTTGAAATCAAGGGTTTAGGAGAAAAACCTAGATTTTTATAAAAATGAGATTTTAACCACAAAAATAGTTATGAAATTGGGTAAAAATTATATATTTGAGTTCTTGAGATTATGGGTAACGTTTACATCCGAAAATTTCCGAAATCCGGGCATGTGCCCGGGGTGAATTTTAAGAATTTTACCATTTTGGATAAGGTAATTTATTTAATAGATAAATTTTGAATCATTTAGCATATATTAATTATTTTGTATAATATTTGGATAGTTTTGGATTTTTCGGCGTCGAATCGAGAATTCAACGCGACGTGATAATCAGAAAGTGGAATTTGAGATGAGGTAAGTCTCTTGTCTAATCTTGTGAGGGAAAAATTACCCCATAGGGATTAAATTGAATAATTGTTGCTGATTGCGGGGGCTACGTACGCACGAGGTGACGAGAGTCTGTGCGTAGCTACTATAAATACTAAAGTCCGGGTAGCTTAGGACTCAAAGCATGAATTACTTGTGTAAATTGTATTCTTTGCTTAATTAATATTAATTGATATATATAAATATATTGTGAATTATTAGATAAAGATATTAAAGGATGGAAATCTCATATGCTTGATTTTGGTTTAAATTTATTAATTGTTAAAAGAAATTGTTCTTCCTTCCGAATTTATCTTATAATAAATATACTCTCCTTCCGGAGGTACATAAGAAAAATTTCCTCCTTTCTTGTTGAGCGAGCCAAACGCCTCGGCAAGATAGATGCATCTATGGATCGTGCCGCACGTCCCTCGGCAGTGTACACGACACTCGGGATCGGGTCGTACGTCCTCGACAGAAATCGTGCTTAATGATAATAATCATACGATACCTTAATAACTTATTTCAGCTTGCGAAGTCAATTGATAAATTTGAGAATCCTTGGAATCTAATGAATTATTATGCCTGCTTGTTAAGGAATTAATTGTTATTCCTGTAAATGAGATTTAATTGATAAATTAGAAATTATTTAAATTGAAGGAATTTAATTAATATATTGAGAATTGTTGCATTTGAAGGAATTTGATTCTTTCCGCTGATTAGATAAGTTATTATAAATTCTGTAAATCAGGTTGATTTAAATATCCTAGTTGTATTTCAATTATTATTATTGACCCATAGTGAGTGTCAAAGTCGACCATCTCATCTCTACCACTTCGAGATTAGGCTTGATACTTACTGGGTACACGCTGTTTACGTACTCATTGTCATGACCCAATTTCACCTATAGGTCGTGATGCCGCCCAACACTACGGCTAGGCAAGCCAACTAATAAATCAATCGTATATTGGTTAAACTTTTATTCCAAGAAAATAATATAATACCAACTTCTACCAATGTGTGTGTGCCAAGACCCGGTGTCACAAGTGCATAAGCATCTAGTCGATTATATAAAACTTCAAATATTGTCTGAAATGAAATAGACAGAATATAAATATAAGAAGAGATACTAGTAGCTGCAGAACGGCTCAGAAAGGCAGCTCACCACTATGTCTCGGGATGACGTGGGTATGTGATGATAGGTACTCCACTAGTACCTGTCTCAGGTCCTGCACAAAAAGTGTAGCAAGTGTAGTATGAGTACGTAAACAACGTGTACCCAGTAAGTATCAAGCCTAATCTCGAAGTGGTAGAGACGAGATGACCGACTTTGGCACTCACTATGGGTCAATAATAATTGAAATAAAACTAGGATATTTACATTAGCATGATTTACAGAATTTACAATAATTTATTTAATCAGCGGAAATAATCAAATTCCTTCAAATGTAACAATTCTCAATATATTAATTAAATTCCTTCAATTCAAAAAAAATTTCCAATTTATCAATTAAATCTCATTTACAGGAGTAACAATTAATTCCTTAGCAAGCAAGAATAATAATTCATTAAATTCCAAAGATTTTTCAATTTATTAATTAGCTTCACAAGCTGAGATAAATTAAGTATCGTGTAATTATTATTATTAAGCACGATTTCTGCCGAGGACGTACGGCCCAATCCAGAGTGTCGTGTACACTGCCGAGGGACGTGCGGCGCGAACCATAGATGCATCTATCCTGCCGAGACGTTCGGCCCGCTCCACAAGAAAGGAGGACATTTTCTTATGTGCCTCCGGAAGGAGAGTATATTTATTATAAGATAAATTTGGGAGTAGAACAATTTCTTTTAACAATTAATTGATTTAAACAAAAATTAAGCATATGAAACTTTCATATTTTTCTACTTTTCATAACAATTCACAATATATATATCAATTATCTTAATTAATAAAGAATACAATTCACACAAGTAATTCATATTTTGAGTCTTAAACTACCCGAATTTTAGCATTAATAGTAGCTACGCACGGAGTCTCGTCACCTCGTGCGTACGTAGCCCCCACAATTAGCAATAATTATTCAATTTAATCCCTATGGGGTAATTTCCCCCTTCACAAGGTTAGACAAGAGACTTACCTCGTCTTGCTCCAATTTAATCCATAATTTTGCCTTTTCCACGATTATCCAACTCTGTCTGGCTCGAATCTAGCCAAAAATAATTCGATACAATCACTAAAAATTATAGGAAATAAATTCTATAAGGAAATACTACATTTTTAATAAAAGTCCCGAAATTAATTAAAATTTCACTCACGGGCCCTACATCTCGGAATCCGGCGAAAGTTATGAAATCCGACAACCCATTCAATTACGAGTCCAACCATGCTAGTTTCACTCAAATCCGACTCCGAATCAATACTGAAATCTCAAAATTTCGTTTCTATGAGATTTCTAAACTTTTCCAAATTTCAATCTCAAAACACTAATTAAATTGTGAAAACAATGATATATTTATGTTCATAGACCAAATCCAAGTTAGAATCACTTATCCCAATGTCTTTTCCTTGAAAATCTATCAAAAATCGTCGCTGCTCAAGCTCCAATTTGTAAAAAATAGCGAATGGGACGAATATCCTCTTTTTATAAAACTGCCCAGCAGCCTTCGGAACTGGTCCTCGAACTGGACCTCGATCGCGGCTTCGATCACAGGCTCGAGCCTGGACCTCGGTCATGGCCTCGATCAGGGCCTTCGATCATAGCCTCAATCATGGCATCGAGCTTGAACCTTCGATTGTGACCCTCGATCTTGGGTCTCGGTCCTGGCCCTCGAGCCTTGCCTTGGATCATGGCCCTCGAGCCTTGCCTTGGATCATGGCCCTCGAGTTGGACCTTCGATCATGGCTTCGATACACTAGCTCTAGCCTGTACCTCGTCAACCCTGGGCTCGATATCTGGCTCGATATCTGGGCTCGATCACAGCCCAGAATATCCAACAGAAGAGGAAAATTGCGGCAGCTTTTTAACTCAAATTTTTGATCCGTTAACCATCCGAAACTCACCCGAGGCCCTCGGGACCTCAACAAAATATACCAACAAGTCCTAAAATATCATACGAACTTAGTCGAACCTCTAAATCATATCAAACAATGCTAAAACCATGAATCATACCCCAATTCAAGCTTAAATGAAAATAAGAGTTTTCAACTTCTACATTTTATGTCAGAACCTATCAAATCAGCTCCGATTGACCTCAAATTTTAGACACAAGTCATAAATGACATAACGGAGCTATAAAAATTTTCGGAACTGGATTCTGACTCCGGTATCAAAAAGTCAACTCATCGGTCAAATTTTCAAACTTAAATTCTTGTTTTTAGCCATTTCAAGCGTAATTTAACTACGGACTTCCAAATAAAATTCTGAACACGCTCCTAAGTCCAAAATCACCATACGGAGCTGTTGGAATTATTAAAATTCTATTCCGGGGTCGTTTTCTCAAAATGTTGACCGAAGCCAAACTTAGCACTTTAAGGCCAACTTAAGGAACCAAATATTCTGGTTTCACCCCAAACACTTCCAAATCCGAACCAACCATCCTCGCAAGTCATAAATCATTACAAGCACCTACGGAAAGTTTTATTTTAGAGAACGTGGGTCTAAAAGTTAAAATGACCGGTTAGTTCATTACACTCATACTACACTTGCTGCACTTTTTGTGCAGGACCTGAGGCAAGTACTAGTGGAGGACCTATCGTCTTACACCCACGTTATCCAGGGACATAGTGGTGAGCTGCCTTTCTGAGCTATTCTGCAGCTACTAGTGTCTCTCCTTGTATTTTTTATTCTGTCTATTTTTATTTCAGACAGTATTTGGGGTTTTGTATAATCTATTAGATGCTCATACACTTGTGACACCAAGTCTTGGCACACACATTGATAGAATTTGGTATTTTATTATTTTTCTTGATTTTAAATTTTGTCAATATATACTTAATTTATTAAGTTGGCTTGCCTAGCTGTAGTGTTGAGTGCCATCACGGCCTATAGGTAAAATTGGGCGTGACAATATATCAGACAACGATCATGAGGAATCTACAAGCAACTGCTTCATGGCCCCAAGTGAAACAAGTGAGGTCAGATCTTATGACTATGATAAATGTAATGAACTTCAAAATATCGTCGAACAAGCTTTAGAAGATAAGAGAAAGATTCTTGAGGAGCTCAAGAAGACTAAATGGGAGAAGAAAAACTTGGAGACCCAACTTGAAGAATATAACAAGTTGAAAAAGGAAAAGGAAGAGTGGGATATTCTACTCGAAGAATATCAGGTTGAAAATGACTTACTTCATAAAGAAAATGCGGAACTTCGCAAAAAATGAATAGTTTGCACAAATCTTCCCCTCACCATTTTCATCAACTGAACAAGCGGGCTCATTTTCTTATTAACTCCAAGTTGACTGACAAGGGATCTACTAGTAGACGCCCTACTTCAAACAAGTCGACTCAGGAAAGATTCAAGTCGACTAAGGCAGCTGCTGGTAAATACTCTACTTCTTTTGTTACATGTCACTGCTGTGATAATTTTGGATATAAGGCATTTGCATGTAATTATGCCAAAAGTCATGCTAGATCAAAATTTATTTGGAGACCTAAATAGTTACATGTATCTTCAATTATACAAGCTACTAACCATGAAGGACCCAAAAAGGTTTGGGTACCAAAAACAAACTAATTTGTTTTGTAGGAATTCCTAAGTCCAGCCATAAGAAGGATCAATGATAGTTGCATATTGGCTGGTCGAAGTACATGCTTAAAGATACTTCAAAGTTCATATATATTCTACAAAAGATAAAGGAACTATGTCGTATGATCTAAAGCTGAAGTGACTGCTATCTCTAAGGTTTATTCAAGTTCTTCTAGTTGTATTAGGTGATGCATATCTAGTTATTGGTCCAGTGAAGTATATTCCGGTATATACATATTAGTCACCTATATACAGTTTGAGTCCACTAGCTACATCACATTGTTATTCTATTCAATTTGTTTCCCATGACTTAGAGACTTTAAATAGCTTGAATACATATCTTGCATGAACTATGATATTAGGAAGTAAGCATGCAATTTTTTTTGATATCATACAAACTTGATTCATGCCTACATGTGTCTTAGATTATTCTTGAAGTGAATTATTTGTGTAATATTTACTTTCTTGGTAAGAATACTAATATTTCACTCAAGATCAAGAAAGTTATTTAACTTTGAGGCCACTTCTGCACATAAAATATTTTTCGCAATACTCAAAAGCTTGAAGACGAAAGGTATGTATCTCTATTATTGAAGATTATTAGCTTTAATTGGGTTATGTTCTGGATCTATATTAGAGGACACCTTATGTGAGATATAGAAGGAAGAAAAATCAAGTGTTGATTATTTCTATTTTGTTGCAAATGCTTACCCCCACCGTGGTAAGGAATCGGTAAGATTCATTATATCCTTTTAGCATTTCTCTACTAATAATTCTTCAATATTTGGAATAGTAATTGTAAAGTCGACCCTACACAGTTTTTTTTGACTAATATCTCTTTAAGCAAGTCTGTGAATAAGGATGAAAGGCATATTCCGAGAACAAGCAATAAGCCAATAAGGGTACATTTGCACAAGCTGGATAAGGAATATTTGTTCTAAGCATAAATGAGTTCGAGCTGAAAGAATTTGAATGAATTGAAGTATGAGAATTTTATTGCCAAGCCAAGTGAGCCGCTATCACTGACATTCATCCACGGGCATAATGAAAATGGTAAGGTTGTAAATAACATGGGTAATCTTATAGCTCAAGGTTTCACAACAAGAAGGTTTGTTTCCTCGTTGAAATTATTGTTAAAAAGTGTCTTTGTAGGCATCTTATAGAGTTTTTAAATATTTCTAATATGTTTTACATGGTTTTATAATTGAAAGATTTCTTTAAAACATCCCCTAATGTTAAGAATTTCTAACAGTGTTCATGCAACCAATTTATTTTATAATCATCTCTAAGAGTATATTTTCTCTTCTTTTCAAAATAATTTTTTTTAAAAAGGCATGATTGTGGGATTATAGCTACACATAGTTGTTTTGATGATATTAACGAGAAATTGTATCAAGAATTTTATAGAGTTTGCAAGGTGATTGAATTTGATAGTATAAGGGTGAATTTGAGAGTACAAGGGAGAATTAACATTCCTCTTCAAATCTCAAATAATGCAAAGCAAGAATGGAAGCTCGTTCATAAAGCCAAGCATTCAAGAAAGCTATTCCAGAGGCTTGCTTTAGAACTTCATAGTACATGAGTAATCCTGTGAGCCGTCTACTTCTCTAACCAAAGAGAAATATGCCAAAGGTAAGGTAAAATGGAAGCATGTCTTGAGGATATTGAGACACTTTCTCATTTCAGGAAAGAAATTGGTATCATCCCCGTGTATCTTTTTGTAGTAAAAATGATTTATTATCATCTTGCCTCTTTTGTGATTATCATTTATGTGTTTCAAAGCATAGGTTGAAGTTTGCCTAAGATTCTGATCATCTACAAATATTTTCAGCCTACTAATTTGTTTTACTATACCTACTACTCGAAAAGTTTTACTCAAATGGTTGTTAAAACTTTTCTTTGAATATGGTCTAGTGACTCAGAATATTCTTTACCATTATTTGTCCCTTAATCTTTTGAAATTATCTTTTGGTCCACCTAAAGTGCCTATGTAACTTATTATGCTTCATATATGCTCTCAAGTGATTACTAATGCCTTGCACCTCAAACTTGTCAACTTGATTTTTTAAAGGTATTTAATTTCTCTGTTTACTTATATAAATCTTAGATGCGTACGGATAATAGTTCTCAGTTGTGTAGTAGTTTTGATAATTGAAATGGTCATGTGGTCTCACGCTGCTTGATGGGTCTTATGTAAAATATTAAGATTTGATTAGCTGTTATTCTGTCCTTTTGCTTAAAAAGTATACCCTTTTGATGATGACAAAAGGGGAGAAGTAAATGTGTACAAAAGATGACTTCATGTAGCATGTACGGAGACAAGGGGAGCATAACTGATGAATGCATAGAGTGAGGGGGAGTTCACAATTGACGTACTACATGCATTTTGAGAAGATGACTTCAGTGAAGTAGCCGGTTTATCTAGCTTATCCTATTACTGTTTTTAATTAAGTCTTTGATTAAATTTTTTTATTTTGTACTCAATGGTTTGCCATCATCAAAAATGGAGAGATTGTTAGCTTCAAGGTTTTACGTATTAATTTTGATGATAATAAACCAACATAATTATCAATCAAAGAACATTTACTTGTGGTAATCTTATTTTTGCACAGGTTTATTCAAGAAAGAAGATGATGGTAAAGATTCAAACAAATATAGGAAAGAGAATATCATGTGATGAATTTATCGAGGAAGATTATTTTCAAAGATTAAATCTCCAAGCGTCATGGAAGGAATAATATTTGAAAGTCATATTTTAAATATTGAATGGTTTACTACAATATCAGAAGAAGACTCTACGAAAATTATGGAAGGAAAGTTCTTAAATATCTTGAAAGGAAGGTTGCTAAAATCATGGAGAAGATCTATTATTTTGTGCAAGATACTATATGGATAAGATACTATAAGATCAAGAAAGGAATATTTCCAATATAAGAAGAATATATTTTCTATGGAAAGAAAATATATTATGGATGTAATACTATCTATATTATGGAAAGAGATTATTTTCCAAGATCAAGAAAGAAAATTATTTTTATAGTTATGGAGATAATAAATGGTTATTGGGATCTTCATATTAAAGACAATACTCAAGATCCAAAGTCAAAGGAAGAGGATCTTGAAATTCTCTTGGGTTATCTAAATAAGAGCCAATAGTTGTACATATGGAAGAAGAGTTCAAGTCGAAGAATAAGTATTCTGACAAAAATATATCGCGTAGAAGGAAAGAGATATACTTGCTACGAGTGTGGTATGACAGTGCTAGACTTGCTATAATACTAAGGAAAGGAAGCTGTTGAATGAATTACTACAAGCTATATCTTGGAAGGAGTAAATCAAGGGATCATACTTAAGAATGTGCCGGCAGAGAATCACCAGTCTCTTTCAAGGAAGAAAAATTCAATATATACTAGTATATGGTTGACAACTTCAAGTAGAAAGCTCTCATTATATGAATACTCAATAATATTGTCTACTTCACAAGGAAATAAATCAAAGGATCTTAAGGCATGGAATCCAGAATATCAGCAAATTGGAAATATATTTGAGTCCATTAGCAAGATATATCTTCAATCAATAGGTACAAGATATAAGGAATAAATTCTAATAAATCAGTGATTGGTAAAAGGATTTCAAATTAGTTTGAAGGTGCAAATGTAATTGAGCAAAGGAATTAATAGGAAGTCACGCTGGTATCTACTCAATCAAAGGAGAAAATCTTCTGATTGAATATCACTGAAATTAAGGGGCCATCAAAATCAATCCAAACGGTCAGAAGCTATTGAAGACTATAAAAACAAAAGACTGGGAAAGAAGAATACGCGCAATCTTCTATACAATTATCTACCCAACTACAAGTTCTTTGTTCTACTCTTAAGAAGCATTGTAATTCACTTTTAGATTTACTGTGTACAAAAAAGAGAGAAGAGAGACAGAAAAATATTGGAGAGGCAGTGTGTCCGAGAGGTTGTGTCATTGTTCATTTTTTTGGTGAGCGAGCGAAAACCAAAGGGTCGTTGTTGGTGAACGAGTGAAAAACAACCTTGTAAACGTTAGTGGTAAACATTGAAAATCAAACAAGCTGTACTTAACTAAAATTATAAAGAGCTTAAAAGATAACATCCTTCTAACCCAAGGAGACTGGATTAGGATACCACATTGGTTTCGAACCAGTGTAAAATTCCTGGTGTTATTTATTTTACTGCTCTCATATTTTATTATACACCTTACTGTTTGTTATGAGTAGTATATGTTTAAATTGAAGTACTAACAGTTTTGGTGCAGGCTGTCTCCGCATAAGTCGACTAGGTCTGAAGAGTTATCGACTAGAAATTTAAAAAGGCTATAATTCACCCCCTCTTGTACTTTCACTAACTGCCCTGGTGTGAATTGTCTTGGTCTATCCTTTTTGTTGAAAGCTCTTGCCATTCTATTCTGGCAGATTTGACAGTGACATACTGCATTCATTATTTTTTCATCGATGAGAGCCAGTTGTTCATATCGGCTCTGTACCCATTCCGCGTCGCTGAGCTCAGCTTCTTGTATGATTCTTAGAGAAGGAATTTCTACTTTGGCAGGGATAACTGCTTCCGTACCGTAGACCAGCAGGTATGGAGTTGCCCCAATTGATGTGCGAACCGTGGTACGATACCCGAGAAGAGCAAAGGGCAGCTTGTCGTGCCATTGTTTGTAATTGTCTACAATTTTCCTTAGTATTATCTTGATGTTTTTGTTGGCAGCTTCTACAGCTCCATTCATCTGCAGCCTGTATGCTATGGAGTTCTTATGCTTGATCTTGAAAGTTTCACACATGGCCTTCATAAAATCATTATTGAGATTGGCGGCGTTGTCGGTGATGATTGACTCTGGTATTCCAAACCGACAAACAATGCGATCCCGAACAAAATCTGCGACAACCTTCTTAGTTACATCTTTGTAAGATGCAGCATCAACCCACTTTGTGAAATAATCTATGGCCACTAGAATGAACCTATTCCCATTAGAAGCATCGGGTTTGATTGGACCGATGACATCCATGCCCCAAGCGGAGAAAGGCCAGGGTGCACTTGTTGCATTGAGCTCATTGGGTGGCACTCGTATCATATTAGCATGTATCTGACACTGGTGACACTTCTGGACATACTTGATGCAGTCTGTTTCATTAGTCATCCAGAAATATCCTGCCCTTAGTATTTTCTTGGCTAAGACAAAGCCATTCATGTGCGGTCCGCAGGTTCCGGCATATATTTCCTCGAGCAATATGGATGCTTCCTTAGCGTCGACACATCATAATAATCCCAGTTCTGGAGTCCTTCTGTATAGAATTCCTCCGCTTTGAAAGAAATGGTTGGCTAACCTTTGGAGTGTGCGCTTCTGAGTATGAGTTGCATATTCCAAATACTCTCCCATTGCCAAGTATTCTTTGATGTCGTGGAACGAAAGATTCATGTCACTTTCTTCTTCAACATGAGCACAATAATCTGGTTGTTTATGAATTCCTATTGGGATAGGATCAATGAAATTCTTATGTGGGTGTTGTATCATGGGAGACAAAGTGGCCAATGCATCTGCGAACTCATTTTGAATCCTAGGAACATGTTTAAACTCTATCTTCGTGAACCTCTTGATCAGCTCTTGTACGCAGTACAAATATGTAATATTTTGGTGTTCTTCATAGCCCATTCTCCTAAAACCCGATGCACCAAAAGATCAGAATCTCCAATCACCAGCAACTCCTGAACATTCATGTCAATGGCCAACCCGAGTCCCAAGATGCAAGCCTCATATTCTGCCATATTTTTGGTACATGGAAACTTGAGTTTTGCAGATACCGGATAGTGTTGGCCAGTTTCTGATACTAAGACAGCTCCGATACCCACTCCTTTGAAGTTTGTAGCTCCGTCGAAGAATATTCTCTAACCATCATATGCTTCGGTGATATCTTCTCCTACGAATGACACCTCTTCGTCGGAAAAATACATTTTTAATGGTTCGTATTCTCCGTCCACATGATTTTCTACTAAATGATCTGTCAATACTTGCCCTTTTACCGCCTTTTGAGTTACATAGATGATGTCGAATTAACTCAGCAATATCTTCCATTTTGCTAACTTTTCCGTAGGCATGGGTTTCTGGAAGATGTATTTCAGCGGATCCATCCTTGATACGAGATATGTGGTGTATGCACAGAAATAACGCCTCAACTTTTGAGATATCCATGTTAAAGCGCAACAGGTGCGCTTCAGCAAAGAGTATTGGGCTTGTAAGGTGTGAATTTCTTAGTCAAATAATATATTGCCTGCTCCTTTCTTCCAATTTCATCATGTTGTAACGCAACCGAAAGCTCCATCCAGTACAGACAAATAAAGCAGCAGTGGTCTTCCTGGATCTGGTGGGACCAGAATGGGCGGTTTGGATAAATACTCCTTGATTTTGTCAAAGGCTTTCTGATATTCTTCAATCCATCTTGTTGTAGCATATTTCTTCAGCATTTTGAAGATCGGCTCACAGATCACGGTTGATTGTGCTATGAAATGGCTGATGTAGTTGAGACGCCCTAAGAAGCTCATCATATCTTTCGTATTCTTCGTCGATGGCAAAGTCCTGGATAGCTTTGATCTTTGACGGGTCCAATTCAATCCCTCGATGGCTGATGATGAATTCTAGCAATTTTCCAGCAAGGACTCCGAAGGCACACTTTGCAGGATTCGGTTTCAGATTGTACCTTCGAAGCTGATCAAAGAATTTCCTCAAGTCTGCTATATGATATTTGCTTCTTCTGGATTTGATGATGATGTCATCCACGTACACCTCTATTTCCTTGTGTATCATATCCTGAAAAATGGTTGTCATGGCTCTCATGTAAGTGGCTCCAGCATTCTTCAAACCAAACATCATCATTTTATAGCAGTATATTCCCCATGGTGTGATAAAGGTTGTCTTTTTGGCATCCTCTTCATCCATCCAGATCTGATGATACCTCGCGAAGTAATCCACAAAGAACTGGAGTTCATACTTGGCATAGTTGCCAATTAGTATGTGTATATTGGGCAATGAGAAATCATCTTTGGGACTCACCCTATTTAAATCTCGGTAATCAACACACACTTTGACTTTCTCATCTTTCTTCGGAACCGGCACAATGTTGGCCAACCAAGTCGGATATTCAACCACTCTGAGAACCTTGGCTGTGATTTGCTTGGTGACCTCCTCTTTTATCTTCAAACTCATATCCGGCTTGAATTTTCTGAGCTTCTATTTTACCGGTGGACACATGGGATTGGTAGGTAGCTTGTAAGCTAATATGGATGTGCTCAAACCAGTCATATCATCACACGACCATGCAAAGATATATGCATACTCTTTTAGGAATCGGACATACTCTTCCTTCTCTGATGGTGATAGGTGAATGCTTATACGTGTTTCCTTGACCATTTCGGAGTCCCCTAAGTTAACTGTCTCAGTCTTGTCCAAATTAAACTTAGGCTTATTTTCAAAGTTTTCCACTTCTCTGACAATTTCCTTAGGTATTATGTTGTCTTCTAGATCCTCTGAATCATTATCCTTATGTCGCATTGCCTCATTACATGTCATAGTCGTAGGTTCATCGAGATAGGTAATAATCATGTTGTAGAGAGAAAAAATGTAAAGAATAACAATAAATAATAATAATAGCAACGCATTAATAAAATTTGAAAAACGTCAACAAGTATAGCTCGATGACTCGAGCAACTATTTCAAAACAAAATACGTTCAAAACAAAATACTGAAAATGTTTTAGATGCTCATACAATTGCTTTAAAAATAATTGATGCTAATTGCCAGGCTACCCAAAAACTCGATGGGCCAGTGATGGTGCAGCAGTCCAGTTCTTGAGAACAACTCCTTTCTCCACAGTCTGAATAGTAAGGTCTTCCTCCTCCTCCTCCTCCTTCTCCTCCTCAACTATCACACTACAATCCATGTCTTCATCATCCAGAAACAGCTTCCTTATGTCAGCTAAAGCTTCATCTTCTTCAGACCCCTACATCATGTCAGCTTGATGAAATGCCTGGTGCAAATGTGATACTGGTTGTTCCAGCAGATAATAAGGACCACACCATGGCGGCGACCAATCCTAGTACTCTTGCCAATTGTATTCATACCCAAGCCCAAAGGTTGTACCATGACGCTTTAGCTGTACCGGTTTAGTGATCCCTTGGAGATTCTTGCCGAGACCCTTGCCAGGCTCATACCCCCAACACTTGAAACTCAACATCATACCAAGTTGGGCCCATCTGTAGGCTGAGGTTGACTTCCCCGATTGTGGCCCTCTGAGATCCATCAAACGCCTTCACATTCATGCTTCCTGCTCGTATCTCGTGCAGGACTTTACCCAGTCTCTTCAGAGTAGTTAGTGGACATATGTTGAGACACGAACCCCCATTTATTAGGACCCTGGTGATGAATTTGTCCTCAAATTGCACTGTTATATGTAGTGCCCTGTTGTGACTTAGTCCTTCCTGTGGCAGCTCGTCTTCATGAAAAGTGATTTTGTGGCTTTCCAATACCTTCCCGAACATGTTGGCCATTTCCCCACTAGTGATGCTGGTGGGTACATAAGCTTTACTCAGCACCTTTATCAGGGCATTCCTGTATGTCTCGGTGTTTTGCAGCAGTGATAAATGGATATCTGAGCAAGAGTTTTGTTCACATGGTCAACTACAGCGTATTCTCTCGCTTGCACTTTTCTCCAAAGGTCGTCAGGACCAGTCTCAATGATAGGCGGCTTAGATATAGCTTCTTTGCTTGTTCCTCCCAAGTGATCGTGTGTATAAACCCTACCAGTTCTAGTCATGCCTTGTGTTGCACCTGTTTCGTCCATTTTTGCTTTTCCTTTCCTTCTTTCTTCCGCAACATAATCCCATGATATATCATCAGACTTATAAGATGGCGTAGGTGCTACCATCATGGTGAAGGGTATGGTCACCTCGACTTCAAACAGCGCTGGTGCGGCTACCTCAACTTTGATTGGTGCCTGGGTTTGTACCACGTTAGGCGTGAGAGTGACTGGGGATGTTTTAGAATCACCCCTCCCGAATGAGTCCAATTGACCCTTCCGGATCCCATTCTTCATCGGTCTCTATCACATTTACTCCCCCACCTCTGTGATCCGGAAGAGGATTGTTATGAACATTGGGTGCAGCCTCCTTTGCTTGTATGATTTAGTGCCAATTAATGTTTGAATCTTGTCCCTCAGAGTGCGACACTGATCAATGGTATGGCTCCTCATGCCTGAGTGATAGGCACGTGTCTTGTTTGGATTAATCCACTGAGAAGCATTTTCCATAGAAACAACGGGAATGGGAGTGACATAACCAACAACTTTCAGTCTCTTATACAATTGGTCTATGCGTTCAGCGATTTGAGTGTATTTCTTGGGTAGTCTACAATCAAAATTTGGTCATGGTTTTTGGTAATTTTGGCGGGCGGGTGGTGGTGTGTGATAATATGTGGGTTGGGTGTTATATGTATTGTAGGTAGTGGCAAGTTGTTGGTATCTGAGGGGTGAAGGCTGGTATATGGGTGGAGGTGTTTGGTATGTGAGGGGAGAATTCGGACCTTGGGCTACCATTATTGCACCCACTTCTTTCTTCTTGGAGATACCTCCTGACTACAAAGCTTTATTTGTGGCCTGGAGTGCTTCAAAATTTGTCACCATTCCGCTCTTGATCCCTTCTTCTATTTTTTCTCCCAGTTTGATGATGTCAAAGAATTTATGGTTTTCAATAATCATCAGCCTTTCATACTATTGCGGGTCTTGAGCTCTGACGAAGAACTTATTCATCTGTTATTCTTCAAGT
The DNA here is from genome assembly GCF_000715075.1 of Nicotiana tabacum. Taxonomy (NCBI): domain Eukaryota; kingdom Viridiplantae; phylum Streptophyta; class Magnoliopsida; order Solanales; family Solanaceae; genus Nicotiana; species Nicotiana tabacum. The sequence goes on along the minus strand of NC_134088.1, from coordinate 22,512,297 downwards.
GCCGGCCTTACTTTCGCAGCTTTAAATATCCACCGAGTAGCATACTCACGGAAGGTTTCCGTTGGTTTCTTCTTGAGATTTTGAATGTAGAAAATGTCTGGTGCACTTTCTCTGTTGAACCTGAATCGATCCATGAAATCCGATGCCACTTCTTTAGGTTCTAACTGATGTACCAAGACAAAACATCTCCAGTGAGGCTCCTCATGAACAGCTTCATACGAATTCATTCATCTATGTCAACCCTTACAAGTTTTTCGCAGTATGTTCTTAGATGCACTTTCGGATCACTAGTTCCATCGAATATTTTGAACTTGGGAGGTTTGTAACCCTCCAGCATTTCTACATCTGGTTAAATGCACAAGTCCTCATAAATCAAACCCTCAATGCCCTTTGCCACATTCGACTCTCTGAACTCTGCATGTTCTTGATGAGCAGGTCCTTCTTGGTGGATTCCGGTATATATAGGGTTTGTTGTGGGGTATGGGATAAAGTTTCCACATATATGGGACTACTTTGGTGGACTCTGGGAATCTGGGCATAATGGTGGTTGAGTTTTAGGGATCAGGAGTAGGTTGCGGTGCAATCTGAAGAGTGTGGTAAGTGGTAGTTTGTGGGTATTGAGTTGGATGGTGATGGTGTTGTGGAGGAGTAGGTACCGGTGGAGGGTTGTGGTTCTGAGGATCTGTGGTGTATTGATGTGGTGTGGGAGGATTCGGTGGTAGATTTTGGTTCTGCGTGTTTTGGGGTGGTGCCGGGTTTTGGGCATTTGGATTTTGTTAGTTGATATCGGGGACGTTTAGGGTGAGGGAAAGATTTTCCAAGTTTCAGACATGCTCAAGTTCTCCTTGTAGCTCCAGGATTTTCTGTTCCAGACGTAAGACCAATTTGTTCTATGCCGGAATACTTCGGCCATTTGATGTTTCAATGTTTTCTGCTATAGTAGCATTGTCTCTTCTGATACCGCTCAAATCATCCATTTTTCCTTTCCCTTTGCTTCTGCCTTTAACATCACTTGGTGGTGGAGGAGGTGGAGGACCTCTGGATCTAGTGTGATATGTAGATGATGCTAGTATGCATGAACCAATCTTGAGGAATGGGAATAATCAAAAGAAAGAAAAACAAACAAAGGTAACCAAGTCAGTAGGGATATCTGAAAGAATGCTTGCAGTATTTAAACATGTTCTGTAAAATCATGCAATAATTCGCGTCCTAATTGGGGACCTTATTGTGCCCGATGTAGGCCTAAGCGACATATAGACTCGGAGAAAATTGATGCCAATATTGCGTCATTTCATTAATGTGAAAACGAGCCAAATGTTTACTAAATCAACAATAATAATGAAGCTACTAATGGCATTTAGCCTTATTACAATCGAAATCTAAACTAAGCAAGAAAATAGTATAGAACATCATTTGCTAAATCTATTTGGTCCCTGAGGGACCTTCTCCATGCTTGGCTTTCTTGACTCCGTCAATCAGGTTCCCTAGGTCGCGCATATCCAACAATAGGTAAGCCTTTGCTAGATGCCCTCCTTCATTGCCATCCGTGTTCTGACAATCTGAAAGCCTCTTCCTCATCTTTCACTCAGACTCCATCAACCCTTGCTCCAAATATTCCAATCTCTCGATGGACTTAGTGGCGATTTCCTTCCATTCATTAATTGCCTCCATGTCCACTTTATGTTGTTCCAGATGTCTAGTTTCAGACTCAAAAACCCTTTTGTGAAGCCTTCTATACTTGACATGTGCCTCGGCAGCATCATCAATGATCCTATTTTCCAAATTGACCCCTGGCTTGATGTCTCCCGCTATATCATCTACCAACCATGATGGATAGAAATACACATGACCGGCATGGTACCTGTCTGGCTCGATAGTCTCTCTTTCCACAATGACCTTCTGGTTCCACATATGTTGCTCCTCAAACTTGAAAGGAATGATGTCCCCTTTGAAATCTCCCTTGTACTGGACCATGTTGGAAACCCGAGGTATGACCTGTTTTCTTCCTGCTTGTCTCATTACCCTTATAGGAGCATAAGGATAAATGCCTCGCAACCCGATCAATACCAAATGAGTAGTATACCTCGACCTGATGATGAACTCGTTGCTGGGAAACCACTCAAACATCCAATGTACCTTCTTGTCTGTCAGATTGCTGAAGAAACGTACCCAACTTATAGCACCTCCGGGCTGTGCAAACCTATCTGGGATGAATGTCATTTTCTTTGGGTGATGGTAAGCTATGTAGTCATTCAACGGTCATCGCAGAAGCTCTTGGCGGTACTCTCCTCTCTGAAAGTGTTTCAATAACCAGACTTGCAATAATAGATTAGAACCTTCAAAATGTCCGAACCCCTATTTGCACCGATCTAGAGCGCGGTACAATTCAGCTAGGATCATAGGGATGATGGTGTAGGTTTGCCCCTCGATGCCTTCCATTAAAGTTCTTGCAACCATAGCTAAACGAGTGTGAATCTTTCCCCCTTTCATTGGAAATATCAACAAACCCAAGAAGCAAATGATGAATACATAAACTCGGCGGTGCGTCCAACCTAAGGAGGTAATGGCAAGTTCCTCATGATGAAGACGATATGACTTACTGTGCCCGTAATGCTCATAAAGGAATTCAAATGGGATGTATGACTTCTTCAAATAATGCAACTCATCATTTTTCTTGAAGCCTATCATTTTTAGAAAACCGTGAGGGGTGCTATTCTCTGGCACTAATAACCCTGGACTATCCCATGGCAGCTTAGCGAAGCCTCTTATTTCTTCTATGAGAGGAGTCATTTCTATGTCACCAAAGCGGAAGACGGCTCTTTTCTCATCCCAAAACATGGTAGCGGCCTCAATCAATGCCCTATTTGGTCGGATGTCTAGCAAGGACGGCAAATTACCAAGTACCCTTCTCACATGATTCTTGTCGCAAGGCGAGAGATTTTTCCACCAATCAAGTAGCAAAGGTGGGATGTTTTGGACCATGCAGAACCGGGGGACTTTGTGCTTTATTTTCTGCAAGCAAATAGAGTTACCCCCCCCCCCAAATTAGACCATTTACATAATAATGATCAACATATTGACACATTTTCTCCAAGTAATGCACATAACATGGTAGTGTCCATTGGGATTGTGAAAATCCCATCGGACTTTAGACAAGGCTTATTTTGGCGGGCTATTACGTTAACAACGTCATAACCCGTACTAGGTTTAACATGATTCATGTACATTTGATGGTGTAGTAAGGTTTCTAGAATGGTCTAGACTAGTACTCTCAAGTGGACAACTTGAGAGGGAAAGGCACGGGACCGTCAAATGCACCGCTGATCGACTAGTCTACCGCAAATAAGCCTTTGCGATTTAAAAAGGGTATAATTCTAGAAGAGCACAGACACTCATCAAGTGCCGCTATGTTAATAATTCGCACGAGTGGAGTATGATGTGGAGCATGCTTTATGCAGAGATAATAACACATTGCCAAGTATTTGCATGATAAATATGTAAAAGCGTCAAATGCGGAAATAAGTTAAAGCATGAAAAAAATAAGAAAGAAAGACAAAGGAAGAAGTTAGTTCGTGGAATATATGCGAGAATGTAATAAAGCAAGTAAGGGAGTAGGGATGGGAGAGGCATGATATAGCAGTCAAATGAAGAGCAGTCATAGCAAATAATGGGGAAGGGATGTGCATGTTTAAACAAATTTAAACAAATAAAGGCGGAGAAGGGAAGGGATGTGCATGTTATAACGGGTTTAAACAAGTAAAGGTGAACGGAAAAGGGATGTGCATATAATAAAAAATTTAACAAATAAATATGGAAAAGAAATGTGTGTTTTATAACAAAAAAAACTAATCCACATAAGCCAAGTTCATTATGGTAAGAGCCTAAGTATCCCCATCAGAATTGCCATGCTGTCACGCCCCGTTGTATCGCGAAAGCAGGCTTTCAACGTTGTGACAACTCTTTTGAGTGGGAAGATAGGTATTAAAAGAAGAGTCGCCACCTAACGGTTTTTAAGGTGTGTTAGGGCACCTATTATGCAAATGACTCTGTTTGACTAGTCAGCGTCACCAAAGATCGGGTAAGGGCTCAAATTACCTCAAGAGAAGGTGTTAGGCACTCTTCGAGGTTCACAACTGTGGGTCCCTGCCAAACTTAAGATTATGTGGATTGCAATTAGGCTAAGTGATCAAATAAACAAAGTCAATGTAAAGGTCAAAGAATTTCATTACAACATGATTAGTACAGATCTTAGTACGAATATACGGATACAACTATTTGGATCTAATAACAACATATTAAAGAAGGGGAGAGGGAGTTTATATAGTGCCAGAAATCGAACAAGTAAACAAGGAAACACTATAAAATCAAACATAAATAAGGAAGTAATAACATGCAGAATCAATAAAAATCGGATTAGGGAAAAATAGGTAAACCCTAGTTGACAGAAATCGAAAATTGATCAGAAATCTTGGCTAATCGAACCTATATAGCTTGGTCATGATGTATATGGACTAAATACTATCTAGATTCAAGCGATTGAAGTTGAATGGCCGGATTCTGAGAGATAGTACTTGCCATGTTTAGGAAAGTACTAGGTGATACCATAGTTTTGTAGAAAATAACGAGATAACACATAAAAGGTAAGGAAATCATGGAGAGAATCCATGGTTGAGATGGATTTGGAGAGATTTGAGAGGTCGGCTAGGGTTTTTGTGGAGAGGAGAAGAGAGAATTTTAGGGCGGCGGGTTAAAGAGAATGAGAGGATTAAGGTTGGGGTGGGTAATTAAAATGAGGGGAATAAATGAGGGTCGTTGATCTTGAAAGATCAACGGCTGGGATTTAAAATGAATGGGGCGGGTTAATTAAAACGGGTACCGAACGGGTCTTGTAAAGGGGTCGTTTGACTTTGGGCTGGGGTTACTAGGCTAAGGTGTTGGGCCATTGTTTAGTCCGAAAATTGGTTTAAAAATTGGGCCAGCCTTTTAAACACACATAATTTATCAAAATAATTTATAAAAATAATTAGTAAATGAATAAAAATATTTTTATGTACTAAAATGATTTAAAATAATGATTTAGCATTATAAAAATATAAAAATATTATTTTGATGCCAATAATATAAATAAGGAGCATTTGTATATGAATATAGGCTATTATTGCAAGATTGTGCAAATAGATTTAAAATGCTAATGTAATTATATATAAAAATGAAGTGAAAATATTATGAGACATATATGAGGATACAAAAATAGTAATTTTGGATGATTAAGTCATCACAAATAATTCAAAGGGATAATTACTAACTATTTATGTAATTTAAAGAAAATTAATTTTAAAGCTCTAACAATTATGAAAAATTATAAAAAGTGCTTGTATAGATTTGTAAGCTAAATAATGATGCAAAAAAAATATTTTGAAAGTATATATATTATTTAAAAACATATGAGGGCAAAATTAGGTATCAACAACGACCCCGGAATCGGGATTCGACGGTCCCAATAGGTTCGTATGATGATTTTGGACTTAGGAGTATGTTCGGATCGGGTTTTGGATGACCCGGGAGCGTTTCAGCGCATAAAGTTGAAAGTTAGCGCATATAGTTGAAAGTTAGCGCATTGAAGGTTTTAAAGTTTTTTAAATTTTGTTTGAACTAGGACTTGGTGTTATCAAGCTGATTGGGATTCCGAGCCTGGGAATAGTTCTGTATGGTGATTTAAGACTTGCACGCAAAATTTGACATCATTCCGAGTAGTTTAAGTATGATTCGGTGCGTTCGGAGTAGGTTGGAAGAACTTGAAGTTCATAAGTTGATTCTATTTGGTTTTGGGTTGTGATTCTTAGTTCTAATGTTATTTTTCGTGTTTCGAGAGGTCGAGCAGGTCCGTAGTATGTTTAAAAACTTGTTGATGTGCTCGGACGGGGTTCCTGGGGCCTCAGGTGAAATTCGGATAAAAAACAGATTGCAATCTTGAAATTTGGGAGTACTGCTGCTGCTTAACCTAATGTGTTTGCACCTGCAGAGGGAATGGCCGTAGGTGCGGTCCCGCAGGTGCGGTTGGTTCATCGCGGGTGCGAGGTTGGTGGAGATGGCATGGGAGCGCAGGTGCGAGGAAAATTCTGCACCTGCGAGGTCGCGGATGCAGAGTGTGGCCGCCGATGCAGAAATGGCTAAGGTCGTCTGGGGTCGCAGAAGTGGACTTGGTCCGCAGGCGCGTGCCCGCAGGAGCAGAGTAAATTAGCAGAAGCGGATGGGGCAAGTGTGGGCAAGGTCGCAGTAGTGAGGGGCAAGCCGTAGAAGCGGGCTCGTAGGTGTGGTTCCCTTCCGCAGGTGCGCCCAGTGCTGGGCTATGTGTGTTTCGCAGAAGCGGTCCTTTGCCGGCAGAAGCGGAAATCACTGAAGGCAATTAGGGCTTTTAATGTCGGGACTTAGGCAATTTTAGCTCATTTCTTTCATTTCTTGGGCGATTGTGGAGCTCTTTGAGGAGGGGTTTTCACCTAGCACTTTGAGGTATGTAATTTCTATATGAGATGAGTTAAATACATATATATTGGGTAGATTCTTAATACATAAAGTGTAGAAATTGTGGGTTTAGTTGAAAATTTTTGATACAAATGGGATTTATCCACGAAAATAGTTATGGAATTTGGTGAAAATTATATATTTGAGCTCGTGAGGTTATGGGTAACAATTATCTTCGAAAATTTTTAGAATCCGTGCACGTGAGCCTGGGGGTGAATTTTAAGAATCTTCCAATTTGAGTTGGGTAATTACTCTAATATCTAAATTATTAACTTTTGAGCGTATATTGATTATTTTATATAACATTTGGCTAGCTTCAGATTGTACGGCACCAAGTTGGATCCTTAGAGTGAATTTGTGGCAGAAAAGTGAGCTTTGAGACGATCTAAGTCTCTTGCCTAACTTTGTAAGAGGGAATTTAACCCATAGGTGATTTAAATTACTATTTGTTTCTAACTGTGGGGGCTACATACACACAAGGTGACGAGAGTCCGTGCATAGCTACTAATCATGCTTAAGTCCGGGTAGTTTAGGACCCAAATCATGAAATACTTGTAATGTGTGCACCCTACTTGTTAATTAAAGTGACTAAATTACATTGAAACTTGATAAAGGATTTGTAAAGACCGAATTTCACTTACTTGAGTTTTGGCGGGTTACTTGACCATTAATAGAAATTGTGCTTCTTTGTGCATTAGCCTTATAATAGCTTTTAAATCGAATGTTCATAATGTATCCTCACTCTCATGGGAGCGGTTCGTTCGCCTCAACAGTATAATAGATACATCTATGGTTCATGTCGTTCGACCCTCGGCGGTGTATACATTATTCTGGATCGAACTGTACGATCTCGGCATAAATCGTGCGTGTTAATGTTTGGGGCCCGAATGCACTTGATATTCTTTTTTCACAAGCAAAACAAAATTCTTGAATAAAGAGAAAAGCTCAAGATCTTGAATATGATTGTATCATAAACTTCATCACTCAATCCACCAGAAAACTGATAGTGCTTAACAAGCTACATGACAGTTCTAATTGCTTATTTCTTTTCTTCCTTTTCTGCTTCGGTTGCCCTCTTCAACCTGGCTCCGATGTGTCGCACATTTGTATGCTCGATACGCAGCTTTCCATAGGCATTGAATGATTTCATCTCATCTGTGACCTTGACAAGGTCAACAACTAGCTGCTCCCTAGTAATAGCCTAGGCATGTATGAACCATGGACCTGGGTGGCAGTAGCAAGTTCCTCTGCACTAGAATCACCAGCCTTGACTTTCTTAGCACGCCTAGGGAAGATGACAAGCTTAGATTTGTAAGTCTTGAGCCTCTGGACATTGGTTTGGAGACCTTCCAATGATCTGTTCCTGCGGCGATGATCAACAGCAATGCCAATGGTTGGTGCTAGTTTCTTGGGAATACCAGCTGCTTTCAGTTCTTCAAGAGAAAATCCCCTCCCAGCCCGGACTTTCATGTTGTATTTCAGTGTTTGTCCATGAACAATAGGTCGAAGTGATCCCGCAGTTGGCATAGGGAAGATCTTCACAGCCTTCTGTTGTCTAGCAGCATGTCTCCTTGTTTTCCTAGCTGGTTGGTTGAACCAAATCCTTACATAGTTTTACTAATGCTTCTTAAAGTTCACATTGGGTATAACATTGTTGTGTTTCATCTCTTACCTGGTTAGCTACTGCTTCTGGAGGCTTTGGGAGTACAAAGATGCACTTGATATTATTTTTATGGATTGAGGGATTATAATTTATTGGGAATTAGCATGTGTTAGTGGAAGACTTTTGGAATTTACTATTAGTAAAAGAATTATTTAATGACCGTTGTCTTTGTGTTAATAGTATTATTCACATATTCTATGTCTATTTAGCATTCCTGTATTTTATTGTTAGCCCATAGTAAGTGTCGATGTCAACCCCTCGTCACTACTTTTTCGAGGTTAGACTGGATACTTACTAGGTATATGTTGTTTATGTACTCACGCTACACTTCTGCACTAATCGTGCAGGGTCTGAGGTTTGTGCATCTGGCAGTCATTCCAGCGCGTACCCCCGTTACCCTGAGGCCTAGTGGTGAGCTGCTCTCTGAGTCCGTTCTGGAGCACCCGAAGTCTCTCTTTTGCACTTATTTTCTGTCTACTGTATTTCTGACAGGAGTTTTAGTGGTTTGTATTTTCTACTAGTGCTCATACACTTGTGACACTAGGTCTTGGAGCACATGCTAGTAGACTTTATGGTTTTGGAGTATTTATTTCACTATATTTTCTCGCTCATTAGCTTTCGCTTTATTTTTTTTGAATGTTATACTCCTTATTTTCTTAATAAATAAAATTATTAAGAAAATTAAGTTGCCTTATCATGCTATATTCTTCATTGCTAAATTTACTCTTACATGTCTTATTTGAAGTTGATTGGTTCATGTTCTACCCCTTATTGTCAAATATCCTCTTAAATGCTTAAATGGAAGTTGTTGCCTCTTTTATTGCCATGGTACCTCTTCCATTGTCGATTTATCCTTATTTGAAGTCATTGTTACATGTTATCTTTTCACATGTGGAATTATCTTTATTTGAAGTCATTATTACATGTTATTTTCTCCATTGTGATTTATTCTTATTCGATATCGTTGTTACACATTATATCTCTCATCGTTGAGTTATCCTTATTTGGAGCCATTATTACTTGTTATGTCTTTCATTGTGAACTATTTCTTCCATTTTATTATGTTATTGTAATTCGTGCATTGATTTATTTGTCGTACTCCCGTGTTATTATTGTTGTTGTTGTGCTCGGTATTGTTGAGCCGAGGGATATTCATGGTTGTGGTTTTGGAATTGTTTTAAGAAAATGTTGTGGCATATGGGCACATGTGGTGCGAGTGTTATATTGTGTTGTTATCTATTTTGGCACGCATGGTATTATTGAGAGGATTGTTGGGGTGTTCACATGTGAGTTGCCTGTGCTATTGTTATTATTGATATTGCACATGCGGCGTGACAAGTCGGGCAATATATGTGGGTTTGCGCATGTAGTGAGTCAAGACAGAAATATTATTATGCGTGTGTGGCGAGACAAGGCGGACATTTACTTTATTGTTGCGCACGCGACGAGACAATGGGGACTATGTCGGGGATGATTTGTGATGACTTGTGATGTCCCGGGGGCATTGGTATTCATAATATTTGTGTAGTGGTGTGCCTACCTTGTGTGAGTCATGCATTTTACGTTTGTTGTGATTTTTCCTATGTGTCATTCTTAATCGCTAATCTTACTTGTTGACTCGAGTTGTGATAGAACACTTGCACAAGCATACACCGTAATTAATCACTCATATCGGTCTAAGAAGATGAACCCTGATGTTTATTGATCATTTACATGCATTCTTGTATACCTGCCTTCCGTGCGTGAGTTGTACTATTGACACGTGAGTTGTTCGTGCGGTTATGAGGTATTGGTACTGCTAGCACGTGAGTTGTCCGTGCAGATATGAGGTATTGTCACTCTCTTAGCACGTGAGTTATCCGTACAGATATGAGGCATTTATGGTATTGGAACGTGAGTTGTTTGTGCAGTACGTGAGTTATACATGCAATTGTGATTTGTAATGTGGGCACAAGTGTCAAGTGATTAGGGTTCGTGATTTTTGACTTTGAAGTGTGGTACTTCTGGGAAATTCTTGTATAAATCTTGTGTGAAACCGGTTGTTTATTGGGTTGTTACCTGTTTTTCCTTACTTGGTTTCATCGGACTTTAACTGTATTCTGCTTACTTTATGACGTTATTACCTGTTGCTCCATGTTGTTAATTGTTGTTCTAGTTCTTATTGCAAGTATTGTAGAGTCATTCTTATCATGTTTAGCTTTACATTGTTTCCTGTTAGTTTTATATTCATACTTGTACAGGTTATTATGTCTAGTAGGTGTCTTGACTGTTCCTCGTCACTACTCTACCGATGTTAATCTTGATACTTATTGAGTACCGCTATGGTGTACTCATGCTACGCTTACTGCACATTTTTGTGCAGATCCAGGTATCTCGAGGCGTGTTGATCATTAGATAGTTGATCGAGTATTGCTGTGGAAACTTCAAGGTATGCCTGCCGTCGCGTTCGCAAGTTTCGGAGTCACCTTCTGAAGTTTTACTTTGTACTATTTATTTCTATTCCAGCACAGTTGTATTTAGAGGTTTTTTAGTGAATTCGGTAGAGTTTATGACTTGTACTACCAATTTTAGAATGTTGTATATCTACTTGGGATTGTTGGCTCTATATAGAAACTTCTGGGTTATGTTTAATAGTCAAATGGTTAAAATTCTGTTATAAATTCAGTAAGTGTTAGGCTTACCTAGTCTTAGAGATTATGTGACATCACGAATCCTAAGGAGGGATTTTGGATCGTGATAGTACGGTTGCTCGTAGCCTTTTATACGCCCACTAAAGTTTTGTGCCTCATATAGTAAAACTAGAAGACCTTTATACGGTTGCTCGTAACCCTTCGTACAATTGCCATCTCATAAAGATTCTTATGAACTTTCTAGCTTGAAACTTTAATATGTTCATGATAATCTAGTTCAACACAATAACCGTCACTTTAAAGCATAAGGGTCAAATTTTTCAGATTCCAAACATGCACTCAACCAGATTCAAATTCAAACCTCCACACATACTCCTCGCTGGCAGAAAAGAAACTCTCCACTCAGATTATAAGGAACACATACGTAGATTACTCCGCAGGGGATAATCCACCTGCTTAGCCTCAAATTGGTATCTTGTTGTACCCTTTCACCGTCACAATTACTATGCAATCACTTAGTCTATCCAAGTCCAAACTTGTTAACCAGACATGAGAATATAATGTGTCCCTAAATTTAAAAACGTGAAAGGTCCTTCAAAACATTCATACTCGAGACTGTACATCACATCAAAATGAAAATCAAGCACCCAATGGTCCCTCCTTTACATTTCAAGGAAACATTTCTTGTCATATTTAAATCGTCTTAGCACTTCCATCAGTTATATCATTCTCATCAAAGAGACATTCCACCGCTCATCAAGCCATAAATTCCACTCATAGGAATATTACCGGACATATGAGTCCAAATGTACAAGTTACACCTGAAGCTACCGAGCTTAAGCTGCGGTCTAAACCTGGCCTCAAGTCCTCCAGACTGGACTATCACCAAAATACAGAATACACGTCTCGCACGCCATCCATGAAATCACAAGCCGGCGATACACAGCTGATACCGAGCGTTCATGTGCGCATACGAATGCGAGGAAGGAATTCAAAGAGTTATGTTTCAAGCTGAATCAATTTCGCACGATAAGGAAAGAAAGATGGAAATTATCCTAAATGCCCTGTAGACTCTCGAAGATAAGTATGGACGTCATCATACAGATCCGCAATACTCTACTAGACACTTGCTTATGACTTGTAGAACCTAAGAACCTAGAGCTCTGATACCACCTGATCACAACCCAAAATCTAACTAGTCGTGATGACACCTAACCAAACCTGTTAGGTAAGCCAATTATCCACTATCATATTCCAATGTAATTTCACAAGACAATTAAGCAAAAGAAAATATCTAAATCTTATACATTCCCTAAGGACTAGTAGTACAAATCATGAGCTTCTAAGAATAAAATTTACAAAGCTGGTATAAAATAATACATCATCTATTTGAAAAGTACATAAACAGAATTTCATGAATCTAAGGCTACCATGAATAAGAGGCAGCTACAACCGGAACGCATGTACATCTTCAGATCCAGCTCCCAACGAACGCAACAACATCAGCAGCCAACATCTGCACGCAAGGTGCAGAAGTGTAGTATGAGTACAACTAACCCCGTGTACTCAATAAGTAACAAACATAACCTTAGGTTGAAAGTAGTGACGAGCTTGTAACAAGATCGGGTCCCAACTTCAATAACCAACAATAGTTCATAACAACTTAAACAAGTAATACCAGAAGTAACTCAACAATCAAATGCTCAGCAAAAACATGATTTCTGAAAATAGTTCTACCTTTGAAGTACATCAATGAAAACCCAAATCGTTTACCAAAGTTGCCAAAAATATGAATAAGTTTGTGTGGGCGTGCACCATGGAAATTGTGACATAATTATTTCCGTGGAATTTTATAGTCAAATAATCTTGGCATTTTCTATTTAGTTTTATGTGCTAAAGAAATTGAGCTGAGAATCATATTAAAAATCATGTTGAGACTATGTGCCAGTATTATTGGGACCCACAGAGATCATATTGCTGTGATTTATTTGTTTTAAATTGAAAATTCATACTCAGTCATCTTCATATCATTACATATCATATCTCAGTCTCTGTTGTTATTTATTGATACATCATATCATTATTTTTGGGCTATTTTCATGACATTGTGAGCCCGTGAAAGAGATACTGGAGAGATTGATGACTGAGTGAGGCCGAGGGCCTGATTGTGAGGATAATTATGGGATTGCGCTGCACACCACAGAAGGCCATATTGGATTTATATACTTTATTATTATGGGATCGGGTTGCATGCTGCAGCAGGCTAGATTGGCTTATTATAGCACGTGATTTGTCCGTGCGGATATAGATATTGATACTATAGCACATGTGTTGTCCGTGCAGCACGTGAGTTGTCCGTGCAGATTATAGCGCTTGGGTTATAGGAACCCCTCCGGAATCTGTACACACCCCCAGTGAGTGCAGGTACCTAATGAGTGCGAGTGCCGAGTGCCGAGTGCCGAGCGATTGAGAGGATTGAGTGACTGTGAGGATTGAGTGACTGTGAGGACTGAGTGACTGTGAAGACTTAGTGACTGTGAGGACTGGGTGATGGGGAGGATTGAGTGAATTAATACTCTAAGAGTATGCATATGAGTTCATCTTTGAGATATATTGCATTGACATGCACACATGACATACAGGCATAGAAATGTATTTTTCCTCATGATGTACGATATTACATCATTCATGATTTCTTACACATGTTGGCAGATGGGCATAGTGATACATTTGTTTTACACTGGTTATCTGGAAAGAAAAATAAAACATCTTATTATTATTAAAAGGATTTTGGGAAAATTATAACATGTATGTTTAACAAAAACAATATGGATAAGGTGAGCCAACTCGCACCAATTAAACTTACATTGACATTTATAAATATTTAATCAAACACCTTATGAGTGAGCATGACTTCGTGAGAAAGGAACTTTAGTGACAACAAGTCTTGACTCGCCTTGATATCTTCATTTGAAAATCTTTTGTCGCTCCAATTCGAAGATTCAACTCACCCAACCAATCTCTACATAGGTAATTCAAGAATCAATTCTAAAAGCTTTGAAATTTCTAACTTTAGAAACCCTAGGTTTGATTCTTCTTAATTTCTAGAGTTCGTAATTAATTTAAGTTTTTGTAGTATTTTTAGAAATGAATATCAAACAAAATCTTCCCTAAAAGATCATAGTTAGATGTGAGTTGTGAAGCTTACCTCGAATTGTAAAATCCTAGGTCGGAGAAAAATCTTATATTGAGTTATTGCTAACAATCTAGTGGTTTTAGGATGAAATCTAATTATAACTATTGTTGGAGAATAATAATCTAACTTGAATCGTGTTGAAACTTACATTGACTAAAGGAGACTGGTATAGGTCACTTTGGGGTTGAAAGAGACGTCTTGAACTTCAATTTTTGGAACTTTCTTTTTTCGATCTTTTCTTTTATATTTCATGTTATAGGTATTAGGGATCTCAAAAGGTTACTCTGGTGGTTACAAGAGAGACTGGTGGTCGAATGGAGAGATGCAAGGAAAAGTGAAAACCAAGAAAGCGACGTATTTGAAACTAGTAAAATGTGTAGACGAGTAGGAGAAGTGGGCGAATAGGGAGCAATATATGTTGGCTAAGAAAGAGGCAACACTAGCAGTTACGGTAGCCAAGACTGCAGCTTTTAGTCATTTGTATGAGGAACTCTAGGGCTGAGGTAGGGATAAGAGTTTGTTTAAGTTAGCCAAGGCGCGAGAAAGGAAGGCTCGTGACTTGGACCAAATGAAGTGCATCAAGGACGAAGAAGGTAGAGTTTTGCTGGATAAGGGGCTTATCCATTGGAGATGGCAGACCTACTTCCATAGTCTCTTGAATGAGGAGGGGGATAGGAGCATTGTACTGGATGATTTGAAACTCTCTGGGAGTCGTTATGACTTTGGGTATTGTAGGCAGATTAGAGTTGATGAAGTGGAGGGGCTATGCGTAAGATGAGCAGGGGCAAAGCGACCGGGCCAGATGAAATCCCGGTGAAGTTTTGGAAGAGTGCGGGCAAGGCAGGCTTGGAGTGGCTCACGAGGTTATTTAATATCATTTTTAGAACAAAGAAAATGCCTGAAGAGTGGAGGTAGAGCACGATGATTCCTGTATACAAAAACATGGGTGATATCTAAAATTGCAATAATTATCGGGATATCAAGCTGCTTAGCCATACTATGAAAGTCTGGGAGAGAGTGGTAGAGCTGAGGGTGAGGAGGAGTGTGTCTATTTACGAGAACCAGATTGGGTTTATGCCAGGGCGTTCAACTGTAGAAGCCATGCACCTTGTTAGAAGATTGATGGAGCAGTATAGAGAGAGGAAGAAGGACTTGCATATGGTGTTCATCGACTTAGAAAAGACGTACGATAAAGTTCCAACAGAGGTTTTATGGAGATGTTTGGAGGCTAGAGGTGTACATGTTGCCTACATTAGGGTGATTAAGGACATGTATGATGGAGCAAAGACCCGAGTAAGGATGGTGGGTGGAGACTCAGACCATTTTCCGATTATGATGGGGTTGCATCAGGGGTCGACACTCAACCTTTTTTTGTTTGTCCTAGTGATGGACGTACTGACGCGCCACATCCAAGAGGAGGTGCCGTGGTGCATGCTATTTACAAATGATATTGTATTTATTAAAGAGACGCGAGGTAGTGTGAACTCACAATTAGAGGTGGGGAGAGGTGATTAGGCAAGACATGGCACAACTTCAGCTGATCGAGGACATGATCCTTGATAGGAAGGTATGGAGGTTGAGGATTAGGGTAGTAGAGTAGGTAGTCTTGAGTGTTCTTAATAGTAGTATTGGCATGTAGTCTCGCTTTCTGTTGGTAGTAGGTTTTTATTGACTAACCGTTGTTTTCTTTCATTGCGATCACCTTACTATCTTGTTGCCTTTATTCTACTTTTTATATGGCTTTTTGGGGTTGTCCCTTCTTGTTTATAATTTTATTAATGTGGTGCTTATGCTTTCCTGAGCCAAGGGTCTATTGGAAACAACCTCTCTATCCTTACAAGGTAGGGGTAAGGTCTGTGTAAACTCTACCCTCCATAGACCTCGCAGTGTGAGATAGTACTGAGTATGTTGTTATTGTTGTAGGCTCTTTAAGGCCAACACTTGGCCCATCACCTCGTTCCACCAATCGTGGGGTACCTAATGTTTAGTAGGGCTCTTCAGAAACTTAGATTTTTGTACCTCTAACAAAATATTGCATTGACACCTCGTGCCACAACGCATGTCGTGCCAGGGTAAATTTTTGGGCCAGGTTGTTGCTTTATTCCTTTAATAAAAAGCTATAACTTCTTGTAATAATGTCCATATGACAAACGGTTTGAAGGTTTTGAAAATTACACTCAAAGAGATTTCGTTTGATATATAGACAATAGCTAAATTCCTTACAATCTAGGAGGTATGATTATTTGAAGTTGGGATATGCATGACTAAAGTCATATTCTTGTCTTAAACATTTTCAATTTCGTTCGTACCACCTATCCTCTTCAAAACACTGTATCACCTTCCAAATATAATATTTAGGTATTTTACATCTTTAAAACTTTTCACACACCCCTGTATCTAACTTAGAGCCTGAACAAGAACGTAAAGCTTAGGGAAATTATTTTGGGCCATTATAGTCCTCGCATTGTTCCAGTAGAGTTTATAGTATCCAACAATATAGATAGGCTAAATAAGGCATGAAATGTTACTAATTTATCATAACTTTCCTGCTACCCTTCCATAGATGGCGCAAAATTTGCTATAGTAAAGAATGAGGACCCAATGCTCACAAGGTTTCAAGTTACATTGTGCTAGCTTATCATTGAGCTTCTTCACATTGTAACAAAACTTAGCAATTGTTCGAACTACATATCATTTTCCAAGTTTGAACTTTTTACTAGGACTTCTTCATGTAATCTTTCGAAGTTGACTATCAAATTTCAATTTAAAATTTGAAGTTATTGGTGCTAGAACTTCATGAAACTTAACCAACTCTATGTCTAGTTTTGAATTAAGTATAGAGATCAATGCTCTTCTTTGGAAAGCATCAATTGCAATGCTTGTACACCAATAATCACTTTGATGATAGCCATATTTATACGTGAAGACATCCCGTTTCTCTTATATATGGACTCAAACTCTCCATTATCCACTCCTTTTTAGGTAATCCTTCATCTTATTCTTGTATACTCTTATGGAAATCTAGATTAACACAATATGTTCCCTTGTTTACATGGTAAAGCTAACAATCAAGTCAATATTATATTGAGAATCCCCTAAAAGAAGAAAGTCAATAATGCTCATGGTTAGATACTCCAATAAATCATCATAAAACTTTGGTGGTAAATCCTCAACTTATGGATCCAATGAATGCTCCTTGTCTCATTGATATTGGTCTTTATCAATTTCTTCCTCTTCACTCCCTTAATTATCTGAATATTTATCATAATGGGTATGGTGCCATGGCACTCTCATTCCTTCGCCAACTTCAAACTCTTCAACATGTTCTCTATTTCTTGCTCTATGTGATTGAATTGGTGGATATCGAAGGGGTAGACGAAGCGATAGCATAGGTATGTTATATAGTGGTAGCGTTTGTAGGCATTATGATGAATTCAGTAGTTGAATTTGAAGCACCAAACCTTCATCCAATTCAGTTAAATGCCTTATCGATTCCGTCAATCTATCTAGCTGCACTTAAGTTTCTTCACTGTCATGTTCAAGGACTATAGTTCTTAATTTCTAAATTTTGAGTTTCATATTGATTAAAGAGAATCCCAAACTTAATAGTTTCTTCTCTAGCGACATGATGAAAGATAGCAAATCAAGACTCGGAACTTGGAACTTGTGCTCTGATACAATTGATGCACTTTTAAAGTTTTGCACCTCTCAAGCACAAAGAAGAGAGAAAAATGTCACGACCCAAAATCTAACCGTAATGATGGTGCCTATCGTGGAACTAGGCAAGCCACAACTAAACATCTCAACATAGTAAAATCTTTGAACATAAAGACGGAAGCAATTTAATAATTAAGGAAAGCTTTTTTTAAAAAACAGAAATATCCAAAATATGATACAATCCATCCCAAAATCGGGGTGTCACGGAGTACATGAACGTCTACACCAGAATACAGTCCACTATAGTGTCTAGGAAATAAAAACTGAAATACAGATAGAGATAAAGAAGGAGAGTCAAGGCCTGTGAACGCCATGCAGCTACCTTGATAGTCTCCGCGATCTGGCTCCTCAATCAACAGCCGCCGTGACTAAAAACGTCTGGATCTTCACACGAGGTGCATGGAGTAACGTGAGTACAACCAACTCAGTAAAGAACAAGTCCAACCTTTGGACTTAAAGGTAGGGACGAACTCAAACGGTACAGTTAAAAATAGAAATAATTGTGCAAAAACGTAGGCATGCTTTCAAGTTAAATAGATAGTTCAAAACAGTAAAGTAGATCAAGTCTGAACAATGTGAAGAATGTAACTCTTCTACTTCTACATGCTAATGCACATGTTGTATGTGATGCACCATGCTGACAGCGTCATGTTGTATTTGGCCCATACGGCCCAGGGAAGATCCATCCCTCAATAATATCAACCGCGCTCACTAGAGTGTGTACAGACCCCGGAGGGGCTCCTAAAACCCAAACGCTATCATAAAATCTATATAACCGTTGCGGCGTGCAAAACGATCCCATAATTGTCACTCATAATCAGGCTCTCGGCCTCACTCAGTCATCAATCTCTCCAGTCTCACTCACGGGCTCACAATGTCATGAAAACTAACCCAAAACAATGATATGATGTAGCAATAAATAACAACTGAGACTGAGATATGATATGAAATAAATGAATATGACTGAGTATGTAATATCAATAAAATCAGTAAGGTGACAGCAAGAAACGACCACTATGGGTCCCAACAGTACTGGCACAAAGCCTAAACATGATATCTAGCATGATTGATAGCTCAATTACTTTATCACATGATGAAAACACGGATATCAACAATATAGAATCTCTATACGGTGCCATGGAATCAACCATGTCACAATTCTCACGGTTCACGCCCGCACGCCCGTCACTTGGCATGTGCGTCACCTCAATACCAACCACATAACACATAATTTGGGGTTTCGAACCCTCAGAACCAAGTTTGAAAGTGTTACTTACCTCAATACGGGAAAAACTCTACTCCAAAATGCCTTTTCCTCTCAAATCGGTCTCCAAACGTCCCGAATCTAGCCACAAGTAGTACAATACAATTAATATAGGTTAAATGGATCAGTTCCACAAGAAAAGTACTAAATTATAGCCAAAATCCAAAATCGGCTCAAAACCGACCCCGTGCCCACGTCTTGAAATTCGACAAAAGTCACAAAACCCGAAAGCCCATTCACCCACGAGTCTATCTACACCAATTTTACCAAACTCCGATAACAAATGGTCATTCAAATCCCCAAAATATATTCTCCAAATCCCTAGCCTCAAACCCCTAAATTTCACCTCAACACCACACAATCTAGGTGGGAAAAATAATAGGGAAACAAGATTATTGATCAAAAATGAGTACAAGAAACTTACCTCAAAAATCCCCTCGAAAATCCTCTCCAAAATCGTTTAAGTCCGAGTTCAAATTGTTAAAATGAGACTAATATCGCGAACCCTTGTTTTTAAACATTCTGCCCAGGCTTTTCACACCTGCGGCCACTTATCCGCACCTACGGGACCGCTTCTGTGGTTATTCCTCTGCTTCTGCAGAAACCACTTAGGTCACTGGGCTCGCACCTGCGCTCTAGGTCTCGCACCTGCGGAGGCGCTTCTGCGGCCCTTTGTCTGCTTCTGCGGAAACAGCCAAGCCTTCAAACTTCGCACCTGCGCCCTTCTCGCCGCATCTACATCCTCGCAGGTGCGGAAGGAACTTTGCACCTGCAACTACTGCCTTCTCCACCTAGACCACTTTTACGGCTCTCTCCCTGCTTCTGCGGGCTCGCACCTGCAGTGCCCACTCCGCAGGTGCGGTTACACAAGTAGCAGCAATACTTCAGCTATTTCATTAACTCAAAACCAAGTCCGTTAACCACCCAAAATCAACCCAAGGCCCTTGGGACCTCAACCAAACATACCAACAAGTCCTAAATCATGATACGAACTTAGTCGAATACTCAATTCACCTCAAACAACATCAAAAGAACACGAATTACACACGGATTCAAGCCTAATGAACTTTGAAATTTCCAAATTCAACAAACGACGCCAAAACTTATCAAATCACATCCGAATGATCTCAAATTTTGCATACAAGGCATAAATGATGCCACGAACCTACTTCAACTTCCGAAATCAGAATACGACCCTGATATCAAAAAGTCCACTCCCGGCAAACTTTCCAAAATTTTAACTTTCGCCATTTCAAGCCTAATTCTACTACGAACTTCAAAATCACAATCCGGACATGCTCCTAAGTGCAGAATTACCCAACGGAGCTAACGGGACCATCAAAATTCAAATTTGAGGTCGTTTACACATAATTCGACATCTGGTCAACTTTTTCAATTTAAGCTTTCAATTAAAAGACTAAGTGTCTCAACTCACTCTGAATTCTCTCCGAACCCGAACCAACTAACCCAATAAGTCATAAAGCAACGATGAAGCACAAAAATGAGCAAAAAAGGAGGAACGGGGCTATAATTCTCGAAATGACCGGCCGGGTCGTTACATCCTCCCCATCTTAAACAAACGTTTGTCCTCGAACGGGTCTAGAAACGTACATGGAGTCACGAATAGGCATGGATATCTGCTCCGCATCTCCCGCTCAGTCTCCCAAGTAGCCTCCTCAACCGGCTGACCTCTCCACTGTACCTTTACTGAAGCTATATCCTTTGACCTCAACTTCCGAACCTGCCAGCCCAGAATAACCACCGGCTCCACATCATAAGTCAAATCACCACCCAATTGAACCGTGCTGAAATCCAAAATATGAGACGGATCATTGATGTACTTCCGGAGCATAGAAACATGAAATACTGGAGGCAAACTCGACAAGCTAGGTGGCAAGGCAAGTTTGTAAGCCACCTCCCCAATCCTCTGAAGTACCTCTAAAAGCCTAATGAACCGAGGGCTCAACTTTTCCTTCTTCTCGAACATCATAACACCCTTCATGGGTGAAACCTTCAGCAGAACCTTCTCCCCAACCATGTAAGACACATCACGGACATTCCTGTCGGCATAGCTCTTCTGTCTAGACTGCGCCGTGCGAAACCGCTCCTAAATCAATTTAACCTTGTCCAATGCATCCTGAACCAAGTCTGTGCCCAAAATCCTAGCCTCACCAGGCTCAAACTAACCCACTAGAGATCTACACCGCCTCCCAAACCAAGCCTCATACGGGGCCATATGGATGCTCGACTGATAACTGTTGTTGTAGGCAAACTCCGCGAGTGGCAAAAACTGGTCCCATGAACCCCCAAAATCAATGGCACACATACGTAACATATCCTCCAATATCTGAATAGTGCGCTTAGATTGCCCGTCTGTCTGAGGGTGAAATGTTGTACTCAATTCCACTTGAGTGCCCAACTCTCACTGCACGGCTCTGTAGAACTGCGATGTAAACTGCGTGCCTCTATCTGAAATGATGGAAAATGGCACACCGTGAATGCGGACAATCTCTCAGATGTAAATCTCAGCTAGCCTCTCTGAAGAATAAATGGTACCAACTGGAATGAAGTACGCAGACTTGGTCAGCCGATCTACAATCACCTAAGTAGCATTAAACTTCCTCGAAGTCTGTGGGAGCCTAACTATGAAATCTATGGCGATCCGCTCCCACTTCCAATCTGGAATATCTAACCTCTTAAGCAAGCCACCCAGTCTTTGATGCTCATATTTTACCTGCTGACAATTAAGGCACCGAGCTCCAAACCTCACTATGTCCTTCTTCATCCTCCTTCACCAATAGTACTTACTCAAGTCCTGGTACATCTTCGCGGAACCCGAATGAATGGAATACCGCAAACTGTGGGCCTCCTCAAGAATCAACTCACGTAGCCCATCCACATTGGGCACACAAATCCGACCATGCATCCTCATTACCCCATCATCCCCAATAGTCGCATCTCTGGCATCACTATGTTGAACCCTGTCCTTGAGGACAAGCAAATGAGGATCATCATACTGGCGCTCTCTGATCGATCAAATAAGGAAGACCGAGAAACCACACAAGCGAGAACCCGGTTGGGTTCCTAAACATCCAATCTCACGAACCAGTTGGCCAAGGTCTAAACATTAACTGCAATAGGTCTCTCTCCCACTGGAAGAAAAGCAAGACTACCCATACTCACCGCCTTACTACTCAAGGCATCGACCACCACATTGGCCTTCCCTGGATGATACAGAATAGTGATGTCATAATCCTTTAGCATCTCCAACCATCTCTGTTTCCTCAGATTGAGATCCTTCTATTGGAACAAGTGCTGGAGGCTCCGATGATCCGTAAACACCTCACAAGACACACCGTAGAGATAATGCCTCCAAATCTTTAATGCATGAATGATGACAGCTAGCTCCAAACAGGGTAGTTCTTCTTGTGGGGCTTCAACTGGCGCGAAGCATAAGCAATCACTCTACCCTTCTACATCAACACACACCCAATGCCGATCCGAGAAGCATCATAATACACTGTATAAGAGCCCGAAAATGACGGCAACACTAGAACTGGAGTTGTGGTCAATGCGGTTTTGAGCTTCTGAAAGTTCTCCTCACACTCATCCGATCACCGGAAAGGAGCAACCTTTTGGGTTAATTTGGTCAAGGGTGATTCAATAGACGAGAAACCCTCCACAAAGATACGATAATAACCGGCCAAGCAAAGAAAGCTCTGAATCTCCGTAGATGAGGACCATCTGAGCCAACT
The DNA here is from genome assembly GCF_000715075.1 of Nicotiana tabacum. Classification (NCBI taxonomy): domain Eukaryota; kingdom Viridiplantae; phylum Streptophyta; class Magnoliopsida; order Solanales; family Solanaceae; genus Nicotiana; species Nicotiana tabacum. Next base: position 22,489,550 of record NC_134088.1, on the reverse strand, counting down.
CTGAACCATCTCTATCTTCTTCGGATCCACCTGAATACCCTCACTGGACACCACATGCCCCAAGAATGTCACTGAGCTGAGCTAAAACTCACACTTGGAGAATTTGGCATAAAGCTTCTCCTCCCTCAACCGCTGCAACACAACCCTCAAATGTTGGGCGTGCTCCTCCTGACTACGAGAGTACACCAGGATATCATCAATGAACACAGTAACAAACGAGTCAAGATAAGGCTAAAATACACTGTTCACCATATGCATGAATGCAGCTGGGGCATTGGTTAGCCCAAAAAATATCACAAGGAACTCATAATGACCATAACGGGTCCTGAAAGTTGTCTTAAGAATATCCGAGTCTTGAATCTTCAACTGGTGATACCCAGACCTCAAATCAATCTTGGAGAACACTCTCGTTCCCTGAAGCTGGTCAAATAGGTCATCAATGCGCGATAAAGGATATGTGTTCTTGATTGTGACCTTGTTCAACTGCCTATAATCAATGCACATTCTCATAGTACCATCCTTCTTCTTCACAAATAGAACAAGTGCACGCCAAGGTGACACACTAGGCCTAATAAACCCCTTCTCCAGGAGCTCCTAAAGCTGCTCCTTTAACTCCTTCCACTTTACCGGTGCCATGCGGTATAGAGGAATAGAAATGGGATGAATGCCCGGCACCAAGTCAATATCAAAGTCAATATTTCTGTCGGGTAGCATGCCTGGCAGGTCTGTAGGAAACACATCCGAAAAATCTCACACCACCGGAACAGAATCAATAGTAGGGGTCTCAGCACTAACATCCCTCATAAAGGACAAATAAGATAGACAACCATTCCCAACCATCCACAAGGCCTTCAAGCATGAAATCACTCTATTGGGAACATAGTCTAAAGAACCTCGCCACTCAATCTGTGGCAACCCCGGCATCGCCAACATCACAGTCTTAGCGTGACAGTCCAAAATAGCATGACATGGAGACAACCAATCCATACATAATATCACATCGAAATCAACCATACTAAGCAGCAAGAGATCAACTCTAGTCTCCAATCCCCCAATAGTCACGACACACGACCCATACACACGGTCCACAATAATAGTATCTCTCACCGGCATAGATATATGAACAAATGAAACTAAAGACTCACGGGGCATATCCAGATAATGAGCAAAATATGATGATACATATGAATAGGTGGAACCAGGGTCAAATAATACAGAAGCATCTCGGTGACATACTGAGACAATACCTGTGATCACTATGTCTGAAGCAATAGCATCTGGTCTGGAAGGGAGTGTATAGAAACGGGCCTAACCGCCACCTAATCGGCCTCCCCTTTTAGGGTGACCCCTAGTTAATTGAGCTCCACCCCGAGCTGGCTGGGAGGGTGGTGAAGTAGTCGGTGCTGAAGTCGAAGGCAGACTCCTCTGTTGAGATGAACCTCCCAAAAGGAGGGGACAATGCCTCTTGATATGACCCAAATCCCCACACTCAAAGCAACCTCTCCCTGCAAATGGTGGTGGGGACTGAAGGGAGCCCCGAGTATTGGGATAACTGCTAGAAAGACCCAACATAGATGAACCCTGAGCTGATGGTGCATGAGATGAACTTTGAGCTGGAAGGGCTTTGAGAGATGAGTGACCCTTCTGAGAACTGTGAGAACCATGGCCAGATGATGCACCACGGTGAACTGGACGAGCCATCTGAGCATGCCTATAGGGACGACCCATGACGTGGTGGAACTGACCTCCAGGAGGAACACCACCAAAACTACTTGATCCACAAGACCTCTTGGCCTCTCTCTCAACCCGCTCCTGGCTACAGACTAACTCTATCTGCTGAACAATGTCAACAACCTCATCAAAGTTAGCACCAAACACCCTCTCTCTTGTCATGAGCACCCACAGCTAAAATGTGAGGCCATCAATGAACCTTCTGATCCTCTCCCTATTAGTGGGAACCAACCAAACCACATGATGGGCTAACTCAGAAAATCTCATCTCGTACTGCGTCACAGTTATATCATCCTGACGCAACTGATCAAATTGTTTGCGCAGCTCCTCTCTGCGAGACTGCGGCACATACTTCTCCAAAATGAGAACGGAGAACTCCTTCCATGTAAGTGGCGCTGCAACGACTGACCTACGCCTCTCGTAAGCCTCCCACCAGGTGAAGGCAGCTCCAGTAAACTGAAAAGTAGTAAACAAGACCCCACTAGTCTCCAGAATACCTGTTGTACAAAGGATCCTCTAACATCTGTCCAAGAAACCCTAGGCATCCTCTGCCTCTGTACCACTGAAAGATAGAGGCTGGAGTCTCCCAAACCTCTCTAATCTTCGTTGCTCATCATCAGACATAACAGGAACCAAAAGGGCCTGAGCAGCTACAACCGGCTGGGCTGGTAATGCCCCCGATATCTGAAGTCCCGGTGCAACCTGATCTGGAGTATGGGCAACAGGGGTATGAGTACCTCCCCCGCACTAAGAAGTGGTAGGTGCGGCCTGAGCCGAAACCACCTGAGCAAGGCCGGTGCAAACTATCAGAATCTGAGCTAAGGCCTCTTGAAGGCCTGGAATCACAATGGGCACAGGTGGTGCTGGATCTAGTCCAATAGATCATCCACAATTGGAACCTGCTCCTAAACTGGGGCAACTGGAGTATCTGCAGGTATTGCCCTAGCTGTTGTGCGAGCTGCACCTCTGCCCCTACCGCGGCCTCTATCGCGACATCGGCCTCTCGCGGCCCTGACTGGTGGTACAAGTGGTTTTCCACCCTGCCCAATAGTACATATCCTAACCATCTATGAAAGAATAGAACAACAGAATTTATTTACTAGAATGAACAGATTCACACGACAAGAATCAAGAATGTGAAGTTTCCTAAGGGTTTGGCAGCCTCTCGAAGATAAGTACAGACGTCTCTGTACCGATCCGCAAGACTCTATTAAACCTGCTCATGACTCATGAGACCTATGTAACCTAAGCTCTGATACCAACTTATCACGACCCAAAATCTAACCGTCATAATGGCGCCTATCGTGGAACTAGGCAAGCCACAACTCAACATCTCAACACAGTAAAATCTTTGAACATAAAGACGGAAGCAATTTAATAATTAAGGAAAGCTTTTTTTTTAAAATAAAAATATCCAAAATACGATATAATCCATCCCAAAATCGGGGTGTCACAGAGTATATGAGCTTCTACACTAGAATACAGTCCATTACAGTGTCTAGGAAATAAAAACTGAAATACAGATAGAGATAAAGAAGGAGAGTTAAGGCCTGCGAACACCATGCAACTACCTTGATAGTCTCCGAGATCTGGATCTTCAATCAACAACCGCCATCACCAGAAATGCCTGGATCTGCACACGAGGTGTAGGGAGTAATGTGAGTACAACCAACTCAGTAAGTAACAAGTCCAACCTTTGGACTGAAAGGTAGTGACGAACTCAACCGGTACAGTTAAAAATAGAAATAACTGTGCAAAAACGTAAGCATGCTTTCAAGTTAAATAGATAGTTCAAAACAGTAAAGTAGATCAAGTCTGAACAATGTGAAGAATGTAACTCCTCTACTTCTACATGCCAATGCATATGTTTTTTGTGATGCACCGTGCTGACAACCTCATGTGCTCACGCCCTAAAATGCTCAACCACTCGGTACTGTATATGGCCCATACGACCAAGGAAAGATCCATCCTAGAATATATACATCATTGATCATCAGTCACCCAATAGCGAGGAAGGACAATCCAGCCCGTGGAGAAGATCCATCTCCAGGTATCAAATACTTCGGACAAGATCCATGTCCAGGGAAGATCCATCCCTCAATAATATCAATCGCGCTCACTGGGGTGTGTACAGACTTCGGAGGGGATCCTACAGCCCAAGCGCTATCATAAAATATGTATAACCGATGCGACGTGCAAAACGATCCCATAATTGTCACTCATAATCAGGCTCTCGGCCTCACTCAGTCATCAATCTCTCCAGTCTCACTCACGGGCTCACAATGTTATGAAAACTAGCCCGAAATAATGATATCATTTATCAATAAAAAACAATTGAGTCTGAGATATGATATGAAATGAATGAATATGACTGAGTACGTAATATCAATGAAATCAGTAAGGTGACAGCAGCAAACGTCCACTATGGGTCCCAACAGTACCAGCACAAAGCCTAAAGATGATATCTAGCATGATTGACATCTCAATTACTTTATCACATGATGAAAACACAGATATCAACAATATAAAATCATTATACGGTGCCATGGAATCAACCAGGTAAAAATTCTCACGGTGCACGCCCGCATGCCCGTCACTTGGCATATGCATCACCTCAATACCAATCACATAACAGATAATTCGGAGTTTTGAACCATCAAAACAAAGTTTTAAAGTGTTACTTACCTCAATCCGGGCAACACTCTACTCCAAAATGCCTTTGCCTCTCAAATCGGTCTCCAAACGTCCTGAATCTAGCCACAAGTAATACAATACAATCAATATAGGTTAAAGGGATCAATTCCACAAGCAAAGTACTAAATTATAGCCAAAATCCAAAATCTGCTCAAACCCGGCCTCGGACCCACGTCTCGGAATCCAACAAAAGTCACAAAAACCGAAAGCCTATTCACCCACGAGTCTAACCATACCAATTTTACCAAAATTCGACACCAGATGGTCATTCAAATCCCCAAAATTCATTCTCCGAATCCCTAGCCTTAAACCCCTAAATTTCACCTCAACACCACACAATCTAGGTAGGAAAAACAATGGGGAAACAAGATTATTGGTAACAAAATGAGTACAAGAATCTTACCTCAAAAATCCCCCCGAAAATCCTCTCCAAAATCTCCCAAGTCCGAGTTCAATTTGTTGAAATGAGACTAATATCGCAAACCCTTATTTTTAAACATTCTACCCAGGCTTTTCGCACATGCGGCCACTTATCCACACCTGAGAGACCGCTTTTGGGGTTATTCCTCCGCTTCTGCAGAAACAACTTAGGTCACTGGGCTCGTACCTGCGCTCCAGGTCTCGCACCTGCGGAGGCACTTCTGCGGCCCTTTGTCCGCTTCTGCGGAAACAGCCAAGCCTTTAAACTTCACACATGTGCCCTTCTCGCCGTATCTGCGTCCTCGCAGGTGCGGAAGGAACATCTCACCTGCGACCACTGCCTTCTCCACCTAGACCACTTTTGCGGCTCTCTCCCCGCTTTTGCGGGCTCGCACCTGTGGTGCCCACTCCGCAGGTGCGGTTACACCAGTAGCAGCAATACTTCAGTTGTTTCATCAACTCAAAACCAAGTCCTTTAACCACCCAAAATCAACCCGAGGCCCTCGGGACCTCAACCAAATATACCAACAAGTCCTAAATCACGATACGAACTTAGTCGGATCCTCAATTCACCTCAAATAACATCAAAAGAACATGAATTACACACGTATTCAAGCCTAATGAACTTTGAAATTTCTAAATTCTACAAACGATGCCGAAACCTACCAAATCACGTCCGATTGACCTCAAATTTTGCACACAAATCATAAATGTCCCCACAAACCTACTGCAGCCTTCGAAATCGGAATCCGACCCTGATATCAAAAAGTCCACTCCCGGCCAAACTTTCCAAAATTCTAACTTTCGCCATTGCAAGCCTTATTCTACTACGGACCTATAAATCACAATCCAGACATGCTCCTAAGCCCATAATTACCAACGGAGCTAACGGGACCATTAAAATTTAAATCTGAGGTCGTTTACACATAAGTCGACATCCTGTCGACTTTTCTAACTTAAGCTTTCAATTAAGAGACTAAGTGTCTCAACTCACTCTGAATTCTCTCTAGATCCGAACCAACTAACCCGATAAGTCATAAAGCAACAGTAGCAAAAAAGGGGGAACATGTCTATAACTGTAACGACCCGGCTGGTCGTTTCGAGAGTTATAACCTCGTTCTCTCATTTCTTGCTTCTTTTTGCGTTCTTCAGCTATATTTTGTTATACCGGGAAAGTTGGTTTGGGTCCAGAGAAGTTTCAGAGTGAATTGGGATACTTAGTCTCTAAAGTAGAAGCTTAAGTTGAAAAAGTCAACCGGATGTTGACCTATGTGTAAACAATCTCGGATTTGATTTTGATGGTTCCGTTAGTTCCGTTAGGTAATTTTGGACTTAGGAGTGTATTCAGAATGTGATTTGGAGGTTCGTAGTGGAATTTGGCTTGAATTGGCAAAAGTTAGATATTTGGCGATTTTGGTCGGCAGTGAAAAATTTGATATCGGAATCGGAATTGATTGACGGAAATTAGAGTAGGTTCGTGGTTCTTTTTTGACGTGCGTGTAACTTTTGAGGTCATTCAGACGTGGTCTGGTAGGTTTCAGCATCGTTTGTGGAATTTGGAAGTTTAGAAGTTCTTAGGCTTGAATCTAGGGGTAATTTGGTATTTTGATGTTGTTTTGAGTGATTCGAATGCTCGAAAAAGTTCGTAGGATGTTATGGGATGTGTTGGTATGTTTAGTCGAGGTCCCGAGGGCCTCGAGGTGGATCCGAGTGGTTAACGGGAGGTTTGGAATTTGGAAATGTAGTTGAACTGCTGGTGCTGGTGCTTTGCCGCACCTGCGGAGAGGGAGTCGCAGGTGTGAGGGCGCAGAAACGCTTGGGGAAGTCGCAGATGTGAGAAAGTCTAAGGAGGGCTGGAACCGCAGGGGCGAGAATGTTGGCGCATCTGCGAGCCCGCAAGTGCTAGACCTGGGGCGCAAATGCGGAAAGGAGGAATTTGGCAGGCTTCGTAAAAGCGGAGGGAGATGCGCAGGTGCGCTTCCGCAGGTGCGAGATTTCGCCGTAGATGCGGAACCTGAGATCTTAAGTGAGTTCCTCACCTGCGATGGAAATTCTGCAGGTGCGGTGTCGCAGAAACATAAATAGGGACCGCATGTGCGGTTTCACTAGGCAGAATGTATAAATAGGGGACTTCATGATTTTTGCTCATTTTCTCCATTTTCAATTCGGACTTTGGAGCTTTTCGAGTGATTTTTGAAGGGGGTGGATTCAAGGGTTTTCACAGAGGTAAGTTGCTTGAGCTCTAATACTCCTAGCTATGGTATTTTCCCGTTGTTTTCTCATCTAATTAGTTGGGTTTTGAAGTGGAAATTGGGGGTTAGGGCTTGGGATTTTGGAGAGTGTAAATTGAGGATTTGAGGGACCAAATAACGTCGGATTTTGATGAATTTCATATGGTTAAACTCGTGAGTGAATGGGCTTTTGGGTTTTGTGACTTTTGTTGGATTTTGAGACGTGGGCCCGGGGGCGGGTTTGAGTCGATTTCAGATTTTGACTTTAATTTTATAGTTTTCCTGTGGAATTGACCCCTTTAGCCTATATTAATCGTATTGTATTGCTTGTGGCTAGATTCGGGACATTTGGGGACCGATTTGAGAGGCAAAGGCATCGCAGAGTAGGGTTTTGCTTGGTTGGAGGTAAGTAACGCTTTCAAACTTGGTTTTGAGGGTTCGAAACCCCAAGTTATGTGTTATGTGATTTGTATTGAGGTGACGCACATGTCAAGTGACGGGCGTGCGGGCGTGCACCGTGAGAATTGTGACCTGGGTGATTCCACGGCACCATTTAGTGACTCTTTCATGTTGATATCCATGTGTTTCATCATGTGATATGGTAGTTGAGATGTAAATCATGCTAGATATCATGTTTAGACTTGTGCCGATATTGTTTGTACCCTTAGCGGTCGTTTCTTGTTGTCATCTCACTGGTGTGCATTTACTATTTCATACTCAGTCATGATCATGCATTTTTATATCATATCTCGATCTCAGTTATTTGTTGATTCATCATATCATTGTTCCGGGTTGTTTTCATGACATTGTGATCACGTGTTGAGACTGGCGAGTTTGATGATTGAGTGAGGCCGAGTGCCTGGTTATGAGTGATAGTTATGGGATCGGGTTGCACGCCACAGCGGTTATATTGATGATTATGATAGCGCTTGGGCTGTAGGAGCCCCTTCGGAGTCTATAACACACCCCCAGTGAGCGCGGATGATATTATTGAGGGATGGATTTCCCTGGACATGGATTTTTCCAAAGTACTTGATACCTAGAGATGGATTTCTCCACAGGATTGGATTTCCCTTTTTCCTCGGTACTGGTGACTTATAGTCAGTGTTGCATATGTTCCGGGATGGATTTTCTTGGGCCGAATGGCCATATACAGTACCTAGTGGTTGAATACTTGAGAATGGAGCACATGGTGCATTTCATACAGTCTGTGCATTAGCATTTAGAGATAGCCGAGTTCTATACCTTACACTGTTCAGATATGTATTTCCTTTTCTGTTGAGCTGTATATTTGATTTGAAAACATGCCTACGTTTCTGCATATTTATTTATGTTATACCTGTTGAGGTTGAGTTTGTCACTACCTTTCAGTACAAAGTTTGACTTGTTCCTTACTGAGTTGGTGTACTCACGTTACTCCCTGCACCTTGTGTGTAGATCCAGGCGATACCGATCGTAGTTGCGGTTGTTGATTGAGGATCCTAGAGTTTTGGAGAATATCAAGGTAGCTGCACTGCGTTCGCGAGCCTTGACTCTCCTTCTTTATCTTTGTCGTACTTTCAGTTTATATCTCTAGACACTGTAGTAGACTGTATTTATGATCTAGAAGCTCATGTACTCAGTGACACCCTGGTTTTGGGCTGGATTGTATCACTTTGGGATTTTCATATGTTTTAAATAATTTTTCTTTAATGTTAAATGCTTCTGTTAATGTTTTCAAACTTATTGTTGTTGGTATAGGATTGTTGAGTTGCGGATGGCCTAGTTCCATGATAGGCGCCATCACTACGGTTTATTTTAGGTCGTTACAAAATGGTATCAGAGCCTTGGTTATATAGGTCTCACGAGTCATGAGTGGGTTTAGTAGAGTCTTGCCGATCGGTACGCAGACGTCTGTACTTATTTTCGAGAGGCTGCAAAACCTTTAGGAAATCTCACATTCATGAAATCTTGTCATGCGAATCCTTTGATTCTGGTAACTAAACACATGTTGTTTCATTCTCTCACAGATGGTGAGGACTAGTGCTACCGGTCAGGAGGACCAGCCACCAGTACTACCAGCCAGGGCCATAAGAAGCCGAGGCTGCAGTCGAGGCTGTGGTAGGGGAAGAGGTGCAGCCCGCACAACAGCTGGGGCAGTACCTGAAGATCCACCAGTTGCCCCAGATCAGGACCAGATTCCAGTTGTTGATGCACCAGCTCAAGCACCACCTGTGCCTATTGTGATTCTAGGCCTTCATGAGGCCTTAGCTTAGATTTTGACTGCGTGTACCAGTCTTGCTCAGGCGATCTCTGTTTCGGCCGCAGCAGCCACTTTTCAGGCTAGGGGAGGAGCTCAAACTCCCGCTGCCTGCACACTAGAGCAGGTGGTACAGGGATTTCAGACACCGGAGGTACCACCAGCCCAGCCGATTGCAGCTGCTCAGGATTATGTGGTTCCTGCTATGCCTGAGGATGATCAGCGTAGCTTAGAGAGGTTTGGGAAACTCCAGCCTTCACCTTTCAGTGGCACAAAGAGAGAGGATGCCCAGGACTTCTTGGATAGGTGTCAGAGGATACTCCGTACAGCTAGTATTCTGGAGACTTATGGGGTCTCATTCATTACCTTTCAGTTTTCTAGGGCTGCACTCAGATGGTGGGAGACTTACGAGAGGCGTAGGCATGTTGGCGCAGCACCCCTTACTTGGCAGCAGTTCTTTGTGGTCCTTTTGGAGAAGTTCGTGCCTCAGTCCCGTAGAGAGGAGTTGCGCAGTCAGTTTGAGCATCTTTGTCAGGGTGATATGTCTTTGACGTAGTATGAGATGTGATTCTCGGAGTTGGACCGTTATGATATCTGGTTGGTTCCCACAGACAGGTAGAGGATCATGAGGTTTAGAGATGGTCTCACTTATCAGCTGTGATTGCTTATGACCACAGAGAGTGTTTGGTGCTACTTTTGATGAGGTTGTCGACATCGCTCATCAGATTGAGATGGTTCGTAGTCAGGAGAGCATTGAGAGGGAGGCCAAGAGGCCTTGTGGATAGGGAGGATTTAGTGGTGCTCCTTTCGGGAGCCAGTTACAGCACGGTAGAGGTCGTCCTTTCAGGCATGCTCAGACGGCTCGCCTAGTGCACCGAGGTGCATCATCCGGTCATTGGCCCCATAGTTATCAGCAGGGCCAGACATCATTCGGTGCGCTACCAGCTCAGAGTTTGTTGCATGAACTATCAGCTCAGGGTTCATCTGTGTTAGGACCTTCTAGTAGTTATTCTAGTGCTCGGGGTTCCCTTAAGTCCCTAGTGGCCGGTATAGGTTCCTTTGAGTGTGGAGATTTGGGGCATATCAAGAGTTTTTGTCCCCACCTGATAGGAGGTTTATCTCAGCAAAGGAGTCAGCCTTTGACTTTAGCACTAGTTCCTTCACTACCCGCCCAACCAGCTAGTGGTGGAGCTCAGTTAGCTAGGGGCCGCCCGAGAGGGGAAGGCCGATCAGGGGGCGGCCAGGCCCATTTCAATGCCTCCCAGTCAGACTAGATGCCATTGTTTCAGATGTTGTGATTACAGGTATTGTTTCAGTTTGCCACTAAGATGCCTCGATATTAATTAATCCTGGGTCTACTTATTCATATGTTTCCTCGTATTTCGCTCATTTTCTTGATATGCCCCTTTAGTTTTTAGTCTCATATGTTCATGTATCTACTCCCGTGGGCGATACTATTGTCATAGACTGCGTATATCGGTCATGTATGGTGACTATTGGGGGTATGGAGACCCGAGTGGACCTTTTGCTGCTCAGTATGGTTGTTTTTTATGTGATATTAGGTATGTATTGGTTGTCTCCATGTCATTCTTTTCTAGATTGTCACGCTAAGACCGTGACGTTGGCGATGCCGGGGTTTCCGAGGGTTGAGTGGAGCGGTTCTATAGACTATGTACCTAGTAGGGTGATTTCATATTAAAAGGCTCAGCGTATGGTTGAGAAGGGCTGTCTATCCTATTTGGCTTTTGTGAGGGATGTTAGTGCAGAGACCCCTACTATTAATTATGTTCCTGTGGTACGTGATTTTTCGGATGTGTTTCTTAGAGACCTACCGGGCATGCCGCCTGACAGAGATATTGACTTTGGTATTGATTTGATGTCGTGCACTCATCTAATTTCTATCCTATTGTATCGTATGGCACCTGCGGAGTTGAAGGAGTTGAAAGGACAACTTTAAGAAACTCCTTGATAAGGGGTTTATTCAGCCTAGTGTGTCACCTTGAGGTGCACTGGTTCTACTTGTAAAGAAGAAGGATGGTTCCATGAGGATGTGCATTGATTACAGGCAGTTGAACAAGGTCACAGTCAAGAACAAGTATTTGCCTCGTATTGATGATTTATTTGACCAACTTCAGGGAGCGAGGGTGTTCTCCAAGATTGATTTGAGGTCCGGGTATCACTAACTGAAGATTCGGGATTCAGATATTCTTAAGACAGCTTTCAGGACCCGATATGGCCATTATGAGTTCTTAGTGATGTCTTTTGGGCTGACCAATGCCCCGGCAGTGTTCATGCATTTGATAAACAGTGTATTCCAGCCCTATTTGGACTCATTTGCTATTGTATTCATTGATGATATCCTCGTGTATTCTCGTATCCAGGAGGAGCATGCTCAGCATCTGAGGATTGTATTATAGAGATTGAGGGTGGAGAAGCTTTATGCAAAGTTCTCCAAGTGTGAGTTTTGCCTCGGTTCAGTAGCATTCTTGGGGCACGTGGTGTCCAGTGAGGGTATTCAGGTAGATCCGAAGAAGGTAGAGGCGGTGTAGAGTTGGCCTAGACCGTCCTTCAGCCATGGAGATTAGGAGCTTTCTTAGTTTGGTGGGCTATTACCGTCACTTTGTGGAGGGATTTACATCTATTGCATCGCCCTTGACCAAATTGACCCAAAAGGAGGCTCTATTCAGGTGGTCGGATGAGTGTGAGGAGAGCTTCCAGAAGCTCAAGACTTCCTTCACCACAACTCTAGTGTTAGTTCTGCCATCAGCTTCAGGTTCTTACACCGTGTATTGTGATACCTCGAGGGTAGGTATTGGATGTGTTTTGATGCAGGAGGGTAGGGTGATTGCCTATGCCTCACGCCAGTTAAAGACACATGAGAGGAACTATCCTTTCCATGATCTTGAGTTAGGAGCCATTGTTCACGCCTTGAAGATTTGGCATCATTATTTGTATGGGGTTCATTGTGAGATCTATACTAATCACCGGAGTTTGCAGCATCTATTTAAGCATCTTGTACTATCCGGGGAAGGCCAATGTGGTGGTCGATGCTTTGAGTCGACGGGCGGAGAGTTTGGGGAGTTTAGCATATCTCCCAGCAGCAGAGAGACCCTTGGCATTGGATGTTCAGGCCTTAGCGTGCTAGTTTTTCAGATTGGATATTTCGGAGCCCAGTCGGGTATTGGCCTGTGTGGTCCCCAGGTCTTCCCTTTATGACCGTGTCAGGGAGCGCCAGTATGATGACCCCCACCTGCTCGTTCTTCAGGACAGGGTTCAGCGAGGTGATGCCATAGATGTGACTATTGGTGATGATGGGGTGTTGAGGATGCAGAGCTGGATATGTGTGCCCAGTGTGGATGGGCTTAGGGAGTTGATTCTTGAGGAGGCCCACAGCTCGCGGTATTCCATCCATCCGTGTGCCGCGAAGATGTACCAGGATTTGAGATAGCACTATTGGTAGAGGCGGATGAAGAAGGATATAGTTGGGTTTGTAGCTTGGTGTCTCAACTGTCAGCAAGTTAAGTATGAACATCAGAGACCGGGTGGCTTGCTTCAAAGGTTAGAGATCCCAGAGTGGAAGTGGAAGCGTATCACCATGGACTTCGTAGTTGGGCTCCCACGGACTTCGAGGAAGTTCGATGCTATTTGGGTTGTCATGGATCAGCTAACCAAGTCCGCGCACTTCATTCCAGTTGGTACTACTTACTCTTCAGAGCGGTTGGCGGAGATTTATGTCTGGGAGATTGTTCGCCTGCATGATGTCCCAATTTCCATCATTTCAGATAGGGGCACTCAGTTTACATCGCAATTTTGGAGGGCCGTGCAGTGAGACTTGGGTACTCAGGTGGAGTTGAGCACAACCTTTCACCCTCAGACGGACAGACAGTCCGAGCGCACTATCCAGATATTGGAGGACATGTTACGCGTGTCATTGACTTTGGGGGTTCATGGGACCAGTTTCTGCCGCTCGAGGAGTTTGCATATAACAACAGTTATCGGTTGAGCATTCATATGGATCCGTACGAGGATTTATATGGAAGGAGGTGTAGATCTCTAGTAGGATGGTTTGAGCCGGGTGAGGCTAGGCTCTTGGGTACAGACTTGGTCCAGGATGCATTAGACAAGGTGAAATTGATTCAGGAGCGGCTTCGCACGGCGCAGTCTAGGCAGAATAGCTATGCGGACAGGAAGGTCCGTGATGTGTATTTCATGGTTAGAGAGAAGGTTTTGCTGAAGGTATCACCCATGAAGGGTGTTATGAGGTTTGGGAAGATGGGCAAGTTGAGCCCCCGGTTCATTGGACCTTTTGAGGTGCTTCAGAGGATAGGGGTGGATTATAAGCTTGCCTTGCTACCCAGCTTGTCGAGTGTGCATCCAGTGTTTCACGTTTCTATGCTCCGGAAGTATATTGGCGATCTGTCCCATGTTTTGGACTACATCACGGTTCAGTTGGATAGTGATATGACTTATGATGTGGAGCCGGTGTCCATTTTGGAGCGGCAGGTTCGGAAGTTGAGGTCAAAGGATATAGCTTCAGTGAAAGTGTAGTGGAGAGGTCAGCCTATGGAGGAGTCCACCTGGGAGACCGAGCAAGAGATGCGTTGCAGATATCCACACCTATTTGAGGCTCCGGGTATGTTTCTAAACTCGTTCGAGGACGAACTTTTGTTTAAGAAGGGGAGGATGTAACGACTCGGCCGATCGTTTCGAGAGTTATAGCCCCGTTCCCCCACTTCATGCTTCTTTTTGTGTTCTTCAGCTATATTGTGTTATACCAGGTTAGTTGGTTTGGGTCCGGAGTGGTTTCGGAGTTAATTGAGACACTTAGTCTCTAAAGTAGAAGCTTAAGTTGGAAAAGTCAATCGGGTATTGACTTATATGTAAATGATCTCATATTTGAATTTTGATGGTTCTGTTAGCTCCGTTAGGTGATTTTGGACTTAGGAGTGCGTCCGGTGTGATTTGGAGGTCCGTAGTGGAATTTGGCTTGAATTAGCGAAAGTTGGATATTTGGCGATTTTGGTCGGCAGTGGAAAATTTGATATCGGAATCGGAATTGATTAACGGAAATTGGAGTAGGTTCGTGGTTCTTTTTTGACGTGCGTGTAACTTTTGAGGTCATTCAGACGTGGTTTGGTAGGTTTCAGCATCGTTTGTGGAATTTGGAAGTTTAGAAGTTCTTAGGCTTGAATCTAGGGGTAATTTGGTATTTTGATGTTATTTTGAGTGATTCGAATGCTCAAAAAAGTTCGTAGGATGTTATGGGATGTGTTGGTATGTTTGGTCAAGATCCCGAGGGCCTCGGGGTAGATCCGGGTGGTTAACGGGAGGTTTGGAATTTGGAAATGTAGTTGAACTGCTGCTGTTGGTGCTTTGCCGCACCTGCGGAGAGAGAGTCGCAGGTGTGAGGGCACAGAAACGCTTGGGGAAGTCGCAGATGTGAGCAAGGCTAAGGAGGGCTGGAACCATAGGTACGAGAATGTGGTCGCATCTGCGAGCCCGCAAGTGCGAGACCTGGGACGCAGATGCGGAAAGGAGGAATTTGGCAGGCTTCGTAAAAGCGGAGGGAGATGCGCAGGTGCGCTTCCGCAGGTGCGAGATTTCGCCGTAGATGCGGAACCTGAGATCTTAAGTGAGTTCCTCACCTGCGATGGAAATTCTGCAGGTGCGGTGTCGCAGAAACATAAATAGGGACCGCATGTGCGGTTTCACTAGGCAGAATGTATAAATAGGGGACTTCATGATTTTTGCTCATTTTCTCCATTTTCAATTCGGACTTTGGAGCTTTTCGAGTGATTTTTGAAGGGGGTGGATTCAAGGGTTTTCACAGAGGTAAGTTGCTTGAGCTCTAATACTCCTAGCTATGGTATTTTCCCGTTGTTTTCTCATCTAATTAGTTGGGTTTTGAAGTGGAAATTGGGGGTTAGGGCTTGGGATTTTGGAGAGTGTAAATTGAGGATTTGAGGGACCAAATGATGTCGGATTTTGATGAATTTCATATGGTTAGACTCGTGAGTGAATGGGCTTTTGGGTTTTGTGATTTTTGTTGGATTTCGAGACGTGGGCCCGGGGGCGGATTTGAGTCGATTTCGGATTTTGACTTTAATTTGATAGTTTTCTTGTGGAATTGACCCCTTTAGCCTATATTAATTGTATTGTATTGCTTGTGGCTAGATTTGTGACATTTTGAGGCCTATTTGAGAGGCAAAGGCGTCGCAGAGTAGGGTTTTGCTTGGTTGGAGATAAGTAACGCTTTCAAACTTGGTTCTGAGGGTTCGAAACCCCAAGTTATGTGTTATGTCATTGGTATTGAGGTGACGCACATGTCAAATGACGGGCGTACACTGTGAAAATTGTGACCTGGGTGATTCCATGGCACCATTTAGTGACTCTATCCTGTTGATATCCATGCTTTCATCATCTGATAAAGTAGTTGAGCTGTAAATCATGTTAGATATCATGTTTAGGCTTGTGTCGTATTGTTTGAACCCTTAGCGGTCATTTCTTGCTGTCATCTCACTAGTTTTCATTTACTATTTCATACTCAGTCATGATAATGCATTTTTATATCATATCTCGGTCTTAGTTATTTTTTGATTCATCATATCATTGTTCCGGGTTGTTTTCATGACATTGTGAGTGCATGGTGAGACTGGCGAGCTTAATGATTGAGTGAGGCCGAGCACCTAGTTATGAGTGACAGTTATGGGATCAGGCTGCACGCCGCAGTGATAGCGCTTGGGCTGTAGGAGCCCCTCCGGAGTCTGTAACACACCCCCAGTGAGCGCATATGATATTATTGAGGGATGGATTTCCCTGGACATGGATTTGTCCAAAGTACTTGATACCTGGAGATGGATTTCTCCACAGGGTTGGATTGCCCTATTTCCTCGGTACTGGTGACTTATAGTCAGTGTTGCATATGTTCCGGGATAGATTTCCCTGAGCCGGATAGCCATATACAGTACCGAGTGGTTAAATACTTGAGAGTGGAACACATGGTGCATTTCATACAGTCTGTGCATTGACATGTAGAGATAGCCGAGTTATATACCTTACACTGTTCAGATATGTATTTCCTTTACTGTTGAGCTATATATTTGACTTGAAAGCATGCCTACGTTTCTGCACATTTATTTCTGTTATACCTATTGAGGTTGAGTTCGTCACTACCTTTCAGTCCAAAGTTTGGACTTGTTACATATTGAGTTGGTGTACTCATGTTACACCCTACACCTCGTATGCAGATCCAGACAATACCGGTCGTAGCGGCGGTTGCTGATTGAGGATCCTAGAGTTTTGGAGACTATCAAGGTAGCTGCACTACGTTCGCTTGCCTTGACTCTCCTTCTTTATCTTTGTCGTACTTTCAATATATATCTCTAGACACTGTAGTAGACTGTATTTCTGATCTAGACACTCATGTACTCAGTGACACCCTGGTTTTGGGCTGGATTGTATCACTTTGGAATTTTTATATGTTTTAAACAGTTTTTCTTTAATGTTAAATGCTTCCGTTAATATTTTTAAACTTATTGTTGTTGGTGTTGGGTTGTTGAGTTTCGGTTGGCCTAGTTCCACGATAGGCGCCATCATGACGGTTGATTTTGGGTCGTAACAACAACTCTCGAAACGACTGACCGGGTCGTTCCAAAAAATAAAAGCACCCCACTAATATTTTTCACAAACTAGCGAAATAATTCCGAACTCACGTTAGAAGAATGTAAGATGAACAAAATTTTACTCATACGTTCCTCAATCCCACAAGATTGCAAGAAGTATTGAATAAGTGAAGAAGAATGAAGTAAAAGATAATCACGTTTTTGAAGCAAAAGCTTAAAAGAGCTAATCACTAATATTAATTTTGAGTATATTGAGCCCTTAAAATAGGCCTTACAATGAGTAAAATTTATGAGGTGAAAAAAATCCAATTCTAATTGAATTAAAATAAAATAAGGTTAAAAAAACTAATCCTAATTAAATTAAAATAAGAACAAGGTTAAGAAAATCTATCCTAACTAAAATAAGAAAAAGAATTCTAATAGGAATCAAATACCAACTAATAAATCCTAACTTGTTTAGAACTACAAATATAATCCTACTAAAACAAGAATCAAATCACTATGAAACAAAAAATACGAAAATCCTAATCTTTATGAAAAAGAAATCCTAATCTTGAATGAATTCTTAGACTTCTTGAATTTTTGGCATCATTGATATTACATCAGGTATCATGGGTGAAACATGCCAATGTGGTAGAGTTTGTAAGTAACAAACAAGATAGCTAATTTAAATATAGTATGAAATTCTACCAATTTGTCATAACTTGCATTCCCACCTTCTAAACCATTTTTTTCCTCTTCTTTGTTCGTAGTTTTGAAATATGATAACCTGGTAGAAATTGTGTTATGCAATAAAATACCTAGGTTGAATATAACATGAAGTTCTACCAATTTTTCATAATTTGCCTGAGGTATCATGGGTGAAACATGACAATCTGGTAGAGTTTATAAGTATCAAACAAGATAGCTAGGTTAAATAAAGCTTAAAATCCTACCAATTTGCCATAACTTGCATGCCAACCTTTCGAAATGTATCTTTTCCTCTTCTTTGTTCATAACTTTGAAATTATGATAACCTGGTAGAGTTTGTATGTTATGCAACATGATAGCTATGTTGAATATACATAAATTTCTACCTTTTGTCATACTTGTACATGGCTTGCCACTATCTTTCGCTCAATCTTAGGGTATTTTAGTCTGGATTTATCTTATTAAATGCACATGGCCTATTTTCGTAATGTTATCAATTACAGTGACAAAATATTAAGATTAGTCCCTTATGAGGTTATTCCTGTCAATCGCCCCTTCTATCATTAAACCTATTAAATGATGCATGCAGTCCAAGTGTCGCGATCCATATAATCATTATTTTAAATTATCTAATTTACCAAATTTATATACAAATGTGGGATCAACAGTATTTTTTTAAAAATAAATTTTAAATGTACAATTGAAAGTCAAATAATCTTCTAATTATTAGATAAACAAGTCATGTTTTCTTAAACTTTTGATTAAAGATGGATGAGATACACACTGTGCTCGCTATGAAGAAAAATATTGAAATTCTAATATTGAATTTGATTCTCTCTTCAAAAGGTATTTTTTACTTTTGTTCATGCTTAGAAAGTTTTGAAATTGAAAATAGTTTGATTCCTTATTGAAAAAGTTTTTTTTTTTCTATTTTGTTTACCTTAAATATTAGGAATTGCAGGCAATTGGATTTTTTCTTGAAAATGTATTTTCCTACATACTTAGGATCCACTTTAGACAAAAATTTCTCATATCTTATTCCTGTTATCATTTTCTCTCAGCCAATTTAGCGCATTCGGGGACTTGTTCCACTTGGTGATTCTGATAAGTTCATAATTAACTTTGTTCAGATTCTCTTGAAGTAATCTATTCTTTTAAGTTTCAACGTATAAATTTTCTTTTATCCTTTTTAATTCCTTTTCAAGAGCAATCTGAATCTCACTAATTAATTCATTACCTTTATTTAATACATCATTTGATTTCACATTTTCAAGTTTAAGTGTTGCAATTTCAGTTTTAAAAACATGATTCTATTCCTTAAGATCTTTGAGTTGGCTTTCAAGTTCAACATTATTATGTTTAAGACTTAAAGGAGTCTATTTTAACACTAGAAAAATTATTCATCAACGGATCATTATCAGCACTCAACCTATTAATTTCGTTCATCAAAGATAGTACTCTATGCATCAATTTTTTCTTACACAGTGTATGAATATTTTCTTTCAAATTAGAAAGGTTTACCTCATTAGATTTATTCTTAGAGTTTGAGTCACTAATAGTGTCACGACCCAAAATTCACTACAAGTCGTGATGGTGCCTAACGCCGCCGTCAGGCAAGCCAACGGTGATTGATCAACTTAGATACTCATTTTATTACTTTTGAAATTAAAATTTCCATTAATTAAATAGTAAAATAGAATTTATAGGGTAAAATGATAATATTTATGAGAAATACAATAATGAACAACCAGTAGGAACCCCCAAAATTCGATTTCATAAGTGCATGAGCATCTACTAAGGAGTACAATAAAATACAATATCCGCTTGAAATACAAGTTAGACAGGAGAATAAAAATAACTCTAACAGAGACTCTGTATATTGCGGATCGTAACATGGAATGCATCTCACCATAAAGTCCCCGCAATAGTCACGCCTCTGCACCTAGAGGACCACCGGAAATGTATATAGACTTGCACAATAAGTGCAGCAAGTGCATCATGAGTACGTAAATCAACGCGTACCCAGTAAATATCTAGCCTAAGCCAGGAGAATTAGTGACGAGGGGTCGACATCGACACTTACTAGTGGTCTAATAAATCATGTACAGTAAAAAGTAAACAAATATGAGACAGAGTAAATACACGAAATAATCAAGTATAAATACGTGATACAATCCTCCTCTCAACAATAAACTCAAGCTCTCAATTAGCAGTTACCTCCTAAACACTGTATATACCTCCTATATGGTAATGGACCTCACCAGATAGGTCGTCATAATTCAAATCAGGAAAGCTCACAGATACACTGGCTTCTTGTCAAATATTACGCATGATTTCATAAAAGTATTTTACAGAAATGTCGAGGCATACGGCCTGTTCCCATCATAATGTGTGTACTGCCGAGGGTCGAACGGCATGAACCATAGATGCATATATTATATTGATGAGGCGAACGGCCCGATCTCATTAGAATATGAAGCTTTAACGGGTTCTTGGCCCTACTCATAAATAAATGTGTGAGTTATGAATTTTAAGAAAAATGTTTCGATGAAAAAGCATAACGCGGGAGAAATTCATAAGAGAAGTACAATTATTCAACGGCTAATCATGAAGCCCGTCAAATCTCTACCATAGCAAGTCTATCACTCTACGCAAGTCTAGTCTCAAGTCGTAACGTAAAATAAAGGAATTTAATAGGCAAGGGGGACAACTCATATAGCATAGTTATAGCATGGCGGGAACCTAAGTCTACTCGGACATAACATGAATCTAGCTACGAATGGACTCTCATCACCTCGTGCGTATGTAGCCCCCGCAACAAGTAGTATATATCAAATACATCACCTATGGGTAGTTTCCCCCTCACAGAGTTAGACAGGAGACTTACCTTGCTCTGAAGTTTCATAACCGGCTCCAACGTCACTTTAACACCTCAAACCGATGCCCGTCGCTCCAAAACTAGTCAAACAGTGTGCAAACCAATAAAAATTATACTCAAATACTCATACTAAATCAATTCATAACAATTCTCAACTCCGCTCGAAAAGTTAATAAAATCAACCCTCGAGCCCACGTGCCCGGGTTCCGAAATATTTCGAAGATAAACTTTACCCATAACACAACAAACTCAAATATATGATGTAATCTCGATTCCATGTCCAATTTCGTTGTCAAAATCAAAAAATTAACAAATTCTAGGTTTTCTTCAAAATCTCACAATTTTCTATAAATTTCCATGTTAAATCCTTATAGAATCCGTGTAATTAACTTACAATGTATGAAAAATTACTTACCTTATGTTGCATGATGAAAACCTCTTCAAAATAGCTCCCTAAATTCGGCCATCCAAGTGGAAAATGAGAGAAATGAGAGCTAAGTCTCGATTTAAAGAACCCTTCTACCCAGCAATTTTTCGCACCTGCGGAACTCCATGCGCTTCTGCAGAAGCTACCTCGCAGATGCGGTTTCCCCCAAGGTGCCAGATTTTTCACCCAGCACCATTCCATTGTCACGACACAATTCCATTTTAGGCCGTGATGGCGCCCAGCACCATTGCTAGGCAAGCCAACAGTGAACAATCTAGTGATTTCCCATTTTAATAAGTTCTTCCAAATAATAACTTTCCTAATTTAATAGATTTAGTAAGAAATAGGTTCAAATTTAATAAAACAAAAGTAGCTAAATGTATTTATGACCATAGAATAAAACCAAAATTACAAGTCTACTAGTGTGTGCTAAGATCTAGTATCACAAGTATGTGGGCTACTAGTAGAATATACAAAAGATTTCTACTCTACTGTCTGAAATAGAATAGAAAGAAAATAATCAAAAGAGAGACTCCAGCTGATATTGAACGGCTCGGAAGGGCAACTCACCATGTAGTCTCGAACCAGAAGTCAAACATGTGCGCCGGACTAATAACCAGATGCACCTGCCTCAGATCTTGCACATCAAGTGCAGAAGTGTAGTGTGAGTACATAAACAACATGTACCCAGTAAATATCTAGTCTAACCTCGAAGAAGTAGTGACGAGGGGTCGACTTCGACACTTACTATGAGCCAAATATATAATAACATGAAGTTCTAATTAAACATGATATATAAATGATAATAGAACTCAGAGCAGGAAAATAAGTAAAAAATCCTTTCATTTCAAGTAAGAACCAAGTCATTTATCTCATCAAAACCTTTCACCTTTCAAGTCCATGAAACAATATTAAGTATAAATGGGGGTTCCAATATTTTTACGCACGAATTATGCCGAGCAAGTACGGCCTGATCCAAATATACATATAAATATAATGTGCACTGCGGAGAGTCAAACGGCCTGAACCATAGATACATCAATTAACCTGCTGAGGCAAACGGCCCGCTCGCGGAATATACTTGCGAAGCGGTTAAACATAGATTTTTCTCAAATTATCACAATGTCTCTCAATTCTTTTCAAAATAAGAAAATCTACCGGGAACCTTTAAAATATTTAAATCCTCAACCTCCTCTTTAATACAAACAATTAGTAAGCATAAACAAGCAACGGTATTAACAAAACATGGTGTAAACCTAAATCTACCCGGACTTAAGCATGAATAGTAGCTATGCACGGACTCTCGTCACTTCGTGCGTACGTAGACCCCCCCCCCCCCCACACACACACAAAAAAATAGAAGTACATATTGATTAAGTTCACCTATGGGATTAATTCCCTCTTACAAGGTTAGAAAAGAGACTTACCTCGTCTCGAGGCCTACTTCCCGGTCCAAGAATGTGCTCACACCCTCAATTCGGTGCCGAATCATCCCAAAACTAATCAAATAGTATATAAATTAATCAATACATGCTCAAAGGTTCGTATTCTAACTATTAAAGAGGTTACCCAACCCTAAATGTAAGATTCTTAAAATTCACCTCAGGCCCACATACCAGGATTCCGAAAATTTTTGAAGGAAGTTGTTACTCATAACCTCATGAATCCAAATATATGATGTTTTACTAGATTCCATAACAAATTTCATGTTTAAATATTATTTTTATCAAAACCCGTGATTTTCACTAATTTACATGTTATAATATACCCATAAGCTATATATTTGACTCATATTTGGTAAGAATTACTTACCTCAAAGTGCTAGGTGAAAAATCATCTCAAAAAGCTCCAAATTCGCCCAAAGTGTGTGAGAAATGGGTTGAAAATGGCTTAAGTCCCGTATTAAATGAAC
Organism: Nicotiana tabacum; assembly: GCF_000715075.1. Classification (NCBI taxonomy): domain Eukaryota; kingdom Viridiplantae; phylum Streptophyta; class Magnoliopsida; order Solanales; family Solanaceae; genus Nicotiana; species Nicotiana tabacum. Next base: position 22,466,706 of record NC_134088.1, on the reverse strand, counting down.
CATTTTCTACCCAGCGGTCTTCGCATATGTGGTGCCTTGGCCGCATTTGCGGTACCTGTTATACCTTGTGCGTTCCAAGGTGACGTATAATGAATATGAGACTTGTTTATCATGATTTAAATGATTTTAAAGTCAAAATATTACTATATATGATGTTTGGATAGAAAATATAAAGTTTGGGAAAAATCGGATTTAAGTTGCGGAAAAACTGACTAAGGATTTGCCTTGTAACAAAGCTTTTTAAGAAATACATTTCATATGCTATATGAGGTCTCTTTGGGAAATATTATACCAAATTTAAGTTCTTGGAATTTAGTTTCCAATGCTCTTAACCGTTCGTTCATATGACATCCTGATAAAAAGATATAAGCGTCGGAAGATGGGCAAATGAGAGGGTGTCAAGCTTGCACCTCTTTGACTTTTCAAAAGTTGATATATATGTCTTAACTCATCTCTCTCTTCATGTTTACATAGAACCCGACTAGAGAACACCATAAAACCTTTTCTTGAGCTCTCTAATAGTGTTTCAAAGAATACTAACATCCCGGGTACGAAATCGAGAATCGATAACATCAGAACGATCCCTACGACGTAAGTATCGCTATATCGCCTCTCTTTTTCTTTGTAGTTTGAGTTTTGGAATGTATTTAATAGTTAATAAAATGCCTAACTTCTGTATTTAAGTGTTTAAATATCAAGGAAGGTTGATAAATTCATTTCCTAATATTTAGAACTCATGGGATGATGATCGCAAGTCGTGAGTTCGATTTATTTCACTTTTAGTGGACTGTTTTGTAGTCCACTCGTGTTGGTTTATTGTGCTGCTGATTTATGGAGTTTGGAAGGATGAAGGGAGTGGATAAACTCCACATGTGGTTGGGTAGTAGGCTGGTCGCTCGTTGCAATTTCAGGTTAATTGATAACTTATTGATTGGGTATGTTATGGTATATTTGGGGGTTATGTTGTATTGAAAGTCCCGAATTGTAGTTGGGTTGTTTTTGAGTTGTTGATTGTATTGGGTTTGTATCTCGCCTATAGTAGGCTTTAGGGAGCAGTGAAATCAGGGGAAATTCTGCCCGTTTTATTTTAGAATCGAGTTATCATTTGAGATACGTGATATACCACTTCCATCTAAGTTGTACACGTATTTCTTTGTTATAGGGTTGGCGCGCTAGTTGTCATAAGCTTGTTGTTGAGTTGTATTGACGACCTGAGGTATGTTAAGGCTATCCCTTTATTTCTTTTAGCATAATCCATATAATACAACAAAACGAGCAAGCACACAACTTTCATAAATGATTCTATTCTTAGAAGTACTAGGGTTGCCTATGTTCTGGATTCCCCATATGTTCTACTATCACATCGTCTGTTCATGGGTCTCATGATATTCCGAGAGATCTTATTGACTTACTTCATTATGCATTGCATCCATTTATACATGTATACTGACCCATGACCATATGGTGTTATATATGCGTATAGTATATGTATATAGAGTATAGGAAAAGTTTATGGCGTAATATACGCACCACCACCTAATCAGCTGGTATACATTTATGATTTCGCCCACAGAGACTAAGATGATATGATGGGATGCCCTCAGAGGCTTGATGATGTTATGTATGCATATACATATGCATGATATGATATTTATACACATATGCATGGCATTATAAATATTTCATGATTCACAGATCTATTCAGACTTACAGGTTGAGTCCTTTACTCCATGTTTCTTTCATGTCTGTTATATACTAATTTTTATGCCTTACATACTCGGTACATTATTCGTATTGATGCCCTTATTGCTTGGGGGCCTGCATTTCATGACGCAGATGCAGGTAGACATGTTGATGGTCCCCCATCTTAGGATCCTTGCTCAGCGAGAGTTGGTGTGCTCTATTTGATCCGGAGCTGCTATTGAGTTTTGGTACGATACTTTTGTATACATATAGGTATGATGGGGCCCAGTCTCGTCCTCTATATAGTTGTACACTCTGTTAGAGGTCTGTTTTGGTACGATACGTTTATATACATATGGTTATGACGGGACCCAGTATATATATGTATGTATGTATGTATGTATGTATGTATGTATGTCTTTTGGGAATATTTTCCCACGTATGTTGTTCATATGAATCAGTAGTTTATTTCCAGACGTTAGGCATGACCTACACTTATTTCATATTTATATCTTAGACATATGCTTAGGGGTGTTCGATAGGTAGCACTCGGGCACTCATCACAGCCCCTTGGTTTGGGTCGTGACAAAAGTGGTATCAGAGCAGTTCCATCCTAGGGTTGTCTACAGACTGTGTCTAGTAGATTCTTGTTTATGAGTGTGCTTTGCACCACACTTATAAACAGGAGGTTGCAGTACATATAGGATGTTACCCTCCCTTCTTATCTTAGATCGTTCTTTATAAGAATTCATTTTCCTAATGATATGTTATGTTTTTAGCGATGCCCAAGAAGGCTACAGCTGCCCAGAAGGGCAAGTCCGTGGATGATGAGACTACAAGTCGAGCGCCACAAGTTACCAGGGTTCAGGGAGAGTCACATAGTGAGACTCCATCTCAGACTTCACATACCCTACCCTCTCCGGAGGAGATCCGAGGGGCACCAGCTCCAGCGCCAGCCTCAGTACCCCTAGTTCCTCAGCCAGATGCACCGAGTTAGAAGATGAGAGATGATATTAAGCTATTGACTCGATTAGTGGACGCACAGGCTCGGCGCCAGGAGGTAGGTATCGGTCATGCAGATAAGACCATCAGTGTGAGGATTCGCAATTTCATTAATTTGGACCCTCCCGTATTCACTGGAGCAGATCCAAATGAGCACCCTCAGGTATTTATTAATAGGATGCAGAGAACTTTGAGGGTAATGAAGGCCACTACAACCGAGTCAGCTGAGCTAGCTTCCTATAAACTTCGGGATGTTATAGTTAATTGGTACGAGTCTTGGAAGTTGTCCAGAGGTGAGGATGCCTTTCCAGCAGTATGGCAGGAGTTTACAGAGGCTTTTCTTCGTCATTATTTGCCACCAGAGCTTAGACGGGCCAGAGTTGATAGGTTCTTGACCCTTCGACAGGGTAATATGAGTGTTCGGGAGTACAACCTTTAGTTTGATTCTTTGGCTAGGTATGCTCCCACTATTGTAGCTAAGATGGAGGATCGGGTTTGCCGGTTCGTGATGGGGTTGGAGCCGCACCTGCTTAATAACTGTATGTTGGTCTCACTTCATCCAGGCATTGATATTTCTCGTATTTAGGCATACGCTTAGGGTGTAGAGGAGCGTAAGCACAAGCAGAGGGCCGATCGTGAGCATGATAGGGGCTAGATTAAGAGAGCGATATTTTCAGGTCCTTTTGGTGAATTTCGAGGCGGTCAAAGATAGTAGTACCCGAGGTATCCAGCCCACCTATCGGCTAGTGCACCCCCTTAGTTTTCCGGTAGAAGATTTGATCGTTCCACATATTCAGGGCCCAGTCAGAGTTCCAAGGCCTCTAGTTCTTGGTATAGGGGTGAGTCAAGTCAGATGAGGCCACCCTAGCCATGACATACTCAGTATGGTAAGCACCATGCCGGACAGTGCCTTGTAGGGTTGGGTGTTTGTTATACTTGTGGTTATCCAGGCCACATTATGAGAGATTGTCCGATGAGAGGTGGTGCAGGTATAGTTCAGCCAGTGAGATCTGTAGCCAGTACGTCAGCATCAGTACGCCCTTCCGGGCAAGGTTCACCTGCACCAACTGGTCGTGGTAGAGGCAGAAGTGGAGCATCTAGCTCAAGCGGTCCTTAGAACAGTATCTATGCCTTAGCGGGTCGACGGGATTATGAGTCATCACCTGATGTTGTTACAAGTATATTATCAGTCTCCTCATATGATGTATATGCATTGATTGATCCAGGTTCCACCTTATTGTACGTCACTCTATTAGTTTCTAGTAAGTTTGGGATAGAACCTGAGTTGATTGAATCTTTTGAGATATCTACACTTGTTGGGGATCCAGTGATAGCTAGACGGGTATATAAAGACTGTATAGTAGTAGTTCATAGTCGTTCTACAGTAGCAGACCTGATTGAGTTAGATATGGTGGAATTTGATGTTATAATGGGTATGGATTGGTTGGCTTCTTGTTATGCTAACGGTTATTGTAGATCAAAGATGGTTCAGTTCCAGTTTCCAGGGGAGCCAATTCTGGAGTGGAAAGGTAATACTGCATCGCCAAGAGGTAGGTTTATTTCCTATCTCAAGGCAAGGAAGATGATCAGAAAGGGCTATATTTATCACTTAGTTTGGGTACTGGATGTGAAAGCAGAGTCACCGACCCTTCAATCTATCCCGGTGGTTAATGAGTTTCCCGATGTTTTCCTGATGAGCTTCTAGGACTTCCGCTAGAGAGGGAGATTGAGTTTGCTATTGACACATTACCAAATACTCAACCAATATATATTCCTCCTTATAGAATGGCACCTGCAGAGCTGAGAGAGTTGAAAGAATAACTAAGGGATTTGCTTGAAAAAGGCTTTAGCAGACCCAGTACATCACCGTGGGGAGCACCTGTGTTATTTGTGATAAAGAAAGATGGTTCCTTGCGGATGTGTATTGATTACAGACAGTTGAATAAGGAGACGATCAAGAATAAGTACCCACTCCAGAGGATTGATGATTTATTTGATCAATTGCAGGGTGCCAGGTGTTTCTCGAAGATGGACTTGAGGTCAGGGTACCATTTAGGACCAGATATGGGCACTTTGAGTTTCGTGTTATGTCGTTCGGTTTGACCAATGCCCCAGCAATATTCATGGACTTGACGGACCGTGTGTTCAGACCCTTTCTAGATCTGTTCGTGATTGTATTTGTAGATGATTTTTGGTTTATTCTCGTTTAGAGGCTGAGCATGCAAATTATTTGCGTATTGTGCTCACAGTTTTACAAGAAAGGAAGTTGTGCGCAAAATTCTCCAAATGTGAATTCTTGTTGAATTATGTAGCTTTCCTTGGACATATTATTTCAGGTGAGGGTATCCTGGTTGATACACAGATGATTGAGGCAGTGAAGACTTGGCCTAAACCCACGACACCGACGGAGGTTCGTAGCTTCCTGGGTTTGGTAGGTTTTTATAGGATATTTGTAAAGGGATTTTCTTCTCTTTCAGCACCATTGACAAAGTTGACTCAGAAGGAAACTAAGTTTTAATGGAATGATGCTTGTGAGCGGAGTTTCCAGGCATTGAAGGACAGATTGACTTCAGCACCGGTTCTGAGACTCCCAAAGGGTATCGATGGTTATGCTATCTATTGTGACGCTTCGGGTATTGGATTGGGTTGTGTACTGATGCAGCATGGTAAGGTTGTAGCTTATTCTTCTAGACAACCAAGAAAGCACGAGAAGAATTACCCGACCCATAATTTAGAGTTAGCCGCGGTGATTCATGCACTAAAGATGTGGAGGCACTATTTGTATGGCATTCATGTTGATATCTATACAGATCATAAGAGACTTCAATATATCTTCAAGCAAAAGGAATTGAATTTACGCCAAAGGAGATGGTTGGAGGTACTGAAAGACTATGACGTTGATATTTTATACCATTCGGGGAAGGCGAATGTAGTAGCCGATGCTCTCAGCTGTAGATCTATGGGTAGCATGTCATATTTATAGCCAGAGAAGTGTGGGATATCCCATGAGATTCATCAGCTAGCTAGTCTTGGAGTTCGATTACTGGACTCAGGTGATACCGGAGTTACTATTCAGGACACGGCAACATCCTCTTTAGTAACTGAAGTGAAGGAATGCCAGTATGAGGATCCTGTGCTAGATCATTATAGAGATTCATCCCCTCAAAAGGAGAATACACCATTTGATATTACAGGAGATGGATTCCTCATATATCGAGGTCAATTATGTGCTCCTAATGTGGCAGGGTTGCGCCAGCAGGTTATGGGAGAAGCTCACTATTATCGTAATTCTATTCATCCAGGAGCGACAAAGATGTATCATGATATCGGAGGAATATACTGGTGGGACAGAATGAAGAAGGTTATAGTAGAGTTTGTTGCTCAGTGCCCTAATTGTCAGCAGGTTAAGATTGAGCATCAGAAATGCGGTAGGTTATTACTGGCTATAGAGATTCCGACTTAGAAATGGGAAGTGATTAATATGGATTTCATCATAGGCTTACCTCGTACCCAGCGTAAGTTCGATTCTATATGGGTTATTGTTGATAGACTTACAAAATTAGCTCATTTTCTGCCTGTCAGAACTACGCATTCAGTAGGGAATTATGAAGGCTTTACATTAAGGAGATAATAAGACTTCATGGTGTCCCTATATCTATCATCTCAGATTTAGGTGCTCAGTTTACATCTAATTTCTGGAGGTCCTTCCAAAAAGGATTGTGGACTTAAGTAAGTCTTACTACAGCATTTCATCCCCAGATAGATGGTCAGGCGGAGTGTACTATTCAGACACTGGAGGATACGCTAGGAGCTTGTGTGATGGACTTCATGGGTAGCTGGGATGATCATCTTCCACTTATTGAGTTCGCATATAATAATAGCTATCATTCAAGCATCCAAATGGCTCCATATGAAGCACTTTATGGACGGAAGTGTAGGTCACCTATCGGATGGTTCGAGGTTGGGGAAACTAAGTTAGTAGGACCAGATTTGGTACAATAGGCAATTGAGAATATTAAGCTTATACGGAAAAGGCTATTAGAAGCTCAGATTCGTCAGAAGTCATATGTAGATAATCTACGACGAGACTTGGAGTTTTAGGTAGATGACTGGGTATTCCTAAAGGTATCATCGATGAAAGACATTATGAGATTCAGTAAGAAAGGAAAGTTTATCCCTCGGTACATTAGACCTTATAAGATCATACGCAGAGTAGGCCAGGTAGCATATGAGTTAGACTTTCCTTCCAACTTGGAGTCAGTACATCCAGTTTTTCACGTGTCTATGCTCCGCAAGTGTATTGAAGATCCTTCTAGAGTCATTTCAATTGACGATGTTCAGGTCACAGAGCAGTTATCATATGAGAAAGCTCCCATTGCTATACTAGATAGACAAGTTCGGAGATTGAGAACTAAGGACGTAGCTTCAGTTAAAGTACTTTGGAGGAACAAGAATGTGGAGGAGATGACCTAGGAAGCTAAAGAAGACATGAAGTCTAGGTATCCTCACTTGTTTCGGCTTCTGGAGGAGGATCGGACTGAGATATCACAGTCTTTAGGTACGTATTCTTATGTTAGTTATTGTCATTGGTCATGTGAGGCCATTGGTGTTATTGATGATTATTGACCTGTGTGGCTTTGTGTTGTTAGGTTTTCTGTCTGATTGGTAGTAGTACCGTTATAGAGGAGATTCTGCCAAAAATATCTATAGATCTCTTGGAGTTTAACATTCGAGGACGAATATTTCTAACGGGGGAAGATTGTTGCACCCTGTGCGTCCCAAGGTGACGTATAATGAATATGAGACTTGTTAATCATGATTTAAATGATTTTAAAGTCAAAATATTACTATATATAATGTTTGGATAGAAAATTTAAAGTTTGGGAAAAACCAACTAAGGATTTGCCTTGTAACAGAGCTTTTTGAGAAATAAATTTCGTGTGCTATATGAGGTCTTTTTGGGACATATTATATAGAAAAATGAAGGTCTTGGAATTTAGTTTCTAATTCTCTTAACTGTTCATTCATACGATATCCTGATAAAAAGATATAAGCATCGGACGATGGGCGAATGAGAGGGTGCCAAGCTAGCACCTCTTTGACTTTTCAAAAGTTGATATATATGTTCTAACTCGTCTCTCTTCATTTTTACATAGAACCCGACCAGAGAAATCCATAAAACCTGTACTTGAGCTCTCTAATATTGTTTCAAAGAATATTAACATCCTGGGAACGGAATCGAAAAGTGATAACATCAGAACGATCCCTACGACGTAAGTACCGCTATATTGCCTCTCTTTTTCTTTGCAGTTTGAGTTTTGGAATGTATTTAATAGTTCATAAAATGCTAATTTCTATATTTAAGAGTTTAAATAACAATTAATGTTGATAAATTTATTTTCTAATATTTAGAACTCACGGGACGGTGATCGGAAACCGCAAGTTTGATTTATTTTACTTTTAGTAGACTGTTTTGTAGTCCACTCGTGTTGGCCTATTGTGCTACTGATTTATGTAATTTGGAAGGATGAAGGGCGTGGAGAAATTTCACATGTGGTAGGGTAGTAGTACGGTCGCTCGTTGTTGCAATTTCAGGTTAATTAATAACTTATTTATTGGGTATGTTATGGTATATTTGGGGGTTTTGTTCTATTGAAGGTCCCGAATTGTAGTTGGGTTGTTTTTGAGTTGTTGATTGTATTGTGCTTGTATATCGCCTATAGTAGGCTTGAGGGAGCAGTGAAATCTGGGGAAATGCTTCCCGTTTTATTTTAGAATCGAGTTATCATTTGAGATACGTGATATACCACCACCATCTAAGTTGTACACTTCTTTGTTATATGGTTGGCGCGCTATTTGTCATAAGCTTGTTATTGAGTTGCATTGATGACTTAAGGTATGTTAAGGCTATCCCTTTATTCCTTTTGGCATAATCCATATAATACAACGAAACGAGCAAGCACACAACTTTCATAAATGATTTTATTCTTAGAAGTACTAGGGTTGCCTATGTTCTGGATTCCCCATATGTTCTACTATCATATCGTCTGTTCATGGGTCTCATGATATTCCGAGAGATCTTATTGACTTATTTCATTATGCATTGCATCCATTTATACATATATACTGACCCATGACCATATGGTGTTATATACGCGTATAGTATATGTATATGGAGTATAGGGAAAGGTTATGGCGTAATATATGCACCACCACCTGATCAGCTGGTATACATTTATGATTTCGCCTACAGAAGCTAAGATGATATGATGGGATGCCCTCAGAGGCTTGATGATGTTATGTATGTATATACCTATGCATGATATGACATTTATACACATATGCATGACATTATAAATGTTTCATGATTCACAGATCTATTCAGACTTACAGGTTGAGTCCTTTACTCCATGTTTCTTTCATGTCTGTTATATACTAATTTTTATGCCTTACATACTCGGTACATTATTCGTACTGACACCCCTATTGCCAGGGGGCCTGCGTTTCATGCCGCAGATGTAGATAGACATGCTGACGGTCCCCCATCTTAGGATCCTTGCTCAGCGAGAGTTGGTGTGCTCAATTTGATCCGGAGCTGCTATTGAGTTTTGGTACGATACTTTTGTATACATATGGGTATGACGGGCCTAGTCCCGTCCTCTATACAGTTGTACACTCTGTTAGAGGTCTGTAGACAGGCATGTATAGTTGGATTGTATGTGGCCTTGACGACTCGCCCTAACGCGCGCGCGCGCGCGTGTGTGTGTGTGTGTGTGTGTGTGTGTATATATATGTGTGTGTGTGTGTGTGTGTGTGTTCTTTGGGCATATTTTCCCACGTATGTTGTTCATATGAATCATTAGTTTATTTCCAGATGTTAGGCATGACCTGCACTTATTTCATGTTTATATCTTAGACATATGCTTAGGGGTGTTCGATAGGTAGCACTCGAGCACTCGTCACAGCCCCTCGGTTTAAGTCATGACAGTACCGCACCTGCGGTGCCTGGTCCGCTTCTGCGGAGACCTTCAAGCCCAGGGAGGGCCGCTTCTGCGGATGGAAACTTGCTCTTGCAGTCCCGCTTCTACGGCAAACGTGTCGCATATGCGACTTGGCCCGCACCTGCATTTCTCCTCCTCGTACCTGCGATTTCACGGGTGCGCACCAACATCCACATCTGTCGTCCCTGGCCAAATGCCCCAGAGCCGCTTCTGCGACCAAACTCACGCACATGCGGGAACTCACCTACGGCTGACCAAGCACAGGTGCGATTACACCAGCAGCTGGGAGCTTCAGCTGTTGCTCCCAAGTTCCAACTTGGTCTGATCCTCGCCCGATTGATACCTGGGGCCCCCGAGGCCCTGCCGGAATATACCAACAAGTTTAAAATCATAAAATGGACTCGCTCGAACTCTCGGAATGCCCAAAACAACATTAAATCTTAGAATCACACCCCAAACCAATTGGATCAAAAGTATGAACTTTAAGTTGTTCAATTTACTCCCAAAGCGCCGAAACGTACTTAAACTACTCGGATTGACACCAAACTTTGCGTGCAAGTCTTAAATGATATAACGGAACTATTCTCGGCCTCAGAATTCTATTCGGACCTCGATATCACCAAAACCTATTCTAAACCAAATTAAAGAACTTCAAGAACCTTCAAGGAACCAATTTTTCAATATTAGGCGCTGAAATGCTCCCGGATCATCCAAAACCCGATTCGAGCATATGCCCAAGTCCGAAATCATCATACGAACCTATTGGAACCGTCAAATCCCAATTCTGAGGTCGTTTACTCAAAATGTTGACCAAAGTCAAACTTAGCCTTTTAAGGCCAACTTAAGGAACCAAGTGTTCCGATTTCAACCCGAACCCTTCCAAATCCTAAACTATTCATCCCGCAAGTCATAAAACAATAAAAGCACATACGGGGAGTCTTATTTAGGGGAACACGGTTCTAAAAAGAAAAACAACCGGTCGGGTCGTTACATTTTCCACATCTTAAATAAACGTTCATCATCGAACGGGTCTAGAATCATACCTGGAGTGTTGAATAAGTGTGGGTATCTGCTCCACATGTCCTCCTTGGACTCCTAGATCTCCCCCTCGACTGGTTGGCCCATCCACTGGACCTTTACCGCAGAAATCCTCTTAGATCTCAACTGGCCATCTTGCCTATCAACAATGGCAACTAGCTCCTCGTCATAACCTAGACTCTCATCTAACTGAATCGTGTTGAAGTCTAACACATGTGACAAGTCGGCATGGTACCTCCAGAGCATATATACATGGAAGACCGGATGAACTCCCGATAGGTTGGGAGGCAAAGCAAGCTCATAAGCAACCTCTCCAACTCATCTCAACACCTCAAATGGGCCTATAAACCTTGGGCTCAACTTGCCCTTCTTCCCAAATCTCATGATCCCCTTCATCGGCAAGACTTTCAAGAGAACCTTCTCGCCCACCATAAATGATAAGTCATGCGCCTTTTGGTCCGTGTAACTCTTATGTCTGGACTGTGCTGTGCGAAGTCATTCCTGAATCAACCTTACCTTTTCCAAGACATCTTTCACCAAATCAGTACCGTATAACTTAGCCTCACTAGGTTCAAACCACCCAATGGGGGAACAACATCGCCGGCCATATAAAGCCTCAAATAGAGCCATCTCGATATTGGACTGGTAACTGTTGTTGTAAGCAAACTCGGCCAAACGCAGGAACCGATCCCACTGTCCCCCAAATTCAATCACACATGCTTTGAGAATGTCCTCCAAGATCTGAACTGTCTGCTCCGATTGTCCGTCGGTCTGTGGATGAAATGCGGTGCTGAGCTCTACACGGGTCCCAAACTCACTCTGTACTGCTCTCCAGAAATGTGAAGTAAACTGAGGACTTTTGTCTGATATGATGGAAATAGGCACACCATGCAGCTGAACTATCTCATGGATATAAATCTGGGCCAATCTCTCTGAAGTATACGTAGTCATCACAAGAATGAAGTGCCAACTTGGTCTATCTGTCTACAATGACCCAAACTGCATCAAACTTCCGCAAGGTCCACGGTAACCCAACTACGAAGTCCACAGTAATGCGCTCCCACTTTCACTCAAGTATAGTCATCTGCTGAAGTAGACCTTCTGGCCTCTGGTGCTCATACTTAACCAGCTGGCAATTTAGGCATCTAGCTACATACTCAACTATGTCTTTCTTGATCCGCTGACACCAATAATGTTGTCTCGGGTCACGATTCATCTTCGTAGCACCTGGATGAATGGAATATCGAGAACTGTGCGCCTCCTTTAGAATCCTCTCCCTCAAGCCATCGACATTAGAAACACATAGACGACCCTGAAGTCGCAAAACACCATCCTCGCCAATAGAAACCTCTCTGGGACTACCCTGTAGTACCATCTCCCTGAGAACCAACAAGTGCGGATCATCAAATTGTCGAACCTTGATCTGCTCCAATAGTGAAGAGTGGGCAACGGCGCATGCAAGAACTCGGCTGGGCTCTGAAATATCCAACCTCATAAGTCTGTTAGCCAAGGACTGAATGTTTGAAGCTAGTGGCCTCTCCTCTGCTGAATGAATGCCAAGCTACCCATACTCTCTGCCTTCCTGCTCAAGCCATCTGTGACTACATTCGCCTTGCCCGGATGATAAAGAATGGTGATGTCATAATCCTTCAGTAACTCAAGCCATCTACGCTGCCTCAAATTGAGATCCCTTGTCTTGAACAAATGCTGCGAGCTGCGATGATCAGTGTAAACCTCGCAAGACACCCCATAAAGATAATGCCTCCAGATCTTAAGAGCATGAACAATCGCGGCCAACTCCAAATCGTGCACAGAATAATTCTTCTCATGGGGCTTCAGCTGACGTAATGCATATGCAATAACTCGCCCCTCCTGCATCAATACACAACCCAAGACAATGCGTGAAGCATCGCAATACACAGTATACATTCCCGAACCGGAAGGCAGCACTAGGACTGGTGCTGTAGCCAAAGTTGTCTTGAGCTTCTGAAAGCTCGCCTCACAATCATTGGACCAGCGAAACTGAGCACCCTTCTGGTCAATCTAGTCAAAGGTGTTGCAATAGATGAGAAGCCCTTCACAAACCGGCGATAATCACTCGCTAACCCCAATAAAATCCTAATCTCAGTAGCCGAAGTAGGACGAGGCCAACTCTGAGCTGCCTCAATCTTCTTGGGATCCACCTTAATGCCCTCGCCTGATACAACATGCCCCAACATTCCACATAATCTAACCAAAACTCACACTTGGAGAACATAGCATATAGCTTCTGTCCCCGCAAGGTCTGAACCACCACTCTCAAATGTTGCTCGTGCTCTTCCATACTACGTGAGTAAATCAAAATGTCATCAATGAAGACAATGACAAACGAATCAATATAAGGCCTGAACACCCTATTCATCAAGTCCATAAACGTCATTGGGGCATTAGTCAAGCCGAAAGACATCACCAAAAACTCATAATGGCCATATTTTGTACAAAAAGCAGTCTTCGGAACATCTGATCCACAATAATAGAATCACCCACAGGAGTGGACACATAAACAGGAGTACCCAGGGACTCACGAGGAATGTCCAGAAAATGAGCAAACATAGATGACACATACGAATAGGTAGACCCTGGATCAAATAGTACTGAAGCATCCCTATCGTAGACAGAAATAATACTTGTGATCACGGCATCTAAGGCCACTGCATCTGGTCTGGCCAGAAAAGCATAGAATTTGGCTGGAGCGCCATCTGCTGGCCCCCGCCTGCCTGACCTCCACCTCTGGGATGGCCCCTACCCCTCATGCCCTCCGCATCTGGGCGGCCGGACGGTAGGTGCGGCTACTGGTGCTGTAATCATGGGCTACTGACCCTGCTCCACTACCTTGCCCCGAAGTCTAGGGCAATGCCTCTTTATGTGATTAGGAACCCAGCACTCATAACAACCTCTCGGAGCGGTGGACTTCTGCCCTGAAATCTGACCCTGATGGCCCGAATACCCACCGGAAGAACCCTGAAGAGCGGGTGGGCGGTATAAACTCTCTAGCATGGCACTGAAATAGGCACTGGAAGAACCCTGATGACCGGAGTACCCACTAGAAGAACCTTGAATAGCTGGTGGGTGGTAAGCACTCTCCGGCATAGCACTGAAATAGGGTCACGCCGGAATACCCCGAGGAGGTGGTGGTGCTGAATATGGGGGCCTGTTGGGCTGACCCCTCCCAAAATGACCTCTGCCCCCAGTTGGGGTACCTCTGAACTCTACAGAAAAATAGGACCTTTTCTCCCGCTACATCTGCTCTCTACCCCTCTGACGGTAACCCCCAATCCTCCGAGAAATCTCCACTACCAACTGATAAGAAGTCCCTATCTCAACCTCCCAAGCCATACTAGCATGAATACTAGAGTGCAACCACGCAAAAAACCACCGCACCCTCTCTGCGTCGGTAGGAAGTATCATAAGTGCATGGCGAGATAACTCAGAGAATCTTGCCTCACAGTCGGTCATTGACTTCTGACCCTTCTCGAGCTGCTCAAACTGAAACCACAAATCTTCCCTCTAGGAGGGTGGAATATACTTGTCCAAGAATAGGCGGGTGAACTGGTCCCAAGTCATGGAAGGAGAACCTGCTGGTCTGCCAAAAAAATAGGACTTCCACCACCTACGTGCTCTGCCCTCCAACTGGAAGGTAGTGAAATCCACCCTGTGAGACTCCAATATTCTCATGTTGTGCAGTTTATCCCTGCACCTATCAATGAAGTCCTGGGGATCCTCATGTCGCTCACCCCCAAAGACCGGAGGGTAAAGCCTGGTCCATCTATCCAGTAGCTTCTGCGGCTCGCCGGTCGCAGCTGGTCTGGGCTCAGATACAGCTGTTGCAACTGGCTGGGCCTCGCCCACAGGTAGTGTGCCTGGGGTCTGATATACTGCAACTACATGCCCAGGATCCTGAGCGGTAGGGGTCTGTGCTCCCCCTCCCGCCTGAGATGTGGCTGGGTCTGCTGGAAATAAACCAGCATGGGTCATAGAATCCATGAATCGTAGTATATGGCCCATGACCTCCTGAAAGCCCGGTGCTGACATGAAATCAACCGGGGCTGGCTCTGCTACGGGCACCTCGCCCCACTCCTTATCAATGAGATCCTCCACTGGATCGGCTGGTGGTGCAACTGGGGAAACTCTGGGACATCCTTGTCCCCTACCTCGGGCTGGTGCCCTCCCCCGGCCTCTGCCTCAGCCTCTAGCAACAGGAAGAGCAGCTCTTCCCGGATCCGGAACATCTTTCGCGCTCGTTCTTACCATCTGTGAGAGAATAAGAGAAGAAACTTAGTACACCATCAACTGCACGATAGGAGATGAATAAAGAGTAGTTTCCTAAAACCCTATAGCCTCTCAAAGATAAGTACGGACGTCTCCGCACCAATCCGTAAGACTCTATTAAGCCTGCCCATAACTTGCGAGACCTACGTGAACCTAGAGCTCCGATACCATGTTGTCACGACGCAATTCCATTTTAGGTTGTGATGGCGCCCAGCACTATTGCTAGGCAAGCCAATAGTGAACAATCTAGTGATTTCCCATTTTAATAAGTTCTTCCAAGTAAATAATTTTCCTAATTTAATAGATTTAGTAAGAAATATGTTCAAATTTAATAAAACGAAAGCTGCTAAATGTATTTATGACCATAGAAATAAAACCAAAATCACAAGTCTACTAGTGTGTGCCAAGATATGGTGTCACAAGTATATGGGCTACTAGTAGAATATACAAAAGACTTCTACTCTACTGTCCGAAACAGAATAGACAGAAAATAATCAAAAGAGAGACTCCAGCTGCTGTTGAACGGCTCGGAAAGGCAGCTCACCATGTAGTCTCGAACCAGAAGTCAAGCGTGCGTGTCGGACTGATAACCAGATGCACCTGCCTTAGATCATGCACATTAAGTGCAGAAGTATAGCGTGAGTACATAACCAACATGTACCTAGTAAGTATCTAGTCTAACCTAGAAAAAGTAGTGACGAGGGGTCGACTTCGACACTTACTATGGGCCAAATATATAATAACATGAAGTTCTAATTAAACATGATATATAAATGATAATAGAACTCAGAGCATGAAAATAAGTAAACAATCCTTTCATTTCAAGTAAGAACCAAGTCATTTCTATCATCAAAACCTTTCACCTTTCAAGTCCATGAAACAATATTAAGTATAAAAGGGGGTTCCAATATATTTACGCACAAATTATGCCTAGGACGTATGGCCCGATCCAAATATACATATAAATATATTGTGCATTGTCGAGAGTCGAACGGCCCGAACCATAGATACATCAATTAACCTGCAGAGGAGAACGGCCCGCTCCCATGAGAGTAGTGGAAATTTACCCCGCTCGCGGAATATACTTGTGAAGCGGTTGAACAAAGATTTTTCTCAAATTATCACAATGTCTCTCAATTATTTTCAAAATAAGAAAATCAACAAGGAACCTTTAAAAATTGAAATCCTCAACCTACGCTTTAATCCAAACAATTAGTAAGCATAAACAAGCAACGGTATCAACAAAACATGGTGTAAACCTAAATCTACACGGACTTAAGCATGAATAGTAGCTACGCACGGACTCTCGTCACTTCGTGAGTACGTAGCCCACCCCCCCCCCCCCACAAATAGAAGTACATATTGATATGTTCACTTATGGGGTTAATTCCCTTTTTAAATGTTAGAAAAGTGACTTATCTCATCTCGAGGCCTACTTCCCAGTCCAAGAATGTGCTCACACCCTCAATTTGGTGCCGAATCAACCCAAAACTAATCAAATAGTATATAAATTAATCAATACATGCTCAAAGGTTCGTATTCTGGCTATTAAAGAGGTTACCCAACCCTAAATGTAAGATTCTTAAAATTCACCCCGAGCCCACATGCCCGGATTCTGGAAATTTTTGAATGAAGTTGTTACCTATAACCTCATAAACCCAAATATATGATGTTTTACTAGATTCGAAAACGAATTTCATGTTTAAATCTTATTTTTACCAAAACCCTAGGTTTTCACCTAAACCCATAATTTTCACTAATTTACATGCTACGATCTACCCATAAGCTATGTATTTGACTCATATTAGGTAGGAATTACTTACCTCAAAGTGCTAGGTGAAAACCCCTCTCAAGAAGCTCCAACATCGCCCAAAGTGTGTGACAAATGGGTTGAAATTGGCTTAAGTCCCGTATTAAATGAACCTTTTCTGCCTAGCGGTCTTCGCACCTGCGGTGCCTTGGCTGCATTTGCGGTGCCTGGTCCGCTTCTGCGAAGGACATCAAGCCCAGGTAGAGCCGCTTCTACGGATAGAAACCCGCTCCTGCGGTCCCGCTTCGGCGGCAAGCGTTCCGCATCTACGACCTGGCCCGCACCTGCGCTTCTACTCCTCGCACCTGCTATTTCGTGGGTGCGCACAAACTTTCGCATCTGCATTCCCTGGCCAAATGCCCCAGAGCCGCTTCTGCGGCCAAACTCATGCACCTGCAGGCTCGCACCTGCGGCTGACCAAGCGCAGGTGAGATTACACCAGCAGCAGGGAGCTTTAGTTGTTGCTCCCAAATTCCAACTTGGTCTGAGCCTCGCCCGGTCGATACCTGGGGGGCCCGCCGGAACATACTGACAAGTTTGAAATCATAAAACGGACTCGCTCGAACTCTCGGAATGCCCAAAACAACATTTAATCTAAGAATCACACCCCAAACCAATTGGATCAAAAGTATGAACTTTAAGTTCTTCAATTTACTCCCAACGCACCGAAACATACTTAAACTACTCGAATTGATACCAAATTTTGCATGCAAGTCTTAAATGACATTACAGAACTATTACCGATCTCAGAATTCCATTCGGACCTCGACATAACCAAAACCTATTCTAAACCAAATTAAAGAACTTGAAGGAATCAATGTTTCAATATTAAGCGCTGAAACGCTCCCGGGTCATCCAAAACCCGATTCGAGCATATGCCCAAGTCTGAAATCATCATACGAACCAATTGGAACCGTCAAATCCCGATTCCTACGTCGTTTACTCAAAATGTTGAACGAAGTCAAACTTAGCCTTTTAAGGCCAACTTAAAGAACCAAGTGTTCCGATTTTAACTCGAACCCTTCCAAATCTCGAACTAACCATCCCCGCAAGTCATAAAACAGTAAAAGCACATACATGGAGTCTTATTTAGGGGAATGCGGTTCTAAAAGGCAAAATGACCGATCGGGTCATTACCGCATATGCGTGCCCATGACCGCACCTGCCTCAAATCAAAATCCTATCATGTAGCACCTGAACTAATAAATTGCTATCAACTCTAAACCTCCTAGAAGATCATCTTTCCCGTGCCAACAACATTAGAAACACCAATTCAATTTTCGAAACCGCTACGCACCGCCATCTCTGGCAACCGCTTCTCAGGCACCACTTTACAACACCTTACCCCGAAGGCAATTGAAGAAGACCATAACACCGGCAAACCTTAATGCGTTCAAACAAAGACGACGACACCACATCACAAATGAGAATTCCACCACGCTAGAAAATATCAAGTCTCGTTACTCCATCAACCAAGGCTTGAACATCCATAGTCTGATTGCCTTTCCTCCGCTGGAATTAAATGTCGAACCTCTAAGTCATGCATCGAGAAATTCTCCTTTCAATTCATTCACTGCCTCAACACATAAACAAGTACCCCACCATTACATCAATACCGTGCGATAACAACGCATGAACATCATAGAAATCTGTGCATAGCCTCAAAACCATCGAAAATACAGCTACTGAGCTAAAATGATAGAACATCCTTTCACAATGTGACGATAGTATCCTGCTCGAATACGCAAGGAAAAATATCCTGCACCCCGTCAGTAGTACCACTACAACTCCTCGATGCCCAATTGATAACAAGCGCTCCAGGTCGCATAAGATTGAGTAGGAAGGAAGTATAGGCATAAGCCTCAAAGGAATCAAATTGCACGAAGAGGAATCAAGAAGGGAAGTGCTCCTAACAGCCTTGTAGCCTCTCAAAGATAAGTGCAGACGTCTTCGTACCGATCCGTAAGACTCTACTAGACTTGCTCATGACTCGTGAGACCTAAGTGAACCTAACGCTCTGATACCAAGCTGTCACGGTCCAAAATCCACTACAGGTCATGATGACGTCTAACGCCGCTGTCAGGCAAGCCAACGGTGATTGATCAACTTAGTTACTCATTTTATTACTTTTGAAATCAAAATTTCCATTAATTAAATAGTAAAAATAGAATTTACAGGGTAAAATTATAATATTTACGTGAACTACAATAATGAATAACCAGTAGGAACCCCCAAAATCCGGTGTCACAATTGCATGAGCATCTACTAAGGATTACAATAAATTATAACATCCGCTTGGAATACAAGTTAGACAGGAGAATAAAAATAACTCTAATGGAGACTCTATATGCTGCGGATCGTAACATGGAATGCAGCTCACCATAAAATCCCCACAATAGTCATGCCTTTGCACCTAGAGGACCACCGGAAACGTATATAGACTTGCACAATAAGTGCAGCAAGTGCAGCATAAGTACGTAAATCAATGCGTACCCAGTAAATATCTAGCCTAACTACAGAGAAGTAGTGACGAGAGGTCGACATCGACACTTACTAGTGGTCCAATAAATCATGTATAGTAAGAAGTATACAGGTATAAGGCAAAGTAAATACACAAAATAAATAAGTATAAATACGTGGTACAATCCTCCTCTCAACAATAAACTCAAGCTCTCAATTAGCAGTTACCTCCTCAACCGAAACATATGTATATAATATATATATATATATATATATATATATATATAATGGACCTCACCAGATAGGTCGTCACAATTCAAATCAGGAAAGCTCACAGATACACTAGCTTCTTGTCAAATATTACGCACGATTCCATAAGAGTATTTTATAGAAATATCGATGCGTACGGCCCGATCCCATGATAATGTATGCACTGTCGAGGGTCGAACGACATGAACCATAGATGCATCTATTATACTGCCGAGGCGAACGACTCGCTCCCATTAGAGTGTGGTACATAATCCTGCCAAGGCGAACGGCCCGATCCCATTAGAATAATAAGTTTTAACGGGTTATTGACCCCACTCACAAATAAACGTGTGAGTTATGAATTTTATGGAAAACTTTTCGATGAAAACGCATAGCGCGGGAGAAATTCGTAAGAGGAGTACAATTATTCAGTGGCTAATCATGAAACCCGGCAAATCTCTACCATAGCAAATCTATCACCCTACGCAAGTCTAGTCTCAAGTTGTAACATAAAATAAAGGAATTTAATAGGCAAGGGACAACTCAAATAGTACAGTTATAGCATAGCGGGAACCTAAGTCTACTCGGACATAACATGAATCTAGATACGTATGGACTCTCGTCACCTCATGTGTACGTAGCTCCTGCTATAAGTATTGCATATCAAATACATCACCTATGGGTATTTTTCCCCTCACATAGTTAAACAGGAGACTTACCTCGCTCTGAAGTTCCATAACTCGCTCCAACGCCATTCTAACACCTCAAACCGATGCTCGTCGCTCCATAACTAATCAAACATTATGCAAACCAATAAAAATTATACTCTAATACTCATACTAAATTAATTCATAACAATTCTCAACTCCGCTCGAAAAGTTAATAAAATCAACCCTCGGACCCACGTGCCAGGGTTACGAAAATGTTCGAAGATAAACTTTACCCATAACACTACGAACTCAAATATATGATGTAATATCGATTCCATGTCCAATTTCATGGTCAAAATCCAAAATTTAACAAATTCTAGGTTTTCTTCAAAATACCATAAATTTCCATGTTAAATCCTTAAAGAATCCGTGTAATTAACTTACAATGTGTGAGAAATTACTTACCTTATGTCGCATGATGAAAACCTCCTCAAAATAGCTCCCCAAATTTGGCCATCCAAGTGGAAAATGAGAGAAATGAGAGCTAAGTCTCGATTTAAAGAACCCTTCTGCCCAGCAATTTTCCGCTGTGGAACACCTTGCGCTTCTGTGGCTCCACTTCTGCGGAAGCTACCTCGCATATGTGGTTTCCCCCTAGGTGCCAGATTTTTCGCTTCTGTGGACATTCACTCACAGATGCGCATCCGCTTCTGCGGAAATCACCCGCAGATGCGGACTCCCCAGCTCGAGCAGCACTTCGCACATGCGCGCACATATGGCTCTGCAAGTGCGCTACAACAGTCACACCTGTGATCATCCAGCCCCAGACCACTTCCACTTTTGCACTTCTGCGCCTGCATTTGCGAGCCCACAGGTGCGGTAAACTCCTCGCACCTGCGAATCCAGCCAGCCTCAATACCTACCGCTTCTACGACCCCTGGGCCGCTTCTGCGGTCTTGCACCTGCGGCCATAACCTCGCGGGTGCGATCGCACTAGAAGCCTTTAGCTTCAGTGGTTCCTCCAAGTCCAAACACGATCCATTTTCAATCTGATTCTCACCTGAGGCCCCCAGGACCCCGTCCAAACATACCAACACATCCCTAAACATGATACGGACTTAGTCGAAGCCTTGATTCACGTCAAGCAATATCAAAATTATGAATCGACGGCCAAAACCTTTCTTTCAACTTTCCAACCTTCAAACTTTGCCAAACGCCTTTGAATTACACTTAAACGTTCCGGAATGACGTCAAACATTACGTGCAAGTCCCAAATCACGATACAAACCTATCTCAAGGCTCATAACTCCAACGGACATTGATAACATCAAAATCCACTTCAAACCAAACTTATGAAATTCTAGAACTTCCAAAATGCCAACTTCCCATAATATGCGCCGAAATGCTCCCGGACCACCCGATACTCAACCTGAACACACGCCCAAGTCCAAAATCATCATACGAACCTATTGAAACCTTCAAATTTCGATTTGATGTCGTCTACTCAAAAGTCAAACCTTGGTCAACTCTTCCAACTTAAAGCTTACGAAATTAGAATTTTTCATCTGAATCAACTCTGAGCTTCCCGAAATTCAATTTCGACCACAGGCACAAGTCATAATACCTGAAGTGAATCTACTCAAGACCTCAAACCACCGAACGATACGGTAGAGCTCAAAATGACAGGTCGGATCGTTATAAATAACCATCATAGAAAGAACTCCATCTTCATTATTTTCGCCTTCTGATTCTTCATCGGAACTATCTTGAAAGGATGTTAGCATGAATCTTCTTGTGTTGTTGTCAAATGAACTCTTTGGGGACCTGAAACACTTAAGGACCCGGTCCTTTGACTATTCCTTTTCTGCTTCTGCTCTTTTCTTTCTGAAAAACTCTTTTAGCTTGCAAGTTAGTGCATCAAGTTCTTTCTCATCAAGGTCTGAATTATCACTCGCATCTGCTGTCAAGGCTAGACATTATTTTTTCTTTGGCTCATCCTTGCTTTGATCATTCTTAAGAAGCTCATAGATCAGCAGGTTTTCAATAAGTTCATCCATTGTCAATTTGTCTAACTCCTTTGTTTCTTGAATGCATGTAACCTTATTCTCCCATGAAGATGCCATTATCCTCAAGATTTTTCTGAGAATTTCTTCAGAACAAAATACTTTTCCAAGAGATTTGAGTTCATTAGTAATAAGAATAAGTCGAGCATCCATGTCCTTTGTTGTCTCCCTATCATCCATAGAAAATAATTCATATTGTCTCATAAGGCATTCAATTCTTGCCCTTTTTTACCTGGTTAATACCTTCATAAGAAATTTGTAAGGAATCCTAAATTTCTTTTGTTGAGGAACATGCATAAATCATGTTATATTTGTGTGGACCAAGTCCACAAGTCAGTATCTTGATGGCCTTAGCGTTCTTCTCCAACATCTTGTAATGTTTATCAGTGAATTCCCTCTTAATCTTAGGCATTTTTTGTTCGTCCCTACTTTTTTTGTTAGAGATTAAATGTCCATCAGTAACTATTTCCCAAAATTCATAGTCTTCAGCTTACAAGAAACTTTCCATGCGATTTTTCCACCAACTATAGTTACACCCCATATTTTCGTACATAAACGTACGTCTAAGTCAATTGAAGTACGCTCAGAAATTAGATCAACTTTGAAAGTACATAAAGTAAGCTAGTCATGTTATCTTGGAGGTTACAAATATTCAAGATCATGAACTACAAGTACTAAGTGGTATGGAAGGTTTAGAAGCTAAACGATCGAAGAAAATAAGTTTTGTCGAAAGTCGGCAAGTTGAAAATGTTATAAACCTTACTTTTGGGGTGAGACTAGGGTGATTAACATGATAAAAGGGTGATGTTATGAGGTATTTTATTTGTATAATAGCCGTGTGTAATGTTTTGAAGTCAAGCTAGTTGTGGAACAGAAGTCGATGAAAGTCATCACAAGTTACGTTCATAAATTGTACAAAAACTTTGGTTTAATGTCACTGAGCTTTTCTTCCAATATACTTAGAATTACGGAATGACCCACCAATAAAATTGAAGACCTACGAGTCTACTTCCTAACTCATCAAACCGTTCATTGATACGACGTCGGAGTGGAGAGATATAGTATTTTTAAGAGACTGCGCAAGCAGCTCCCAATGGGACCCACTTAGGCAGTGGTCGACCTGCTTCACTTTAAAAATAATTTGGACGACCTTTATTTCTCATTCGATCTAACTTTGTCCCTACACTCCTCCTAACCCTCCTAAACATATTCCCAAGGCTCAAGGGTGGTTTCAAAGTGATTACACCATATTTCAGAACCAAAAGTTGATTCAAGAAGAAAATAATACTCATAAAGTATTGTGATGTGATTGAGGATTGTTGTGAGATACACCAGCTAGAGGTTTCAGGTTATTTCTACTTCCTAAAGTAAGTAAACCATGTTCTTAGTTGTGCTTAAGGTTAATCTAGTGTTGGTTGAATGAAAATCTAAAAGATGGTAATTGACATGGCATAAAGAATTGTTATCTTTTTTGTGGACTGTGTTGAGGCTATATACATGATTTGTTGTGGCTGAAAATTGTGAGAAATAATTTGATTACGTTATGGCTATTATTGTTAAGATTATCTATGTGTTAATTAAGTTTATTGAAGAAGAAAACATGAAGAACACGAGATTGACGATAAAGGTTAAGGTGTTAGGCGTGCTGACTATTTTTGAATATTATTCTTATGATGTTTTGGACTGAAAATGATGTGGTAAACATAAGTAAAATATTACTTATATAGTAAGAAGATTCATGAAGAAGAATTTGGATTCAAACTCTATTTTGTTGACCGTAAACCGAGTTTGCCGCTTGTTGGGATTGTTAAACTGTTTTGAGAAGCTTATTACGAGTATTGTTGATGTTATTTGGGTTGTTGTTGGCTGTTTTAACTTTCGGGAAATCATATAAACAGGGGAGGTGCTGCCCTTTTTATCGTAGAATAAAGTGTGTCGCTCAAATGAGATAAGTTATGGCATTCGTATTATGACGATAGTATTGTTCATTGCTTGTAGACAAAGGAACTGTAGGTTAAGATAGCTTGAGGATTGGATGGGATATTATGAGGTATGTTAAGGCTAATCCTTTCTTCATTTGGCATGATCCAGGTAATGAAACATAGCGTAAAGTTATTCCATAAATAGTTCTACTCTTAGTAGTTAAGGATGTCTACGTTATTTATTCCTGTGAAAGTATGTTTCTAAGTCTCTTTTGAGGCGTATGATAAAGAGGTTAATGTTCATAATGTAATGTTATATGCATCTTCATTTACCACTGAGTTATGGCTGGTTGGGCAGTTACGCAATTACCATCGAGTTACGACAAGTTGGACAGTTACGCTTTTACCACCGAGCTACGGCTGGTTGGGAAGTCATGCATTTACCACCGAGCTATAGCTGGTTGGATAATTACACATTTACCACCGAGGTACGGCCGGTTGGGTAGTTACACATTTACCGCTGGGCTACGACCGGTCGGGCAGTTACCACCGGTTGATCAATTATATATTGTTATTTACCACTAATTGGACAGTTATTCATTTACCATCGAACTACGGCCAGTCGAGCAATTACCACTGATCAGTTAGGCAGTCATATTACGATATGGATTATAGTCCAAAAGAAAGGCATTAAATATATAAGTATAATTAGTATGCATACCATATCCCTCAGTGGCACTTCAGAGGTTCAGGTTGATTCTTATACATCTCTTATTGATGTTGACTTATTGTTATGTTTCGGTTCTGCCTTACATACTTCGTACATGTTGTGGACGTTGCATTCATGCCTGCAGGTGTAGGTAATCAGTTTGACGAGTCCTCATAGTAGATGAGGTTGGCATTCAGCAAAAGATCGGTATAACTCCACTTCATTTGGAGTGAAACTGAGTCAATAAGTCATCGAGTAAGAATTTTGCTACAGACTTATGGGTAGGCTGGGCCCCTGTCCCTATCACGTTTTGATGTCAAATACTCTTAGAGGCTTTATAGATGTAGGTTCATTATGTACAGTTTGTCAGAGTCCTTGACGGCCCATGTGTATTCATGTTTTGAGTACGATGGATTACTAATACAGCGTCTGCCCACTTACATTTATACATTATGAGTTGTGGGCATGTTGGCCCATGATAGTTACAGAAATAATGCGTTCAGCCAAGTCGGCCTATGTATGTTCTAGTTTTCGTCAAACGATCATGAGTTACAGAGTGATTCGCTCAGGTCAGTACAGCACCGGGTCCATCCACGCCTCCCCAAGTTGGGAAGTGACCTATAGTTTTGGCCATTAAACAACGATTAACGAGTGGTAGATTGTCCCTCATTCATTTCAGGTGGTGCACTCATATTTAGGATCTCTTAAGGTGTTAGCCTTTATTACTAAGAACCTGCTTTGATACCAATTGTTAGCTTATTGCACCCTTAGTCACCTATATAATGACCTATTCTGATACCAATTGTTACTCCTTTGTTAAGCAACTGAAATAGTAAAGTGCGAAATTAAAGAGACGAGAGATTTTTACTTGAAAAACCTCCTTGCTAAAGAGAATAAAAATCACGACCCACCTCTGGGATTTCTCACAAAACTTTTACTTAAACAACGAGTAGTTTCATGTTACAAAACTCTTATAACCTAAGAGACTAAATCCTAGCCACTTGACTGCCTACAACCACTCTGATTGTAGTAAAATGCTGAAGCTAGCTCTAGCCTAAGACTTGAATTCTCTCACAGAGAAAATCTCTCAAAATACTTCTTGTATAGGCAAATAAGATTATAACTCAATAAGTCTAATACAATGAACTAGACTAGATACAATGGATTTGACAATGCATCAAGGAATAGATTCTTTAGTCTGGTTCTTCTACACATTCCAGCCTTCAACATCTACTTCAGAATTTTAAACTCGTTTTTTCTTACTTTTCTCTCAATTTCCTCTGAAGAAATAATGGAAGTGCATGCATGCAATAAAGTAAACTTGGACTACATATAGGTAACACGTTAGTAGCATAAAGAGTCTAAATCATAAAAAGAAACAAATAATAAGAGTCCTACTTCATAAAGAACTTACCATATATGATCACATGATTTTCCTTATTTGTTTCCTACTCCAATTCTAAGTTTTTTCCAGCAAGAAACCTATTTAATTTTCATCAATTTCGTGTAAAATATATCCCTTAAAGATATTCCTCCTAACCCTAGAGATTAAGGAAGTATAGGAAAAATATGATTTATTTCTAAAATAAATTCACTTTTAACTCTACTTCTTTAAAAACTTGGTCTCCAAGTTAACAATAGAGATTTATCAAGATTCTCTATTATCTAGGTGGCTAGTAGGTCATAAATCACGAAATAAGATAATCTCTCAAAAGTGAATCCTACTCCCACTAGGATTAAGTGCCAGCACTCTGCTAGACTAACCCGGCAGGACCATGTCCTTCACCAGGTCCTCCGACCTACCCAATATGTCTGCCATGTTCGTTAATCATTAAAATCAAAATTTACCAATTTTCAACAAAATTTTATACACTTTTCTACCGGATATAAATAGTTTCAGTCATGGGCTAAAAATGATCTTTGTCCAATAATTTATCTTCTTTTATACCTCAACTTCAATATTACAAAAAGATTGCAAAAGTTGTGTTGTATTAATACTTATTTTCTTTAATTTTGTAATAATTAACAAGAAATACACTATATACGTGTACGTGTAGTTCTCTATGTTTGTGTTAAACGAGTAGCCACACCACCCAGCCTGTTTAGCTAAGCATTATCTATTCAAATCATTATTCACAGTTTTGGTTCAAAGCATAATTTTGCATTGATGTTCATATTTCATAAACTTAACCCTAGGGCGAAGAAATAGTCGCGAAATAAAATTATATACTGTCAAAAGTTCTCACCATCAAATTCTACTTCCACATTATCGTTACAATATCAGGTTACCATTTTCATTTTGTTCTATATAATAATATTTAGAAGCTTTATATTTGAGTTCTGGATATAGAATTATCTTTTTTAAGGAGCGTTATATCCTTTAATATAAGATTTTTCCAAACAAATCCAAATATAATCAGCTTCAATACAAATACTAAATGCAACACGAGAAACCAAAAAAACACTTAAAAATGATGGGAACACCAATAAAATTTTGGGCCGTCACTTGCAGCTTAGTATGTGACCTCGTGTGTGGTTAGGTGTTTAAATCGGGGCCTTATGTTTTGTGCATTAATACTATGGATGTTTAACGGGCGGATTGGGACAGGCTGGACACAAAAAAATCAGCCCGTATGTTTAACGTTACGGGCTAGCGGGCTGTACTTTTTCGGGAGTTTTTTTGTCCGTCCGGGTTCGGGCTTAGCGGGCTGGACCGGACCGTGCAATTTTATTTTTTTAAGTAAATTTTATTTTTCTTATTCAATGTTATTGATACTTAAGTGTTTGCAAACTTTTAGGGCTTAGAATTAAACTTTGAAGTTTAAAATTTTAAATTTGAAATTTGAATTTTATAATTTTAAAATTAAAATTTGAAAGTAAGTGGCTACAAAAAATTATGTAATAAGACCAATAGGCAATATGTAAGGATCAAGCTCCGAAAACTTTCATTTGATATTTTTATTGAATAATATATAATACTTCAAATTAAGTTGCAAGTTCTTTTTTGATTTTGTTATTTTTGAACTTGCAAATTAAAAGTTTACAACAATTATAAAAAAAAAATAGTACATCACATGTTTTGCATCATTTTTGTAAGTTCATCCATGTCAACATGAGGTTCTTGGTTTCCGGCATAGGTTGAATCAGAACCATAAACCATTATATCTCCAATTTCTTGGTCATACGCTTCATCTACCTCGTCACGCCCTTGATTTCGCCATTCTGATCTTATCCAATCTCTGAAGCACACTTGAATTTCCAAAGCATTGTTGCCCAATGAATGACGGGTATCTCCTAGTTGCTGCCTTGCTTGGCTAAATGCGCTCTCTGATGCGACTGTTGAAATCGGCACATTTAGCACGTCTCGAGCCATGGCCAAAAGAACAAGAAATTGATTTGAGCTGCTCCTCCACCAACCTAGTGGTAGAAATTCTTTTATGCGGGGCTCTGCTGACTTTTGCAAGTAGAATTGAAGTTCATCAATATTCCTGCTACTGGTTTGTTGATGCTCCCCTAGTGTAGACCAAATCAATTAATCTTCAACACCATCATTATCATCCAAAGCACTGGTCCCAGATGTTGAAACTGAACTTGAAGGAATATTTGCATCTACAGCAGAAGAAGCATCAACAATGTTAGCATAATAATTATATAATATTTCTAAATATTTGTGTAGATCAGAAATACAAGTGTCAATATCAGGAGTTTCAGTTGGTCCAATATCCATATAAAAATATAAAGCAGTGATTAATTGGCGACAAGTGGCCATTTTGATAGAAAGGTTTAAAATAGCACCAATTAGGTAAATAGGGGGAATTGAGTAAAAATATTTTTTAAACTTATCTAGCATAGATTCAACAATAGAAGTATATCCTTCTTTCTTCTTCAAA
Source organism: Nicotiana tabacum (assembly GCF_000715075.1). Taxonomy (NCBI): domain Eukaryota; kingdom Viridiplantae; phylum Streptophyta; class Magnoliopsida; order Solanales; family Solanaceae; genus Nicotiana; species Nicotiana tabacum. Next base: position 22,437,921 of record NC_134088.1, on the reverse strand, counting down.
TTATGTAGTAAAAGAGAAATTTCAGCAATATGAACTAAACCATTTGCAATAGTAGGATAATAAGCTCCAGAAAACTCAAGTGTAGCCACATAAAATTTTTGTAAAAACTTTACAATATCTTCAATGACATCCCAAGTTCTAGATGTTAACAAACGGCTAAGATCGGTACAATGAGAATTAGCAACTTTAATTATAGGCATTCTATATTTATAACAATATTTTAAGAATAAATAAGTATAATTCCACCTAGTAACTATTTCTTCAGGCATGAGTCTTGGTTTTAGTCCACAGTGTACATATTTTTCTTTAAATGTATTTAATCTAGCACTTCTATTATTTCCTTGAATTACACCAACAGGTCTTCTAACTAAAGTGATATCATCTCTAAATAATTCAAGACCACTCTTCACAATCAAATTATAAATATGACATGCACATCTAACATGAAATATTTCAGGAAGTGGTGGGTGTAGATGCAATTTTAATATTGTAATAGAAGCATTGTTGTTAGAAGCATATCAAATGACACACACAAAACTTTTTCTATAAGATTATAAAATATAGCAACTTCATGGGTAGTATTACTTATAAATGCACCAGTATGACTTTGATCTTCATCATATTTAAAAACAATAATACGTTTTTGCATACAAAAATTATCATTTATCCAATGGCATGTAACAGTCAAATAATCATTACCATTTACAGCACGACCAATATCAGAAGTAAGAGAAATTCTACAAGAAAGACTGGCGAACAAATATATGTCTGATATTATCCAAAAAGCCTAAAGATATCAGCTCTACAAGTACTTCTAGGAATACCTTTAAACAAATGGTTATAAATTCTTTGAACATAAGTAACAAGATATGGTGAAGCAGCAAAACTAAAAGGTAAACAACCTAAAACAATCATTTTAGCTAATTCTTCCCGATCTTTCTTAATATCGTATTTACCCATTAACCCTCCAGTACCCGGGTTAAGTTTTTATTTCCCATCTTCCTCATCTACTCCCCAATAAAGAGGGTAGTTGTCTACTATGTGCCTACGAAGTTGGCCCGTTCCCCCTCCCTTATCGGTCTCATGTTTATAAATATCCTTATAAATTCTATATCTTACATAATTTTTATCTTCTTCGAGTTTGTCAAAAATATTCCAACACCTACTTCTTAATCTTCGATTCTTCTTAATAGGGAGGGGAGGCCTACTTGTATTACCACGACATCTAGCCCTAATATTTTAAGTTTGACTAGCATTATCAGGTATAGCTGGTGATGTTTCAAGATTATCAGGTGATGGAATATCATCTAAATTATCATCTAAATCATCATCAATACCATAATTTTCTTGAAGTCGCTCATAATCTACATTTAAATTTTCAGGTGAACTTTCAGAAATATGTGTAAAGCTACTAGAAGAACAAGCACCACCTCTTGATCTTTTGGAAGTTTTCTTACTACCACCTCTACTAGTGCACGCTTTTTTGGCTGCTCTAAATATATCCATTATGTAAATTAAATTAATAATTTTAAATAATAAAATAAGTGTAACCCAAAGAAGAGAAAGATATGGAACGAGTGTACCGGGATTCCGGATGCCGCACTAAATTTGATATCAAAAATCAAACTTTAATTGATAGATTGATATTTGATAGTTGATACCACACTTTACTTGAATACTTGATATTTGATAATAATAATTTTGTAATGGCTAAACTAAATATTTGATGAAACTTGAAATAATAAGTAATTGAAAATTTAAGAACAATAATCAATAATATCAAGAGACAATTGAGAGAGAATTAGAGTAGTAAGAGAATGAATTGTGAGAAAAACTAAAGAAGAAGGGGGGCTATTTATAGTTTTTAAAAGGTTAAAATTATAATATATCGAATATTAGGGGTGTGGGGGCTATTTTCTTAAGGGGGTAGGCCGAAATAGCCATTTCTGCAAAAAGGGCCGTTGGCCAACGGTCATATATGAATTTGACCGTTGGCAACGGTAAAAAAAAAAAAAAAACCATTAAAAATCGGGTTGTAGCCTGTTAAAAATCTGTTAACGGGCTTAGCGGGTTCCAGTGCACCGGTATCAAAAAAACTGTTCGTTTGAAACCCGTTCCCCGCCCAACCCGTCCCAGCCCGCCCCCCACGCTACAGTACCGGGCTGAACCGGGTTGTAAACGGGTCAGCCCGGCCCGATTAACAGGTATAATCTTAACGTCAAATGAGACCACGCCCACCTTCTCCCGGATATTATCATTCCTAATCTTATCTATCCTAGTGTTAATATATTATAGCTGATTAAATTAAGCTGGTTTAAATATTGATATGACCCAATATTCCCGCTCCCTTTCTTAAGTTTTATATGAGTTTAATTTAAATACACCAACAACATAAATATTTATTAAACTATCAAATCATTCAATAGAAATCTTACCACAAAAGGTGATTATTTGACCTAAATTTAGATCTAGGTTTAAATAATTAGATTTTCTTAACAAGATAGGGTTAATCTTAGCCAACAATAATATCCACTAAATTATTTGACTAGTGCTGTGACAAAATATTACACGATCTATGGTAACATTGGTGAATATATAGCAATGAACAACACTCCATGGATGAAGTGAATGGCATTTAATAGCAATAGATGATGTATAATGGTATTTATGTAAATATATGTAATAGAGATGACCGAAAAAGAAGATGAAACCGTGTAATATTCCTCCTGACAATGATAAATGATTGATAAATCTTGAATATTCAGATTCTCCTTGGATCGTGGGAGAAAAGTTAGATAGGGATCTCAAGAAAAAAGGTATTTTTTGTATGTACGTAATAAAGAAAGAATCTCAAAGAGTGTCAAAGTGATGTCCTTTTACAAATGAGTATCCAATATCCCATATAACTATGTCTTTTTCTATTTATAAGGGTACATGTAACACAAAACTCTAATAGTACAGATCCAGAGAATATTCATTGGAATATTCTCTTTAAAGTCTTATCCTAAAACTAGTCGTTATTACTCTATTTATGTGATGACCCAAAAGGTCATCTTTAAATTTAATAATTATTTCTGTATTTTGAAACCTCAAATAGCACTATTCATCGTTCCTTGACTTGCGTGCGCAGTCCGAATAATTTTTCGGAAAGTATTTAAATGAAAATTTGATTAAAATATGAAATAGAGCCTTAAAACACAATTGAGTTGGCTTTGTTCAACATTTTGAGCAAATAGACTCGGATCAGTATTTTGATAGCTTTGGTAGGTCCGTATCGTGATTTGGAGTTGGGCGTATGCCCGAAATTTAATTTGGAGGTCCCTAACTCAAGTTATGGTCATTTAATGGAAACTACTAATTTAAAGGCTAAAGATTTTCAAAGTTTGACCTCGAATTTGACTTTTGATATCGGGGTCAGAATCCGATTCTGAAAATTGAAATAACTCTGTTATGTCAATTATGACTTGTGTGCCAAATTTGAAGTCATTCCGGATTCATTTAACATGTTTCGGCACAAGTTTTGTAAATTGAAAAGTTTGAAACTCAAATGTTCGAATCGAGGTGTGAATTGTAATTTCGATGTTGTTTTATGTGATTTGAGACCTCGAGTAAGTCCTTGTTATGTTACGGGACCGGTTGTTATAATTGGACGAGGTCCCGAGTGGCTCGGGTAAGTTTCGGACATGTTTTAGATCATTTTTGCAAAAATTGCCAGTTCTGGTTCTGGTGCATCGCACTTGCGAAGCTTGGAGCACAGGTGCGAACCCGCTTCTTCGTGGAATTCGTCGCTTCTGCGACTTGAGCACCGGAATTAAACTCCGCTTCTGCAGAGTATTGTTGCGCAAATGCGCATTCGCTTCTGCGAAGGGAGGACCGCTTCTGCGGTCATTTCGTCGCTTCTGCAATGTCGCATGTGCGACACTCCTTGCGCAAGTGCGGCCACTCGCCTGGCATCTTGGCTTCGCAAATGCGGCCCTTGTCTCGCAAATGCGAGGCCGCAGATGCGACATGTTTTGCTCGCAGATGCGAGACTGGGCAGAACCTTAAGTGGTCGAAAATGGCCATTTTTCTTCATTTCATTTGGGTTTTAAAACCTCGGTTTTTGGGAGATTTGAAGGAGTTTTTCACGACTTTGAATTGGGTAAGTGTTCTATAACCAAAAGTGATTATATCTCATAAATCCATGTCCATATTCATCCTTTATTTCGGATTTAGATGGAAGAAATTGGAATTTTTGTAAAACTTTCAAAAAACGAAAATTTAAGATTTGAAGGTTCATTTGACATCGGAATTTGATAATTTTTGTATGGTTGGACTCGTTTCGGAATGGGTGTTCGGATTTCGTAAGTTTTTTCGAGATTCGAGACGTGGGCCCCATTGATGAATTTTTAGATGAATTTCGGATTTTAATCCGAAAAATTAGTAAATTCATATGAAATTAATTCCTACGATTTGTATTGAGTATATTGAATTGTTTATAACTAGATTTGAGGATTTTGGACACGAATTCGCGAGGCAAAGGTTTATTGAATTCTTGAATTTGGTTGCAAGCGAGGTAAGTGTTGTGGTTAACCTTGACTTGAGAGAGTAAGACTTATTTGTCTATTTGCTACGTGATTTAATGTGCAGGTACAACGTATATGTGAGGTGACGAGTACTTATGTGTTGTGGTTGAGTCAAAGCATGCGGGTAGAATTTTTTTATCAAGAATAATTGCCTATTTAATTAAGATATTCCTGCTTGAATTTATTATTGATTATTTGATCATTATTCATGAAATTATTATTCATTTAATTATTATTGAATATTTTGGAAGGTGAAATCAGTTTTCTGGTACTAAATTGATTGATGAGTGTATATCCCCGCATTTAAATACTCTTCCGAATTTATATTATTATTTTCATGGTAAGGAAGAGTATAAAAGTACGAAAGGTGATGTCGTGCCATTTTTATTATTTATACTATCATTGTCATAGTGAAAAAGAGTGTAAAAGCACGAAGGGTGTTGCTGTGCCATTTGTGAGTGTAAAAGCACGAAGGGTGATGCCGTGTCATTTTCAGAGAGTGTAAAAGCACGAAGGGTGATGCCGCTCCAAAAGAGAGTTAAAGCACGAAGGGTGATGCCGTGCCAATTATTATTATTTATTTATCAGTTTATGGGAGGAATGAGAGTAAAAGCACGAAGGGTGGTGTTGTGCCATTTTCATATTATCAGTTGCTCATTTTATTGTTGATGAATTAATTGGTTGTTACGTGACACTCCTCCTGCTGAAATTTCTATATCATTCCCCTTCACATGTTCCCTCACAAATTTATAAATTGTTATTTATTGTGTTATTGTTGCTTCGTATTTGTATATACTTGTACATGTTATTTATGTACGTGTCTTTTCATAGCCTCGTCACTACTTCGCCGACGTTAAGATCGACACTTACGGAGTACATGGGGTCGGTTGTACTCATACTACACTCTGCACTTCTTGTGCAGATTTTGGAGTTGGTCCCAACGGCGTATCATAGACGTGCTCGGATTCAGCTACTCATAGGAGACTTGAGGTATAACTGCACAACGTTCGCAGTTCTGAAGTCCCCTTCTATCTTATCTTAGCTGTGTATTATCTTTCAAACAGCTTGAATTTTATTCAGACCTTTATTTGTATTATTCTAGTAGCTCGTGCACTTGTGACACCAGATTCGGGGATGTATTGTGATGATTCGGTAGTTATGGTCTTCCGCACTTTATTTACTTCTGTTTAATTTAATTTGCTTTAAAATGGTTAAGATTATTTTAACGTTGGCTTGCCTAGCAAGTGAAATGTTAGGCGTCATCACGGTCATGAAGGTGGGAATTTCGGGTCGTGACAGTTTAAGAAAAGTGCTCGTCCTCAACCTTGATCTTTGTTGACTTCTCGACCTAGCCCTTCACCTCTTGTTAGATCACTTCAACCTTGAATATGCCTTTTGTTGAAGTCGTACTGATGACATGTGGCAGCCCTCGAAGGCCCACTTAATGCTGATACGGTCTAAATATAACTAAGATAATTTTTGGCCCACACAGTAATCTGAGTGTATAAATTAAACCCTTCTTATACATATGTAGTAAATAAGATAGTGTAAATATAGAGATATATAAGTTAATCTCTTATTATTTATGTTTATAAGGTGGATGAGAGGTAGGTCCGTAGGATGTGCTCGCTTTGAAGAAAATATTGACATTTTAGGATTGGATTTGATTCTCTGTTGAAAAGGTATTTTTCACTTTTATTCATGCTTAGGTATTTGGGGCCGTCACTTGCAGCTTAGCATGTGACCTCGTGTCTGGTTAGGTGTTTAAATCGGGGCCTTATGTTTTGTGCATTGATATTTATATTATAGGGTTGACTTTATTTATAACAACATGTATTTTTGTATATAATAACTTAAAACATAGAGTATAATATATTACAGCTGATTAAATTAAACTGATGGTTGTAATTTTTTTTTACATAATTAATTTATATAACTTAAATCTGTTTAAATATTGATTAAATATTGATGTGATCTAATATTCCCGCTCCCTTTCTTAAGTTTAAGTTAAATACGCTGACAACATAAATAATTATTAAACTATCTTTCTACATTTTTTTTCTTATAATATATCTATCTATAGTGATATAAGTATCACTAATCTTGCTATCTTTCTACATGATCTGAGTATACATATATATTAAACCCTTCTTATAGATATGTAGTAGATAAGATAGTGTAAATATAGAGATATATAAGCTAATCTCTTATTATTTATGTATAAGATCCAAATATTTCACACACTAAATCCAGACTCGCCTTCTCTAACAAAAGAAAGAGGAGGGAGAGAAAAATAATGAGGAACCAATTATACTTGTTATTTTGTGTTTTAGGTGTTGTGTTGACTTTGATAAATAGTGCTGTTTCTGTTCAAGAATATATTCGTTTGGGACAACATGAACATAATCACATCCAAGGGGAACAGCCATTATCAAGAATTCAAATCCACAAAACTGTTGTTGCTCTTCGTCAATCTGCCTCCATTAGAGTTGATGGACCTACTCTTCTTGGCTCTAAGGTAACATTTATACACTGATATTCTGCATCTCAACATCTTCTTGTTTTCTTCTTTTCTACTTTTCTGTCCAGTCAGAGACGGATTTAGGACGATTCTATGTATTCAATTGAACAAGTTATTTCTGCCTTGAAATATTTATACCAAAAGAAATAAAATGTATATATAATAAGATGGAGAAACTATTCCAGATGTGAGAAAAAAAATCCAATTTTAATTTTTAGTCTTATTCAACAAGGAACGGAAGTATTAGAGCAATTATAAAGTTATTTTTGTGTGACTTATAGATCACATGTTCGAGACGTGAAACCAGCCACTAATACTAGCAATTAGAATTAGGGTAAATACTGCGTGAATATGATGCTTTGTACATTTCATTGTCAACGAGCAACTAGGAATTTTTTAATGGTGTTTGACTTCCATTTTGATTGGGTGTAGAGCTAAATCTGCCTTTTGTTTCTTAAAAGTTAATACCTTCCAAGTTTTCGAAGGATTTACACAGTGTTAGTTTATGCTGAGAATTATAAATCTGTATTTCATTATTATAATTGTAAATTTTTTTTTTTCTAAGTAAGATAAGCTTTTCAAACTGCATAAAAATTTCTTTCAATAATGGCACTAGATATTCGGCAAAAAATATTGGACAAGATGTCACTGCTATATAACCGTGTGTGTGTGACTCTCGACTCTTGATAATGTTCTTACCCATATATACACAAATATTAGTAATATCTTTTAAAAGCAAAATTACTTTACGCTATAATTGTTTTTAAAAAGGGGAACAAAAGAGAGAAGGGAAGGGAAAAAATAAAAGGTGGAGAATGGAGAAAGGAATGAAATAAAATCATTATTTCCCTTTGTTTCTTCAAGGAAAAATAAATAAATTTCGTTGATTTATGCTCTTTTCCTCTAACTTGTACCAACCAAATATATTCTATAGGTTTGTCTCTTTCTCTGCCTCTTATTTTTCCTTTTTTGTCATTGGAATTATAATTTGTAAATTTTGGTATGATAGGGTGAAGATGTTGAATGGGTCATAGTAAACCTTCAGAATGAAGAGCCTACAAATGATGATTGGGTTGGAGTATTTTCTCCTGCAAAGTTCAAGTAAATGTCTTAAGCCCTTTAGAAACTCCAATACTTTTAAAACTTATAGATAATTTCATAAAATCCATATAATTCATACTTAAATATATTTAATTTTGTTTGAGTGTAAGTTTAGCGACGTAACCTAGGAAGCGAACATGGACGTGAGGCTTGATGCATAGGGTTATTTTCAAGAGATAGTTTAAATACCTTGGGTCAGTAATAAAGGGAAATTGGGAGATTGATGAGGATATCACACATAGTATTAGAGCAGGGTAAATAAAATGGAGGCTGACTTTCGGTGTCTTTTATAATAAGAATGTGCCACTTAAAAGTAAGTTTTACAAAGTGGTGGTTAGACCGACTATATTGTATCGGGCGAAATATTGGTCGGTCAAGAACTCTCATGTTCAGAAGATGAAAGTAACTAAAATGAGAATGTTGAGATGGATATGCGAGCAGATCAGGTTAGATAAGATTAGGAATTAAGTTATTCGAGAAAAGGTGAGAGTGACTCCCGTGGAGGATAAGATGCGGGTGGCGAGACTAAGATGGTTCGGGACATGTGAAGAGGAGAAGTACAGATGACCCGATTCGGAGGAGGTGTGAGGGGTTGGCCTAGGTGGGTATGAGTAAAGGTAGAGGTAGGCCAAATAAGTATTGGGGGAGGTGATTAGGCAGGACATAACGCAGCTGGAACTTACCAAGGACGTGACCTTTGATAAAAGGGTGTAGATGTCGAGAATTAAGGTAGAAGGTTAGAAGGCATTTGAACGTTTTTCTTTTTCTTTTTGAGATCGGCACGATTAGTGTTAGCATAGTATCTCTCTACTCTTGGATTGCTGGTACTAAGTACTGTTTGACCGCATTCTTTCGCTTCAATTTTCTTAATATCCTATTGTTGTTGTTACCACATGTTGCCACTTTAGCCGAGGGTTCGGAAACAAACTCTCTGCACTCCTAAGTTCGGGGTAAGATATGCATACATACTATCGAAATTTAGTGAGTTTATTATTATTGTTATTATTTTATATATTTAATTTTCTTTAATTATACATAGAGCTAGGAAATGAGAGGAACGCTTTTTTAGAAGTACTTTTGAAAAAAATATAATTTTTAAAAGTATGATCAAATAATAATTACTGCTCATAAATACAATTCAAATTAATTAATCAAGCTTAAATTATAAGTTAAAAAAACACTTTTTATAAAATCACTTTTGAACAAAAAAAAAAAAAACGGTTCTCGAAGCTTGGCCAAACAACCTAGACAAACACACTCCAAAATCCGAAAATATGTCGTCGGAGTTGCTCGGGTCGGCGGCGTTAATGGAATTGGGTGATACTATTTGGAGTGAACTCCGCGATTGGTTATTTTGTTGATGCTGGCCGTCCAGTGATGTCGTTTAATGGTGGTGGTCCTTCAAGGAAATCAAAAGCCCAGTTTCTCAAAGGTTCATTTCTCCATTTTCTATATTTAATTTCTGAATATTACGTTTTGCGGCATGGAATTGAGCGAAGAAAAGGTGTAATGCTCTAAGTCTCTACTTCGCGATTCAGTATATGTGCTTTTATGTCCTTTTTAATTGTTAAAAGTAGTATATTGAAGATTAGCTGCAACAAAATGCTGTAAAAAATGTAGATGATAGCTTGCTCTGGCATCCCATTTCCAGGATAGAGAATAGGTCTTGGCATTAAGGATGGGGAGTTATGCAGTTGCAGTAGAAGTGAGCATAGACTGTCTATTAGTCCAAAATATAAATATCAATTTTACGGTGGGAAAAGTGAAAGAAAACAATGCCAATAAAATTTATCTGATAACTATTTAACAGAAGAGAACTTTAATAAACAAACAAATTATAAATTTTACTAAAGGAAAAATAAAGCTTGTACCTCATAAGATTTATATTTACTCGGGATTATACAAATAATTAAATATAAAAATCCAAGACATTTTACAACATCTTAATGAAAGAAGTAAATCAGTTTTTTATTGGTCCCTGGAAGCAAATCTGAAAGTCTAAAGCTCCTATGAAAGTTAGTTGTTTTGAATGGTTGGTGGCTAAGAAGTCCTGTTTAGCTCAGGACAACTTACAAAGAAGGGGATTCCAATTAGTTAACAGGTGCTACATATGTAAAGAGGAGACAAAAACTATCAATCATCTATTCTTACACTGCAGAGCTGCCACACAATTGTGGCAATTATTTTTGAACATTTTGGGAATTAAATGGGTGATGCCAAGCATGACTGCTGAGTTACTGTCATGCTGGAATAGAAAAGGAATGTCAAAGCAAATGAAAAAGGATTGGAATACAATACCAGCAGCTATTTGGTGGTGCATATGGAAAGAAAGGAATAGGAGATGCTTTGAAGGACATGAGAATTCATTCTTGAAGATCAAATCAGACTGCATTTGTTGATATCTTTCTGGTGTAAACAGGATTGGATAGATGATAGTGAAACCCTACTAGAATTCATAGTCTCTTTTGTATAGACACAGAGGGTTTTCTTTTTCTTTTTTTTTAGTTATTTTCTGGGATGTAACCATAACACTCTCTTAGTGCTGATTTTTTGATATGTATAATACCTTACCATTTTAAAAAAAAATTAAATATAAAAATAGAGTACGTTGGTCAAAAGAACTGTTCTTGCTCCCTCCGAAGAAAATATTAGGTTGACTTAATAAATGTTCAGGGAAGTTTACTGTGATAAATGCCAAAATATAAATTGGAAAAGAAGATATTGCAATATTATCTTCTTTTTTGGTCTAAAATATTGTAGTATATCATTTCAAAGACCTGCATGGAGAAGAAAAGATACTTTAGTAAAGAGAGACTCTTACCTTACCAGATAATTATCCGTTCTTGGAACTTTAATTTGAAGCATTAGTAAAACATGTAAGCCTGTATTAAACTAAAATGCAAATAAATAATTAAAAAAAGAAAAAGAAAAAATGATAGCAAACTAAGAAGTTAATGATACTTCGCCCATTACGCAATTCATTTTGCATAGTACAGACCCTGGTTCGAAGTTCGTATTTATAGAAACAAGAGGTTCTTTCAGTTTGTTTTTGAGTTTTGCAGCTAAAACTGCCCTGCCCCATTTAAAATTTTCTTAAAATGTGTTTTGACCCGCGCTGTCCTACCCTGCCCCATTTAGGTATTCCCCTGCCATGCCGTGTTAAGGCTCTGCCTTGCCCTGCCCCATTGCCATCCCTATTTCCCTGCCTTTTCTCTGTTGTAACCACTCCCCAATTAACCAAGTCAAAGGTCTTGTTCTCCCTATTTCCTTGCCACAAGAATTCCTTTTGCATTTTGTCCAATTTGTGAGCCATTGAAGCAGGCAAAGTTCACAAATTGTTAATAACATTAGTCTTCCACCAAAAGAGAGGTATGTCCTTTTCCAACATAACTTCTTTTCACATTTTGCCAAGATATCATCCCAGATTGCAGTAGCTTAGATTTAGCTCCTAATGGAAGGCCAAAATACTGGGTCTGTCGGCATCCGAAAATTTCAGCAATCTCCTCTATGTTGGGCACCTCATTCACAGGATACAGAACACTCTTTATATGGAGGCTAGACACAAGTTCAAAGAACAAGAGAATCATTTGGAGATAAAGTATTTGTTTTCTTGAATAAAGAGTCATCCGCATAGAGAAGATGTGTCAGACGCAAGTTCCCTTAATTTCTCACACTAGGTTAAAACCCTTAATGCGGCCATGAGCCTCTGTTGTTGCCATCGTTGTACTCAAGCCCTCCATAACCAGTTTAAAACGGAAAGGGAAGACCCAATTAAACCCTTCTAGTGTTGCAAAGAAACCTTTCCGGAAACCATTTATAATAAATAATAAACTTCATTGTTGACATGCAAAAAGAGATCCACTTTATCCATTTATCGCCAAAGCCCATGGATTTCAACATATCAGTAAGGAATGTCCAATGCACATTATCTAAAGCCTTCTCTATAACCAATTTGCACATAATTCCTGCTTTCCTTTGTCTTAGTCTGGAGTCAAGGCACTTATTTGCAATGAGTGATGCTTCTACAATCTTTCTTCCACTTGCGAAAGCCAATGAAACCAACTTTGTCATTACAGTCTTGAGCCTATTTGCAAGAAGTTTGGACAGCACCTTGTAAAGCTTCCGATTTAACTAATCAGCCTGTAATCCTTCAACTCCTTAGCACCATCTTTCCATGGAATAAGAGCAATATATGATGCATTTAGACTTTGCACAAAACTACATGAGAACGTAAGCGGTTTATTGCATTGGTAAGATCCTTTTTGATAATGGCCCAACATCTTTTGTAGAATTCCATGGTAAGTCCATCTGGGCTGGGTGCTTTATCCCCATTGCATCCACATTCCTGGAAGGTCTCCATCGTGCATCATCAGCAGAGTCCTTGATAAGCCTCAGAATCTCGTTGCAGATTTGTTCCTCCTCTTCTAAGATAGTGCCATTTGCCTCCAACTTTTCAATGTGATTGTATCACTTGTGTGCATTAGCCATCTTGTGAAAAAAGTTAGTATTTTTAATCTTCGTAGTGTATCCAAATTTGGCTATTTCTTCCATTTCCAAATGAAGACCAATTTTCAAAATCATCTCATCTATCTTAGGTCTCTGTTCTCGGCATTTGTGTCTAGGGTTTGCATTGTCCTTAGAATCTCCGATCTCTTTTTCTCAAACCCTCCAAAGGTGTTCAAATTCCAATCTTTCAACTTAACCTTGAGGTGCTGAAGTTTGTCTCGAAGATATAACCCGAGCTGCCTTGGATGAGTATAGATCCCACCAGGCCTTAGAAACTGCTTTGAATTGAAAGGGACCAAACAGAAACATGAGAGATACCCGAAGAAGATCCTTATCTTTCTCTTCCCTTTTTTGGAAGAAAGGTGGGATTCGAACAAAATCAATTTATCTGGATCTAAAGTGTCAATTCTAACGAATTCTGAACTGAAAAAAGAAGAAGACAAGAATTCTTGATTTTGAAATGTTTTGCCATCTGAGATGAATCTATTATCTTGACTTATCCACCATATATAACAATGAACTTTGTCCACCACCATTTAAATGGGATAGAGCTTAGCTTAACTTGCAGTTCATGATACAATGGAGTATTTTTTTTCCATATAATGGAGCATCTTTGACAAGATGAAATGGAGAATTTGTCATTGTCCTCTCCAGCTGTTGGCTCCATGCAGATTGCGGGAAGTAGCGTAGTTGGCCATAGTTGTTCCATCCTTGTCTTTTACTTCTTAGCTTAATCAATTTACTTTTTTTTGGGTTCTGCTAGCCTTTTGGGAGTTATCTATCACGCACTTTCTTTTCCATCCCATCCAAAATAATTAACAGTGTTCATATTTACTTTTCATGTAACTTAAATATCTAATCTACCGGTTAGTCATAAAGGTGTTCTACCGATTTGCTTTGGTGGGAAGGTTTACTCTAGCTCATTGTTTTTTTGGGTTAATCTAACATGTAAATGATTCAATTGCAGTGAATCCATTTGTCCCCCACAAACCATCAAAGAACAACAATCTGGAGCTCCATTTATCTGTACTGCCCCCTTAAAGGTATGTCTAACAACTTGGAGTTCCATGTTGATGGACTTCCCAAGAGTCTGGATACATTTTTATTCCCTGGTCTCAAATTAACGTAGATTCTATATTAGCCAATCTCTTACAATTTATACAACACTTATCATTTTATTACATTCCAAAATGTTTGATACTATTTTATATTTATACAATTTTCACAACACCAAAGTTTATACTTTCACATGACTTATCAACTTCACTTTTTTTTCTTTTAATAACATTAATATGTATACATCATAAATTATGTGTCCTGTCAAATATTTTATAAAATGATAAATTATGCGACAAGGGCATTCTATTAATGGATAGGTTACTTGAAATATTTTCTGTCTCAGCAACAAAAAGAAAGTTTTTATGTAGGTCTATTTGATTTTCTTTGTTCTTTTTCAGTTCAAATTTGCAAATTACAGCAATGACAAGTACACAAAGACAGGGAAAACTTCACTGAATTTCCGGATAATTAACCAGCGTGGGGATTTCTCATTTGCCTTATTCTCTGGGGGTTTGTCAAATGTAATTATATTTCCATATTCTGCAAATTATGATGAGTAATATTTTATTTACTGAAATTGATTTTGTTATTGTATGTGTTGTCATTTGAATTTCTGAATAATGTAATAGTGCTCTCTTGCTATTTGTTTCAAAACAGGAAAACGCTACTGAATGTGATGGAAATATGTTGACTTTACTTGAAGCTTTTGTATATTAACTTTAACCTTTATAAATAACCGAAAGTTGTAGTTGAGCAAGGTATTTTCCCTTATTAGTTTTCGGATTTAACTTATATCAACTGACAAATAGAATGAAGTGGTACACTATCAGTACAATTTAACCTGCTATTGAAAGTTAGTTGTCTTATTTTTCAGGTTATTAATTCCATTTTTTTAGGGGTAGTTACCTGAAATTATCTTTTAAATGACCCGATAGTGTTTAAAAATTTTCACTGTCAGGATATAGAAGTTAAACTGGGTTTTTCCTTTTAGAAAACCAAATCTTTCAATTCCGAAGTAGCTTGAACAAATCTAGAATGACTATAAATTGGACATTGCAGTGAAACTCAAACTGTATTTGTCTAAATTAATTACTTCAGCTTCTCCAAATTGGTGCAAGTACTATATTTTAAGATATTTTACTTCATGCCAATGATCATTATGGTGTCTCTTTGTCCTATGTTTTAAAAACGAATTTTTTATGAGACTTGGATATGCACTAATAGATTCATGTATGTTACAGCCCAAGTTGATAGCCATCTCAAATTACATTGCATTTGCCAATCCGAAAGCACCCCTTTATCCGCGTCTTGCTCTTGGGAAATCATGGGATATAGTAAGTTTTTCTTTTGTTATGCATCTATGATTATTTTCAGCTTGTTCTTTTTTCCTTAAGATATGCCTGCCTGTGCTTTATTAGCCTATGTTATAACGACCTCAGTACCAAGATTAAATGTAGTAGCGTGTCAAGGGGGTTGATTCATTGGTTCCTTAAATTGGAGAATTCATGCTAAATTGTTAAGCATCCTATCCAGCGGTCGTATCAAACCATGCAATTAACTTATGGCTTTCTCTAGATGACTGTTACTTGGACAAGTGGTTACAATATAGATGAGGCTGTTCCATTCGTCGAATGGGGTTGGAAGGGCCAAGCTCAACAACGCTCCCCAGCAGGGACACTGACATTTCATCGGAACAGCATGTGTGGTATGAGGACTTTTATTTAACAACTGTTTTGATCAATGATAACTATTATATGCAAACTGTCATGCGCATGCACACCATGCTCTTTCTTGGTGGGGGTGGGGATCATAGGCGGTGCATATTTTTATGTATATATGTTATACTAAGTTCAGACCCATTGTCACAAAGGAGTAGACAGTGCCGTGGTATCTTGGATCCTAGTCTGGTTGTTGAAGGTCTCCTTTTACAAAAGATGATGTCATTTTTTACATGTTAATAGATGGTCAAAGGTTTTCACAAACCTTAGCCACTCTATCGGGCACATCTGCAAAATAGACCTCCCTATATTTTCTCTCATACTTCTAGCTTATTCCTTTACCTCTGTTATGCTCTCATTGCCACAAACGAAAGTTGAACTCCTCTGTTCTTTGCTTGCACTACTATTAGAACTCAGTCTGCACCTATCTTCAAATCCTAGGCGATCAAGTTTGTTTTGACACTTTTTGACAAAAACATGTTATGGTTCTGTACGATTAATTGTTTTCATTCCTCATTCAAGGGGTCAAATGGAATCAGGGTCCTTTCACTCATATAAAGTATAGGGGCATAATAGAGAAATTTTTTGAATTGATTCAAGAGTGCTTGTCTTAGTATTATGTATTTATTTTGCATTACATACTGAATATTTTTATGAATGCGTTTGTAGGACCACCTGCTAGAACTGTGGGATGGCGTGATCCTGGATTCATACATACTAGTTTCCTGAAGGATTTGTGGCCAAATGTGGTGTAAGTTATTCTAGTGGTTCATTTTTCTAGCAGCAAGTTACTTCATCATTGACATGTACATCCCTTTTGAGCTCTTTTTTGTGAAATTTCAGGTACACATACAAGTTGGGTCACTTGTTAACCGATGGTTCAATTGTTTGGAGCAAGAAATATTCATTTAAATCTCCTCCATTTCCAGGACAAGAGTCACTGCAACGCGTTGTGATATTTGGAGACATGGGCAAGGTAATCTAGTAATATTATTTGTTTTTCTAACACAATACATATCTTTTTTTCCTTTATCTTAGTTTCTAAAATTTGAAGAATGTGGCTTATGTCACGTTCCTAACTACCCCCTAGCCGTGACTAGCACCTTGCTAACACGACCCGCCAAGCGAACCAGGTTTCCATTTACTTAACCATTCATTCACAACGTTTTACAAGGCAAATAAATATTCCAAATAAATCCATTAATTAATTATGAAAATTAAATAGCGAATCTAAAGCGAATAACATTGTAGCCCATATCCCACACTAGACCATGGAGCATCTATATAGAGTTAGTCATGTTTATGATAGATGTGCAAAAAGAACATAAATACAACAACAACCACCCACCCACAAGTGGGGTTTGGGGAGGGTAGGATGTACGTAGCCTTAGCCCTATCCTGGAAGAGCAGAGAGACTGTTTCCGATAGACCCAAGAAAAACACAAATATATAAAAACAATTATTTAGAACGGTAGCCTCCATGGACAAAGTGGCGGCTCACCTCAGCAACAAGATCAACTCTAGCAAACTCGTGAGCACTAGCTTCATAACCAGCAATAATATTTGCATGAACATGCAGATAAGGAGTGAGTTATATGCAAATATAACCCAGTAAGATCCGCGACTGTGAATACCCTGGAACAAGTATTAGAAAATACAAACACAACAACATCAAGCATGATATAATAAGCACAACAATTATATCACAACACAATATATATACCAACAGAGTTAATGAGAATTAACCAACAAGAGTACACCGCATATCAACACAATCCACACAAAGGACTTGTCATAAACAGCAGTGAAGTAAATTAACTAAACATCCTGACGAGTCCACATCAGCATACACAACGCCCCAAAAGCGTACTGCATCAGCATATATAGTCCCCTAACATATTACGACAGCGTATGCATGCCCCTAATATATATATCACGGCAACAAAGGAATGATATCAAACGCCCCAACGCCCTGGACACAACCATGCCACACTACAAAATATTTTATCATAAGAATTTGAGTACACTTGAAAAAATAAAGTATACGCAGCTGGCCACCGATTCTGCCAATCACACGCTTGTTCGAATGCATGGACCAGGTGGACAAAATATATTTCAAAACGGGCTTTGAAAAGCAAACATCAAAGCTTAAAGTCTTAGTTACTTCAAATTCTCAATTTTAGCACGCTTTCCAATGAACCAGAATTATTCTACGAGGTCCACAAAAATGGGTTTAAAATGGTCTAAACCCCTTAGGTGAACATCCAGTTAATTTTTAGCACAAGTTAAACTCATGGTCAAAGGTTGACCTAAAAAATCGACTCTGGTCAACGGGTAAGAATTCCCTGCCCATGGCTGCGAGAGGATTCCAAAATGCTAATCAAAATCAAATTTTAGTAACAATTCCTCTCTTTAATTTGTGTTCTACCCGTTAATTGATAGGTATAATCTGTTGTAAACCTTACTACAGTGTTTAACAATGTCCCATAACAGATTTGGAGTATAAAGATTACCTCTTCCGTGGCTTTAATCCAAGAGCTCAAAGCTTGAAATTCTTGAGACTTTCTCAAGGAGAATCTGTCATGATTCAAGGTTTACAGCGTTATCATCTCTTCCTAATTCAATGGAATTGACTCGAAAATGTCATGGAATACTTACCTTGGTGGTCTTAGGGCTTGGGGTTGTCCTTAGCTCTCAAAAACACTCCTAAAATTGTGCCAAAACAATAAAATTTCTTTCTTCCGAAACCCCTTGAGTTTATATAGCTATAGGACCTTAGAATAACCCGAGCGCCACACTAAAAAACGCACCTGGATCCTTGTGCGGTTGCAGGTGTGTCGCTGTGCTCAGACTTGACAGCCTTCAGTAAAATGCTCATAAGGTTTTGCAGGAATATCAGAATGACGAATGGTTTGAAGTTCTGGAAGCTAGACATCAATGGCTTTAATTTGATATATTGTACCGCGCACAACTCATTCTACATTTGGGAGATATTATTGTTTGAAGATAGGATATCTGCGACTACGGTCGTCTTCTTTCCGTAAACGGTTCCAATCTTGCTCCCATGATACCAAAACACCCGAGTCCCCTCGAGTCCCAACCAAACCATTCCAGAAAGTCTGAAAACTCAATTTCAACTTATATAAAGTGTAAAAACACTCGATGGGACGCATTTACTAAAACTGAAAGGTCGGGTTATTACATTTTCCCATATAAGAAACAGCAAACATGATGCATAAAAATTCGTCACTATGAGTTTCAGTAATGGAAAAGAAAAAAAAGTATATAGCCGTACCATGTTTGATTTTATGGGAAGGTGAGACATGTAGATAAATCATACAATTAAAATTAAATTTATCATCCAAAATTTACCTCACTTGTGGGATTATACTGGTTTGTTGTTGTTTATCCAAAATTTGAGAAGTTTGGCTACTGTGAGAAATTAATTGGTCTTATCAAACAAAAGAGGTAAGAAAGATTTAGGTCGTTGAACGCAAAAATGAAGAGGAACAAACTAAGGTGCAAAATTGATATTCGATACAACTGTAGCAGCACGAGTAAACTTAAAAAGTGAGGACAGAAGATACGTGCAAGTTATCATTTGGACGTGCATGAGCTCTAGCTAAGATAGCACCTTGGAGTGAATGGACCATCGTAACTGAAAAACTCTCATTTTCTTAGACAGGATTCATCCACTAGCATCTAAATTTATATTTCAATTCTTGCATTAGCATAATAGCATCTAAGTCTATTTGCCAAGCTTCCTTGTTCTTACCTTATGATAATTCAACTTAGTGTAAACCTTTAAAATGCTTTGTCTCCACTGAATTCATAACATTTCGTTTAATTCTTTTTGTTGTTTCAGCAAGAGTGCGATGGTTCAAACGAATATGCTAATTATCAGCCTGGCTCACTTATGACAACTGACACCCTTATTAATGACCTTGATAACATTGACATAGTTTTCCTTATTGGAGATCTCCCCTATGCGAATGGCTATCTTTCACAGTGGGACCAATTTACAGCTCAGGTGGAACCAATAACATCGAAAGTGCCCTTCATGATTGCCAGGTCTGTTCATCATCAAGAATGCAATCATGTTTTTGATATTGTATTTCACATATTTCATGTTTTTCGTTTTCGTGCCTCTTTTGGAAGATATAGTTATTGTTCTTCTAACTGTCTGCAAAGAGAATTTGTTTTGCAGTGGTAATCATGAAAGAACTTGGGAGAACAGTGGATCAATATACAATGGTCGTGACTCAGGTGGAGAATGTGGTGTACCAGCTGAAACATTATACTATGTTCCAGCAGAAAATAGAGCTAAGTTCTGGTATGTGATTCATGTACTTCAATGCAGCAAAGTATGACAACATAAGATCTTCTGAAAACACACATTGCAAGTGATGATAATATGTGTAATGATTATAAGAGCATTGGGTAAGGGGAAAAAAGCAACTTTAAAAATCAACAGATAGATACTACTACCTTCATCCCAATTTATTTGACACTCTTTCCTTTTTAGTCGGTCCCAAAAAGAATGACACCTTTCTATATTTTGTAACAAGTCAACTTTAAATTTTCTTTTTTATCCTTAATTAGATGATTTTTAGTTATACAAATTTCTATGGTTTTTTTAGACACAAGTTTCAATAATCTTCTATTATTTCTTAAACTCCGTGTCCAGTCAAACACCTTCATATAAATTGGGACGGCAGGAGTAATACAGTTTTGAACTTCATGTTTATCATATGTATAAGGGGACCCTTGGGAGAACTTCTTGGGTGCATAATGCGAGATAACCAGATGTCAATGTTGTTAAAATTTCGCTTGAGGTACACTTAAGTCCTGAAGTTAAGTAAAATGCAGGCTAAGCACTTCGCCATACTTAAATGATGCTTCAGTAGTCATTGCGATAAAGGATACACCCCATCCCCATGGGTTCTGTCTTGAAATTGGTGGCACTCTATAGTGAATAAAGACTGGAAAATTCATGTATTAATTGTTAAAGAAACATTTTAAATGAATATTGTGATTAATAATTGAACATAGAAATTTAAACTCACATCTTTTGCATGTGGATTGGAAATTAATATGGTTTTTGAACTTGATTGACATGATTCACTTAATTGTAGTTCTTTGAGAATTTCTCTGTATTCATTTTCTTGATTTGCTCCTTTGTGCACTTTAATTACACTTGTCCTTAAAGCTCCGATAGATCTTGGCACTTGTCTTTGCTTGTCATCTTTGACAGCAACCGCAAGAGGTCCATAAGATACCATTGTATAGTTGAGAAACATCATTATCTTCTCCATTTGTTAGAGACTTTGTTTCTAAATTAAATCTGACATGCCATCATCGAAAGGCAGTGTAGAATCTTCATGGAGGTTCTTTTTTAGGCTTCAAAATCACCTAAAGTTTGTAACGGCAGATCGTATCAACAGGCACCAGAACACCATACCATATGGACTGCCCTCACCAGCATTATTACTACTTTAACTTTGAATATTAAATCTGTAGAGGGTTATCTTGCCGAATTGATCTTTTTAGTTTACAAGTTAAAATCCTACTATATTTCTGCGCTCGTCCTTGGGAAGTATGCTGCCTTCATTTGAACTTGTGTGTCATGCTACTTTTCAGTGTTTCTGTCACACTACAATAACTAGCATGCCTCAGCAAGTTGAGATCGGCTATATGAATCCTCACTATCCATGTCACTCCGTTTAAGCTCATCTCATTCCAATATTATAGTGTTCGTGTGTTTCTGTCACAGTGCTTCCTCCCCCCCTCTTTGTGAACTGCTGTTTAACTTAATGAACATGTCGTTTTTAACATGGTGATCTTTTTGACAGGTATGCAGCAGATTATGGCATGTTTCACTTCTGTGTAGCAGACACTGAGCATGACTGGAGAGAGGGATCTGAACAATATAAGTTCATTGAGAAATGCTTTGCATCAGCCAATAGACATAAACAGCCTTGGTTGATTTTTGCTGCTCATCGTGTTCTTGGTTACTCTTCTAATGATTGGTATGCTAAGGAAGGCTCATTTGAAGAGCCCATGGGAAGGGAGCACTTGCAGAAACTCTGGCAAAAATATAAGGTTGATATGGCATTTTATGGGCACGTCCATAACTATGAAAGAGTTTGCCAAATTTACCAGGTATGCTCTATATTTCTAAACATATGTAATTTCACCCTTCTCCACAATTTCTTACTCTACTTGATTTTACACATTTTTGTTATTGCTAACTTAATTCAAGTAGTCACTGAAATTCACTACTCATTTTGGTCTCTTCTGTTCACTAGATATACTAGAGTTTCATCTTTCTCTTTTCTCCTTTTGGCATTCCTCGGTGATTGTCGTTAGTGTATAGTTGATGCTAAAGTTCACGTAGTTGTAATTGTTTTCATGATTCTTAGTATTTCATGTGTAGTAAGTATGGGCATAAACCATGCCTAGATACCCTCATACCCCGAAAACCAGTTTTCCCGAAAAATTTGAAATGATACGACTTATGATACTGGGTCCAGGCAGAATGGAAATATATACCTCTGGATGACCGAAGAGATGCTAGTATAATATGGGGTCTCCCCCTCCAGCGGGATCAGAAAAGGTTGTATTAAACTTTCGATCCGTTAATAACATGGCAATTGCCCCTACCAGTACCGGAAGTGATAATAAAAGTGGTTATGCTGTCACTAGAACTTCTCTTTTATCCAAATTGCTTGTTTTAACTTGAGATATTTGAAATAATGAGTTTGTATAACCACATCTAGGTTTTGGTTGGCCTTTTGGTTGAAATCATAAACCTATTCCTACTAAACATGGGCAACCC
Organism: Nicotiana tabacum; assembly: GCF_000715075.1. Taxonomy (NCBI): domain Eukaryota; kingdom Viridiplantae; phylum Streptophyta; class Magnoliopsida; order Solanales; family Solanaceae; genus Nicotiana; species Nicotiana tabacum. The sequence continues at coordinate 22,415,613 of NC_134088.1, read as the reverse complement.
TTCAACCTTAAGAAGTAGTAAATTCTGCAGCCATTGTGATATGGTGTTGTTATTTTACTTGGTGAAATGATATTTGAAGGAGGGGGGCTTGAATTATAGAGCAACATGTACAATGAGGATTCTTATAGCCAACCCAACTTGCTTGGGATTGCGTCGCACTTGTTGTAATGAAATGATACTGTTATTTCACTTAGATGCTTGAACAATCATTCATTTCAAATTGTTGTATGAACAGAATCAATGTGTGAACAAGGAGACATCACACTACTCGGGCGTAGTGAAAGGAACAATTCATGTTGTTGTTGGGGGAGGAGGAAGCCATTTGAATAAATTTACCGCCATTAACACTACATGGAGCGTGTTCAAAGATTATGATTGGGGGTTTGTCAAACTTACAGCATTTAACCAATCTTCCCTTCTCTTTGAGTACAAGAAGAGCAGAGATGGTAAGGTGTATGATTCTTTTACAATCTCAAGAGACTATAAGGATGTCTTAGCTTGTGTCCATGATGGCTGTGAACCAACTACTTTGGCTAATTAAACTCGTCGTGTCTACAAGTGTATGTTGGTAAAGGGGGTTTGTTAGGGATGAGAGATAATTAATACGGGATTAAATTTGAGATGCGTTTATTCCACGCTTGGTTGGGATAAAATCGCGGTATAATTCATTCCGGGATTCTGGGATTGTAGTGTTATTTTTGTCCCTATAGGAGGGTGGGATAACAAACCCGAAATAACTAATTCTGGAACAATTAATCATGAGATAACTTGTTTTCAAGCCAAACGACCAAATATTTAAATCTTGTACTTTTTTTTTTCCTTGCTGTGTCTCGTGGCTTTCGTAGCCTTCTCTTAAGTGGATGTAATCATGTAACCACCAGCATTTTCTTATAACTAGTTTTTGGACACGTGCGCCACACGTGTATCCTTAATTTTGATTTAAAAAGTTAGAAAAATAACACAAGTTCATAATTATATTATATTTTTAGAGCTTTGTTCATTTTGTGATTTTTCCTTATTTTTTTAGAAGCAAGCTTCTAAAAATCAATAGAACTATACAAGGAAGAACACAACCTAATGAATTCCCTAATTGTATGTATTTTGTGTATTGTGTCATCCACCAGAAATATCATAACTCATAGCCCATAGGTAACCTTTAATAAAGGGGACACTCCAAGCATCTTTAAAAATTTTAATAAAATAAATCAACAAACAAATTTCTAAAAGAATTTATAGGGAACTTTTTTAAAAGAAAAAAGAAAGGAGCAAAAATATAATCCATCCTCAGTAGTGAGATTGAAATGTTACCTGCTCAAATAAGTTGTTGGATCAATAATTACTACTCCCTTAGAAGTACATAGATAACTCCATCAATCCATCAAAACTATTTCTTCTATGACATTAGTGATGCTTCAATTATTAAAAGTGAAAGTACTTCAAAGTGTCAAACAACCACCTTTTAAGACTGATCTTGTATTTGACTTCAACAGGTCCTATTGCCACTAAGATTAGCATTATAATTGTTTGACAATGGTGAGATCATACGAAGAAAAAAAGGAAATTGAAACTTTTTTATGCATTATCAAAGACAACCTTCTCATGTTTATGTGAACAACACAACAATAACAACCCAGTATGATTTTACTAGTGGGGTCTGGGGAGGGTAGTGTTTACGCAGACCTTACTCCTACCCTGGGGTAGAGAGGTTGTTTCCAATAGACCCTTGGCTCCTTCCCTCCAAGAACTCCCCACCTTGTTCTTGGGGTGACTCGAACTCACAACCTCTTGGTTGGAAGTGAAGGGTGCTTACCACTAGAGCAATCCACTATTGTCAAAATGGGCATATGGACACCGTAAAGGAAAAGACAAACTTTTATGGACGATTATAATACTTCAACTTGAGTTATAAACTTGAGAAACTTAATTCAGTTTTTCTTTTAATTCAATATAATGACGCGATTGTAATGATAGTCTCTTCATTTGCTCATAAATAATTTTAATTATTACAATGTTTAAGTTGAGTGTCTGAAGCATAAAAGTACTATTACTTCACTTATAATTTACCCAGCTCACTTCTAAATGTAATAAATTATTCAAAATTTTGTAATGTAAAGTTTTTTTCTTCAGGGACAAATTGATCTTCACTGAGAGTTTAAAAGATATTATTATAAATCTATCTTGAGGGTAGGATCTTCCTATTTGATTTCCGCCTAATAAGTATAGACCTTTTAAAATGGTATGAATAATATTAGAATGTGTGAGATGATTTATACTAAATTTAAGGGATGAAAATACAAGCTCCAAGTTAATTGTTGCAGGCCCAAGTTATCATATGAACAACTAATATTAGTTACGTAGGATTGTCTTACCAAATATTCAACGTGACAATTTTTTTACTGATATATTTCAACATGTAGATTACATTTGAATATGAACAACATCGGCTATGGTTGCAAATACTTCATGTCTAGAAGTTTCTCCTTTGTCTTTAAGAAATTGTAGCCTTTTTATTTTTACAGCCGCATACATATCAAGAAGCCGTTGACGAATGAAAGCAGTAATTTGTAAAAGTTGTATAGAAATTCGATCAACATAGGTCTTCTTTAGGGTGGCTAGTATATCATAATCAATTTTATAGTGTAAAGCTGCAAAAAGAATAGTAATCTTTTGTGATAGAGATATTTAATAGTTACTAACATCAAAAGGGTTTTATTGATATCATTGTTGCACGTACAAGAACACTTTGTCTGATTCAAGATTATGACTCCTTTCATCTATAAATTTGACAAAAGAATATTAGTTGAATAGTATAAATTATATAATTGTGTAAGTATAACATGTGGCAAATCTAACATCCATTACACACTATATAGGCTAATATTTCAAGAAATTGGAACTTTCGGCTTATCTATTAAACTCGCGTAGTAACAAAAGAGGGATTAAAATTAACCAAATAATAAGTGAAATGATACACTTTTTAAACGGGTTAATTAAATTATTAATCCAGATAAATTATTAACTATTTTGTACATGGATTTTTGACAAGGAAAAAGACAAGAAAAATAATGCTTCTAAACTTTCAAGTGAAACATGCAACTGAAGAAAGGAGCTAGGGGTGTGTGGGGGGGGGGGGATTATTTTAAGAAAAACAAAAAATAATGAAGAAATAAATAAAAGGAAGCGAAAACGTTAAATAGCTTATACATTATTCTACTAATCTTCAATTGTCCAGATCATCTAGGCAAAGCATAATAATATAGCAAAAACTTACTTGTGGAAAACGTGAAGTGCTTTTGCCAAGGATAGCCGCAATAGATTTTTAGGGAAAAAAGGAACTTTTAACTTACCAATTTGTCTTGGGCACGCCCATTAAGAAAATATAAAATTTTAGATAAAAATAGTTAGTGTAATTAAATTATTCTTAATTAAATGTTGCAGCATAGTTAATGTGAGGAGTAAAAGACTTTTTAGGGATACATACATAAGGATAATTTTGGAAAAACAAATTGAATTTTTTCTTGATTATATAAATAAACACTTATTTTGGACCAAAATAAAAAGACAAATTGATCACTTATTGTGGACCGGAGGGAGTAATTATTTTGTGAAAGATCAGTTGTTTTATTAGGGACAAAATTGTAACTTAAATTTTAAAAAATATTATCGAAATTAGACTTTGAACGTAGGAGCTTCTTACTTTTAGTATGATACGATTTAAAATAAAATAAAAAGAAGGGCATATTGAGTAACTAATAGATTTTCTTTCACAAAGTAAATAATGGAAAGAAACCAACTACTCCATATAAAGCTGTGGTCCTAGTTCTTCTTGATATAATCTTGATTCTTGTAACACTTAAAATTAAAACTGTGATCTTTTGCTCACCAGGAAATGGAGAGATCATGTAGGAACAGTACCCAAAAAATACTTGATACTAGTAGTATTATGTTAAGGAATACAAGCAAACACACATCAGAACATAAAAAATAGTGTAATCTCTATATCTTCTGCTTTCCTTAAAATTTTTCTATAGACTATCAAGGGTTGTGCGGGGATGGATAATATCTTTTTTACTCTTAACCGTAAATTTCGAGTTCGAGATCTAAATTGGAAAAACTCTTAGTAGGGGGTAGGGAATGGACCGGGTTGGTTCGATTTTTATCAAAATCAAACCAAACCAATTATATCGGTTTGGATTGATTCGATTTTGTCGGGTTTTTGTTACTTAAATATTATTTCAATCTTACTTTGTTAAACTTTTGATAAGTAAATATATATTTAGTAAAAATTTAAAAAAATTGACAAATATATTATCTATTAAAATATTCTTATAGGAGAATTTACTTAGTAACACATGATAGTTATCTTTTTAGTCGTGTGACAATAATTTTTTTGTTGATGTACACTTTTAAGGTTAATCGAATTTAGTAATTAAACATAAAAATCAATACGATACCTAAATAATAGTAATAATCACTTCAAATTCGAAAAAGATATAAAAATTTAATAGATCTTGACATATGAATATGCAAGAACAAAAAGATTGATGCTGATAAGAAAGTGGTCATACAACCCATTATTTAAGGTTAATAAATATGGAGCACTTCATATTCTATTAAATATTATATCATGTAAGAGAATTCCAAATATTTCTAGATATCTTTAAAGAAAATGCTATATAAAATCTTATATATATATATATATATGTCGGCTTGGTTCAGATTTTTTTACTCAATACCAAACCAAATCAAACCAAATCTAGTCTGGTTTTTTAATCGGTTTGGTTTGACTTATCGATTTGATCCGATTTTCCGGTTCGGTTTGTACACCCTAGTAGGGGGTGCTTCCCCTTAAATGGGTCTTGCCCGACTGAGAATTTAGATTAGTTGTGTTAGAGGGTCCAGAATACTAATGGTTTATATAAGCACAAATCAAAATAAGAAAGTAGAAATAGTAAAAATTGTAGGGGCACCCTATTTGGTCGCCCCCATTTAACCTATACCCATTTTTAATTTTTTTTTTTTTATCTACTACCCAAAATTTAAACAACTTCAGACCTTTTTCTCCTCCTCCTTTTTATTCGGGTGACCGTAATTTTATGTGATGTTTATGAACATACTTTAAGGTAGTTTATGATGTTTTACAATGGTGAGCTATTGTGGCGCTTTATTTTTACTATTGCTTAGTGTTTCTTCTGCTTCATTTTCTTAATTGCAAAAATGGGTTCGTTAGATTTATTGTTGTTTTGACAAATTGATGATTGGAGTTTGTTCTTGATGATATTTAGAGGTTATTTTTCAAATTTGAGCTCATTTGGATTAGATTTAGGTATTAGATCATATGCTGGATTATAAAAATTCGAAGAACCAGATTATGTTTAAACGTTGGTTGCACTTCAGACCTATTTGGCCTTTAAATGCATCTGAAGTACAATTTTGTCACTTCAAACTTATTGGTCTTAAATGCATGAAACCATTGGTTGTACTTCAGACCTATTTGTCCTTAAGTGCATCTGGAGTGCAATTTTTTTACTTCAAACTTATTGGCCTCAAGTGCATAAATCATTGGTTGTAGTTCTGACCTATTTGGCCTTTAAGTGCATTTGAAGTGCAATTTTTTCACTTCAAACTATTTTTTTTAACTTCAGACCCGATAAGTCTGAAATTAATCGTAAAGTGGATAGACTTATAAATTTTTTTCTAAAGTGAGTATAAGTTAAATTGTGAGCTATAGATGCAAAATCTCCGAAAATAACGTCCAATTTTTCTGTCGTCTTTGAAAATAGCCACTATACTAGAGTTTCAACTTTTACTCAAATAAAATTTTGGATTTTCAAATGAAAACATTGGCTCGTGCACAACACGGGACCCACCGCATATGGTATATTAATGAGTATATACCATCATGAGAAACACATTGTTTTGTTTTCCTCGATGGCAAGAACATACCAGAAACACATGAATGAATTGTCACAAACTAGTCTATATCTTTGTACTAGATGGGTATGGCCCAACATTTTGAATTTTAATGTCGTTTTGTTAGTGTATAATCTTGCATTCACATGGTGATCCTAAAAAACTATAAATGATTTAGAATAGACATAAGTTCACAAAGATGAAGCACAATGCTAACCTTGGAAAATAGTGACAAACATAGAACAATGTATATTGTCTCCCTAGACTTACTGAAACTGAGCAAATATTTCCTTTTCTTCTACTCCCTTTATATACAAAATCAAACTCAAGCTACGTAATCAACCAAATGTATTTGCTCTCCATTCCCTACCCACCATCCTATGCTACGTAATCAACCAAATGTATTTGCACTATGAACAAAAGAGATAACATAGTTTACTGGAAACATCTACTATTGGGTACTCTTCACATAACTTCTTATCCTGTTCCGAAAAGAGAAATAAGAAGTCAAACATTTTTGAGATAGAAAACATTAACTGATAAATGTCCCATAGCAAGAATTGAAAAATATCATGACATAAAGACATGTGTGTGTGCATATGCATGCGCGTATGTTTGTGTGTGTGTGTGTGAGAGAGAGAGAGAGAGAGCATATACACAAACCAATCTGTAAACAAACTACTCGGAGTAAGAATCGAGTTATGGCCCTTTAGAGTGGAGGGCACAAAGTAAGTTGTCAAGACACTATTACTACAATCTAAAGATGCATCGGAAATCTAATCTTTTATTAAAACAATATAGGATCTTCCTATCCTTGAGATTAACCACTTAAGAATTAACGAAAAATAAATTCGAAGCCTTATGTTTTCTTTGATAAGCTAATGCCGACAACTATATAAAATGCAAATAATGTCCAGAAAAGTTGGTCAATACATTTACTTGCCCTCAATTAAAGAAAAAAATACATTAAAATCATATGACTACCAAATAACACAAAAAGTCCATTCGTTATAAAGAACATACACGGATATGAAGTAAATATATCGATACATTTTTTGTCATTACTGCATAAATAAATATGGACTGATATTAATATTTCTCTTATGTTATTCCAACATTATCTTAGTGGGAGCTTTGTCAATATAAAATTTTTTGATTGCTCATCAAGAAAAGGGAAATATAAAAAAGTGATCCACTTTGCTTTTCTCAATTTTTTTAGACTTTAATTCGAAAGTTTCTTCTTTGCTTCACGACATTGATAAAATGATTTATTTATTGTATTTATCACATAAAGTATCAAACTGAAGTTCCATAAGCCAAATATCCAAAGGGAACTGAGTATATGGGTTAATTCAAGTACAAACTCTTCAGGACAATTGCAATATAGCACATTTTTTATATTTAAATATATTCAGTGAGCTGGTAGTGCTCAAGAACCAATACATACCTCGGTCATGGAGTTCTTTTGAATCTCCCTTTGATGAATGATCAGCTTCTACCAGAGTCAATAAATGAAAATAATTTAGAGTTCACGAAATATTGGAGAAGATATAAACAAACATAAAATTTTATTCAAGATATAGTTAGCTCAAGATGGTACTTACTCTATTACTTCCCAATCAAAAGTTAATCAACGAACTTCTCAGCCAAGTACCATTGACGATTTTGTGTTACTCTATCTGCAAGAACACCTTATATTTGAAATGACACTCAGCCTAGGTAATATATATATATATATTTTTCTTTCTCAAATTTTTGGTTTGTTCCTGTCACCGCTTTTGCATAAACTGTACTTTTTTATAAGTGCATTTTTATATGTAATTTGCAAAGACTTATAAATCAAGGAAACAAACAAAGTTATACCATGTCACAGTTACCAAATATACTCTACAATACTCATGCAAAACTATCCTTGATTCCTTGTTTTATTTGTCCTTAATCTTAGTAGATGAACTCATAGAACAAAAAATATCTCATGGTAACAATACAGTGTGCTAAAGAGTTATTGTACTTCAACTCACAAATAAAACTCAATATCTAACAATAGTATAATTTTATGAAGTATTTAATTCCGAAAGATAATACTACTACATGCTATTGTATCAAAAATCACCCTACCTATCTAGCCAAATGAAAATTAAAAAAACTCTTGTAGTCACAAATAATAAGCAACATCAAAGCTAGAACTTTCAGATATGAATATAAAACCTCCTCGATCACTAGTTATTTCATGCATTAGAATACTATCTTTTCTAAAAAGGAGAAAAAAATTTTGCATGCTAGATTTAGTCACCATATGTTCCATACTATTAAAAGAATATAGCTGATCATTAAACTTGTAAGTACAGTATGAAAGCGATGAAATATATTAAAAGCACAAATGTAAGCAGTTGATTCAAGTAACTGAATGCAGCTGCTAGGCCTTACCATCAATAATCACAATGATAATCATAAACATGGAGAAAATAACTTATACCCAAAAAAGAAGTGGAGAACAACATGTTGAGGCCTTGAGGTATAGAAAGAAGTGTACCAAGACACATAGTTCACAACCTTTGCCACTTGAAGTGATGGAGGAGGACCTTTGAGTACGCTTCCATGACCTTGAAAATAATCCTTTTTGGGGTTCTCTATAATAGTTTTAATTTACAAATGTTAAAAGTAATCATCATGGAAGAATGTTTTTTATACATACTATATGTATGTAAAAGCATAGTGCATGTAGGAACGCAATAATATTTTCCTTTGATAAATACACAAACCTGATAACTCATGTGCATTCGTGTGCTGAACTAACAAAAGAACAAACCAACTATCAAAAAGTAACCAAGTGAATCAGACAGCCAAGTATCCAAGATGGCAAGATCAATATGTCACTTGTACTTTCGGTCAAAATATCTAAACAAAATATAAACTTAAATAATATTCCAATGAAATTGCATAAAAGTGGAAAACAATAAAAAAGAATAGGTGAAGATAGCATATGCTGATTTAGTACCTAGCTACATGAACACATCAACTGATAATAAGACCATTTAAGCTTAAAGATGGGATAATCAGAATTCTCAATAAGACAAACAACTATACTTTATTGTTGAATACACATTATATTAGCAAATGCCAACAAACAGGGAATAAAAAGTAAAATAAATAAATTAAGTTACATCCTTGGCTCAGATCTCCTTTTATACACGCCCTTACATCTCCACCCCTCGTCTGTTTCTCAAAGTTGTTGCATACTGTTGCAAGTTCATACAATCTCTATCAATCCTCAGTACTCTACTACTTATACTATGTTTGGATCATTGTTACCCATCGTTTTATAATGTATTATTTTGTACTGTATTGTATTGTATTGTATTATTTTATGGATACAACGTTTGAATAGATTATACCGTTTGTTGTTGTTAAATAATATTTTTGTTGTTGATTTGGCTGTATCGTACAGTACTGTAACCGATAAGTTCACTAAAATACCCGCAATTATTTTAAATAAAATTTATCAAGAATTACACATAAAAATAATTTAAGAAAACCTCTTTCTACTAATTTATCATTAATTACGTAGCTTGGAAACAAGAGCAAAAACCTGGAAAAAAAAAGTTAACTAATATTAGAAACACCAAAAAAAGTTAAAACGGTGAAAAGAGACAAAGAATTGAACGGAGACTTGGATAATAAAAAGAACGAGGCAAACCAACTCTAGAAAAGATGGAAGAAGACAAAGTAGGTAAATATGTTGGAGATTTGGAGTTAAAATAAAAAAAAATTAAATGATAAAATAGAATTATGAAGTAATAAGTAAGGACATAATTAGAAATGAAAATAGGAAACGATCGCACCACACCAAATCGGTTGTTTCACAAAATGGAACTTTTGGTTATTCCGGAACAATGAATTTAACAATACGATACAATCAATTTTAAATAGACAATCAAAACAAATATTGTTTTAGGATAACAATACAATACGATACAATGGGTAACAATTATCCAAACAAGTTGTTACTCCTCCATTCTTTTACTTTCAAATCCCTCTAACAATAATGAGTCATCATATAAAGCAATCTCATTACATGCCCTTTAAAATACCTTCCTTATTCCTTAAATTCCTAGCCAGATAAACGAATTTAAATTCAAACAAACAGATGTTGCTCGAACACAACTTCTAAGAAGAGTTCCCAAATCATCTTAAGCCTTATTAACCCTTCCTAAGATACGAGATGATGAATAAAATCTGTCAATAAAAATTCACATGCACAAATTTTTTTTCTATAGTTATTCGACTTAATTTATTCAATTTATGTCAATCTCAACCCATACACCAATTTTAGTGCTTTATTAAAATTGGGTTATCATGAGTTCCAGTTTTTTTTTCCCTCGGCTATGGAGAGTGAGAGGTGTGCAAAGAGGCAGTTATGAAGAACCTGGAAACATATTCGCGATTCACAATTCATGAAAATATAAAATATACAAAAAGAAAGAAAAAAAGGTAAAGAAACGGAAGAACAACATGCATTAGGAGTAAAACTAAATATTCCTTTTGTTTTTAAGTTAGCAGAATAATAAATGTCAATACCATAAGAAGAAGAGATAGAGGCGAATCAGCGAGAAGAAGGCAACAACAATGAAATTGGACGGAGAATAACCCTTAAAATGGTGATTCCTCATCATCTGGTTGAAAAACACGAAATTCAAGGAAATTCATCCCTGAAATTAGAAATAGTTAAACAGATCAAAAAGAAACAAAGAAAGAAAAAGATGAGAGCAAAGATTGAGAGAATGATACCTGAAATTTAATAGATAAATAAGAAGATGAAAAAAGTTATAGTTGAAAGTTTGAAGAAAGAGAACTGAAGTACTCCTCTGATGTGTTGGAACAGAAGAGATAGAAGTCGGAAGATGTTTCTAGACCCATGTCGTGTATGGAGGATGAGGAATAAAAAAAGGTCGGAAGAGATGGAGTTAGATACAAGAACTTTTTCCTTTGAGAAAAATGATAATTTTGCCCCATGGTCGACCATCTCTCCTTATCTATATAATACACTAGATAGATTTAGCCCGTGTAAAGCACGGGCTCGACATTTTACATTTTCAGGCATATGACGATTTCTTTTTTCTTTTCAATCCTTGAATTGGTTTCAGTCTGGACCAATACATATCATCAGAATATTGATGATTTTGCAGATACATATTCTAATATGATTGGTCATTGCTTAATTTCAAGCAACATAAAACTGTAACCAAGAGATAACAATTAAGCATGATTCTTAGAACTTGGACTGTAAAATGACTTCAAATGTTACAAATATTCTTTGTTTACAAGGTGATGTAAACTCAAACTCTCAAACGTGAAAACACAAAAACTTAAAAAGTCCAATACATGCCATGTAAATCAAACGTCTCAAACATTGATTTGCAAAAACCGAAGAAGTCTGATGCTTAGGGAAGACGCAGAACGAAGCAAATTATTTATCAATCATAGAAATAATCATTCAAGCTACATCACATATACTTGAACTTAGGAAATCAATCTGAATTAAAGTGAACGATGACAAATCATATTTAGCTCTGGATAAAAAAAAAAAAAAAAAAAGAAACCCACATACTGACAATGACAACTCAAAGTGCACTTAACATTTCCACAATGTTTGAAAAATTGCCAAGCGTGGGAGGAATTCGTCCTTCGAAACGGTTATCGTTCAAGTCGAAATACTTTCCTTAAAAGCCAATCTCCTTTAGTATTTTGTACCGATCACTGTATATTCATACAAAGTCTTGCATATCAATAGCGCATTAACATAAAAATCTTGAAAATTTTCAACACAGAGAAGCAAAATCCTTTAAGCCTTCATCAGAAAGTGGCTTACAATTCCCGCAAAAAGATTAGGTGCACGTATTGAAAGAAAAATCCTTCTGAGAATGTGTAAATACAAATTAGAGGCGCATTTGTGCTACTGATATGTTCCAAAATATATCAAATAAATTGGATTCTGCTGAAAAAGATTAATAACCAAATAAATAGACAGAAGATACAAAATTACATAAGTGGAAGGCACCTCTTCAAGTTTTTATGACAGATCTTGCAACATAGAGCAAAATTTCCAAGTCCATCGGATCTAAGTCGAAGACATTCTAATTGGTAAGTCAATAAAGTAGTGAATTCTTATTTGAGCTTCAAGAATCTAATCATTAAGTCAACAATTTATCAAAAGAATCAATATGTTCAGTCACCATGTACATATATCTAGATACTACATTAGCCAATAACATAATCAAAGAGACTCATGACTGCTAAAATCCTATTTTGACAACATACAACCAAGAAAAGTTATATTGTATTGGCTGCAAGGATCACCTATTCCGTATTTAACACATATCAAGTAATGTAACCTTTTCATTGTGAAAGTCCTCATGAATAAGATATAACTATACTTTAGGTCAGCATCATAGAGCAAAAATTGCATTTTCATGTCCATGTTTATCATTTCTTTCAATTAGTGTTTTATCTATGACTGTTTCAAGAGTGTCTCTCAAGGTGGGACTTGTTTGAACCATTTAGGAAGCGTCTCTATCTCCACAAATCTCAAATTCTCAGACATATTGAATGTGAAGATCAAAATGCAAGTAAATGCAATCATGTAGAAAAGTCGCTGTCAAATGATAATATTAGGAAGACTCGACAAAGAAAAAATTGAGTCGTTGTAATATTTTTCAAATCTTCCAGTAGAGAAAACATATACACATAATAAACAAAAAAGATAAATTAAAATCCCATGACATTTTATAAGTATGGAGAAGATAAACAGATAAATTTCCTCAATTAGTAAAATTAGACATCTCTTTGGATCTAGTATTTTTGGCGAATCTTGCTTTTATCATGAAGTTTTACCCTTCGTGTTTCCTTCTGGATCCCACAACATTGAACGCAATATTTTTAAGAAGAAACTTAAAAAAGGGAAGTCTTTAGTATCTTGAAAGAAGAAATACAAAAATGAAAGTTTCAATTGAAAATACCTTAACAACTTTGGATGGTTAAGGACCAAAAGCAAAAGGAATATCATTTTTTGGTTAGACACATCCACGGAAAGCTAAGATGATCTCCCTGGAACCACTAATAACTGGTGAGACTAATCTAGTATTCGCCTACTAAATACAGGAAATAATAATCCTTAATCAGTAGATCTGAATGATAAAATTGAATTATGTAGTTAATATCAAGAAAACTTAAACATTCAAAAGGATGCGAGGCAAGTAATGAAAGGTCAATATCATGGTAATATCTGAAGAATCATGCACGACCCAAAATCCTAACCTGTCGTGATTGCGCCTATCTCAATACTAGGCAAGCTGACAACCTCAATAAACCACAATTTCTTTTAAGTTTGAAAACATAATATTTAAATTCAGTGGAAGAAGTCTCACAATACAGATATAAACACTCCCAAAATCCGGTGTCACTGAGTACATAAGCATCTAAATAATACAAAGTCTGACGGATAAGAACACTGTCTGAAAATATAGAACAATACAATAACTGAAAGGAAAGAGAGTCAAGGTCTGCGGACACCAAGCAGCTACCTTGATAGTCGCCAACAGATAAATCCTCAAATCTGGCAACCGCCGTATCCGGAAGTACCTGGATCTGCACACGAGGTGCAGAGTGTAGTATGAGTACAACCAACTCAATAAATAACAAAATTAACCTCTGGGCTGAAAGTAGTGACGAGCTCCGCAGGTACATTCCAGTATAAATAATGGTACAAAAATGTAGGCATGCTTTCAAGTTCAATAGTTAAACTCAGTACAAGTGAAATAGATCAATACTGCATGATATGAGAAATATGACATCTCGGTAGAAAGACCTCATGTAAATACTGGTCACAAATTATTCGGTCACTCGGTACTATTTATGGCCAATCCAGCCCAGGTTGTTCCAACCCGTATATAAATACACATCGACTGACAGTCAGTCACCCAGTACCGTATAAGGCCAATCCAGCACTGGAATAATTTATCCCCAAATATAAATGATACGGACAAGATCCATGCCCCGGTAAACTCATTACAATATAAATAAGTAAGGCAAGTCCATGCCCTGGGAAATCCATCCCGAATATGCATAATTATCTACGCTCACTGAGGGTGTGTACAGACTCCGGAATAGCTCATTCAGCCCAAGCGTGATATAAAGCCTTTATGGCCTACTGCAGGTGGGTAGTCCCGATCCGCATAATAATAAAGCCTATAAAGCCTGCTGCAGGCGGACAACCCCGATCCACAAAATAGTAAAGCCAATAAGGCCTCCTGCAGGCGGACAGCCCCGATCCATATAATAATGATGTATAAAGTCATTATGGCCTGCTGCATTACGCAGCTCAATCCCATAAATTTCCTCATAATGGACAATTATTACTGAGTATGAAATGTATATTTTTGAACAATTAATTCAACAGCAACACGACCACATGGGTCCTAAAATATTGGCACATAGCCTAAACATGATCTTTAATAGGAGTCTCAACTTAATTTATCAAACATGTAGAGAATGTTCAGGTAATAACATGATTCATTAATCTTACAACTGCACAAGATTTATTCAAGACACAATTTATATGGTGCACGTCCACATGTTCGTCACCTATCGTGAGTGTCACCTCCAAACAATTTATATCATACCAAATTCGGGAATTCATACCCTCAGAATCAAGTTTAGAAGTGTTACTTACATCAAACCGTGTAATTTTGTACTCCGGTACGCCTTTGTCTCCGGAATTGGCCTCCAAACGCCTCGAATCTAACCATAAATAATTCGATTCAGTCAATAAAATTTATTGGAACTAATTTCATAAGAAAATGCTAATTTTTCATAAAAATCTGAAATTACACTCCAAATATTGCGCGTGGGGCCCACATATCGGAATCCGACGAAACTCATAAAATCCGATAACCCATTCAATTACGAGTCCAACCATATCAGTTTCACTCAAATCCGACTCTGAATCGACGCCGAAATCTCAAAAATTCGTTTCTATGAGATTTTTAAAATTTTCCTAAATTTCAATCTCAAAACACTAATTAAATGGTGAAAACAAATGATGGATTCGGATAATCTAACCATAATTGAGTTAAGAACACTTACCCCGATATTTTCTTTGAAAATCTCCCAAAAATCGCCTCTCCCAAAGCTCCAATTTGATAAAAATGGAAAATGGGACAAAGTCCCCTGCTTTATAACTCACAGTTCTGTCCAGGCCCTCGACCTTCGGTCCTCGGTTTTTATGACCTCGATTTCCATGATCTCGATTTTTTTCATGACCTCGATTTTTTCATGACCTTGATTTTTCATGGCTTCGATTTTTCCAGCATCAGAAATTTTTAGCAGCTGTTTAAGTCCAAATTTTGATTCGTTTAACCATCCGAAACTCATCCCAAACCTCCCGGACACAAACCATATATGAATTTCAATCATAAAATACGTTACGGACCTGCTCGCGTACTCAAAATACTGAAAAGAGGTCGTCTTGACCCTATATTGACCATGGTCAAACTCCCAAGTTTCTTAACCTTACTAGTCTCTTAACCAATGATCCAAAAAGAAATACACCCAAGTCCCCCGGGACCTGTCAAATTATACCAACAAGTCCTATAACATCATACGGACTTAGTCGAAATCTCAAATCATATCAAACAACGCTAAAACTATGAATCATACCCAATTCAAGTTTAAGGAACTTAAGAATTTCCAACTTTTACATTCGATACCGAAATCTATCAAATCAATTCTGATTGACCTCAAATTTTGCACACAAGTCATAAATGACATAACGGAGCTATGAAAATTTTTAAAATTGGATTCCGACCCCGATATCAAAAAGTCAACTCCCCGGTCAAACTTCTGATGAATTTGACTTTTGCCATTTCAAGCCTGATTCTACTACGGACCTCCAATTTCGGACACGCTTCTAAGTCCAAAATCATCATACAGAGCTATTAAAATTATCGGAATTTGAATCCAAGGTCATTTACACATAAGTCAATATCTGATCAATTATTTTAACTTAAGCTTCCAACATGAAATTTATTCTTCCAAGCTAACTCTGAAATACCTTAAAATCAAAACTAACAATTCACACAAGTCATAATATCTCGTAGGAAGTTATTCAAGATTTCAAATAGTTAAAAGGAGCGTAAATGCTCAAAACGACCGATCGGGTCGTTACAAATCACCTTTGGTTCCTTAAAGAGCTGCAGCAAGATATGTAAGACTATGCTCCGCACAAGTTTGTATATTTAAAACTACTTTCAAGTAGACATATAACTCAAATATTGCTTTTTCGAGAACTATTTGCTCCTTATATATAAATTACTTGAGCTTAATTTCTAGTTAACAACTAAAAAAAGCTCAATTTCTAATTAGAATATCAACTCCGTATAGGATAGAATGCAAGAGGCGAATGTGTCGTACGGAGTATAACAATTAGGTAGAAAACAGAGAGTTCCTAAACGAATTCAACTTGAGCTCTAAATGACTAACTGTTTGTTTTTCTTATACCAAAAATTCAATCTGTAACCTCATCAATCTAATCACAGCTTTGAGATTAATGATATAGAGCATACATGTGTTGATACATCTGATTTCTTGTTATGATCCAGCAAATTCAATTCCAAGGAAGCATTTCAACTCTCCTAGATCTTTTATCTTGAAATTTTGGTACAACACCTGTTAGCTTCTTCAATCATCTTGTCATGTTCGCGTTATCAGTAAGTTATTGACATATATAAGGACGACAAGTTCACGACCATGTTATTGACATGCCTTTTAGTGAACAAAGAAAATTATATTATATTATGAAATGTTTAACGTATACATAGAACTTTTTTGAATGTGCGTTGGACAAGTTGGGCTGCTAGCTACAGCCGCCATTAAGATATTACCGAATATATTCCATATTGTCACATCCTACAATAATATTCTAGTTAATTATACCATCAATCAAGAAAAAAGGTTATACCATCAATTATTCATTCATCTATTTTTTATATTCTCACAGTGTTTAATAATTGTTATATCATCAAGTCAAACGATTATAAGAAATTGTTCACAAAAATTAGGATTAATATTCTAGAGAGTAAGACAGGTAACATACTATAACAAATTCTGTTGTCACTGTGCATAGGGGCGGAGCTAGAGGTACAAAGGGGTTCACGGAACATTATAAAAAAAATTACAATATATATAATATCAAAATTATTATACTAAATGTTGAATCTCATTCGCTTTTCTTTATGTTTATTTCTTTTTATTTTAAATCACCTAGGTGAAGGGGAATCTTGGCGTAATCGGTAAAGTTGATGTCATATGACTAGGAGTTCACGGGTTCGAGCCGTAGAAACAGCCACTTATAGAAATGCAAGGTAAGACTGCGTACGATAGACTCTTGTGGTCCGACCCTTTCTCGGATCCCGGGAGCTTAAAGACAATAGACTTGTTTTTTTAATTTTTTTTAATCACCTAGGTGAAAATCCTGATTTCACCGTGGATTGTGCATAAGTTAATTTCATTTCTAATTATTCACGTTATTCATATGATTTAATTCCCTCTCCCTCTTTTTCTTGTACTATAAAGTCTGAATACTCCACTTACCTATTCATGCCTCACCTACTCCCATATCCCACAAACAAAAGAAAGTGAAGGGAGAAAAATGAGGAACAAATTCTACTTATTAGTTTGTGTTTTAAGTTTTGTGTTGACTTTAAATAGTATTGTTTTAGCTGATGAAGACTATATTCGTTTGAAACGCCATGAACATGACCTCAGCCAAGGGGAACAGCCATTGTCAAGAGTTCAAATCCACAAAACTGTTCTTGCTCTACGTAAATCTGCCTCCATTAAAGTTGCTGGATCTACTCTTCTTGGCTCTACGGTGATTTTCACATATTCATCTTCATTCTGCAGCACCACTATTTTCTTGTTTTTTTCCCACCTCTTAAAAATGTCCATACATTTTTTTTTTCTTTTTTCGAGTTTTGTTTCCAAAACGTGCTTGTCCATTGCAAGTTTTTGAAGATTTTTCTAAAATAAGCTTTTCATAAAACAAAGATGATTTTGCCAACTTTTTCAAAGTTTTCTGGAAACCTTTTTTCCCACTCACGACAATGCAACATTTTGGTGAAATGCGTGTCCAAACATAATTTCAAATACTATGTTTTAAGTTAGTTTAAACGTAATTTTAAATACTATTTTTCAACTTTAACTCCGAATACTATTTTTTTCAAAAATTATAATTTTATGTTCAAACGTGTGTGTATATATATATATATATATATATATATATATATATATATATATATATATATGTGTGTGTGTGTGTATATATATATAGTTAGCAAGGTATCCATTTTTGCTTTACCCAAAATACCCCTTATAGAAAACAAACAGTGTGTTAATGTGAGGGACTGTTTTGTCCTTTCCCTAAAGGCCACATTCAGTTGTCACGACTTGGATTTTCCACCCTCTCTCATATTCAACTTTCTTTTCCAATCCAAAGCTTTTTCCACTGCTAAATTGTTGATTTTCTTACAGGTTTCAACCAATAAAATTTTCATAATGCGACACTCAAAGAACAACTATATTGAAAATCTATAAAATAAATCAAACCCATATTTGTTAGAATTCGCATTTGAGTTTTAAATTACGCATGTTTACCCTCGACAAATCCCACTAGTGGAATTTGGGGAGGGCATTGTATACGCAGATCTTACCCCTGACATGAAATAGGGAGGTTGTTTCTAATAGACCTTCCACATCCTTTCCTCCAAGAACTTCCCACCTTTCTCTTCGGGTGACTTACCATCAACCCCTCTTGTCTATCCATTTAAAGTAGAAACTGAAGTTTAAAAAAAATGGAGGGAGGGGGCGTTAAATAAAACGGGTTGAAATCTGAGAAGAATTTGTAGTGAAGCAAAATCAGTTTCCTTCTCTTCTCGAGAGAGAAATCAGAAATGGCAGGTGAAAAGAACCCTTTTAGTGTGTACATTGTTAATTTGCTGTTAAGGATATTTGGGTAAAGCAAAAATGGGTACCTTGCTAACTTGGTAGCTTCTGGGTTTTGTGTCAGATCTAAAAAAAATTACTCAAAATCGACTGGATCTTTATCTTTAATTGTTGAAAACTGTTTTGCGAACTTGAATTCCATGTTTGGGGAGTTTTGGCAACTGATTTGAGGTGTAGCCAGTTGAAACTCAAGCTTCTTAGATCTGGAGAATTCGAATCTATTAACTTTTGTTTTTCTTTTTACTAAGCTAACTGATAAAATTAATTAAGCTTCCCTTTTTCCCATTAAAAATGACAATTGTTGAATCACAACCCTTCTTCGTTCCCTTTCTTCTTCACAAGATTCATGATTACAGAGGAGAGAGGAAACTTTACTAATTTTTTTTTTGTTTATCCCTTTTTAAGAAAGATAAACTTATCAAACTGCACAAAGTTTCTTTAAATTTAACGCTAGATATTTCTACAAAGATATTGGACAAGGTATTAATGTTGAAAATATTCTTATTATCCAACATTTTCTTCCTAAATATTTTCCCTTTTTGTAAGTGGAATAGTAATATGTAAATTTTTGATGATTATAGGGTGAAGATGTTGAATGGGTTACAATAAACCTCAAGAACGCAAAGCCCACAAATGATGACTGGATTGGTGTATTTTCTCCTGCAAAATTCAAGTAAATTTCTAATCCCTTTAGGTATTCCAATACTTTTATAATTGTTAGATAATTCATAAAATTCTGAAAATTACACAACTTTAATATACAAAGTACCATCATGGGCGGAGCGAGCTTTATAGTTACGGGTTCCACACAATCAAATAGTTTTTGCTCAAACTTATCCGTAAGGACATAAGATTTTTTTTCACTTTTTTTCAAACAAAAATTCATTTTTCCGAAATCAGTGTTCGACCATAAAATTTTTAATTTTCACTTGAAGATAAATTTTGAAATTTTTTGAAAATTTTAAATCCTCAAAAAGTTATTTTTCAAATTTTTACTTAAATCACTCACAAAATTTAAAAAACAACCCAAAATTATATTCATGTCCAAACACAGCTCTAATTTTCAAATATTATTTTTAGTTAAAAAAAATTTACTTTTTTGTTGGAATTTTATAATTCTTATGTCCAAACGCCCACTTAATATTTCTATTAAAAAAATTCATTGAATATGTATAAATAATTTATTTTGATCCCCGTAAGTAAAAGAAATATGGTCCATAACCTTTAAAGTAAGTAGACGTTTAGACACAAGAATTGTAAAATTCGAAAAAATGGTAAAAAAATTTTCCAGTGAAAATGATATTTGAAATTTAGAGTTGTGTTTGGACATAAATTTCAGTTTGGGTTGTTTTTGAAGTTTTGTGAGTGATTTGAGTGAAAATTTTAATAAATAACTTTTTGAAATTTTTTAAATTTTTAAAAATTTCTAAAATGCATTTTCAGGTTAAAATTAAAAATTTTATAAACAAATGCTGATTTCGGAAAAAAGTAAAATTTTTTTGAAAAAAACTTCCATCAAATTTTATGTCCAAGCCCTAAAATATTCTTTCTTGAATCTTACAAGGAACTAATTTTTTTCGATTTTGATGATGTACACTAACATGTAAAAAAGTTTCACACTATTAATGTAGTTTAATAATTTATGTGATGGCCTTCAAACAAATTAATAGAGTATATGTGATGATAGGTTAATTATTATTTATTTGATAACTAAATAATATTTATAGAAATTTATTTATAATTGTTTCATAAGTAAGTTGAGTATCATTTAATTGATAACTCTATCTTTAATCCCTTATACGTGTCTCTCCTTTTTTAATTAATTTTGGTGGAATACGAATTTTACTTTTTGCTGCAGCATTATTGTTTGGATGTACTCTCTGTTTCATTACACGTGCATCTATCGTCGTTTATTCATATTCAAATAAAAGTTACTGAGTCAAAGAATTAAAGTTATAAGTACTACTTTAGATTGTAATTTAAAAAAATCGAAAAAGTTGAAATTAAAGATCATATTGTCGTACTCTTTCTTCATCTGGTCCACTACAACCCCAATAATAGATAATAAAATAAAAAGTGAAAGTGCATGTTACTCCAAAAATAGCTGCAGATTACGACAAAATATATTATATAGCCAAACAAAAAGAGGAAACACCCAAAAAAAAACAATACTCCATTCATCTCAAGTTATTTCCTGAATTTTTTTTTATTTTAGAAGTTTAAGATAAAATTAATTATTTATTTTTTATTTTACTCTTAATAGTAATTATTCTTAAAGATAAAGATAACACATAAATAGAGTAAGTATTCAATGAAGAGAGATTATATTTTAATACATAAATAAGGGTAAAATAATCTAAAAAAAATTTTAATTAATATTTTTTAAGGGGTACGTAAGTAAAAGAAAAATATGACAAATAATTTAAGGTGGAGAAAGTAATAATGGAAGTAGGAGCGCAGATGCCACTTTTATTCCATTTTTCTCTTTTACTTCTTAGGTTAATCATTTCTTTTGTTTTGTTATAACATTTTGGGAGTTATCTATCACGCAAACTTTTTTGTTCATACTTTTCACGTGACTTAAAAATTTAATCTACGGGTTAGTCATGCTGGACTACTGGTGTAATGGTGTTCTAGGTAAAAGTTTAGCCATATTTGGTTATTTATATCATATCAATAAATATAAAAAATATATTTTTTAATTTAATGCAATTATTGAATAAGTGTTACGGGTGTTCTACCACTAGAACAGTAGAACTGTCACTAAAGTCACCGAGCTATGTTTTTGGATGATGTTAATGAGATTCAACAACAACAAGCCCAGTAAAATCTGACAAGTGAGATCTGGATAGGGTGAAGCGTACACCTTACCCCTTACCTAACAAATTGAATTTTGCTACAATATAATTTCTGGCGAAGACCTTTCCGCCCTCTAAATCCGCCCTCAGTGCCATGTTCTTTATTATTTGAAGGTAAAAACAAATATTATAATCTCAAAACTAAGCCACTTATGTCGATAACGAAAAGAGTAAACTAAAAGTAATAAAAAAAAACAAATTGAGATCCAAATAAACCATAATTGGCTCGGTTAGAAAATTTACTCTTGCTTATCTTTTGTTAATCTAACAATTAGTAAATGGTTCAACTGCAGTGAATCAATTTGTGACCCAGTAACAATTGATGAACAAAAATTTGGTGCTCCATTTTTATGTACTGCCCCCTTAAAGGTATGTCTAACAACTTATATTTCCATATTAATGGACTTCCAATGATCTTGATTTATACTTTTTTTCTTCTTTTTTACAGTTCAAATTTGCAAATTACAACAATGTCAATTACACAAAGACCGGGAAAACTTCACTTAAGTTCCGGTTAATTAACCAGCGTGGGGATTTCTCATTTGCCTTCTTCTCTGGCGGTTTGTCTAATGTAAGTGTATTTCCATATTCTGTAAATTATACTCCTCCGTTTCAATTTATATGAACCCATTTGACTGGGCACAGAGTTTAAGAGTTTAAGAAAAGATGGAAGACTTTTGAACTTGTGGTATAAAATGAGGCACATATATTTTGTGTGCCTATAAATCATTGCATAAAGGTAAATTGTTTCCAAATAAGGAAAGTGGTCATTCTTTTTGGCACAGACTAAAAAGGAAATAGGTTCACATAAATTGAAACGGAGGGAGTATATATTTTCTTTGCTGATATTGACTTTGTTATTGTGTGTGTTGGCATTTGAATTTCTCATGTATTTATGCTCTCATTTCTCTAGCCGAGAATCTATCGGAAATAGTCTCTATGCCCTTTCAGATGTAGGGATAAGACTGCGTACCCTCCCCAGACCCCACTTGTGGGAAACTACTGGGTTTGTTGTTGTTGTTGTTGTATTTCGACTTCGGAGTGTGGTCGGACGATAAAGGTTCTCCACTCTTAACTCGAGGTCTTGTATGGAGTCCCGAGAATGAAGTTTCACCTTGGTAGAGAGTGCCCTTGGTGGGACGATAAAGGTTCTCCACTCTTAACTCGAGGCCTCGGTTCGAGTCCCGATACTGAAGTTTCACCTTGGTAGCGAGTGCCCTTGGTGGGACGATAAAGGTTCTCCACTCTTAACTTGAGGTCTCGGTTCGAGTCCCAAGAATGAAGTTCACCTTGGTAGCGAGCGCTAAAACACCCTATTCATATTGTCAGAATATATAACTTAAATTGATTTGAAATTAGGCAACCTAGAAGAATGATAGATCAAGTTGTGTATAATGTGTTGGAGATGTGATTGATTTTACTTGAAACTTTTGTATATTAACTTTAACCTTATAAATAATTCAAAAGTATAGTTAAGAAAGGTATTTTCCCTTGTTTTGGTTAAAATCAAGTGTGTTAGTTGACAAGTAACTTGGACTGATTGAGAATGATTATAAATTGGAAATTAGCAATGAAACTCAAACTGTCGTTGTCTAAGTTAATTACTTCAGCTTCTCCAAGTTGGGTAAGTATTTGAGCTTTGTAGGACATTTTACCTCACGCCAATGATCATTATAGTTTCTGTTTCTGCTATACTTATAGAAACTTTCTCTTGAGACTTGGATTTGAACTAATAGATTCATATGTATGTTACAGCCTAAGTTGATAGCCATCTCAAATCACATTGCGTTTGCCAATCCGAAAGCACCTCTTTATCCGCGTCTTGCTCTTGGGAAGTCATGGGATATAGTAAGTTTTATCTTGTTATGATTTTTTCAGCGTATTCTGTTTTCGTTAAGATATGCATGTCCATTTTTATCCGTTATTACAGGGTCTTCAGTAAAAACATTGAATGTAGTAGTGTGTCAAGGTAATTGATGTATCAACTCCTTAAATTGGAGAACATGTTAAATTGATTCATTATTTTGAATCCCCTTGTTAGAATGTCTGCTTTGCCACTGGTCTGGCTCTTTCCCGGACCCTGCGTATAGCAGGAACTTAATGCACCGGGCTGCCCTTTTTTTTCACTGCAGCCTGCAAATTGGAGATTCATGTTAAGTTGTTAAGCATCCTATCCAGTGGTCGCAT
Source organism: Nicotiana tabacum (assembly GCF_000715075.1). NCBI lineage: Eukaryota > Viridiplantae > Streptophyta > Magnoliopsida > Solanales > Solanaceae > Nicotiana > Nicotiana tabacum. Next base: position 22,391,599 of record NC_134088.1, on the reverse strand, counting down.
CAAATCTTGAGATTAACTTGTGCCTTTTTTTTTTCCTTTTAGATGACCGTTACGTGGACAAGTGGTTACAGCATAGACGAGGCTGTTCCATTCGTCGAATGGGGTTGGAAGGGCCAAGCTCAACAACGCTCCCCAGCAGGGACACTGACATTTCATCGGAACAGCATGTGTGGTATGAGGACTTTTATTTAACAACTGTTTTGATCAGTTGAAAAAGGCATGCCTGATGTTCACTTTTCATGTGTATTTTACTCTCCTTCTCTTATTCATGTATTCTGACTGAAGTTGAAGATAGAGTAGGAGAGGGTGAAATTCGAAATTGATTTAGTATGATGCATTCATTTTGCATTTTCATACTGAATAATGTTATGAACGCGTTTGTAGGAACGCCTGCTAGAAGTGTGGGATGGCGTGATCCTGGATTCATACATACTAGTTTCCTGAAAGATTTGTGGCCAAACATGGTGTAAGTTTTTCTAGTGGCCGATTTCTCTAGCGAAAAGTTACTTCATCGTTGAGATATACATCCCTTTTTGAGCTCTTAATTTGTGAAATTTCAGGTACACATACAAGTTGGCTCACTTGTTAAACAATGGTTCGATTGTTTGGAGCAAGCAATATTCATTTAAATCTCCTCCATTTCCGGGACAAGAGTCACTGCAACGTGTTGTGATATTTGGAGATATGGGGAAGGTAATCTACTATTATTACCTGTTCTTCTAATACAATGCAAATCTATTTTATCTTCTTTTCCAAATCTTGAAGAATGTGGTTTTCCGATATATGAAACAGCATACACGCATAAAATCATCATGGTCAGTTTCCAGATCAACGAAAAAGAAGGAAAATGAAATCATATAGCTGTACTATGTCTGATTTTATGGGAGGATGAGACGTGTGCGTCAAACATACAATTAATATTAATATGCCATCCAAAATTCAAATGTTTGTTTACTATGAAAAATAAGTTGATCCTATCAAACAAAAGAGAAAAGACTGACCGGAGCATTGTAACTGAAAAGACTTGCATTTACTTAGAGAGGATTCTTGCACTAGCATCTAATTATTTCACTTCTTGCATTAGCATCCAAGTCTAAATTACCAAGCCTCCTTGTACTTGGCTTATGATCATTCAACTTTAAACCTTTAAAAATACTTCGTGTACATTAGATTGATAACAATTCTTTTAATTCTTTTTGTCGTTTCAGCAAGAGCGCGATGGTTCGAATGAATATGCTAATTATCAGCCCGGTTCACTTATGACAACGGACACCCTTATTAAGGACCTTGATAACATTGATATAGTTTTCCTTATTGGAGATCTCCCCTATGCAAATGGCTATATCTCACAATGGGACCAATTTACAGCTCAGGTGGAACCAATAACATCGAAAGTACCCTTCATGATTGCAAGGTGTGTTCATCATCAAGATTCCTTTGTGATCGTGGATAGTCTGCTTTTAATTATTTGATATTGTATTTCATATAGTTCTTGTTCTTCTAAGTGTCTACGACGAAAATTTGTTTTGCAGTGGTAATCATGAAAGAACTTGGGAGAACAGCGGATCATTATACACTGGTCTGGACTCAGGTGGAGAATGTGGTGTACCAGCCGAAACATTATACTACGTTCCAGCAGAAAACAGAGCTAAGTTCTGGTATGCGATTCATGTAAAACACACATTCTTATTGCTAGTGGTGATAATATGTGGAAAGATTATAAGGGCATTGAGTAGGGGAAAAAAAAGAAACTTTAAACATAAATTGATACTAGTACAGTCTTAAAGGGTGCATAATTCAAGATAACTAGATGTTAGTGTTGTCAAATTTTGCTTGAGGTACCTTAAGTCCCTGAAGTTAAGTATGGCTGCGCGCTCCGCCTTCCTTAAAACTGGTGCTTTAGTGCAGTCACCAAGGCGACAAGGCATCCATTTCCTGGTTTCTGTCTTGAAAAGGTTTGCACTGATTATAGGACTGGCAAACTTATATACTAATTGTTGAAGAAGTATTTGATGAATTTTTAGTGATCAAGAATTGGACAATAAAAATTAATAGGAGTATAAGAAAAGTAGTCTCTAAATTTGAATTAGAAATTTCAAACCTCATCATTTGCATGTGGATTAGAAATTAAATGATTTTTGTACTTGATTGACGTGATTTCACTTAATTGTAGTTATGTTCAATTTCACTATATTCATATTCTTGATATAATCCTTTCTTTAATAAAATACTCACTTTTTACATTTTGTGCTTAAAGCTCGGATAGACCTTGGTGCTTTCCTATGCTTGTCGCCTTTGACAACACTGCTAAGAAGTCTGAAACATATCCTTTGCATAATTAAGAAACATCATTGTCTTCTCTATTTATCAGAGATTTCGCTTCTATATTAAATCCGATATGCCATCATTGGAAGGTAGAGGAGAATGATAAATATTTGCAATGGAAGATTCAGTATTGTATCAGCTAGCACTAGAACAGGTCAACAGGATATCAGATGGACTGACCTTACCAGCACATTACTACTTTAGTTTCACTTTGGGTATTCTATAGATTCATCGCTGAATTGACTTATTTTGTTAACAAGTTAAGATCCTTAGAGTATAGTCCTTCAGAAGGTGGCTGCCTTCATTTAACTAGTGTGTCATGTTGCTTTCCTTGTGTTTTTCTTCTCTTTACATGCTTTTCCTTCACAAGGTAGGGGTAAGACCTGGATACACAATACTCTCCTCAGACCCCACCTGTGGGACCACACTGGGTTTGTTGTTGTTATTGTTGCAGTTTAATTTAATCAACGTGTCGATTTTCACATGGAGTGTGTATCTCGTTGACAGGTATGCAGCCGATTATGGCATGTTCCACTTCTGCATAGGAGACACTGAACATGACTGGAGAGAGGGATCTGAACAATACAAGTTCATTGAGGAATGCTTTGCATCAGCGAATAGACACAAACAACCATGGTTGATTTTCTCCGCTCATCGTGTTCTTGGTTATTCTTCCAATGATTGGTATGCTAAGGAAGGCTCATTTGAAGAGCCTATGGGAAGGGAGCACTTACAAAAACTCTGGCAGAAATATAAGGTTGATATGGCATTCTTTGGACATGTCCATAACTATGAAAGAGTTTGCCCAATTTACCAGGTATTCAATTATATTTCTACACATAAAGTGGGTATTATAGAACTATGATTTATTCAGGAAAATGTCTTACATGTAGAACTTGCCTAATTTTTGCTCTTTTTCGCAATATTTACTGATTTTGACCGAAGGGGAGCCTTGGAGCAACGATTAAGTTGTCTCCATGTGACCTATAGGTCAGGGGTTCAAGCTGTGGAATCAGCATCAGTAGGCTGCTTACATCACACCCCCTTGGGGTCCGGCCCTTCTCCGAAACTAGCGTGAACGTGAAATGCTCTGTACACCGGGCTGCCCTTTTATTTATTGATTTCGACTCTACTTGATCTTACACATTTTTCTTATTTTTAACATAATTCAATTAGTGACAATTCACTACTCCTTTTGGTCCCCTCTTCATACTATATATACTAGAATTTGATCATTCTCCTTCTCTCCTTGTTGCATTTCTATGCAGTTGTATTGTACCTGTCGATGCTGCAGTTCATGTACTTGTACTTGTTTTCATGATTTTAGTATTTTATGTGTAGAACGCATCATTATTTCTTCATAAGCTAGTTTTAACGTTAATGATATCTGAATAACAAGTTTGGATAGGCACCTCTAGTTAAATATTTTCTTGGATTTTTTGTTGAAACCATAAACCTTTTCCTACTAAACATTGCACAACCCATTCAACCCTTTGAAAGTAAAAGAACAAGAATTTGCAGCAAATTTTGAAATGACACTGTTATTTCACTTAGATGTTTGAAAAATCACTCATTTTATTGCTGTCAAATTGTTGTATGAACAGAATCAATGTGTGAACAAGGAGACGTCACACTACTCGGGCGTAGTGAACGGAACAATCCATGTTGTTGTTGGCGGAGGAGGAAGCCATTTGAATAAATTCACCACTATTAACACCACATGGAGTGTATTCAAAGATTATGACTATGGATTTGTCAAACTTACAGCATTTAACCAATCTTCCCTTCTCTTTGAGTACAAGAAGAGCAGAGATGGTAAAGTGTATGATTCTTTTACAATCTCAAGAGACTATAAGGATGTCTTAGCTTGTGTCCATGATGGCTGTGAACCAACTACTTTGGCTAGTTAAACTCGTCGTGTCTAGAGTTTATGTAGCAAGGAATAAGTACCTTTAAGTTTTCTTTCTTTTTTGTTTAACCATCTAGTATGTAACCTGGCTAATTCGAATTCCCGTTGCGTAAGTCCACTAAAGGGGGAATGAGTACCTTTAAGTTGGTTCTAGAGATATTACTATCTATATCTTGCCTTATGTTTCCTTGTCTTTCATATTGCCTCCTGTTAAGTGGACGTAATTATGTAAACAACCATTTTTTCTTAATTTCGAAAAAATATATATATATATATCTACCTTATGGAAGGAAGTCATTTCTTTTACAAATATCTTAACTCTAACTCTGTCTGACTTATTTAAGCCAATACTTAAATATTATCATCACTTTTAATATTTAATTTTTTTTATTAGAACACTATTCAATTTGCAGACATTGTTATCCATCTTTCGTTAATATCTTTGGGAATACATTTTCCATTTACCAACCAATTAAACAGTTTTAACTCACTTTTCTTTTTTTGAGAAATTGGAATACATATTATTAATACTAAGAACTAGTCACATTACATGCCATAGAGATGCCACTTAGGGCATTATGATTGCCAAGTTACTTAGTACCAGTGTTTTAAAAGGCGTTTTCGGAGTGAGCCCTGGGGCGAGGTATACCAAAAATATCTCGAGGCGATAGTGTGGAGCGAAAGTCTCAAGAGGCGTACGCCCAGCAATTCAGGGCGTACGTTCGGGAGTTCGGGGCGTACGCTTGGACTTTCGAGGCGCTTTTTTTTAATGAGGCGTAAGCCCCAGAGACTTTTTCAAATTAAAACAAAATTTGTTGAATAAGTCATTTATATAATACTCAAATTCTCAAAATTCAGCTTGGTAATTACTCAAAGGTTTTAAAAAGTAATTAAAATGTATTAAATTTAAAAGTCAAGAACTTTTTTATTGATTAAAGCCCTAATTCATGGTCTTTTTCAATTTTTTATCTTGTCCGTTAGTCTACTAATATCTCCCAAAAACAACGAATATTCAATTTCTTTTTTACAAATACAAAGAGAACTCCATTTTTCTTCATAGCAGCAAGTTCAAAGTTCAAATTGCAGGTTAGTCATTCTTTCTGTTCCTCCATGTAGAAAACTTTATTCTTTTCGGCTCAAGTTACTTTTGCTTATAAGTAGCATATAATAGATTCTTTTGACTAGTCTTTTGTGGGGATGAAGTACATCTATATATATATATATATATATATATATATTTCACATATTTATAGTTTTCTTCAATTTTTATGCAATTTTACCTGTTTATAAATATTTATTGTAATTATATTATTTTATAAAATATTAAAAATTAAATACCTATGGGGCTTACGCGTCGTGCCTTACGCCTCTTCAAGGCATATGTAAAACGCCACACCCACACCTTTTAAAACATTGCTTATTACATATATTATACGAAAGTAGTCTGACAAATGAAATTTTACCTCTGTCCGCCAAAAACTGAGTTTGGAGAGCAAAATTCTTGACTTGGTTTAGGTTGGACTGCTTGGAAGCTTCCTTTGCTAAAAGGTGAGACACTTGGTTTGCTTCCCTGAAGTTATGCCTGACTATCACCTTCTCTGGTCGGAGCATCAACCACCTGCAATCACAAATAATGGTATTATACGTTGGATAACCATGATCAAGGTATTTGAGCACGTGAGTCTGTTTCAATTTCCAAGGGTTTCAATTGGAGATCCCATGCGAGTGGAAGGCCATGTTTCAGAGTCATTAGTTCTGCCGGAAGAGGTGTTGCTGCATGCGTGTAATTATAGAAACCAACAACCCAATCTCCCAAGCTGTTGCGAATTACCCCACCTAGACCACAACGCAACTTCTTAGCTTTGAATATCCCATCTATGTTAAGTATTAGCTCACTTTCAGTACAACATCATGTACACAATGGTTCAAATATGATTGAAAAAGCAACATGTTGTTTACCAAAGTTTAATCTAACTTCCATAGTTACAATTTGAATTTCCGCTGTTCTTTTTTCATTGTCAAATAACGTTCACTTACTTTAAAAAAAGATATAGGCTAGGGAATATAACTTCTTTTTATTAAACTTCTACGTAAGTGTCTAGGTTACTAACCATTTATTTAGGTTATAAATTAATGATATTAAATCAAATAATTTATAATTATTTTTTAAGTAACCTAATTATTTAAATAATTTTTACATCATCAATACATAAAACTTAAAACTCTTTCCAAGAAAAAAAAACATTAATTGTTGATGTGATGAGTGATCAAGTTTGTAATATTCTACCCAAAAAAGTCTGTATCAATAAATTAAATAAGGATCTTCAAGTTCTAAACTTTTACATAGTAGCACTGCATCTTTGCAAGAAATTTTTTATGGGGAAAGAGAAGTACCATAGTCAGGACTGCTTAACGATAGATAGCAATTGAAAACAATTAATAGTTGCAAACTTTATTATTTCCTTATATTTATTATTTCTTGTGTGGTGACATTGACAGTGCAATAAATCTACTTTTCACATTTTTAATTTTTTATTTCAATTTTCTTAGTTATTAATAAAAGTTTGCCTAATATTTTAAAACTTTGAATTACACTAATCAAAGTTTTAAATTAGTAATAGAACTTTTGACAACAAGATCTAAGGTAGTGTATTAAAATACATGACTAATAAGTAAGTTTTTCACATTTTTAAATTAAGAAAATGTGTTTTCTTCTAATCAACTAAATCAAATGTTTTGATGTATATTTCATTCTTAGGAAAGTGATAGAAATGATAACAGTAAGGTGATCATATATGAAGAGGTTTATTTACAAACATGTCAAATTTTACATACAAAAAAGATAAGAAATACCCCTAACATATAGAATACGGCTCACCAATATCCTTTGTTAACCTCTTGGATTTAAATTAAATATCTTTAAAAAGATTATTGAGAGACTCTAATGCCACTTCTGATGATTTACTTCCACTGAAAATTATGTCCTTGTGTTCCTCACGCATTACGTTGTTATAATACAATATTGAAGTTGTATTCGATGAATAAAAGATGATAGTGTTACTTTCTTTTTACCGTAGCTACAACAACCTTAAAACCATTAAAATCATCCTCCGGAAAATTCTAAGCATCATTGATTTCCCCCAATGTCTCTGTATGGATCTTCGGAACTCTCCTCAAAAGTTGGTTTTCGATTGCCGCTGAGAACAAACAGCTTTCAGTCAATCGCAGCCATGAAGGGGTCGAATCGGGATATTTTCTTGGAGCAAGAAATTTGAGCCCATCTTTAGTTAGGGTTTTTGATGTTACACTTATACAATGACCTAGAAAGGTCATTGGTCTCGTTGACAATTCCCCCGCCTAGTAAATTTCATCACCAATCATGGCCCACCCTCCTTGCCTTTCCAACTCCATCTCGATGACGACGTGAAGCTCCTCCGTGCTATCCACACGGTATCACACATATTCTTTTGACTTGGAATTTCGGCCTTGAATAATATGGCAGTCATTAAAGAAGCGCAATGATAGTATATTTTTTTTGACCTGGTTAGAATAGGATCTAAAAAGAAACTAAACTGCAAAAGATATTAAATTAAAAAAATAAACTATAATTAAAAATCAAACTCCATTGATAACAGAAGAAAAGGGAGCAGAAGGAGGAGGATGGAGAAGAAGGAAAGAGAAAGAGAAGGGAAAGAGGAGAGAAGGAAACATGAATGAAAAGAGTGAAAGAATGCAAATGTATTTTTTGTTGGGTTATTCTCTATTCAGGGCTAGTTGGAATTGGACCCTCTCTTGCCAATATGATCAAAGATCGTTTTCCTTAACTAAACAATGCATTTTTGCACGATTTGGTTATTATCTTTTAGCGTAATTTGAAAATATTGACGAAGACTATCAATTTTATATTCTCATATCAAATGCTTCAACAAAAAAATTGTAGAGTAATTAGGACGATAGACACAAAACATACCTACTGCCTGACATGTGTCCTCCCAATACAATAAATTTATCCTTTTTGTATACACTTTCATCTAAATATTTTTTTATTATCCGGGTTATTTAAGAATCAATGGTAAAATTCTACTTCATAGTTTTTTTATATTGAGTCTCAGGTTAGACAATCTTTGACTAGCTAGCTGTGATCTTTTTTTTCACCCTTCACTTCCAACCAGGAGGTTGTGAGTTCGAGTCACCCCAAGAGCAAGGTGAAAAGTTTTTGGCGGGAGGGAGCCGAAGATCTATCGGAAACAGCCTCTCTATCCTAGGGTAAGGGTAAGGTTTGCGTACAAACTACCCTCCCCAGACCCCACTAGTGGGATTATACTGAGTTGTTGTTGTAGTAATTAGAGTATTATTATGCGTGAATATATATGATCAAATTCATTAACTAAATAATGCATGTGTGTGCTTTATGACTGAATTTATTTGCATTTTTTGGTTATCATCTTTATCGAATTATTTTCCGTATAGGTGACTTTTTTAACCCAATTCCTTGTTGGAAAATGGATATAAATGGTGAAGGCGCCAAGTATACACCCAATAAATACAAGTACAAAGAATAAGCGTGAATCGTAAGACCAATAATAATAATACTCTATAGCGTAGTCCTCTGTACGTAGTTGCTACAATTTTACTTTCCTATCTCGTTCACTTTATACTTTGGTAATATTTCACATTTATATATTGATACTCCAATTGATCTTACCAAGATATAAAATAAGATTTACGTTCAAAAACGGCTGTTTCGCAGATAAAAATTTTACAATGTTTTTATCTATTGATATAGACGTAAAGTACTTAATGATTTTTATTATTTCGCCGAAAGGCAAACCAAAATAAATATTGTATGTTGTCATAAATACTACTATTGCCTTAAACTTTTATCTCTGAAATGACAATAATAATTGTAGGCATGTAAAATTTATTGGATTCAAGTTCAATAAATAATTTGGATTATATTTTAAATATGCTAGTCCAAATAAGTATTATGGGCTAATATAATTGGATTAATTACATAATTCAATATATATGGATTAAATAAATAGGTCCAAATTCATTGGGCTAGCCCATTTAGTTGGGTTACAAATGATGACCCCATTTCTTTAGGCCCAAGATATCATCTTCCTAGAGGCCCAGTTTGGTGTCACACGTGAAATGATGTGGCACGCCAAGTCAAGCGGAAGAGCCAATAGGATCATGCCACGTGTCAAAATGACAAGGCCATCCCAAGTCAAATTAAAGGACCAATGAAATCGTGCCATGCGTCAAAATGACAAGGCCATGCCAAGTCAAATTAAAGGGCCAATAAAACCGCGTCACGTGTGCAAGTGACATGTTCTGGCCAATCAAATGCGGTCTTGTCACACTTCAATTTAATTGGTCGGAAAGAGTTTGTTCTTATCATATCTCTTCCCTCCCACAATTATAAATAGGGGTTTTCATAACTCCGAGAAGACACCAGAAGTTATAACAAGAAGCAAGAGAGAGCTCGTGGATCAAACGCCGAAGATTTCTCTAAAAGCTACAAGCATTCAAGTGTTCTAAGAATTAAAAGATCAAGGCGAAGATTCAAAAATAAGCTGCAAGCCCTTGGATTAAATATACGCCAAGATCGAGATCAGGCCTCAAGCACTTGGATTAAAATAAAATAAAATTCAAGATTAAGCTCGAAGGCTCTTTTATTAACTGTTGAAAAGTAGAATTAGAGGATTCATAGAGATTGTAACACTCAAATATTTGAAATAAAATACTATGATTGTTGCAATATTTTTTGGTCTTGATTTTATTTTCTCGACACAATTTATTTGTCTACAAAATCTAGCACGCCCAGTGGGACAATCTCTACCTCTCATCTCAACTTTTTAATCGCCAAAGTTTAAGAACATCAAAATGGTTTCAAAGAAAATCAGCCCCGGATCAACTTCCACCAAGGCTGTTAACTCCAGGTTCTATGTTGATGTGGAAAGCATCCTCGATGTTACCTTTGGAAGCTTCGGACCAGTTACGAGGAGCAAAGCAAGCTCTTTAGGATAACAAGCACCCCAAGTGTTGTCCGCATCAACCCCTATTTTCGGATCTTCATCCTTAAAAAGAGCAAGATCTTTCACAAACGCACCCGAAGGAGGAAGCGATGTTGCTGAAAAGACCAAGAAAACTCTTTCTCTGCTTGACCTCTCCGGATCTAAGTACTCTGTTGTGAAGGAAGATGATGATGTTTCAAGTGATGGACCCTCACCACTTACACCGCATAGCGTGAGCCATTCGAGAATCAATCTGTATGACAATCCATGCTACTCCCCATCATCTACAACAATCATGCAAGCCATAGTGACAAACACTTCATCTGTGGAAGAGCTGTTGGCAAACTTGACGGAAGCAATCGCTATCTTGACCAAGTGTATGCAAAATTAAGATGCTAGAATTGACAAGCTAACATACAGCCTGGGAATCTTGATGGAAGAAGAATCCACCCATGCACCTGGCAAGCTCCCAGAAGTTCCAGAGATTGATTCTCCCCCAAGACGAGTAGCATCCACTAAGGCTATCCCTGTCTCATCTGAAGGGATGATTCCCATCGATCAACTGAAAGAGTTCATTGAAGGAACTATTAAGAATAAATATGAAGTTGCTGCCAAGTCCTCCCTTACATACGCAAAGCCGTACACTGTAAGGATCGATACATTGAAGATGTCTGCTGGCTATCAACCTCCAAAGTTTCAACAGTTTGATGGTAAAGGCAATCTAAAGCAACATATGGCGCACTTTGTCTGCTCGCTTATGGAGATTACCTCGTCAAACAGTTTGTCCGCTCGCTAAAAGGAAATGCTTTTGATTGGTATACAGACCTCGAGGAGGGATCTATTAATAGATGGGATCAATTAGAGCAAGAGTTCCTCAATCGCTTTTATAGCACAAGACGCACTGTGAGCATGGTGGAATTCACAAATACTCGTCAACGGAAGGGTGAACCAGTTATCGACTTTATCAATCATTGGAGGAATGCAAGCCTCAACTGTAAAGACAGGTTTAGTGAAGCTTCTGGCATAAAGATGTGCATCCAAGGCATGCATTGGGGATTGCGCTACATCTGCAAGGTATCAAGCCTAGAACATTTGAAGAACTTGCAACTCGTGCCCATGACATGGAATTGAGCATGGCCTCGGCTGGAAATGAAAGGTTGCCCATCTATGAACCTCACAAAGGGAACAATAAGCAAAAAGTCAGGAAGTGGGGCAAGTTCGTACCCAAGTCTGAAAGCAAAGAAGCTATGAATGTCAACACATTACCTGTGAAGTTCACGACAAAGGTGAGCAAGAAGCAGAGTATGAAATCCACTTCTTTTCAAGATAAGCCAAGTGGAAAGTTGACTCTAAAAGAAATGCAAGAGAAAGAGTACCCATTTATGGATTCTGATATGCCAGCCATTTTTGAAGAACTCCTCGAGTTAAATCTCATTGAACTTCCGAAGATGAAGCGGCCAAATGAAGCTGGGAAAACTGATGACCTAAATTACTACAAATATCATCGACTTGTGAGCCACCCTTTGGAGAAGTTCTTTGTCTTCAAGGACAAAGTTATGGACTTGGCTCGTGAAAAGAAGATTGTGCTTGAAGATGAAAAAGCAAGCGCAAACCAAGTCTCTATCACATTTGGCTCATTCAGGCCAGATGAATTATGTAGTTTTAAAGAAAGAAAAGATGAAGAATTACTGGAGAACAACAAAGTTGAACACGATCAACCTGATGGTGATGAAGGTTGGACGTTGGTGACTCATCGTAGGCGCCACAAAATGAGCCCACGAAAAGAATCAATAGAACAACCAAAAAGAAAAATAATGGTGAAAAGACCAAGGAGATGGAATCCAGTTAAGCATTTGAAGAAAGTAAAAGTTGAGGTGCACCATCCTCAAAATCTACGACATCCAGTGACCTTGGAAGACTTCTTGTCATGTTGGTTCCGCATGAAGATGTTTTGTGATGGTATTGAGGCCTCTTGTTGCAATTCTGATAAAGGGGAAGAAAAGAGTGATGACCTACCGTTGGCACCATCTTCAGAAAATCTCATCGAGTCTATTCCTCAAGAAGTTAACGCGTGTGAGGAAAAAGTCACGTTCACAAATGACGATCTTCTGCTAGGTGACACTCTTCATAACCGCCCATTGTACCTGGTTGGCTATATGCGTGATGAAAGGGTAAATCGAATTTTAGTTGATGGAGGATCCTCAGTGAACATCTTGCCAATTCGCACTGTAAAAGAACTTGGTATTCCCATGAATGAACTCTCAGAAAGTCGTGTGATGATCTAAGGATTCAACCAAGGGGGCAAAGAGCCATAGACGTGATCAGGCTGGGAATCACCATTGAAGATATGCAATCAAGTGCATGGATTCATATGATCGATGCAAAGACTTCATACAATGTCTTGCTTGGAAGGCCTTGGATACATGAGAATAAAGTAGTTCCATCTACCTACCATCAATGTTTAAAATACTACGAGGGTGAAGTCGAGAAGAAGACAGTTATTGATGATGAGTCATTCACCGAGGCTGAGTCATACTTCACCGATGCAAAGTTCTACTTGAAGAACCGCATTGTGAAGGAGCTAAAAGCTGATGATGGCATAAAAAACAAGAATGACAAGCCCACAACTAAAAGAGTTGAGGTGACTACTGGTAGAGCCAAAGCTATTACTGAGGAGGTACAACCTAACTCGAATAAATCTTATAGAGGGGATATTGCGTCTTATGGCAAGAAAGTAACTCATGCGCTCTAATATGTCCCTAGAAGGAAGAAAGATGAAGGTGAATCATCTAATCTCGAAACTAACATGCTAAAGGAGTTAACTCTTCCGGTAAAACGAATTGAGGCAGTAAAGTTGTCCTCAAAACCACTTACAGGGTTTGTGGCCCAAAATCGTTTGCAGAATGTGGCACTCCCTACAAAGCAGACAGATGAAGGTTTTGATCCTAACGCTTACAGGCTATTTGCAAAAGCTGGATACAATCCCAATGAGCCATCAAAGTTAGGGAAGCTCTCATCAGAAGCTACTACGAGGCAACCACGTGAAGGTTTGAGATATAAACAACCCTCACTAGTGCGCATCTCCATAAGAAGGGCAAGCAATAATTATATCACTGTAGAAGATGAATCTACCGCTTCTAACAGGCCTTCTGTATTTGATTGACTTGGAAAATCAACTGTGAGGACTTTTGTATTTGAGAGATTGGGTCCATTAAAGAAGGGGAACAAGTTCCAGAGAAATTATCAAAGCATAAGAACACCCGGTTCACCCAGAATCCAGAAGATCTCTAAGGATTTCCAAAGTTTGGTTCCTTCTAGAATGAGGCGACAAACAAAACTTGTGGTTTCATGTAAAGAAGTACTGAAGGTAAAGCCATATACTGTGGTCTACACTAAGGAACGTGATGAAGATGGAGAAAGTGTGGGTTCGTCGTATCACATTAATGCACTAGGCGAGAATGGTGTTTCATCTCTAATGGAGAATGATGAGAAATTGGAGGATGTTTCACCATGTTACCACATATCCTTCAACAATGGGGACCCTCAATATGATGAAGATGCGAAAGATGCTCCACCTGAACTTGAAGAAGGGGTGAAGACAATAGTTGATACCTTAAAAGAAGTTAACCTTGGCACCGATGAAAAACCAAGACCAACCTACCTAAGTGCTTTACTAGAAGTTGATGAAGAAGGCACTTATATTGAGTTACTCAAGGAGTTCAGGATGTCTTTGCTTAGAGTTACAAAGTGATGTTTGGCTTGGACCCGAAAGTAGCAGTCCATCACCTTGCAGTCAAGAATGGTTCTCGTCCTGTTAAACAAGCTCAAAGGCGCTTTAGGCCGGGCTTGGTTCCCTTGATTGAAACCGAAGTTAACAAACTAATCGAAGTTGGCTTTATTCGTGAAGTAAAATACCCAACATGGGTTTCAAGTATTGTCCCTGTAAGGAAGAAAAATGTCCAGATTCGAGTGTGCGTTGACTTCAGGGATCTCAACAATGCATGTCCGAAAGATGAATTTCCGCTTCCTATTCCAAAGCTGATGATCGATGTTACTATTAGGTACGAGGTAATGTCATTTATGGGCGGTTCATCGGTCTATAACCAAATTCGCATGGCGCCAAAAGATGAAGAGCTTACTGTATTCTGTACCCCCAAGGGTATTTATTGCTACAATGTAATGCCTTTTGGCTTGAAGAACGTTGGTTCTACTTACCAAAGGGCTATGCAGAATATTTTTGATGATCTTCTCCACAAGAATGTTGAATGCTATGTTGACGACTTGGTGGTAAAATCAAGAGAGAAGAGCGACCACTTGAAAGACTTCAGAATGGTGTTTGAGTTGCTCTGTAGGTACCAACTTAGGATGAATCCATTGAAATGTGCCTTTGGAGTTACTTCTGGAAAGTTCCTTGGTTTCATTGTCCGATATCGAGGGATCAAAATTGATCAAGACAAAGTGGATGCCATTTTGAAGATGCTTGAGCCTCGCGATATTCATGAATTGAAAAGTTTGCAAGGAAAGCTAGCATACCTTAGGAGATTCATCTCAAACCTAGCTGGGAGGTGCCAACCATTCAGTCGCCTCATGAAAAAAGGTGTTCCTTTCAAGTGGGACCAAGCTTGTAGTAATGCCTTTGAAAGTATTAAAACTTACTTAATGAAGCCTCCAGTTTTGGCAGCCCCTATACCTGAAAAGCCACTGATACTATATATTTCAGCACAAGAAAGGTCTGTTGGAGCGTTGTTGGCCCAAGAAAATAGTGAGGGGAAAGAAAACTCTCTTTACTACTTGAGCAGGATGATTAAACCAAATGAGCTAAATTATTCGCCAATTGAAAAGTTGTGTTTGGCGCTAGTCTTCTCAATTCAAAAGTTGAAGCACTACTTTCAAGCTCATGTTGTTCGTCTTGTTTCTAAAACAAATCTCATCAAGTTCGTGATGTCAAAACATGTTCTTAGTGATCGACTAGCTAGATGGTATCTCCAATTTCAACAATTTGAGATTTTGTACATCCCTCAAAAGGCTATAAAAGGACAAGCATTGGCAGACTTCTTAGCAGATCATCCGATACCTGATGACTGGGAGCTAACTGACGAACTACCTGATGAGGATGTAATTGTCGTTGAAGTTCAACCTCCTTGTAAGATGTACTTTGATGGTGTTGCGCATCGCGGATGAGCTGTTGCTGGCGTAGTATTTGTCACTTCCCAAGGTGAAGTCTTACCCTACTCCTTCACCTTGACACAACTTTGTTCCAACAATGTTGCTGAGTTTCAAGCATTAATACTTGGGCTTGAAATGGTTGTTGATATGAAGCATTTGCAGTGGCAAGTCTTTGGTGACTCCCAGTTGGTGATCAACCAGCTTTTAGGTAGTTACAAGGTCAAGAAACCTGAACTACGCCCATATCATGATTATGCTAAAAATTAATGGGGTGGGTCGGTGACGCAACTATTCAACATGTGCATAGGAAAGTAAACAAGAAGGCTGATGCTTTAGCTGCCCCACCTTCATCGTTAATCCTACCTGATCAAGTGCAAGTTACTATCTGCCAAAAATGGGTAGTACCACCACCAAATGAGGGGGAAAGTGGAGAAAAAGAACTCGAGCATCTAGTCGCGGTTTCTGAAGCTGAGAAGGAAGAATGGCGACAACCCATTATCGACTACTTAAGCTATGGGATACTTCTAGAAAATCCAAGGAGAAGGACTGAAATCCGTCGTCACACCTCGTTTCCTTTACTACAAAGATACTCTATACATAAGATCCTTTGAGGGAGTACTCTTGTGATGCTGAGTGGAAGATGAAGCACTCCAAGCTTTGCAAGAAGCACATTCTGGTGTATGTGGGTCATACCAGTTTGGACCAAAGCTCCACTTTCATATAAAAAGGATAGGATATTATTGGCCAACGATGGTAAAAGATTGCTTGGTCTACTCTCGAAGATGCAAGGCTTGTCAATTCCATGCAAATTTTATTCATCATGCTCCTAAAGTGTTACATCCGACTGTTGCAGCATGGACATTTAATGCTTGGGGACTAGATGTTGTTGTACCATTGCCAAAATCCTCTGGTGGACACTTATACATCTTGGCTGCAACTGACTACTTCTCAAAATGGGCCGAAGCTATTGCGCTTAAGGAAGTAAAAAAGGAAAATATTACAAGTTTCATTCGAGTAAACATAATTTATCACTTTGGCATTCCTCGTTACATAATAATGGATAATGGCAAGCCATTCGACAATAAGTTGATGAACAAGATTTGTGATCTCTTTGGCTTCAAGCGACGTAACTCTTCTATGTACAATATTGCCGCCAATGGTCTAGCTGAGGCATTCAACAAGACTCTATGCAACTTGTTAAAGAAAGTCGTCTCTAAATCCAAACGAGATTGGCATGACCATATGGAAGAGGCTCTGTGGGCATATATGACAACTCACTGCACGCCAACACAAGCGACCCCTTATGTACTCATTTATGGAGTCGAAGTCGTCTTACCACTCGAGCATCAAATACCTTCATTACAATTAGCTATCCAAGAAGGGATCACTGATGAAGAAAATGCTCGACTTCGATTAGCAGAGTTGGAGGCTTTTGATGAGAAGAGGTTGGAAGCTCAATAGAGTCTTGAATGTTATCAAGCTCGATTGTCTCATGCCTTCAATAAAAGAGTTCGCCCAAGATCCTTTCAAGTAGGAGATCAAGTCTTTGCCGTACGAAGACCCATAATTACTTCCCATAAAACTGTAGGGAAGTTCACTTCAAAATGGGATGGGCCATATGTCGTACAAAAAGCTTACTCAAATGGGGCTTACAAGCTGGTTGATGCAGATGGCATGAGAATCGGCCCTATCAATGGCAAGTTTTTGAAGAAGTCTTATCCTTGAAGTTGCAACGCTCCTTGATGCATGAGCCTAAACTGTATGTTCTTATACTCCTGGCCCGCATGAGTCTAAACTGTGTACGGCCCAACAAAAAAAAAGATTCTGCTAGGTTGAAAACCTCAAAAGAGGCGGCCTAGGCAAAAGTTAGGACATAAAAGAAAAGAGTCAGTTAGGTTAAAAACCTTGAAAGAGGCGGCCTAGGCAAAAGTTAGGACATAAAAAATAATAAAAATAAAAAATAAAAAAATCACCCATTCTGAACTACGGTATGACTTGATCCTCTTCACTGAGGTACGTAGGCAGCTTAGAGTTTCATTCTGAGTTCAGTCGCATGAGTTCAAAAGATACATAGTGCCCCAATCATCGTTCGAATGAAGTACGATGGAATGTAATCCATTCAATTAGCACTTGATTTGGCTGAGATACCAGTTTTCTGTTAAAAGCTTTGGATCTCATTTGATTTAAAGGGGGCAATCTGCTATGGTAAAATGGTGTCTTCACTAAAATGATGACAATATTTGCATCAAAGTCTGGGGATTCGCTATGTCTTCATGTTCGTATAACCTTCAAGTTTGTTGGTTTTCATATCCGCTCACCGCCCTAAAAAAAGAGGGAAGAGAAGAGAGGCATCAAAAGGGAACACACATATAAGAAGAAAGATTCCTGGGCACAACGTTTCAAATTTAGTGAGACTTGAACCCAAGATATTTGTGAGAATGAAGCTCTTGAATTTCGATTGATAGCAAGAAAAACGTCTTGTGATCCCGAGGCTTCCATACCAAAACATAAAAGTTTTGGCAAAGTCACGCCAATTCGAAACTATGGTTCGTGATTTCGACATTCCTACATCAAGATATAAAAGTTTTGGTGAAGTCATGTAAGTTTGAAATCGTCAGCATGTCGGAATTTTGCGTTAACTATAAAATCTTATCTGAAACTATCCTTAAGGTATTAAATCTTGAAATTTGTATATGATATTTTGAAGTTTGGTTTTCGATAAATCTAACGGTACATGATTTCAATGTTCCTACACTAAGATACAAATATTTTGGTGAAGCTGCGCAAATCTGAAACTATCAACGTATCAGAATCTAAAGATAGATTCAAAATAATATCTGGGATGATTCTCAAAATATTTGATTCCGAATTTTAGATATATCTTAGATCTTGAATCCTATTTTCCATAAAATCAAGCGGTTCATGATTTTGATATTTTCACACCAAGATATAAGTTTTTTGGTGAAACTGCGCAACTCTGAAACTATCAACATGTCAGAATCTAAAGTTAGATTTAAAATAATTTATGGGATGATTCTAAAAAATTTTGATTTCAAATTTTAGATATGTCTTTTTGAAGTCTAGTTTTCATAAAATTAAACGGTTCACAATTTCGACATTTTTACACTAAGATATGAATTTTTTGGTGAGACTGCGCAAATCTTAAATTTTTAACGTGGTGGAATCTAAAGTTGGTTTCAAAATATTACATGCGGCGATTCTCACAATGTTTGATTTCGAATTTGGATATGTCTTAGATTTTAAAGTTTAGTTTCTAAAAAATCAAATGGCTCATATTTTTGACGTTCTCACATTGAGATATATATCTCCTACCACAAAAGGTGTAAAGGTGATGAACAATATTATCCTCAAAGAAAAAGGAGGATGTATCTCCAAATACAGAGAACTTCGAGACATGAACGCCAACGACGTTTAAAATAAAGATAAGTTCTATTATGTGGATATCAATACATCATGATAAGCAAAGAACTATTGATATTGAACCTCAAATAAAAAAGGGGATATTTATGAAAACGCGTGACATAAAGTAAAACGAATAGAGTTTTTATTTCTAAGAATAGCCGCTAGTTAATCAAATGCAAAATAAAAAAAAGGCGAACAAAATACTCTATATAGACTAATCTAAATACAAATTGTAATTGACCAAGTCTTTAAGGGTTGACTCTAGGTATTGTTTCTTCATCTCCACGTCGGCCAAGTCATCAGCAGTTGCCAAGGAAATATCAGAACATCTACGGTACTCCTCTTCAGCAGATGAGACTCTAGATTCAATATCTTCAACCTCTTTCTTGGCAATACCTCGAAGAGCTCTTAACTGTTTCACCTTCTCCTTGGCCTCTTTGAGAGACTAACTGGTGGAAGATAATTTCTCGACCTTCTCCCCTTTCTCAATCAAGACAAGATCAAGATGTTTCTTGGTGTTTAAAAATGACTCTGATTTTTCAACATCCACAACTTTGTCAGAAAGAGTTGATCTTGCCTAGTCATATGAAGTGGCAAGCTCAAAGAAAGACGTCAATAGGTCTTTGAGAGGGGAAATATCCACACCCTTTCCGTCCATCTCCTCGAGAATCACTTGGATCTCGAATTGAAGAGAAGAAGCATTATTTGCTGTAAGATCCTTGAGTTTGGCATGAATTTTAGCCTAGGGATTCAAAATGAAATCCTTGCGAAGAGTCAAGACAACCTTTCTTCCATCAAAGATAGACATCGTTGGTGTTGATCGTTGATGAAAATTAGGTGTGATCTCTGTTATGCCTGTTAAAATAGGAGGCTTATCCTCCCTGTTATACTCTTGAAGCGTGATCTCTAAAGGCGTAGCAGTAACTGGCCCAGTGGTATTCACCAAAGATTGCAAGTGATTTTCAAGGAAGTTTTCATGCACTCTTTCCCACCAAGAGTTATAATCGGATGAGACATACTTCTTTATCTTGGGCATAATAGGGGGAAATGTGGCCTTTGACCTACTTTTAGACAAAACACAAATTCGTAAAATTTCTAATCCTTTGTCTAAAGAGCACTCACGAAAATCTTGATCCAAGCAACCAGGGATGTCTTGATAAAAACCGAATTGACGACTGAAGCGATGAGGGCTATAAGGCTCCACGATGAAGGTAGATCCATTTCTCAAAGGAAGGTAATTCGAGCGAATACTCATAAAATAATTTGACTCGGACTCTTCCTCATTACCATCATCACGATAATTATATGGTTGACAATTACTTGGTATTGTGGAAGTCCATGCGCCACTTTCTCCTCCATGAATACGTTTTCTCGCGTATTCATTCCCAAAGTATCTCGTTGTTCCCTCACCTGAATATATGGTCATCAGAGGAGTAGCCGGCCTATATCTTAGAGAAAAATGAGTCTTGAAGTAACATGCCAACCAACCATACACATAATGAATTGGGAAGTAAAATCTAGAAGGATCGAGTGGTGAGCCATTTGAAATTGTGTTTAATTCCCTGTTGATGCTAGCTAAGACTGGAACGGCGAGGTTAATTCTTTCCCCACATGCTAGAAGGCCTGCAATCTTGAAAGTTTTAGGCCGAATGAAGTCGCCTTCTTTTGTAGGGAGCACAAAGACACAAAAATAGCATGATAAAAAAGCAGTCAAGTATACTTCGTCTTTCTTGTCACTTCTAACACCAAGTTTAACAAATAGTGCATCTTCAACTTCCGACCAATTGACCATTTTATCTATGGCTCCAGTAGGGTTGTGTGTTGATTTAGGACGAGCTGACTTCTTTTCTTTTCTCGCTGGAGGTTGTTCATACTTTACAACCTTTTGCACCAAAACTCTATCCATCTTCTCATATGGACGTCATGATTTTTAGTGTTTCCCTTTCGGAATTGGTAATATGGATCAAACAATTGCTGGCAGGCTTGTGGAAGGAATATTTTATCCTTGTCATAAGCACTTGTAAGTTCTCCAGTATTTGGAATAACTTCCTCATAAGGATACCCCATTAAAGGCAGACCCCCAATAGTGCACAAGTCCCAAAGGTATATGGATAACTCTCCAACTGAGGTAAGCAACGTGTTTGTAAGAGGATACCAAGCCTCACAAAAGGCATCCATGATACTTGTAGAATGATCATAAATAAACAATGAGGCATAGACAACATTGTAAATATTGGTGACCCTCAATGTTCGATGGTTCCTACTAAGGATATCTTCGGTCCACTCCCAATAGCTGGGAATATAATGAAATTCGCCACCAAAAGTTAAGGAATCACTCCAATGTACTTCTCCTTTGAGGATTCGTTGTCCTAAGCATGGGAGGGAACTTGCCACATTCTTAAATTTATGATTATGGTAACAAAGAGTCCATGTGTTGAATTTACGTTTGGTATTTTCAAAGGTCCAATCTACCAAACGAAATGGATTTTGTAAGGATGGCCACGAAGCTGCATATAAGTCGGTTAGTGGTGTATCAACTAGCAATCTGGTCTCCGTTTTACTATTCTTGTGCTCTGAGTTTACAAGATACTTGGACGTGGAGGAAGAGGATGATGAGTCTCTGAAGTAAACCATGTTCAAGCTGTATAAAAAATATATATTTGTTAGTACCTAAGTCAAAAGGAAAGAGTAAAAATCGCAATCTTGAAATCAATGATACTTCCTGAAGCATTTCAATTTCGGGATCCTATAAATAACGGCTCATAGATAATGTCCCGAATTATCCTCGTGCCACGTCTGTGAGTCCAAGGATTTGCGTAAAGAAAAGGAAAATATTCCCTGTTAAAAGAATGTGATTGGAAGCAAAATAAGTGGACAAAGTAATATGATCATTGATTGTCCATGTCATGACAAATTTGACAATTTAAAAATCAAAATGTAGTGCCATTTGTCTCACGTGAGAAACATGCACCGAAAATCATGATTCAAAAATAAGAATATAAACGTTTCACAAGAGAAAAATAGAAAAGTTTTTATAGTTTGCTCGAGTAATCCAGCGTAATTATGATACTTCAAGCCCAGTCTTCAAAAGTTTAGACACCCGACAAGTCTTGAATGGGAACATTTATAGACATGTAAAATTTATTGGATTCAATTTTAATAAATAATTTAGATTATATTTTAAATATACTAGTCCAAATAAGTATTATGGGCTAATATAATTGGATTAATTACATAATTCAATATATATAGATTAAATAAATAGGTCCAAATTCATTGGGTTAGCCCATTTAATTGGGCTACAAATTATGAGCCCATTTCTTTAGGCCCAAGATACCATCTTCCTAGAGGTCCAGTTTGGTGTCACACGTGAAATGATGTGGCACGCCAAGTCAAGCGGAAGAGCCAATAGGATCGTGCCACGTGTCAAAATGACAAGGCCATCCCAAGTCAAATTAAAGAGCCAATGAAATCGTGTCACGCGTCAAAATGACAAGGCCATGCCAAGTCAAATTAAAGGGCCAATAAAACCGCATCACGTGTGCGGGTGACATATTCTCGCCAATCAAATGCGGTCTTGTCACATTTCAATTTGATTGGTCGGAAAGAGTTTGTTCTTATCATAACTCTTCCCTCTCACAACTATAAATGGGGATCTTCATAACTCAGAGAAGACACCAGAAGTTATAACAAGAAGCAAGAGAGAGCTCGTGGATCAAACGCCGAAGATTTCTCTAAAAGCTACAAGCATTCAAGTGTTCTAAGAATTAAAAGATCAAGGCGAAGATTCAAAAATAAGCTGCAAGCCCTTGGATTAAATATACGCCAAGATCGAGATCAGGCCTCAAGCACTTGGATTAAAATAAAATAAAATTCAAGATTAAGCTCGAAGGCTCTTTTATTAACTGTTGAAAAGTAGAATTAGAGGATTCATAGAGATTGTAACACTCAAATATTTGAAATAAAATACTATGATTGTTGCAATATTTTTTGGTCTTGATTTTATTTTCTCGACGCAAATTTATTGTTTACAAATAGTACCACTGTTACTACCTTCAAATTACATTACAAAATAATAATAATAATAATAATGGGATTTTACAATTAGGAAGGTTATTTGTATAGTTATCAGTATATAAACGACAAATAAATTGGTTTAAAAGTATCTTGAAAGCAAAATTCCAGTAAACTGTTAAAAGATTACAAACAAACAGAAAAAGTAAAATCATTAATTACTTACAAGTTGCAGAAATTCAGGTAATGAGAAGATTTTGAACTCCTCTATGGTTAGGTTTGGGTCAATTGCCAATAAAAGGCTGAGTGATCGGAGGGAGAAAATCATACTCTTCTTCTATATTTTCTTTTTACAATTTTACTTTTTCTTTAAATTTCTTAATTTATCGAGTTAACAACAGAACTTTTTATTTACCTTATTTTTTTTATGATATCTCACGGTATTAATTAAGGAGAGTGGCTTTACGAGTAGCACGCAAAAGAAAATAATCATATAAAGATTACTTGTGTTTTATTTAAAGATCACTTGTGTTATCTTTTATGAATTTTTTGTGAAAAGGATCATTTAATTACTAATATAACATTTAAAATGGACTATAAAACTAAATTTTCCGATTTCTCATGCATGGGGTCGAATAAGTTGCTCCAGTGGACTAACCAACATATGTGCTATTTCAAATCTTTAATTTTAGAAAAAAAATTCTGTTTTGTTTTTGAATTTATAAAATGCATCATTTGTAGTAATAACTATAAAATGATGAAAGAAAATCGTTCTCCTATGTAAGGTAGATTTTTCTTTATCTAAAAAAGAAAGAAAATCTATACATACACAACAAGACTAGACAACACCCATATCTAATCCTATATTTCGTGATAACTATCATTTTGCAAATTTGCAAATAATAATGGGCGTCAAATAAGTTAGATTTAATTAAAATTCTTCTCAATCGATCTCCCTGCTGCTTTATACTAGGTAATGCTTTCATTTTCTTTATTTATCTAAAATGACTTTATTCATACAATATTGAAAATTGTAATTCAATCTTCCGTGTCAACACTGATGAAAACGAATATTTATCCTTTCTCCAAGTTCCTTTTTATTGCTGCTTGGACTGAATTTTTCAACATAACTATTAAAGAAAAATATTCTATAGCATAACTAATCTAGCGTTTGTTTTTTTTTCTCGCATATTTTATATAACTAGTATCTATGAACGTGCGTTGCACGTTAATAATGGCACGTGATGATTTAAATATTTATTTATATGAAGGAACAATAAAATTTAATTAATAAGAGCAATTTTATGCATAATAATATAACAATTATCTAAATACCGAAAAATATTATTACATTAGCATAATACATTTAGACAAGAGTGGGTTGCTCTAGTGGTAAGCATCTTCCACTTCCAACCAAAGATATTGTGAGTTCGAGTCACCCCAAGAGCAAGGTGGGGAGTTCTTGGAATGAGGGAGCCGAGGGTCTATCGGAAACAGCTTCTCTAACCCAGGGTAGGGGTAAGTTCTGCATACACACTACCCTCTCCAGACCCCACTAGTGGGATTATACTGGGTTGTTGTTGTTGTTAGCATAATACATTAAAATTAAAGGACATCATCAAACTTACACAAATGATCAATTTTGTCGTGTTAGTTAGATAATTATGTGTTATAGTTTAAAAGTATTTAATGTGATGGTATCTTAACGAACACTTCTTTGTGGATAATATTTTTTTTGTGTTATGTTTCCTCCTAATGCTTTCGTTGCTCTGCCTTAACCAGAACTCTTGTTGTCGATCTTGATATCCCTCTTGAAAGTGCAACATACAATTATTCGTGCAAGAAAATATATTAGTCCAATATTTAGGATGCTTGTCCTTGTACTTTATTTATTATATTTGCAAAACATAAACATACTAAAAAATATTTTCACACAAATTTAAAAGGATATTCCTTAGTTTCGCAAGATGAAAGTTGAATTCAGGGATAAGAATATACTTAGAAGTACATTGACCAGTATCATAATTTTTGCATGTATGACGTTATTGTCAAAATTTCTATATACCATCTATGTGCTATTACATAAGCTATTCGACGTATTTAAATTTTTCAGTAGCATGACAGGCATATGTTTTCTTCAAAATCAACCTATATACAATGGAAGATCAACTTAGTCTATTATATATACGGTGACACTCACATACGTAAGAAATAATAAACTTGACAACAAACATGTATGGTAGAAGGCCGTTTGGTATTAAAGTATTTAAATATTCTTCTTGGTAGTAATTATTGGTATCATTTTCTGTTGATTCAAAAACAGAAAAATATTTTGTTCTTACTATAAATTTTGCAATCGATATTTTATTTAATTGATCAACATATTCATTTTTGCTAGCTAAGATGTCTTTTTAATTCTATCATGTGATTTGCACAAATTACATTTTAATCTATTGATAAAAATATTTCTCTTATTAAATGCACTATTATTACCATTGAGATTGATAACCAAGTGTTCAGGAAGAACCAAATCATCTTTTATTGGATGCTCTTATTCGTTTCCGACACAAAGCAAGAAGACACTGAATAATGGATCTGTTCTTACTTTATATTTTTTGTCAGTTGAATCTTTTTCATTTGAAGCTAGAAGTATAACTTTGGCAAGCTACCTTTTACAATCTCTGCTTTTGTCGATTTTGGAACTACTGGTAGTACTTGACATAAATTACCTCTCAAACCATTAATTTTTTACCAAACGATTCATTAATATCCAATATATCTCTAGAACTCCGTTTGACACTTAGCCATAAGTGCTTCATCCCATATTATCAATTTTGCTTTTCTTATAAATTTAGCATCATTGCTCTGCTTTGATATATTTGTGATGGTTATTTAAGTTGTTTGAAGAGGTATATCAAATCTAAAGTGGGTGGCCTCACAATAAAATCGTTGTTGTTACACCACTTGCTATTATTGCTAACAATGTCATACCTCTTAATATGATATTTGCAAGTAATGCATGATATAGAAATATTATTTCTATTCCGTCGGAGGCATCTACAAAGAATAATCATGTTATAGCAAAGTCGACTCTTTATAATATAGTCTTGAAAGCTTGTTCTTGTTTAATATTTAGCTTTGATTGTGCTTCCTAAGACACTTGTATAGTATTTTTATTCTTAATAATATATTAACCTTTTTACTTTGTGTTCTAACGCTCTTTTCATGGAAAAAATTTGTGTACCCTAAGATTTTTTTTAACTTGAATAAGAATTTTACTCATGTGATGAATTTAAAAAATAATTGAATTGGATTCTCTTGATAAATAATTAATTAAAAGATTTAATTATTTAATTTTAACATAAAAAATAATTTATTCTATGTTGATTTAGATCTTAATATTAGTTCATCTCTTATTTTGAATATTTAATCTTGACAAAACAAATATTATTTGAGTAGAAAAATAGTTTAAATATAATATAAAAATATATTATGGGAGGGGGGGAGGGTATTTTTTTCTCAATGTCAACTCTTAATGTAGTCCATTTAATATTACTTTATTTTTTGTATTGGACATTATAGAGTGGTAACAGTAACGTATTGCCAATACGGAGGATTCTGATGAAATTAATTTTATTAAACCTTCCTACATATTTTTAATAACAATTTAATAGACAAATTTTATTAATTTTAAAATATTTGTTATTAAAAATTAGCATAGAAGGTATTGTAGTCCAAAAAATAAGTTAATACATTTATGGCATTTCCCTATGAGTTCTTCCGTTTAATATTTTTGGGCTATTTTGGTATATTAATATTGTATTTATGCTTTTATAATAATATAGGCTCTCCTTTTTCTAAATGGATTTGGACAATATAATACATTCTCAAATTAAATTAGTAATAGGATATTATAATATGTTTTTAAATTAAATTAATAATAAAAAATTTTAAGAAGTATATCCTAAAAGTAATAGGATTACATGACTAAATATATTTACTTATTCAATTTTATATGAATTAGACAGCCGGAAAGTAATTATACTAATAGGATTCCTAAAGGTAATCATGTAGGATTTCTAACGTGAGTATTATGTCCTAAAACTAATAGGATTATAAGGCTAATATCTAGAATTTCAGTTATGTTCTTTTATTATGAGTTATTATTAACTTGTCATAGGATATCACTTTATATTTATTCTAGGTTACTAATAAATGTTATTCCTTTAAAACTAAGTTACCTGCAATTAACTTTTTAGAGATCTTATTGAATAATTATTTATTACACCATCAGTGCCTAAAAATCAAACTCTTAGCTGCAAAATATTGAAGACAACTTTTATTGAAACATGAAGATTGTATATGACAATTTGGAATCAAAGTTGAAGGTGATTTACCTCACTGATCACAGAGGATGGGGCTTAATAACCATCATTACTGTTTTTCCTTTTAAAAAGTAAAATCAGGAAGATAACCAATTAGTTGATCTATCATGTAAAAGTGAAACCAAATGAGTAAAACAATGTAGCATTATTTAGATATTTGCAGATGACTGAAGAATCTATTGAAAATAGCACGTGCTATTGGTAATTGAAAAATAGTCAGTATTTGCAAAGTTATTAAAAAATAGCCACTATTTTACTGTAAGACGGAAAGTTTCAGCATAATATACTGGAGATGTGTATGAACTTCCAGCATATTATGATGAACCTCCAACACACGAAAGTTCCAGCATAATATACTGGAGATTGGAGCACCTGTGTTATGCTGGACCAGTATATTATACTGGAACTCCAGAATATTATGCTGGAAGTCCAGTATATTATACTGGAAATCCAGTATATTATGCTGGAATATTTTTCGCATTTTGAACAGTGTTTTCGTTCAGATTTATCTTTACATGAAAAGTGACTAAATTTCGATTACTTTTGAAACTATGTCTATTTTTCAATTACCACTCGTAAATCTGGTTATTTTTGAATTTCTCTCAAGAATCTAGAGTTAATTTTCTTCATTTTCATCCTTTACGCCTAAGAGTAGGTCTACTCAAACAAATGTTGGCCCATGGGATTAGAATAGATGCTAGACCTTCTTATGAGATAAGACCAAGTGACATAACTTTGGCCGGGTCGAGGCATAACTATTCTCCTCGTTTGTTCAAAGCTATGCTTAACTTGACATAATTTTACTTAAACATGGACAAAAGTTAAATAGCAGCCCAAAATGATCCTATTGCAAATCTCCCAAACCTTAGGTATTTTCTGTCCAATCTAAGTAAATTAGTAAGGCCCAACAAGCAAGTTGAATTGAGGTCCCTTGATTGCCAATCGCTATTCGTTTCATAATTTAATTAGAGATTTTTATGCGGTTGCTCATATTTTAAAACTTTTTTATGTTCAAAAATGATATATTTATTTACCTTTATAGCAATTTAAAGTATTAAATGTGATTTTCAAAATAAGTACTAAAGCACAAGTTCAGCCCAAACGTGATATATTGCATTTAAAACAAAACCTGCATTTAATACAACTACTATATAGGCGTTACTGCCCCACTAAAAATGAGGAATCTGTTTCTATCTTAATTATATCAATTTTATTAATTTGATTTCTTCTCACTCTTCTATAAACAAAAAATTACCTTAATCTCTCGGAGATTTTCTACTATTTTTGAACATTTTCATGATTCATCTTCTTATTCTCCATTTTTATATTCAAAGTCTCTGGATACTCAGTAAATATCTTAGAGGTATTCTATACATAGTATAAAAAATTTAGCAGTTTTCTTTGTATACAAAGTATTAATATACATGGTATAATTTTGTTGAGTTATAATAATATATATTTGGTACAATATTTTCTTTAGAGAAATACTAGGTATTATTATGGTATTAAGTTATAACATTATATCTAACTAGTATAATGATATTTTCGAGAAATACTATGTATACTAACGTAATAATATGCCTTTGATCTTTTTAATAAGAAAGTACTCCCTGGTATAATAATGATATAAAATTACATGATTTATAATGTATATATATACCTCAAATATACATTACATCTTTCATAAAATATATGCATTTTATTTTTTCAAAATATATAGATGTATACTTTCGCTAGAGTTTATGTTGTATAAAAGTTATATGTACTTTTTTCCAGTAAAAAGATCCGTGTACATGATCTGACATTTGGGTGAGGTGGCATGCCACTTCACTATCTTCTTCCCCTTCCATTTCTTCTTTCCCCCTCGTACCTTGAAATAGAGGTTCCAAATTCTTTTTCTTTTAAGTCCGGACAAAATTACTGTTAATCTCCGAATCTAACACAAATAAATAATCTCCAAAAGACTTAAAGAACAAATCACAAAACCCAATATTTCTCTAAACAAACAAAAACAGACATCAGAGAGATCTTTGATGTTCATCATTGATGAACGGAGTAAAGTGGGTCAGTAATGACTTTATATCCATTTACATTTCATAGTGGTAGAGAATAATCTTTTTTTTTATAATGAAGATTTTGGGAAATAAAGTTATGCTCAGTGGAAGGAGAAGTCGTCAATTAAATGAGCTCACGGAGAAGGCTTTAATCTTTATTTGCTTAAGATTTGATTTTTTCCAGAATGACAAAGAATTATCTTAAATGCTCAGATTTGTTTTTTTGGGAATAAAATGGGCTATATTTTTGTTTGCTACTTTCTCAATGGCTGCTATTTAGTCTACAAATATGTACTTCAAGGGAGGATTATTAACCTCTTTCATCACTTTGGGTAAGGTCGGAATAACCCCACAAAGCTGGAGTTCTCCAAGTTCACAAATTCTAGGTGTGTGTGGGTAAGGGGGTTGGGGGAAGAAGAAATGGAAGGTGAAGAAGATGGTGAGGTGGCATGCCACGTGGCATCCACCTCACCCAAATGTAAGACCATGTAGGATTTGGATTGTCATGGTGGAGCACCATTAGATATAAGGGTATTTTTGATTACTTTGCTAACGGGAGGGGTATATTTAGACCGATAGTATAACGGAGGATATATGTGGACAATTTTTAATAGTACAGGGGTATATCTGGCCCTTTTCCTTTTCAATAAGAAAGTACTCCCAGGTATAATAATTATATAAAATTACATTGTTTATAATGTCTATATACCTCAAATATACATTACATTTTTCATGAAACATATGTATTTTATTTTTTCAAAATATAAAGATGTATACTTTTGCTAGAATTTATGTTGTATAAAAAGGTACATGTATTTTTCTAGTAAAACGATTCATGTATGGAAAGTAAAAAATATGTTAGGGAATGAATTAGTTTCCAACAAAAAATAGGAAAATATATTACCATTTAAATATGTTATGGATTGGTTTCAAGAGAAAATATATATAAAAATATTTAAAAGTACTAGAAACGTTTTCATTAAGAAATTAAATGCATTTGGTGCGTGATTATAAGTACATAATTTAAAGGTATTGGTTGGTAATATAATTATTTAGTTGTCATGTGTGTAAAATAGCTGCTACACTTCTAGAATTATTTTTTAGGTGTTGCCTATTTATGTTTTTTGCCTTTTAATTAATCACAAGGGGCACAATCAAGGGACCATCTCAGTGATCATGAGGTGCAATTCAATTAGTAATATCACGAATTTGAGTTTCAGTAATCTCTTGACTATTGCCTTTTATAGGTACTCGTATTTATGGATTAAAATTTATATATATACGAGTAAAATACGAGTAAAGTCAAATTCTAATCCATAATTACGAGTAAGGTTTGCTAGTAATATGGTAAAAATCAAGTTTGACTTTAGAGACCAATTTATACATGAATTGTTTTTTCCTCTCCTTATGTAGCTCCCATTTTAAGTGATAGTCTTTTTCTGTAACTAATCATATTTATATAGGATACAATATTATTGTCAATTCAAACGCTTAAAAATGCAACTGATTTTTTGTTGATATTTTCTTTAATTGTCAAGACATGTTAGGTAATTCCTTGAACCACATTGCATCTTCAACCATACACGAGTGAACCTAATTTGAAGTGAAAAGAGAGTTGACGTTGAGATATCTCAATTTCTCAACCACAATGACATGGACTCCACTGTGTAACTAACTCAAAATCTGGTTAATTAAAACCAAATCTAGTTCTGTCTCAATGATAGCAACCTAGCAGTTGCACAATATAATTTGTAACTCACCCAAAATTACCATAAATCACTTTATTATGTTATTTAATAGCTTAAGATAACCAAACAATTAAGAAAATTAAATTTTCCTCGACGACATCATATTACATTATTTAATAATAGTGATGAATTCCTATTAGTGAAATTTCCCAAAACCTAAGGAAGTAGCATGGAAGCCTTCTATTTTGTCGTTGCATAGAAAAGAAGTTCTCTAAATAAAATACACACGAAGGTTTAGATTTATATTAAGAGCTTAACTGGCGTTGGATGTCAATCAATTGTCAAATTTTAAAATAAACCAGCCTCGTGAGGATGTTTGGTTTGAGTATACAGATAGATTTTTATATTGGAAAATCTATTTCTTTAGCATTCATTATTCTTTTTAAATATACTTACCGCCCAGGAGGTTTAATTTCTTAACTAAAGGGATAATACATAATTATCCGCTGGCGTTGAACGTTTTTCAAATGCATCCTTTATTTTTACGGGGGTTGTATTAACATGTAATACCTTTTAAGCCCGTGTAGTGTAAATCATTCTCTTGAAGAGAGTTAGAAACTATTTTTATTAGCAATTTTATTAAATATTAATTATCTTTTAATATTTACACAATCCCTCTATCTACACAACACTACGCTACGGTAAGGTGTTTGCGGCTATCTAGGAGCATGAAGGGGAAGTGGGTTACGGGCATAAGGATAGTGAATAAAGATAAAGTGAAATAGGAAAGAAAATAAAAAAGAAAAGAAAGATAGTGAATAAAAAAAGAATAAAGATAAATAGAAAGGAAAAATAAAAATAAATAAAAATTAAATGATTTTACACGTGGAAATTAAATATTTAGTGTGTTATTTACACTTTCATTTTGAAACTGGGATTGGCTATAAAAGGTCTTATTTATTATATTTCAAACATAGCCTCATAGCCATGAGAGTCATAGGACACCCGTAAAAATAAAGGGTGCATCTGGCAAAACCGTTTCAACGTTAGGGAGTAATTATTTATTTTTCCTTAACTAGATCTCCTTATAGATTTGATCTTTGAGTTTTGAAATCAAAATATATATTTAAACTTGACGGACTACATATATCAAACAGCGGGAGCAAATAGCCAGAAACACTTACATATAATACAAATAACACATAATAACATATTTTAGTCAAGCAGACTTGAAGCGTGACAGTAACCACGAAGTTAGCCTTCACATTCCCACGATCTTCACATTTATTTTGCAGCTAATCAACAAAATGATCATCGGATCACGATCACCACAAGTTTCACGATCTTCTATAGTATTATTCAAATAATATCCAAAGTCTATTAAATTCGTGTGGGCGAATTTCTCCAAAAAAAATACGTGAAAACGTGTGGTTCAACTATGGAACACAACCTTTTATATAGCCATATGTTTTGGCGTTTAAAACCTTTTCTAACCCTGATAGGTTTGTCTTTTCAACAAGAAACCAAATTTCATCTAAATATTAATTATTCGGTACACGAGGGACCATTTAATTAATTAACGGGGCTTCCAATTATGGAATTAATTTCTAATTTTCAAAATTAATATCCACCATAATTAATTATGAATTATTTCACTAAAAATTCATAATTGCACTCCTTATTCAATTTCAAAATTCATCCACTAAATCTTATTTAACTCCCCATGTTAAGATTCAGATACTAATCAATTAAATTAAATTATTGATTTTCTTTAGACTTTTGCTTAATTTATTTTACATGACGGATAAATTCCACGTACAAGGTTTACACATAAAAATTAAAAACTTCTAAGCTTTCGTTAAGTTATATCATCAAATTCTAGACCGAGACATGGATTCCATTAACTAACTATTATTTTGGCAATGTATATTGTTATCATCCAACTTATCAGGCATATTTACCTACAAAAGAATCTCAACCTTTTAATAAATCAAAGTAATAAATCTGTCATGACCCAAAAATCCTAAACTGTCGTGATGGCGCCTATCTCAATACTAGACAAGCCGACAACATCAATAACCCACGATTTTCTTTAAGTTTGAAAATATAATGTTTAATACAATACCAAAAATCTCGCAAATTCCGATACAAATACTCCCAAAATCGGTGTCACTGAGTACATGAGCATCTATACATTACAAGTCTGGAAAATACGGTCTATAATAGTCTGAGATCGAATACAGTAAACAAGGAGATGGGGAAGGAGAGACAAGGTCTGCGAGACATGGCAGCTACCTCAGAATCTCTGGAAAATCAACTGTGCGAAAGAATCAACACCCACTGTATCCGAGATCTCCTGGATCTGCACACGAAGTGCAGGGTGTAGTATGAGTACAACCAACTCAGTAAGTAACAATAATAAATAAAGAACTGAAAGTAGTGACGCGCATCACAGCTAAGTCCAAATACAATACTTTCCAACATGAAAAGGTAGGCATGCTTTCAAGTTCGACATTTAAAATTTTACAACAATTTCATATCAAATTTTGATTGAAACAGAAATAATATCTTTCAGAGTTTTCCAAAACAGTGATATATGACAGCTGGAATGCAGTAATAATGAAATCAATGCATCATCTCAGAGTAACAGTCACTCAGTTCTCCCATTCACTCCAACCTCACATTCACTCTTCCATCACAGTCACTCTGTCACGACCCAAACCGATGGGCCGCGATGGGTACCCGGTACCTTACTTAACTGAGTATCAACGTAACGTATCTTTCTTATTACATCATCATATACAGGTGACATACGGGCATAATAGGCCAACATCATCATTTATAAACTCAAAACATAGGCCGACAAGGCCGTACAATCTTTCACGTACACGACATATGTCTACAAACCTCTAAGAGTACATAAATATCATAAAGGTCGGGATAGGGCTCCGCCATACTAATCAGTACATGTTCTAATCATACTAACCACATAAGCAACTCCGGAACAAATGGAGTGCACCAACATTTTTCGCTGAGTTGATCGCCTACTTGGAGGACTCTCGGCCTGTCTATCGAGACCTGCGGGCATGAAACGCAGTGTCCCCAGGCAAAAGGGACGTCAGTACAAATAATGTACCGAGTATGTAAGGAATGAAATTCAGTAAATAATAGACATGAGAAAAATATGGAGTAAAAGACTCGACATGTATGTCTGCATAGCTCTGTGAATCATTTCATTTTTATAATGTCATGCATATGCGTATAAATGTCATACCATGCATTGGTATATGCGTTCCTAATATCATCAAGCCTCTGAAGGCATCCCATCATATTATTTCGGCCATTGTGGGCAAATCATCAACATATACCAGCTGATCAGGTAGTGGTGCGTATATAATGCCGTAACTTTTTTCCATATCCCATACACATATATATACATATATACGCGTATATAACATCATCTGGTCATGGGTCAATGTACATGAATACATGAATGCAATGCATGAGAAATACGTCATTAAAATCTTTCGGAGTGTCATAAGACCATTATGCCTTTCATTAATATCATGAAATAAACTTTATCACCCATGAACAGATGATAGAATAATATGACACATGGGGAATCAAGAACATAAGCATCTCTAGTATTTCTATGAATAGAGTCTTTTATGGAAATTATGCATTTGCTCGTTTCGTTTGTATCGTATAGATCATGCCAAAAAGAAAGAAGGGATAGCCTTAACATACCTGGAGTAGAAAAAATCCGTATGATATTCTTGGAAAAGATTGCACTGTACTCCTTTAGAATCGCAAAATCTCACGTTGCTACGGTGCTAAGAAATCTCGTTAAAATTGTTTTGTTTCGAGAGTAATGTTCGTTGAAGCCAACATAATTATGGAAATTGTTCTTACTAGATTTGAGATAACTTGGAATTTTGGAAGAAAGCTATATGATCCCTTTGATTATCTCGAAGGCCAAACTTTAAATATGCTTACGGAAGTGTCATGTGTATGACACTTAAATGGCCACCTTTCATGCCAAGTTATGAGTTATTTAATGTATTTCAAAGGGGCTGCCACGTTTTTGCTTTAGTCTTTATCCAAAAACTTTAATTAATCCATCACTAATTATTAATTAACTAGGTAATATCCCATTACCCAATAATTAACTAATTACCCACATAATTAAGAATTATTTTCACGTACTTAAAATACTACCCACTCTTCACATACCTTATACACCTTACTACCATGGTCATGTGGTATCCTGTATGGCATTAGTCCATAAATACCGAGTATTTTAGCTGTTGTCAAACTTGACGAAACTCATTTTCTTCCACTCGATCACCCTATCACCTTCACGGATTTACTTATCACTGGTTTGAAGTAGCATAATACTTATAATCCCAAAATAATCTCATTCCCGAACTTACGTCGATTATCTTACGACGAAATTTTAACGTACAAAAATGCGGGATATAACATCTCATTCCCTAGCTTTTATCAATTTACTTATAGCGTACTTTCACGTACGAAAATATGGGGTGTAACACACTCGTTCCTCACAGTCACTCATTCCTCACAATCACTCAGCACTCGGCACTCGACACTTACACTCAGTAGGTACCTGCGCTCACTAGGGGTGTGTACAGACTCCGAAGGGGCTCCTTCAGCCCAAGCGCTATAACAAGCCAATCATGGCATAAATCAACAAAAATATATTGCAGCGTGCAACCTGATCCCATAAATATTCTCACAATTAGGCCCTCGGCCTCACTCAGTCATCAACCTCTCCAGTCTCTCGGGCTCTCAAAAATCATGATAAGCAACCCAACAACAATGATATGATACATCAATAATGAACAAGAGAGATTGAGATGTAATATGCAAGTAAAATCGTGACTGAGTACAAAATAATAATTTAACTGATAATTCAATATGTACACGACCTCTGTGGATCCCAACAGTGTCAACATATCGTTTATACTTGATTTATAGTTCAATTTCCCTAATACGTGGAAAAATTTACGGGTAACAACAATTTATTCAACTGCACAGATCCATGGAATTTACCAAGTCACAATTTCTACGGTGCATGCCTACACGCCCGTCACCTAGCATGTGCGTCACCTTAAAACCAATCACATAACACATAATTCGGGGTTTCATACCCTCAGGACCAAATTTAGAACCGTTACTTACCTCAAATCATGTAATTCTTTATTCCGCTATGCCCTTGCCACTAGAATTGCTCTCCGAAAGCCTCGTATCTAGCCACAATTAATTCGATTCAGTCAATACCAATTATTGTAATTAATTCCATAAGAAAATACTAATTTTTCCAATAAAATCCGAAATTTAACTCAAAAATCGCCCGTGGGCACGTATCAAAAACCCGATAAAAGATACAAAATATGAACGCTCATTCAAACACGAGTCCAACCATACAAATTTCACCAAATTCCGACATCAACTCGACCCTCAAATCTTCAATTAAAGTCTTTGAAGATTTCTACCTTTATCAACCCAATCTTTACCCATTTGAACTCAACAATCTTTTCACAAACCTTATTGGTATGTGTATGTATAAATAATACTGTCACACCCACAAATCATACTCCCAATCACCCATCTTTACCCAAACTCGAAATTGAAGATTAAGGGTTAGAACCTTACCTCTTGGGTGAAGATCTTGTGATATTTCCTTGTTGGACTTCAAAGCTTGAACAAGATCTTGATGAACAAAGCACTTGAGCTTCTTCCTCTCTCTAGAACACTCTCCCTTCTCTCTAAAAATGTTAGAGTTTTGCTCCAAAATGAGTTTCAAGGCCTATAAATCGAAGTTGGGTCGGGTAAAAAATTAGAAAAAATTGAAGCCCCGACGCAGATTTGCAATCACATAACACGTACGTGGTCCGCAAAATGACCGCATAAATGAAGCTCCAAAACGAGGGTCGTCTGGATAGGTCTGCGGTGATTATGCGGCCCGCATACCTATTCTGCGGTCGCATAATGCACCGCAGAATAGGTGTGCTATCGCATAATGCACCGCAGAACAGGTGTGCGGTCGCATAATGCACCGCAGAACAGGTGTGCGGTCACATAATGCCTCGCAGATTTCCTCAAATCTTGCCTCGCATCTGCTTCACTCTGCGGCCATTATGCTGTCCGCAGAGTGATTCTGCCACCGCATAATGGGCCACATAAATGTCCTCTTTTGCTGAAAATTTTTCTTTACTCCCCAGTGCATTGTTCAACCAAAAACGGTTGAGCCGCGACGAGCTTTTCTATAACCTTTGTACTAATTGATCTACCTCGGCACCACAAAACCTTAATTTCCTTAGCAAAATTTCTCCGGGGTCGTTACACATAAGTCAACATCCGGTCAACCTTTTCAACTTAAATTCTAAACCTTGGAACTAAGTGTTCCAAATCATTCTAAAACCTTACCGGACCCGAACCAATTACCCCCGACAAGTCACTTAACAAATGTAAAGCATAAATTGAGCAGTAAATGGGGGAACGAGGCTGTAATACTCAAAACGGTCGGCCGGGTCATTACAAAATCACACACACAACTAATAATAATTATATCAAGATTAATATAAGTACATTTAATAGACTAGAGAATTTACTTTATTAAGTCAGTATAAAATACTTATCTCTACTTGCTCAGTTCAATATATATATATATATATATATATATATATATATATATATAATGTACTAGCAGATGAAGTCGAAAATCATTCTTATAATCAAGATAAATTATATTTAATTTCGTGCTACAATCATTCTAATGGCTTGCCTAATTCCATTATTAGATGGTGAACATAATTTTTAAAATTGAAACAGTGATTTAATCTTTCATGTATAAGCTAAACTCTACATACTAAATAATCTACTCTATATGTAAAGACATAAACGAATACATGATCTGTTTAAATCTTTAATAAAATTGGTTAAATATTTTTTCAATAATAAGTATTATATCTAAACACATGGTTAATAGTATATATCTTTATAATCTCATACTTAAACATTTAACCATGACAATTGTTAGAATATACTATATCTAAATAAAAGTTAATTATACATTCCCTAACAATTTTTCACTTAAATTTGTAATCATGATAATTATTAGAATATATTAAAACGCATGATTAATAGTATTGTTTACCCGTAAAACAGTACAGTTGAATTTATAATGTGGTTCACAGACAAACGAATCGATTTGATCCCAAAATGATAAATAAATTAAATTAAATACAAGTCTTAGCGTTGAAAATGATATAAGACAACAAATAGCTTGGTCCCGGGAGCAGAACTTCCGAAGGTAGTAATACGAATATCAATAAATAAGAAATAAAGTGTTATTGAGCTTTTGAATAGTATATAGCATAAGTTTGTGAGAAAATTCATGCGTCTACAATGGCTATTGAAGTCATTATTTATAGTTGCACCTAGGGAATAATGTTCTAGGATCAAGCCCCTCTTAAATGACAATTATGGGGGACATTGAAGAATGTGTAATGGCAAGTTATGAATGCCAAAATTCTCTATAACGGATTTAATACTGCAGAATATTCTTCATTGAATGCTATCGGGTGACAGACATTCGTTTGTCTTCACTAGTAATATTCCCTTCGGAGGCTTCGCGGTGCCAACCGAAACTGCTGCCCTCGGTCTTAATTTTCACCTGTCTTCGGTTTCACGTATCGCTCTATTATACGAGTATTTAATATGAACCGATTTTAATCTATATAAGTATATAACCCACTAAAAATTTACTCACATTTTGTTATTGAAAAAGAATGACGGATTTGATAAATACATTACACATATTAACTTATATTTTTGAAAATCCAGTCTTACCTTATATCACTCCACAGGAACAAAGGAGAAAAAAGAAAATGTGTGTGTTTCGAAAGTCCAAGGAATCTATAACACAGCTAACAAAGCATCATAGTCACATGCAATGTTCAATAAATTATCTAATCGTTTATTCTTAATCCACGTTTTCTCTTATGATTGGTCGGAACTTCATGCGCGTCCAGCAAAAATCTATTTTTGGATTCTTGAATGTTAATTCTTCAGGACAAAAGTCTGTCTTTGGTTTTCACTCAAGTCCCATATAAACATGTTTTTGAACATCTAAGGGGTTGTTACGCAAATAACCGTCCACAATGTTTACTTTTTGTAGTTATATATATATATTAATTTTATATAGTTATACATAAATTATATATGAATTATACATATATTATATATTCGTCGAATATTTTTAATTTAGCATATTAGGTGGACGACTATTTAAGTTAATTTGGCTTGCAATTTTTGTGAATCTGATGTAATTTTGACAATTATTCTATATTTATAATGAAATGAAAAGATGGTCAAAGGACCTCTAGCGATTTGGCTATGAAAACCAGCAATTTAAAAGTATCGTCAACTAAATAGTATTCTCTGGGGTTCACTTTAATTGATTTTTTTGGACTATTTTCACATATTAAGGAATCGGCTTTTAGCATTAATTAACGATAAAATTATCATATTAATCTTAATTTGTTCATTGAAAATATAACAAATACTCTTAGGCTCTTTACTTCGAGGACAACTTTGAAAATAAAAAGTTAATTCCTTCTTGATAATTGAGATCTTCCTAATCTCAACCAAGAAATTCGAATTTAGGCCTTGAAAATAAATATCTCTTCAAAAAAGGGTACGTTAAATCTTAATAGGCCTACTCGGTGCAAATTAGTCGATCAAGATGCTTTAGCAACAAAAAAAGAAAAAAAACAATAAATAATTAGTATTCTAATCAATATATACAAGTAAGATGGTCAAAATTGGACATCAGCTGTCCCTTCAATTTCAACATATTAATTTTTTTAAACTAAACTTTCAAAGTTTTGCTGTTGCGTTAATGGAAAGAATTCAACATTTTCAAATTTTTAAATTTTAATAGGTGGAAATGTGGAATAAGCTGAGTATCAGATAGTTGTATGCCATTACAATGAAAACAGATAAATTGTGATAAAACTCAATTACTGAAGTTTTAGGTAAAGATAAAACAAAAAATTCCAAATACGACAATTGACAAGTAGACAAGTTGTAGAATCTAGGAATCACCCACTTAAGTCTTTGTCACATCCTATTATTATACGCTTAATATATGAATTTCTAGAATAACCTAAGGTTTACATTAATTTAAATAGTACAAATTAAAGAATTCTTGTATAATATTTCTCTTATTTATTCTATATAACACGATATACGAATTTCATAAAGTCATTTCACGTTCAACTTTCGGTTTCATTTAATGTACATTTTTTATTAAATTAAAATAACTTGCTATATATACGTTAATCATGGAGAAATAATTTTCCTGAAAATTATTTCTTTCTGTCCTAAAAGTGTAGTCCATGCTTGACTTATGTAGGGGTAATTCTTAATTCATTTCGACTATCAAAAAACTATAAGCACTATACTTACAACCCTTTTCTAATGTTATAGATTTTAGTCCGCCCATCACTAAAAAAGTTATAACTATAATAATATATTAGACCATTAAGTTCAATTTAGGTTACCTAAGGTAGGTTGTAGGAATTTATAGACATACTTCTTCACTTCTTAATACACTTCTTTTCTGCTATTTCAAATTAATCAAAAACCAATTTTTGGTGCCCATATCTTAAAAGCCCATTCTTCTACATATTGATTTCTATACAATTGATAATCATTTTAAAGTACAACAACAATAACAACAAACCCAGTGAGTTTTAACAAGTGGGGTTTGGGGAGGGTAAGATGTACGCAGCCTTACTCCTACCCTGGAAGGGCAGAGAGGCTATTTCCGACAGACCCTCAGCTGGAGAAAGGATGAAAAGGAATAATGGCAACAAGTAAGAAAAACAACAAGATAAAAATACGACCGAAGCCAAGAAAGCACTTAGACTCTAGGTAGTAATAACAATCTAAAAATAAAAAGATATCATATTAACACTCGCGCTCCTTCCGCTAGCAACCAACTTCGGATTCTCCTTAAGGCACCATGTTGAGTAGGGATTTGAATAGAAACTCTATTTTGGGGCTCAATGTTGCTGGACTCTACTCCTCTCGCCAGGCTGCTAGTGAACTGAGCAAACAAAGGAAAACGGTTGATTATCTACTAACCTTCTACCCTAATATTCGACCTCCACACCCTCCTATCAAGAGCTATATCCTCAGTAAGCTCCAGTTGTGCCATGTCCCGCCTAATCACCTCTCTCCAAGACTTTTTAGGCCTACCTCTACCCCTACTGATACCTACCAAGGCTAACCTTTCACACCTTCAAACCGAGGCTTCTATGCTTCTCCTCTTAACATGCCCGAACCATCTCAACCTTGCCTTCCTCATCTTATCCTCCACGGGGGCTACTCCCACCTTATCCCAAATAACTCAATCCCTAATCTTATCTAACCTGGTATACCTACACATCCACCTTAACATACTCATTTCAAATACTTTCATCTTATGAAAATGAGAATTCTTAATCGGCCAACACACTACCTGATACAACATGGTCAATCTAACTACTACCTTGTATAACTGTTTTTTTAATTTAAATCCATCCACCCAGGCTTTCACCTCCTGCGGTGATGGGGGGTTTGGCAT
This sequence comes from Nicotiana tabacum, assembly GCF_000715075.1. Lineage (NCBI taxonomy): Eukaryota > Viridiplantae > Streptophyta > Magnoliopsida > Solanales > Solanaceae > Nicotiana > Nicotiana tabacum. The sequence continues at coordinate 22,349,958 of NC_134088.1, read as the reverse complement.
ATACCACTACCTTGTATATTATTGAAGAAAGAAAGGAGTACATTGAGGGGAACATAAACCTTACCTCCAACTAAAAATACAAGGGAAAAGTAGGGGAGAAATGACCGAGCATAGCCCTGACCTCCTTAACAAAAAAAAACTAGGAATGATAAAATCCTCCTATTATACCTAATGGTCATTGACCTTTACACTTGGGAACTTAGGAACATACTACAAAGAAGACTCAGAGAACAATGTTCCTCCTTTCCTATACTATGTAGTTCAGCTCATGGTGGTTCAAAAAACCAAGTCAAGTGCTTTTTAGTCCTTCTCCTGAAGTTGGGAAGTATAAGTTTGTTCATCCTCAAGGGACCTCTTACCTCTCGTGGTAAGTCATTTTCGTGGAAGAAATGTTTTTGATCTGGAATAGTTGTGGCATACTTAGAAAGAGCATCAACTACTACCTTGTAGAACTTACTTTTAAGTTTCAATGACACATTCTTATCACACAAGACACCGGAAGCGAGCCTCCACTTCAATCATCCTGCTCCGATAGGATGCATTACATTCTCATCAATATCCCCATCACCCTGTATTATAGACCCAAGGTACTTGATGTAAGGCCCCGTAAAATTTCGCCAAGGAATTTAAAGTTTCTGATGCCGAGGTAGGCTAATGGATTTGAGGATTATAGAAAACGAGTCACGATACTGACTTTTTGGGTTGAAGAATGCACTGAAGTGTTGATGGAAATTTTTGGCAGAAGAAAACGATTCTGCGGTCAATTTCGCGACCGCAGAACTGTTCCACGGACCGCATAAGAATTGCAGAGTGGAAAAAATGGGCAAATATTGAAAAACAATTAATTGGCCGCAAAATAATTCTGCTGGCCGCATAACAATTCTGCTGGCCACATAATCATTCTGTTGGCCTCATAACCATTCTACTGGCCGCATAATCATTCTGCTGGCTGCATAAAAATTTTGTTACCCACATAATGATTCTGCTGGCCACATAATCGATTATGCTACCCACATAACGATTCTGCTACCACATAATTGACTTCGGGGGTCATTTTTGAAAGTTTTTTTATCCGACCCTATTTTGATATAAGGCCTTAGGGGGTCATTTTAGAAGGAAAGATCTAATATTTTAGAAAGAGGAGAGAGCTATTCTAGAGAGAGAGAAGGGAGGGCACCAACATCGTCATGCTTCAAATTCTTGCTCAAGCTTTGGAGATTCATAGGAGAAATCCATAAGATCTTCATTTAATGGGTAAAGTTTTACTCCCTAGCCCTAAATTTCGTGATTTGGACTGAAAGTAGGTAATGAGAAATGTGATTCTTGGGTATGAGAGTTGTTATTTATGCATGCATATAGCTATAAGGATGGTGGGAAGGTAATTGAGATAATATGAGTAAACTCTTGGTATTGAATGAGTTGTGGAGTGTAGGAAATCTTGTAGAAGAACCTTGTAGTCGAATTTGCACACCTAGTGTTTGATAAAATGCTCAAATGAGCTGAAACCATGAATATCTTCCTAATTTATGTTCTATTTTGTTATATCTCAAAATAGATTGGGATTGCTAGGATTTTCGAAATATTGTAGTAATTTAAGGAAAGCTCAAAGCAAGGTATGTTGGCTAAACTTCTCTCTTAGAATTGAATTCCATAATGTCCCCGTAAGCTTCAAGTATGGTTGGTTCAAGTTCCTAATTCCCATGTTCTGAGTTGTTCATAATAATTTCGATTATCCCGAGTAAACAAAGTGTTGAAAGTTATATGTTCAAAACATGTTCCGAATGTTCCTATCACATTATGTTATCCTTCGGGAATGTGTTTACGAATGATATGTGTATTAAAATGTTATGGTTTTGAGAAGTGATTCAAATTAAAGTTATGGTGCCAAATTGTGTGAGAAAAACTCGATGTGCTTAAGACTCTTAATTGCTCATATGTGCACTTAAAGTCTTAATTTGAAATCCTTATTGTTGATAATCTATAAAGATGCTTGAAAGTGAAAGAAGTGGGTTGATAATATAAAGTGTAGTCACTGTGCCAATAATAAAAGTTATACTTGTGGCCAATGGTTTCAATAAAATTAAATGATGTGACAGACGTTATGGAATGAGCCTTGATTCAACTGTTTCACAATGACTTCAAAAATAGATTTGCCTAAAATCTTATGTACTCGAGTCATGCCCAAATGTGGCTATTTTAACTAATGCTATGCTTTGTAAGCATTTCCGATGTGTTTTAAGCTCTTACATATTCATGAGTTGAAATTGTGCATTTTCCTTTTGGAGAAAAAGTATTTCAAGAATAAATGGTGTGTTACTCGTTTATGATTTTAACTTCCGCTTTGATTGCCAATCATTTTACTATATTTCTTGGACAGAGATTCACTGTGTTTAAAGTCTTCATTACAAATGAACTTAAAGTTGTGATTTCCGGAATATTCTATATGTTGATGTTTATGATAATGATCCTTGAAAGTAAAGAAATGGAGGTGTGGAATATGAAATACGATCATTGTGCCATGAAAGAAGAATCATATGTATGGCCAATAGAGCCAATGAAACGATGATGTTGTAAGTGGTTGAAAGTACTAATGAATCTATATACGGTATGAAAGGTTATGAGGCAAATGTAATTGTATTTATGTTTCCCTTGTATGAAAATCAAAAAATAATTTGGGAGTATCGTTAGTGACCGAAGAAGGGTAGGTGGGAATAACCTAACCCCGAAACTACACATGTTGGTATAGGAGTGCATTTTGATTATTCCCCTTATTTGGGATGAGATTGATGTGATAAGAATATTCCCCTTAATTGGGATGAGATGATTGCTAGCAAAAGGGTGATGTTAATCCACACAGCATTGTGGTGAGATGACCTAGCTGATCGGGTCGAGATCGGACGCCATGCCACACACATGGTGGTGATTGTGATTGTGATTACACCTCCACCCACACATATTGGGGTGAGGCGACATGGCCGCTTTGTGTAGAAGTTGTTGTGATTGGATGTCTCTGGTGAGACGGCTTAGTCGATCGGGCTAAGATCGAACTTCATGCTAAAAGTACGGTGGTATTGTGATTTGATGTCTTCGGATGAGATGGCTTAGCCGATCGGGCCGTGATCGGACTCCATGTTAAATTCACGGTGGTATATCGGTACTAAAGATATCCCAACCAAAAATAACATTATCTTCATATTTTGATTATCATCTTCACAATATTATCTTCGTACTTTGAAAACTGTTATGTTTTAACTTGGCATTTGGATATCATTGATTGTTGCTTGCTGTTTCCATGGTTTTCCTTTCTTATATTGGCATTCTATTTTTAAAGAGGATATTTAGATTTACATATTAGTACTATTCCATATGTACTAACGTCCCTTTTGCCGGTGGCGCTGCATCTTCAATGGATACATGTGGTTCATCAGAGGGCATCTTTGGATCTCGTTAGCAGTTACTCCCTATTCAGCAGGTTTTGGTGAGACCTACTCTATTTCGGGCCTGATGTCATTTGTTGTTGTACATTGTGTTATGAGGTATAGCAGAGGCCTTGTTGCCGGCACTTCCATACTACTCTTCTGTTGTACTTAGAGGCTCCGTAGACAGGTTGTGGGTGGTGTTTGATGTTGGGAATTAAACTAGAAGTATTGGTAGTTGGAAAATATATTTTTCATTATATCTATAACACATGTAATGTTTTGGAAATTTTAAATGGAAGCTGTTAAAAGAAATGAAATGGGTATTGTTTATGAAATCATTTCAATGTTTAATTAATGGAGTACATCTCCACTCTATTCATGGGCAAGGTCGGGTAGAATGTATCTAGCAGGCTTGCTCGTCCGGAGTTATCTCGGTTGAGCATCGGTCGTGCTCCCCAAAGTCGGGGCATGACAGCGAAGCCTAGGATAATTTGTGTATCAAGTCTTATATCCATGTCCGCTTCCTGGGTAACTTCGCTAAACTTTCACTCCAAGTACTCCATCTTGGTCCTGCTCAACTTGAAATGTTTAGACTCAAGTGTCTATCTCCAAACTTCCAGCATATCGTTAACACCTCCTCGCGTCTCGTCAGTCAGAACTACATCATCCGCAAATAGTATATATTATGGCACCTTCCCTTGAATGTGACGTGTTAGTGTGCCATTGCCAAGGAAAATAAAATTGGGCTAAGGGTTGATCCCTATTGCAACCCCTTTATAATCGGGAAGTGTTCTGGGTCTCCACCTATCATTACCTGTGTCTTAGCTCCATCATACATGTCCTTACTCACCCTAATGTAGGCTACATGCACACCTCTAGTCTCTAAACACCTCCATAGAACCTTTCTCGAGACTTTATCATATGCTTTCGCTAGGTCAATAAACTTCATATACAAGTCCTTCTTCATTATCCTATACTACTCCACCAATCTTCTCGGAAATATCTTCATTGTCGAACGATCCGGCATGAAACCGAACTAGTTCTCAAAACAGACACACTCCACATCATTCTCCCTTCCCCCACCCTCTCCCAAACTTTTATCGTATGACTCAACAGCTTGATACTTCCATAATTGTTGCGATTCTGGATATCATCCTTGTTCTTGTACAAGGGAATCATCATAATCTATCTTCATTCTTCATGCATCATTTTTGTCCTAAAATTTACGTCGAACAACCTAGAGAGCCATTCCAAGCCTGTCTTACCTGCGCTCTTCCAGAATTCTACCGGGATTTTGTCTGGCATGGTCGTTCTACCCCTGCTCATTCTATACATCGCCCCCTCAACCTCCCCCACTCTTATGCACCTACAATACCCAATGCCCGGATGACTCCCGGAATGCTCCAAATCACCAAACATGATGTCCTTATCCCCTCTTCATTTAAGAGTTTATGGAAGTATGACTACCACATCCGCCTAATATGTGCCTCATCCATCAGAACTCTACCCTCCTTATCTTTTATGCACTTTACTTGATCCAGATCATGGGCCTTACTTTATCTCACTCTATCAAGCCTGTACAACTTCTTATCCCTGCATTTCTCCCTAAGCTCTTCATACAAACGTCTAAACATTGCAGTTTTAGCCGCAGTGATCGCCAACTTCGCCTTCTTCGTAGCCTTCTTATACCTCTCCTCATTGGCCCTCTTCTCCACCTTGTCTATGCTCTCTATATGCCAGTTTCTTGCCTTTCACTTTACCTTAGACCTCGTTATTCTACCACCAGATCCCTTTGCGGCCACCAGAGAAACCCTTCGAGACCCCAAACACCTCCTTCGTAGCTTCTTTGATACAGTTTGTTGTCATGATCCATATACAACTTGCATCCCCACTACTTCTCCAAGCTCCCATAACCACTAATGTCTCCCCCAACTCCTGAGCTTTGTCCTTTGTCAAGGCACGCCACCTGATCCTAGACAAGCGAGACACTACCCTCTTTTTCTTTGTCCGCATGATCGTGAGGTCCATACCTAATATCCTATGTTGAGTCGTGAGATTCTCACTCGGGATAACCTTACAATTTGTATATATACCTCTATCACACCTCCTAAGAAGTATATGATAATTTTGCATCCTGGCCACCATACTCTTAAAAGGACCAATTGCTCCTCCTTCTTCAGAAAACACGAGTTAACGACCACCAAATCAAAGGCTTTAGCACGATCCAACAAAGAAGTTCCTCTTCCATTTTTGTCACCAAAACCAAAGCCAACATGCACATCGTCATAACTCCTCCAATGTGGCTATTAAAATATCCTCTTATGAGAAGCTTCTCGGTGTACGGAATTCACCCCCACCAACCCATCTAAGTCCTCCCAAATGAGCCTCATCCTCGTCCAAACCCACTTGAGGTGCGTAAGCACTAATTATGTTCAAAGTAAACCCTCTCACAACTAGCTTAATAGCCATCAGCCTGTCATTCACCTTCCTTACCTCTATCACTAGCTCTTTAAGATCTTTATCAACAAATATGCCTACCCTATTCTTCCCCCTCACCCCTTTCGAGTACTACAACTTAAACCCAGCAAAGAACTACAGTAAGGAAATACTATAACAAAGCACGCAGGCAAAACAACTAGCTAGGATACAAGCAAGACTGATTGAATAAACAATTCAACTTAATGGAATATTCCTAATATAAACAAAGGAACGAGATACAGATATACATAAATAAATATATACATGGGAATCAAGTCAATGCAAACTAATTCCAACAATGAAGCAAATCAATAATGCTACTGAATCTTCAGAAAAGAGCAAGAATATAGAATACTTAGTCAGAACACAACCAACACGAAGGTTTCCCAGAAATTGACAAGTAACATGCGAATTAAAGCAATAGAGTATAATAAATCGAGTCAATGAAAATTGATTCCAACGATGAACAATGATCTCGTCCAAGTTCACGCCTCAATACGAGGTTATAAAAACGGTCGATGCAATAATAGTACCCAACAAGAGTCAGGGTCGAATTCCGCAGGGAGCTATAGATGGGAGTTAGTAGTATATATCGTAGTATGTGAATTTGAATATCTAAATTTACTCCAAAAAATTTGGCTGTTTTGAAATCTAATTTGAACTACGATTGCAAGTTGAGAATTAAAACTAGGAAATTGTTTTTATTGTTTTTCAAATGTTGTAAAAAGACTAGGGATATGACCTTCACCTAGGTGATTGCCTAATGGGATATAAACTTTAAAGCTTGTTTTATTGGTCGGGGTATATTATAGCTATCAACACTAAATTACCCACTCAATACCTCTCGGTCAGATAGTGATTTTGCCCAATTTGACTTTCTCAAGTCCAAATGGGTATTGAGCAAAACGGTTGATAAAATCTCAAGTCGGGTTGTTACTATCTCTAGGTTCAACCCTTTAATTGAGCTTATCAATCTCTCGATTGACCCAATTTCTTGTTAGTCAAGTTTTCCTAGACTAAGTCTCTCTTTCTCAAGTAGAGACCAAGTCAAATAGGCATGAACTAATGTTTGCAACCATTAATTCCACAAATAAAATCAAGAACAAGGCTAAATAATAAATACCCACAATAAACAAGCAATAAATTAAACACCCATTAAGTTTACACACTAGGATTGGGTCACAACCCTAATGAAAAATCTAGCTGCTCATGCTTGAAATGGAAGAAATAGAAGAAGAAATGATAATTAAACTCATATTGCTAATTAAAATGATAAAATCTAACTTAAAATAGCTCAAAATATGAAAAACTACTAAAAAGAGTAAAAGGAAACGGCTACTGTAGCAGCTGATGTCAAAAGTTAACCTAAAAATGTGAAACTTGTCTATTTATACAGGGCTGAAAATTTCGGACAAAAATGCTCTTTCGGAGGTTCTGCGGCCGCACAATTACATGTGCGGTCTGCACTTTTCTTCAGCTTGACAGGATTGGAAATCTGCGGCCGCATAATTCTGAACTGCGGCCGCACTGCACTCTATCTGTGGTCCGCAGATTTGTAATTGCGGCTGCATCTTGCTCTTTTGCGGTCCGCACAATTGTGACTGCGGCCGCACAATAATTGTGCGGTCCGTATTTTTGATGGACTTGAATTGCAGAGTCTCTGAACTTTGCTCTGACCCAGCTTCTGCGGCCGCACCATTCATGTGCAGACCGTTTGCACCAGTCTCTGATGGATTTTCCTTCATAACCTGTGGCCACAGATGATATTCTGTGGTCCGCATTTTTGAGCTTCTGTGCCTTATTTTGTCCTTGAGTTCAGATTACTCCTTCTTGAGTTGGATTTCATCTCGGGAGTTCATCTTCTAATATTCCTATAATGAAGCACATTTTATCAGTTTTCGGGAACATAATTAAACACTTTTGGACTAAAACGAAAGCTAAAAGGCGCTAATAAGTAGTAAAAATCCACACTTATCAACTCCCCTAAACTTAAGCTTTTGCTTGTCCTCAAGCAAATAAAGTGGTTCCCACCTCCACAAGTTAAGAGTCATTCCAGAAAATCAAAGTGAGTCACTCACACATCAATTGGGACCAACAATTACCCACACCACTTATGAATTATCAACAAGGCAACAAGTTAAACTTTTAAGCACAAATAGTTCTATTGTGACACTTGAGCATCAATAGTTGACTTTATTCATCAAGGAAGCTTCCTCTTTCATGTAGGTCATTGTGGATCCCAAACTCATCTTTCTCTACTCTCTGGTTGACTATCTCACTTAAGAATTTAGCACTCAATCCAAGGATTTGCTAAAAGTTCACTCATCTCTCTCAAAAGAATATCGCAAGTACGGCTTTAAGTACCATAGGCTTGCCCTCATGTAAATGACCACTAATGTAAGCTCACTCGGCTTGAAATCACGTAGGGCTTTTTTACGGAGTGCAATGAAAGCTTTTGGACTAAGGTTGGATATGCTATGATAGAACGAGTTCATCTTTCCTTAAGCACTTTTATTTTCTTTTCTCGGCTCATGCTTTTCCAACTCTTGAGGCATTGATGGTAGGCTATAATTGTATATTTTGGCCATTAATTGCACTATAATTCTCTGTACTTTACTAATATTTGAGCTTTAAATGGTATTAATTTGCACTGACTGTGTGCTTTATGCTTTGCAGGAGCGATTTTGAGCTACTATGGAGCTTTGAAGGCTAAGTAAAAGCTTATGGAGTAATTTGGGATTATGTTCGAGGATCAAAGGATGCTAGTGTACTTAAAAAGAAGAAGGAAGAAGAGAGCAGAAAGTTGCCCAGGTGCACGACCGCGTACTGGGCGCGCATGACAAGCAGAAACTGGCCAAATTGCGTGGCCATATGCGCCGTCACCTGCCCAGGTGCGCGACCGCGCACGTATATCGGAAACATTCTCCCAAGGCTAATTTTATAATTTTGGAGGCGACTTCCCTTGACCTATATGAAGCCCAACTCGTCTAAAAAGAGGGCATCTTGGATTTGGAGGGCATCTTTGCAGGGAGAAGAAGCACGGAAGCAACGGGAAAGCAAGATACTTGATCCAATTCACTCAATACAAAAGTTGGTTTGAATTTGGGAATTGTAATGTCTCCTTGTTCTTCTAATACTCTTGCTATGAATATTTTCTTCGTTATGGAGTAATTCTCCTCAGGGTTGTTGGCGGATGTTATGAATTGACTATTGTTTTGGGTTTTACTCTATGTTAATTGCTCGAATTTACTGAATGGGCTATTAATTGAATTGCAAGGTTTATCGTAGATTTACTTTAATTGAAAGAGAAGTCTGCTGCTATTTGCTTTGTACCATCTTAACTGGGTTGATTTTACGCCCCTTCTAGGTAATCGAAAGAGCTTAAGGAGTTATCGATTTACCTAGTTCAGGAGAATAACCGAGAGGAGCTCTTCGAAAGATCGTTCATTCACTATTTTAGTGCATATATTCAGAGGGCCTGTTATTAGGCTAGCTAAAGGAATCAAATTTATTCGGAAGAAGACTCAATCCCAACCGAGTTATCGAGGATGCATTTGAAAATGCAGGTCCTAGGCCTGGGAGATTATGCTAGATCGGTGTACAACCAACAACAGTCTAGTGTGAGGCCCCCAGAATAATTGCATTTTCAGAGGCAAACCCAATAAAGATTCCAACAACCATCTGATGGACTTTGATAAAATTGTGAACACATTCCGCTACAATGGAGCATCACATGATGCTATATACCTCAGAGCATTCTCGTTCTCGCTGAAGGATGATGCAAAGCAGTGCTTGAGAAGTTTGCCCACAGGGTCAATCTGTACGTGGGAGGAGATAACTACCAAGTTTCTGGAAAAATACTTCTCAGCTGCTAAGGCTAGAAGGATGAGGAAGGAGATACACAATTTCAGCCAAGGTGAAGGAGAGACAGTATTCGAAGCATGGGAAAGATTTAAGGAGATGCTGCAGAGGTGCCCTCACAACGGAATGGAACAATGGATGCAACTTCAGGACTTTTGGGACGGTTTAAACCCGTCATCTAGGAGATTGCTAAATAGTGCAGTTCCAGGCCCTTTGATGAAGAAAACTCCAGAAGAGATTGTCACTCCTTTGAATGAACTATCTGAAGATGCAGATCAATGGTCCACAGACCAAGTGGATCGGAGAAAATTAGCAGGGGTGCACCAAGTAGAATCATCTGTAGCAATGCAGGCCCAAATTGCAGTTATAGCTAAAGACATCAAGCAATTGACTATGGCTCAGGTGCAAACTCAACCACAGGTGGGTTGTGACATTTATGGGATGGGACACCCCACACATGAGTATCAAGCTACAGCTGAAGAGGTCAACATTGTGGGGAACTTTAATAGAGGAAACTACCAAGGTGGGAACAACTTTAATGCTATGGGTCAAAGACATCCAGGTTTTTCGTGGAGTTAACCTAATGGGATCTTGAACTCATGGCAGCAAAACAATCTCAAACCCTAGGGTCAGAGACCACCAAGTTTTCAAAACCAGCAGAGGCAACAATACCAGCCACCACAGCCAAATCAGTCAAATATTGAAGATCTCAGAAAGGCATTCATTAACAAAACAGATGAAAAATTCGAGACTCAGGGCATGACTATCCGGAACTTAGAAAGGCAAATGGGATAGATTACAAATTTGTTGTCTGAGAGGGCTCCTGGGACTGTTCCCTCCGACACTGAAAAGAACCCGAAGGAAACAATCAACATTGTATCTCTAAGAAGTAGAAAAACATTGACTGACCCAATACCAAAGGCTAAATCGGAGGTGGTTAACAAGCAGACCGAGACACTAGTAGAGGAAAAGAATGAAGAGCAAAAGAGCTAGAATAGTGGGGTACAAAAGAAAATTGAAGAAAGTAGTCATATGCCAGCTCTACCGTTCCCTAAAAAGATGAAGCGGGAGAAATTTGACAAATGTTTTGGGAGATTCTTGGAGATGCTCAAACAACTTTATGTGAACATTCCCTTCACAGAGGTACTCACTCAGATGTCTGCTTACGAAAAATTCTTGAAGGAAATCCTGTCTAGCAAGAGGAAATTAGAGGAGACAACAATGGTCACGTTGAATGCCCACTTCAGTGCCATATTGCAAAATAAAATTTCCCAAAAGTGTGGGGACCCAGGAAGCTTCACCATACCATGCTCGTTGGGGAGTGAGAAATTCGACAAGGCCCTCTGTGATTTGGGTGCGTCTATAAATCTAATGCCTGTCTGTATTCAGGAAACTGGAAGGTAAACTTGGAGTGATCAAATCAATACCAGTATCCCTACAACTGGCCGACTAGATCACCATTCTACCTAAGGGAATCATTGAAGATATTCTAGTACGGGTGGACAAGTTTGTATTCCCCGTAGACTATTATTGTGGTGGATATGGAGGTGAACAAGGAGGTGCCTTTAATTCTAGGGAAGCCATTTTTATGTACAGGTAGAGTCATCCTTGATATGTATGAGGGGCAGCTTATACTTAGAGTGGACAATGAGAAAGTAGTGTTCCAGATGAAGAGAATGATGAAATACCCCAGTGATGAGGCGTCTGCCTACTCGTGTTTCAAGCTAGATGTCATTGGAGAGTTGGCTGAAAAGTATAAGTTTGACAAGCTTGTGGGGGATACTCTAGAGAGGTGTATAACTCAGTCTAGCACAGTGGAGGATGAAGATCCTGAAATAAAAAAAGAGGCTGAAGCTCTTAAAACTGAGGATCAAGTAGTTGATGAGGAGGAACAAAAAGAGCAGGCTTCTAAGCCCAATGTGGAATTGAAAGTCCTCCCCACTCACTTGAAATATGCTTTTCTCGAAACTAACAATTTTCCTGTGATTATTTCTGCTGACTTGACAGGTACACATGAGCAAAAGCTGGTGGAGTTGCTGTCAAAGCACAAGAAGGCCATTGGTTGGAGCATACCTGATATTCAAAGAATCTGTCCAGCCATTTGCATGCACAAAATTCTGTTAGAAGAAAATAGCAAGCCAGTGGTGCAGCCTTAACGCAAGTTGAACAAAAATTTGGAGGAGGTAGTGCATAAGGATATCATCAAATTGCTAGATGCGGGAGTGATTTTTTCCATCTCTGATAGCCAGTGGACTAGTCCAGTGCAAGTTGTACCTAAAAAGGGGGGCATGATAGTGGTGAAAAATGAAAATAATGAACTGATCCCCACAAGAACAGTCACCGGGTGGATAATGTGCATTGATTATAGAAGATTGAATGATGCAACAAGGAAAGACCACTATCCACTCCCTTTTATTGATCAAATGCTCGAGAAGGTGGTTGGACACGGATGCTACTGCTTCCTGGATGGATATTCAGGCTTCAATCAGATACCCATTGCCCCAGAAGATGTTGAGAAGACCATATTTACTTGCCCGTCAGGTATTTTTGCTTACATGAGGATATCGTTTGGGCTATGTAATGCACCTGCCGCTTTTCAGAGGTGCATGATGTCTATATTCTCGGATTTAAATGGGAAGTATCTAGAGGTGTTCATGGATGATTTCACCCTTTTTGATGATGAATTTGAGGATTGCTTGATGAATTTGAAGCTCGTGCTTGAACGTTGTGATGCCACTCACTTGGTTCTTAACTGGGAGAAGTGTCACTTCATGGTGAATGAGGGAATTGTCCTAGGCCACAAAGAAATTGCGCATGGAATTGAAGTTGACCGAGCTAAGGTTGATGTTATTGCTAGGCTCCCCTCCCCCTACTTCGGTGAAGAGCATAAGACGTTTCTTGGGACATGCTGGGTTCTATAGGAGGTTCATCAAAAACTTTTCCAGCATTACCAAGCCATTGACAGCATTGCTAGCGAAAGATACCAAGTTTATTTTCAATGTGGAGTGCTTAAGAGCATTTGAATTGATAAAGGAAAAACTTGTTAGTGCTCCTATTATGGTAACACCTGATTGGAGCCAGCCATTTGAGATAATGTGTGATGCTAGTGATGTAGCTGTGGAAGCAGTTCTGGGGAAACGAAGAGATAAAATGTTTAGGCCTATCTACTATGCAAGCAGGATATTGAATGATGCTCAAGTCAATTATGCCACTACTGAGAAGGAATTTTTTGTTGTGGTCTTTGTTTTTGACAAGTTTAGATCTTACCTGGTTGGAAGTAAGGTGATTGTACACACTGATCACTCAGCGTTGAAATACCTATTGAGTAAGAAGGAATCCAAGCCGCGTCTGATGCGGTGGGTGTTGTTGCTCAAAGAGTTTGACTTGGAGATAAAAGATAGGAAGGGCACAGAAATCAAGTTGCAGATCATCTATCTCGACTTGAGAAACCTCCAGTTGAAACAATCGAAATAAGGGAAGAGTTCCCTGATGAGCAGATTGTTTCCATAGCAACAGTCTTTGAAAGGCCGCCTTGGTATGCGGATGTAGCCAACCTTTTGGCTAGTGGATGGTTACCCCGTGACCTCACTCATGATCAAAGGCGAAAGCTTCAAGGTGAGGTAAAAAGTTATTTTTGGGATGACCCTTTCTTGTTTAAACTATGTGCAGATGGTGTAATTCGAAGATGTGTGCCTGAAGGAGAAATGGAAAGCATTCTGTCTCATTGCCATGATGGATCATCTGGAGGACACTATGGTGGAAATCACACTGCAGCAAAGGTCATGGAAGCCGGTTTCTTTTTGGCCTACTCTGTACAAAGATGCAAGGGCGTATGTAGCTGCATGTGACAAGTGCCGGAGAACAGGCAATATTAGCAAGAGGGATGAAATGCCTCTCAACTCCATTCTGGTATGTGAAATTTTTGATGTTTGGGGCATTGACTTCATGGGTCTGTTCCCAATGTCGCATTCTCATGAGTATATCCTAGTACTCGTTGACTACGTCTCTAAATGGGTCGAATAAATCCCTACTAGGACCAATAATACTCGGATGGTGTGTGAGTTTTTGCGGAAAAACATCTTTACCCGTTTTGGGACACCTCGAGTGATTGTTAGTGATAATGGGTCACACTTTGTGAATGAATAGTTTGTTGCACTACTGTCCAAGTATGGGGTCACACACAAAATAGGAATCTCGTACCATGCCCAAACTAGTGGGCAAGTCGAAGTGGCCAATCGAGAACTAAAACAAATTCTTGAAAAGACGGTTAGTGCTTCTCATAAAGATTAGTCTGTCAAGTTGGATGAAGCACTATGGGCGTATAGAACTGCGTTCAAAATGACCATAGGGACTTTGCCATTCAAATTAATGTATGGTAAGTCGTGTCACCTACCTGTTGAGATAGAACATAAGGCTTATTGGGCAATTAAGGTGCTTAATCTTGATCTTAGTCTTACAGGTGATCACATGTTGGAGCAGATGAATGAATTGGAAGAGTTCACACTGGACGCATATGAAAGTGCGCGAATTTTCAAGGAAAAGACTAAAATGTGGCATGATCATATGATTAAGCCAAAGGAGTTTCATGAAGGGGACAAAGTCTTACTGTATAATAGTAGACTCAGATTATTTCCCGGAAAATTCAAGTCTAGATGGACGGGACCATATGTGGTGAAACATATATCACCATACGGGGCAATTGAGATCCAGAACCAAGACGGAATAGAAAGTTTTAAAGTAAATGGACACAAACTAAAACCGTATCTTGTTGGGGGATTTGCACAGCAATCCTCGAGCATCAAAATCAACTAGGATGCCCGATTGAGTCAAGCTGACGACTATAACTCAGAACTACCTCTAACCCTTCTGCTAGTTAGATTTTCTTTTTTTTTGCTTCACATTTGTTCACAGCAAAGAATAGATAAAAATTAGTGTATACTATGATGTAATAGGTACAGGAAGGCACATGTTGTGGAAGGTAGGAAGTTTTATAAAAATAAAAAAAATATAAATGTGCGCAGCCACGCACTGACCGCGCATATGGTCGCGCATTTTCAGACCTTCACTGCCTCACGTGTGCGGCTGCGCATTGACCGCGCACCGACCGCGCATTTTCAGACCTCCACTGCCTCACGTGTGCGGCCACGCACTGACCGCGCACAGGTAAGCTTTTTTTTTTCTTTAGTTAATTTTGGACCACCCCCCCTCTTCTTCTAAACAACTCCAATTTCGGACCCACCCCTTTCCTAAACAACCCCAATTTCAAAATCCCCCCTTTCCCCTTCTTCTAAACAACCCTAACCCAAACCCCTTCTCTCATCTCTTCTCTGAAGCATCCAATCCCACCATCAATTGACAGTGCCCACTTTCCTTTTCTCCTCTCCCCACAACCTCACGAGTTTCCCCTCAGGTAAGTGAGATGTTTTCCCCCACTTAGTTTAGTCTATTTTCTTTTCTTTTTCTTGAGTTGTAGTAGATTTTTGTTAATGTTTTCTTTCTAGTTATACTTGTTCTCTTATGGGGTGGTAGTTGAATTTCACCAAGACGGGCTACGTGTGACATTGGTGTATCTTTCATCGAATTGGGGGCTAAAAATTGTTGTGTGAGGGTTCGGTAGAACTGCGCATATCAGGTGTTCGTATAAATGCCACAAAGAGTTTGAGAGTGTAATTTTGTGACCAAGTGTGCTGGTGAAGTCTGAGTAACCGCTCTTGGTTTACCCATTGTGCCTTTAACTGATATTTGGTGTTTGTTACAGGTATTATGACGCCTTCCAAGAAACGAAGAACCACAAGTGCCTCCTCAAGCGCGCTGGCTCATCCGGGCTGTGAGTTTCTGCTAGTGCTCGCCCGTATGATAATAACAAGTTCGTCTCCAGTGAAGCCGAGGAACGCTTCAGTTATAAGGCAAGCAAGAAGCGTATATCGGAAAGGGGAATCGATATGGGGTCCTTCCAAAATGACTGCCCCAACATGTATCATGAATTAGTCAGGCGAGGGCTCATGATATTTTTTGAAGAACCTGACGAAGCCAACTTAATGGTTGTTCGGGAGTTTTATGCGAACTGCTTGGAACATGTTAACCATGTTTGCACAGTTCGAAAGAAGAGTGTAGACGCATCCACAGAGGCCATTCGAAGGGCCTACCATTTGCCAGTGTTTGGGGAAAATCCTAAAGCAGAAGACTACTATGACACGTATAGCCGAGAACCACCCATGTGGCAACTGTTCTTTAGAAAAATTTGTGTGCCCAACAAGGAGATAGTTTGGGTCACGCCGGGGCAAAAGTTTCATTCGGCATCATTAACCTTTGAAGGGAAGTGTTAGCTCTACATTATAAATAGTCGCCTGCTGCCTTCTTCAAACACCACTGAGGTGAATGGTCCCCGGGCTGCACTGATCTTGTGCATTATCAATGGCAATGATTTTGATGTGACTAAGGTTAGTCACGATGAGATGTTCATTCGTTGTCCTGTATAGAGGTATGGGTTCTTCTTTCCATCCTTAATCACTCGGTTATGCTGTGAGGCACGTGTACCGGAAAACAAGGACATGGATGGGAAAGTCAAAAAGGAACAAAACTTTCGGGCCGATAAAGTAGTAATTGGGAAGGACTCTGTTGGGCCTGTAGAGGTAAATAACGATGCGTCTTATGTACCCGACGATGGTAATGAGGTGCAAGCTGAGGATGTGGTTGCTTCCCTGCCGCACGAGCAGGTTGTTAGGGGAACCTCAGATGGCAGATGGGACACAAGAATGAGCGCCTTAGAGTAGGAGATGACGAGGATGCGTACCTCTATCACAGACTTGGGAGCTCGAGTGGATGCCCTTGCTACACAAAATACCAAGTCCGAGAGGAAGGTCATGGCATGGCTGCGTGCACTTGGCCGGGCTTGCCATCTAGACCCCGGCACTGTCTCCGACACGGACTGACTCTATCAGGGAAGTTTTCTTTACCTTGCATTTTTTCTTGTGTGACATGGGGGCATGCCACTATTTAAAGTGTGGGGTGGGGGATATGTTGTATGTATGTATGAATGTATATTAGTTTTAGTTTTCTTTTGTTAGTTGAGTAAAAAAATAAATTAAATTTTTGACTTTTCCCGACGATGGATATCATTCGACGGGTTTCTTGAGGGATTAAAGTCGAAAGAAAAAGACAAAAAGATTTTCTTTTGTTATGTAGTGTATTAATTCCCCCTTGGTTTTTCTTTGTGTCGCGGTTCTTTTTCAAGGGTTTTGTTTGAACCGGGTGTAGTTAGATTTTGGTTTTTATAAGTAGGAAAACCTTGTGCTATGATTTGAAATGGAAGCAATATCTCTTGACTTGAACATGCCTTGAGAATAGTGAGTGCTTTAGTTGTGACGCTTAGGCTCAGTTTTTGACTCTTGTATAAGTGCCTTAAATGGTATAATCTTGACTTTGCTAAACTGCTTTGACTAGAATGTTTTGATGATCCAATCTTGAGTGAGTCATGTGCCATGTGCGTGTGAGGTTTGGTGTATTCTGTGCATTGCATTTGATGTCTAGAACTTGCCCGGTGTGTTTGCAAAGCGAAATAGTAATTTTGTTCAGTTCTGGAAGTGATATAGGCATTTCTTTGTTAAGTCAGATATATAGTTTACCCACCAAATTGTTATGTAATCGTAGTCAAACCCATTGAGCCTATAATCATGTTCCTTGGTAACCACATTACAAGCCTTACCCATTTGTTTGAATTGTCCATCTTTTTGAACCGTGTACCTCTCATGAGCACTCGAATTTGTTATGAACTCTACAAAAGTTGAAGTGTGGGGTGGTTGGTTTGGTTTTTGAGTGGAACTAATAAAATAAGGAGAAAGGTGCACTGATTTGAAAAAGTAAGAGCTACTTGTACTGGAAAAAAAGATTTAGTTGTATTGTGTGCAGATATTCAGTGATAAGTGGTAACTCTTGATATAATTGTGCTTAAATAATGTGGGATTTGATGCATATTGGTGTGAAGGTGGAGTTTTGGTTTGACATAAGTGTGGGGTTTGAACAATGAAATATATGTACTAAAGTGCTTAGGGAGGTGTAGTCACTCTTATATCTAAATGTATCCTACCCGTCCCGCAGCCTACATTACAACCATTTAAAGTCATATTTGATCCTTGACTGAATGAACTCGATTAGTTGAGGAGTATACTATGGGCAAGCATATGGTTCATCATTTGTGGCATATGAATATTGGTTCTGAGAGTGAGTGAATTATTTCTATCATGAGTTCCTAATCATTCTTAACTTTTATTGTGTGTGGAACTACTCTCTTTTGTTGTGTGAGGGCACTTGATTCATGAAGAAAAGGCAACGTTATTGACCTCTATGTTAGAGAAAGTGAGTTGGTTATAGATAATGTGTGGTGCTGTTGAGTCAAATTTTGAGGTTAAGATGTCACAATATTGTACTTAATCTGTTTTAAAGAGTCTTGGTGTGATGAGTCTTGAGTGTTGTTGAAAAGGGGAGTATTTAGAGAAAGTGTAATTGGATTGCTCGGGGACGAGCAATGGTTTAAGTGTAGGGTGTTGATGGTAGGCTATACTTGTGTATTTTGGCCACTAATTGCACTCTAATTCGCTGCACTTTACTAATATTTGAGATTTAAATGGTATTAATTTGCACTGACTTTGTGCTTTATGCTTTGCAGGAGCGATTTTGAGCTACTATGGAGCTTTGAAGGCTAAGTAAAAGCTTATGGAGTAATTTGGGATTATGTTCAAGGATCAAAGGATGCTAGCGTACTTAAAAAGAAGAACGAAGAAGAGATCAGAAAGTTGCCCAGGTGCGTGGCCGTGCACTGGGCGCGCATGACAAGCAGAAACTGGCCAAAGTGCGCGGCCATATGCACGGTCACCTGCCCAGGTGCGCGGCCACGCACGTTTTTCCGAAAAAATTCTCCCAAGGCTGATTTTGTAATTTCGGAGGCGACTTTCCTTGACCTATATGAAGCCCAGCTCATCTAAAAAGAAGGTATCTTAGATTTGGAGGGAACCTTTGGAGGGAGAAGAAGCACGGAAGCAACGAGAAAGCAAGATACTTGATCCAATTCACTCAATACGAAAGTTGGTCTAAATTTAGGAATTGTAATGTCTCCTTGTTCTTCTAATACTCTTGCTATGAATATGTTCTTCATTATGGAGTAATTCTCCTCAGGGTTGTTGACGGATGTTGTGAATTGACTATTGTTTTGGGTTTTACTTTATGTTAATTGCTCGACTTTACTGAATGAGTTATTGATTGATTTGCAAGGTTTATCGTAGATTTACTTTAATCGAAAGAGAAGTCTGCTGCTATGTGCTTTGTACCATCTTAACTAGGTTGATTTTACGCCCCTTCTAGGTAATCGAAAGAGCTTAAGGAGTTATCGATTTACCCAGTTCAGGAGAATAACCGAGAGGTGCTTTTCGAAAGATCGTCCATTCACTATTTTAGTGCATATATTTAGAGGACCTGTTATTAGTCTAGCTAAAGGAATCAAATTTATTCGAAAGAAGAATTGGAATCCCTGAAGTAGTCTAAACATCTGTTGAAATCGAAAGAATCAATAGAAGTTAAGATTTAATTTAGCACAGAGTTACCCGGAACAATAGTTGATCACATATCTTGTCATTGCCCTTACCTCTCGCACTGATATCCATTGTTGTTACTAATCATTCGGGTATCTTTAGTTTCTTACAGTTGAAAATCTTAGTTTATTTGTAGTCAATAATAACATAAATTAAAAGGTTTATTATCCTGGATAGTGTGGAGCTGAAGAATTAATAGAACATTGTTGAAACCAACCCCTGTGGAGACGATTTAATACTATACTATCTTTGACTAGCGAGCCTATGTTATGTATACCGGTTTTTCACTCGTTAGGCATTTTTTTTCCTTAGGGGAACTAGAGAAACTTAACATCACTCTTTCTTGATCATGATATTCAATTTCTCCCTCTTTGATTTCTCAATTCTTTGCATCATTACTTTTGTTTTGAATCCCTTCCACTTTTCCTTCTCATTATTTCTTTTCTCTTTTTGTGCCTTGATACCTCTTTCAAGTTCCTCGTCTCTCCCCCAAACCTACGTTTTTAGCCAATTATTTCACAAAAGTGTTAAGGAAAGCTCGGGTGCCTAGAGAGGGTCACGATAAAACGGGTAAAGGCTTGTAATATGGTTATCAAATAAGAAAGGTTTTTAGGCTCAAATGGGTTGACTAGGGATAACAATATTGTTGGGCAATGAAAAACTTCAAGCAGGACAAGGAGAGCCTACAATCACTTCTCAAGCCAAGCAAAACTTAAATTTCGCCTAGAAACACATTCGGGCAAGTTCTAGACCATTCGCACGGGTACTTGGACTTACAACAACAACATCTCACCTCTCACGTCGATGGATTGTTAAAGAGGATAGAGTCGAGGGCCCACAATGACTATATTCAAGATTGAGAATCACTATGGTTCGATTAAACCACTCGATGATAGCCTAAGTCAATACAAGAGTCACAAGGTCACTAACTAGAGCTATTTCTTTCCAAATATCTTGTTTTTAACCATAAGCATGCAGTTAAGTGTGTTGGTACCAAGTGAAGCATGTTTAACTCTTCGAGCATGACTCAATTAGGCCTTGTTATTCATTACTACTACTATTATTATCTAAATACCAAAAATGGACTCAATCCCTTAAGAAGGTTGTCACGTCATCCATCGTTGGGAAGAGTCACCCGGTTCACACAAAAATCACCTTTTGAAAGAACCGTGGCATTAAGAAAACCGAAGGCTTATTATCCACTAAAACATAAAAAGAAGTTATTAAATAAAAAAGAAGCTACTAACTCAAAAAGAAGACAAACCTAAAGATAAAGAAGCTACAAAGCAAACTATTGAAAGCATAATGAATATACATAATGAGAGATACGATAGAATATATACATAATGAGAAAGAAGAAGAAAATAGTAACAAATTAATTACAGGCCAAATGTCTCATAGTTATCAAAATACAAGATGTATCAAAGAAACTCCCTCTCCCCCAGAATAAAAATAAGCATTGTCCCCAATGCTTAACAAAATACGAACAAAAGAATGGTGAAAGTGATGAAAACTCCCTATGGCTCTGTGGCCATCTCTGTGTCCCCGGCAGTGGCACCGACCTCAGCCTCATCCAATTGGATCTCATCATTCTCAAGTTCGGGAGTGGCTGGGTTGGTGAACATCTGACGTACTGCCTCGGCAATGTTAGCAGGGCTCCTCAGACTGGCCATCTGGTTCTGTAGGTGCTATAGGATCTGGGCCTTGGTGGTGCGGGTCTATCAGCATATCAAATGGAATGTCTCCGGCTGCTGCAATCTTGGTAATATATTGCCGGAGCTTGTCCACAGACTTCTTGGAGGCCTGTGATTTCTGCATCTTCTTCACTTCCTTTCCCAGCTCCTCTATGACTGACCCATATTGTACCAAAGTGGCCATAATTGTGTTCTGGTTGTCCAAGAGCTTCTTCAAGGATTCTTCAACTGTGGGGGGAATCTGAGGTTTCGGAATAGATGACTGTGCTGTAACCTAACCGGATATGTCAAACAGCTTTGTAGTAGCTGTCTGCATCCAGTTGTTGAGGCTCGCCAGTGTCTGGGAGACTCATAGCGCAGTAAGTGGAGCATTGGGCATAGGAACCAGTTTCAAAGCCGAGATGGAAGGCACTGAGGCTGAAGGTGGAGGCATGGTAGTTGCACTGGATGAAGGCTCTGCTAAAGCGGATGGCATATTGGTTGTCTCTGCAGCTACCACCGATGGTTCGTCATACTGGCCTACAGTGGTAGTCGGCTGACCCTTTCTATTCGGGTTGTGTGCATCCATCAGAGAATACCATAAGAAGGCTTCTTAGCCCTAACCTTCGTGTCAAAATCTCTAAGCTCTACCCGTGCATCCGTAAGGTACTCAGTGATGGTGTTGGGATACGGGTAGAAGGTATGAGCTTGCCTGGTGACCACTGACATGTTGGCCAATATTACGGCACCCACATTGATCGGGTACCCGACCATAATAGAGGCGACTAGAACTGCCCGTGGAATAGGTATGTTGGTTTCATTCTGGCACGGGTCTAGTCTGTTGCATACGAAGGTCTGCCATCCCTTCGCCTTAAAGTTTAGGGTGTTCCGCTGAATAGGAACCCTTATTCTGATCCATGGTAGATGTGGCCCTAGGGGCAATAATCTCAGCTAGCCATGGGCGAGCTGCATCACCCATCGCCAGCTTCTCCAAGTACTGTGCCAGCTCAACATCCTCAAACCCCAAATAGGTGTTCAGTGTGTGTTGGTCAAATCTCACCTTCATATTCCTCACTTTTGTCACTTTGGTCCCTTTCTTTATGTGCGCCACATTGGCATAGAACTCCCATACCAAATACTTCTTGGCATCCACAATAGTCTAGGTGAACCACATCCACTCCTTCATCTCTCGAAACTATCTCAACACTGCTGGATTGTACTTCTCTAGATCTTTGAGTTGGAACTGTCGCTCAAGAGTGAGTGATCTCACCGGCCACGACCCACGAAAACTGGTGAAGGTAGTTAGACTGATGAAACGATCCTCCCAGACCTCTTTCTTTTTTGATCCCTCAAGGCCGGCAACTGTCGTATCACCCCCTCAGCCATCATCCAGAATATCGTCAATAGTAGTCGCAGGTGCCTTAGGGACAAGTGCAGAAGAGGGCTCTAAAGCCTGACCGGCACTCTCCGAACCCTCGGAGGTGCTATGTGAGGAGGAAGGCTCATCCCAGAGTTGATACCTTCCATGTGATTGTGATTGGACAGCAGGTTGCTCTTGCACTGAGTTCGCCCTCCGAAGCTTCCCAAGATGGGGTATATGAACTAGATTCGGAGGGATATGGAATTCTTCCTCTGCCGACTGTAGCTTTCTTGGTGATAATCTTTTGGAGGGCGAGGGGTAAAGTGTTTTTGCCTTGACATCTGGAAGGTTCACCCCTCCCCTTTGATGTATCACCACAGCCTCGAGATCTGACCATTTTCTGTAACAAGTAACAGCAGTAGTCAGTTGTAATTCAATTGCAAGCAGACAGTAACATACAGTTTAGAATATGTTGGTAGGGTGGGGAAGTGCGGTCCGTACAAATACAAGTGTAGCCGCTGGCTGGGATATGCAGACCTCACAATTTGAACTTGCGGCTGCAGAGCTGGAACTGCGGTCCGCACAATTTTTAGTGCGACCGCAGATTTGAAGTGCGGTCCGCACTTTTATCATTGCGGCCGCACATTAGATATTCCAAAAGTGGAAACTCTCTGATGAAAGAGATTACGTTATTCTGCGGCCGCAATGGGATTTCTGCGTACCGCACAATTTCAAGTACGGCCGCAGATTCAGCCTTACTTACAGTACCCTAGTCGTAACTTCTGCGAACCACCCAATTTCTTGTGCGGCGCAGATTTCAAACCAAACTCGATTAGACTCCTAGGGTTTACATAATTTTTCACAAATTCGACATGGTATGAACACATAAGCATGAAAAATAAATCACCCATTCCCCATAGAGCAATTATCAATTAACCCAACACAGTTTAAATCCCACTTGGTAGTAAAATTGAAATCTTTGACAAATGGCCTAAAACTAAATTAAACTAAAAGTTGAAAAATTCTATGAGTAATTGAAGCATACCAGATATGAAGTAATGCAGATGAGTGATCACAGATATGGATTGAGTATGGCAGATGATTGAACAAACGATTTCAATGTTTTAGAGTTTAGAGTGCTCAGAGAGGGGAAAAATGTACAGTAACCACTAAGGTTACTATTTATACTTAAAAATCAGACCTGAGGGACAAGGGAGGAGTGCGGCCTCAGAATTCCTTCTGCGGTTCGAACTCTATTACTTGGGGCTCAAATGCCCTTGATGATCTACTGTCCGTAGATTTTTTGGTGCGAACTGCATATTTTGTTGTGCGACTCCACTTTGGCCATTTCTCTGACAGACCAAACTTCAGAGAGTTTGCAATTTTCCAACTCAATTTGTGTGGTCCGCACTTTAATTGTGTGGCCGCACTTCCCTTCTGCTGTAGCACCCACAATTGTGCGGTCCGTACAATCCATTTGCGGTCCGCACTTTTTTCACACTTAGCCAATTTTTCTGAGCACAGTTCCTGTAAAGCACACTCATTCCTGCAACACACTTCAAATCTAGTTAGCACAAAAATAACACCTATCTACAAAAGAAGAAAAGAAAAAGAAAAAGAAAAAGAAAAAAAAAGAAGAAAAAGAAACATGGGTTGCCATCACTTCAAATGAATAACTCCCACCACGTGGCCATCATCAACTTGTCCCAAATAATGCTTCACTCGGTGACCATTGACTTGGAATACCTCATCATTTTTGTTCTTCAAGTCTAATGCACCAAAAGGTGTCACACCCACAGTTTCAAAGGGACCACTCCATTTAGATTTCAGCTTTCCGGGAAACATCTTCAATCGTGAGTTGAATAACAAAACAAGATCGCCCACCTTGAACTCGTTGTTTCGGATGTATTTGTCATGAAGGTACTTCATCCTATCTTTGTACAAGGACGAACTTGCATATGCATGGTAGCGAAACTCATCCAATTCATTCAAATGTGCAACCCGCAAATTAGCGGCTGCATCCCAATCAAGATTCAACTTCTTTAAAGCTCACATGGATTTGTGCTCAAGTTCCACCGGAATATGACAAGCTTTTCTAAATACCAACCAGTATGGAGACATCCCGATAGGAGTTTTGAAAGCATCCTGATAAGCCCATAGTGCATCATCAAGCTTCTTTGACTAATCCGTCCAGTTAGCATTCACTATTTTGGACAAGATGCTCTTTATCTCCCGGTTGGAGACTTCCACTTGACCGCTAGCTTGTGGATGATATGGAGTTGTAACTTTATGAGTGACACCGTACTTGCTAAGCAAAGTGTCAAAAGCCTTGTTGCAAAAATGTGACCCCCCATCGCTTATGATAGCCCGCGGAGTACCAAATCTTGTGAAAATATTCTTCTTCAAGAACGCCACCACACTTCTCGCTTCATTGTTGGGTAGAGAAACGACCTCCACCCATTTAGACACATAATCAACCGCGACCAAGATGTAGGTGTTTCCACAAGAACTCACAAAAGGACCCATGAAGTCAATACCCCACATATCAAAAATATCAATCTCCAAGATGGTAGTGAGAAGCATTTCATTCTTCTTCGAGATTCCACCGGCCCGTTGGCATTCATCGTATATTTTTACCATATCACTTGCATCTTTGTAGAGAGTGGGCCAATAGAAATCGCAACTTAGCACTTTAGCCATCGTTCTTGCTCCGCCACGGTGACCACCATAAGGCGAAGAATAACTAGCCTCAAGAATAATATTTTGCTCTTCATCCGGTACACATCTTCTAATTACCTCATCCATGAAAATCCGGAAAAGGTATGGCTCGCCCCAATAATAATCTTGACAATCCCGTTTAAGCTTCTTCCTTTGATTTGAAGAGAGCTCATCCGGGATGATTCAACACACAAGGAAGTTTGCTAGATCCGCGAACCATGGCACCTCCTTCATTGACATATCCAAGAGTTGCTCGTCGGGGAAAGAGTCATTGATTTCAAGGCCATCATGCGGCCTCCCCTTCTCCTCCAAACGAGACAAGTGGTTCGCACTTGATTTTCACTACCTTTTCGATCTTGGATGTCAATATCAAACTCTTGGAATAATAGCACCCGTCTCATCAACCTAGCCTTTGAATCTTTCTTGCTCATAAGATATCGAGGTGCCGCATGATTCGTATGAACAATAACCTTTGCACCCATCAAGTATGGGCAGAATTTCTCAATTGCAAATACAATGGCAAAGAGCTCTTTTTCAGTAACGGTGTAATTAACTTGGGCATCATTCATGGTCTTACTAGCATAGTAGACCGGATGAAAAATCTTATTGATACGTTGCCCAAAAACTGCCCCAACCGCTACATCACTAGTATTGCACACGAACTCAAAAGGAATACTCCAATTAAGAGTGGTGATAATGAGAATTATTGTCAACTTGAACTTTAGCAATTTAGAAGCTCTCATGCAATCATCACTGAAGTGAAACCTAGCATCTTTCTCTAAGAGCTTGCACAATGGGTTCACCACTTTGGAAAACTCCTTTATGAAGCGCCGGTAGAACCCCGCGTGACCTAAGAAACTTTTTACGCCTTTCACTGAGGTTGGAGGTGGAAGTTTAGAAATCACCTCTATCTTCGCCTTGTTGACCTCTATGCCATTCTTTGAAATTTTGTGACCAAGGACAATGCCTTCTCGATCATGAAATGGCATTTCTCCCAATTTAGCAATAAGTTCGTTTCTTCATACCTTGCCAATACTTTATCCAAATTTGCCAAACAATCATCAAAGGAATCCCCGACTACCGATAAATCATCCATGAAGACTTCAAGGTAATCTTCTACCATATCCGTAAAGATCGCCATCATACACCGTTAACAAGTTGTCGGTGCATTGCATAAGCCAAATGGCATCCACTTGAAAGCAAAAGTGCCATAGGGACAAGTGAAAATTGTTTTCTCTTAATCTTCCGGGGCAACAAGGATTTGATTGTAGCCCGAATATCCATCTAGAAAGAAATAGAAAGCACGACCGGCCAACCTATCAAGCATTTGGTCAAGTAAAGGGAGTGTAAAATGGTCTTTCCTTGTGACTTTGTTTAGCTTCCGATAGTCCATACACACTCTCCAACTGGTCACCGTTCTTGTGAAAATCAACTTGTTCTTATCATTGGTGACCACTGTTATGCCCCCTTTTTTTCGGGACACATTGCACCGGAGAAGTCCATGAACTGTTGGAAATAGGGTAGACCACCCCGGCATCCAACTATTTGATAATCTTCTTTTTGACCACGTCTTGCATGGCTTAATTGAGTCTCCTTTGATGTTCAATTGAGGGTTTGGCATCTTCCTCCGAGTTAATCTTGTGCATGCATAATGTGGGGCTTATTTCCCGAATATCCGTCAAAGTCCACCCAATAGCTTTCTTCCTCTTGTGGAGCACCGCCAATGTAGAGTCAACCTGCACGTTAGTCAAGCAAGAGGAAAGAATAACCAGTAGAGTAGAACAAGGGACAAGAAATTCATACCTGAGATATGGAGGCAATGGATTCAACTCAAAGATCGGAGGCTATTCAATTGAAGGCTTTGTAAGAGGAGTTTTCCTATTCTTAAGATCCAAGAAAAGTTTCCGAGGTGCATATTTGTACGACCTCATTCCTTGCAAAGAATTAACACATTCCATAAAGCCATCCATCTCGTCATCATCAAAATTGAGCAAGACGGCCTCCAACATATCACCCACATTAACCGTGACACTTGTATCATTAATAATCATATCGGTCACCAAGTCCACGAAGGAACACACTTCATTGCAATTTGGTTGCCGCATAGATTTGCACACGTGGAAAACCACCTTTTCATCACCCACCTGGAAAGTGAGTTCTCCGGCTTTCACATCAACAAGAGCCTTCTCCGTAGCAAGGAAAGATCTACCAAGAATAATCGGCACCTCATAGTTCACTTCACAATCAAGAATAACAAAATCCACTGGGAGAATGAACTTATCAACACGAACTAATACATCTTCAATCACCCCCAACGGTCTCTTCATTGTACGATCGGCCATTTGTAATCTCATAGATGTGGGTCTTGGTTGCCAATTCCCAAGGTCTTGAAAATCGAATAGAGCATCAAATTGTTACTCTCCCCAAGATCACAAAGAGTTTTGGCAAACTCGGCACTTCCAATGGTGCAAGGGATTGTGAAAGCACCGGGATCTTCCAACTTAGGAGCCATCGAATACACAATTGCACTCACTTGGTGAGTGACTTTGATAGTTTCAAAATTCATCGACTGTTTCTTTATCACCAAGTCCTTCATGAACTTTGCGTATCCGGGCATTTGCTCTAAGGCTTCAACTAATAGCACATTTATCGAGAGACTCTTCATCATATCAATGAACTTTTTGAATTGATTCTCGCCATTTTTCTTGCGAGCCTTTGAGGATACAGAGGAGGTGGCTTAGGCAATGGTGCCTTAGCCTTTTACACTACCGGTTCTGGTATGTCAATCGCATGCTCCCTAGACGGTTTCACTTCCTCTTGAGTCTCTTCCACCGTGTCATCAATATCAATTCGCACTTCATCATTTTCTTGCAATACATTGGATGGGATCTCCTCTTATTCTACCACTTACTCAACATCCACAAGTTGCCTTTGACTTGATGTGGGTGCATTCCCACATCTTTCACTTCTTGTAGTAACGGCCATGGCATGCCCCGTATTGTTCCCACCCTTCGGGTTTACCATCGTGTCACTTTGTAGTGCCCCCTTAGGACGAGAATTTAAAGCTTGTAAGATTTGACCCATTTGCACCTCTAGATTGCGGATCGATGTGTTGTGTGAAGCAAGTTGGGCATCAGAATTGGCGTTCTTCTCCATCATTTGCTTGAACATATTCTTAATACAACCCATTTCATTATTAGAAGAACTAGGAGTATGGGAAGGATAAGGAGGTGTGTTGCTCGGTTGTAGATACATCGGGGGCCTTTGAAAACCTAACCCCCGATTTCCTTGATTGTTATTCCACCCGCCTTGATTGTTGCCTTCCCCATTGCCTTGGTTATTGTTGTTATGCCAATTCCCTTGATTATTGTTTCCACTCCAATTGCCTTGACTGTTGTTGTTATTCCAATTGTTTTGATTGTTTTCACCACTCCAATTACCTTGGTTGTGATAATTCCAATTGCCTTGATTATTTTGAGGTCTCCACTGTTGTTGGCTAGGGCTTTGGTAGTTGTTTCTTTGCCCTTGAAAGTTGTTCACATATTAGACCTCCTCTTCTTGGTCATTGTAAGATTCATCTTGATCAAATCCACTATCATCTTGCACAAAATTGTCCACTCTTTGTTGCACTTGCGTACTTCTTGTTCTTTGCTTGTTCACCATCATATTTACTCCCTCTATTGCATTGAGTTGCCTCGGGTTTTGCACTTGTTGAAGTTGTGCCCTTGCCAATTGGTTTATGGAGGTAGTCAACTCGGTTATGGCTTGTCCATAATCATGCAATTTCTTTGTGAAGATGAATCATATTCGGGTCACCTTGTGGAACATTAGCCCGAGATTGCCACACCGACGAAGTATCTGCCATCTCATCCAAGATATCACACGCCTCCGCATAAGGCGTAGTCATGAAGTTCCTACCGGCAAGTTGATTCACTACATTGGTTGGTGGTATTGATCCCTCGATAGAAAGTTTGTTGAATCATGTTCTCCATCATATCGTTGTTAGGGAACTCTTTCACCATTGTTCTATACATTTCCCATATCTCGTGTAGTGGTTCATTGGGCTCTTACTTGAATGCTAAAATTTTATCCCGAAGAATAGCCATGTGCCCGGGAGAGAAGTACTTAGAAATAAATTTCTCCGCTAGTTCATCCTAAGTATGAATGAAATGATTTGGCAAACGTTCCAACCAATCTAAAGCTTTCTCCCATAGAGAGAAGGGAAAAAGCCTTAGCCTCAAAGCATCCCCAGAGACATTAGTTTGTTTACTACCCCAACACGTATCTACGAACCCCTTCAAGTGTTTATATGCATTTTAACTCGGTGCACCAGTGAAGAACCCTCGTTGCTCGAGCAAAGTGAGCATCACATTAGTTATTTGGAAGTTGCCCGCCCTAATACGGGCAGGGACTATAGCACTTGCATACCCTTTATTCGGCAACCCGGTGTGGAGCCGCTCGTGGTGGAGGTGGGGGTAGAGCGGGTATATTATCTTGAGGTGCTCGGCCTCATCTATTTGCTTGAAGTTCAAGAGGGACCTCATCTATTTGCTTGAAGTTCAAGAGGGACCTCATCAATTTGATCATCCTCAACGTCCACATCCCCCAAAGCTACGTTTCCGAGCTCGTTGTTTGCCATGATTGCACCTATACTACTCACACGTTAGTAACAAGAAAGGAAAAGAAGATATTCCCAAAAATACACCTAAATATATAGCTAACACCGTTTTTGGCTCCCCGGCAACGGCGCCAAAAATTGATCTCGTCCAAGTTCACACCTCAATTCGAGGTTATGAAAATGGTCGATGCAATAATAGTACCCAACAAGAGTCGGGGTCGAATTTCACAGGGGGCTATAGATGGGAGTTAGTAGTATATATCGTAGTGTGTGAATTTGAATATCTAAATTTACTCTTCAACAAAATTTGGTTGTTTTGAAATCTAATTTGAACTACGATTGCAAGTTCAGAATTAAAACTAGAAAATTATTTTTGTTGTTTTTTAAATGCTGTAAAAAGCCTAAGGCTATGACCTTCACCTAGATGATTGCCTAATGGGATATAAACTTTAAAGCTTGTTTTAGTGTAAACTTAATGGGTGTTTAATTTATTGCTTGTTTATGATTGGGTATTTATTATTTAGCCTTGTTCTTTCTTTTATTTGTGGAATTAATGGTTCCAAACATTAGTTCATGTCTATTTGACTTGGTCTCTACTTGAGAAAGAGAGACTTAGTCTAAGAAAACTTGGCTAACAAGAAATTGGATCAATCGAGAGATTGATAAGCCCAATTAAAGGGTTGAACCTAGAGATAGTAACAACCGGACCTGAGATTTTATCAACCGTTTTGTTCAATACCCATTTGGACTTGAGAAAGCCAAATTGGGCAAAATCACTCTCTGACCGAGAGGTATTTAGTGGGTAATTGAGTATTGATAGCTATAATACATCACAACACTAGTGAAAAATCTAGCTACTCATGCTTGAAATGGAAGAAATAGAAGAAGAAATGATAATTAAACTCATATTGCTAATTAAAATGATAAAATCTAAGTTAAAATAGCTCAAAATATGAAAAACTGCTAAAAAGAGAAAAAGTAAACGGCTACTGTAGCAGCTGATGTCAAAAGTTAACCTAAAAATGTGAAAATTATCTATTTATACAGGGCTGGAAATTTCTGACAAAAATGCCCTTTCGGAGGTTCTGCGGCCGCACAATTTCATGTGCGGTCCGCACTATTTTTCAGCTTGATAGGATTGAAAATCTGCGGCCGCATAATTCTGAACTGCGGCAGCACTGCACTCTTTCTGTGGTCCGCAGATTTGTAACTGCGACCGCATCTTGCTCTTCTGTGGTCCACATAATTGTGACTGCGGTCGCATAGCTCTTCTTCTGCGGCCGCACAATAATTGTGCGGTCCGCATTTTTGATGGACTTGAATCACATCTTCTGCGACCGCATAATTCTGAACTGCGGCAGCACTGCACTCTTTCTGTGGTCCGCGGATTTGTAACTGCGACCGCATCTTGCTCTTCTGCGGTCCGCATAATTGTGACTGCGGCCACATAGCTCTTCTTCTGCGGCCGCACAATAATTGTGCGGTCCGCATTTTTGATGGACTTGAATCACATATTCTGCGGCCGCACAATTCATGTGCGGACCGCACTTTGCACCAGTCTCTGATAGATTTTCCTTCATAACCTGCGGTCGCAGATGATATTCTACGGTCCGCACTTCTGAGCTTTTGTGCCTTTTTTTGTCCTTGAGTTCAGATTATTCCTTCTTGAATTGGATTTCATCTCGGGAGTTCATCTTCCAATATTCCTGCAATTAAGCATATTTTATCAGTTTTCGGGAACACAATTGAACGTTTTTGTACTAAAACGAAAGCTAAAAGGCGCTAATAAGTAGTCAAAATCCATACTTATCAAACAATAAAGTAATAATACTACTCAGTCTCGAAAAGCAGAGCAAGAATGTAAATTACTTAGCAAGAATACAACCAACATGAAGGCTTCCCAAAAATCGACAAGCAGTAGACGAATTAAAGCAACAGAGCATAGTAAATTAAGAAATGGCGGGACCTGGATTGTAGATGGGCTGCCAAACTAAAAGTTGTCACTCATTAGGGAGCGAAATTGATATAGAAGAACCTGGTTGAAGGGCGTCGGAAATCTCGAGGCTTGCCGAAAGACTGACCAGAGGGGCTGGACCTCGAGCAACAAGCAGGAATTATTCGATCTACAGCGATAACCACCAGGGTGTGTGGCTAGTTCGTGCCAAAAAATCATTGCATTGGAACTGTTCTCAAACAAACACACACACACACACACATACACACAGGGGCAGAGAAGGGGAAAGGGTATGAGAAAGAGGGAGGAATAGACAAATAGGACTAGCAGAATGTTGTCTAGGGCACCGGTCGGTCTTAATCAATCTTGTCAAAAAAAGAAAAGGACGGAGACGAGAGAAAGATGGAGAAGAGAGGTGAAGGAGAATAGAGGAGAGATGATAAAGGTGGATTCCTTACCTGCGTCGTCGCCGGCGAGGCGAGATGCACAAACAAACAGCTGCTACCGTTTGGGGTTAGAGAGAGAGAGAGAAAGAGAGTCAGAGAGAGATTCTTCTATGTGTTGATATAACTTATAAAGAAGATTAAGAGTTAATCAAAATACGAGTTTAGTTTTCTACGTGTTGGTATAACTTATAAAGGTCATAGTATCAGGTGTGTATGTAGGAATTTTTGTAAATTGTGTCACAATGTATAGAGGAATTGGAATAAATAACTTTAACTATCTTTTTTTTTATACAAAAATAGTCTTAATCCATTAGTTTTATTGAGAACCTAGAAAAGGTCATGATTTCTACTTAATTACAATTCTTAACCACAAAGACTCTCTCAAATATTTGTCAAAAATATATGCTAGTTGAGATTTTAACCTATGCAAAATCAGGCACATGACTAACATGCTAGGAGACAATCCATGTTTAATGGTGTCATTTTTTCTACTTATTTGATCCCTCACGGTACTAATATATATATTTAGTAAAAAAAATTCGATGCATCAGTGTTACGTGACATCGCTTCTTTGACCAAGCGTGCATAATTCTTTTAAGGAAATATACGATCTAATTTATATGATTCTTTTTTCTATTTTCGGAAGTTCAGAAATGTTTTGCACTCTATAGTCTATAGACAACAAGCTTATTTCATATAATTTTCAGTATTCATAAAAAAAAAAAGATGTATTAAAATAAGTAAACCGACATTTTAAGAAATACAGGAGGATAATTGAAAAGAATAATGAAAAACATAATCATACAGCTCACTATAAGTTGGAAAACAAGGTTAAACACCAAAAATGTTAGAATGATGTGGGTCCTACCATAAACGTGAAAATAAAAAAATATTTTTTTTTTTTAACAAATATGAAAACCATTACATGAGCTCCTAGCAAAGCCTCACTTATTTACCCAAAAAATTATGATGTGACTTGAAACTATTCGTAGACAATATTATTAGTAATTTTCTCTATTTTCTTCCAATAAAATTCTCCTACGTGAGTTCCTCTTGTGACTAAATAAGGTGCGAGTCAAGTAAATCCAGCATTGTTTTAAAAGGCGTTTTCGGGGCGAGTCCTGGGGCGAGGCGTATCAAAAACGCCCCGATGCGATGGTACTCAAGATGAGTGCTCTCCTATTCCGACTTTCCCAGAGCCTCCGGTAGCACAGCCGAGACAACGACTGTGTGTGGCGAAAGTCTCAAGAGGCGTACGCCCAGCAATTCGGGACGTATGCCCGTGCATTTGAGGAGTATTTTTTTTTAGTGAGGCGTAAGCGCCAGAGACTTTTTCAAATTAAAACAAAATTTGTTGAATAAGTCCTTCATATAATACCCAAATTCTCAAAATTCAGCTTGGTAATTACTCAAAAGTTTTAAAAAGGAGCTGAAATGTATTAAATTTAAAAGTTAAGATCTTTTTTATTGATTGAAGTCCTAATTCATGATCTTTCCCAATTCTTTATTTTGTCCGCTAGTCTACTAATGTCTCCCAAAAGCAACGAATATTCAAATTTTTTTCAAATACAAAGAGAACCTCATTCTCTTTCATAGCAGCAAGTTTTAAGTTCAAATTGCAGGTTACTCATCCTTTTTGTTCCTCCATGTAGAAAACTTTATTCTTTTCGACTCAAGTTACTTGTGCTTCTAAGTAGAGTATAATAGATTGTTTTGACTATTTTTTTGTGGGGATGGATCATATATATATATATATATTTCACATATTTATAGTTTTCTTCAATTTTTATGCAATTTTACCTGTTTATAAATATTTACTGTAATTATATTATTTTATAAAATATTAAAAAGTAAATACCTATGGGGCTTATGCCCCGTGTCTCGGGGCTTACGCCTCGCTGAGGCATATGTAAAATGCCTCGCCTTACGCTCACACTTTTTAAAACATTGAATCCTAGAACAATTTACTACTGACACTTTAAATACTCAACCAAATAAGGAATAAAGCAATTTCTAGGTGCTTCGACAGATTTAAGTTATATACACTAAAAATATAAAAGTTTATTTATATTATCAATATATTTTAGATTGTAATAGTAAACAGTTTGTTTTGTTTATCAGGTTATCAATTAATGTCTATTACAAATATATACTTGTAAAGGATTTTTATACGAATGATCTATCGTATTCACTATTTATTTTTAAGATTAATATTGATTCTCTAGTCGGTATACATATATTATACATATATTATACATGAATTATAAATATATTATATATTCGTCGATTATTTTTTGCTTAAGCAATTAGATAAATAGGTATTTAAGTTAACTCGCCTGCTTGTAATTACCTCGTAAGTTATATAATTGTATAAATACTTTTTACAAGTACTGCATTGAACTTTTGCTCCTCTTCAACTATTCATTCATAAATTTTCAACAAGATGGCCCTAAATGAGTTAAGGAAGCAAGCAACTTAATTGGTAAAAAATTATTCGCACCCGGTGTTTATATTAGATTAATAATTTACCAACCAATAAATACATGATATGTATTTGCACATAAACTTTGAGCAATTAACAACTTGTTTGGATGATTGTTACCTATTGTATTGTATCGTATTGTTACTTTAAATACAATGTTTGTTTTGATTGTTACTTAAATTTTATTGTATTGTATCGTTAAATCCGTCGTTACGTAACGACGAAATGTGTCACTTTATGTAACGACCGATTTGGTGTGGTCGCGTCGTTATCTTGTCTTTTTCTCTCATCTCACCCTTCATTAATATTAAATAATTTTATTTTATCATTTACACTACCTTTTTATATATAATAATTTTAACCTATATCATAATTTCTCTTTATAATATTGCAAGTCTATTCTTCATATTGCTGGTGCGTGATATCATAAAAGGACGGCAAACGTTACAATCTATTCAAACATTGTATTCATCAAACGATACAGTACAATACGATACGATATGATACGATACATTATGAAACAATATGTAACAACCACCCAAACAAGTTAGTAATCATGGTTGACTATTACATATTTTTATTTTATTAAAACCCCTGACTATGATAAATCTATATGACTTGGTAGAATTTAGAAACATCGATTCTACATGAATATTTATTCAAGTTTAATCAGTATAAATCAAACTGGAGAGTCTCACACTCAAATTCCTAGTGTTTTGGCCTGCAAGATACATTTCCTAAAGCTATGGTGTCAAATTATGAGCACTTATTATACAAGCCTCTTTTTTTCTTCTTCGAAATATTCTGTAATAAAGGTATAAAATATCTATAATAGAACAAATTCCCCTTATCCTTTAAGTTTATTCTGCCTCTTCTTATTTTGATTGTATTATAATCTAATCGTAAGTTCATTCAACTTTTTTACAAGTATTTTCCTCTTAGGAAGATAAAAGGAGAAGAATGAAAAAAATGCAAAATGAATGAGGAAAGACAAGCTCAGCAGATAGTGGAGAAAGTGTTTTACGTTAATTAATTTGTAATTTAAAATTCCTATTTTTTGTTTTGATGATAATTATTTGTGTAAGAAATTATTTACAATGATAAATTAACTAAATGAAATAAAAAAACATTGTTCAATAAATTAGAAGAAAGAATGAAATTTCACATAAGGGACAAAATTATCTATTTATTATAGATTATAATTTGGCTACGATGCATGAACTGTTTCGGGTAGGATTTAAGTAATATATATTGACGATATTATATATATTTTTAGTACAATTTAATCTGTTATAACATGTTTACGTACTTACCATTTAGTATATATTATCAATAAATATTATTAAATGAAATTACTTTCAATTACCTTTTAAGTCATTATATATGGGTGTACTCGAATATATGAGTGTACTTATGACTAAGTCATTATATATGTGTAAGATTTTATAATATATGGGCATAAGTGTTTGATTTTAAAGTCTAAAGGGTGTATCTGTAATTAAGTAATTAAATTCGTATGATTTAGAAATATAGCGAGTGTAAGTGTTTGATTTTAGAATACAAGAGGTGTATACGAAACTGAATCATATTATAGAGGTGTTTAATGCAGTTAATATAAATATTTAAATCAAATTAGTGCTCCTATAAGTTTATAAGAAAAAACCAGTGGCAAACAGAAATATAGCCTTTACATTGAAGGTCAAAAATGTCATTTAACATCACAACCTAGACAACCAGCAGAAAAGGAAGGTGGAGGGTCCATTTTCAGTTTCCACGTTTATCCTTTTTAATTTCTTAATTAATTTTCCTCCTAAAAACACTTTGCTCCTTAGCTAACAAAACCACCAAGACCACCATATACCCAACCCCCCCTACATCCTTCACCCCACCCCCCTTACCTTTTACTCAAACCCCATACCCACCAACACTACTAGTACTACTACCTTCCCATATCCCAAATCCCATGTTAAACAAACTGGTTTCTTGATCCATTACCATGTTACTTCTTATTATTCCCAACTCATTTTCTTCCTCAGGTACCCTTCACATTTTCTTGATTTTCCTGAAATGAGTAATGTTTTGAACTTTATTATCTGTTTTTTTGTTTGTACATTTA
Organism: Nicotiana tabacum; assembly: GCF_000715075.1. Lineage (NCBI taxonomy): Eukaryota > Viridiplantae > Streptophyta > Magnoliopsida > Solanales > Solanaceae > Nicotiana > Nicotiana tabacum. Next base: position 22,313,249 of record NC_134088.1, on the reverse strand, counting down.
CCCTTTTGTTAGAAATGTGAATGTGGATTGTTTTTTGCTTTTCTTGATTTAGTTCTAGAGGGTTTTCAAGATTTATATACATGGTAGATTTATTTTTTACCCATTCTGCTGATTTTGAGTTTTCTTGAAATGAGTAAAGTTTTGAACTTTTTGATCTGTTTCTGTTTTTTTGGGCATTAACAATTTTGGTTAATAATGTGAATGTGGGTTGTTTTTACTTTCTTGATAGTATAGCAGGTTATTTATTTTATGGGGTTCTCCAGATTTGTATAAATGTACTAGTTTCTTTTTTTAACCCATTTTGCTGATTTATGTTTTTCTTGGATCCTTACTTGAGACATTTTTGTGTGTGTAAAAATCGAATCTTTATTTGAGTTTTGTACATTTTGGTCTCTGATCTCTCAGATTGTGCTTCTTACTGCAATTGTGTTGTTGGGTATGACTTTTGTTTTGTTTCTTTGTTTTGGATCGATGGGCGTCTTTGTTGGTACTTGATGTGTGAACACTAACCACATAGTTAGTTAAAGGATGTTAACAGTTTGCTACTGTTATTCAAGAAAACCTTTTAGTAGAACTAATTGAATGAGATTTTCTTCGGATTTGCTTGTCTGCATACATGTACATGACTGAGATTGACTGCAATTTTGAAAAAAATATCCAGATCTGTGGGTTATGAGTACTGATTCATGATACTGCTCTATTGTATCTACATCTATTACAGGCTCATTGTTTCATTTTCTTTTAAATTGGAAGGAAGAGAATTATTAGAACTCTCGTCTGCCCCTCTTTACCCTCTGCAGCTGAACTTTCTTACTTATGCAATGAGAGCTTAGTATTGAAATCGAGTCAGGCAGAAAGTACCGAAAGTCCGCTGCCCGCCCTATCATCCTGTGTCTCAACCAACGTTTTTGAAATTATGGTTATTGCATAATGGTTTACAAAATCTCTAGATCTCTGTGCATTATCCCCCACCTTATACTTATTGGTCATTTTCTCGTTCTCATTAGTTGTGATTCAGAAAATAGTTGATGCTTCTTTCTGGAATTTAAGTCCTAGTGTGAGTGCATATATATTGTGCTAAGTTTGAAGTATCTAAATTTGAAGTTAAGCTTTGATATGCAGAAAGCTTATCATAGCCGCCGTTGGTGCTTCTTGTATTTTGCTTCCCAATGTAAATGAGATGCTTATACGGCAGTTTTTTTGTTGAATAGGTATAACATTACTGTTGAAATTGGTCTGCTGAGGTGGGTTTTCAGCCAGTTATCAAGTCTCTATTCGTGGGTGTTAAAGAATAAACACTGCTATCCTGTCTACGTGCATTGCCATTGGGCTTCTACTGATAGCTAGGTTGGCATTATGGGTTCTCGGTTCCCGTCTCATAAGTTGAGCAGTGGCCTTTATGTATCTGGTCGGCCTGAGCAGCCGAAAGAAAAGGCTCCAACAATGAGCTCGGTTGCCATGCCTTATACTGGCGGTGATATCAAAAAGTCCGGAGAGCTTGGGAAAATGTTTGATATCCCAACTGGGGCACGGAAATCTGGACCTATTAACAATGCCCCATCAAGAACAGGATCATTTGGTGGCGCTACTTCTCATTCGGGTCAACTGAATTCAATCAGTCGCATGTCTTCTGGTGGCGGTCCTGGATCTGTTTCTTTGAAAAAGACCAACTCAGGTCCTCTAAATAAACACGGAGAGCCTATGAAGAAGTCATCGGGTCCTCAAGCTGGAGGGGCTACTGGTAATTCCCGTCAAAACTCTGGCCCTATTCCCCCGATTCTCCCTACGACAGGCCTCATTACATCCGGTCCCATTTCTTCGGGTCCACTCAATTCAGCTGGTGCTCCACGGAAGGTTTCAGGTCCATTGGATTCCACAGGCTCGATCAAGCTACAGAGTTCTATTGTTAATAACCAGGCTGTTACTCGCCTAAGCCCTGGTGAAGAATATTCCTTCCGTAAGAGTTTCCCGAAGCCAATACTTTGGTCTATAGTTCTTCTATTTGTGATGGGATTTATAGCTGGTGGCTTTATTCTTGGTGCTGTTCACAATCCCATTCTTCTTGTCGTTGTTGTTATCCTATTTGCCATTGTTGCTGCGGTATTCACATGGAATACTTGTTATGGAAGAAGTGCTATTGTTGGTTTCATCTCTCAGTACCCTGATGCCGAGCTTAGAACTGCAAAAGATGGCCAATTTGTTAAAGTTTCTGGGGTATGTTTTTTCTTGATATGTTCATTCTGCACATCTTCGGAATCACCATTACTCTCCCATTTTCTCATGGAAATAGCTACTGCTTTTCCCAGTTTGTTATTGCCCATCCTCCCTTTTCTAAAATGCGGTTTAGGATCCTTTAGTAAAGTAGTAATAGTCTTTACTCGAAGTGTTGTTTTTGTGTTAGTTCACAGTAGTGTTCCAGTTTCCATAGGTTGCAGATAGGTTAGTGGTGAATTCTACATAATAGCGCTCACTTGAATATTGCAGTTGGTATATTTACTGCTAATCATAGTCAGAAGTTATACACACACACATAGGCATTATGTAAGGAAACTCTTCCTATGAGTATGTGGAAACAAAACGATTATTTGGCCAAAAGAAATTGAAGACTAAAATATTTGGTATCATAGGATTTAAATTCCGACGTGCAAATTAGTTAGTTGATCCAATAGATTCATGATTTTTTTTGGTCAATGGAGACTTAAAAAAGAAAACAACCATAAAATTGGCTCCTTGAAAATTTTAAAATGCTCTTGCAAGTATGATGCTTGTATCTTACTTGAGTAGTTGAGTTTACGAATGTTATTGTTCTTTGCATCTTTCTAAATTCTTACCTTGCCTGCACTGGATCCCGTAAACTGCTCGGATATTAAGTTTTAACTATTGCTTTATGGTTTTGCAGGTAGTTACATGTGGAAATGTTCCTCTGGAATCCGCATTTCAGAAGGTTCCCAGATGTGTTTATACATCCACTAGCTTATATGAGTACCGAGGGTGGGATTCAAAAGCAGCCAATCCAGAGCATCGTCGTTTCACTTGGGGCCTTCGTTCCCTGGAGGTGAGAAGAGATTTCACACCCCTTTTTTTAAATTCGGAAGTACCTTCTCTTTCCAGAGAAATAAAAGGAAATACCTTTTTCTTTTTTATCTAAGAATATAACCAGCTCAGTTTTAGCTGGTTATATTCTTGCATGGAAACGCTTTAAATAGACCTGAATATTGCAGATTCAGTGATATAAGTGCCTAGAAGTAAGTTCATGAAATTTATGACGTTCGAACAGTTGGGGGATTATGGAATGCTGTAGTAGCTTAGTAGCATCTTGTACTTGTACTCATACCATCTTGGTACCATTTTTAATAAAAGCTTTTACTTATCAAAACAAAAACAGTTGGGGGATTAAGCAGGCTACAGACGGCCCAAGAAATTTAATTTGAGAGCTGAAGTTTGTGGTGAAAACTTATGTGCCTGAATGGGATATGCAAGAAATTATTTCTGGTTTTGTGTTCTTGGACAGTGGCACTTACTCTATTTAGAACTCATAAATGTGATTGAATGAGGGAAATTTAAAGACAACAGTAATATGAGAAGAGAACTCAAGGAACCATCTCGCTGTCACCTTCTAAGTCAGTGAAGTAATAGAAGCTTCTATGAATCAAGATTGACTCCTTTGCTCCCTCTATCTAGGGAGAGTATCAAAGGTAGCATAGATCACACGACCTAAAAAGTAATTTGTCACCTAACATATATACACCTACCTAGCATTTTATCTCCTGTGAAATTATCGTGTTGATCTTCATAACTATCATGTTGATCGTGTGATGAAAGCGCATTGTTTGATTTATTCAAACAACAACAACAACAAATGCAGTATATTCCTACAACTGGGGTCCTGGGAAGTTAGTGTGTACGCAAGCCTTACCCCTACCTAGTGAAGGTAGGATTTATTCAAATAAGCTTTATAAATTAGGGATGAAGCAAACATATGGTTACAGTGAGACTGAAAATTTTATATGCTTCTTTTTTTTCTTTTTGCAGAGGCATGTTACAGATTTCTACATCTCTGACTTCCAATCTGGATTAAGGGCGTTGGTGAAAACTGGATGTGGTGCAAGAGTAACCCCTTATGTTGACGAATCTGTTGTTGTGGACATCAATCCATCAAATAGGGACATGTCCCCAGAATTTGTCAGGTGGCTAGCTGCGAGAAATCTATCGAGCGATGACAGAATAATGCGATTGAAAGAAGGGTATGATTTTAACAAATTTCAAAGAATTAGTGGTTGCACTTTTTTCCAACCGCCAACTACATAATACTAATATTAATAAACTGTAGTGTCACTCTTGACTCTTTTCTCATCTACATTTGCGCTCAGGTATATAAAAGAAGGTAGTACTGTCAGTGTAATGGGAGTTGTCCAACGAAATGATAATGTCCTAATGATCGCTCCTCCTCCTGAGCCGTTTTCAACAGGTTGTCAGTGGAGTAAATGCATTCTTCCCGCCAGTTTAGAGGGCATTGTACTGAGTTGTGAAGACAGTTCAAAGATTGATGTCATTCCGGTGTAACAGATGAAGGCTCTACTATTTTGGTATTAAAGTCGTTTGGAAAATCCACTTTTAAGTAGTACTGAGAATGTCATCTCCACTCGGTTAACCAGGTGTATAGTTTGTCAATCCTATTTTTTGCTTCTTTTTTTTTCTTTTATCCGTAATGGTGTTGGTGTGATTATTATAGTAGAGGAAACATGTTGATTAATGAGGATTTTTGAGAGTTTTCTTATGGTTAGAGAAGTTTGATATATTCTTATTCATGTTGGGGCTTGTCAAAATCTGTTATGTCCTGAAAAAAAACAAGAAATATGTTTATTGGTTTGAAGAATTTTTGTGTGGCCTCTTAGCCACTTTTAATTGCTATGAACTAAGATCTCACTTGCAGAAATATTACAGATTAGAAAGCTGAAGCCTTGAAGTTCAGACAAGGAAAGAGATAAGGTTGAAACAATTTTGATATAATTTGGAGTATTTTTCTGGTTTTTACACACCATTTAATGTGTATATGGTTTCACTTGACTAAAATAACAATGTCTTGTCGACTACTTCTGAAAATAACAATGTCTTCTCGACCCAAAATTTATTATTATTATTATTATTATATAAGTTTTAATCTTTTATTTACATATTAATGTTTACTAAATTCTTTTTTCTCTCTCAAATTATAACATAATTATTTGTTTTTCAAATTATTTTCCTCTAAGGACCTACTCTACCAGATCTAATTATTTGTTTATATTCATTTTATCATTTAAGCCTATATGATATATAAGCTAACGTACTCTCCTTTATAATACTTTATCGTGAAAATAGCACGGTGCTAGCTAGTTTTCGAACTGGTAATTGAAAAATAGCCAGCGTTTGCAAAGTCATTAAAAAATAGTCACTATTTTGTTGCAATATGAAAGTTCCAGCATAATACACTGGAGATTGGTGCACTTGTGAATGAACTCCAGCATATTATGCTGAAACTCCAACACACGGTAAGTTCCAACATAATATACTGGAGATTAGAGCACCTGTGTATGAACTTCCGACATATTATGCTGGAACTCCAGTATATTATGCTGGAATATTTTTCAGATTTTGAACAGTATTTTTGTTCAAATTTATCTTTACATGAAAAATGACTAAATTTTAATTATTTTTAAAATTATAATTATTTTTTAATTATCACTTATAAATCCGATTATTTTTTAATTTCACCTAAAATTATCTCCACAAGTTTAGATATTGTTCAATAGTTTTGAGTTTGATTAGCAAGTCACTAAAGTAGGATTACCTTTCATCATTTCAAGTTTGCACTTTTTGTTTGTTTGATTTTGTTTTATACCTTTCACATAGGTTTTAGCAATATATATGTGTGATTTTAAAAGTTTTACTTGTTGACACGCGGCATATATGCGGCGAATATGGAAGCTAGTTTTATTAAATAAAATATATTTATTGATATAATGTTAAATATCCGCCTCTACTCATATTACAGTAAGCTCTAGCTAGTATTTTCTTTATTTAACTTCAACACTATTCTATTAGTAGCTTCTTGTTATACTTTCCTCAGTAATCATTCTTGTTTTCATTGGAAATCTCCAGCATTTGAATGTCTAGATACTCTTTGTCAATTTCAACTACCAAACCTCTTAACTCAATATCTATATATGCAAATATAAAAATCTACAATATAATCAAAATATATACATGCATTATATACTACAATACACGCTCAAATGTCGTATTTTCCCCGTATCAAGAATTTTTTTGCGGTCTCTTTTCCCCCTATTATTCAAACAAAGGATGCATTGCTTCTACGGTGCATTTCTTCAAATGCACAGCATCAACCGCCGATGATTTTGTCCTCAACACATGCTGCTGCCACTACTAATATCCCTTCTAATATTTTTCGCCTTTAGTTCTAACTGTGGAACCGCATAGGGGTGGAACTGATGTAATATATAATGTAGATGTAGAACCATGCTCCCTATATGTAAATTCTTTACTGTTTAATGCAATGTTTGTCTTTCATGATCCAAAACAATGAATGTGTGCCAATGAAAATCTTTAATATAATACTAAGTGCTTTGCAGCCTAAGTTAGAATATTCGTCATATTTTGTTCTAGTATAATTTTGTTTACTACTATTTATTATCCAAAATATACTACAACATAATTTTACTTACTATTTCCCCCAAAAATGTTTTAAGAATTTAGGTGAAATATTATCCCAAAAGTTTGATCATTTGTCCCCTAAAGTTCAGTTTTAGGAAGTTAGAACACCTACATATGAAAAGGATTACAAATCACCTTAATAGAGTGTTTGCATCAAATGAATGCAAGATATGATTGTTCTTCCACTCATTTATCAAGTAATCATTGTTAAGTGACGAATATTCCATTTTCATTTATTAGTCATAGAGTACACGTGTTGCGCATGTACCTCGCACCAATAAATATAGTTTGTTTAAAATTATATAGTAGATGTTTTCATTGTATGATTTATCAAATAGTTTTTTTAAAAATAAATTCTTGAATAAAGGAAGGAAGATATATACTTTATAAAAGTCCTCATATACTTTTTTATTTGAAATTTTATTAGGAATAGCTTTAGGTTCTCGCACCATCCTTTATAAGCATATATGATTATTATCAGGATAAAGAGATTATGTTGAATAACACTTTTACTTCCTTTAGCTCAATTATGATAGATAATACTAGTCACGCATTTTTCTAGCTTGATATTTATTTTCAATTACATGTTATAGCTATCACCCATATAGATTTATCGATGCTAGAATTGCGAAACTTCATGATAATATATTTGATAAAATATTTTCTTAAAAAGGAATTACTTGAGTTGATAATAGCTGTTAATATTTTTCACACTAACTAGCAACCTAAATAACAAATACGCTTTGGCATAGTGGTTAACACCATAGCTTATAATTGTGACACGTGATTCCTAGTTAGTGCTAGATAAAAGAACATATTTTACCATGATTAGTCCAAAAAGAGTAAATAAGGCAACTACTAAATTTTTTAATTTACACATTAATTGCCTCCTTTTTGTGATCTTGAAATAAAAAACCTATTATTTTGATCAAACTAATTTAATGTACTTCGTAAATATTTTAAAAAATAATAATTTTCTATTGTATAGTATCTGGATATTTCAATTTTATTTTTAAAAATAACACGTACTTCACTTGAATATGATCATATTGACTAACTCATACGTATAATAAGACACTTTGAGGCAAAGAGAATGTATTCAAATTGTTAAAATGCTAAGTCATTTTAAATCAATTTCTTTGATCTATCTGTTTCAATTACTTAGCATGTTATATTTTTTTATATTCTTATCTTTTTTTTAAATCTTCTACAAAAAGATTAACCAAAAGCTCCCAATCCAATAAAAATATTGACAAATTAACACGATATCAAACTTATAATTCTAAAGCTAACCCAAGTCTTAGATCTTCAAAAGTTTTAGCAATCCGACAATATCTTGAGCTCTTGATTTAGATTTATGTACAATTTGATTTTAGAGTTTTCATCTTTTCCTCTTGCCATTATTTGCACTTGTATATATTTCCGTATACTTTGATTTTAGAGTTTTCGTCTCTTCCTCTTGTCATTATTTGCACTTGAATATAAAAAAACAAATTAATTTAAGAGTCTCTTTGCATCTTGAAGTGAAAGATTTCTAATGTCATATGGATTATTATTGTTTTTGATAAAGTAATAATTCCTAAAATAAATTTTCATAAAAATTTACTTAATTAACTAATATAGCTAAAATCTTACTGAGATTAAATTATTCCTAAATGTTATGCGTTCCTATATTTTCAAATAAGGAAAGATATAATAGTCAACATTTTAGTTAACTTCATCATTCTAAATACCACTCGTAGAAAATACTAATTAAATGACTTTTTTGTCCAATATGATATATATTTTTAAATGATAAAATGATCGATCAATATCCTGTTGGAGTTTCGTGCTATTATAATAGTTTCTGGATAGATAAAAGAAGACAAGATTAAAAGAGTGAAATATTATTTTCCTATATATTTAATAGTTTTAATTTTATTCTTACATCGGCTTACAACTTAATGAGAATAAATTAATGTAATTTGTTGAAAATACTAAATGTTAGTAGAATTATTCTTCAATAAAATTACTCTAGTTGTTGACTACTTCAAATGGACGTAAAATTGTGTAATGACCTTCCAAATATTTGACCTTTCTAATGATTTATTAAAGGTAAAATATTAATTGCCTTTAAGTCATAAATTTTAGGTATATACTTCAAATAAGGAAATACTTAATAATCAAAATTTCAGTGAATTTTCAAGTTCTAAATATTAGGAAGATAATTTAGTTATAAATTTTATCCAATGTAAAATATATTTTTAAAGGGTAAAAAAGGCGAACGACATTTCGCTAAGGGCCATCGTGTTTTTAATATAATATAGATAATCTTTCTGATCCGCTTTAAGTAATTTTTTTGGCTCTTTTCATACATATTAAGAAATTTACTTTTTAGCATTAATTAACAATAAAATTGACCATATTAACCTTATTTTGCTCATTGGAAATATAACAAACTAATCATAGGCTCTTTACTCCAAGGACCACTTTGAAAAAAAGAAGGTAATTACTTCTTGATATCGTAAAATAATAAATATTATAAACTACAAAAAAAAAGGCCAAAAAATCTGATAGAGTAGACCGGAGGGCGTAGATGCTAAAATTAAATTGCTTTGGTGATAACAAGGAGTAAATATTTACCTACGACGACAACAACAACAACAACCCACTATAGTCCCATCAGTGGGTATGAGTAGGGTAATGTGTATGCATACTTTATCCTTACCTGGGTAGAGATGCTATTTTTGATAGACCCTCGACATACCTCACTCCAACAACTTTTCAACTTGCTTTTGGGATGACTCGAACTCACAACCTCTTGGTTGAAGTGCTCACATATGAAGAGAGAAATAAAAATGCACAGGCATGTGTTATGCACGTGAAAATCTCGGCCTCTATAAAATCCTCCACATCTTCCATTTTTCAATTCTTTTATTTTTCCCTCACCTGCAAAAACTTGCCCTAAACCCTAATACCACCCCCGCACCCCCATCCCCACCCCTAGCAGCGTCTGCCAATGGCTTCCACAGAACAAACCCAGAACGGCTCTACGATATCACCAGAAACCCTTACAACAACCACTGAGACCAAACCAGAGCCTGAAAATCCTCAACAAAAACCAGAAGAAACAACAGACCAAGGCCCAGACTCAGTTTCAATTAACGCTGAACCAGTTCCAGCTTCAGAGGTTTCAATAGAGAAGCCAAAGTGGCCAGGATGGCCCGGGAGTTGTGTGTTCAGGATGGTAGTACCTGTGCTCAAAGTTGGAAGTATAATAGGGCGTAAAGGCGAGCTCGTCAAGAAGATGTGTGAAGAAACGGGCGCTAAGATTCGCGTACTCGATGGCCCTCCTTCTTCTCCTGATCGCATTGTAAGTGTTACCCCTTTAAATGCACAATCCTATTAGTAATGTTTAATTTATACATAGTTGCATATAATTCATGTTAAGTTAGCTATCAAGATTTGATTTTGATTATCTATCAAATTCACTTTTCGACATTATGTTAGGAACACTTTATTACACTATTGATTAGCGGCCGGGGGTCAATTGAATTCCCCTTAGTAAAAAAAGTGTTTTGTTGCATATATATAAGCTTTTGAGTTCCGTTGACATAGGGGAAGATTCTAGTTTAATGATAACAACTATGCCTCAGTTCCAAAATTTAATATGAGGCCTAAATTTTTAAAAGAAAGTTATAAGATACATTTTTATTTGAAGTCTACTCTTCTAACTTTTTGAGATATAAAGTTGTTAATAATTTTTTTTATAATCGATTTTCTCTAATAATTCTTGCTCGATTGATAATATAGCCAACTTATTTAATCTATTGTTGATCTTAGATAAGATTTTACAAAGCAATAGAAATATAGCACTATTGGAAGCTTAAAAGTATTGCTGAACACTTGAACTAGTGAAATCTTGGAGAAAGAAGGTGAATAGTGAAATCTTGGAGAAAGAAGTGAGTAAGAATATTAAAGAAAAATACAAAAATATGTAGGGATTTCTGAAATATGAAGAGATTGGAAAAAAAAAGATTGACTCGGACAAATTAAGGAAAAGAGAGCAAATTTTTTAATAAATGAGTAAAAAATGAAAAACTAAAAGTTATGAAAACTATTCATCTACACATTTTTAAGTAAGTCAAATTATTATTTTATTTATATATCTAAAAAGTTTTCTTTCCTTTATATTAAAAATGAACCTATTATTTTTATAAAATGGGCCCCCTAAATTTGGGGGACTAAGGCACAAGCCTTACTTCACACAAGGTTGGAGCCGGCCCTGGTTTGAATCTCCCTGCTAGAGTTCCTTACTCTGCTACTGGTGTAATACTTATATAAAAAAACAACATACTAGTTAAATGAACATATTAAAATCGTAAAATGAAAGAGAGGAACTATGGCACCGGAGGAGGAAGATCAAAATTTGCAATCTAAGATGCAAAGTAGGATTTTTACCACAGGATTCACAGGTTCACGCTTCTTGAGTATTACATTTTTATTGGTTTGCGTTACTAGCCTATAAATTATTTTTATGACATATAAGCATAAAGGGTTTAGAAAGTTTGAGTCTTTTGTGACTTAGAATACCACTTTAACTCACATTGATCCCTCAGCTTGCATGGTTTTGTAAACTAGCCCTCGAACTTCATGATTCTCAATTAAACACCTCAAGTTTTTAGAATACATATTTTAAACATCTGGACCCGTGAGTCCCTCATTTGTGAGAATGTGGATAAAACATCAGTATCCACGCACATCATTATTTATCTTCACCGCGTTATCTATACAAATCTCAAAGACCTTTCTCTTATCAACTTCTGACTATGGCACCGTACTCCTTCTCTTCCACTAGCACCATTCCTTTCACTTCCACCCAATACCACCCCATACACCACTGGGAGAATGTCGATAAGTTTGGCCGCCACTGGGAGCACTGGGAGGAGATGACAAATAAAGGGGTAAAAGGGATTTGGAAATTTCAAACGGCAAGCTCTCTCATGCATAGTCCTTTTCAGTAGTTCTCGGTCCCGTTAGTACCTTTTCCGGCTTTAAAAGTGATAATGTCTGCATCAAATATCGTCTGATTATCTTGGTGGAGAATCTCTTCCTGGAAAGAAAGAAGAATTTGTGGAAGTATGGAATAGTTTCACTTTATACTATCAGCCTTATTCTCGAGAGCATAAATCCTCTGCACACCCCTCCATCCCCTGCCCCCGTACCTTCCACACAAAAGGAAAAAAAGAAAATGGTAGATGTAAGTAACCGACTCAACTGATCTTTTCATGTTGAAAATAATCTGGTCTCAAGCTTTAATGAATTGAAAGAAGAGTGAGAACGATGAAGTTGCTAGGGATGAAAATGAACAGAGGACTAAGTATTACACTAACAAGTTACCAGAAGTAGTTGGCAAAGATTTTTACAACAAACAGCAAGCTAATGGATGTTCACGAGATTAGAACCAGCCCAATATAGACTTATAGAGTTCAACAACGTTAAGAAGCTTTGCCGAGCCATGAGATTTCAAATTCGCTATGTGATCTACTTTTAGACATCCGAACAAGCATCTATTTGAAGTGCAATGAAATTGTAATTGAAGATTAATGTCAAAGCTAATTCTGAGGGACAGAAGTTGAAATAACGAAAAGCAAAAGAGCTGAAAATGTTAAGGGAGCTAGAGAGGTGAAGCAAAAAGCAGAGCAATGACCGTGATTATTTGACTTCTTAATCCTATTAAGTAGGAAAAAAAGACTTACTGTGAGAAGAGAAGTGAACATGTATTTATGCTTCTTTATTGATAAAGAAGAGAAGTGAACACTCCTTACAAGCATGATTACCACACACTTTGTACCACCCAGTCAAAGATAGGTTACAGAAGCCTGGTCAATTGTCAAAGGTGTTTAAAACATGTGTTTGACCAACTTGAGGTGTTTAGTTGGGAAAATGTCAAGTTAGGGATCCATCTTTACAAAATCGTGCTAGTGAGGTGTCAATTATCTGTATTATGGCTAAAGGCTGCAATGCTTGTTCTTTAGGGGAATAGAGTACCTAAAAATTTAGTACATACTAGGGAACCAATAAAGAGCAATTCTCATCGTATCAAAGCACATGGTATAATTCCTATGAAGCACATAGTGCTTTGATAAGATAGAATTCATATCACGAGTTCGAATCCTGCCGCATACAAAAGCTTGGTATTTAAGTGGAGAAGAATAGAGGGGCGGGCCCGTTATACACCTAGCTTCGAACTGTGCGACATTGGGCCTAGGGGATTTCTCGGTTAACAGAAAAAAAAATATAGATTTGCTCTCACTATACCACTAGTGTTTTCTTGGATTCTTTCCGTAATTTTTATTATACGAACATTGCATTGCAACTGCTTTGTTTGCTAGTGTAACAGTGTTATTTATGTGTAGCATTTGTTTTCTGGATCTTCAAAATGCTGTCCTGATATAGGAGTACTTTGTTTCGTATCTTGAGTCTATAAACATCTTGTTTTGTGCCAATTTTTATGCAATCAAGACGTCATCTATACCGACACATTGTTTTAAACTATGCAAATTCTAATAATTGGGCAAGTGGATGACTGCTTGAGGAGTTTTCCCCCTTTGCTATGGCTGCAGAAATGGGACAAAAATGATCCAAGATTTGATGTGGAACTAACAAGTTTCCTGCATCCACGTGATCTTCCGTAAAACCTTTTTCGTTAGTTGTAATAATTGACGGACGCTTCCAAGATCAAATGAAAATCAGTTTCTTGCACCATATTTGAGATGCTGTACGCCGCTTGAGCACAAGTTTATTGATCTTTTGTGCTTTCTACTTTTACTTTAGGGGGCTAGTGGTGAGGAGCGATAGATGTAGGTTTTAGATACAAAAATTACTTCCCATCCCCTTTAATGTGACTAATTGAAAGAGGAAAGGTGACTGTCAATTATTTTCTTGCGAATTTTGCATTTTATTCTTCTTTTCTCACTCTTCGATGCTTCATTAGTTATCATTCTTTCGAAGCTATCATTCTTCAATATATTTAGATGCTGTTGTGAAGGCTTTCGGCCTCCTTTTTCTGTTCTGCCCTCTCTTTGAAAAAGTAGTCTTTACGATAGTCTCCATAAACAATGTCATAGGTTCTAATATCGGGGAAGGAAGAACCTGAGGCAGCATTATCCCCTGCGCTGGATGCTGTAATAAGAGTGTTCAAACGCGTTAGTGGACTTGAAGCTGATGGAAACTTACCCGGAGCTGCTGGGGCTGCATTCTGCTCTATCAGACTTCTTGTAGCATCAACACAAGCTGTGAACTTAATAGGAAAACAAGGGTCTTTAATCAAGCCTATCCAGCAAACAACTGGTGCCTCCATTCGAGTTCTTTCAAATGGTATTTTGTCGCAGTCTTCATTCTATTACTGTTTGATTTACTGGAATTATGCTAAATAAGTTGCAGGGGTTCATTTTAATTTATGAACTCAGATGAAATGCCAATCTATGCGACTTCGGATGAGAGAGTTGTGGAGATTCAGGGTGAAGCTCTGAAGGTTCTTAAAGCTTTAGAAGCAGTGATTGGGCACCTTAGAAAGTTCTTGGTGGATCATAGCGTTCTTCCCTTGTTTGAAAAGAGCGTAAGTTTACTTCTCTTTCTTTTGTCAGTTTATTATCAAATCAATGTCCTTTTATCTGCTTATATTTGTTATCCTTGTTCTTTCCACAGTACAATACACCTGCCACTCAGACGCAGGAACGCGAACCTGAACCTTGGTCTGAGAGGGCGATGCTTAATACGTCACGGCCTGGACTTGGCATGGATTATCCTCCTCCAACAAAGAGGGATTCTCTATTTTCTGAACGTGAAAGTCAGCTGGATTCACAATATCATCCTCCTGGACTTTCATTGTATGGGCAAGATCCTGGACTTTCTGCAAATCGTACTTCAGGCCTTGGTCGTGCTGGAAATCCTGTTATTACTCAGGTTTGTCATTTGTGGCTTTAGCATGGAACTTTACATTGTGGAAACATATGTTTTTTTCTGTAAGATTCTTTCTCTTGTCTATTTTCACATGGTATGGGAGCTTTTGCAATCTTGGTGGAGACTAATTAGTTTTTGCCTACAGTAAGGGGCCGTTATACTGTCTGATCCGACGTTTTTCTTTCCTTTCATAAGTTCACTATTCTTGTTTCTTCCTATTGACCATTTTGGCGCCACAATATTTTTTGGGTGACACCACTCCTGTGGCCCCGGTTCTTAGGTGACTTTTTGAACAAAACTATTTTTAAAACGTTTTTACTTCTTTTTATTCGTGGTATTAAAGTGTGGATATTAGATTCTTCTTTTTATTCGTGGTATTGTTATGCCATTGCATTTTCACTCGCTGTTTTTACTCCTTTTGTTGTGTTATTAGAGTCAGGCAGTGAGTCTCTCTTCTACTCTGAGCATTGTATTTCCTGTCATTGTTTCGAGAACATTCATTTACACTTCAGCTCTTAATTCAAGCTAAACTGACGAGGTCCTGGACATTTCATCCCTCTACCTCTTTTATGCGAATATATTTCTGTGTTTATTACGATAAGCACATTTCTTTTAATATTGTGCTTGCTTTGCTATTGACATTCTAGGGAAAAGAATCTTAGCAACATTTTTCTTTGCTGTGATTTAGTATTTCTTGTTCAAATATACAAGAAGAAAAAGAACTCCTCTTAAGTTTGTGTGGAGTGTTGAATGTGAAGTGAAACATTATAATTTGTGTGGAATATTCTTAATGAATTTGTTAATCAAGTGAATTATTGAGCAGAATATTAGTTTAGAATATTCTCTTCTTTTTCTTTATAGTATCCTTGTCCGAGTATTGCCGTTGGCCATTGAATTTTTTATCACCGGCATGGAAAGTCATCTTTTGTTCTTATTGGAGTCTGAGTAGCCAGTCCCTCCTCTGAGCATAGTAGTTTGGTTCATTGTTTCTGCAACTTTTGGTTACTTTTCACCTTCTAGTTTCAAGATAAACTGATGATGTCTTGATGTTTACGTTACTGTACCGTCTTTTCGAGAACTCCTTTCGATTTACTATAATATGCTCTTTTTTTCCTACTTCTGAATTGTTGACTTTCTTTGAGAGAGAATTGTAGCACCATTTTTCTTTCCGGTGATGTTTTAGTATTTCTTGTTTAAAATAAGCAAACTCAAGTTAACTCATCATCTTGAGTTTGTGGGGAGATTGTCAAAATAAACATTAAAAGTATTGTGTAGAATATTCTCAATGGTTATGTTACTCGAGAATAATTGAGAATATTGTTTAGAGTAATCTTGATTTGGGACTTGGGGAAGGAGCTACTTTGAGCTGTACAAGTAAATATAACTGTCTAGTTGCATAGGTTCTCTCTTCACCTACTGGTCATGGTCTTGTCAATGCTCGTATATGGGTTTGCCAACCTCCAGTGCCTCGGTGAATTGCCCATATTAATTTTTAGTCATAGAAAACAACTTCTGTACTTCAGTTTTATGCTATGCTTTCTATCAATTACTTTTAGGTTTTCTTAACCTGTATGCTTCTTGAAGGACATATGTTCGGGACAGAGTGTTTCTTATGGAAGTACAAGAGCGGATTATGTAGCCAAAAAGTAATATGAAACGGCATAAGTCACTGTTTATGACTCGTATAATTTGACACGTCATATTGTAGTTAACATAATGTTACCCACTGCAAGATTTCTCAGTACTTGAAATGAAAGCGATTTCTTCTTTGCGTTTTTTAGTAAAATCAGATCTCTCCTGCAATTCCCTGATCATTGCAGTTTAAGCCATTCTAATTGCAATGGACCTTTCGACAGAGAAGACCCTTATCAAAAAAGCATGAAATAAGAAAGAAACAGAACCTCCTGGCTTTTAATTGAGATATTTGTAGGATAATATCTGTTCTTTAAACTTCTAAGATAAATTGTGACATTGTTAAGTTAGAATCTGCCTTTGGTGAGAAATACAGTGGTTGTGATTTTTATGGTTTTATTCGGAAGGGTGAAGTGCACCAGTGAATTAGATATGTCGGTAGAAATTTTGGTTGGTGATAAGAATTGGAGAAACATTTGCTAACTGTAAACTGTAGTAATTTTAGCTGCAATAGGTTGCTTTGCTACACTTTCCAAACACCGCTAGCTGAGTTTATGAAGTAGTATGTTTGTTATCTCAACTGGGATTATACGATTAGTTGCTTATGTTTTCTGCTATAAGAAACCTCGATCTGTAAAATCATAATTAAACTTTACATGCTTATGCTAAAGGTCTCCGTGTGACCTAGGTCCGTGGAATCAGCCACTCGCGCTTGCTGCTTACATCACACCCTTGTGATGCGGCCCTTCCCCGGACTCTACGTGAATGGGGAATGCTGTGTGTACCGGGTTGCCCTTTTTATGCTTATGCTAAAGTTGCTAATATTATGTTTTTTTCGATGTGTGAAAAGTTACTCTGTTATGTCAAAAACAATATTTTATTTGGCGATCTTATCTTGTTTTTCCTTTGCAGATTTCCCAAACTGTTCAAATGCAAATACCACTAGCTTATGCAGAAGATATCATTGGCATTGGGGGAGCAAACATTGCTTATATACGGCGTACTAGTGGTGCCATTCTTACTGTGCAAGAAAGTAGGGGCTTACCTGATGAAATCACTGTGGAAATAAAAGGGACATCATCAGAGGTTCAGACAGCTCAGCAACTTATCCAGGTAATCTCCATTTCCTCTTTTTATAAAGAATAGTTTCAAGAAGCCGACAGGTTGAGATATAAGTAGTTCATATTTTTATGCAATGCATTTAAAACCCTGTAAATTATATGCGATTGAGGAGTTTCTATAGTGTTCTTCCGAATTGCAGTGTAACTGATGAATGAATGGTCATTATAGGAATTTATGGGTAGCCACAAAGAATCACTTCCAAGCAGTTATGGCCAATTAGATACAGGCTTGAGGCAGTCTTCTTACTCTAACCTAGGCAGTGGCTCCTATTCATCTTCTTCATACGGCGGACAGCAATATGGTGGTGGCGGCAGCTATGGATCATTTGGTGCAGGAGGGTACAGTAGCTACAGGTCATGAACAGATTAGCCTTGAGTCTTAGCACTCGTAGTTACCCGTACTGTTTTGTTCGTATGCGTTTTGTGACAGAGCAAACACTGAAGCAACTGCAGGTGGTTCATGCTATGTTAATCTGATGTCTCTTACTGCAATGTATTGATAGCTTTTCAGTAGCTCACCATATCTTGTAGTTCTCACATGTGTCGGTATGATAACATTGAATTTTGCAAGTGTAATGGTTAAGGTGTGGTTCTTAAAGTATTATCTCTCGTTTAATATCTTGTTTATTATTTATTTTTAACCGTTATTTTGTAGATGTTGCAACTTGCCAATTCATAAAAATGATCAGTTGCAATTGCCTCGTTGGAGGGGTATTATTATTTCCATAAGTGAACCTTGTCAAATTTTGTTCTTTAGAATGTTTCTTTTTGTTTCGTTATCTGTAAAGTTGAGAGGATTCTTATCCACTATAAACTGGGTATATGTTAATTCTTCTTTGAGCAATCTCTCAAGAACAGGAGAAATAATAGTTTTAGCAAAAAGTAATTGTAGTTGATCAATGTTATAAAGTAAAGGCGGTAAAGTAAAGACAAGTATAGAGAGAAACTGATATATTATTCAAATTTTAACTTTATGTATATAATGAATTGAAAATTCCTCTATTTATAAAAGAAAGGAAGTAGCTGCGAGACTTTTCAGGAAGCAACTACAAGACTTTTCAGGAAGCAACTGCAAAGTTTTTTTTTTAGCTTCTTGTAAGTTGCTTGCAGATAAATTTCAACAGAGTACTAAATGGATAATCTTCTATCTATAGTGGAGTAATAAATGGACATTCACAATATAATTATTTGGCGAAATACATAAACGACCCCTTTAAGTTGTCCTCAACGATCAACCAGACAACTCAACTGATCCGTTTATCATTTTAACACTTCTTCTCCACTAAAGTGCGACCTCGTAAACCCTTTACGCTGACATGGCAAAGTGTGCTTTGTATTTAATTCTAAGCGCGTGAATCCCTCAAAATTAAATTTTCTTTTAAATTTAACTTTATTTTATGTGGACCACCATAATTTTATGTGGGTCCCATTATATTTTTAATTTTTGACACATTAATTTCACTTTCTTCCCAAAATATTTCATCTTCACCAAATCAGTAGCGCCTCTTCCTTCGCCATTAATCCACCTCCTCTTCTTCAATCTTGAAAATAATGTAATAATTAATAACAACCACTACACTAACAATTTCATTTATCGCCCACAAAATTCCAATCCCATTTTCTGCAGCTTTTACTCATGGATTAGACTTGCTGGGTCTTTGCTGGTTTTATTCGCCGGAGAAAAATGGATGCTAGCCGCTAGGACCGGTTTTAGTGGTTTCAGTTGGTTAAAAATGAAAGAAATAAAAGAGAGAGAGAGAGAGAGAGAGAGAGATGGGTACTCTAAAAGCTATGGCCTTTTTTCGGTGAGATGAGCGGAAAACTCTTCATTAAAACTCAAACTCCTCCAAACCCATTTGGCCTCTACATTGTTGTTCATAATCCTTCAATCTTTTTTGGTGATATAACGTGTATCTCATCCAAAAAATGTTAATGTTGGTAGGAAATTAACGTGAGAGTTTTTTTTTTTGTGGGGAAGGGGGTGGGGGGAGGGGGAGAGGTAAAGGAAGAAGATGAATTGGAGGAGGCAGTGTCTGCTCAATGGTTAAAAAGGGTTTTGGTTTTTTCTTTTCTTTAATTTTTTTTTGTTAATTATAGTTGTCAAATTTCTTATTATAATATACATGTGTCATTCTTTAATTGGTTCATTTGACATGTCATTTGCGAGTGTAATTCACGCATATAGTTTGATGGACTCGGATGTTCATGAGATATACTTAATAGCCACTTGAAGTGTTAAAATGATAAACGGGTCAGTTGAGGAGATTATCTATAGCGGAGTAATAAATAAACATCCATAATATAATTATTTTCATAACACTCCCCCTTGGATGTTCATTAAAAGGTATTGTGCCTCGTTAAAACCTTACTAGGAAAAACCCAGTGGAAAAAATCCTAGTGAAGGAAAAAGAGTACACATATTTAGTAATACGCATTTCTAGCTGCCTCATTAAAAACCTTATAAGGAAAACCCTGTGGGAAAAAACCTTAGTAAGGAAAAAAGAGTACATCGCATATTTTACTCCCCCTAATGAAAACCTTGTTTCAAATATTTGAGTCTCTGCATTCCAAGCTTGTATACCATCTTCTCAAAAGTTGAAGCTGGCAAAGATTTAGTGAATAAATCTGCCGGATTGTCACTTGAACGGATTTGTTGCACATCAATATCACCATTTTTCTGAAGATAGTGTGTGTAGAATAATTTTGGTGAAATGTGCTTCGTTCTATCTCCTTTTATAAATCCTCCCTTCAATTGGGCTATGCATGCAACATTGTCTTCGTATAAAATTGTGGGTCTTTTCTCACATTCCAAACCACATTTTTCTCGAATAAAATGAATTATTGATCTCAACCATACGCATTCCCTACTTGCTTCATGAATAGCTATTATTTCAGCATGATTTGAAGAAGTAACAACAATAGATTGCTTTGTGGAGCGCCATGATATGATAGTATCTCCACATATAAACACGTACCCGGTTTGAGATTTAGCTTTATGGGGATCAGAGAAATAACCTGCATCTGCATAACCAACAAGATCTGCACTATCTTTGTTAGCATAAAACAAACTCATATCAAGAGTTCCCTTTAAATATCGCAATATATGCTTAATCCCGTTCCAATGTCTCTGTGTAGGAGAAGAACTATATCTTGCTAGTAAATTAACAGAAAATGCTATGTCATGCCTTGTAACATTAGCAAGATACATTAGTGCACCAATTGCATTGAGATAGGGTACTTCGGGATCAAGGAGTTCTTCATCCTCTTCTGGAGGTCGGAAAAATCTTTATTCACTTCAAGTGATCGAACAACCATTGGTGTACTCAATATGTGCACTTTGTCCATGTAAAAGCGTTTTAAGACCCTTTCTGTATAGGCATATTGATGGATAAAGATCACGTCCTCTAAATGTTCAATTTGCAAACCAAGATAAAGTTTTGTCTTTCCATGATCTTCCATCTCAAATTCTTTCTTAAGATATTCAATTGCCTTTTGGAGCTCTTCTCGAGTTCCAACAAGATTTATGTCATCAAACATAAATAGCAAGTATAACAAAATTTGAAGCCATTTTCTTTATAAAAATACATGGACAAAGAACATCATTTATGTAACCCTCTTTCAGCAAATATTTACTGAGGCGATTATACCACATGCGCCCAGATTGCTTTAAACCGTATAAAGATTTTTTAAATTTGATTGAGTACATTTCCCGAGATTTTGAATATGCTTCAGGCATTTTAAATCCTTTAGGGATTTTCATGTAAATTTCATTATCAAGTGACCCGTACAGATAAGCTGTAACCACATCCATTAGATGTATTTCAAGCCCTTCACGTAAGGCTAAACTGATAAGATATCGAAATGTTATGGCATCCATAATGGGTGAATATGTTTCTTCATAATCGACTCCAGGTCGTTGTGAGAATCCTTGTGCAACAAGGCGAGCCTTGTATCTTTCAACTTCATTTTTATCATTCCTTTTTTCGTACAATAACCCATTTATGGCTTTATACCGGTAGGTGTTTGGACTAACTGGTCCAAAGGCCTCTCTTTTAGCAAATGACTTCAATTCCGATTGAATTGATTCTTGCCATTTTGGCCAATCAGATCTTTGTCGACATTCTTCGACAGATCGGGGTTCAAGATTCTCACTATCTTGCATAATGTTAAGTGCAACATTATATGCAAAAATATTATCCACCACTATTTCAGATCGATTTAAATTAATCCCATCACCAGTAGAACTTATTAAAAGTTCCTCACTCACTTGAGTCTCGGGTTCATTGATTTCTTCTGGAATCTCAGAACTAATCAGATCTTGGGTCTCTTCAGGAGATCCCTTCATAATATCATTTTGATCATTTGTTGATTTTTTTTTCTAGGATTTCGATCCTTAGAACCCAAAAGGCATACCACGCTTCAGGCGTGCTTTAGGTTCACTAGCTCTCATGCTAGTAGATGGTCTTGCTGGGACATCAATTCGGATAGGTACATTCTCTGCAGGGATATGTGACTTAGTTATCCTTTTCAAATCAGTAAATGCGTCTGGCATTTGATTTGCTATATTCTATAAATAGATGATCTTCTGGACCTCCTAATTACATATAGGGGTACGTGGATCAAAGTGAGATAATGATGAAACTTTTCACACAATTTCTCTTTTGATTTCCTTTTTCTCTCCTCCTAATTATGGGAAATTTATTTCATCAAATCGACAATCTGCAAATCGAGCAGTAAATCAATCTCCCGTCAATGATTCAAGATAGCGAATAATAGAGGGTGATTCAAACCCAATATATATTCCTAACATTCTTTGGGGGCCCATCTTACTGCGATGTGGTTGTGCTACTGGCACATATACAACACATCCAAAAATTCGTAGATGGGCAATATTTGGTTCATGACCAAAAACTAATTGTAACGGAGAATATTTATTATAATGTGTCGACCTGAGACGAATAAGTGATGCTGCATGCAAGATAGCATGTCCCCAAACAGTAGTGGGCAATTATGTTTTTATAAGTAGTGGTCTTGCTATCAATTGCAGGAGTTTAATAAATGACTCTTCAACGCCATTTTGAGTATGAACATAAGCTACAAGATGTTCAACTTTTATTCCAGCTGATAGACAGTAATCATCAAAAGATTGAGATGAGAATTCTCCAGCATTATCAAGGCGAATAGCCTTTATAGGATAATCTGGGAATTGTGCCCTTAATCGAATTATTTGGGCTAATAGCTTTGCAAACGCTAGGTTGCAAGATGATAGTAGGCACACATGAGACCATCTTGAAGATGCATCTATTAGGACCATAAAATATCTAAACAGCCCACTTGGTGGGTTTATAGGTCCACATATATCTCCATGTATACGTTCTAAAAAGGCAGGGGATTCAATGCCAACCTTCATTGGTGATGGTCTAGTGATCATTTTGCCTTGATAGCAAGCATCACAAGAAAATTCATTATTTGTAAGAATCTTCAGGTTCTTTAATGGGTGCCCACTCGAATTTTTAGTAGTTCGTCTCATCATTATTGATCCAGGATGGCCCAAACGGCCATGCCAAAACACAAAAGTATTTGAATCCGCAAACTTCTGGTTTACGATAGAGTGTGCTTCAACTGTACTAATATTTGAATAGTATAAGCCAGAAGATAAAGTTGGTAACTTTTCTACAATGCATTTCTGGCCAGAAATATTCTTTGTAATACAAAGATATTCCACGTTCATTTCATATATCGTGTCAAAATAATACCCATTTCAGCGGATATCCATAAAACTCAACAAGTTTCTTTGGGACTTGGAGGAGAATAATGCATTATCTATAATAAGTTTTGTTCCCTTAGACAGAAATACAGTAGCTCTTCTGAAGCCTTCAATCAAACTTATATTACCAGAAATTGTAGAAACATTTACTTTTTCCTTATGCAAATAAGAAAAGTATTTCTGATCTTTGAATATGGTATGAGTTGTTCCACTATCAATTACACAAATATCTTCATGATTGGTCTTTGATCCAAACATAATTTGAGAATTATCCATATTCTTCAAAATGACATAAACAAAATAAATATGATAGTAAACATCATTATCAAAGCATAACTTTTATTTATGTACAACTATTACATAACCATACTATCTACTACAAACAACAAAAATTAAAATATTTACATCTCTACAGATTCATCACTGATCACATGACTTGTTTCTCCTTTTGGGAGTGCAAAGTAATCAGCTACATCCAAATGCATGAAGTCTAAATTATCTTCAAAAATAAAATTTGCTTCAGCATTTTTCTCTGTCTTCTTCAGGGAGGCTTGATACAGCTCAACCAGGTGCTTTGGCGTACGACATGTACGTGACCAGTGCCCTTTTCCTCCACATCTATAGCATGCATTTTCTGCATTTGGTGCTTGCACCGCTTCATGCTTTTGTTCCTTCCTTTTCCACTGCTGGTGGTGAGGAGGCTTCTTTGGTGCATTATTATTACCATGATTGGGGTTTCTTCCCCGACCACGGCCATGACCACGACTGGGGCCACGACCTCTTCCACGTTTAGCTTGGTGGAAGTTCGTCTCATTCACTTCAGGGAATGGACAAGAACCAATAGGTCGACTTTCATGATTTTTCATTAATAGCCCATTATGTTGCTCTGCTATAAGAAGATGTGAGATAAGTTCAGAATACTTTTTGAATCCCATCTCTCGATATTACTGCTGCAGGAGCATATTCGAGGCATGAAAAGTGGTGAAAGTTTTCTTCAACATGTCATGATCAGTAATATTATCACCACATAGTTTCAATTGAAAAATAATTCTGAACATAGCAGAATTATACTCACTGATAGATTTAAAATCTTGTAGCCTTAGATGAGTCCAATCATAACGTGTCTGTGGAAGAACGACCATCTTCAGGTGGTCATATCTATCTTTCAAATTATTCCGCAGTATGACTGGATCTTTAATAGTAAGATATTCCATTTTCAGGCCCTCATCAAGGTGATGGCGTAGGAATATCATTGCTTTGGCACGGTCTTAGTTTGATGCCTGATTTTTGTCTTTAATGGTGTCTGCCAGACCCATCGCATCAAGATGAATTTCGGCATCAAGCACCCAAGACATGTAGCTTTTGCCCGATATATCCAGGGCTACAAATTCAAGTTTAGAAAGATTTGACATTATTTAGAAAAAGAAAGTTCGTACCTGTGATACTTTCAAAGTATTTGCTCGAGATGACAGAGTCTCGTGTTGATAACGTGTTATAAAATAAAGACTGTAAAGTAAAGACAAGTACATAGAGAAACTGATACATTATTCAAACTTCAAACTTATGTACATAATGAACTGAAAAGTTCTCTATTTATAGAAGAAAGGAAGCAACTGCGAGGCTTTTCAGGAAGCAGCTGCAAGGCTTTTCTTTAGCTACTTGTAAGCTGTCTGCATGAGCTGCTTGCAACCTGTCTGTTTAATAAGAAGCTGCTGCAAACCATTTCATTGAGCTGCTTGCAACATGCCTGTATCAACTGCTTGTAGATAAACTTTAACAGAGTACTAATTATCTATATCAGAGTAATAAATGAACATCCACAGTATAATTATTTTCATAACAATCAAGTAATAGTGTGAATTTACAAATGAAAATTTAGATCAGCTCCTAAAAGATTCAGTAAGCTCAAATTGTTTAGGGGGAGAATGTGAAAATCTTTCTAATTTTACGTGGCCATTAAATAAACCCTTGAAATATTTCTCACATTTGATTTCTTAAACTAAGACTTTCATATGCATTTTGTATTTAATCAGTTAGATTGTCTTTAAACTTTTCATTTTTGAACGCCTAAACTTACTTTCAAATATTAAAGTCATTCTCTAACATATGACCCAAATAAGAAAAGAGTAAGATTCACAATTGTTGGAGTTGAAGTAAGTTTACTTAGTGAAGTGATAGACGCAGAGAACTAATGACTAACATGAATTTAGAGAATTTGGAGATAGACACTGTTAACAAAGTTTAGAGTTAAGAGTTAAAGCACTTCTATTCGAATTTAAGCTTTAAATTGCACTTCACCAGTAAGCTTTATTTGTACTTCATCCAATATTTTATGATTTTGACTATTACGCTCTAAACTTTACATTAGTAGGCATAATATTAAGTTAATAACTTTTTGGCTTAATTCCTAATTTGAAATGACCATGAAACTATTTTAAAGGTGTAATTGTGAATTTGCACGAACAAGATAAGATAATGTGTTATTTCAACAATTTATTTTCTTATTAAATTTTTTAATGTTCCTTGTAAAGTGATACATATCTATTTGATATAACATGCTTTTTATAAGATGTTAGCGAGATACTTATTTTACCAAAATCTGGACGTTTTTTTTTTGGCTTCAGAGTTGAAGATCTTAGGTGCCAAAGATTAAATAATAATAGTGACTAGTGAAATGTAATTGAAATCCAACTCCGGGGAATAAACGTTAAAATAGCACGGGCTAGCCAATTTTCGGACTGGTCATTCAAAATAGCCGGCGTTTGCCAAGTCAATGAAAAATAGTCACTATTTTGATGCAACAGAGACCGGTCCAGCATAATATACTGGAGTTCGGTGCACCTGTGCATGAACTTCCAACATATTATGCTAGACCAGTATACTTTGTTGGCTCCAGTATAATATACTGGAGTTCCAGCAAAGTATACTGGAACTCCAAACTCCACTATAATATACTGGAGTTCCAGTATACTTTGCTGGAACTCCAATATATTATACTGGAACTCCAATATATTATACTGGAGTTCCAGCAAAGTATACTGGAACTCCAATATATTATACTGGAGTTCTGGTATATTATACTGGAATTCCAGTATATTATGCTGGAGTATTTTCCGGATTTTGAACAATGTTTTCGTTCATATTTATCTTTACATGAAAAGTGTCTAAATTTCGATAACTTTGAAACTGTGGCTATTTTTGAATGACCACTTATAAATCTGGCTATTTTTGAATTTCTACCGGAATAAAGTGCTTTTAACGCAAAAGCGCATGAGGTAAATATCGTATTAAGAGCTCGTTTGGCCAAGCTGCCAAAAACTGCTTATTTTGAAAAGTACTTTTTTCAAAAATACTAATGGAAAAAAATAATTTGTGTTTGGCCAATTCATTTAAGAAGTACTTTTTGCAATATTTGATAAACAAATTGTGTTTGGCCAATCTTTATAAAAAGTATTTTTGAGTGTCAAATTACCAAAAAGGATAGTACCAAGGTTTTATAATTATTTAAAAATTAAATAAATTTAAATATTTATTATAAGAGATTGTTATTTTTATTTTATTTAATTTAATTAAATTATAAACATAAAGTAAACATACATACTAAATATTTAAATCATTACAACATATATAGTTATACCAAAGCAATAATATTATCTAGTATAATTACTTGTTATTTACACGATGATTTGAATAATCAAAATACGTCATTCAGTGTGACTTAAAGTTTATTGCATAAATTACTATATATTGATAATCAACCATGAAATAATAAGCAAAGTCACTCACACATGATAATATTTCTCAAAAATTTCATCTCTAATTCTATCACACAATGCCTCCATAATAGTAGAAGACCTGTCTTGCATTTCTAAAGGAATACCAAAAGGTCCATCTCCTTCCTCAATCTCTGCAATAATGTCTTCATTATAAACCTGTTTAATGGGCCGGGTTGACCCATTTCCGGCCCGGACCGGTAGTTAGGGGCTGGGTGGGCTGGATTAGGGGGTTGGTCCGCATAAAAAAAATCGGTTAACCGAACCGGTCAAACCCAGTCAAGGAAAATCACTGTTGAACCGGTTAACCGGCCTGATCCGGTTCAACAGTGATTTTCTGATTTTTGTTTTTTAAATTCATTTGACCATTGGTAACGACCACCCTCTTCTTCATTTCTTCACTCATCTCTCATTTCTCAAACTCAAATTCTCAATTCAAGTTAAATCCTGCCCCGTGATTCTAGAGTGCACTCATATATTTGGGAACACTTTGAAGTGGTAGAAGAAAATGAAGAAGTTCACAAAGTAAAGTGCAAGAACTGTGGTCGAGTCTTAAATTTTCGTTGAAAGTGGGAGGACACAGGCTGTTTAAGGAGGCATATGAAGAGTTGTCTTGAGCGTCCTATAGAAATTCGTATTTAAGATTTTAAGTTGATTTGAGACAATTTGTGTTATTTTAAAAATATTAGACGTATTATGCTAAATATTTTAGTTTGTTAGATTAATTTGAAGTATTATTATACAATGAAAATTTGAAATGAAACTATGAAAGCCTTTGAATTTAACACTGCAGAAGATGGCCAAGAAGGTCATATTGATTATGAAGAACTTACTAAGGCAATGCAAAACCTTTAAAATTTTAGATTTATATTTAATAATTAAACTTTGAATTTACTCTTTTTTATAATTGTTGTTAAATGTAAACTTTAATTTGCAAGTTTGAACTTGCAAATTATAAGTGCAATTTTTTTTTTCCATTTTCATTGTATTCTATTATCTTAAATTCTTAATGAAATATTCAAATATAAGAATTTTAAAATCTTTGCATCCTTTATTCAAACACTCTTTTTATAATATTATTTTTTTATTTTGTATTTTTACTTTAGTTATACAAAAAAAAAAAAAAAACGGCCCGGCTCGACTCCTTAGGCCCGGAACCGTTCCGGTCTAATTTTTTACCGGATGGGGCCAGACTCGTTAAGCCCAGTTTGTATAACCTGAAACTGGTCCGTATCGATGACCAACCGGTCCGTTTTGTTTCTCGACCCGGATCGGCCCGACCCACCCGTTTGTCATCTTTACTTCATTAGTATAATAGTTGAATTTCTTATCAGTAGAAGAATGTCATCGGATGGAATTGTGTATAGCGATGGTAGTTATAACAAGATGAATCTGAGTGTCAAACTTGAAAGATGGCATTGAGCGTAAAATAGAAAACCTATTTTTCTAAACTCCAAATGTTCTTTCAATTGTACATCGAAGACCGGGAGAATTCTAGGAGATCTATTAATTTAGAGAAATAAAAAAATAAGATTAGTCAAACAAAACATCAAAAACAAGAAAAGTCAAAAAAGAATTTGAAAAGTTACAAGATGATTCATGTATTTGATATCTTTAATTTTTAAAATAATGGTAGAAAATAGAAAAAAGAAAAGAAAAAAAAGAACTATCCAAGGGAAAGAAGTAAAAACAAATGAAAAGACAAAAAATAAATTTGAAAAGTTTACATGATTCAGATGGTAGAAACGTTACACACACACACACACACACACACACACACACACACACATATATATATATATATATATATATATATATATATATATATATATATATATATAGAGAGAGAGAGAGAGAGAGAGAGAGAGAGAAAGTGTAAAGGATAATTTGGAAAATATATATTTATGGTGAGGATAGTTTTATCAATAAATTAATTTTCTTCTTCTGCTTATGCTTCTTGGAAGAAGCTAAAATTTTTTGCTTCTTCCCAAAAGTAGAAAAACTGCTTCTGTTATTGGCCAAAAGTACTTTTTTATTTTGGCCAAACACCTTAAATTTTTTAAAAAGTACTTTTTTGACAAAAAAAATAAAAAAAATACTTTTGACCTCTGAGAAGCTTGGCCAAATATGCTCTAAATCTTTTCCGAGTGCAAGTATATTCTATCTAAAAAATAACGATAACTCTGATATTCTAACGCGTCAAATAGTTTGACTTTAACTATAACGTGGAAAGATTGTGATTTATTCTTTATGTAGTTTTTAAAAATATAAATAATTTAAAAAATAAAAAATTTAAGACGATAAATCTAGGACTTTAATATCCTGTTTGTCAAGCTTCTAAAATCAACTTATTTTGAATAGTATTGTTTTTTCAAAAGTGCTTTTCAGAAAAAGTATTTTGGTAAGAAGCATCTTGTGTTTGTCTAATTAACTTGAAAATCACTTTTGAGCAGCAATTAGTGCTTGACCAAGCTTTTTAAAAGTGATTTTAAGTGTATTTTTCTTAAAAGTGACTTCTAAAATTAAACAAAAAGTAGTTAAATCACTTTTAGAATTTCTAATTCCAGGAAAGTATGTTGTTGCAAAAATCAAAATAGTAGTTCTAAAAAGTTGACCCTATTACTAGTTGTTATGGGTCACGAGCATGTAACTTATTTTGAATTTCTCTTTATTTTATATAAGCCCTTTCTTTAAGGTAACAAAACGCCGTTGGTGTGTATCCTTCTTCCATCCGTCCTTCTAGAATCAATGCTGTGAAGGAAGACTATAGTTGTCAAGATTTGAACATCATCGCTCCTGACTCAGCGAAGTAGGTAACCTTCTCCAAGAAGGGTTTTACGTAAGTTTACACGTACCCCTTCACTTTGGGCCCGCTCATATTGAGCGGGGGCCTTGATTCCGGTATCTTGGAGTTTTTCTTCCGTTACCAAGTCTGCTTGGCACATGTGAGCCCTTCTGTGTGGTGGACAGTTGCCTGCCTTTAATGTCTATGCCAGCAGATGGGGGAAGAGCTATCTCTGGCTCGACTGATGAACCTTTATTCCCCCAAAATTTTCCATAGGGAATGACAAACTTCAGCGAACGTGGTTACCATGCTTTGCTCACCAGCATGGACTATAATAAAGACCGTGGATGGATGAAGCGGTTCATTGCAATTGCCACCAGGGACATCATCCCCGCCACAATTCCATCCTTTCCTGAATCATGGAAACATATTCATAAGTTCAGTGTATGTATTTTCTTCTAGTTAAAGATTGTCCCATGCTATTACTGATCCTTCTCCTTTCATTATTTCAGCAACTCGGTGGACACCACCAAGGGTTGAAGGCTTGGAGCTGCGAGTCCTGAAGATTTTGGACGTCACTACGCCTGAGACCCGCCGGTGGAAAGAACTGGCCCTTAAATACGGGTGGAAGGACAAAAATCATGGTAGGTTGAACTTATCTTGTTTTTACCTTATGTATAGGAAAACTGGTTAACTTTTCTTTCCTGTTGAATTCAGGTCTTCCGCAGGGCTCTGTTACCGTACCCGAGGAGGACGATTTGACTGATCCTACTAATGCGGCGAGGTTGTTGCAGGAGGCTTTCACCTGAACGGGTGTCATCGGGCCTTCTTCCGGTGCAAGTGCTTCCTCTCGAAGTCCCCGATCGGAGAATAAGCAACAAAAAAGGCTACGTTCCTCCACGATTGAGGGCAAAAATAAAAAGGCAAAGAACGCCACGCCTGAGCCAGCCGCAAACACTGTGGTGATTGATGATGATGGAGGATCCAGTGATGAGGGGGCTTCTCTACATAGAAGACGATGACCTTCATTAGCTCAACAGAATGCTCAATCTATTGAGCTAGTTACACCAATCGAGGATGATGCCCAAGCGTTCTAAGGGGAATGTGATATAGTAGAAGATGCCAACTCTTGCTTCAAATTCCCAGTCGATGTTCCCGGTACCGTGAGGCTGGGTACCGGGTCTCTTCCGTCTTCGATTGATGAGCAACCAACAACTAGCACTACTTTTGCCGTAACTGCTTCTCAACCTAAAATACCATCAACTTCATCTCCCTCTTCGCCAACTTTGCTTCGCCACCAACAATTACTACATCATCTCCACTGGCCGCTGTTGTCCGAGAAGAGGATGCCCATCTTCCTCAGTCCCTAGTTCATGCGAATTTGGGACATAACTACTCTGCCCCTTCCGAAGATCCTCAGAGGAATAAAATACAGTCTCTCCCGGAAGAGTGTATGGTGAACAATTCAATGCACAACGCAGCAGTGGTACGATCTTTGTTCCCTAAGTTGTTCCTTTTATCTTTGTTATGGCAGGGTTTTTAATTTGTACTTCCGTTTTATAGGCTAACTTCCTTGATTCTGAGGGCCTCTAGGGGTTGATCCTTGATAAAGATAAACTCACCTCCGAGCGGGATCAATTGTTGGCCGAGCGGGATCAAATTGCTGCTCGCCTCCCGGAACTGGAAGCACAAGCTGCTGAGGCCGTTGAGTTAGAGGCTCGGTTGTAGCAAAGTAAGAAAGAAGTAGTGACCCTCAGCCAAGAGGCGTCCCTGTTAAGGATATAATTTGAAGAAGCTAAGGCAAAGTGGGTTGAGTTCCAGAATGTCGTTCTTACTGCTGCCGATTGCGAGGCTGCCTCTACTGAAAGATTCAATAATTTGGAGACAGCCTTAAACTCCAAAGCTGAAGAGACTGCTGTTGTTGCTGAGGAGAAGCATGCCCGGTTGGAAGATAGGCATAAGAGAGTCATAGAGCATAACAAAGTTTATAACTCCACTATCCGTGACCTTGATGTTAGTCTCTAGGCCCCTAGATCTGAGCGGAATAACCTTTTGACTGAGGTTGACCAGCTTAAGGAAGAACTTCAGCGCCGAGAGGCTTCCCTCATTGTTAGAAAAACATATTCTATGTATAACATGAGGAGAAAAACCTTGGAAGAGGCCAAAGCGGATGTCATTGACTTTGATGCCGAAATCGCCAAGGCCCGTGAGCTGGAGTCAACTGCCCGGAGGGGTCTCCCGGTCCAACCTGATGCTACTGAATCTTCTGGTTCCGGTTCCGAGTTCTCGGGAACTGAAGAAGAACCTGAAAAGGATGATGGTGAAGGCCAAGATCTTGAGCTGGCGGCGGATTCGCCTGCTGGTGTGCAGATGCTTCTCTTCCCCTAAATTCTGGAGATGCAATAGCTTAGCTTTTTGCTTTCTTTTCACTTTGCTTTTCTTTTCCATACTTTTGTACTTGTGCTGATTGGAACGTTTGTTTTATATAGAAGTACTTTTTCATTTAACTATTGCGCAAGTTTTTCTCTTTGCGTTGAATTATGCAAGGCTTCGGGTGCATTTTCCCCCGATAATATTTGGATCTGGGTATTAGTTCTTCCATAATAAGCCCTTTATCGTGAGGGTTTCATAAGAGAGGGACCTCTTATGTTTATGGTGCTCTTAAAGAGGACGTATCATGTTCATTATGGCACTAACATTTGAAGTACTTGTTTAACTTTTAAATGATAAAATTAATTCATCGCTCGGACAAGAAACAAGATAAAACTAAAAGGACTTTACTTTATTCCTTCCATTTTCAAAAGTACATAAGCATTCGTTGTGCTAAAAAGAAATTGTCATTACTTGTGGCTAACTTGTACAACTTATTTCTACGGGGCTGACCGCGCAGTCCCCGGTCCCGATGATAAAACTTTGTTCCCGACATTCGTAGTCCCGGTCAATGTGCCAGTCATGTTGTCGTATTCTCATATCATTCCCTCCCAAGTGTTCGAATGCGAAGAATGCGAAGTTGAACACTCGAAGCCTTGCTTCTTTGAAGATTCCACTAGTGAATGGTTGAATAATCTTTGGTTCGATTGCAAGATTCACTTCCCATTAGGAACTTTGCTATAGAGCCAAAGACTAACTAACCACCCCTTAGTGGCTTGCACTCGTGAGCGGTCGGGTTACCTTTGGCCCGATAGCAAACTTTACTTCCAGTATGAACTTTGCTGCCGAGCAAAAGATTATATAATAGTCCCGTAGCAGTTTTCTGCTTCCATGCTTTGTTGCTTAAAGGTCTTACTTCTGTTGACGATGTTTATTTTGTAGTATGCTTTCAGTTGCTTCCTCGTTAAAAACCTTGTCAGAAAAATCCAATTAGGACAAAAACTGGGAGAAGGGAAAAATAGTACAATATAGGCAGTGCTCATCAGCAATAGTATCTTTTGAGGTGTGCAACATTCCAGTTGCTCGACAACTTTACTCTGTCTTGATTTTCCAATTCGTATGACCCTTTTCCGGTGACAGCTGAAACCCAGTAGGGGCCTTCCCACATCAGACTTAGCTTTTATGCATTGAGCTCCCGGGTGTTCTGAGTTATTTTCCTTAAAACCAAGTCTCCTACTTTGAAATAACAGAGGTTGGCTCTTCGATTGTAATATCTTTCCATTTTCTATTTTTGGGCTTCCATCTTATAAGCACCAAGTACCTGCGTTCGTCAAGCAGCTCCAATTTGACCAATAATGCTTCGTTATTTGTTTCTTCGTCTGCCTGGAAGTATCTTATGGTAGGTTCTCCTACTTCTACCAGGATCAAGGCTTCTGCATTGTATACAAGAGAGAAATGAGACTCCCCCGTGCTTGATATGGCAGTTGTTCGATACGCCTATAGTACTCCTGGTAGCTTTTCGGTCCATTTTCCTTTGGCTGCTTCCAATCTCTTTTTGAGATTTTGGATAATCACTTTGTTTGTTGATTCTGCTTGATCGTTTGCGCTCGGGTAATAAGGTGATGATGTGATTCTTTTGATTTTCAAGTCTTCAAGGAATTTTGAGACCTTAACATCTATAAATTTTGGCCCGTTGCCATATGCTATCTCTTTTGGTATCCTGAATCTGAAAATTATATTCTCCCACAGGAAATTTACCACTTCGCGCTCGCCAATTTTCTGGTAAGGACCTTCTTCAACCCAATTGAAAAAATAGTTAGTTAAAATCAAAAAAAATCTATTCCCCCACTTCATGAATGGCCAAGGTGATAGAACCGAGTGCAATAACTCTGTCGGTTGGTGTACAAATGGCGCATGGCGCTGACACTTATCGCATTTCTAAACATAATCTTTGGCGTCTTGCTCCACCCAGGGCCAGTAATATCCTGCCCTAATCAGCTTTAATACCAATGAGTCCGCACCTGAGTGATTTCCACAGATCCCTTCGTGAACTTCTCTCATGACATAGTTAGCCTCGGAGGCTCCTAAGCATCGGGCCTTGAAAAGTGTAAATGCTTAATTTTGGCTCTTGTCTTTTCTTCTTTTATGTTTATTATGTGTGTATGTGTAGGTTTTAAGGTTTGATTATAGTTTAATTAAAAAGGATAAAAGGGTTTGGGCTAAGTTGCATTGTTAACCAGATTGGGCCAAAAATTTGGACTAAATTAATGGCCCAATGGCATTGACCCGCTCCAGATGAGGTTGGCCAGGGAGGTAAGCTAAACAACGTAGTTTCAAGGTGAAACTACATCGTTTCATTTAATAACTTGGAGATATAATCTCAATCATTGATCACCCTTTGATCCAATGGCCCTTATCTATCCCCTTACCCCAGGTATTTAAAGCCTAAAATCCCAAAACTTTGCCCCATTTTCCTTATTACTCTCCCCCTTTCATCTTCCTAGTGTTTTAAAATGCATTTTCGGGATAAGCCCTGGGCGAGGCGCACCAAAAATGCCCCGAGGCAATGGTGTGGGGCAAAAGTTTCAAGAGGCGTACGCTCAATAAATTGGGGAGTACGCCCGGGCATTCGGGGTGTACGCCTTGAGGCACGTTTTGTAGTGAGGCGTAAGCCCCAGAGACTTTTTCAAATTAAAACAAAATTTATTGAGTAAGTCCTTTATATAATACCCCAATTCTCAAAAGTCAGCTTGTAATTACTCAAAAGTTTTAAAAAGGAACTGAAATGTATCAAATTTAAAAGTCAAGACCTTTTTATTGATTAAAACCCTAATTTATGGTCTTTCCCAATTCTTTATCTTGTTCGCTAGTTTGCTAATATCTCCCAAAACAACGAATATTTAATTTCTTTTTTACAAATACAAAAAGAACTCCATTCTCCTTCATAGCATCAAATTCATATTTCAAATTGCAGGTTAGTCATCCTATTTGTTCCTCCACGTGAAAATTTTTATTCTTTTCGACTCAAGTTACTTGTGCTTGTAAGTAACGTACTAGTTTTTTGTGGGGATGAAGCATATATATATATATATATATATATATATATATATATATATATATATATATATATATATATATTTCATATATTTATTATTTTCTTTAATTTTTATATAATTTTACCTGTTTATAAATATTTATTGTAGTTATATTATTTTATAAAATATTAAAAATTAAATACCCATGGGACTTACGCCCCGTGCCTCGGGGCTTACGCCTCGCTGAGGTATATGTAAAACGCCTTACCTTATGGCCACGCCTTTTAAAACACCGATGCTTCCTCTCTCTCTCTCTCTCTCTCTCTCTCTCTCTCTCTCTCTCTCTCTCTCTCTCTTGCCCTTTCTCTTCACCGCCCTCTCCCCACTGTGTACTGCTGCCGAAAATCGCCCACCGACGACGAAAAATCTCCATTCGGCCTTGTTGTTTCACCATCTCCTCGTCTCCTCCTCCTCTTTCCATATCTCCAATATAATACCCTAAATCCTCACCAATCTATATAAATCTAAGAAAATACGAAACCCTTGTCGCCGTCTACCACCTCCAAATCCCATAGAATCACACCATTAGCCTCCTCTCACTCTCCTCTTCTCCATTCCATGCCTCAAACCCTTCAACCCCTCCCCTCCTCTCCCCTCCAAAATTCCCTTCTACACCGATCCGACCAACCCACTGCCGCCTCATGCCGCATGACCACCCTGCTGTCGTCCACCACCACTGCCTCACCACCTACACCAACCTATGTAACTCGTCTCATATCATATACACGACCCCACAACTCTGTTTTCTACTTGACATAACTTGGAATTAATTTCGGTATGCCGGAATTCCTTTTTCCAACAAATGCCATTGAGAATACAGTGCTCGAAGAGTCAATTCCTTGTGGTTCATATCGTATTTGAGATTTGAGTTTAACGACCCAACCGGTCGTTTTGAGCATTTGCACTTTTCTTGGTAGTTTACGGGCGTGAGTAGCTCTATATGATGTATTATGACTTATGTGAATGGTCGGTTTTTATTTTTTTTCCAGGTTATTCAGAATTGATTTAGAAGCATGATTCTCAACAAGAAGCTTTAAATTTGAAAGGGGTTGACCAAGTTTGACTTTTTAGCATTTGACCTCGGATTGGAATTTTGATGGTTCTGTTAGCTCCGTTGGGTGATTTTGGACTTAGGAGCACGTTCGGATTATTATTTGGAGGTCCGTAGTAGAATTTGGCTTGAAATGACGAAAGTTAAAATTTTGGACTTTTTCATATCGGGGTTGGATTTTGATTCCGGAGTTGGGAGTAGGTCTGTAATGTCAAATGTGACTTGTGTGCAAAATTTGAGGTCAATCTGATGTGATTTGATAGGTGTCGGTTGTAGAAGTTTGAAGTTTCAAAATTCATTGAATTCGAATTGAGGGTGATTCGTCGTTACGATATTGTTATGTGTGTTTTGAGACCTCGAGAAGGTCCGTGTTATGTTATGGGACTTGTTGGAATGTTTGGACGTGGTCCCGAGAGGCCCGGGTGAGTTTCGGACGGGTTTCGGGCTGTTGTTTTTCCTTCATTCTTCAATGTTGTGTCTTGCTTGTTCCAAGTGTCTCGGTCCTTCATCGCGTTCGCGTGGCAAGTGTCGCGAATGCGTAGTGTATTTTGATGGCAGCAGCAAATTGTTCTTCGCGATCACGAAGTATATCCCGCGTTCGCGTAGAGTTGGGGCAAGTCCTCTTCGCGTTCGCGTATGGAGGATCGCGTTTGCGTAGTGTTGAGGTTGGAAGCTGGGAATTTGAGCATTCTTCTATGTGATCGCGTAAGGTTAGTCGTGTTCGCTAAGTTTTGGCAGCAGTGTTCATCGCGTTTATGTGGTGTGTATCGCGAACGCGTAGAGTCTTTTGTGGCAGTGTGAGTTTTATTCATCGCGAACACGATGGTTTTCCCGCGTTCGTGAAAGAGGACGTCTAGGCAGTGTATATAGTACTCTATTTCGAGGGTTTCGACCATTTTTGCATTTTGGGAGCTATGGAGCTCGGATTGAGGCGATTCTTGAAGCAATTTTTACCTTATGAATTGGTGTAAGTGTTCTCTACTCGGTTTTGGTTATATTTCATGAATCTATCTTCGATTTTAGCGTTTGGTTGATGAATTTTAAAGAGGAAATTGGGGATTTTGGCCTAAAGTTTTATAATATGAATGTTTGAGTTTTGAACATCGAATTGGAGTCGGATTTGAGTGAAACTAATATGGTTGGACTCGTAATTGAATGGGTTATTGGATTTGTAACTTTTGTCGGGTTTCGAGGTGCGGGCTCGGGTTGGGCTTTTGGCCGATTTTGGATTGTGGATTCAAGAATTGATCTTTTTCGATCGGGATTGGTTCCTTTAGCATTGTTTGATGTACTTGAGTTGTTTTTGGTTAGTTTCGAGCCGTTCGGAGTCGGAACGCACGGGATGGCATTTTGGAGCATCGCTTGGCTTGCTAGACATTGGTATTGGCTTGTTCGAGGTAAGTAACTCTTCTAATCTTGAAGCTGAGGATATAAACCCTAAATATACGTGTTATGTATTTGATTTTGAGGTGACGCACATGCTAGGTGATAGGCATGTGGGTGTGAACTATGTGAATAGTGATTTCCGTTATTTCTGTGGTACTGTGTAGTTACCTCAACTTGTTTGAAATTATGAAATCTCTACGTACTAGAGTTATCGAGCTATGATTATGTTAGAAACCATGTCTAGGCTACATGCTTATCCTATTGGGACCGACTGAGGTCATTTCTGTTGTTGAGTAATCTGCTTTCATTGCATTACATACTCAGTCATACGCATTCACATGCATATCATATCTCAGTCTCTGTTGTTATTTATTGATGCATCACATCATTGTCTTTGGGCTGGTATCATAACATTGTGAACCCGAGAGACTGGAGAGATTGATGACTGAGTGAGGCCGAGGGCCTGATTGTGAGGATGATTATGGGATCAGGCTGCACACCGCAACGGGTCAGATTAGCTTACTATAGCATATGAGTTGTCCGTGCAGCATGTGAGTTGTTCGTGCAGCACGTGAGTTGTCCGTGTGATTCCAGCAATGAGCCTTATGGCTATTTATATATTTGGATCGGACTGCACGCTGCAACAATATAACACTTGGGGTGAAAGAGCCCCTCCGGAGTCTGTACACCCCAAGTGAGCACATGTACCTATTGAGTGTGAGTACTGAGGGCTGAGAGCCGAGTGATTAAGTTGCTGAGGAGAGCTGAGTTCCTTGAGAGTCTGAGAGTATGCATATGATCTTTATCACTGATCTGTATCGCATTTGGCATGCACACTTGACATATATCATAGAGATGCGTTTTTTCTCATGTTGTACGGTATCACGTCATTCATGATTTTTTTACACACATTGATATGTGGGCATAGAGAGGTATTTCACACTTGCTACCTGGAAAAAAAATGAAACATCTTATTTATTGTGGAAATGATATTTGGAAAAATTACAGTTTTTAAATTTACTCATATTTTTGGCATTTTCGGTAAAAGATATGGGTTTTCACTAAGATACTTGAAAAGCATGACTATTTTTTGAAACTGTGAACGAGCTGAGCATTTTACTTCTGAGATACATCTTTTATTACTTGTATTATGCTGTTATGAACTGTTGTGGGATATTGGTATTGGACCCGACCTTGTGTTAGCTCGTCACTACTTTCAACCTAAGGTTAGGTTTGTTACTTACTGAGTACATGGGGTCGGTTGTACTCATACTACACTTCTGCAACTTGCGTGTAGATGTTGGTCGCTGATGTTGTTGTGTTCGATGGTGTAGCCGACATTGAAGATGTACCCGCGTCCCGGTTATAGCTCCCTCTTGTTCATGGTAGCCTTAGATCTATAAAACTATGTTAATGTATTTTTCAAACAGATGATGTATTTACTTCATTTCAGCTTTGTAAACTCTATTCTTAGAAGCTCGTGATTTGTACTACAAGTCCTTGGAGAATGTATAAGATTCAAATATTTCTTTACTTAATCGCTTTATTAATTGTTATTGGAACTAGTCAGTGGTTGATTGGCTTACCTAGCGGGTTGGGTTAGGTGTCATCACGACTAGTGAATATAGAGTCGTGACATTGAGGCAGCCGTTTGGATAGTTCGGTACAACCCCTAACTCTTTTTTTTATTTTTTATCTTAGCTTTTGAATTTTGCTTTTTAGTTTCTGGTATTGTTTGTCTAGTTTTGATCGACAATATGATTGTTCGAACGCCGCGTATACGTTCCCGATGTATAAAATCTGGAATAAGTTTTAACTCCTCTTTACATTTTAGTTTAAATAATATTTTGTTAGTCTACTGGTTGCTTTAAATATATTGTATCACAAAGCTCTGGGCTGTTGTAGAGTTGGTCTCTTAAGATTATCTTTATTATATCTATGTTTATGTGCAAATTGGGAGTTGTATATAGTAATAAAAGGAGCTGATTTTTGGTTACAACTAAACCGTGGATACATATTTTTGTCTTTGTTCCAGGGAGATATTTTTCCACGTTAGTGAGCATTTCCTCACCTTGTTGAAATTGTATTGCACTTTATTTTCTTGGTAATGAGTAAAGAATTTAACTTTCCTTTTCTTTAATTTTGCTTCGTTTGTTTCTTGTAATGCCAAGACAGAAAAGTTCTTTTTTTTTTTTTTTTTATCTTTGCATTAATTGTCAAAAAAAGAGAGGAAAAGAATAAAATATCACTAGAATAATTAGTTAACATTAAAAAGCGATTTTTAATGGCCAACTGGATTTGTGTTTGTTTGGAAGATTTGGGCTCAGGTTATGTTAAATTATTAATGGGTCACACGATCACTGGAATTAGTAGAAATCTACTAATAGTATATTAATGAGCTGAGGCCCATATTTTCCTCAAATAAGCTGCTAGTCCATTCTTTTCATTTCGTTTTTAGCTCATATCCTCTTTAATATCAAAACTGGCCCAATGCCATAATACCTAGCCCAATACATATGTAGCAACCAATAAACATCTTATTGCCCATAATACCATAGTTGGAGTTAATCTTTAATTGCTAGTTTATTCAAAATAATTCTTAAAATTTAACTCTTTTATAGTAATTACCTATTAAAAAAAATTCATTTAAACTAATTTAATTACTCAATCACAAATATTCATGACTAACTAAGAGGTAACAAGCCACCTGAAGATAAATAATTTCATCTTAACCAATGTCGGGAAGACTCAACTTCGTAACAAAGACATAAATAAAATGGCAAGGTCATGAGGACACATCTTGTTTTCAATTCTTTCAAATAAATTAAAGTTTGTTATTTAATTAACTTCGAGTAGGCTCCAATTTTGGGTACGACGCACGAACTAAGGTCGGGGATACTCGTCTTGGTTAGTGTAAGCTAGGGTCGGGGATACTCGTCCTAGTTTGATATTAATAAAGTCATCAACAATAAAAGCGGACATAGGCAAACAATAAGCATAGTTTATCCAAAAATTAATTCAAGCCAATTTTAGTAAATAAAAGCGACCGTGCTAGAACCACGGGACTTAGGGAATGCCTTACACCTTCTCCCCGGTCAACAAAATTTCTTACCCGATCTTTGTTTTAGGAGACCAATAATAATATAGTAAAACCTTCCTTTGACTAAAGATTCAAATAAAAGGTGACCTCGAACACCCAAATATCAATTCCCAGTGGTGACTTCTAACAATAAAATAATCTCTACTCAAGTTTGTCACTTTAATTGAAAAAACTCTTTAACCCACAATCCATAACACATATCTTTTGGGGTAAAAAGGGATGTGACAGCTCCAGCGACTCCACTGGGGAACCATTCAAGAATTCGAGCTTGTACATTGACTTTATTTGCTTTATTAATTCTTATATATAGTGTGATTTATTTGGGCTAAATGTGCTACTTGCATACTCTTTACCGCTTTGATATTGTTGAACTGTATTATAAATTATCTTCTTGCGCACCTCCTATGAGTCTTCTGAATACAACCCCGGGAATCGCGGATACGCGCCCCATTCTTTTTTGAGATAATGCTGTGGGCGTGGGCTCCCGGTGAAGGATTATTAATCACCCATATTTAAGAACAGGGAGGGGCCAGTAGTTAAGCCGGAGAAGTATTGCTCCCGGTACTCTAGCCCTTTCCAACTCGAGCTGTCCGCTCGTTTTATGCCCAGTCTAGATGCACCTCATCCCCTAGGATTTTTAAAACCTAGAAGAACAAGCCACATGCCTGGTTATCCCTAGTAGGATCGTTTTGGTGCATCATGTGCATTTGACTTAGGGAAAGTCGGCATAGGGCCGGGTCCGTATAAGACAGGTATCCTCTTTGAGACCCATCATGTTCACTTATGTGCTACTTGCTGCATCATTTGGAAGAAATTTAGTTGAGCGAAACCCGAAAAAAAAAAGAAAATCATTTCTCCAGTTTGGTTCAATTAATCCGTTTTTACTTAAAAATAAATAAATTGAAGTAGTATGATGTGAGATGTCCAAAAAAAACGAAAATGGTCAAAATCTGTCAAGTCTTGGTTGAACTATGCGGGTTTGATTCTCACCGGAAATTAAATCCAGAAATTAAAAATATAATTGAATTTCAAAATATTTTTGTTCTCTTCAGAAGTTTTTTCTTTCGGAAATTAAAAAGAATACTCAGAATCAAAAGATTTTTTTGTTGTTTTTTGGAAATTCAACGGCAAAAATTCAAAATCCCAAAAATATTTTATTTCTTCTTTAAAAGTCTTTTCTTAAAAAAAATCGAAATCCAAAAAAAAAAAAAATTTCTTTCTTCTTTAGAAGTCTTTCTTTCAACAATTTTCCAAAAAATAAAATCCAAAAATATTTTCCTTGTTAGGAGCTTTCGTGGTCTGATTTGTATATGAGTAAAAAAAAGAATTAGTTTATTTAATTTATTTCTGATCTCCCTGAACTACGTAATGATCTGATTCATACGGCGACATGATACGTAGGCAACCCCTAAAAGGTTCGATCAAATATTTTTCAATGACTCTAAAATGAGGGATCAAAATAAGGCGAGTGAAAGGAAAAACGAAAAAAAGAGAAGGAAATAAGAGCGTCAATGAGCAGCAACCTTATTAGCCGGAATGAAACATGAAGCCGTCCAAAAGAATGTTAGAGATGGTGATAATTTTAGGAGCGTAGCATATTTATGTGTGATTCGTATCTGTAAAATGCTTAACCCTAACATGTTTGTTGTCTCTTATTTAGTAAGCTTAAGGTGGTTGGTTTGTGGTGAAACTGGCAACACATCATTACTTTACCTGATCTAAGAGGAAGGTAGCAATGGCTAACAATGATGAAATTGAGGTGGTCAGTGACGACCCTCGGGGTCAGTCAATTGAG
Organism: Nicotiana tabacum; assembly: GCF_000715075.1. Lineage (NCBI taxonomy): Eukaryota > Viridiplantae > Streptophyta > Magnoliopsida > Solanales > Solanaceae > Nicotiana > Nicotiana tabacum. The sequence continues at coordinate 22,270,716 of NC_134088.1, read as the reverse complement.
CAAGTGTCGGAGGAAGTAAAAAGATTGAAACAACAATTGTCTGATGTGTATCAGGCTTGGGTCTCCGGTCAGCCTCCGCCTCAGGGTCCCTCAGAGGGAACTTCCACAATACCCCTAGCTACCCAACAACCACTCCCTGCAACGAGCGATCACATTCTACCTATGGGGTATGTACCAAACTACAGCTTCCCTACCGCCCCTGGTACCTCTAATATGCGAGCTCCTGCCACACTGGTCAGGAAAACCTTTCTTGTCGTGTCTGGCGCGCCGGTATATACAATCCCTCCACCACCTCTTGTGATGAGGCCAAATAACGAGCCACCATCTCATGAGTCACCAGTGGAAAATGAAAAGCCTGCCAAGACAGGTGAGCTAGATGAGATGACCAGGAAAATAAAAAGTTTTGAACAGAACATAAAGAATATACAAGGACTAGGTGGTCACAAAAGTGTTTTGTTCAGTTATTTATGCATGTTCCCTCACATCCATTTGCCACTAGGGTTCAAGACCCCAAAATTGGAGAAATATGATGGACACGGCAACCCTATCGCCCACTTGAAAAGGTACTGCAACCAGCTGAGGGGTGCATGTGGAAAAGAAGAATTGCTGATGGCTTATTTTAGGAAAAGTCTAGTGGGGGTAGCCTCTGAATGGTTCATTGACCAAGATATCTCTCACTGGAACGTCTGGGACGAAATGGCCCAGTCCTTCGTCAAACAATTCCAGTACAACATTGATATTGCACCAGATCGCAATTCCCTGTCCAATATGAAGAAAAAGCCGACTGAAAGCTTTAGAGAATATGCCATCAAGTGGAGGGAGCAAGCAGCTAGAGTTAAGCCACTCATGGATTACCACGAGTTGATCACTATTTTTCTGGAGGCTCAAGAGCCTGATACTTTCAGAATATGATGTCCGCGATGGGTAGACCTTTTGCAAAAGCAATCAAAATAGGGGAGATGGTCGAAAATGGCCTCAAGACTGGCAGAATTGTAAGTCAAGCTGCTCTTAAAGCCACCACCCAAGCAATCCAAAATGGGTCGGGAAGTTTGGCAAATAGAAAGAAGAGGGGTGAAGGGTCCATGATGACCTCAGGAACCAAGGAAGTTCAAAGAGGGGCATCACACCCTTATGTGCAAGTTCAACAGGGGCAATCCAGCTACCCTCAACATTATTATCCCCAGCCAATTCCTCAATACTCTGTGGGCCCACCGCAGTATACAATGTTTAATGCTCAATCATATGCTCGGCCTCCCAATCAACAGGTACATGCACCAGCTCCAAGGATCCCCCGACCTCAGCAGCAAAATTTTCGGGCACCCTACAATACTCGTCCCAAGAAGGATTATGGTCGAGATCAAAGGCCGGTAGAAAAATTCACTCCATTGGTTAAATCACACTCTAGTCTATTCCAGAAGCCGAAGCAAATGGGCGTGATTGGACCCATCGCTCCTCACCATATGCATCCCGATTCACATGGATTTCAAGCAAATGCTAGATGTGAATATCATTCAGGTGCCCCGAGGTATAACACTAATGAATGTTGGACTCTAAAAAGAGCCATAAAATGACTCATTGCTGAAAAACTGATTGTAGTAATAAATGGCAAGGACCTTCCTAATGTGACAAACAACCCGTTTCCAGCACACAATGATGTTTATTTTGTGGGAATGATTGGCCGAGATCAAGAATACAAGCCGATTGGTCGAGCAGAAATGATAGCGGGAACGATTCAAGAAGGAATAGGTCTAGAAGTAAGTCCAAGCCGAGATGTTCCATTGATTGTGAAGCCGCCTAGAGCTCAAAGAAGGTAACTTTATCTATTCCAAAATCTCGAGGTTTGAAGTTTGCGCTCCAATGTTCCAAGCCCAAAGTTGTATATCCTTGGAGGTCACCCCATCACAAGGCAGAATCAGGGCGGTACGAAGGGTATAACAGAGCCGATCATAATCAAGCCTGCCATACAACCCCGTGTGACAAACACGAAAACCATTTCTTGGAACTACAACACAATTGTAGTAACCTACAAAGGCAAGAAAATCATAGAAGAAGTGGGGGGAAACTGGAGGTTTGACTCGATCGGAGAGGTGTTACTCTCCAGAAGAGTTGAGATAGGCCAAGAAAATCAAAGAAAGCCAAATGCCAATAAAAAAACCAGTCACTGAAGAAGAGGCAGAAGAGTTTTTGAAAAAGACAAAAGTTCAGGATTACTCAATCATTGACCAGTTGAGAAAGACTCCTGTCCAAATCTCTCTACTATCTCTACTCATACATTCAAAAGAGCATGCTCGTGTACTAATCAAGATCCTGAATGAGGCACACGTCTCAGAGAAGACCATAGTGAATTAGTTAGAGAAGATGACCAATGATTTTTTGAGGTGAACAGAATCACCTTTACTGATGACGAACTCCCCGAAAAAGGAGCCGAGCACAATAGGGCTTCATACATGACTGTTAAATGTGAGGGGCACTACGTAAAGTGCGTCATGGTTGATGAAGGCTCGAGCCTAGATGTATGCCTTCTCTCCACCTTGTAAAGCATGAAGATCAATACAAACAGAATCCGACCCAGCAATATCCGCATCTGGGATTTTGATGGATTAGCGAGAGATACCATTGGGGAGATTAGCCTCACCATGACAATTGGGCCGGTTGATTTTGAAATTATCTTCCAAGTAGTGGACATGAAAACTTCTTATAACTTTCCTCTTGGAAGGCCATAGATCCATGCGGGTTGAGCTTTGCCATCCACCTTGCATCAGATGCTCAAGTTCGAACATGACATACAAGAGATTATTGTTCATGGAGAAGACGAATAATCCATTTATAAAGATCTATTAATTCCGTGTATTGAGGCCAAGGAAGGGTGCGAGTCCATTGTCTATCAGCCTTTCGAAGTGGTTGCGGTGGACCATGTTGAGGAGGGAAAGCCCATTATGTATCCTCTCCTTTCCCCCACATCTGTAATGGTTGATGCACTTATACTGAGACAGGGTTATGAGCCAAGAAAAGGCCTGGGAGCATTATTACTAGGAATTTTGGAACCCATCTGTCCCTTTAGCAATAAGGGAACTTTTGTCTTAGGCTTCAGTCCAACACAAGCAGATGAAGATAAAGTTAAGCACCGCAAAAATTATGATTGGGTATTGCAGCATCCCATTCCTCACAGTTTCTACACTTTTGTCAAGCCACAACTCCAAGAGCGTCAAAATTCCTCGGCACAGGAAAACATTGATGAAATTTTCCATGGCCTCAGCCAGATATTTTCTGAAGTGAATATGATCCAGGCTGGTGAAGGCACTAGTCGTGCCGATATGCAACTAATTGGCCCAGACACCATGCTCAACAATTGTGAAGCAACTCCTCTCCTCACAAGGAAGGAGTCTTGGTACTTTGCTTTTGCAACTTCTTTTTTGTATTTTTGGGTTACTTTTAGGGTTATAATCCAAACATCTCAGTATGATTGTTTTATTTCAATGAAATGCAGTTCCGTTTCGTATTAAGTTTTGTATCTTTTCCTTTTCCTAATTCCTGTCATTTTGTGTCCATTTCAGTTTTGTTAAATTTAATAACATGACATGCATACGGAATTCACGCCCAGATCTTCAAACGTTGTCTAATTTCAAAATAATTTATCAAGAGGTTGAATATGATGAAGATGAGGCTGTTGAGAAAATAAAAAGAGAGTTGGAACAATTCGAAAACAAGTCTAAGCCCAACCTCAATAAAACTGAGCCAATTAATATCGGAAGTCATGAAGAAGTTAGAGAAACGAAGATAAGCATTCACACTGAACAAAAAATCAGAGATGCCTTGATTCAACTTTTATTTGAATACAGAGATGTGTTTGCTTGTTCTTATGATGATATGCCGGGTTTAAGTGCTGATCTAGTGGTTCATAAGCTTCCCACGTATCCTGATTTTCCACTAGTCCAACAAAAGCAACGAAAAGTTAAAATAGACATGAGTGATAAAATCAAAGAGGAAATAATGAAGAAACTGAGCGCCAATATAGTCAGAGCTGTCCGATACACCACTTGGGTGGCAAATGTTGTGCCTGTACCAAAGAAGGACGGAAAAACTAAAGTCTGTGTTGACTACAGTGACATAAACAAAGCAAGTCCAAAGGATAATTTCCTTTGCCAAACATCCACATTCTTGTAGATAATTGCGCAAAGCATGAGATATAGTCGTTCATGGATTATTATGCTGGGTACCATCAGATTCTAATGGATGAGGATGATGCAGAAAATAACGCTTTCACCACTCCATGGGGTACTTATTGTTACATGGTCATGTCATTCGATTTGAAGAATGTATGGTAAACTTACATGAAGTCCATGACCACCATTTTCCACGACATGATGCACAAAGAGATTGAAGTATATATCGATGATGTCATAATAAAATCAAAGACATAGGCTGATCATATGCGCGATCTGAAAAAGTTTTTGAACGGTTGCGAAGGTATGACCTTAAGCTCAATCCAGCCAAGTGTGCATTTGGGGTTCCATCTGGGAAACTCCTCGATTTTATAGTCAGCCGGAGAGGCATCGAATTGGATCCATTTAAGATAAAGTCCATTCGAGATTTGCCACTCCCGAAGAATAAAACTAAAGTCATGAGTTTGCTCAGAAGATTGAACTACATTAGTAGGTTCATTGCTTAACCCACAACCACGTGCGATCCCATCTTCAAGTTGCTGAAAAGGATGTTGCTATCAAGTGGACAGATGATTGCCAAAAATCTTTTGACACGATCAAAGATTATCTATCAAAACCCCTTGTACTGGTCCCACCTGAACCTGGTAGGCCTTTGTTTTATATCTATCAGTGATGGATAATTCCTTCAGGTGCGTTCTGGGGCAACATGATGCGACATGCAAAAAGGAACAGGAAATCTATTATTTGAGTAAGAAGTTCACCAATTATGAGGTTAAGTACACCCTTCTAGAAAAGACATGTTGTGCCTTGACTTGGGTCGTCAAAAGCTGAGGCATTATATTTTCGCCTACACTACTTACCTCGTATCCAAAATGGATCCTTTGAAGTACATCTTCCAAAAGCCAATGCCCACTGGTAGGCTCGCAAAATGTCAAATCCTGCTCATAGAGTTCGACATTGTCTATGTCATTCGCACCGCGATGAAAGCACATGCTTTGGAAGATCATTTGGTAGAGAATCCAGTTGATGATGAGTACAAGCCACTTAGCACATAGTTCCCAGACAAAGAGGTCAACTCAATAAAGGAAGTAGTTCCATATGACAATCATGTATGGAAAGTGTATTTTGATGGGGCTGTTAATATCAAAGGAGTTGGGATCGGGGTAATCCTCATCTCACCTATTGGACAGCATTACCCTGCAACGGCCCAACTTTAGTTCTTCTGTACCAATAATACGGCAGAATACAAAGCTTGTATTATGGGTCTGAAAATGGCCCTCGATCTGGATGTGCATGAACTATTGGTTATGGGAGATTCCGACTTGCTTATCTGGTAAGACCAAGGGGAAAGGGAGACTCGAGACATCAAGCTTATTCCATACAGACAATGTGTGCAAGACCTGAGCAAAAGATTCAAATCCATCTAATTTAGGTACATTCCCAGGTTTCACAACGAGCTAGCCGACGCCTTATCTACCTTAGCCTCGATGCTTCCTTGTCCAGGCAACACTCATATTGATCCATTGAAAATCCAAGTTCGAAATCAACACGGTTACTACAATACAATTGAGGCAGAACTATATGGTGAACCATGGTATCATGAAATAAAACGATTCTTGCAAACTAGGGGTTACCCGGAGCATGCCAAGGGAGATAAAAAATAACTATAAGGCGTCTCGCTGGTGGTTTCTTCCTGAATGGGGAAATTTTGTACAAAAGTACCCTAGATTTAAACTTGTTGAGATGCATAGATTCCATAGAAGCTGAACGGATCATAAGTGAAGTACATACGGGGGTATGCGGACCTCATATAAATTGATACGTTTTGGAAAAGAAGATTCTGCGGGCAGGGTATTGTTGGATTACTATGGAGCAAGATTGCTTAAGTTTCGTTTGCAAGTGTCACCAATGCCAAATTGATGGTGACCTGATTCACTCGCCTCTGTTGGATTTGCATCCCATGTCCTCTCCATGGCCTTTCGTTGCTTGGGGAATGGATGTTATTGGGCCAATCGAGCCAAAGGCTTCAAATGGTCATAAATTAATTTGGTCGCCATTGATTACTTCACCAAATGGGTGGAGGCAGTTACTTTCAAAGCAGTCACCAAGAAAGCAGTAGTAGACTTTGTTCATTCCAACATCATCTGTCTTTTCGATATCCCAAATACCATTATCACTGACAATGCAGCTAATCTAAATAGTCATTTGATGAAGGAGGTATACGAGCGGTTTAAAATTCTGCATCGCCATTCTACCCCTTACTGGCCAAAAGGCAACGGAGCCGTTGAAGCGGCAAACAAGAACATCAATAAGATTCTCAGGAAGATGATCCAAGGGTCTAGGCAATGGCATGAAAAGTTGCCTTTTGCTCATTTGGGATACCGCACGACTACTCGCACATTTGTTGGTGCAACTCCTTATCTGCTTGTATATGGAACTGAAGCTGTAATACCAGCAGAAGTCGAAATTCCCTCTCTCCAAATCATTGTGGAATCAGAGATTAAAGACACTGAGTGGGTCAAGACCCGATTAGAACATCTAATGCCGATTAATGAAAAACGGCTAGCGGCAGTGTATTTTGGCCAACTATACCAGTAAAGACTGGCAGACGCTTATAACAAGAAAGTGCGCACAAGACACTTTGAGGTAGGCCAGATCGTTTTGAAATGCATCCTTCTGCACCAGGTGGAAGCTAAAGAAAAGTTCGCCCCGAACTGGCAAGGACCCTACATCATCAAGAAAGTGTTACCAAAAGGGGCCTTGCACTTAGTAGATGAAGAAGGACGGATACCAAACATGACTATTAATGCATATGCAATCAAAAGATATTATGTTTGATATATACCCACTGCGAAGCTTTCACGCATGATTTTCTCAGATCGAGATGACGAAGGCTATCATTGATCGCTATCCCAAATAGGTGTCACCCTTTTGTTAACCCTTTTGAGCCGTATTTGTCTTCTTTGTTTTCCCCTTTTTGGAACTTGTGTAGTTGTAAAAAAAAACGAAAAAAAAACAAGAGAGGAAAAAGAAGAAGAGAAGAAGCGAAAAAGAAAAGAAAAAAAGAGAAAAGAAAAAAGAAGAAAGTAGAAAAATCATCAACAAATCTTCCGAGTCAGTGAACTACGACTGACCTGATTCCGAAAGGATACGTAGGCAGCCTTAACTTGGGTTCGGTCCCATCACAACAAAAAATCCATATTCCCAATACTCCAAAACTGGGGTAGAAATTTGTTTTATTTTACGGTTTTCTGTAAAACAGTTCCAAAAGTTGTAATTCAGTTCAAGGTTCTTTTCGCCTTTTCCCTGTTAGGATCTACTGATCGATCTTTGAGAATGTTTGAAGTTCCCATGCCAAGGGCATTTGGCAACCTTCCTCATACAGTGTCTTAGTCAAAAAGAAGAAGAAAAAGAGGGGGAAAAAAAGAAATGAGAGAGTCTTATTGGTAAAAACCCATATGGGCACTATATTTCGACAGTGAGCAAAGAAATGAGAGAGTCTTATTGGTGAAAACCCATATGGGCACCATAAGGCGACGGTGAGTAGAGAAATGAGATAGGTCAGTTAGCGAAAATCCACAAAGGACGCTACTAGCCGAATGAGAGTTCTTCGATACTCTAGCATGAGCACAACCAAGATAGTTTCAACATGAGCGTTTACGAAATATTTTGAGAATTAGACAGTTCAGACGGATCAGGCATCCAATCCAAAATGCATGTCATGGTTCATTGAAGTCGGCACATACCTCCAGATAAGTCTCCGTATTTCTCTCCCCGAAAGGGACACCTTTTGTTTAAACACAGTTGTTTTTCACTTTCAATTATTCTTCTGTTTTTACCCATAATTTTCTATAAGTCCCTTTCGGCCTAATCTTGAATAAAAAGCAAAGCAAAGAAATGGCTACAAAATTGGCTACAGTTTTCCCGTAATACCGAGCACAATTTTGGGCATATATATCATTGACAAAGGCACGAATCCATCTGTGATCTCTTTTGATAAGCCGAACAAAGTGTCTCAAAGAAACCGAAAAGGTCGCCTAAGCAAGACTTGCTTCATGGGAAAAGTTGAAAAGCACTACAGACACAAACTCGTACTGGGTGCAAGACAACTAAGTTTGATTTTAAAGGAAAATTGCCTTGCTTTAGGGACAAGGATTAGTGGAACCATGGACATCCGGGTATGAAACAATCAGGGGCAACAATGGAAAACCGAGGTCTCAAGAATGTAATACAGAGTATCCGAGCACCTCGGTACCACATTGATAGAATCAGTTCTTCAACAGCGGAGTGGCCGTGAATTCAAACTACACAGGGCATCAAGGCCACAAACCGACCACCACTTTGATAACTCACAAATTTTTCTTTGTTTAAAGTAGGAACAAAGCAGTGCAGGATGGCGATTCTCAAAGGACGAACGTCACCAAACGTAAGCTCCTTTAAATCTCCATTTTTTTTATTTTTAGCATGTATCACTACTGTTCAACCTCCCATTTTCGTAGCTTAACTCAAGTAGAACCTTTTTGCCTTGGGGGTCCAGCTTATAGTTCCGGATAGAAGTACTCTTCCATCAGGATGTTTTACGTAGCTTAACTCAGGTAGAGCCTTTTCGCCTAGGGGGATCCAGCTTATAGTTCCGGGTGGAAGTACTCTTCGCTCAGGATATTTTACGAGCTTAACTCGGGTAGAACCTTTTCGCCTAGGGGGATCCAGCTCATATTTCTAGGTAGAAGTACTCTTCGCTCATATTGTTTTATGTAGTTTAACTCAGGTAAAACCATTTCGCCTAGGGGGATCCAGCTCATAGTTCCGGGTAGAAGTACTCTTTGCTCAGGTTATTTTGCGTAGCTTAACTCAGTTAGAACCTTTTCACCTAGGGGGATCCAACTCATATTTATAGGTAGAATTACTCTTTTCTCAAGGTGTTTTACGTATCTAAACTCAGGTAGAACCGTTTCACCTAGGGGATCCAGCTCATATTTTCGGGTAAAAGTACTCTTCGCTCAGGGTTTTTTACGTAGCTTAACTCAGGTAGAACCGTTTTGCCTAGGGGGATCCAGCTTATGGTGCCGGGTAGAAGTACTCTTCGCTCGGGATGTTTTATGTAGCTTAACTCAGGTAGAACCATTTCGCCTAGGGGGATCCAACTCATATTTACGGGGAGAAATACTCTTCACTTATTTGTTTTACATAGCTTAACTCAGGTAGAACCTTTTCTCCTAGGGGGATCCAGCTCATATTCCGGGTAGAAGTACTCTTCGCCCAAGTTGTTTTACGTAGGTTAACCCAAGTAGAACCTTTTCGCCTAGGGGGATCCAGCTCATAGTTTCGGGTAGGAGTACTCTTCGCTCAAGATGCTTTGCGTAGCTTAACTCAGGTAGAACCTTTTCGCCTAGGGGGATCATAGCTCATAGTTCCGAGTAGAAGTACTCTTCGCTCAGGATATTTTACGTAGCTTAACTCAGGTAGGACTTTTTCATCTTGGGGGATCCAGCTCATATTTTTGGGTAGAAGTACACTTTGCTCAGGCTCTTTTACGTAGCTTAACCCAGGTAGAACCTTTTCGTCTAGGGGATCCAGCTCATATTTTCGAGTAGAAGTACTCTTCGCTCAGGTTGTTTTTACGTAGCTTAACTCAAGTAGAACCTTTTCGCCTAGGGGGATCCAGCTCATAGTTCCGGGTAGAAGTACTCTTCGCTCAGGTTGTTTTTACGTAGCTTAACTCGGGTAGAACCGTTTTTCCTAGGGTGATCCAGCTCATAGTTCTTGGTAGAAGTACTCTTCGCTCAGGATGTTTTTCGTAGCTTAACCCAGGTAGAATCTTTTTCGCCTACAGGTATCCAGCTCATAGTTCTGGGTAGAAGTACTCTTTGCCCAAGCTGTTTTACATAGCTTAACTTAGGTAAAACCTTTTCGTCTAGGGGGATCCAGCTCATAGTTTCGGGTAGAAGTACTCTTCACTTAGGATGTTTTACGTAGCTTAACCCAGGTAGAACCTTTTCGCCTAGAGGGATCTAGCTCATAGTTCCTAGTAGAAGTACTCCTCGCCCAAGTTATTTTACGTAGCTTAACTCAGGTAGAACCTTTTCGCCTAGGGGGTCCAACTCATAGTTCCGGGTAGAAGTACTTATCGCTCAGGATATTTTACATAGCTTAACCCATGTAGAACCTTTTCGCCTAGGGGAATCTAGCTCATAGTTCTGAGTAGAAGTACTCTTCGCCCAAGCTGTTTTATGTAGGTTAACTCAGGTAGAACTTTTTCGCCTAGGGGGATCCAGCTTATATTTCTCGGTAGAAATACTCTTCGCCCAAGCTGTGTTATGTAGCTTAACTTAGTTAGAACCTTTTCACCTTGGGGGATCTAGCTCATATTTCCGGATAGAAGTACTATTTGCTCAAGTTGTTTTCGTAGCTTAACTCGGGTAGAACCATTTCGCCTAGGGGGATCCAGCTCATATTTTCGGGTAGAAGTACTCTTCATTCGGGTAGTTTTACGTAGCTTAACTCAGGTTGAACCTTTTCGCCTAGGGGATCCAGCTCATAGTTCCGGGTAGAAGTGCTCTTCGCTCGGGCTGTTTTCGTAGCTTAACTCAGGTAGAACTTTTTCGCCTAGAGGGATTTAGCACTTTATCAGTAATAGAAGGCGTCAACCCATGGTTACATTTACTTTCAGTAATACAGGGTACCAACCCCTGGTTACATTCATTCCTAGTGATACAGGGCGCCAACCCCTGGTCACATTTCCTTTTAGTAATACAGGGTACCAACCCCTGGTTACATTCCTTCCTAGTGATACAGGGCGCCAACCCCTGGTTACATACATTTCTCAGTGATACAGTGTGCCAACCCCTGGTTGTATTCCTCTTAGTGATACATGGCGCCAACCCCTAGTTACATACATTTCTCAGTGATACAGGGTGCCAACCCACAGTTATATTCCTCTCTAGTGATACATGACGCCAACCCCTCGTTACATTCCTTCTCGGTAATACAGGGTGTCAACCCCTGGGTACGTTTCCTTTCAGTAATATAGGATACCATCCTCTAATTCCATTCTTTTTGGGCAACAAAAGTTACTACCCCCAGCAGTTGCATATCCTCACATAGCTAGTTTATACTATTATTTTTATCTTCTTTTCAACAACTTAGATAGTTTATAGCTTTCTCTAATAACTCACAAAATTTTCCTAGTGCCAAACTGGGGCAAAAGAGTTTTGTTCGTTTTGTTCGTTTTATATGGCTTTATAGACCCCAGCCATAGAGCACAAGTTGCAATGACTTAAAGCTTGCAGTTCCAATTCCCATCATAAGAAAGAAGTATTTCGATCACAAGATAGTTGGAGTTAGCTTTGATAATGTGTCAGCAACTCGGCGTCTCAAGATTCATCTTCTCAATTTCGGTTCAGGAAAGCAAGCAACTGAGATTGAGTCATAATCGTTTCTTCAAAGAGCATCAAGATCCAGTCTAAGGTCAAAATAAGCTAGCAAGTCAAGAATCAAGATTTGACTCCAGAAGACACATAGATAGGAATTTAGTAATCTTAGTTTGCAAACATATATAGTTCTCTTCTCTTTTCATTTTGATGTAAGCGGCAAGTAATGATAACAGTTATAGTAACAGCAAAAACAGCAGCAGCAACAGTCTTAACTCTAGTGTCCGATAGTCCCAGCTACTAAATTTTTCCAGAACTACAATGAACTAATTCTTTTATAGCCAAGGATATGTAGGCAATCTCGTAAGCAAGGTTCGATCACCATTTTTTCAAAAAATGCTTTCATTGGAGTGATATGTGAGCAAAAATTAGTCATGGCATTCACTTTTCTTTGCACGAAAACACTTCATGTTCTCGAGCAAAGAAGGGTAGTTGTAAATGCCTAATTTTGGCTCTTTTCTTTTCTTCTTTTATGTTTATTATGTGTGTATGTGTAGGTTTTAAGGTTTGATTATAGTTTAATTAAAAAGGATAAAAGAGTTTGGGCTAAGTTGCATTTTTAACCGGATTGGGCCAACAATTTGGACCAAATTAGTAGCCCAATGGCATTGACCCGCTCCAGATGAGGCTGACCAGGGAGGTAAGCTAACGTTTCATTTAATAACTTAGAGATCTAATCTCAACCATTGATTACTCTTTGATCTAACGACCCTTATCTATCCCCCACCCCAGGTATTTAAAGCCTAAAATCCCAAAAATATGCCCAATTTCCCTTATTACTCTCCCCCTTTCTTCTTCATCTCTCTCTCTCTCTCTCTCTTGTCCTTTCTCTGCGCTGCCACCCCTCCCTACTGTGCACCGGCTCCGAAAATCGTCCACCGGCAGCGGACGACCTCCATTCGGACTTATTTTTTCATCATCTCCTCGTCTCCTCCTCCTCTTTCCACATCTCCAACCTAAATCCCTGAAATCTTCACCAATCTCATAAATCTAAGAAAATTTGAAACCCTAGCCATCGTCTACCACCTCAAAATCCCATAAAATCACACCACCAGCCTCCTCTTACTCTCCTCTTCTCCATTCCACGCCTCAAAACCTTCAAACCCTCCCAAAATTCCCTTCTCCGCCGATCCGACCAACCCACTCCCGCCCCACGCCGCACGACCACCCCGCTGCCTTCAACTACCACTGCCTCACCACCTACACCAACTTATGTAACTCGTCTCCTGTCATATACATGACCCCACAACTCTGTTTTCTCCTTGACATAACTTGGAATTAATTTCGGTATGACGAAATTCTTTTTTCTAACAAATGCCATTGAGAATACATTGCTTGAGGATTCGATTCGCTGCGGTTCATGCTGTCTTTGAGATTTGAGGGCAGCCATTTGGATCGTTCGGTCCAACCCCTAACTCTTTTTTTATATTTTATTTTAGCTTCTGAATTTTGCTTTTTAGTTTCTGGTATTGTTTGTCTATTTTTGATCGATAATATGATTATTGATTGGTCATCTCTATTTGGCATAGTTGATTGTTTAGATTGTCATTGAACAAACTGATTTTAGTGTCATCGAATCGTTTGCTTAGTTAGTCGATTGTTTTGTTGATGAACGTCATCGTCCGATTGTTAACGATGCTCGTTTAATTTCTGTGTTGAGCATTAGTTTGTGAATTCGGTTGTTTGTTCCATGTTAGTTTGAACCAATGGTTTGTTTCTATTCTGGTTTGTTTGAGTAGTTTAATTTAGTTACATTGGAAGCCTTGGTTCTGCTTTTAAATGCAATTATTTATTTGGTGATTTTGTTTAAAATCAGTAGGGTGGTACTGATTTGGTGTAAAGCTGAAAGTTAGATGTGTTAGTCATGAAATAAGTACATATTAGGTTGCTTTTACTGTTTTAAGCATGCTGGAAAATATAACATTTTTGATTTTGTGTCATAATTTAGTAAAAATATGATTGTTTTGGCACACAATAGTTAGTCTTTTTGGACAGATTTTTGGTGAACCAAAATTTGTCCAAAAGGACTTATTTTTTCTACTTAAAGACTCATCTTCACACACTCTAAGGGACATATTCCTATCGATTTTTTTTTCCAGATGTTGTCCCATTAGGATCAATTGCATTGAATACAAATTTTACAAATTTATTACACTCCAAGAAAACACAAAATTTGAGAGGAAAATCAGTTGTTGAACATCCAAAAGTAAGCTGAAAAATCGAAAGTTTGTGAGTTCTTTATTCCTTTCCTAAGTCAATGAGCTTTTAGTTTGAGTATCTGATTCACATCGGGTTTAAAAGATTGTTGTTGGTTGGGCTGTTCTGTTGCTGTTTTTCTTTGCTGTTGGAAGTTTGTTGTGCTCATTAGTTGGCTCTTCCGGAGTTCCATTTTTGCTGTTGTTTGATTTTCTGCGATTCAGGTAACTTTTAAATCTATTGTAATGCAGATTTTCGATGTCAAATGTTGAAGATGCAAACCTACTTCTATTATTTGAGCATTCTTGATGTGACTTAATGAAGAAATGAATGTTCGAACGCCGCGTGTACGTTCCCGTTAAAATTTTACTAACATATTAGATTGGAGATTGCATACCTTCGTCCTCGCGGACTAAAACGATACTTACCGCTACCTCTGAGATCGCTAAGTAAATACCTTTTCAAATCTTTCAGAGCCTGCTGGCATTCCGGAGTCCATTCGAAGTTATTCTTCTTCTTGAGAAGTGAAAAGAAGTGATGACATTTTTTTGAAGACCTGAAAATGAATCTGCTTAAAGCGGCCAGTCTTCCTGTCAATCTTTGAACTTCTTTTATGTTTGACAGATGGTCAGGGATGTCTTTGATGGCTTTAGTTTTATCAAGGTTGACTTCGATCCCCCTTTGTGATACCGGGAACCCCAAGAACTTACCGAAGCTGACTCTGAATGCACACTTCTTGGGGTTAAGCTTCATGTTGTGCTTCCTTAGGATGTCAAAAGTTTTTTGCAGGTGTTTAAGATGATCACCTTCGTTCAAAGACTTAACCAACATATCATCTATGTAAACATCAATGGTCTTCCCTATTTGCTTTTCAAATATTTTGTTTACGAGCCGCTGATAAGTGGCTCCGTCATTCTTTAGCCCGAAAGGCATCACATTATAGCAATATGTGCCGAAGTTCGTTATGAACGAAGTTTTTTCCTAATCCTCCGGGTTCATCTTGATTTGTTTGTACCCGGAGTAAGCATCGAGGAAACTCATTAAATCGTGCCCGTCTGTCGCATCAATCATTTGATCAATGTTCAGCAATGGGAACGAGTCTTTTGGGCATGCCTTATTTAGATCATTATAGTATACGCACATGCGAAATTTATTATTTTTCTTTGGAACTACTACTACATTAGCTAGCCAGTCAGGATACTTACCTCTTGGGTTGAATCGATATCAAGCAAACACGTTACCTTTTCTTTGACGAAATTATTTCTCACCACGACAATAGGCCATTTTTTCTACTTCACTGGAGGAATGTTAGGATTCAGGCTTAGTTTGTGCACGGTCACTTCTGGCGGGATGCGACCAGGCAAAATAATCAACGTTAAATTTATGAAATTCTATGAATCCTGACCTGAGCTCGGGGTTTAATCCTGTCCCCGAGTGGAACTTCCTCTCTAAGAACTTTTCGAACAACACGACTTGCTCAAGTTCTTCCGATGTGGACTTTGTTGCGTCCGTTTCTTCTGGTACCTGGAAATATCTTGGTACCTGATAGGATTCCGATGACTCCTCCCCCCTGGTTGACTTCGTTCAGCTCGGGAGTAGGCGTCGGTTCCTGTAATTGCTATGCTGCATGCTACTAGAAACTGAGATTGCATTCATCTCTCTTACCGTCGGTTGGTCTCCTCTTATTTGTTTAATTCCCTCGGGAGTTGGGAATTTCAACAATTTATGATATGTTGATGGCACAACATTTATCTCGTGCAACCATGTTCTCCCCAGGATAATATTGTAGCCCATATCGCCGTTTACTACTTCAAAAAGGGTTGTCTTCATAGCCCTTCGGCATTCATAGATAATAGAATCTCTCCTTGGGTTCTCACACTTGCCAAATTGAACCCAACGAGGAGTTTTGTGGCTGTAATGATACTTTCGGTCAACTTGGCCTGCTCCAACACACTCTATTGGATAATATTGGCCGAACTTCCTGGGTCCACCAAGACACATTTAATTTTATAATCTAAAACATTAAGAGAGATTACTAAGGCATCGTTGTGCAGTAGCAGTAATCCATTTGCGTCTTCCTCCATGAAAGTAATGTCATCCTCAGCGACTTCCCGGAGTCTCTTACTGTGGGTTACTGACACCTTCATCTTTTTTGCCGCTGAAAATGTCATAACATTAATCTCGTTCCCCCCGAAAATCATGTTGATCATCAGACGAGGAGGATCTTCTCCTGCTTTCGAGGGTTCTGCGTTATCACGATTGCGGTCGTAGTTATTTCTAGCCCGGTCGTTTAAGAAATCTCTGAGATGGCCATATTTCAGCAATGTCACTTCCTCCTCACGCAAATGCCGACAGTCTATAGTCCGGTGGCCGTTGGTCCCATGTTATTCGCACCACAAATTAGGATCTCTCTGACCGGGATCAGATCTCATTGGCTTTGGGAACCGTGCTTCCTTAATGTTCCTCATAGCTGATACTAGTTCCACTAGGCTGACGTTGAAGTTGTATTCGGATAGCCTGGGGTAGGAAGAATCTTGGGAACCCGATATCTTCTTGTCCTGCAATGATCTATTATTTCGGCCGCAATCAGATCTCTTATTGGTAGCAAATCTATCTGCCAATCAGAAACCTCTGCCGTGTCCTTCGGCCCTTTCATAGGGCAAAAATCTTCCTCTATAAGACCATCGATCTGTGTCGAAATCATCCTTCAATTTCTCCTTATGCTTCTCCCAGTCCCGACCCTTGGTCGATGCCGGGAAACTGGGCCGGTCATACTCAATTCTTATCTTCGACTCGTACCGGTTGTGAACATCCGCCCATGTTGTAGCCTAGAACTCGAGCAAACTTTCTTTCAATATACGGGAAGCGTCGGAACTTCTCGGATTCAACCCATTAATAAATGTTTCAGCTTCCCATTCGTCCCGTACAACCGATAGCATCATCCTTTCTTTATGGAATCTGGTCACGAACTCACGCAATAATTCAGAGTCTCTTTGTGCAATCCTGAATATGTTGGCCTTTCGGGCCTATACCTTCCTGGCCTCAGCATAGGCCTTGATAAAAGAATCTGTGAGCATCTGGAAGGAATCGATTGAATGCTCAGATAAAAGCGCATACCAAGTCAGGGCCCCCTTCGTGAGGGTCTCCCCGAATTTCTTCAGTAAGGCTGACTCAATCTCGTGCGCAGCTAAATCGTTCCCCTTCACCAGCGTTGTATAGGTGGTGATGTACTCCTGAGGATCCGAAGTCCCATCATACTTTGGCACGTTTGGCATTTTGAACGGCTTCGGGATCAATTCTGGTGCCGCGCTTGGTTTGAACGGCAATTGGGTGTATTTCTTTGAGTTCGGTCCTTTCAATACTGGTGGTGCACCCAAAATTTGATCCATTTAGATGCTTATTTCCCTCATAAACCGCATGAGTTTGGTTTTAAAGGGATCATTCTTATTGTTGTTACCGGGTCCGCTACTGTTCCCCCCGTCCATGTCGATGCCGACTTCGCCTCTCAGGATGTTGTTTGTCAACCCAATGCATTGTTTGGTTTGCGGGAGCACCGGGAGGAACTGGACCTCGTCTATTTGCGTCGTTGGAAGCACCCGACAACGCCTGCCTCAACTCCGTCATGACCTGATCCTATCGTGAGAGGTGGCCCATAATAGCCTTTTGTTGCTTCCTCAAGATCCTTACTATTTCAGCGACATCTTTAGCATCATCAGGAGTTTCCTCTAAAACATGTCATGGATATTGCCCTCCATGGACCGACGTGGCCTCATCCCCCTCATTGCGGGTATCACTGATCGAATCTTCGTGCCGAGGCTGATTTCCTTGGACCTCAACGTTGTGTGCGATGTTAACATCGTTATCTGCCTTTTTTATGATTTTTGCTAAGAACAAAGAATCGAACAGGTTAGTTATAGATGCAAGGACCAACTCAATTACACAAATGTCTAAGCCCCACGGTGGGCGCCAAACTGTTTACCCGTAAAATGATACAGTTGAATTGATACGTGGTTTATAGACAAGTGAATTAATTTGATCCCAAAATGATAAATAAGTTAAACAAGAATGTAAGACTTATCATTGAAATTGAGATAAGACAATAAAATTCTTAGTTCCGGGAGCAGAGCTTCCAGAGGCAGTAATAATGATATTAATAAGCAAGAAGATAAAATATTATTGAGTTTTGAACAATATAAGCTTGTCAGAAAATTCGTGTCCCTTACAATGGTTGTTGAACTCACTATTTATAGTTGCTCCTAGGGAACAAGGTCCTAGGATCAAACCTTCCTAAATGACAATTATGGGGGTCATTGAAGAATGTGTAACGACAGGCTATGAATGCCATATTCTCTGTAAGGGGCTACGTACTTAATGCTATAGAGTATTCTCCATTATATGTTACCGGGTGGCAGACATTTATTTTGTCTTTATGAGCAACATTCCCTTCGGCAACAAATGAGTTGCCCTCGGACTAGATTGCCATTTGTCTCGCTTTCCATCTACCTTCGGCTCCACGTGTCGCTTTATTATGCGAGCATTTAATATGAACATATTTTACCTTATACACATATTAACTTTGAAAAAAGTATTTTTGCCAAAAAAATTACTTTTGGCCAAAAAAAAATGTGGCCAAATACGCTATAATCTTTATGTCAGTTAGACGCACATTACAAATTCGAACTTTATCACATATTAAAAATTATTAGTAGTAAATAGTACCCCCACCAACTTTACTTGTGTACTATTAACTTGGCACATTCCTTAAGAAACAATAAATAAAATGATAATTTTATTGTATCACCTCCAATTATTATTATTAAAAAACTAACTTTGATTATTATAAACTTAAAATGTTAGAAATTGATAAGGGTAAAATATGTATAAGATGATAAATTATCTATTGAATTTTCAAATGGAGAAGTAAAAGTAGATAGTATTTATTTTAAATATAGTACTCCTTCCATCTCATATTATCAGTCGTGGTTACTAAAAATAATTGTCTCTAATTATTTGTCATTTTAGAAGTTTAAGACAAAATTGATTACTTTTTTCCTTTTTTACCCTTAGTAATAATTATCCTTGAAGATTACATACACCTTAATTATGAATAACTTTGTTCAAATACCAATAAGTCAACCTTGTTTTCTTAAACACTTTATCATGTTTTATACAAATGAAATCAATAAACACCGAAATCCTAACAATTTATACCATTGTATTATAAAGTCTATTCCCAAACCAAAATTCTGCTACTATGAGAAAATGGAGACGGAAGTGAAAATTCATTTGATTGTTGAAAATTTAACACATCATAAAGTTGAAGGCAATGTTAAGAATTTTAGCGATACAAAAGGTTGAAAGGATTTTAAGGTTGACGATTTAGTGAACATGGTTGAAAACCAAACGAAAATATTCAATAATTTGTATCCATATTTACTAAAAAATTAGATAATGTTATTGATGGAGATGACATATAAATTGAGAAAATATTTAATAAAAAAATTAAATATTAAGACATGAATAAAAGTAAAGTAATCAAAATACAATCCTAATTAATTTTTTTTAATTGCCTGCAACATAATCATCACAGTAAAGTGACTTGAAACATTATAGAATGACGGGCTTATCAGAGTTCCCTTGCACTGACCTCACAAATTTCTCCATTAAGGAAAATATTACTACACTCCATCTGTCGAGAGAGCTCTTTTTTTCATACTTTTCTAAACCCTCCTAAAACCTCCAATTCAAACCCCCAACACCCCTCCTCCACCTCCCGGCGCCACAGCTCCTTCGACCATTCCTGGCAAATTCTATCAGCAAACAAAGAAAGTGAATTTATGATATTTATTCATCTTCTTTATTCCTTCCATTCAATGGCAAGTAGTTGTATTCAGCACCCATTTTGATTCTTGTTCCTCACTTCACTTATTACAACAACATGGTTCTTGGGTTTTCTCTAGTTCTAAGAATAAATTAGGTGTTTCAATTTCGTTAAAAAATTTCCTTTTCGCATATTACAACAAAGAATAGAAGAATTGTTTGAGATGTAAAATGGGTATAGAGAAAACAAATTACTTTTAATGATTTATTGGGTTGTTTGTAGTTTAGAGCTAACAGTTGTATTATAATTTATAGCATTAAGTAATGCTCATCTTTCATACCCATATGCATATTTCTTGAAAACATCTTCTTTTTTGTCATACCCATATGCATATTTCTTAAGAAAAATCATTTTTTTTTCATACACATATGCATATTTCTTAAGAAAAAATCATTCTTTTTCATACCCATATGCATAATTCTTGAGAAAAATCATTCATTTTTAACTCCTAAATGAGCCAAAGGACCTTTCTTTTGAACTCTTTGTCAATATTTAAAGCAAAGTGCCAATCTTCAGTCAGTTTTTCATCCACTGCTTACAAGTCTTTTGACCTCAAGACTTGCATTGTGTCACTTCAATCATGTGCCAATGACAAGAACCTCACAGGAGGGAAAGAAGTCCATTGCCACATGCTTAGATTTGGCCATTTAAATTCATCTCCACTGCCTACTACTAGCCTTATTAACATGTACTCGAAATGCAACTCGTTATCGCATGCGTTATCTGTGTTCTATGCTTCACCACTTGGTCATAATGTGTTTGCTTATAATGCTATTATAGCAGGGTTAATTGCCAATGACTTGCCTAAAAGAGCTTTTGAATTCTATTGCCAAATGAGGGTAGTTGGTGTCGTGCCTGATAAGTTCACTTTCCCTTGTGTGCTTAAGACTTGTTGTAATGTAGTAGATGTGAAAAAGATTCATTCGTTAGTTTTTAAACTTGGGTTAGAAGTTGATTTGTTCATTGGCAGTGCTTTGTTGCATAGTTATTTGATGCATGGGATGGTAGATTTTGCGTTAGATGTGTTTGAGGAGTTGTCGGAGAGGGAAGATGTTGTGCTTTGGAACGCCATGATCAATGGCTATGCTCAAACGGGTGAGTTTGGTAGTGCTTTGATGGTTTTTAGGTGGATGATTGAGGATGGGGTTATTCCCAACAGGTTTACTATAACGGGTGTACTTTCTGCTCTGGCAAATTATGGGGAAGTTTATAATGGGAAGGTGATTCACGGGTTTGTGATAAAGAAGGGGTTTGATTTGGGTGTTGCCATTTCGAATGCACTAATTGACATGTATGGTAAATGTCGCTGTGTTACTGCAGCTTTGGAGGTTTTTAAGACGATGGTGGAGAAGGATATATTTTCTTGGAACTCGGTAATTTGTGTGCATGAACAATGTGGTGATCACGATGGAACGTTGAGGCTTTTCAAAAGGATGTTGCCTGCTGGAGTTCGTCCGGATTTGGTGACTGTCACTACCACTCTTCCTGCTTGTGCTCATTTAGCCGCATTAAGGCACGGTAGGGAGATTCACGCGTACATGATTGTTAATGGTGTGAGGAAAGATGCTGATTACAGAGAATATGATGATACTTACATTGATAATGCAATTTTGGACATGTATGCAAAATGTGGAAGCATGCGTGAAGCTCAACTGATCTTTGATATGATGAATTACAAAGATGTAGCATCGTGGAATATTATGATTAAGGGGTATGGCATGCACGGATTTGGCATCAAGGCATTAGAATTGTTTTCTGATATGTGTAAGGCAGAATTGAGGCCTGATGATGTCACATTCGTTGGTGTGTTGTCGGCTTGTAGCCATTCTGGCCTAATAAAACAGGGTAAAGAATTTCTTGCACAAATGCAGTCGAAGTATGGCGTTGTGCCTTCTATTGAACATTACACCTCCGTGATTGACATGCTAGGTCGTGCCGGGCAGCTTGAAGCTGCTTATGAATTGTTATTAACAATGCCGATTAAGGCCAATTCTGTTGTATGGAGGGCATTCTTGGCTGCCTGCCGTCTCCACGGTAATTCTGATCTTGCTGAGGTTGCTGCAAAACAGGTGCTTGACCTTGAACCAGAACACTGTGGAAGTTATGTCATATTATCGAATATTTATGGACAGACTGGTCGCTATGAAGAGGTATTAGAGGTAAGAGACACAATGAGGCTACAAAATGTAAGGAAGACACCTGGTTGCAGCTGGATTGAACTTAATAATGGTGTCCATGTCTTTATTACTGCTGATAAGTCTCATCCGGAAGGGAACCTTATTTATGCTGGATTGAATTCCTTAACTGCTCGATTGCGTGAGCATGGTTATACACCAGAATCAGATGCCTTCGAGAGCAGTCCATGATGAGATTCTTGAAGTACTGACTGAAATGTGGTTTTTCTAAGATCTCCCTAGCCGGTGTGTAAGTTCTTTTTGCTGCTCATGGAAACCAATGTCTCCGTATGCTGATGCAGTGAAAGGAGCCCGAGTTATCTGTGTGGTTTTGCGAACAAACCTTCCGTCGAAAAGTATGTTTTCTTCACTTTTGGATCATTAGTTGTAATATTATTTTTTTTCCAATGTGTGAGTCCCACATGCACATTCTCTTTTCATATATTGTCACCGAAAGAGTTGAAAATTCATAAACTGTGAAATATACTTAAGTGGGAGCTGAGACATTTGAGCGTTAGAATTTTCCTCTGAACATGCTTGCTGTTCCACCCCCGAGTTCATAACCTATATAATTGTTATGTATTTCCTTTGATGGTTCTGTGATTATGGAAATTGTGCACGGGTTCAAATGGTTGCCAATTGATGCTCAAATAAATGAAGAGTTAATGTGCTATCCACAATTACATTTTCAGATGTGCTGAAGGCAAGAACTCAATGAAATTTTATGGGAAAATACTTAAGTTGCTCCCTAAACTTGTCCCGAAAAGTGAGTTTCCATCTCAACCTTTACGGGTGTCGTTTTTCCATCCTATACTTGTTCATATTGAATTTAATTCCCACTTAAATGATGATGTTGTACAACAAGTGAAGTTACTCTCTTCAAAGCGCGTAAAATGACAAAAAGCCTTAAAACAAGCTTAATTGTCCAATTTGTTAGACTTTCTTGGCTCCCTCCTCTCTCTTTAGTACTCTTCTTCTTTTACTTTGCTTCTTCTCCAAATTTCTCCTGTCACTCTCTCCATCATTTCTTCTTCTATCACCAAGTGACCCTCTTTACTGTTTTTTCTATAAAATCAAAAGCTAATCAACTCTATAAAAAATATTTTCTTAATTCATACTGCTACTGAATATTAACCAGAACAGGGAGAAAAAAGGAATAAAAATGAGTGTTGTTCTGTTGGGTCCTTTTGCTGGGTCTGTCTATGGTGGAAGCTGTGTTTTGTTGGTGGAAAGGAATTTTGGGGCCTGCTATGGTGATCCAACAATTTAATTAACTATACTTCAATTCAAACTCAAATAACAACACTATTTGATCATTTTATAGGTTTTTCTATTTTATAGGTTTTTCTTCTTGGCTTGATGGGAAAAATGGAGATGACAGCAACCGCGACTATGTGTCGTAGGGTAGGGGGGAGAGAAAAATTTGTTTAAAAGGGGGGGGACATTAAAAAGGAACAATACTCTGACATAGTTTTGACGTGGCAGAGCGTGTAAAACACTACTCTCCACAAGATTGGTTATATATATTTAAGGAGAAATTAAATTCAGTATAAACAAGTATAGGATGGAAAAACGACACCCGTAAAGGTTGAGATGAAAGCTCACTTTTCGTTACAAGTTCAGGGAGCAACTTATGTATTTTCCCAAATTTTATTTAACATATTGCATCTTTACGATCGTCAAAGTTTCTTCAGTTTCGTTTTATTTGCTTTTCTATAATCCTTAGTATTATAACGTTGCACTTATTTATGCATTACCCATGTAGTACCTGAAAAAAATACTTTGGTTTGCAGTTTGTTCAGGTTTTGAGCATGTAGTATGCCACAGCTCTAGCTTCGACATAGTTAAACATGCCTAGAAATGATGTGTCTCAAAAGTAGGTAGAATGCTCATCGAAAAGAAATTATTATATATTAAAAGAGGGAATAAAATGCTCCGTCATTTTCCTCCTTGCCAACCAGGATGGGGGCAAAGTTGGAATTTCATTTTTTCTTCACTGTGAATTGCTGTGCCATTAGCTGTAAATGATGTACCTTTTTCTCAGTAATTTCTAATTTATTTTTAACAATTTTTAGTAATGCCATCCTCAGCCTGTTGGTCTTATTTAGTAGACTTCAAATTACGTCGCTGCCCTTGTTTGGAGTTATTTTGTGATTAAGGTTATATTTGTCACTTTTTAGGATTATTGTTGTTGTTTGTTGTCACTTTGTCGCCAAAAAAATTGGCTGTGACCATCCAGCTTCTGCTTACTCAAATGAACTTTTCTCTCCTATGGATATTTTGGTAGCTTTTGAAAGTTTGGTGAGTAAAGAAAAAGGCGTGAAAGAGTAACTTCTAATATGGAGTAGTTTGGACGCATTGTGTTATGGTTCAATATCATGTACTATATTACTTTTGAGTACATGTCAATTTTCATAAATAAATTGCAATTGAACGATTTATTTTGTTGCTAGACTTGTTTCTTCATTCATATTATTGCTCGAGAAAATTGATGTCTTAGTGCATTTAAACAGTATTCAATGGGATCGACGATGGTTACTGGTGAACTCCAGAAGCAGACCCTATACTCAAAAAGAGTTAAGCTCAAAGCTCGTTCTTGTTGAGTGGAATTGCCGAATTATGCAGTTTCTGAGGTATAGGAACCAAACAACAACTCATAATTTTCTGCAACTTACATGGAAACGGCAGCATGAAAGTCCAGGTCTGGTTGTTTTATCAGTTGGTTGAGCTGCGAAATTCAAAAATCGGTCCATCATTACCCGTTTGACCATAGATTTTGCCAAAATAAACTTGGAGTTTATTTGGCAAACACATGTTTGGCCATAGATTTTGCCTACCTTTTGGCCAAATCCCAAAACCAGCTCTGGTTTTGGACCAAAATATCACCATTATATTTTTTAAAAATTGCCCCAAACTTTTGTATTTTATAAAAGAGCCCACTATTTATTATTTTGTAACAATGTTGTTTCGTCTTCTCGGTCATCTGATAGTGTATCATGAAGTTCATTATAAAAATGATAATTTTGTATCAAATTTATTTATGTTTACGACTGTGGTTTGCGATAATATAATGAATGTTATTGATAATGGTATTGTTGGGTATTTGTGATAGTTTTTAGAACTTGTTGGTATAAGTCACGTTTCATGTTTTTCCAAACCAAACTTAACCCAAAACAAATGTCCAAACACATTTTCATCTTCAAACCAAATTTCACCCAAATCAGATTTTTTAGAATAAATTTGGAAATTTATGACCAAACGCTAGCTAAAGAATATTTCTCTCTTATGGAAATCCCTGTTTCCAGTTTGCTGTTGAAAATGCTACTCTCAAGAAGTTGAATAGACTCAACAATTGTGATGCATTATTGGCATATTCTGTCACTAATTATAGACTTAATCAGCATAGCTATAACGTATTGTTGATATTTCTTTAACAGTTTGTATTGACATATTGAAGGAGAGCCTTGGCGTAACTGGTAAAATTACGGCGATGTGACCAGGAGGTCACGGGTTCAAGTCGTGGAAAATGCCTCTTGTAGAAATGTAGGGTAAGGGTGCGTACAATAGACCCTTGTGGTTCAGGTCCTTTCACGAACCCCGCACATAGCGGGAGCTTAGTGCACCGAGTTTTCCTCTTGTATTGACATATTCTATCTGCTAACTATAAATCATAAGTATACCTTAATGATTAATGATATGAAATTGCCACTGGCTTACATTCTTATTATTAGAGTTAATGATAGTCACATGAAGCTGTCTTCATAGGAAATTATCTTTGCGACTGTTCACTGTCTTCAGCAGATAGTGACATGAGGCTGCTAAACGTACCAGCTTATAGCCTGTTTGGCCAACCTTCTAAAATCAACTTATCTTGACAAGTATTTTTTCTTAGAAGTGTCTTTTCAAAAGTACTTTTGGTGAGAAACAGTTTGTGTTTGACTAGTTAATTTAAAAAATACTTTTGAATAGCAATTAGTGTTTGACCAAGTTTTTAAAAAGTGATTTTAGATGTATTTTTCTCAAAAGTGTTTTTAAAAAAAGTTCTAACGGGGAAAAAAATTACTTTTTAAACTTTTCCAAAACTGCTTCTTCTTCTATTGAATTTTTTTTTCTTTTTCTAAAAGTTTGGCCAAACACTTCAACTTTGAAAAACAAATATTTAAAAAAAGAGTATTTTTTGGCTTTGGAGAAGCGTGGCGGGCTATTAGTCTTTAGATTTCTTTTTCAATTAATAAATTAGTGTAGAAGTTGATAATATGCCTTCTGATTTCTTGGGCTTTGTCATCAAGCTCATTTATCAATAACTTGTTGATGCTATTGCGTCTCTTTTGGTCTGAGGCAATCGTATTATGCCTAGATAGTTACATTAAAAAGAATTCACATATTTTAACTTCATTCGACTTTTAATGTATTTTCCATAACTTTTCTTATTTTAATATATTCTAAAAGTTAAATTATATTTCAATAGTATTAAAAATAAGAATTCATTTTCTTATGTTCTAAGCACGAGGGCGGATGTAGTCTTTCAATTATGGGTTCAACTGAACCCATCTTTCGACACAAAGTATGAATTTATATATTAAAACTTGCTAAAATCTCAACAAGTATTAGATTTGAAATTATAATTTTAACACTATAATAAATTCAATACTGAAAATCTTAAAAATTGAATCAATTAAATTTAAATAAATGTTGAATACGCATCGCACCAAACATCCTGCCTTATGACAGAACATTTCTTTCTACGCCTTTTGTCTTTAAAAACACCGATTAGAATAACTAAGTACAACATCCCAAAATAACATAGACGGCGA
This sequence comes from Nicotiana tabacum, assembly GCF_000715075.1. Classification (NCBI taxonomy): domain Eukaryota; kingdom Viridiplantae; phylum Streptophyta; class Magnoliopsida; order Solanales; family Solanaceae; genus Nicotiana; species Nicotiana tabacum. The sequence goes on along the minus strand of NC_134088.1, from coordinate 22,244,058 downwards.
AATTCATTTGTAAGATTTACATGGCAAAGTGACAAATTCTAGAATATGATATTAAAGTGCCGAAAAGCTAGATATAACAAAAATATACCCAGTGTAGTTCTATAAGTAGGGTATTGGGAGGGTAGAGTGTACGCAGACCTTATCCCTGACTTTAAGAAGGCAGAAAGACTTTTCCGATAGACCCTCGGCTCAGGACGTGGAGAGGAGAAGGGTAATAACAAGCAAACCGATCTGACAACCAAAAAACTATATAGCTTATATTATATTGACATAGAAGATATTCAATTACTCTATAACATATTTGTTATCGGTTTTATCTGGTTACCAGATAATATCTATTAAAAAATTTACTTGTAATTTCCTAATAAGTGATATAGTAACAGTTAAGGGTGTACATAGGTTTAGGGGTATTTATCGGGCGGATCGGGCGGTTATTTACACTTAACGGTTCGGTTTATCGATTTATAAATGTAATAATCTGCTAGCCATTCAATAAGACATCGGGCGGATCGGTATCGGATTAACGATTAGCGGACTGTTATCGGGTGGTTTATCGACTAAACCAAATAAACAATAAATGAGAAGAAGATAACTAGAAAATTTATCATTTTTTCCACAGAAATCATGTGCAAGATTATAAAGACAACTTCTTTTTACCCCATCCTTTGATTTCTTTTTGGCAATTACAACTAGCTCAACCATAAGAAACTAAACATTATTTCAACCAATCTGGTAAGTACTGTTAACTGAAGTCTAATATGTCAGAAAGCTAGTTTGAATAAGTACCAACATCTAAACTCAAGTTGTCTACAAATATCATCTATCATTGTTGTGTCTTCTCCCTTTTAGCTAGTATGTCCAGCTATAAAAAAATAAATAGAGGAGAAAGTCCTCTCTTTCCACTTAAACCAACTTTGAGGGAATATCAGATTTAGCTTGCAAAAGCGAAACTCATGTAATAAACTTGTTAACATGATTCTACTTGATTGATTTGGGAAGCTCATGGCCCTTATCTGGAATTATCTTCCTGCCTTCTTGATTAATAGGGGTAAAAGTATAAATATAAAAATTCTTAACAGGTTAACAGTTTATCCGATAAGGATATTGAGTAATTCTCCCCAAACCGTTAAGCCATTAATTATAAAATTTCAATCTGTTCACCAACTGTTACCCCGATAACCCGATATCAATGAGCCAATAAACCATTTTTCGGTTCGGTTAACGGTTACAATTCGGTTTTAAACAGCCTTACATAGGTCGAGTTGGTTCGGATTTTTCAATTACCAAAACAAACCAATTATGTCGGATTACTAAATCTATAAACCAAACCAAATCAATAAAAGTCAGATTTTTTAATTTCGGATTTTCTTGGGTTTTTAGATTTTTTCCGAAAAATTATTCATAGCACAAGACATATAACTTGAGCTCCAAATATTTCTTTGATCCTAGTCGGATACAACTAAGGGTGGGTATCGGTCGGTTCAGTCCGGTTGTTAATGTTATCGGTTCGGCATATCGGTTGTCCGTTTATAAATATGCTAAACCGATAACCAAACCGATAAGATATCGGTTATTGTGTATCAGTTTGTCGGTTATCGATCCTTATCGGTTTGGTTATCGGTTTACCCGATAAGAATAAAAGAAATCCAAAAAGATTCATATTTATATTATATGTCACGACCCAAATCGATGGGCCACGATGGACACCCGGTACCTTACTCAACCGAGTACCCACGTAACATATTTTTCTTGTTACTTCATCATATACACGTGACATACGGGCCTAATAGACCAATATGATCATTAATAAACTCAAAACATAGGTCGACAAGGCCGTACAATCTTTCACGTATACGACATATGTCTACAAGCCTCTAAGAGTACATAAATGTCATAAAGGTCGGGACAGGGCCCCGCCATACTAATCAGTATATGTTCTAATTATACTCACCACATAAGCAACTCCGGAACAAATGGAGTGTACCAACATCTTTCGCTGAGCTGATCGCCTACTTGGAGAACTCTCGACCTGTCTATCGAGACCTGCGGGCATGAAACGCAGCGTCCCTAGAAAAAAGGGACGTCAGTACAAATAATGTACCGAGTATGTAAGGAATAAAAATCAGTAAATAATAAACATGAGAGAAACATGGAGTAAAAGACTCGACATGTACGTGTGCATAGCTCTGTGAGTCATTTCATTTTTATAATATCATGCATATGCGTAAAAATGTCATACCATGCATAGGTATATGCGTTCATAGCATCATCAAGCCTATGAGGGCATCCCATCATATCATTTCGGCCACTATGGGCAACTCATAAATGTATACCAGCTGATCAGGTGGTGGTGTGTATATAACGCCATAAGCTTTTTCTATATCCCATATACATATATACGTGTATATAACGCCATCTGGTCATGGGTCAATGTATATGTATAAATGCATGAAATGCATAAGAAATACATTAATAATATTTTCTCAGAATGTTATAAAATTAATATGCCTGTCGGATAAATTTTATCAAATATGTATTTTTCTGAGACCCATGAACAGAAGATATAATAATAATTCATATGGAGAATCAAGAATATAGACACCCTTAATATTTCTATGAATAGAGTCGTTTATGGAAACTGTGCGTTTGCTCGTTTCTTTGTATCGTATTGATCATGCCAAAAGAAATAAGGGATAGCTTTAACATACCTGGAGTAGGAAAAAATCTGTATGATATTCTTGGAAAAAGTTGCACCGTACTCCCTTTAAAATTGCAAAATCTCTATTTTCCTACTGCTACTGAATTAATGGTACATCAAGCTTTACTGACAGAGATTCTTATTAGCTTGCTTTCCTTTTGAGTTCTTGAAATTTTTCCTCCAAGTAGCTTAGTGTATGTTTGTCCAGTTAGTAGAAATGGCGTAGAAGCAGAGATGGAAATGGCATGACTAGATTAAGGGCTACTGTTGTATGTAATAAAGGATCTTTTGGAAATTATAGAAAGCCTACTGTTGTATGTAAAATGCTAGGTGAAATCCAAAAAGCTTTTAGTTAGGTGGCTTATCTTGGAATTGATTGCCACCTAATCTAATATGACTTAAGAGTCATTTGTTTGTTTTAGTGGCTTGCTGCCATGTCGGGGTGGGGAGATTTTTTTTTTTTGATTTTATCCAATAATTAATTAATTAATTAGATAATATTCCGTTACCTGGTAATTAATTAATTACCCGCATAATTAAAAATTATCTCAAATTACTTAAAATTCTACTTATTTTTAATACACTTTATACATCATACTATCATGGTCATATGGTACCTTGTATGGCACTAGTCTATGAATACGGGATATTATAGCTCGGGCCGTATTTTATCCTAAATTGACAAACTTCGATGAAACTCATTTTCTTCGATTTGCTTGCCCTCTCACCTTCACGAATTTACTTATTTCTTGTTTGAAATAGCATAATACTTATAATTCTAAAATAATCTCATTCCCAAGCTTACGTCGATTAACTTACGACGAAATTTTAACGTACAAAAATACGGGATGTAACATTATAGAAATCGTGATCATACTTCTAAGAGAAAGGAACTGAATTTTAGCTCATAAGAAAATATAGATTAAATTTCAACTTTAAAAAAGAAAATTTTCTTTAATTTACATTTAAAAATCCCAATATGATCTCAATTTTTAAAGTTATAAGTTAGTAGGAGTAAGGAATAAGATATTCAACAATCTAATCTTACTAACTATCTCACTGCGGGCATGCATAATGAATAGAAAAATAATAAAATTCTAATCTTGTAAATACTAAAGAATCAGTGCAACAAAAGAAACAAATAGAAAAACTAAAAATCTAAACAACTAATTCTTTAAAGTATAAAACTAAAAATCTTAACTGAAGAATTACGATGGGAAATTTAGAAAAGTTTAAAACTTACTCTAAGGATTAAGGTTTGAAAATGAAGAGTAATTGCCGAGAGAATTGAGAGACTGAAACCATAAGGTGACTTTATATACTTAGTGAGTAAAATAATAATTTTATTAAAAATTATTGGGCTATCGGTTAAACCGTTAATAAAATTGGGTAAACCGAGACCCGAAACGATAACCCAATAGTCAAATAACATTAAATCGTTATCGAACCATTTACCCAATAACCCGATATCGATAACCCAATAATATTTTATCAGTTCGGGCTATCGGTTATACCCGATATATGCCCAACCCTAGATACAACTATACAAGGTATTACTGTTGCTCCCAAATGCACACGCAAGTATACGTGGTCGTACAAGTAATAAAATAATAAGTCGAGTGTCGAACCCAGATAGACTTGTATTAACTACCCACTAATTTTACCAAGATTGTTATTCAGTCGAGCCAATCCGAGTTCAAAAGTGTGATTTTACTAAACAATAATTCTAACTAGTAACTAAATTATCAAGCAGCAAAATAATTATTATGTATTCAGTAGAGACAAATATTCCAAGGTTATGATCGGTTCACTAATCCTATTGTGTTCTAGTTAACTCTCCCTTTCATGCAATTCACTCATAGTTGCTAATTAATCGAACAATTGCTCTCGTTGCCTTCTCCCGAAGTCATAGTTGCTAATTAATCGAACAATTGCTCTCGTTGCCTTCTCCCGAAGTACTACTCGCCTATTTAAAATAGATTAACGCCTATATTCCTATGAAATCAATCTATTAAGAATGCATTAAGATTACGATATTTAATTAAGTACGGTGACTAGGTATATTCCTATCCTAACCACAAATCCGCCCCCTCCCCCCCTCAGAGTTAAGATCGTGCTCTCTTCAATTCTTCTCTTATCTAAACATGGCTTTACCAAGCATAACATAGATAGTAAATAGAACCTAACTGCTGGCCAGACAATTAAGCAATTAATCACAGAATTGAAGAAACAACCATATATTAGTGAATTAAAATCAAGGTTAAGTTAACGTTAAACAACAATATTCATGGCTAAATCACAACCCCAGAACTATGGGTTTTAGCCACTCATGATAGTATCAAACAATTTCATAAGTGTTGGATAATCGAAAATACTAAGAAAAGATGTATTCCCTCTTCAAAGTGGCGTTCCCCCCTCTAAAAATATGTTTTATCTTGCTTTTATACGTGTTGGGTAGGTCTAGGGCCGAAATAACCTTGTCCCGGGAAAAATTGGACAACTTCCGTCGCCAATGTCCAGCCCAGCGCCCTACGCTGGCCCTGGCGCTGGGCTTCTTGATCATTCTGCCTCTGGCGCCACAGGTGGCGCTCCACGCTACCTATGGCGCTGAAAATTCGGGGTTTCCTTTTTTCGTCTGTTTTGGCTCTACTCTCGCACTTTTCGCCCCCAATTGCTTTCGGATAATTCCTACACATAAAAATACCACGAATTAATATAAATCAACACATTTTACATCCGAAATCCACGAAACATGAGTAAAACATGAGACGATATACATATAAATATATATACTTTAAGCTAAATATCAACACCCCACACTTAGACTCTTGCTCGTCTCGAGTAATAGGATTATCAAATATACCCCCAAATACGTACAAATCTCAACTATAGAGGAGCACTTCAACTTTTAACCATACACTCTACCCTTGATTATGATCACTACGTCCATCAAGCTTGAACATGCAAAATTTACATTCTTCCCATTTAAGCACGCCCAAGTATAACATTTCAATTCGATCAATTCAAACAACCTATCTGTAACCACCCAACCTTAAGAGTTAACTCGTTACCACTAAGCATCCTCAACTCGCGTACTCACCCAACAAGAGAAGTTTACAACATTACCAATTATTCATGAGATCATGTGCCCTCACCAACAAACAAAAGATTGAATATAGACTAGTCCACACATTCAAGTATGCTTTTGAATATAAATTAAGGACATCACACAATTGAACAAAATGCGCTCACTCTCACAAAGAATTCATATGCATCCCGTGGTCGTATTATAAGCTTGCACGTAGTGTACATCTCTACTAATCTAAGCTAGCCAAATCTAGGATCAATTAGGACTTTAAGGTTGTAATATAGGCTAAGGGGAGGGTAAGATACATTTAGGAATAATGACTAACCCTCCTACTACACTCACAAATCAAGCACATATTCTTCTCAACCAATTCACTTGCCACAAACCATATACAATATAGTCCCTTTTTCATTAAGCACTTATATACTCCCACTAGCACAAATTAGTAAAATTAGGAGGTGTGTGTTTTTCTTCATACTTTGACTATCATTTTTTTCTTGCAATTTTTTTTACACACACTCCACACTTTAAGCCTGCCTAAATTCTCAACCAAGGCAAAAGATACACTTCGAAGACTATGCTGGCTTCAACTCTGTGGTGGAGATGTTTGGAATTTATTTTAGCCTATGGACATTATACCCTGGCGCCTGGTGAGAGCTTGATAGGTGCTGCTTGGTATTTGCCAATGACAATTGGATTCACATACACTGATAGGAGAAGGAAGCATTCGACTTATTATGTTGTAATAGCTAGTTCATTAGATTTTAGCTTTTCTATATTTTTAATAGCTAGTAGCTTCATGCAACTTCTATTTTGGTTTGGACATCTTGTAAGCTTTGTTCCCATTTTGGGATTTTATTTATATATTAGCCACTAGGCAAGTGCTGCCGAGTGGTATAGTTGCTTAAAAAAAAAAGTCCATCGGTTAGTGACTTTTGATTTCAACTTTAGTGCACCAAAGGGCCCTTCCATGGTTCCACTCAAAAGTGACTCCCCAATCTCTCACCTTACTTCTTTTAGCGACTAATTGCCTTAGAAGGTAAAGATTCAATAATTTCAAATTAAGAACAAAATAGGGATATGACTTGTAATGTGGTTGCCAAAAGAAAGGTCTATAGGCTCAAAGGGGCTAGCAACGGAAAATTTTATTTTTATGTGACAAGCACATCTAAGATCAAGCAAGAAACACCTACGTCATCTCCTAGATTAGCACAACTTAATAATTTCGCTTCGATTAACACACGGGGCAAGTTCTAGACTACACATGGTAGCACAGAAGATCACAAATTCTCACACACACATTGCACATGACTCAATCAAGACGGTTATGTTCAACTCTCAAGTCAAGCAAGCACACATAATTGAAAATATTTAAGCAATATTGCACTATGTGGCATACAAGTCAAACAACCAAGAAAAAGAGTCACAAAATAGGCTATTTACTTTACTTAGACGTCACAATTCAAACCAAATGTACGGGAAGATAGAATGTATGTCATAGACTAATGTGCTAGCTTCCAACACGTCAATGAGTGTCTAAGAGCAACTTAGTTTCTTCCTAACCTACTCCTAAAAAAAATAAAGTACCCGGTTCGAGCTATACCCTTGGAAAAGAAGCGGAGCCCAAAGAAAAACCAAGGGATACTACCTAACTATCCTAAAAAAAAAATCTTTTTTTTGGTGTTTTTAATCGGACTTTATTCCTCAAGAAAATTGTCCAAAAAATCCATCGTCGGAAAAAGTCCGAGCATTTTCTGATTTTTTTTAAAATACAAACTAGACTAAAAACTAGACTAAGTAAAATTGATACAAGTTATACAAATTACATCACAGGTAGTATTTCTCCCGTTATTTTTAATCGGACTTTATCTCTCAAGAAAATTGTCCAAAAAATCTATCGTCGGAAAAAGTTCGAGCTTTTTCTGATTTTTTTTAATTTTAAAACAAACTAGACTAAAAACTAGACTAAGTAAAACTAACAAAAGAAACAAATTGATACAAGTTATACAAATTACATCACAAGTAGTAATTCTCCCACCCCACACTTAGCTTATGCATAGTCCTCGATGCATATAAAAATGTAAAATAGAGTAGGGTGACAAGAAAACTCCCTGTAAGTCGGAGTCCTCCTCCTCAGCATGCCCTTCATCCACAATTCTGGGCACATCATCATCAGGTCCTAGAGGCATCAAAGCCAGGGGCCCCGTAACATCATCACCTATATAATCCTCCGTGTCAGAGCCTTTTACAGTGTTTGCATCCTCCGACGAGTGAACGGGGCTGCCAGGCGCAATACCTAACATTTTTTTGGATGAACTAGACAAGTCATTGCGTAAATGCATATGCTCTTCATCTGAGATACCAACCATGCTCATGATTAAATTCAAGGAGTTATAAAGATACCTGTTGAAGTTCTCGTCTCGTTCGTTCCGTGCAGCCTGAGTAAGCTTAGATATAGGCTCCAATAAGGATGTGATGTCCAACAGCCCTTTAGGCGCCTCCACCACCTCATCATACCTTGGGTACTCTGGTACCTCCCGGGAGAGCATATATTGCGTGAGCAAGTTGCCAAAGAAAAACCTCTTAATCTGTCGCCCAAATCGCGTGCGGGCCATCTCACCGAGCATGATCTCACCCACATTAATGGGTCTGCCAGTCATCAAAAAGAATATGACACACACTCGAACTCGAGTGCAGTCGCTGTTGTACTCCACGAGCATGAGTCCGGCTTGCACAAAATTCAGCCATACTTTGGCGGTCTTGTTGAAATCAGAGTGAACCATATGAAGGTGGATATCGCCTTGCTTTCTGGTCCACTTGGCATTTGAATCTACGCCACAAAGGGTGTAACATATTTCCATGTAGCTCGGGCTTTTGATAAATTTAGTTAGCCTCATCGGGTCGGTGTTCTCAACCCCCAAAAATGCACATAAAGACCGCCTATCCAGTGGCACGTCTATTCCACGGACATGTGACCGGAACAAGTTTGCATTCTAGTTGGCGTACAGTTCCCGCACCATGCTCAAATTTGCATGCCCAGGGCATTCTATGAGTTTGTCCATGTTCAGTGCACGCAATCGGCCAAGTACCTGTGGGAAGTTTCTTTCTAAAGTTTTTGCATTAATTCCCATTTTCGAAACGTACCGCCTAGAGGGCACGAAATCCCTATGCCATGCAATAGCCTTATCAGTACTTAAATTCAAGCAAGGCCTCGGTCGTAATGGTGCCTGCTGTGATCCCTCGACAACTTGTTTTCCTTTAGCTTGCCTCGAGGACCCTTCTCCTTGCTTACACTTTTTGGGAACGAGGGCAGTGGTGGACGACTTTCTTATTCTCTTGCCCTTGCTTGCCATAGCAACCTGCAACACCGATAAGCATGAATGTGAGAATGAATCAACAAATCTGCCTAAGGTTGTCGCGCGCGTAAAAAATGACCCCACACTTAAAACCGAAGGCTCAATGTACAATATTTCACAATTTTAATCTAAAATGCACAAGTGTTGCACTCCAAGGTCATGGGTACTCATGACTTCCCCATGCCACACAATATCTAAAAGGCATGGACAACGCCACACAAACAAGTGATTTATCATGGCTTAGTGAATTCACCTTAATGCAAGCAAGTGGCATATGGTGCTCTAATCTCCACAACGACTACAACTACACTAAATTAGCTAACTCTAAAACATACATCCTATAGGATACATGGTGTGGGCAACATGTGTGTATTGAAACCACGCTCCCAAGCATGTAAAATCATCCCCACACACCCCATACTTAGCCAGATATCATATACAAATACACTCGGTTATTCAGACTTCACCGGTGCACCCAATATTTATTCAAACAGTCTAACAAACACCTTGTGTGCATGAAGCGTGTGCATTCTACTTTAACAATGGTGGAACATTGTGGACCTCCCAAATTTTAACGAAGTAGAAGAAATTATAGTTTTCTACTCCGTATACAATACACCCACAACAAATTTCGGCCAATAACTGGACCATCCACCATAGAACAATTCTTAAGAAGCAACATAGGTACAAAATTTGGGGATTAGGGCAATTGGGAGAATGGGAAGTTCATGGTCATCTACCTATTAAAATACAAAAAGAAGAAGAAGAAACCATACCTGTAGGATTTAGGATGAGAATAAGAGAAGAACTTGAGAAATTTGTGAGATAGAAGAGTGAAGAAGCTCGGCTTTGGATGTTGAATGTGAGAGAGAGAGAGAAAGATGGAGAGAAATTCGGGTGTTTAGGGAGGGGGACTTATGTTTTAATTTATGTTGTGGGTTGGTATGGGTATTTGAGTGGGTTGTAATGTGAGAGAATATAGGTAGATGGGTTAGTTTTTATGGGTATAGGTTAAATAAAATATATAATTAACAAATTAAAATAAAAAAAAATTAAAAACTTACCTGGCCACCCCCAGCCCAGTGCTCCGCGCTATGCGTGGCGCTAGGGGATTTTTACATACTGTCTTCAGTGCCACAGGCAGCGCGGGGCACTGGCCTGGGCACTGTTCGACAATATTATTATTATTATTATTTAAATAATATCCCGATCCCCCAAGCTTTTTTATATATCCAATTTACATGTTTCACACTATTCTACCTATAAATTCTATGTCTACAGAGAAAATGCAAACTCTATTCTACTCTAACCTAAAAAAAAATTAAAAAGCTAGGTTATAAAAGCAATAAAAATTGGGTTGCCTCCCAACAAGCGCCTGATTTAACGTCGCGGAATGACGCATGGTCTTGCTTACTCATCAGCAAGTACAACCTTGGTATTCTCACGATCAATTATTCCTCCCCAATAGTGCTTGAATCTGTGTCCATTCACCAAAAAATTTATTTCACCATTTAAAGCTCACAACTCAATTGCACCATAAGGAGTGACTCTCACCACCTCAAACGGGCATGACCATCTCGATTTTAACTTCCCAGGAAATAGCCTTAGCCTAGAATTGAACAATAATACCTATTGGCCTGGCTCGAAGTGACGTGGCTTGATATGTTTGTCATGCCATCTTTTTGTCTTTTCTTTGTAAAGCTTAGCATTTTCATAAGAGTGCAGCCTGAACTCATCTAACTCATTCAACTACAAGAGTCTTTTCTCGCCCGCGGCTTCATCGTCCATATTCAACTTCTTAACGGCCCAATACGCTTTGTGTTCAAGTTCAACAGGCAAGTGACATGCCTTCCCATAAACAAGCTTATACAGTGACACTCCAATTGGCGTTTTGTATGCAGTTCTATATGCCCACAAGGCATCATCTAACTTTGCAGCCCAATCCTTCCTATTCACACTCACAGTCTTCTCTAAGATTTGCTTTATTTCTCTATTAGACACCTCAGCTTTTCCACTTGTTTGAGGATGATATGCCGTAGAAACTCTATGGCGGACTCCATATTTAGCCAGTATATTATTCAACAATCGATTGCAAAAATGTGTCCCTTCATCACTAATCAAGGCACGTGGAGTTCTAAACCTCGAAAATATATTCTTTTTCACAAATGCAGCTACCACCATAACATCATTTGTTGGCAATGCGATCACCTCTACCCATTTTGACATATAGTCCACTGCTAGCAGGATGTATTTGTTTTCCCTGGACAATGGGAATGGTCCCATAAAATCTATCCCCCACACATTAAAAATTTTGACCTCCAGGATGTTATTTAAAGGCATCTCATTGCTCTTTGTGATTGTTCCTGTTCTTTGACATTTGTCATACTTCTTAACAAATGTATGGTCATCCTTGAATAACGTTGGAAAAAAAAAATCGGATTGTAATACCTTTGCAGCTGTTCTATTGCCTCCATGATGGCCCCCATAGGGTGATGCATGATAATCATACAATACTAATTCTACCTCATTTTCTGGGATGCCTCTCCTCATTAACTGATCAGCACACTGCCTGTACAAATATGGCTCATCCCAATAATAGAAGTTCACATTATGTAGAAACCTCTTTCTAGTTTCAGATTGCATTTCAGGAGGAAGTACCCCTCTCACCAGATAATTCACATAGTCCGTGTACCATTGGGGGGGGGGTCTTGGGTGATAACAAAAAGTTGCTCATCAAAAAATACTTCTTTAATTTGTCCAACCTCCTCCACATGATCGTGATTTTCCAGCCTTTATAGATTGTCAACTACTTGGTTTTCTGTGCCCTTTCGATCTCATATTTCTATATCAAATTCCTGTAAAAACAAAACCCAGCGTATCAATCTAGCCTTAGATTCTTTTTTTTTTGTAAATAGATACCTAATTGGTGCATGATCGGTATGGACTATGACTTTTGTTCCCATCAAGTATGCCCGAAATTTCTTAAAGGCCCACACAACGGCCAGCAACTCCTTTTCCGTGGTGATGTAATTCAGTTGTGCATCATCAAGAGTCTTACTCGCATAGTAGATGGAATAAAATTTCTTGTCCTTCCTCTGGCCTAGCACTGCCCCAATAGCCTGGTCACTCGCGTCACACATAAGTTCAAATGGTAAGGACCAATCCGGTGCCGCAATAATAGGGGCAGCCACCAACTTCTTTTTGATCTCTTCAAATGACTTCAGGCAGGTGTCATCAAACTTGAAAGTTACATCCTTTTCAAGCAACCTGCATAAAGGAGTAGCAATTTTAGAAAAATCCTTAATAAAGCGCCGATAGAATCCCGCATGTCCCAAGAAACTCTGGATACCGTTCACAGAAATGGGTGGAGGTAATTTTTCAATCGCCTCCACCTTCGCTTTATCCACGTCAATGCCACTCCTAGACACTCTGTGACCCAACACGATACCTTCCTGCACCATAAAATAGCACTTTTTCCAATTCAATACCAGATTTATTTCTTCATAACGGGACAACACCTTGCTCAAGTTCTTCAAACAATCATCATAAGAAGACCCAAAGACTGAAAAATCATCCATAAAAACTTCCACAAAAATTTCCACCATATCGGTGAAAATAGCCATCATGCATCTCTGGAAAGTTGTTGATGCATTACAAAGACCACACGACATTCGCTTGAAGGCGAAAGTACCATAAGGGCAAGTAAAAATGGTCTTCTCCTGATCCTCTGGGCATATGACAATCTGGTTGTATCCCGAATAACCATCTAAGAAGCAATAATATTCATGCCCCGCCAATCTGTCCAATATTTGATCAATGAATGGAAGTGGGAAGTGGTCCTTGCTGGGTGCTTTGTTGAGCCTTCTATAATCAATGCAAATTCTCCATCCTGTCACAATGCAAGTAGGAATTAGCTCATTTTTCTTATTCTCAACCACAATCATCCCTCCCTTTTTAGGCACACATTGCACTGGGCTTACTCAGTTGCTGTCATAGATAGGAAAGATGATACCTGCATCGAGCCAATTAATTACTTCCTTCTTCACGACTTCCTTCATGATGGGATTTAATCTCCTTTGTTGCTCAACACTGGGGCGGTGTCCATCTTCCAGAAAGATTTTATGCATGCAAAACGATGGATTGATTCCCATGATGTCAGCAATTGTCCACCCTATAGCCTTTTTTATGCTTGCGAAGTATTCTGAGCAATTTTCCTTCTTGTACATTAGTCAGGCTGGACGATATAATTACTGGCAATGTTTCAGATTTTCCCAAATAAACATATCGCAGATGCGCTGGAAGGGGATTTAGCTCTAGCTTTGGAGCTTCTTCAATAGATGGGTTAGGAAGGGTCATAGTAACAGGACTTCCCAACTCCTCAAACCTCCTAAACCCATGGACATATTACATGACATATCAAGTACTTGCTCAATTTTGCCCATCATCTCATCTTCACTATCTTCTTCATTCCATATCAAAACTCGTTCAAGAGTATCTATGGGGCTCATATAAGGCACCAATGACGTAGTATTGCCTTCCACTACAGCAATCATGGATATCTCTTTATAGTGGGCTGGCAATCTGAGTGCTTTATACATGTTAAATACCTCCACACGATCACCTACTCTCATCGTTATCTTTCCTTCGCATACATCAATAATAGCTCGGCCCGTGGCTAAGAATGGATAACCCAAAATAAATGGGACCTCCTGATCAGGCTCGTAGTCCAAGATAATGAAATCGGCAGGGAATATGAAAGAACCCATTTGAACTAACACATCTTCAATCACTCCTTTTAGATGAGCAAGGGAGCGATTAGCCAATTGTAAGATCACCGTTATTAGGCGTGGCTCACCTAATCCCAACTGTCTGAACACAGATAGTGGCATCAAATTGATGCTCGCTCCAAGATCACACAAAGTTCGCCCAACTGCATGCTTACCAATCAAAATTTGGATAGTAAAACTACCCGGATCCTTCAATTTATGAGGTAGCTTGTTTTGGATTCTAGAGCTACATTCCTTAGTGAGTGCTACAGTTTCGAATTCGGTCAATCTCCTCTTATTTTCACTATGTCCTTGATGTATTTTGCATATTTAGGAACTTCTTGCAGGATGTCTACCAGTGGAATATTGATTTGTACCTACTTCAAAATATCAAGAAAATTTTTATACGCGGCATTATCCTTCACTTTCTGCAATCTTTGAGGGAACGGTGGTGGTGTCCTTGCAATTACTGGTGGAGGTTGCTCAGCCACCGCCTCTCCAGCTGGCTTCTTTGACTCTTTTGATTTTTCTGATTTTGACTCTATAGTGGCCGGCTTCTCATTAAAGGTCACTTATTTTCTCTTTTTCGACTGGACTTCTTTTAATTGTCTCCCATTCCTCAATGACACAACATTAATGGATGCCTTAGGATTAGCCTCAGTGTCACTTGGAAGAGCTCTAACTGGTTGAGTATTTTGGGCACTAGCAAGTTATCCCATTTAGCGCTCCAAATTTCTCATTGTTGTGGCTTGGGCCTGCTGGTCAGCCATCACTTTCTTTATCATCTATATTGTGTGGGTTTGCTGGTCAGCCATCAATTTCTTTATCATTTCCTCAAGGTGACTTGGAGAGTTTGCATGTTGTTCAGCCTGAGGTGGTCTATATTGTTATTGAGGTGCTTGTGGTCAGTATTGATTCTGAGCACATTGGTTTCCAACCCAAGAGAAGTTTGGGTGGTTCCTCCAGTTGGGATTGTAAGTGTTCCCATACTGGTTTGTCTGGCCACTATTTGCATTACCCACAAAATAGACAGACTCAGGATTAACTGGGCATAAGTCGCTCGTATGACCCTCTCCACATACTTCGCAAAACAATTGGACTTGTTGCACATGCTGAGCTTGTTGCTTGTTAATAACCAAGGTCATCTGATTGACTTGGTTGGTCAATGTGGAAATCTGTGCCGATAATACCGAGACGACATCCAACTCCCTGCAGATTTTTGCACTGTGTGTCTGCCCATCTCTCCTTGCCAATCAGGATTGCTTTTGGAGAATTTGTTCAATAACGCATATATCTCATCAAAGCTTTTCTCCAACACTTGACCTCCAGCTGCAGCATCTACCACAATCTTTGTCTCAGGATGTAGCCCTTCTATGAAAGTGTGAGCTAACACTTCGTTTGTCTGATTGTGATGAGGATAGTCTCTGAGCAGCCCTTTGAACCTCTCCTAAGCGAAGTATAAAGACTCCCCCGCTTTCTGTTTGATGGCGACTATCTCACTTCTGATTTTTGCAGTTTTGCCTGAAGGGAAGAATCTTACCAGAAATTTCCTTGCCAGATCATTCCATGATGTAATAGAGTTTGCTGGTTCTGCTTTCAGCCATCGCTTTGCTTCGCCCAACAGAGAGAACGGAAAAAGAGTGAGCCTCACATAGTCTGGAGTGACACCGTTAGTGATGTCAGTATCACTAATCTCCAAGAAATTCAGGATATGATGTTGTGGATCCTCGTGTGGAAGACCCATAAACTGCCTGTTCATATGAAGTAGCTGGATCATGCTCTATTTAAGCTCAAAGTGCCCAGTGATTCTAGGCTTCACAATGCTGGAGGTGACATTAGCAATGCTGGGCATCGTCACCTCCTGAACAACCATATGTTTCTCCTCTGCCATGTTCACAAGAAATTGAACAAGTGCCTGAAGATTATTTGTATCCTTTGTTTCCCTCAACCTCCTATGAAATGTCCTCTCAGGTTCGGGGTCAAAGCCTTGAAGTCTATCCTGGCTTCTGACCCTTCGCATTCAATCAAAGTTCCTAAGAGCAGAGCAACAATCAAGTAACATTAGACTTGACGAAATAAACAATTAAAGCAAAAACTAGAAAGTAGTCAATATTCAACTTTCCGGCAACGGCGCCAAAAATTTGTTGCTCCCAAACTTACACGCAAGTATATATGATCGTGCAAGTAATAAAACGATAAGTTGAGTATCAAACCCACATAGACTTGTATTAACTACCCACTAATTTTACCAAGATTGTTATTCAGTCGAGCCAATCCGAGTTCAAAAGTGTGATTTTACTAAACAATAATTCTAACTAGTAACTACATTATCAAGCAGCAAAATGATTATTATGTATTCAATAGAGACAAATATTCCAGGGTTGTGATCGGTTCACCAATCCTATTATGTTCTAGTTAACTCTCCCTTTCATGCAATTCACTCATGGTTGCTAATTAATCAAACAATTGCTCTCGTTGCCTTCTCCCAAAGTACTACTCGCCTATTCAAAATAGATTAACGCCTATATTCCTATGAAATCAATCTATTAAGAATGCATTAATATTACGATATTTAATTAAGCACGGTGACTAGGTATATTCCTATCCTAACCATAAATCCGCCCCCTCTCCCCCTCAAAGTTAAGATCGTGCTCTCTTCAATTCTTTTCTTATCTAAACATGGCTTTCCCAAGCATAACATAGATAGTAAATAGAACCTAACTGCTGGCCAGACAATTAAGCAATTAATCACAAAATTAAAGAAACAACCATATATTAGTGAATTAAAATCAAGGTTAAGTTAACGTTAAACAACAATATTCATGGCTAAATCACAACCCCAGAACTATGGGTTTTAGCCACTCATGATAGTATCAAACAATTTCATAAGTGTTAGGATAATCGAAAATACTAAGAAAAGATGAAGAAAACTGAGATCTCTTCTCTCCTGAATGTTTCTCGTGTGTATTCCTTATTCAAAGTGGCGTTCCCCCCTCTAAAAATATGTTTTGTCTTGCTTTTATACGCGTTGGGTAGGTCTTGGGCCGAAATAACCTTGTCCCGGGCAAAATTGGACAACTTCCGTCGCCAGTGTCCAGCCCAGCTCCCTACGCTGGTGCTGGGCTTCTTGATCATTCTGCCTCTGGCGCCACAGGTGGCGCTCCACGCTACCTGTGGCGCTGAAAATCCGGGGTTTCCTTTTTTCAACTCTTTTGGCTCTAATCTCGCACCTTTCACCCCTAATTGCTTCCGGATAATTTCTACACATAAAAACACCGCGAATTAATATAAATCAACATATTTTACATCCGAAATCCACGAAACATGAGTAAAACATAAGGCGATATACATATAAATATATATACTTTAAGTTATAGAAGAACTGAGAGACAATTAGAAGAAGTCTAGTCGAAAAAGAGAAAACAAGTGACCTTTTATGAGAAGCCGACCACTATAGAGTCAAAATGAGAAAAATCAAAGGAGTCAGAGAAGCCAACTAAAGAGGCGGTGGCTGAGCAACCTCCACCAGTAGTTGGGATTGTAAGTGTTCCCATACTGGTTTGCAACCTCCACCAGTAGTTGGGATAGTAACTTGTTGCTCCCAAACGCACACACAAGTATACGTGGTCGACAAGTAATATAGGATTGTAAGTCCATATATCGATTAACTATCAACAAAATTAAACTAAGACAATTAATCTATTCAAGTGATTTCTAAAGATTATTAACCGCAACTAATCTAGAGTAGCAAACTAAGAAATTAAAAGAAACAAGTTGGAGAATATTAGAGATGAATTCAATGAGAGACGATATTCTAGAGCTATGGGTTGACTAACAATCCCGTTGAGTTGTCCACTTAAATTGTCTAATTAATTTATCTAGTTTATTGATTGACAGGGTTGATATTACTTGTAGCCTTCTCCCAAAGTACTACTCGTCTATTCAAGCTAACCTAACGCCTATATTCCTATGGAATTAGAATTAACAAGAACACACTAATAATTTCTGTATAGTAACCAAGCAAGGCGATTAGGTATATTCCTATCCTAACCGCAAATCTGTTCCCGATGCTCAAGCTCAAGATCTCGCTCTACTCAATATTATATGCAATCTAGAATTCCCTCTCTCGAGTTCAACCCAAGATTCGTATATAGTATTTAATTGGTGATCAAGCAATCAAATAATTAAGCGCAAGATTGAATAAATAAACCAATATGATAAAATAATAAGAACAATTCAAGCTTCAAACTACAACGTTCATGTAGAACCCCACAACTCTAGAACAAATAAACTATGAATTAAAGGAAGAGAAGAGAAGAAAAACTAGTTCGAAGCCTCCTCCAAGTGTTGTGTGTATTGCTCCACGTGAATTTTCCTTCAAAGTTGTGGGGCCGTGAAGCCTCCTCCAGTTTTAGAACTAGTTTTATACGAGTTGGGGCCGTGTAGGGCTGAAATAACATTGTCTCGGGCGAAGTAGGAAAACCCGCTCACACAGCGTCCAGACCAGCGCGAGGCGCTGGCCTTAGCGCCGAATCCAGTACGTTTTCACGTTCAGTTCCTTTGCTGCGTTACTTTCATCAATTGCATTCTAAATGCAATTGAATTATATATCCTTTTTCTTGTCTTCCACTTGGGGGGACAAAACCCAAAGAGTGTCCCCTTTTTTTATTCTTTTAATTTTCTTTCTTTTTTTTCTCGCATTTTATTCAATTTTGTTCCAGATCTCTTCATCTTCACACCACTTTATTCTTACATAGTTAAAATATAGTATTAAGTACAAAGTAATATAATTAATACTCAAAAGATGATTAAAAGTACTAGAATCTGAGGCTGCAATGGTTAAATATATGCATTTTTGGCCGAACATCAACACCTCACACTTAGACGCTTGCTCGTCCTTGAGTAAGTATTAAAATCACTCTCAATAAATCAAGCCTAGCAACACTACCACTTCGGTTGATACTAACAATTAGGCCCTATAGAAACTCAAAGCATCAGATATACACTTCCTCATCATCGTACAAGATATACAAGTCACAAACAAGCAACAAACTTCTAACCTCCTAACCTCATAGAGGGACTCTAACTCACCAATTTTAAGCTCGCTCACCTATTCTGTCAAATAAAGCTAATAACATCACCCACCTATCATGAAACAAGTGCCCTCACAAGAATAAATAGTCCATACACTCAAATCAAAGAATGAATATAATTTAAGGACTTAACATCAAAGAACAACTCTCGCACTCACAAACGAATTCACATGTAAGCATAAAGAACCATAGGCTTGACTATTATGTATATCTCTACTAATTAAGTATGTTAGAATAGAATCAAATAGGACTTTAACAAGTTGTAATGTTGGCTAAGGGACAGGTAGGAGAACTATATAATACTAGTGACTTACACTTCCCTAAGCACTTTGCACTTTTAGACTTCATCACTAATTATTTTCAGATCTTAATTTTATTTTTCAGCCTTCTCTTCATCAATTGTTCACAAGTATTTCCCTCGTATCAAGAACGTTTCATTTTTTTTAAAGCAAATTTTTTTCATTCTTTGTTTTTTCTTTTCACATTATTTTCACGAGGGCCCTTTCATCATTTTTCAGCTATTGTTGGTCACCATTTTACACTTAATCATCCCTTTCTTCAAATTTATCAATTAATATCACAATCTAAACAATAATGCTCGAGGAAGCAGGGTGTAAAAATTAGGGATTCAACAAAAGGATAAAGGCAAAAATACGGCTTCCAAACAAAAGGCTACAGGCTCAAGGGGCTAAATAGTGGTACAATATGTGAAAAGGCTAAAATTCACAAGACATATCAAAGAAAGCCTATTATCATCTTCTAAATAGAGTAACTCTTTTATTTCGCTTCAATAACATGCAGGGCAAGTTCTAGACTAAGATGCAAAACATAGAATATATGTAAGAAATCCTTATCACACATGGCACAAGTATCAATCAAGATGGATCAATTCTACTCTAAGACAGACATGGTCATTGCGAACAACAAAATAAGAATAAGCTATATAGAGAGTCACAACCCTGAGCTTAGGTGTCAGAAAGTCTACTATTTTATTCATTACTCAAGCACTCAGAGGAAAGTATTACTCAAGCTCAGGCCTAACTGTGCTAATATCAAACAAGTCAAAAAAGTTTTTCTTCTCCTAAAAAAAATCTAATCCTAAAAATAAAAAAAGTTTACTCGGTTCAAGTTACATCCCCTGCAAAAGAACCGATGCAAAAAGAAAAATCAAGGGGGATTATTACCTAAATAAAACTAACTAGAAACAAAAATAAAATATTTTTGATTTTTTTTTATTGGACCTTAATCCCTCAAGAAAGCTGTCCACAAAATCCATCGTCGGAAAAAGTCCAAAAATTCTGATTTTTTATTTATTTTCGTTTTTTTCTTTTTTTTTTAAACAAAAACTACTACACTAAGAACGAGTACTACAACTAAGCTAAGATAGCACAAAAAATCTCCCAGACAATCTCCTCACCCAACACTTAAAATTATGCAATGTCCTCAATGCACACTATAAATAACAAGAAGGTAAAAGAGACTCCCTAGTAGGCCAAAGGCCGAAGTATTAGCAGCTCACGGGATACTCATACTTCTCCCAGGTATGATCCCTCGTGCGAGTACCTCACACTTAGTTTCAACCACCTGCTCACTTTTTCACTCGCCTATTGCCTTTGACTCCATGCTCCTACTTCTATAAAACACAAAAACAATACTACAAAAAGAAAAACACAATTTAAAAAAATAAACAAAAAGAAAAATAAAAAAAATAGAATTGGGTTGCCTCCCAACAAGCGCTTGATTTAACGTTGCGGCACGACGCCATCACTTTCACCATTTTGCCTTCCACTTTGAGGATATGAATTGCGCCCCCAATTCTGCATCAATTTTTCTGTCACGTTCATGGGGAGGTGGTGTGAAAATAAAGGAACCAAGCAATAGATATCGTATCTTGCATTTCTTGGCCCTTAAGTGAGGAATGTGGTTTTGCCTTTTTGGTGTTGCAAATTTTAGAATGTAAGGGTCTTGTTCTTCATCTATACATCTCTGCAAAGGCTCGATCTCCATATCTCCATCCAAACATAATGTAAAAAAATATTTAGAATGAGGACCAACACGCCCCAACTCCAAAACTGCATTATTTTTGACATCCTCAATAATATATACTACCTCAACCTCGACATCATCAACAAAAGCATGGTCTAATGATTGGTATTCTCGTTTTAGCTCCTCAATTTGGCCTAGAAGATCTTTTTCAACTTCACACAACTCATCATTAAATTGTTGGGCGTTACACGTATCAACCTTTGCACTCAACTGAGCCTCCAAGTCGCAAATAGAACTACCAAATTGGTCGATCTCTTGTCCCAGTTCAACTCTTCCTTCTATAAAGTGTTGTATCCCATTTGTAATTTTCTCACGGAAACCTCCATATTCCTCTAATAATTTCCTGTGCATATCAAGAATGCGAACATCGTGTTCCACATTATCCAATTCGTTACTCCTGTCAAGCTCACAAGAATTATTAGAATCAACATTAGAAGGGATTGGAATAGGATACCAACACTTAGGATAATTATTCCAATTACCACCACAAATAGTACAGGATTGAGATGGTGCACACAACTCGGTCCTGAAAATATTTTTACAATATTGCCATAAGTGGTGTCCTTTACAATATGGACAAGGATCACAAAAATAAGAATACTTACTATCCCACCACTTTTCGTTCAAAGATGCCATGTAAAAAAAAAAATACTAACTATACTAAACTAAAATTAAAAACTAAAATAGATAAAAAGTAAAAATCCAATCTAGTAAAATAGTTGATTTCTAAGTCCCCGGCAACGGCACCAAAAACTTGTTGCTCCCAAATGCACACGCAAGTATACGTGGTCAACAAGTAATATAGGATTGTAAGTCCAGATATCGTACCCACAGGGACTTGTGATTAACAATCAACTAAACTAAACTAAGATAATTAATCTATTCAAGAGATTTCTTAAGATTATTAACTACAACTAATCTAGAGTAGCAAACTAAAAAATTAAAAGAAACAAGTTGCCGAATATTAGAGATGAATTCAATGAGCGACGATATTCTAGAGCTATGGGTTGGCTAACAATCCCGTTGAGTTGTCCACTTAAATTGTCTAATTAATTTATCTAATTTATTGATTGAAATGGTTAATATTACTCGTAGCCTTCTTCCGAAGTACTACTCGTCTATTCAAGCTAACCTAACGCCTATATTCCTATGGAATTAGAATTAACAAGAACATATTAATAATTCCTGTATAGTAACCAAGCAAGGCGATTAGGTATATTCCTATCCTAACCGCAAATCCGTTCCCAATGCTCGAGTTCAAGATCTCGCTCTACTCAATTTTATATGCAATCTAGAATTCCCTCAGCCGAGTAAAACCCAAGATTCGTAGATAGTATTAAATTGGTGATCAAGCAATCAAATAATTAAGCGCAAGATTGAATAAATAAACCAATATGATAAAATAATAAGAACAATTCAAGCTTCAAACTACAACGTTCATGTAGCACCCCACAACTCTAGAACAAATAAACTATGAATTAAAGGAAGAGAAGAGAAGAAAAACTAGTTCGAAGCCTCCTCCAAGCGTGGTGTGTATTCCTCCACGTGAATTCTCCTTCAAAGTATATTCGATCTCCTCCAAATTAGGTTTAGAACCCGTTTTATACGAGTTGAGGCTGTGTAGGGCTGAAATAACATTGTCCCGGACGAAATAGGAAAACTCGCACACGCAGGGTCCAGAATAGCGCGAGGCGCTGGCCTTAGCGCCGAATCCAGTACGTTTTCACGTTCAGTTCCTTCGCTGTATTACTTTCATCAATTGCATTGTAAATGCAATTGAATTATATATCCTTTTTCTTGTCTTCCACTTGGGGGGACAAAACCCACAGGGTGTCCCCTTTTTTTATTCTTTTAATTTTTTTTCTTTTGTTTCTCATATTTTATCCAATTCTGCTCCAGATCTCTTCATTTTCACACCGCTTTATTCCTACACAGTTAAGATATAGTATTAAGCACAGAGTAATATAATTAATACTCAAAAGATGATTAAAAGTACTAGAATATGAGGCAACAATGGTTAAATATATGCATTTTTGGCCGAACATCAATTACTCAAGAAAATAATACAAAACAATATGAGATGATGATATTATACTAAAATATTCAAAAATAAAGATAATAAAGTCGCATAAAATAAATGTTGCTAATTAATAAGGCAGAATGAAAATGAACATAATCTAAAAGTTCTTAGTCATGCTAAAATAGGTACGACTAATAAGTACTAAATATTAATTATATGACTAAACAATTAAGAAAAAAGTTATGCATTTTCACTGTCTAAAGCAATGCAAAACTAAAAATAGATATCCAACACTATTATCATTCATAGTATTAAATAAAATTTCTTTTGTTAGCATTATTATTGATTTGATTTTGCTTTGGGCTTTATTTGAGTTACTAACACTTATGGGCTATAAAACATATTTGAGTATTCAAAAATTTGAAGTGCAAGCTTGGAATTATACGTTACAAGATAGAACTATGAAAAAATTTAAAAAATATTTATAAGATTACATTACAATAAAAAATTGTATGCATAAAATATTTTAAAACTTGTATACATGTAATGTCGGGTTGGTTTAGTTTCAATTTGACTTTTTTTTTTAGTTAAAACCAAATCAATCCAATTATGGTCGGATTTGTTTTCCAACACCAAACCAAATCAAACTAAGTCATAATCGATTTTTTTTTCTTCTGATTTAACTCGAATTATTGATTTGGTGTTGTTTGTCGGTTTCTTCTGTACGCCCCTAATAATAGTATATTACACTTTCAGTGTTTCTTGACTTTTTATAGAGGATTGCTTCCCTTATTTTTAAGATTACCTATTAATGTATGTGTTAAAAATTACATGTAATGGTGAATCTTTTTTAGAGTGCCAGTACATAGAACTATACTCTAATTTAAATATCTTTTACACCTTGCATGAAACCTTAAATTTAAAAAATAACAACAATCCAGTATAATTTCACTGGTGAGGTCTGTGAAAGGTAGTGTGTAGTGTGTACGCAAATCTTACCTCTATTCTTGGATGGAGAAATTGTTTTCGATAGACTCTCAGCTCTCTCCCTCCAAGAACTCCCCACATTGCTCTTGGGGAGACTCAAACTCACAACCTCTCCCTCCAAAAACTCTTCACCTTGCTCTTGGGAGACTTAAACTCACAACAAATTGAGGGTGATCACCGCTGGAGCAACTCAATCTTCTTTTTTAAACTGAGAAATGAAAACAAGAAAAAAAAGGAAGAGTCACGATCCCAACGGGATAAAATACAAAAACAAGAGAGAAGCTCTCCTATTTTCATCTTCAACAATATCTATTAACTGAATCTTAATTACAAACCACCCATTTCCCAACACACCCCCACAAGAACCTTTACAAGAAATTCAGAAAAGGTGACAAAAAAAGAATGCCGACTCTGAATCTGTTTACAAATGTACCAGTAGATGCAGTGGTAGCTTCTGATATTCTCAAAGATGCTACTAAAGCTGTTGCCAAAATCATTGGCAAACCCGAGTCAGTTAAGTCCCTCAATTTTTTCCATTAGTGTTAGTGTTATGTTTTCATATTTTACATTGACTGTTACTTGCTTGATGAAATTCCCCTGACAAAAAGTTTATCAACTTCGTTTACTCTAAAGACGGGCATTGCTTTGCTGGTAATTATAAGTCATCTTCACTTCTACTGGGTATATTAGGAATTCGAGTCGCGAAGTTAAGTGAGATTGAAATGAGACTGGTTTAGTAGTAGGTCCAGAATTGGGGTCATGTGAAATTAACAGAGGTTTTTGAGTCATGTGGAGGTTAAGTTGGAAAAAATAAATAAAACTGGTGTTTAGGTCAGCTTGTGCACAACTTGATTATTTCATAGGTATTTGCTACCTCCCACCAGTACAACTACCGAGTAACTACTATCAAGGCTAAGTAGATGGGAAGAAATCACCCGGTGTGTTTTGCCTCCGCTAGAATTTGAACTGATACCTTATTGTTTTGCTCTCTTTCGCTGCATTGTCCACAAGGCCACACCCTTAGGTGCTTAAATGGGAACATGTTTAGAAATGGGGTAAAAAGAAAAAGAAAACAAAGAACTTTTACTTGGGTTTACCAATTCTCTGTGTTTCTGTTACATTCTGAATTTTGGAACTCCATTCTAAACCAGTGAACCCAAGCAAATGAAGATGATGAAACAGAAAATTGCTAAAGCTAAGCTAAAACTAAGCTAACTTATCTCTACTTGTTCTTTTCGGCAGTATGTGATGATCTTGTTGAATGGAGGAGTTCCTATTGCATTTGCTGGCACTGAAGCTCCTGCTGCGTACGGTGAATTAATTTCCATTGGGGGTCTTGGACCTGGTGTGAATGGAAAACTCAGTTCAACCATTGCCGAGATTCTTCAGACAAAGCTGTCAATAGACAGCAACAGATTTTATATTAAGTTTTATGATTCTCCGGTAAGTCTTTATAAGAACAAAGAGGGAAATGACCTCTTTGTCTTCCCCCTACCCCAACCCTTCCTTGGGCCACTACAGGAGACCGACAAGTTGGTCTTAATTAGGATATGTGTAATGCACTATCCTTTGTCTTGAACAACTAAAAGAATCGTCTACTGCTTCCTATTATACGCCTGGACTCAGAACCAATTCTATCAACCCTGGCCAAGTTTAGACCTTGTTTGTGTTTTTTGCATGTATCGAGCCTATTGTATGTTGTGTAATAGTAAGGATCACTCTAGATAAGTTGAAGTAGCTGTAAAGTTTGTTCCTTAGATGAAATCTGTGGAGAAGAACTACTGAAAGTTAACCATCTTGAAAACAACTTTCACATTATTGTTAGATGATGTTGCATAAAACTTTTTGTAAGTAATGTCCTTCCTTTGATGACTCCCAAACAGCATTAGTTTCCTAAGATACTGTTTCAGCTGGAATTTGGTTGTTCACCATTTATGCAGTCCTGCTCAGAACTGACTGGTTAAAATGTCCTGTTTTGGATGCACCGATGTTCCTATTGTCCTATTGGAATTGGCTCTATTTCAATGGAATCTAATCATCCTAACATAATGAATAGTCATTGTGCTTATAACCTACTTTTTGGTTGCATTGTTTATGCTCAACTGGCACAAACTTGAGTTATTGCTGCATTTTCTGCTTAGATATTGCATTTTTCATTTCATACTTTTTTATGTGTGACCATGTTTACATCAATGTAAAGTTATGTTAGGGAAATATCTGAACCGGAATTCCTTTTCTTTGTGTGCAGCGCCAATACTTTGGGTTCAATGGCTCAACTTTTTGACGACCTTGCTTAAAAATAGCTGCTCTGGAATGGTAGAACAGCACATTTAAGCTGGCTTAAGACTCCATCTGCACTCGACTGTGAGTGTTTCATGGAAAAAGAAAACCTTTGTGACATGTTTAACGGTTATACTTTTGTACGTGATTGGGGGATTGTAGCTAGAAATTTAAAGTTTTAAGGCATGTTTCAGCATTAATAATTGCCCAGCATAGGACTAATTTTCCAATTTGTGTCTATTATCTTCTATAAATAGAAATATTTCTTAGTAGATTTTGTTATATTTTTAAAGTTATAGAAGTACAAACCTATCAGTTTATATATGTATAAATTGAATAAGTTGAAGAAAGAAAAAGAAAAATTGGCCTACAGACAATAAGCATAAAGTTGTGCATTCAATAAGCACCTGTAGACATCAACTTTAAATTTTTAGGATCTATTACTTGGACCTCCTGACAATCATTTTGAAGTAATTTTATTTATTTTATATATTTATGAATTGGCAGAAACCAATTGCCAGTTCTTCCCGACTACTGGTTGCAGTAGGAAACTGAACTTCCTTTATAATTAGTTCTTCTCTTTTGTTGTGTATTGCCTCCTTATGCGAGGGATCGTACTGATTTCTTGCTGTAGCTAACTAGCTATATCGAGTTCGTGACAGGCCATGTTTTCTATCAGCATCCTATCAATTAAAGAACTCTCCCAACAGTTCATTTTTCTCCACGTCAGTATCTTAGCGGCCATTGGCGGAAGATCTAAACTTGAAGAGGGAAGCTCCATAATCTCACTAGTAAATATATTAAATAGTGAAATTCGATGGCCTGTGTAAAGGCAAGCAACTCCATTTAACTCTGGAATAGTATTTTCATAACCAAGATAGGGCATACTTAATCGTTGAAGAAATGTTTTTTGCACAACACAAAAAAAGGGCAGCCCGGTGCACTAAGGTCCCGTTATGCGCGGGGTCGGGTCCGGGGAAGGGTCGGACCACAAGGGTTTATCGTACGCAGCCTTATAACCCTGCATTTCTGCAATAGGCTGTTTTCACGGCTCGAACCCGTGACCTCTTGCTCACATGGCAACAACTCTACCAGTTATGCCAAGGCTCCCCTACAAATACAAAATAGAAACGAATTCAGCATATAAGCAATCAGTTAACATATACTCATGTGTATGCCAGATTCAAGATTTACAATTAGTCAATGGGTTACTAGCTTCTTCCGAATCTTCCATCCCCAAGCTCAAAATTAATAATACTCTTGAGATAATATATTTTGAAAATAATGAATATGGTGCTTTTACACGTTAGAGATATGTTTCAATGAGAACAGTGGCACAACCAGGAATATGAATAAGGGGATTCATATTTTAAATTTAAACTTGTGCCCTAAAGCAAAATTTTAAACTCTCTTTCTAAACTAGTTCGCCTTTCCTTATGTCAAGAGGATTCTCCGGTTTATATACAACCAAAAAAGTTCCTCTTTGACCTATTCACGCATTATAATTTTAATTCCGGCACATTGAATGCCCTTGCGAAATGTTCATCTTATTAATTAAAAGTAGTATATGTATATATAGTTGTGTATGTATAAAGAGATGCACTCGTTGTCTTTAAATCTTGGATTTGCTCGTGTTGCAACGAGTCTGTATGGGTCAAAATCCATCTTTAGTCGAAATGGTATTAGTAAAACATTCCCGGGATGCCACGCGTCGAAGTAATCTAATTATCAGCGAAGGTCGCGGTCGAAGATCAGCAAGACTGAAGTCGAGGAGTTGTCATCGAGGCCGAAGTTGAGCACCTTTGACAGAGTTATAACGGCTAGTTTTAAGACAGGACACAAAAGAAAATATTCTAGTGGATATTCTCTGCACTTGTACTGTTAAGGTTTTTAGGAACATGTTCCCTATAAATAGATAGAAACACAATGATAGGGGACATGTGATATTCTTTTGTTAAAATACACTTTGACTTTAGAGAGAGAATAGGATTTCATTGCAAGCACACAAACATCACATTTTCACTAAGATCTTGTCCACACATTTTCACTAGATCCGAGAATAACTCAGATATTCAAAGAATTGTCCATCACTCATCATTGTCAGAAAGAACATTCACTGATTTCTTCCTTTCTTGGGTAACTAATTCATTCTATTTACTTAAATGACATTTATTGCTATTCATCAATATTTAATGCTACATTATTGCCTTTGATTTCTTGAGTATTGATTGTATGTTGCCGTTGCTACCAAAATATACCTACGTAGTATTTATTGTACTTTTGAGCACTCAACTTTGAGATATTATTGTTAGCTAAGATTAACCCTCATTTGTATAAATTTAATTAATTGAACCAAGATCTATATTTTTTGGTCAAATAATTTAGCGCCGTCTGTGGGGATTTCTTAGTTAAAATTTTAGTTCCTCTAGATCTACAATTGACACAAGTCACTAACGTCAAAAACCTCGAGATCTCCTTTCTTTGTGCATACAAAACCCTACATAGCAGGTAACCAAGGAGAAAGGATAATAATAATAACAAGTGACTTCCCAACCAACCTCATGAATGTCATCAATGAAAGCTGTGAAACAATATGTGAGGACACGATGCCCAACGTGTCCCCTAGGCGAGGGAGGTCGCCCCCCACTGCAGCATTACAAAACCCAGCGGAAAAGGGACCTCCACATCTGCAGAAGAAGGGAAGCCCCCAGCTGTGAAAAAACTCCTCGAAGCATGGCTGACCGACACGCTAGCGAGCGTCCTCAACAAACCCGCTCCAGGCATGACTGCAGAAACCGTATGAGCTTGCATGATACAACAAACAGATAAGCAGTGCAACGGACCAAACCCTCCAACGACAGGTATAGCTCACAATATTACTAACAGTACAGGTGACAGCGCCCTCGCTGCCATTGTAAAGAGGATGGAAGAAATGGAGAATGAAAACAAGGCACTTCGAGACCAGATGAAAGAACACCAAGAACGAGTTGACAAGATACCGGGTGCTCCTAAGCTGCTGCCAAAAAGGGACGTCGACAGGTTCGTAGAGAAGCCGTACAGCGATGATGCAATCCCGAATTCCATACCAAAGACCTTCAAAATACCGCCCTACCTTAGGATATACGACAGAACGACCGATCCTGAGGATCATGTGACCCATTACGTCATCGTCGTGAAAGGAAATGACTTCGCCAAGGAAAAAATGTCCTCCATTTTGCTGAAGAAGTTTGGCGAAACCTTTATGGGAGGGGCATTAACATGGTATTCACAGCTACTGGCCCGCTCCATAGAAACTTTCGAGGAAATGACCGATAAGTTTGTAACTGCCCATGCCGGAGCCAAGAAGGCCGACGCAAGAGTAAACAACATATTCTCTATTAAGCAGTCCTTGGGAGAGGGACTGAGGGACTTCCTCGCCCGGTTCAACAGAGTAAGTATGACTCTACCGAATGTATCCGAAGGGATGGAGGTCGTAACTTTCCAGAACAAGCTGAGTAGAGATGGTTCAAGAGCAACTAGAAAACTGTTGAGCCGATTGATGAAGTATCCTCTAACCACTTGGGATGAAATCCATAATGCTTACTGTGCTGAGGTCCGAGCAGACGAGGACGACCTCAATGGACCAACTCACCGGTTAACCTCGATACAAGCCGAATCCAGAAAAGAACGAAGAGACAACACCAGAAGAGATCGCCCAGTTTCGCGACCCAACAGGGAACGACACCAACCATACGTCAGGACGGCCGCATACCCCCCATGAAGAAGGTCCATCCCGGCCAAGGACGAGAACTGGCCGCAATTAAAGAGGTATGCCCCCCTTATTATCTGCTCAAAAATTTTGTGTGTCACCTACAGAAATAGTCTACGCTCTTGAGAAACTCAGAACAAAGGTGAAGTGGCCGCCGAAGATGAGATCAGACCCGAACACCATAAAATCTGGCGCCCTCTGTGAGTTTCACCAGGAACGTTGGCACAAAATAGAAGATTGCATTGCCTTCAGACAAGAAGTCGTAAACATGTTACGGCAAGGGCACCTCAAAGAGATGTTAAGCGATAATGGAAGAACCAACTTTGCCAGAGGATCTGAACATCAAGGCCCACCAAAGCCGCCATCGCCAACTCGTACTATCAATATGATCATCGGCGGCGACGCCTCTATCAATAGCGTGAAGTTCACCGCCACTCACAAGCTCAAGCGGTCTATTACCCACGAACGGTACAACAGACTCGAAAAAAGAGTCATCTTCGACGAGTCGGATGCCGACGGTTTGACTTTTCCTCATAATGATGCCCTCGTTATTACTTTATGCATTTTAGATACCGTTGTCAAATGCATCATGGTGGACGATGGAAGTGGCGCATGCATTATCCATCCTCGGGTCCTTTCCCAAATGAGACTCGAGGATAAGATAGTGTCGCGCTGCATCACGTTAACCGATTTTAATAATGCAGTTGAGCGGACATCCACGTAAATTACACTCCCCGTCTTAGCCGGCGGCGTGACTCTGGAGACAACATTCCACATCATGGACCAGGCCACTGCGTACAACGCTATAGTGGGACGACCATGGATACATCCCATGAAAGCGATCCCCCCCAGCCTATACCAAGTAATTAAATTCCCAACACCATGCGGAATATTCAGCATATGCGGGGAACATCGCACATCTCGGGAAATGCTACCTCACTGACTTGGACATCACGGCCACCCACCAAAAAAAGACAAAGAAAAAGAGGCATAGCAATCAACAAGGTCGAGGTCGAAGCAAAAAGAGACCGGAGACGTCATCATGGATCCCAACACGGTCGAGGTTTCAGGTTCGACCATAGAAGACCTCTGCCCCGTTCAATTGGACCTCAACGACCATAGCAAGAAGGCCTATATTGGCTGCAAACTCCGGGAACCAGGTAAATTCAGTCAATTCTTAATAGCTAAGAAAGATTTGTTTGCTTT
Organism: Nicotiana tabacum; assembly: GCF_000715075.1. NCBI lineage: Eukaryota > Viridiplantae > Streptophyta > Magnoliopsida > Solanales > Solanaceae > Nicotiana > Nicotiana tabacum. The sequence continues at coordinate 22,212,770 of NC_134088.1, read as the reverse complement.
CATCCATGTAGATATGCCGGGCATCCCAAAGGAATTTGCCACACACAAATTAAACGTCGACCTATTCCACCCCCAGTAAGACAGGTCAGGCATAAATTCAACTCTGCCATCAACGATGCAGTCCGTGAGGAGGTGGAAAAACTGTTAGAGAACGGCTCCATCAGGGAGTCAAAGTACCCCAAGTGGATCGCCAACGTAGTGATGGTCTAAAAGAAAAATAGGAAATGACGGATGAGCATGGATTTCACAGACTTGAACAAAGCATGTCCAAAGGATTCGTTCCCATTGCCCCATATCGACCAACCCATCGATGCAACAACCGGGCACGAACTATTGAGTTTCTTGGACGCTTACTCAGGCTATAACCAAATTCTTATGGAGGAAGAAGATCAGTAGAAGACCACGTTTCATCACCCACCAAGGAACGTATTGCTATAGGGTCATGTCGTTTGGACTGAAGAATGCAGGGGCTACTTATCAAAGATTGGTAACAAAGATGCTCAAAGACCAGCTCGGTAAGACCACAGAGGTATATACAGACGACGTGTTGGTCAAGTCCGAAAGGGCAGAGGATCACATCGATCATTTGAAAGAAACTTTAGACATACTCAGACGGTATGGAATGAAGCTAAACCCGGAGAAATGCGCGTTTGGCATAGCCTCAGGAAAGCTCTTGGGTTTTCTGGTGTCGAAGCGAGGGATCGAGGTCAATCTAGACCAAATCAAAGCTATCAAGGGGAGAATGAAATACTTAACCACCAAAAATCAAGTCCAAAGATTGACTGGTCGAATCGTCGCCCTATTAAGGTTCATCTCGCGGTCGTCAAATAGATGCCACAAATTTTTTGGCATACTCAAGAAAGACAACGGCCTCGAATGGACTCCCAAGTGCATCCAGGCTCTGCAAGAACTAAAAGCATATCTATCATCACCGCCCCTTCTTTTAAAACCCGAACCGGGGAAGCAACTCCTCATCTATCTAGTCGTCTCCGAGGTAGCGGTAAGCACAGTCTTGATTTGCGAAAATAAATGTACACAATCTCCCACCTTCTACATTAGCAAAACACTTGTCGACGCCGAGATAAGGTACCCGCACCTCGAAAAATTGGCTCTGGCCTTGGTCATAGCTTCACAAAAGCTTAGACCCTATTTCCAATGCTACCCCATCTCGGTCGTCACAACCTTTCCCCTGAGGAGCATTTTGCATAAACCCGAGCTATCGAGAAGGCTGGCTAAATGGCCATCAAGCTAAGCGAGCACGATATCACATACCAGCCGCGAACGATGATAAAGTCACAAGTGCTCGTCGACTTTGTCGCCGACTTCAGTGCAAAAATAATGCCTGAAGTCGAAAGGGAAGCCATCCAAGCTTCCCTCCAAACACAAGACCTCTAAATCCTATATACCGATGGCGCATCCAACGCATCAGGGTCCAGACTGGGACTCGTACTCGAGGTCCCTACAGACGAAGTAATTCGCCAGTCCATAAGGTGCCCGGATATGACTAACAATGAGGCCGTAATTGCAGGGTTGAGGCTAGCACTCAAGTATGGGGCGAAACGGTTGAAACTCCGCTGTGAAAACTCGTAGTCAACCAAGTCATAGGGACTTTCCAAATCAAGGAATAAAGGTTGCAAAAATACCATACCAAAATTTGCAAGCTATTGCCTGAGTTCGACGAATGCCAGCTCGATCAGATCCCACAAACACAAAATGCTGAAGCAGATGGCCTCACCAAACTGGCATCAGCTACCAAAAACATCACAACTGGAAATAAAAGCATAGTCCATCTCCTCAACTCATCACTAGATCAAATCGAGGTAAAAACCATAAACTTAACTTGGGACTGGCGCAATCATATTATCGCATATTTACAGGACAACACACTCCCAGGCAACAAAAAAGAAGTCAAGAAACTAAGAATGCAGACGGCCAGATACAGTCTCTTCCATAGCGACCTATACAAGAGGACCTATGGCGGTCCGAACCAAACCCGGTGCGTCCTCGAAAAAGTCCACGAAGGCCATTGCGGTACTCACTACGGCAATCGAGCACTAGTCAGATGCCTCATACGGGCGAGATATTATTGGCCCACCATGAAAAAGGATGCTGCAGACTTCATGAGGAAATGCGAACAATACCAAATGTACGCCCCAATGATTCACCAAGCAGGCGAACACCTCCACTTAGTCGCCTCCCTTTGGTCATTCATCAAATGGGGAATGGACATCGTGGGCCCCCTCCCAGCAGGGCGAGGTAATGTACGATTCCTTTTGATTTAACTAACTATTTCTCTAAATGGGTGGAAGAATGAGCATTCGCCCAAATATGGGAACATGAGGTAATCACCTTTATATGGAGAGACATCATCTGCCTATTTGGAATACCCAAGGAAATCAGCTGTGACAACGGACCCAGTTCACAGGAAAGAAAACCGCCAAGTTCTTTTAGAAATGGCATATCAAGAGGATACTCTCAACCCCATATCACCCAGCGGGTAACGGGCAAGTAGAATCCTCCAATAAGTTCATATTAAACATCATAAAGAAAAAGTTCGAAGACGCCAAGGGACTATAGCCATAAATACTACAAGAAGTATTATGGGCCTACCGAACGACTCTGAAGATGAGCACAGGAGAGACGCCCTACACTTTGGTCTATGGGATCGAGGAACTAATACCGGTCTAGGTTGGAGAACCCAGTCTAAGGTACTCCCACGAAAGCGACACGAGTAACGATGAGAGCAGAAGGCAAGAACTCGATAAAATTGAAGAACGAAGAGATATGGCGTACATAAGAATGGTCGCCCCAAAACAACAAACAAAAAGCTATTACAACAAAGAAAGCAAAGGTCCGACCGCTTAAAGTCGAGGACTACATATTGAAAACCAAAACTCAAGCGAGCAAAGACAATGGAAGGCAAGCTGGGAACCGGGGAAGGCAAGTTGGGAATGAATTGGGATGGTCCGTGTAAAATCACAAGCAAAGTGAACAAGGGTTCATTCCAACTAGAGACAATGGAAGGAAAGGTATTACCAAACAACTAGAACATCAGCACCTCAAATACTTCAAGTTTTGATAGAAAAAGCACCCCCTAAGTCGTACTCTTTTTCCCTCACTTGAGTTTTGTCCCATTTGGGTTTTTTCAAGGAGGTTTTTAATGAGGCGGTGAAGGGAACACTTCGAGTTGAAGTACGCGAGGGTTGGATCATTGTTATTAATTCATTGCCTCACTTCTCAATACTCTCCAAGTTAACCAATGAAGGGACTAAGTAGACTAGGACTGGGACTGGAACGCCAGCCAACAACCAAAATCTGTAATTTTCTCCAAGTACGTAACCAAAGCAACAATGTCAAAGCAATAAGAAACTTACGTTTATCAGGAAATTTTTCGTATTAAGTTTACGTTTGACCTCGCTCGAACAAACACCTACCGGCCCTCGGCCGCGATTTAATGAAAGGTTATGTTCGACTAAGCTTGAACAAACACCTACTGGCCCTCGACCGCGATTTAATGAAAGGTTATGTTCGACTAAGCTCGAACAAACACCTACCGGCCATTGGCCGGGATTTAATAAAATGTTATGTTCGACTAAGCTCGAACAAACACCTACTGGCCCTCGGTCATAATTTAACGAAAGGTTATGTTTGACTAAGCTCGAACAAACACCTACCGGTCATCGGCCACAATTTAACGAAAGGTTATGTTCGACAATGCTCGAACAAACATCTATTGGCCCTCGACCGCTATTTAACGAAAGGTCATGTTCGACTAAGCTCAAACATGACCCCTACCGGCGGCTGCGATTTAATGAAAGGTTATGTTTGACCTCGCTTGAACAAACACATATCGGTCATCGGCCACATCTCCACAAAGAAACACACGCGACCTATGAATATTCGGCTCCAAGGCAAAGACTAGCTAAAAGACAACAACAATAAGAAGGACAAAAGCAAAACGAGCAAATAATAGAAGCAAATAACATACAAGTATAAAAAACAAACCACATGAAGGAAAAAAGATGCAAGGAACAACTTTGATATTTCATACTTAAACTGTTTACAAAGGCTCGTGAAGACGCCAACAAAAATACACAAAAAAGTCAAGAAAAAAACCACCGGTCGCCGCCATCACGACCTTCATTGCTCTCGCCAACTTGGTCCTCAATGGCGTCGCCACCCTGACCATTGATACCCTCACCATCTCGATCCGCCTCTCCATCGCCACCTTCGCTCTTAGGATAAGCGGTATCGTACCAAGCATTCTCCTCAAGCCGATCTACACCCTCATCCCTCTCCTCCTCATAGGCCTCAGGCTTACTAGGATTATATCCACAAGTGACTCGAGCTTCACGAACCTTAACACGAACATCTTTGAGGGCAGCCTCAGAAACGAATGCCGCCGCATTCAAATCTCGAAAGGCATCTAACTGGGCCTCAGCATGAATCCATTCCTCCAATAACTCCCGAGGAATAATGGGAAAATTCGAAGTGCGGGAAGAAGACAGCTGTGCAAATAATTGGGCCTTCTCGGCCTCCAAACGGTCACTCGATCATGAAGAACGGAGTTATCTTTCTCCATCTCTCCTCTCCTCTCCTCAAGTCAATCTTTCTTAGCTCTCGTCGTTGATTGATCGTTCTCCCGCTTGGCTCGGAGAGTCCTATTTGACAACTCAAGCATCTCCTTTCTCCGAGCATCCGAACGAGAGGACTCTGCCTTTTCAAGCTCCTTTTACTTCTCGGCGATCTCACCACTAAAGGCCTCCAGCTGAAGTCGGCACTCTTCTAACTGCCCCGGAACTCGACCACTTGACCTTGAAGGTCGCTGCATTGGGACTCCACGCCCCTAGTGACCTCAAGCTCCTCTTCCCTACTCCTGAACATCCCATCGAGGTCGCTACATTTCTCGATGGCCTTCACCAACTCATCATCTTTCTCCTTCAACTCGTTTCGAAAGGCCTGCATATCGCTGCCTTCGCGGAATTGCCTGCGGAGATCTCGATACTTGCCACGATATTCAAAATACTTGTCTTTCAATTTCAAAAAGATCTCTTTACGCCTCTTCCCCCTCTGGGCGCTCTCGGTCTCCAAAATCACCGTTTGTAATCATAAAAAGGAAAGAGAATAAAGAAATCAGAACCAAAGATGCCCTAAAAAAATAAAAATAAAAAGAGAAGAGGTCGAAGCACAAACACTAACCCTAAGATCAAGACAACAATGTTCCTCGACAAAACACCATAATCTATCTCTTTAAGGGTCTTACCTTTTATCTTGGAACAAAGAGGGCTGAGGGTAGGGACTACGTCCTCGGTATTCTTCAACGGATCACGATCTATGGGGATCGTGATAGTCCTCGTAGACCCCTCCAACCTTATCTCAAGCTGGGTAAGCCCTTCCTCCATCATCCTCAGGTCGTCTGCATCAACGTCAGAACCTGATTCATCGCCCTCCTCAGCGATGCCTTTGCCCCTCTCATTGGTCGGTAAGGAGGTATCTGCAGCTGTTCGAGAGGTCGATGCCTCATCTCGCTGTGAAGTGTCAAGGACATCAGCAGTCGTCCCTTCAGTCTCCATCATCGCAGAAGGAAGAGACACATCCACATTGGCTCCCACCGACCTCGGAACTCAGTTCAATATCATCCCCCACAAGAATGGTCGTCGTCTCACGCAATGAAAAATCACCTTTCGTCACATCAACGGCCCGGGTGACTTTGTCACCAACCTCCATGGACTTCCTCTTTTGAGGCAATAGATCTTCATCACTAGGCAAATTTTCGTCATCCTCGTCCATGAGAGAATATAGAGGAGAAGCCGAAGTCTTCATGGTCGGAGAGGGAACAAATTCGAATGCAGTAATAGAGGTAACTGGTACAAAGGTAGGATCAGTCGCGGTAGAAACATGGGCAGAAACTGAGGACGCAGTAGCCTTCCTCTGTCGAAACCAGGGCGCGGAAGCTCTCGACCTCCTCGTAGCCCCCCTGACCGAAGCTAAGAAAAAATAGGAAAAGGGAAAATCAGCGAAGGAAAACAGAAAAAAAAAATTAAAACACTAATAGTAAAAAAAAAATTACTAGTCGAAGGGAGAGCGGGCCCAAACTTCTTGAAAAAACTTGGCCATTCACAAATCCCTACGATGTGAGGGAGGAGCCACTCGACCTAGTCAGAAATATGAGCGTCCAAAGGAGGAGGCGGGGTCTTAGCTGCAAAAGAAGAAGGCGAGAAGTCAAAATTCAGGACCAAACACGAGAAAGAGACCAAAGCACTTACAAGTATAGTTCCAAGCCTCGGGAAAGCCGTTGACATTGGTCACAACGTCCTCGGTTTTGACATAAAAGAAGTTGAACCAGAATTGACGACTGGCCTTGTCGTCCATTTCACCACCAGGCATTTTCCCCCTTGGTGGCAAAGGTTCAGCATCGCCCCCTATAAAAGCTAGGAGTGAACAAATGGATTAAATGTCGCAATGTCAATTCGACCCCAGCCAGCTCAGCAAACGTAGTGAGCATCTTTATGGCTTTGTAAGCGTACGGCGCGAGCTGAGCAGGGCAAACATTGTAGTGATGACAGAATTCCTCCGCTAGCGAAAAGAAGGGGAGAGAATAGCCGACTTGGAAGGGGTAGGCAGAGAGGGTGCAATACCCATGACGTGGACATGTATCGTATCCCCTCAGCCGGGATCAACTCGACATGATTGGAAAAGCTAAACTTGGCCTTAAGCTCCGCTAATTCCTTCACCATCATCACTGATCGAAAAACTTCAGGTGTGACCTTTGGTGATTTAGTGAAATCAAATCTGGAATCAGGGTTGCGTGGGATTATCTCCTCCACCGATGGGAAGTTTACATCCTCAACGGCGGCAGAAACACTCTCCTCATGGGAGGGAAACACCACTGCCAAGGGAGAAACACGACTCCCCTCGCCAACCTCAAAAGGTAGGTTAGACATGATTCAATGTAAAGAAGGAGAATAACAAGCAAGAGGGAATGAGGAACGATGTAAGTCGTTGAAACGGAGAGTAGAAAGGATTCTGCAGAGAAGATGAAGGAGAAGCTATTGCTTAAAGAGAAGGAAGGGTTTGGAAGATGTTTCAAAATCAATAAGCCTTCCCCTGTTTATAAGGTTTAAGAAGCATCAGAATCGAAATGGCGGGTCACGATTGGCACGGAGATCGAAATGACAGAGCTAATCAAGGGTCACACCTAAATCGATGCTACATCGGGAAACGGTGTCATTATGACACATGATGTCAAGATGTCACTTCTTCTCTTGGACCAGATAGCTCCAACAAACTTCCTGGCTCCAACAATGAACGACATTGTCCACTTACTGACCTTGTCCGGGGAACGACCTCGATAAGTGGAGGGACTAACTGTATGGGTCAAAATCCATCTTTAATTAAAATGGTATTAATAAAATATTCCTGGGATGCCACGCGTCGAAGTAATCTAATTATCAGCTAGGCCGCAATCAAAGACATCAAGACTAAAGTCGAGGAGTTGTCATCGAGGCCGAGGTCGAGCACCCTTGACAGAGTTATAACGGCTAGTTTTAAGACAAGACACAAAAGAGAATATTCTAGTGGATATTCTCTGCACTTGTACTGTTAGGGTTTTTAGGAAAATGTTCCCAATAAATAGATGGAGACACAATGATAGGGGACATGCGATATTCTTTTGTAAAAATACACTTTGACTTTAGAGAGAGAGAATCGAATTTCATTGTAAGCACATAAACATCACATTTTCACTAAGATTCTTGTCTACACTTTTCCACTAGATCCGAGAATAACTCAAATATTCAAAGGATTATCCATCACTCATCATTGTGAGAAAAAATATTTACTGATTTCATCCTTTCTTGGGTGACTCATTATTCTATTTACTTAAATGACATTTATTGCTATTCATCAATATTTAATACTATGTTATTGCCTTTGATTTCTTGAGTATTGATTGTATGCTGCCGCTGCTACCAAAATATACCTACATAGTATTTATTGCACTTTTGAGAACTCCAACTTTGAGATATTATTGTTAGTTAAGATTAACCCTCATTTGTATAAATTTAATTAGTTGAACCAAGATGGATATTTTTTGGCTAAACAGAGTCATCTTCTGCCTGTATCGATGCGTAAAAGAGGTCTATATCCATGGAATCCGTCGGAAGGATTCGATTGAGGAGTATGCAGCCAGATAGGCCCATGTGATTTCATGAATTCAGACTGGAGAATCATTGAGGACCAAGATTTTGATACACACTTAAATATGTCCAAAGCCTTATTGTGTAGACAATAGAACATTGAGACACAATTTGAGATGGAATTGCTTTACAAAATTTCTCAATCTTTTCCTTTTTTACGTGCATGGCCATGTGGTTCTCTTGAATCTGGTTTCAAGTATTCTAGCTATATTGAAGTTTTGTGTCTTCTCTTCGTATATAGGAAAAATTTACGTGACTTGGATTCTAGGAGAGTCTTTAGGGGTGGCGGCTTTACTTCTGGTGGAAAATTCATATGGAGTGGGAGATTTAACCTATTCTTTTTAAACTTTTTTTTAAAAGAAAAAGAAGGGTAAGACCGTAAGATTATAAGGAACGCGTTACTATTTTAAGAATCAAAGTCAATTCCAATAGACACAAAAGCAATAAAATAAAGAAGTTAAAGAATATTCCAAGTGCGTTGACATAAATATGTAGGACTCCCCTATGCTGGGATGAAGTAAGGGAGATACAGAGTCTTGGGCCAGAGATTGTACAAGAGACCTCTTCCTTCAGTCCGCTTGGTACATGGTTACCTTGAATTCTTAAGTTCATATTTTATACAATTACAATCAAACTCATTGGATATGGTCCTTTTCTCTTCTATTGTCAAGAGTTGTACGGGTGAGAAGGTGAGCTTTAAGTGTATACACATAGATAGGTCTCACTTACCGCATACATGCTATATGTGTAATGCTAACACCCTGATCTAAATATTCATTCCAGACTATTTACCTTATTTATGATCTTTTTACGGTCATCACGCTATTCTATAATTAAGTATGTTATTTATGCTAAATATTGCCCTTCATAGATCTCTATGATCTACCTCTGCGAACAGCCTTAGATTGACGTTCTGATAGCTGCTACCCATTGTAGAAATATATAGTCAGCCTACGCATTCGGTATTAACTACCTAAGGCACCAAAAACAATGGGAAAAAAGATGTCACACAAAAATAGACAATTGTTCAAGCCATTTAATTTGCAAATATGACCTTTCCCAAACTTGGCCAAGAACACCAATTTATAGTAAAAAAATTACAACAAGAAAAATCAAAATTTGTTGTAAATAATGGAGTATTGTATTGTGAATTTCCATGAATTTTGTTTGATCAGGTTTGGCAAGGATAGATTTTTAGAAGCAGAAAGTTAGAAGTATTTTTAAACACTTCTTGTCTTACTTGGTTTGAATAATTTGGGGAAAGTTTTGGAGGAAAATCATAATTTGGCTATAATATTAAATAGTTAAAGATGGGCACTTGGGCACCCCGAAATTAATCAAATTTTAGTCATCTTTTTAATTAGTATTTTATTTTAATAGAGACATTTTTATTTTACTAAAATAGTTTTAGCAGATTTAAATTTAAAGGAGATGACTTTTGAGTTTTAAAGGTACCTATTAGTGGTGTACAAAGAAAACCGATAAACAGCACTAAATCGATAATCCGAGTCAAACCGAAAAAAAAATCCGATTGTGATTTAGTTTGAATTGATTTGGTATTGAAAAAAAAACGACCATAATTGCTTTGATTTGGTTTTAACTAAAAATGGCCAAACGAAACCAAACCAACTCAATAGTATTTTTATATAATTTTTTAAAATATTTTATACATATAAATATTTATTGTAATATAATTTATAAATATTTCTTAAACTTTTTCACAGTTTTATCTTTTAACGTATTATTTCGAGTTTGGACTTAAAATTCTTGGTAAATAAATTTTATAGCCTATAAATGTAATAACTCAAAGAAAGTTCAAATCAATACTAATGTTAACAAAAGAAATTCAATTCAACACTAGGAATGATGATAGTGTTCGATATCTATTTCTTAGTTTTACATTGATTTATAATGAAAATGCATAATTGTTTATCTTTTTCTTCAGTACTTAGTTATGTAATTAATAGTACTTATTAGCTAGACTTATTTCGGAAAAGGGCCAAATATACCATTTACTATGAGAAAAGGTTTAAATATACCCGTTGTTATACTTTGGGTCCAAATATACCCTTGTCGTAATATTATTGGTTCAAATATACCCCTCTTTCGTTAAGTTTGTCCAATGTGGATATCCAATCCTATGTGACACTGACATTTAATGAAGTGGATTCCACGTGGCATGCCACCTCACCCCCCTAACCCATTTTACTCCTCCCTTCTATTTTTTTTCACCACTAAAATTTTCTTCCCCTCCACCATCAAATTTTAGTCCCCTCCACTAAAACATCCCAATCTTGTTCAATACTTCATATTCTTCCCCTTCAGAAACATACTCCTAAAAAAACAAGTTCAACTAGTGCATATAAAGATAATAGAAGTCATCCAATAGAAGAATATTTCGCATACTGATAAACACATTATTATAATGTGAAAACATTCCTCTTTGACTTAAAGAAAGGACTATTTGTACCTTCTTCAAAGCCTTGAGAACAAGCAATATGTAATCTGTAACGACCTGATCGATCATTTTGAGAATTAGCATTCCGTTCGGTGGCTTAAGGTCTTGAGCAGCATCGTATTATGTATTATGACTTGTGTGTATGGTCGAGTTCGGATTTCAGATGATTTGAGATTGAGTTGGAAGAAGGATTCTTGCTTTAGAAGTTTAAGCGGTAAGAGTTGGCCGGAGTTTGACTTTTGTGTAGACGACCCCGGAATGATATTTTGATGATTCCAATAGCTTCGTATGGTTATTTTGGACTCAGGCACATGTCCGGATTTGGATTTGGATTTGGAGGTCACAGGTTAATTTGATGCATTTTGGCGAAAATTGGAAAGTTGAAGGTTTGAAAGGTTAAGAGGTTTGACCGAGAGTTGACTTTGTGGATATCGGGCTCGAATTTTTGATTCCGAGAGTTGGAATAGCTTCGTTATGTTATTTGGGACTTGCATGCAAAATTTGACGTCATTCCAGGTTGATTTGATATGATTCGACGCAAATTATAGAAGTTGAAAGTTCAAAAGTTCATTTAGTTCGATTTGAGGCGCGATTTGAATCACCTCATTAATTGATTCACTTGCATTGTTAGATTGTTAGTGGCTTTATCATCTTATATAAATTTCTCTTCCACCTAATTTATGAACTTATACATAAGTTCTTCTAAACTACCATTCTCCTCTTGAGGTGATTGTCTCACTTCGCTTTCATTCCAGTCATAATAAGGGTATTCATCCAACTAGAGTCATAATTGTACCCATATGAATCATCATACCTGTACGGACTAGAGACAAAGTAAGAGTATTCAAAAGATGAACCATAGGAAGAATACTTACCTACTTGACAATCAACCCATAGATAATTTCCACCGCATTTAAAATACGTGGCACACCACTGATAATATTCAGCTGGTAACTCTTCAACCATTTTCTTAAGCTGGTTGTACTCCATCTTCACATCATTTAGAGTTCAGTATCAAATAGATGTTCTTCAATATTTCTTCAACAAAAGAGATCTTGAAGAGAAGTTAACATAACAAAACTAAAAATAAAAAAAATTAAAAAAATAAAAAGCTAATTCCTGAATTAAAACTGCAAAGTATTTCAAACACTATTGATTGCTAATCCTCGGCAAAGACGCCAAAATTTAACGAGCGCAAAACACACACTTAAATTGTGCTCGCTAGCCAAAGATAATATAGTATAATATCGTATCCACATGGATTGGAGTTAAACAGTATTATCATAGTTTGTAGCTATATTGCTATCCAATATGATCAATAATTTAGATTTATGTGGTTAATACTAAAATTAATTAAGAATCTAGAGCTAATTGACTAATGACAATCGAAGCAAGGTCTAAGCAAAGGAAGATATCAATGGGAGAAAATGGGGTTTTGATAGGATAGGTGCAAGATAAATGTCTGGGATTTAACTCTAGATAATTCACTTCTAATATTCAAGTGAGTCTCTCGAATTTACTTAATTATCAGTATAATTGCTTAGTAGAAACTCTTCTCTCGATTAAGTCTCAACCTCTCAATATGAACCAATTTAAGCACTGTATGCAAGAATTCGTAGTGGATCGGTCTTTAGGAAAACCTCTTTCGATTATTTTCCTAACTAGGTTTAATCAATAATTCAACTAGGCTCTTTCGATTACTTAGAAGAATCTATGAACTTAACCAACAATATAATGCAAAGATATCACAAGTTATGTCTCTTTCGATTACAAGAACGAGTGAATATAGATGCAACAATTAAATCTGCCAAAAACGATTCAACTACATAAAAATAGAGTTATAATCCACAAACAATCATCAATATACCAAATCCATTAAAACCCAAAAGGATCTACTTCATGGACATGGAGAAGTTCTTCACAAATATAATTAAAGTATAGAAAAACATAGATTTAATCCAAACTCGGACCTTGAGTGAGGAAGGAATGATAAAATCCTTGTGCTTGTGTTCTTCCAACTCCTCCTTAGCCTCCTTAGGTCGAAAATCTGTCAAACATTCATCTAAAATGGTGTTATGTTGTATTTAAGCAGCCCCCAAAACAAACCCCAGACAAAACTACCCTTTTTAGCGGAATTGGGAAGTCACTCTAATATTTTTGGGCTACCGCGCCACATGTCGCGTTGCCCCATGCAGCGCGCTTGTGAAGAATTCCATAACGATTTAAAAATCAATTTCTGGGCATAATATGTACTGTCGCGGTGCCCCATACGGCACGACTATGCTATTTTCTTCGAGTAACTTTGTTTCTCCAAATTTTGATATCTGAACGTGGTCCTCAACCCCCGAACCCGATCCCGATTTAATCCCCTAGGCTTCTACTCAGACTTCAAAGCTCCAATTAGCTCGAATTTGCTCTGCAACATCTAAATAACTCGGAATCACTCCTACAAGGCATAAAATACACAATAAGTGCAAAACACTACTAAATAAAGCTCAACATAAGTAAAGTGCAGTGAATTAGAGTACAATAAGCGACTAAAACACGAGTTTCTAGCCTACCATCAACACCCAACACTTAAACCATTGCTCATCCTCGAGCAATCAAACTACACTTCACTTAGACACGACCTTTTTAAACAACTCTCCTAACTCATCATACCAAGAATAATAGAACAGATTAAGCACAATACCGTAACATCCTCGCCTCAAGAGTTGACTCAACAACACCACGCATTTTTTACAACCTGCTCACTTACTCTTACACATAGGTTAATAACATTACCTTTCCTTCATGAATCAAGTGCCCTCACACAACAATAGAGAGTAGTTTCACATACAATAAAATTCAAGAATACATAGGAACTCAAGATAGAAAGAATTAACTCACTCTCATAAATAAAATTCATGCACCACAAAGAATGTATCATAAGCTTGCACGTAGTGTACTACTATACTAATTGAGCTTATTCAGTCAAGGATCAAGTAGGACTTTATTTGGTTGTAATGTAGGCTGCGGGACGGGTAGGATATATTGACTACACCTCCCTAAGCACTTTAATACATACAATTGGATATTCAAAATCCCACACTTTTGTCAAACCATAACTCCACCCTTACATCAATATATGCCAACTGCCCACTTCTTTAAGCACACATACATCAAAAGTTACCACTATCAATGAATATTTGCACAGCAATGAAACTATATTTTTTCAATTCACGTGGCTCTTATTTTTCTTTTCAAAACAGTGCACCTTTCTCCTTATTTAATTAGTTCCACTCAAAAACCAACCAACACCCTACACTTTAGCTTTTACAAAGTTCATAACAATTTCAAGTGCTCGCGAGAGGTAAAATGGGTAATGCTTGTAATGTGGTTGCCAAAAAAATAAGATTACAGGCTCAAAGGGGTTAACTAAGATACATAACAATTAGGTGGGTAAAACATATAACTGGTTTAACAAAGAAATGCCTATATCACTTCCAAGACTAAATAAAACTACTATTTCGCTTTGCAAACACACGGGACAAGTTCTAGACATCAAATATAATGCACAGAATACACGAAACCTCACACACACATGGCACATAACTCACTCAGGATCTGACTCATCGAGACACTCTAGTCAAAATAGTTAAGCAAAGTTAAGATCATACAATTTAAGGTACTTATACAAGAGTTAAAAACTGAGCCTAAGCGTCACAACTAAAGCACTTACTATTCTCAAGGTATAATACAATCAGGAGATATTGCTTTCATTTTAAATCACAGCACAAGGTTTCCTACTCCTAAAAAAAACTAACTACACCCGATTCAAACAAAACTCTTGGAAAAGAACCGCACCGCAAAGAAAAACCAAAGGGAAATTATTATACTACCTAAAGAAAATAAATTTTTTTTCTTCGACTTAATCCTTCAAGAAACCTGTCGAATGACATCCATCATCGGGAAAAATTAAAATTTTTTAAATTTTTAATCAAATGAATTACAAAAACACACACAAGAAACGAAAACAAACAGTTATTTATCTATTTATATCCACACCCCGCATTTTAAATTGTGGCATGTCCCCATGACACACAAATTAAAAGCAAGAGGTGAAGAAAACTCCCCAAGACTTTTTCCGTTTCCGAGAACTTATGAACTCCACCCCTAATTCTGAATTCATTTTTCATTTTTGCTCCTCGAGATTCTTTATGGAGCTCATCAGGCCAAAGTCCTTTAAGGATATTTGTAAGACCCGCTCTTTTCTTTCTTTATTGGCCTCATTTTAAGTGGTGGATTATTCTTGTAGAATTATCCTCAACTTGTTTCTACATTCATTCACAAGATCAATCCCTGCATATTCCTATAAATACCAAAAAATAAAATTCACATGATCAAGGTTAGAATAAGAAAATGAAGAAGAAAGGTCATGTGAATATTCCTGTGGTATGTCCAAGACCAATGCTTCTTCATTCTCGTTTACTAAAAATTGCGATCGTGGATAGGTGGATAGGGGTTTGAACTCTTCTTATATTACTTCACAATCAATCAATGCCTCATTTTTAATCATTTCAGTTCAAACAGAGTCCTCTTGCAGAGTGAAAAACTCTCTTTGTAGATGTTCATCATCTTGGGTAGGCTCATTTTCACACGATATCTCTTCCATATATTCACCATCACAATGCAACGAGCTAAGTCTATTTACTAATTGATTCACTTGCATTGTTAGGTCGTTAGTGGCTTCATCATCTTGTATAAATGTCCTTTCCACCTTATTTATGAACTTATACATAAGCTCTTCTAAACTACCATTCTCCTCTTGAGGTTATTGTCTCACTTCGCTTTCATTCCAGTCATAATAAGGGTATTTATCCAACCATAGTCATAATTGTACCCATATGAATCCTCATACCTGTACGGACTAGAGACAAAGTAAGAGTGTTCAAAAGATGAACCATAGTAAGAATACCTACCTACTTGACAATCAACTCATAGATGATTTCCACTGTATTTAAAACACGTGGCACACCGCTGATAATATTCAAACACTATTGATTGCCAATCTCCGGCAACGACGCCAAACTTTGACGAGCGCAAAACACACACTTAAATTGTGCTCGCTAGCCAAAGATAGTATAGTATAATATCGTATCCACATGGATTGGAATTAAACAGTATTATCGTAGTTTATAGCTAGATTGCTATCTAAGATGATCAACAATTTAGATTTACGTGGTTAATACTAAAATTAATTAAGAATCTAGAGCTAATTAACTAATGACAATCGAATCAAGGTCTAAGCAAAGGAATATATCAATAGGAAAAAATAGGGTTTTGGATAGGTGCAAGATAATTGTCTGAGATTTAACTCTAGATAATTCACTTCTAATGTTCAAGTGAGTCTCTCGAATTCACTTAATTATCAGTACAATTGTTTAGTATAAACTCCTCTCTTGATTAAGTCTCAACCTCTCAATATGAACCAATTTAAGCACTATATGCAAGAATTAGTAGGCTTTTTCGATTACTTAGAAGAATCTATGAAGTCAACCAACAATATAATGCAAAGATATCACAAGTTATATCTCTTTCGATTAAAAGAACAAGTGAATATAGATGCAACACGTAAATATTCCAAAAACGATTCAACTACATAAAAATAGAGTTATAATTCACAAACAATCATCAATACACTAAATCCATCAAAACCCAAAAGGATCTACTTCATAGACATGGAGAAGTTCTTCACAAATGTAATTAAAGTATAGGAAAACATAGATTCAATCCAAAACCAGATCTTGAGTGAGGAAGGAATGATGAAATCCTTGTGCTTGTGTTCTTCCAACTCCTCCTTAGCCTCCTTAGGTCGAAAATCTATCAAACATTCATCTAAAATGGTGTTTTGGTGTATTTAAGCCGCCCCCAAAACAAACCCCGGACGAAACTACCCTTTTTAGCGGAATTGGGAAGTCACTCAAACATTTTTGGGCTACCGCATCGCCCCATGCAACGCGCTTGTGGAGAATTCCAAAACGATTTAAAAATCAATTTTTGGGCATAATATGTACTATCGCGGCGCCCCATGCGTCACGGTTGTGCTATTTTCTTCGAGTAACTTTGTTTCTCCAAATTTTGACATCCGAACATGGTCCTTGACCCTCGAACGCGATCCCGGTTTAATCCCTTGGGCTTCTACTCAGACTTCAATGCTCCAATTAGTTGGAATTTGCTCCGAAATATCTAAATAACTCGGAATCACTCCTACACGGCATAAAATACACAATAAGTGCAAAACACTACTAATTAAAGCTCAACATAAGTAAAGTGCAGTGAATTAGAGTGCAATAAGCGACTAAAACACGAGTTTCTAGCCTACCATCAAGTTGTTATCACTTTGTGTCAATATGTGATTTATTTTATTGTGGAGCTACTTTTAGTTGAAATTGTCATCACATGATATCCTTTGTTTCGGGGTTGCTCTTATGCATTTAGACGTAGTACTAGTTCGTGTAATCTCTTTCACTGTTTGCCTAATTCATACACTAGAGTTCGAAGTTTGCCATTCCATGGAAGTACTATTACTATCGAGGTTATCCTTAAATAATTATTCGGAATTAAAGTTATCGAGAGTCATTAAAATATTCTAATATAAGGTGTGCTTAAAAAGGAGTGTTGTTCCTTGTTGAGTTACTTTTTTATTTATTTTGTTATTATTAAGATTCTATATACGTTGTGTTGAGTCGTGGGGCTAGTTGTTACGAAAATATTGATATTGTTGAATCTTGGGAAAGGTTGTGACCTACGAGCACTTGTGATACGAGTTGATATGTTGTGTTGTTGTGATGATAGAACATGTGATTTGTTGTGTGGTTTGGTTGTTGTTATGCGGAGTATAAGGGTGGTATTTCACCGTTGTGTTATGCAGACTATAAGGGTGGCATTTTACCGTTGTTGTTATGCGGGGCATAAGGGTGGCATCTCACTGTTATTGATTGTGAGGAGCGATACGGGTGGCTATTGTGTTATTATCCTAGCGGAGCGATAAGGGTGGCTATTATGCAGGGTGACGCAAGTGGCTAATGATATTGTCAGGGTGGCTATTATATAGAGTGATACATGTGGCTATAGGAGAGATAAGGATGGCTAATGATAATGTCAGGGCGGAGTGATACGGGTGGCTATCGGAGAGATAAAGGTGACAATGTTAGGGATGATATGTGATGATCGGATACATTATGTTGGTGATTTTCGTGTGATAGTGTGCTTTCCCTTGTGTTTGTCATACACCTTGCGTGACTTGATGTGTTGTTTCGATGAGTTATTCGATGTCTTTGATATTACTTGTTGACTTAGGCTGCAATAGTACACTCGCACAAATATACACTATAGCATGCCACTTATACTAGCCCAGGAGTATGAAACTTGACATTATCGATCATGCCCATGTATTCTTGTATTATCTGTTTCCATATTGATATTGAGCATGTGACCATGTCAGGCTGATTATGATTGGGAGCTTGTGACCATACCAGGCGAATTGAGATTGTGAATGTGTGACCATGCCGGACGGATTGTGATTGTGAGCTTGTGATCATACCGGGCGGATTGTGATTGTGAGCCTGTGGCCATATCGAGCGGATTGTAAGTGTGAGCCTGTGACCATGTCGGGCGGATTGAAATTTTGGCACGTGAGTTGTCCGTGTGGTTGTAATGCGAGATGTGGGCACGAGGTGCCGTGAGTATATGATGGTGGGTTGAGACCCGTGACTTGTGACTATGAGATGAAGTACCACGAAGTGATTTGGTTGTGAAACTTGTGTTAGAACGGCTTGATTAATTGATTGTCCTTTGTGTTTCCTTATTTGGTTTTAATGATATTTCACAGTGTTCTTATTGCTTTACGGTTTATATCACTTGTTGGTTCTTGTTGCCATTTACTGATTTTCGTTTTCCATTACTAGTTTTGTACTCCTATACTACACAGGTTAGTCTTGATACTTACTAGGTACTGACCGTGGTATATTCATACTACACTTATGCATATTTTTGTGCAGATCCAGATACTCCAGAGTCTGTTGATTGTTAGATAGCGGATCAGATATTACTGCGGAGACTTCAAGGTATACCTGCCATCACGTTCGTAGGCCTCAGAGTCACCTTCGGAAGTTATTTTTGTTTAGTTTATTTTTATTCTGGAACAGATGTACTTAGAGATTTTCTAGTGAATTCAGTAGAGCTTATGACTTGTACTACCAGTTTTGAGATTGTTGGCTTGTATAGAAATTTCTGTTTCATATTTAATAGTTGTTGGTTGAATTTTTTTATTTATTTAGTAAGTGTTAGGCTTACCTAGTCTTAAAGACTAGGTGCTATCACGATATCCTACAGAGAAAAACTGGGGTCGTGTCAAGTTGGTATCAGAGCTCTAGGTTCATAGGTGCTACGAGTCATAAGCGAGTTTAGTAGAGTCTTACGGATCGGTACGGAGATATCTGTGCTTATCTTCGAGAGGCTACAGAGCTATTAGGAAAAATGTCCACTTCTTTCATTCATATCGTGCAGATTTGTTGATTTCTAAGGTTGAGCCATTGTATCTCTATTCTATCACAGATGGTGAGGGCACTACTGGATCAACTGAGTAGACACATGCACCCCTGCTAAAGATGCGAGAGGCCAGGGCCGAGGTAGAGGCCGAGGAGGGGCACACGCTGCAGCTAGAGCACCTATCAAAGCAGCAATTGAGGAGCCGCAGTTGCTCCGATTGGGGGACATGCACCGGAGGCACCTGTTGTTACCCCGGACTTCAGGAGACTTTAGCGCGGTTCCTGAGCATGTTTGGTACATTGGCTCAGGCGGGATTGATCTCTGTTGCACCATCTACTTTGCAGATTGGGGGAGAAGCTCAGACTCCCACCACCCGTACTCCATAGCAGCGGGCTCCCATTAGTCAAGTTCCGGGTGTGGCGCCGGTATAACCTGTTATTCCGGTTTAGCCTGAGATCAGGCCAGGGGCATCAGAGGAGGAGCAGCTTAGACTTGCGAGGTTCAAGAAGTATCACCCTCCTACTTTCATTGGTTTGGATTCAGAGGATGCACATGGTTTTCTAAAGGATTGCCACCGTATTCTCTGCACCATGGGTATTGTGGAGGCGAGTGGGATTGCTTTTACTATATTCCAGCTGTCAGGAGTAGCGTATTAGTGGTGGAGGGTTTACGAGGAGGGTAGCCCAGCCGATGCAACTTCACTTTCATGGACTCAGTTTTCAGAGATATTCTTGATAGAGTTTGTTCCCTAGACCCTTCGGGATGCATATCGTGCAGAGTTTGAGCAACTGCATCAGGGCACCATGATGGTGTCAGAGTATGCCATCATATTCAGTGAGTTATCTCGCCATGCACCTACTTTGGCTCCTACAGTCAGAGAGCGAGTTCGCAGATTCATTAAGGGGCTCAGTTATGATCTTAGATTCTACATGGCTCGGGAGTTGCAGACTAATACTCCATTTCAGCAGGTGGTGGAGTTTGACAGGATGTTAAAGCATATTCAGGGCGAGGAGAGAGAGGCTAAGGAAACCAAGCGGTCTCGAGGTTCTGGACGGTTCAATGGATTCTACTCTTCAGCTATGACCCATCATGGCGGAGGCTCGGGCAGTCGGCCAGCTCAGTCTACACTCCAGACTACTCGTAGTGCTCTAGTTAGTCAGGGTACTCATGTGGGGCAGTCATCTTTTAGTGCATCACCAACATGAGGTTCCTACAGCCGGTATTCTAGTTATCCGGCACAGACTCGGTACGAGCATCCACTCTCGTAGAGGGGTTGTTATGAGTGTGGTGATACTAGGCATATTATGAGAGATTGTCCTAGACTCGGGAAGGGCGGATTTCATCATAGCACTCAGGTTACGAGCTCCATTCCAGTTGTTACTCCACCTACACAACTAGTTAAGGGTGGAGGACATGCGGGTAGAGGGCGCCCTAGAAGGGGAGGCCCGACCCGTTGATATGCTTTCTATGATAGGGTTGAGGCCGCTGCATCAGATGGTGTCTTTATATGTATGGTTTCGATTATGGAGGAGCATCATTCTTATCTTGATTTGATTCTGCTTATCGGGGTGAGTCATCTTATCTTTCTTCACATATGGGTGAGTTTCGTGATTTTGTACTCTGATTATGTGTTTACCCTGATGGTAGATTCTGTAGTGATAGCCCGTGTCTATCATTTTGTTTTGTTCAATATTGAGAGCTATGATGCTAGAAATGACCTTCTTTACTCATTACGGTAGGTTCTAGTATGATTTCTAAATGGTTTGATTATGATTTGTGATTTAGATGCTATACCGGTGTGGGGAGTTTGTTACATGTTGTGATTTTGTTTCGCGGAATTGAATTAGTGGAAGGGTTCAGTTGGTATGATGTGTATTTTACTTGTGATTCATAGCTCAAGGTGAGATCCTCGCGTTTTCATGTGATTTGATATGTTTGAACCGGGCAACGTGCCGCGGTGGGGTTATATTAAGACGAGATCCTTATGGTTAGTTCATATGTTTTGATTTTCCCTTATAGAATTGATTCGTAGTATGGTAATGATATGGAGTTGTGCCTGACGGGCTTGTTTGGTAGTTCTCTCATGTGTTTCTCTTTGTATATTCAGTCACATTCGCGTTGTGCTTATTGGGTTTTAGCTTGTGAGATGTGTGCCCAAGTGGCATTAAATGTGACTTGTTGATTTGAGTGAATGGCTATGGGATCTTTATTCTTCTTGCATCGTTGTCAGTGTTGTGAGGGTTTGGAATAGGGTTCTATCTGGTATGAAGTTAATTGCCTGTGCTGGAGTTGATTATGTGCAGCTATTATGGCCAGAGTTATTGTTATGGGCATATGTGTGATGTGTCATGTCTTGTGTTTGTACCTCGTGGGTGTAGGCATGTGTTGTTGCAGCTGGTTGAGGCTGATACCGTGTGTCGATGTTGGAATCAGGTCTTTGGGAAATGATCGAATGGTGAAAATTTTGGTTCTAATGCTTATTGGTGTGGGTTGGAGGAGAAATGTTTTGTTGAATGGTGTTTTCGATGTATGTGGATTGGGGTGACGTGGGATCACCCGCAAGTATATGTATGGTAAGTTCATTAAGTGATTTGATGACTTCAGAATGGTTGTTGGCACGCTCGAGGATGAACGTTTATTTAAGAGGGGGGATGTAACGACCCGATCGATCATTTTGAGAATTAGCATTTCGTTCGGTGGCTTAAGGTCTCGAGCAGATTCATATTATGTATTATGACTTGCGTGTGTGGTCGAGTTCGGATTTCGGATGATTTGAGATTGAGTTGGAAGAAGGATTCTTGCTTTAGAAACTTAAGCGGTAAGAGTTCACCGGAGTTTGACTTTTGTGTAGATGACTCCGGAATGGTGTTTTGATGATTCCAATAGATTTGTATGATGATTTTGTACTCAGGCGTATGTCTGAATTTGGATTTGGAGGTTCATAGGTTAATTTGATGTATTTTGGCAAAAATTGGAAAGTTGAGGGTTTAGAAGGTTGAGAGGTTTGACCGAGAGTTGCCTTTGTGGATATCTGGTTCGGATTTACGATTATGAGAGTTGGAATAGCTCGGTTATGTCATTTGGGACTTACATGTAAAATTTGATATCATTCCGGCTTGATTTGATATGATTTGGCGCAAGTTGTAGAAGTTGAAAGTTCATAAGTTCATAAAGTTCGATTTGAGGCATGATTCGTGGTTTTGATGTTGTTTGATGTGATTTGAGGCCTTGAGGGAATCCGCATTGTGTTATGGAACTTGTTGGTATGATCGGACGGGGTCTCAGGTCCCCCAGGTGCGTTTCAGATGGGCTACGAGCCATTTTCTCATGTTTTGGATTGCTGATTTGATATCTAGTGTTCCCTTATATGTGATCGCAAGGTTCAAGCCGCATTTGCGTAGCATGTTCTTGTGGCTGGCAGATTTTCTTCTTCGTGTTCACAGTGAAGAGGTCGTGATCACATGCCTTTGGGAAGCTACCTCATCGCGTTCGCGTATTGTGAACGTGATTGCGTTGTGAGTGACATGCCATGAGTGTTAGCCTTCACGTTCGCGGAGTGTTATCGTTTCCGCGTAGCTTTATGGCTTTAGTGCATCGCATTCACATCTCCCTTTTCGCATTCGCGTAGCACATCCTTGGAAGCTGATGATTTTCTTCTTCGCGATCGCATATGAATTTCTGCGATCGCGATGCATGTTACGTGTGCAGAAATATAAAGAACTCCATTTCGAGGTTTTGACCATTTTTATCATATCTTGAGTTGTAGACCTCAGATTTGAGCGATTTTTGAGGGGTTCTTCACGTGTTGGATTGGGAAAAGTGTTCTTTACCCGGATATAATTTTATTTCATGATTTTATCTTTATTTTTGTCATTAAATTAGTGGTTTGAGTTGGTGGAAAATGGGAATTTTGTGAAAACTTTCAAAAAATGTAAAATTATGATTTGGAGGATGAATTGATGTCGGAATTGGATAAATTTGGTATGGTTGGACCCGTATTAGAATGGGTATTCGAATTTTATGAATTTTATCGGGTTTTGAGGTGCGGGCCCGGGGTTGACTTTTTAGTTTTCATTAAAGACTAAAGCTTTATTATCTGGAAATGTTTCCTATGGTTTTTATTTATGATGTTAAGTTATTTTGGCTAGATTTGAGCCGTCCGTATGTTGTTTCACACGAGAAGGTTATTTTAGAGTATCGGTCTAGCTTTTTTGAGGTAAGTACGTGCATAACTTTGTGGGGGAACTACCCCTTAGGACTTGAGTTGTTTGTGCTATTTGTGTCATGTGAAAGCCGTGTACGCGAGGTGACAAGTATGCACTCGGGCTTATATGTGAAAATTGACTGGTCTAGACCCTTAGGCATCTTTTATGCACTTATTTGGAATTGTTAGCACATGTTATATCTCTTATTTGTCATGTCTACTATCATATATTTTATTTGAAATTGTCGTTACATATCACATTCTTTACTTTTCGAGTTTACTCTTATATGCTTTATTGGGAGTTGTTATCACTTTGTGTCATTATGTGATTTCTTTTATTGTGGAGCTACTCTTAGTTGAAATTGTCGTCACATGATAACCTTTTGTTGTCGGGTTGCTCTCATGCATTTAGACGTATTACTAGTTCATGTCATCTCTTTCACTATTAGCCTAATTCATACACTAGAGTCCGAAGTTTGCTATTCCATGGAAGTACTATTACTATCGAGGTTATCCTTAACAATTAATTGAAATTGAAGTTATCGAGAGTTATTAATCTATTCTAATCGAAGTTATGCTTAAAAAGGGGTGTTGTGCCTTGTTGAGTTACTTTTCCGTTCATTTTGTTGTTATTAAGATTCTATATATGATGTGTTGAGCTGCGGGCTATTTGTTGTGAAAATATTGACATTGTTGAATATTTGGAAAAGTTGTGGCCTACGGGCACTTATGATATGAGTTGATATGTTTTGTTGTTGTGATGATAACACATGTGATTTGTTGTGTGGTTTGATTATTGTTATGCGAAGTATAAGGGTGGCATTTCACCGTTGTGTTATGTGGAGTATAAGGGTGGTATTTCACCATTGTTGTTATGCAAGGCATAAGAGTGGCATCTCATTGTTGTTGAATGTACGGAGTGATAAGGTTGGCTATTGTGTTATTGTTCGAGAGGAGCGATAAGGGTGGCTATTAT
Source organism: Nicotiana tabacum (assembly GCF_000715075.1). Classification (NCBI taxonomy): domain Eukaryota; kingdom Viridiplantae; phylum Streptophyta; class Magnoliopsida; order Solanales; family Solanaceae; genus Nicotiana; species Nicotiana tabacum. The sequence goes on along the minus strand of NC_134088.1, from coordinate 22,188,402 downwards.
ATGGAGTGATACATATGGCTATATGAGAGATAAGGGTGGCTAATGATAATGTCAAGGCGGAGTGATACGGGTGGCTATCAGAGAGATAAGGGTGGTAATGTCAGGGATGATGTGTGATGGTTGGAGACATTGTATTGGTGATTTTCGTGTGTTGATGTGCTTTTTCTTGTGTTTGTCATATACCTTGTGTGACTTGCTTTGTTGGCTCGATGAGCTATTCGATGTCTTTGATATTACTTGTTGACTTGGACTGCAGTAGTACACTCGCACAAACATACATCGTAGCATACCACTTATACTAGCTCAGGAGTATGAAACTTGATATTTATCGATCATGCCCATGTATTATTGTATTATCTGTTTTCATGTTGATATTGAGCATGTGACCATGTCGGACGGATTATGATTGGGAGCATGTGACCATACCAGGGCAGATTGAGATTGTGAGCATGTGACCATGTCGGGCTGATTGTGATTGTGAGCCCGTGATCATAGCGGGCAGATTGTGATTGTGATCTTGTGACCATGCCGGGCGGATTGTGAATGCGAGCCTGTGACCAATACGGGCGGATTGATATTTTAGCATGTGAGTTATCCGTGCAGTTGTGATGTAAGATGTGGGCACGAGGTGCTGTGAGTATATGATGATGGGTTGAGACCCGTGACTTGTGACTATGAGATGAAGTACCACGGGGTGATTTCGTTGTGAAACTTGTGTTAGAACGACTTGATAATTTATTGTCCTTTGTGTTTCCTTATATGGTTTAAATGATACTTCACGGTGTTCTTATTGCTTTATGGTTTACATCACTTGTTGGTTCTTATTTCCATTTACAGATTTCCGCTTTCCGTTATTAGTTTTATACTCCTATATTGTACAAATTATTTTATCTAGTGAGTGTTTTGACTTGTATCTCGTTACTACTCCACCGAGGTTAGTCTTGATACTTACTGGGTACCGATCGTGGTGTACTCATACTACACTTCTGCACATTTTTGTGTAGATTCAGGTACTCCGGAGTCTGTTGATTGTTAGGTAGCGGATCAGATATTGCTGCGAAGACTTCAAGGTATACCCGCCCTCGCGTTCGCAGGCCTCGGAGTAACCTTCAGAAGTTATTTTTGTTTAGTTTATTTCTATTTTGGAACAATTGTACTTAGATATTTTCTAGTGAACTCAGTAGAGCTCATGACTTGTACTACCGGTTTTGGGATTGTTGGCTTGTATATAAATTTCTATTTCATATTTAATAGTTGTCGGTTGAATTTTGTCATTTATTTTAGTAGGCATTAGGCTTACCTACTCTTAAAGGCTAGGTGTCATCACAACATCCTACGAAGGAAAACTGGGGCCGTGACATAATCTTTGCCGATATGCAAGCTCTTTAATAGTAGTTCAAATTGCAGAAGAGGCACCTCTTTATTAACCCCTAGCAATTGCACCATAGTTTTTGTAAAGACCCGACCGGTCAATTTGCTTTCTAGATCCCCGTTCCTCTAATTAAGACTCTCTGTACGTGCCTTTACTATATGCGACTATTAGAAGATATATAGAAATCTCTTTTTCATACTATGTTAGCTGACATGAAGAGCAAAAGAACAGCTATGGACAATGATGCTTCATTATATAAAATACAACTTTTGATGCATTTGAATGTAGAATCTGGATGCATTATATGCTTGGATAAAGGAAGAGAGCCTCTTCAGAACAAAAAAAGAGTAGATTAATCGATGCTATTTTGCGATAGTGATTTCTATTCTATTCTATTGGCAATAATTCGCGAGACAAAAAAGAAACACATCTTATGTCAGTTAACTGATTATGTTTGTATATTCTATAATGAACTTAAGAATGTATAGCTTTTCAAATTTTCGTTTTAGTTAAACTCTTAAATCTTCAAGGGTCATATGTTCTAGTTGAAACAAAAAGGGAAGCATGATATATAGTTTGTGAAAATTAAAGTAATAAAATTATAAAAGCGAAATAAAATTAAGTTAAATATATTAATCGTGATGATTGAGAGCTTCTATCGGGCACATGTTTTTCCTTTATTAAGTAATTAGCTAAATAAGATCAATAATTGTCTTTTCAAAAATTTTATTACTTTTATTTAACTTTTATTTTATAACTAAAACATAGTTTTCAACATAAAATATATGAAATTCTCTTTAAATTTTGTATTCATTGACACATGATACAACTCGACGCGCTTACCTTAAGACTAGTTCACTTAAGACAAAAAAAGAAAAGAAAGATAAAGGGCCATTTGTGGACAAAAAAATTCGGTTCAAAATTAGCTGGGTTGGCCATTTTTTGGGGCAGCTATTAGAGTTTACCCATATTTTAAATTGTAATGACAAAGTAGTCACTGATCCGGTTAAATTAACGTATTTGCCCCCAATTAAATACGAAACAGAACTCCAGAAATTATTACTAGAATTCAAAACTTTGACAAGTGGAACCCAATAAAATATATTGGAAATCAAAAGTTTGCTATATTTTCAAACCTAGGAATGATTCGTGGTTTTCGAACCTTTACTAGTGCAAAATTCAGAAACAGTTCATGGTTTTTGAATTTTCAATATACTTCAGTAATTTCAAACCTTTACTTGTATAAAATTCAAAATTCATGAACGATTCTTAGTTTTGAACCTTTACTAGTGCAAAATCCAGGAAAATCCATGAACGATTCATAGTTTTTGAATTCACAGCATACTTCAATGATTTTAAACCTTTAGATACAAAATCCAGGATAAATTACTTGTTTTGAATCTTTAATAGTGCAAAATTCAGAAAAATCCAAAAACAATTCATGATTTTATAATTCACATACTTCAACAATTAAGAGCTACTATTTCAGGTCATTCAAACTCGAAGAATAATTCTATGATTTTAACTTATAAGTCTAGTAATCATTTCTTGAGTTGTTATGTATTTTAGATAGAAATATTTTTGTCCAGATTTGTATTTTCGCATTAGTAATGTGACTATTTTATCAAAACATTTTAAAATACGACTAAATTCTAACTTAAAAGTGGTATAGCGGGTTTAAGACACGAAGCCAGACCCGAATCCGTTCCGTTTGGCCCCATTTTCAAATCATAACGGAGCTTCTTCAATCACTCTCCTTCGCATGTGAAGAAGTTCCTCCAAATCCACTTGTAAGTTCCCTTTCTCTCCTCTTGCTATATTATTTATCAATTTCTGAAAAATTGTCTTAGGAGTAACACACACACACACACACACACACACACACACACACACACACACACAAAAAGAGATTAAGGAATGATTAAGAAAAGATTCTTATCAAAACTTATACTCGGGTTCATTTACAATTGGAATTAAAGTAGTAATAGATTTCAGTCAATTATCTGCACTGCTAATACAATTTGTATTCAATAGCAGCAAAGTATGTGTCTGTCTTTAATTCAAGTAATTGGGTTTCCCTTTTATGGTTAATGGGTGCAAATTTTGGCTAAGTGGTGAAAAAAAGAATATATTTTTTTGATCACGGTGGTGTTCGGTCCAGCTTGCGGGCGCCAGAGGAGGGGTTCATTCTTTAAGGTTCTTAGCGTTGAACCTATTATATTGTTAAAGTTATGGATTCATACCTATTTATTTGTATTTTTAATGATTTTTTACATATAAATTTGTACTCTGCGTTGAAATTACTGGGTTCGGATGAACCCGCTACTAAAGGGCTGCATCTGCCTCTGGCATGCGCCTAGACTATTCTACCAAGGTTGTTATTGTTAAGAGACTTCATGTCCTTGTAGGGATATGTATGAGATCTAAAGAACCTCAAAAACATGTAGTTTGCCTTGAGCAAACCATTTTTCATGAGCTGTGCCTTAGTAATCAAATTGTTTAGTGTTCGAATGACATGGACCTAAACAGAGAGGAATAGATGTAGACTTTGTATAGCTGATCCAACTAATATGAGATCGAGGCATAGTTGATTGAAGGTTATATATTTCTTCCTTAATTTCAATTTACGTGGCACTATTGATTGATGCATTCTACTAATATTATTATTTTTAACAAATATTACAAGTCTCAGGAATTTAAATTCATTTAACTATTTAAAACTGAAAGATTTATATTTTTTGTCAAACTAGCTTTCACTTATTACTTTAACATTTTCTTCTGCTGATACATTTATAGTGCATGTGTCAAATTAACTAGTAAATTCGATGCTTAATTAAATGACCCCCAAAGTTTGGGTGGAGTAAAAACTAACGAGACAATTGGTTTTATGTCAAGCAGTGACATGTTAAATCCGAGATGCTTGGTTATGCGTGAGTTATATCTTAACAGATTATATTTTGATTGGGGTGCTTATTTTCTTGATTATGGGATACTCCATGTGTTTAGAAGTATGACAACTTTTGATGTGATATATGTATTTAGATTGATAGTAGAGCTAATGTATGTTCTGTTGAAAATGGGGTGCTTGTGGGATCTGTAATTGAGTAATGAGCTATCTCTAAGTGCAGCTCAACTGCTCAAGTATAGGTACCGTATAACTCTGCCTACCAGGCTTAGGCAGATAGTTGTACTGGGTACCTGCAACCTCCCTCTAGCATAGGTACTTGGTTAACTCTGCGTACTAGGCATAGACAGATCGGAAGAAATCACCTTTGTCTCCGCGAACTTGAGACCTCATGGTTCTCGACCCCCTTTATTGGAAAAAGAATAGTAGTATTTTTTTTTAACCTCAAATTAAGAATGTGGCATGAATTTAATTAGATTTGAAAAACTCCTTAATTTTGATCAATATGTCCATTATGGTTTTTGAGTTTAGGTTAGTGTTTTAAAGAACATTGGAATTGACATCTCTGACAATTATTGTACTATTGCCTTTTGTTTACCAAGGTTGTTATTCTTAAAAGAGGCTTCGTGAGTTCATGTACTTGTAGGGATATGTATGAGATTTAAAGAACTTCCAAAACCTCTAGCTTGCTTTAAGAAAACTATTTTTTATGAGCTGTGCCTTAATAGCCGCATTGTTTAGCATCCAAATTACATCGGTGTAAACAGAGAGGACTAAGCCGATCCCACTAATATGAGATTGAGGCGTAATTGATTGATTGAAGGTTGTATATTACTCCCACAATTTCAATTTATGTAGCTGTCTTGTTACTATACTGATTTCATTAAGGAATAGTAGATTATTCTGATTGGATTTCGAACATCGTCCCCATGCCCAAGAGGGATGGACGTGTTCATGTATGCATCTATTTTTGAAATTTGAATAAAGGGCATTCTTGATCGATGCATTCTACTAAAATTATTATTTTAAACAAATATTACAAGTCTGAGGAATTTAAATTCATTTAACTGTATAAACTGAATGGGAGCCTTGGCGTAACTGGTAAAGTTGCTGCCATGTGACCAGAAGGTCACGGGTTCAAGCCGTGGAAACAGCCTCTTGGAGAAATGTTGGGTGAGGCTGAGTACAATAGACCCTTGCGGTTCGGCCCTTCCCTAGACTCCGCGCATAGCGGGAGCTTATTGCACCAGGCTGCCCCTTTTAACTGTATAAACTGAAAAAACTTATTTTCTATCAAACTAGTTTTCAATTATTAATTTAATATTTTCTTCCGCTGCTGCATTTGCAGTGCATGTCGATGCTTAATTAAATGACTCCCAAAGTTTGGTGGGGGGAAAACTAAAGAGGCAATTGGATTTTTAATTCAAGCAGTGACATGTTAAATTTGAGTATGGTTGAATTATACATGAGTTATATCTTAACAAATTATGTTATGATGAAGCGGGCGATAATTTTCTAGGTTATGAGATGTCCATTGGTTTAGAAGTATGGCAAGTTTTAATGTTATATTGTATTAGATAGATAGTTGAGTTAATGTATCTTCTTTTGAAAATGGGGTGCTTGTGGGATCCGTAATTGAGTAATGAGCTATCTCTCTGTGCAGCGCAACTGCTCAAGTATATCTTGTGTATTTATAATGAAAAGCTTTATTAATGGAGAGACAAAGAGGTTGTATAAAGAATAGAAGATCTTTATGATTAAGCAGGGAAATCAAGATTAACTGAATAAAATCAATGATTTTCTAACTGAATTTGTCATTTATGAAAAGACCTTTATCTTTGTGCCACCAAAAAAACCAGTCTATACGACACAATTTCTAGAAGCAAGATCAAGTTCAGTATATGAAGATCTATGAAGGGCCTCCTAGTCCTATCCGAAGTTGAAGCCTTATAATTTTTTTTTTCCCGATTAGTGAAGCCTTATCAGTTTGTAACATGGAGATGATAAATGGTTTGGGAGAACCAAGTTGTCACCAAATATGCCATGTAAATGTTGCCACAGATAATGTGTCAGGAGCATTGCGAGAACTAATGGTAGCAGATTTTCCATAATGCCTTGTTAGGCCTATACGTCAACAACGTGTCTGTCATATTGAGTCTTTCGTTAGCTAGGGGACTATGCTAAAGATCTTACCAAGGGGCATTTAGTTTTCCGACTAAGTAAAGCCATAAGGGAAAGCTATAGACACTCAAGACCAAAAGGGGTTAGCTCAAATTTTTCCGGGAGTTTATCTATGGACATGAACCTAACAAATGGAAAGGCTGCAAGGTCTTCTGCCTCACTGTTAAGGTTCTTGAAGATGAAAATCCAAGGGGTTCTCCCCATCTATGAAGTACATAATTGGTGCTTGATGAACTCGAGAAAGCTCACGAGAACGTTGATAATGTTACCAAGAGAAGAAAATAATCTTCAGTACCATGAGTCCAGTTTATGAGAGTTCTCTCTTTATTTTGTTCTCATTTTATCATAAAAAGAAATGTTCCTTTGATCAAAGATTGATAAACATTAAGTTATATTGACTAATATCTTTTGCTGTTTTGCAGATATATTATCCCAATAATCCCGGTTTCTGAAAAATGAGTTCTAGTTCTTGGCCTCTTTTATTTGACTCCTTAAGGAGCTTAGTGGAAACTCTTGAGAAAGCTAATACTGCTGATGTTTCCGTGGTTGGAGCCATAAAACAATGTTCTGAGACTTCAAGGTCTGTTCTCTGTCCTTCCTGTGTTGTGTTCATCCTTTTCTCTCCATCTTTTCCTTCTTCCCTTAATCTTTACTTTTCAAACAAAAGACAATCAGTCTCGTCACGTATCAAATTTGGGATAGAGGAAGCACTTGCTTAGTATAACTTACAATTTTGTCTTGCCATTGTTACTTCCTATTTTTTCTTAGGGTTGCATAAACATTCACTTATTCATTAGAACAAATTCTGTTATTTCAAATCCACCACGTTGGAGATTTTGATTGTTGATGTTTCTGATTCTTGTATCTGCCATCTTCTATTTTCAGATGTCTTTTGGCTGCAAGTGAAAGAACAGGTTTGTTAGCTGAACACTTGCAGCTGCTAAATTTCCTCCTCAGAATTGTTTCCAGTCTTCATCCCGAGGCAAGTAATTTGTCAAAATCAAGAGGCAAGAAAAAAATATCTGGTTATAACAGTTCATGGGAAGTTGAAATAGTAGCTTTTACTATGATTGGTGAACTATATTCGAGATTTGCATCTTCTTTACCAGTTGATACTTGGCAATCAACAATTGAGGTGAGTATTCTACTTTAGACTGCTTTGTGTGCCTCCTAAAATTTGCTTATAGGTTTTTATTTGGGAGTTTGTGTTGTGAATTTAGATCCTTAGACATATTTTGGAAACGGTGGCATCTAAAGGCCATATTAAGGAAGATGGAGCCACTGCCAGGTATCCTCTTATTCCTTTGCTTTTTATTTTTTGTTTACTTTTGCGGTACCAGGTAGAGGGCTGGGTTGTTCATTCTTGCTTAGTATTTGCTTGTTTGTACTTTGTATATAATGTCTTGATTTTCTTATCAATGACATGGTGGCAGATCTTTTCTCCAGGTTTTATACCTCGCTTCTACATTGCCTGCACTTGGTTCTTACAGATGCCAAGGGATCGTTGTCTGGCCATGTAAGGACTGCATTATGTTGACGAGATTCTTGCTTTATTTTCTTCCCCCTTTCTTTGATAGATAAAGTCGATTTTTTTAATAGACTGCGACTTTCGAATTTGTAATCCATGTACTTCTATTTCTTAGGTGGCAGGTCTTGTTGTGGCTTTGAGGAATTTTATTCATTATGGCCTTACTAATAAATCACACGATATGTTTGCCATTGCTGATAAGAAGCAGATTACTTCTGTTAGCATGAAGCCAGATTTGGCAGAATCAACAAAATCACAAACGGGCCGATATAGGCCTCCACACTTACGAAATAAAAATCTGAAAAATTTTCAGTTGGAGGATGAGAAATCTCTAACACTATCATCTGATTCAGAAAACAGTGATAGTGATGGATCAGGGCGGGGTACTTGCAATACACCCTATGCTAAGACTAGATTAGCTGCGATCATCTGTATCCGGGTATTTCCGAACTAACTTCTTTCTTGCAATTTGCCTCATGGTCTCAATATCTTATATCCTCCTTGATCTTGTATGTACTGAACATCACATCAAATTCTAAAGTTGTCTTATTTGAGATGATTCTGAAAGGTTCTGCTCAAAAACCTTTATGGTTCTTGTTGTTGATAGTTGGGGTTTTGGAATTGTTTCAATTCCACTTAATTCGTGAAAGACTCCTTTTTTGCATATCCTACTTCTTGAACTGTATGATTTTTGTGAGATTTTGCTAACAAACAGAATGAAAGAGCATATATATTAATGATATTGGATAGTAATAAGGGAGGATATATGGCAGGTAAGCATTATCTGCATGATTTAGCTATTATGCTGCAATAAGAAAATGTACAAACAGTCAATTACAATGCGACAATGTTTTCGGTGCAAAGCAAGGACTTGTAGTATAGGTAGCTGTCAAATTTGTGAGATGCCAGTGGATGACCCGGTTTGAGTCATGCAAACAATTTTGTATATACTTCTGACACCAACTTGGTGTACAGTAATGAAATGTTTGACTTACTCCAAAAATTGAAAATCTACATGGATTGACAGCGCAAATTCTTCTAAATATTAACTTGTATAGATAGCTGGAAAATTAGAGAGATTCCAGTAGATCAATTGGTTTGAGTCGTATATACTTCCGATACCAACTTGGTATGTAGTAATGGAATGTTTGACTTACCAAAAACGCAAAAAAGAAAATGTACAGGTAATTTGACAGTGGAAATTGTATTCAGTTTCTTTTTTAATTTTTCATGCATATTCCATAATTATGCCTTTCTCTTATCCTCCTTGTTTCTTTCTTGGTGAACAAGTGCCAATATGCGCGACTGCCGTATTGCTGTTGGCCTGCTAATAAGCCTATCTTTGACAGTTATGATTTGTATATGTGCTTTTGTTTCATAAGAAGGGGAGTCTTGGAGCAACAGTAAAGTTGTCTCCGTGTGACCTATTGGTCACGAGTTCGAGCCGTGGAAGCAGCTACTGATGCTTGCATTAGGTTAGGCTGTCTACATCACACCCCTAGGGGTGCGGCCCTTCCTCGGACCTTGCGTGATTGCTAGATGTTTTCTGCACCAGGATGCCCTTTTTTTTTACTTTTGTTTCACAAGTTAGCCAATGCAATGGCTCAAGTGCTTCATTGGGACAGGGTGGTGGAGAGTAGGGTGCGGCGTAGTGTTACTATTTCCGAGAACCAGTTCGGATTTATGCCGGAACGGTCTACTACAGAAGCCATTCACCTTGTGAGGAAATTAGTGGAGCAATATAGGGAGAGGAAGAAGGGCTTGCATATTGTATTCATAGACCTAGAGAAGGCCAATGATAAAGTCCCGTAAGAGGTCCTATGGAGATATATGGAGGCTAGCGGTGTTCCAGTGGCGTACATTAGGGTGAGGACTGCAAGAGGAGACTCAGATAATTTCCCAGTGAAGATTGGGTTGCATCAGGGATCGACTCTTAGCCCTTTTTGTTTGCCTTAGCGTTAGAGTTGCTGACGCGACACATACAATGAGAGGTGCCATGGTGTATGCTATTCGCTGATGACATAGTCCTGATTGACGAGACGCGGGACGGAGTTAACGCTAGGTTGGAAGTTTGGAGACAGATGCTGGAGTCTAAGGGTTTCAAGTTGAGTAGGTCAAAAACTGAGAACTTGGAGTGCAAGTTGATGGGATGCATGAAGGAGTGAAAGTGAAGATTGGTACTCAAGTCGTCCCCAAAAGAGATAGTTTCAAGTATCTTAGGTCTATTATTTACAAGTAGGGTAACCGAAAGGGACTTACTAACAAGAGCATATTTTAGTTCAATCATATATTTCTGGTTCTTTAGTATTACTATTTTGAAGATTAATTTGTATAACCGAGATGAGTGCAATTAATTATTCAACTTGAGTAATAATATATATTTGTAATCGTGAGAGGCATTTATACATTTTTGAGAAATAAAAATTGAAGAATAATAATTCTACTATATATTAGAAATATTAAGTGAAGTCAGGATCCCAACACCTTTTTATCATATTTGTGAAAAACAAAATATTTTCTATTGCTCTATTCGTGCATTTTTAGTTAGTTAATTCACAACTCAACTCTTTCTGATTTTCTCAAATAGTAATTAAAACAAGAAACGTCTGTAGAATAGATAAACCAATCTCTGTGGGTTCGACATCTTTCTATACTATTATTTGACAGAGTATGAGTTAGAATTTTATATACGCTATCAAAAATTTGACGAGTGTCCAGCGTATATGAATTTTAAACTCGTACTCTGTCAAATTATAGTATAGAAAGATGTCGATCCCACAGAGATTAGTTTATCTATTCTACAAATGGTTCTTGTTTTAATTACTATTTGAGAGAATCCGAAAAGTTGAGTAGAGAGTTAACTAGCAAATAATGAACAAACAAACAGTAGAAAAAAAGTATTTTTGTTTTTTACAAATATGATAAAAGATGTTGGGATTTTGATTTCACTTAATATTTCTATTATATAGTAGAATTATTATTCTTCACTTTCTATTTCTCAAAAATGTATAAATACCTCTCACGATTACAAATATATATATTACTCAAGTTGAATAATTAATTGCACTTCTCTCGGTTATACAAATTAATCTTCAAAATAGTAATATTAAAGAACCAGAAATATATGATTGAACTAAAACATGCTCTTGTTAGTAAGTCCCTTTCGGTTACCCTACTATTTATAACTGATTATTACACTATTCGCCTCTCTCGATTACAAATAAGTGTAAAATTAGTTATAACATAAAAGAGATAGATGTTAGTGAATAAATATTAACATCTATCAATACTACAATTAACTATATTATTTCTTCCGCCTCTCTCGATTACAGAATTAATAAACATTTAATATTTAGTATGAGATAGATAGATGTTAATAAATCAAATAATGTAACTGTAAAAGCAGATAAAATTTAAATAAAATTTTTTAGCTCAATCATGTGAATTTGAGGAATAATATCTACTATTATATAGAAATATTAAGATCCGTCTATCTCCCAACACAAGAAAAGTTACTCCATACCGGAATTAGTACTACAACAACAACAACAACCACCAGTATAATCCCACAAGTGGGGTCTGGGGAGGGTAGGATGTACGCAACCTTACCCCTACCCTGGAAGGGCAGAGAGACTGTTTCCGATAGACCCTCGGCTAAAAAAGGTGAAAGAAGCCCTGATAGCAAGTAATAACAAGTAATAGCAAGACAAATAATTAGAAAACTAAATCGAAGATAGCAACAAAGAATATGAAAGAGGTACTGATAACAAGTAATAATACGACAATATATTTAGAAAACTAAATCCAAGGCAGCAAACGAGAATATGAACGAAGTACTGCTAGCAAACTACGGAATTACCAATGACAAGTAATAACGGAACAAGACATGCGAATATAGCAAACCAAGGAAAAAAGGGTACCGGACTAGCACTAATATTACCAAACTAGAGAAGACAAAGGGAAACGCACGACTACCTACTAACCTTCTACCCTAATCTTCAACCTTCACACCCTTCTATCTAGGGTCATGTCCTCGGTTAGCTCAAGCTGCGCCATGTCCCGCCTGATCACCTCTTCCCAAGACTTCTTTGGCCTACCTCTACCCCTCCTCTCACCTCCCAAGACCAACCTCTCACATCTCCAGCAATGCCAGCAAACACCATCAAGTTTTTTTTTTGATAAGGTAAATTGTATTAATCAAAAGGGAGAGAACTCCCGTATACATGAAGTATACCAAAGACGTAGAGAATTTACATCAGAACATGATTCTCTACAAAAAACGCCCAATCTTCTATACAAGTAGGGGCTAAATGAGTGCACCAAAAAGCAATCAAAGATAAAAGACTATTCTTAAGATGTGAAAAAGGAGACTCAATCTCCTCAAAAACTCTCCTATTTCTCTCCCCCATACTACCCACATGAGAGCTAACGGGGCGAACTTCCACGCCTTCTGCTTTCTTCTTCTACGAAAACCGCCCCAGCTATGTAACATTTCCTTTACAGTGCTTGGCATCACCCATTGAACACCAAAAAGATTCAGGATTGCCCTCCACAAAGTAGAGGACACAGGGCAATGCAACATAAGGTGATCAACTTCTTCCCCTGAGCTTTTGCACATGTAGCACCAACTAACAAGTGTAATTCCCCTCTTTCGGAGATTTTCAGCAGTCAAGATCACTCCCCTTACCGCTAGCCATGCAAAAAAGCACACCTTCGTGGGCGCCCTAGGAATCCAGATCGAGGAGTATGGAAAAGTGGTCTCCTCTCTCACCAACATACTCTGGTAAAAGGACTTTACGGTGAAGAAACCATCGCCACGCAAGCCCCATCTCCAAGAGTCACAGGATGGCTGAAGCCTGTCTTGCCCGTACTGCAGTGCCAACAAAACTTGGAGCTCCGCAATCTCCCAATCTTGCATGTTCCTCCTGAATGAGAGGTCCCATACTACTCCCCTTCATGCTCCTTGCGAATTTGTTGGACCATCAGTTCTTTCTGGTTTGAAACTCTGAAGACGTGGGGAAGGAGATTCTCAGAGTATCTTCTCCACACCACCTATGATTCCAAAAGCTGATTCTCCTTCCATCTCCCACCCTGTAAGTGATGTTGCCACTGAATGCTTCCCAATTCTTCATGATGCTCCTCCACATGCCACACCCGAAAGGTGTTGTGGTCGCCTTGGTCCTCCAACCTCCTCCCGTTGAGTCGTACTTTTCTACTATGACCTCCCTCCATAGAGCATGCTCTTCTACCCCGAATCTCCACAACCACTTTCCCATTAAAGTTCTGTTAAATACCCTAAGATCTTTCACTCCAAGTCCACCCCACTTCTTTGGGGAAGTGACTGTCTGCCAATTCACTAGATGAAACTTTCTAGTTCCATCCGCCGCATCCCACAGAAAGTTCCTTTGAAGTCGCTCCAGTTTTTCTGTGATACTCACCGGTGCTTGCAACAGTGATAAGTAATAGGTGGGCATACTCGATAAAGTGCTTTTGATAAGCACTTCCTTACCTCCTTTTGACAAATACCGTTTCTGCCACCCTGCTAATCTTTTTTCAACCCGTTCGATCACTGGATTCCAAACCGTAGTATCCTTATATGAAGCGCCCAAAGGGAGGCCCAGGTAAGTAGTGAGAAGGGAGCCCACCTTGCATCTGAGAACACCAGACAAGGCATCAATATTAGTAACCTCACCTACCGGAAAAATCTCACACTTACCGATGTTGATTTTGAGTCCTGATACTAACTGAAACCACTGCAGGACCTGCTTCAGGTAGGTCAACTGATTCATGTCGGCATCACAGAAAACCAGTGTGTCATCCGCAAAAAGCAAATGTGAGATTCTTCGGGCACTGGGCACCCCAATCGAAGCTGAGAATCCTCTCAAGAAACCTCCGCCCGCCGCACGATCCATCATTTTGCTCAGAGCATCCATCACTAGAATGAATAACATGGGGGATAGGGGATCACCTTGCCTGAGACCCCTGGAGCTGCCAAAGAAACCACACGGGCTACCATTAACCAGGATAGAGAATCTGACTGAGGAAATGCAGAACTTTATCCATCCCCTCCATCTTTCCCCAAACCCCATCCGCATCATAATGAAGTCCAGGAACTCCCAATTGACATGGTCGAAAGCCTTCTCAAGATCCAACTTGCATAGTAAGTCGGGTTCTCTATTTTTCCTTCTGGAGTCTACAAGTTCATTTGCCACCAAGGCAGCATCCAGTATCTGCCTACCTTCCACAAACGCATTCTGGGAGGACGAAACAGTCATGTCAAGTACCTTCTTAAATCTGTTGGAAAGCACTTTAGAAATAATCTTGTAAATGCTCCCCACGAGACTAATAGGCCTGTAGTCTCTGATACAAGATGCACCTTCTTTCTTAGGCACAATAGTAATCTGTGCAAGATGCACCTTGTAATAATCTGTGATATAAGATGCACCTTGTAATAATCTGTGCTCCTCCTCTTAACATGCCCGAACCATCTCAACCTCGCCTCACACATCTTTGCCTCCACAGGGGCCACTCTCACCTTGTCCCGAATAACTTCATTCCTAATTCTATCCAACCTAGTATGCCCACACATCCATTTCAACATCCTCATTTCTGCTACTTTCATCTGCTGGACATGGGAGTTTTTGACTGACCAACACTCTGCCCCATACAACATAGTCGGTCTAACCACTACCTTGTAGAACTTGCCCTTAAGTCTCAACGACACATTCTTATCACACAAGACACCGGAAGCGAGCCTCCACTTCATCCACCCTGCTCCAATACGGTGTGTGACATCCTCATCTATCTCCCTATCCTTCTGAATTATAGACCCCAGATACTTGAAACTCTCTCTCCTGGGAATGACTTGTGTATTGAGCCTCACATCCCCGTCCGGCTCCTGAGTAACACCGCTGAACTTGCACTCCAAGTATTCTGTCTTGGTCCTGCTCAACTCGAAACCCTTAGACACCGGAATTAGTACTAACAATGGAAATATCCTTGTCCATTAAATAAGAAAATAGAAAGAAATATTCAAGAAGAATAGTTCCCCCTATTTAATTAAAAAGAAGAACTAGAGTTATTTCCTACACTTGATAACTGAAGAAGAAAGAAAGAAAGAAAAAGACTTGAAGAAAGAGAGATTTCAAATGTATTTCTAGCTTATTCTCTTGTCCGTTCTCCCTTTGAGCAGCTCCCAATGAACCTATTTATAGATTTCAAAGCCATGTGATCTTTAGATTTGGCAGATTTCATGTTGCAAGTTGCTTGGCTTTATAACAGATTTCATCTAGATTTAGCAAATTTCATGTTGCAAGTTGCTTGGCTTCATAACGGATTTCATCTAGATTTGGCAAATTTCAAGGCACTTTGCACAAAGTTGGCAAGTAGTAATGTCTTGTTGTGAAATTGAGCTCAAATTGGTTCTGACAACTTTATCTTCCTTTCCATAGCTAGTTGCCAACTTGTTTTAGAGTAGCTACAATGAACGATTGCCTTTTTTTCCCTTCCAAACCTTCACAACTTTTGATCATCTTTTCTTTTTTCTTTTCTTCTATTTTGTTTGTCTTGGTCTCTCTTATAATATTTGGAAATTGACCTTTTGCTGCCAAGTTTCTTCTTTGTCTATTACTTTCTTATTACTTCAATTATTTCCTACAAAAAAAATAGAAGAAAATATTAGTATTGAAATTCAAAGATAACAACTTAATTTATACATAGTATTTTCTCTTATCAATTATTCAAGGCAACGGGGGGATTGACGAGGATGTTACTCATTGTATTGGAGCGGGGCGGATGAGATGGAGGATCGGCTAAGGGGTTTTGTGTGATAAGAATGTGCTACTACAGAGTGGTGGTTAGACCAACTATGTTGTATGGGGCTGAGTGCTGGCCCGTCAAGAAGTCCCATGTCCAGAAGTTGAAAGTAGCCGAAATGAGGATGCTGAGATGGATGTGTGGACATACCAGGAAAGACAGGATTAAGAATAAAGTTATTAGGGACAAGGTAGGAGTGGCATATGTGGAGGACAAGTTGCGGGAATCGAGGTTGAGATGGTTCGGACATGTGAAGAGGAGAGACATAGATGCTCCGGTCAGGAGGTGTGAGAGGTCCATGGTGGGTCTGAGGAAGGGAAGGGGTGGGCCTAAGAAGTATTGGGGACAAGTAGTTAGGCAAGACATGTCATTGCTCCAACTTACCGAGGATATGACCTGGCGACAGAAAGGTGCGAAGGTCGAGTATTAGGGTTGTAGGTTGACAGATAGTAGTGTGTTCCTCCTAGGCTTACAGTAGAACTAGGACTATTTTTGTATTATCTTATTCATGGTTCTTTACTATATTATTTGTTGTGTCATTCGGCGCCGTTACCATAATACATTGTTGTTATTATTGCTTGCTACTTGTTGCTTTATCTCCACTGTTCCTTGAGCCGAGGGTCTATCGGAAACCGCCCCTCTATCTCTATAAACTAGGGGTAAGGTCTGCGTACACACTACCCTCCCCAGACCCCATTTATGGGAATACACTGGGTTTGTTGTTGTTGTTGTCGTTTTTCTTTCATGTACTTATTTGACGGTTATCAAAAAAAATAAATTGGAATTCCCTCTTAATAAGGTTATCCAGTGTCAAGACTGCCTCTTTTGCCAAAAGGCATGTGAAACAAGCAACTTTGTTAGCAATATCTTTTGTTGTAATTAGTATGATTGTGCAATAGTTTTCATACATGTGTTTTTATTTATATAAGTCGGTGATATCTCCAAGATGAATTTGCTTATTGTTTTAAGTCTGCTAGTAGCTATTTAATTGATGTGCTTTTCACAGAGCCTTGTGTGTGGGACATCACAAATGAGCAATTTGGCAATTGATTGTCCATGGTTGACATGGATATCTCATGGCAAAAACATGATTCTTTGTTCTTTTTGTTATGCGTAATGCTAATTTATTTGAATAATTGAATTTTCCTTGAAGGACCTTTGTCTAGCTGATCCCAAATCATTTACGGCTCAGTGGACAATGCTTTTACCATCCAGTGATGTCCTACTGCCAAGGTTAAGATTTTTGCTTTTTCATCTGCTCACGTCTCTGATTTTCCTTTCCAACTTTGTTTGGTGTACCTGCTCTTGCCTTTTTCCCACTTTTCTGTTGCTATTTGCAGGAGGTATGAGGCAACACTGATGAGTTGTTTGCTGTTTGATCCATTTCTAAAGGTATTTCTATTTTATTATATTTCTTGCTATCATTTATCCTCCTTACGAGCTCTGTCCTAGGGTAAGGAGAGGTTGTTGGAAAAGGAGGAGTACTGTTTGCATCTAAAAGAAAGTATATATTCTTTTGCTATCCAAAATGATATTTTTTGCTATCATTTATCCTTCTCACCACCTCCCTCCTGGGGGGGAGGGTTTGGGGGTGGGGGATTCATCTAAAAGGAGAAGTACTACTTGCAACTAAAGGAGAAGTATAATTATTCTTAAAAAAGGAAAAGAAGAATATTTATTCGACAGCTACTCGTTAAGTTAGTTTTCTAATAACCTGTCCTGTAAAGCATCACCCGAGGTTTAGCACAGTTTTTCTGCTACTAATATCTGGTATTGGGTCTGCTCTAGGCACGGGTTGCAGCTGCCTCTGCCATCAGGGCTATGCTGGATGCTCCGTCATCTGTTTTTCTTCAAGTTGCAGAATTCAAGGAATCAACTAAATGTGGGTCATTTATGGCACTCTCCAGCTCTCTTGGGCAGATTTTAATGCAATTACACTCAGGTACATCATGAATTTTGCTTGATTTGAGGTTTTAGCTTGATATGAATTTGCGCTCTTGTCTTGTTTTCTTTTTAATTGTTTAGGTTATTTTATCAGGCTTCTCTATGCTTCTTTCTGTAACAAGATACCTTCCGTATCATCTTAAATATTATAGAAATCCCCTTTATTTTTTTCAGCAACCAAACATATTTTACATGAATTGAAAAGCTTGCCCTTTGGATTCTAATAACACTTATTTAATTAATCAAAAACATCTCTAGGAAATTGTTCTAAAAGATATACAAAGAAATAAGAGAACCCAATATCTCAATTGGCTGCCGTTATTCAACCCAAAAATACACACACACACATACGTATATGTACACACACACGTCTACATATATGCACACACACATATACGTATTTGTGCGCGTGTACATATACGTATATGTGTGTGCGTGTATCCTAATTCCTAAAAAATCCTTGAAGATTACGATACAATTTTTTTTGATAACGGTCATTGTCGGGACAGCTTGTGCACAACTGGACTACTCTATCGGGTATCTACTACCTCCCACAAGCACATGTACCGGATAATCGGATAACTCTGTCCGCCAAAACTTAAAACTTAGGTAGACGGGAGGAAAGTAACCCAGTATTTTGTCTCTGCCCGCATTTTAACCCTGGTTTCCAAAGTTTGCACCTACTTTATTGACCATTAGACTATTTGTTACTATATAATATACACATAATTTTTTTTTTCTAATAACATGCATTGAAGTTGAACAAATCTTTTTGTCCTCTAAATTTCTCAAAATATTGTTACCAAAGGGGAACGGTATGTTTATGCAAGATTGATGAGTTTTTTTTTGATGAAGTTAAAAATGTGTTCGGTTACATGAAGTCAAAATAAGGGAGTTTTATAATTGTTGAAGATATATTCAACTAAATAAAAGTGTGTCTTTTCTAACAGCTTTGGCTTTTAGACGAGGCATTCACATATTTCAATATGGTATCTAAGCTTGAGTTCAAGTTTCACCAACACCCTTCATTAGGAAATTTTTTCACTTACTTGACCCATCAAAAGAATTCGACTGCTCATGAGGGGGGTTGTTGAAGATATGATTAACTAAATAAAAGTGTATCCTCTCTAAGCGTTTGGCTTTTAAATGAGGCGGTCACCACACTTCAACAAGAGCATTGAAACCAGGGGTGGCAGTGGTGGTGATGCTTTATCCTTTCAGGGTGGGCTAAAAGTTAAACTAAGTGGATTATCATCCAAATTTCATGTTACTAAGGAGATCTCATGGGAGGTCTCTATTTTTGTCTCTAATTTTCAAGATGCCTTCTTGGCATGTTTTTTTTAACTGAGTTTAACTGTTGTTTTTTGAATGTCTGATGGTAGGGACTTTATACTTGATCAAAAGTGAAACGCACAGTGGATTGCTAGCGTCCTTGTTCAAAATTTTGATGCTTTTGTTATCATCCACACCGTAAGAGTCTCTAATCTAAATACGGCCTTTAATTTTCTTCTATCTTGGCATTCAGTTATATTAGCTCTTATCTTCACTACTCCTTTCTGGAAGATATTAATATCGGTAGAAACAGAAGCACTATGTCCAGTTGACTTGATAGAGTTTGGTGAACACAAGTGTATTAAAAAGATGAAAGCACAAAGGTTCATACTATCAGTGCCAAGTTGATTTGAGAGGCAGGGGTTCAATTTCTAGTGCTTTGATTTAGCTAAATGTTTCTCTAGTACTTTTATTTTTGAGCAATAAGGACTGTAAAGATATAGGAAAAAGAAATATTTATAAGACAGATCAACAAGTACACATCATCCATGAACTAACTCAGGCATCGAGCAATAAACTAATTATTGGGACCCTCATGCAGTGGCGAATGCAGGATCTTTCATAATCGGTGGCGACATTTATACGAGGAAAAAAGATAAACAAACCACTTTAATGAACATCAAATTATTATATCACTTTAGTAAACATGAGGAGCCTTGGCTTTGTTGTAGGTAGGGTTTGATTCTGCTCCACCTATTGTTTTTAGCACAAAAAAGGCTAGCTCAATATTTGCAAAAAGAATTTCCAGGTTGAGGTTCGAGTTCCAACCTCAAGAAGCCAAATGATGCGCTTAACTAGTGGATCAGGAAGCTTTGTTCGGTCAAGTGGTATCACTTTCATTTATCTCTAAATTTCAAATATATAACATACGTACGTACATATATGTATGTATGTTCGTATGTATGTATGTATGTATGTATGTATGTATGTATGTATGTTGGCTCTAACTTCAGTTTGACTTTGATAGAATGAAAGTTTGAGGAGAAAAAATTCTTATATTCAATGAATTAAATCTGTACAAGAGTCATGAATTTATACAAAAAAGAGTTCTACAAAAGATGGTAACAATCCCTTGACTCAAAGAGATTGCTGATTTCAAGGGATTTTCTGTTTAACCATTTTCCTAAAAATATCCACACCTATATCTCTTAAAGATCATACATATCTGATAAAATCAGAATCTTTTATCTTTTTTCCTTTAATTCTACACTCCCACTCAAGTTGGTACATAGATATCAATCATGCCCAACTTGCTAACTAGAGATTCAAACTGTGGCTTGAATAGTCCCTTAGTGAGAATATCGGCTATCTGTTGAGAAGTCTGAACAAAGGGCATGCAGATTACTCCATCTTCAACCTTTTCTTTTATGAAATGTCTATCTATCTCAACATGTTTTGTTCTATCATGTTGAATTGGATTGTGACAATTCTGATTGCAGCTTTGTTGTCACAATATAGTCTCATAGGCATTGTAACAAGCCTTCTCAGCTCCTCTAAAATTCTCCTGAGCCAAATTATCTCACATACTCCATTGGCCATAGCACGGAATTCTGCTTCTTCACTACTCCGGGCTACCACATTCTGCTTTTTGCTCCTCCAGGTTACAAGATTACCCAATACATAGGTACAATACCCAGAGGTAGACCTTCTGTCTGAGATCGGGCCTGCCCAATTAGCGTCTGTATAAGCTTCAATCCTTTGATGTACACCTTTTCCAAAGAATAATCCTTTCACACTGGTGAACCTTTAAGGTATCTTAATATCCTATAAACTGCCTCCAATTGTTCTTCACGAGGAGAATGCATAAATTGACTTATCAAACTTACTGTGAAAGCTATATCTGGTCTTGTATGTGATAAATAGATAAGCTTTCCAACTAGTCTTTGATATTGTCCTACGTCCACCGGTTTTCCCTCCATCCCAAAAAGTTGGGATCTATTGGAGTTTCTGCTGGGCGACATCCGCTCATCCCAGTTTCGTCAAGTCAAGTACATACTTACGTTGAGAAACTGCAAGTCCTCTTTTTGATCTAGCTACCTCCATACCTAAGAAGTATTTCAATAGTCCGAGATCTTTGATTTAAAATTCTGAGGCTAGTTTCTTCTTCAAGGCTTCTATTTCTATTGAGTCATCCCCTGTTAGAATTATGTCGTCCACGTACACTATTAAAACTGCTATCTTCCCTTCTTTTGGGTGCTTTGTGAACATTGTATGGTCTGCTTGTCCCTGAGCATATCCCTGCTTCCTCACAAACTCGGTGAATCTTTCAAACCATGCTCTCAGAGACTGCTTTAGCCCATATAAAGATTTCCTCAATTTACAAACTCTCGAGCCATACCTGTTTTCAAATCCTGGAGGAGGGTCCATGTAGACTTCTTCCAATAAGTCGCCATTAAGGAATGCATTCTTTACATCAAGTTGTTGAAGAGGCCAGTCCAAGTTCACTGCAATTGTCAGAAACTCGAATAGTATTTAGTTTTGCCACCGGCGCAAATGTCTCCAGATAGTCAATCCCGTAGGTTTGTATAAAACCTTTGGCTACCAGACGTGCCTTATATCTCTCTAAGGACCCATCTGATCTGAACTTTACTGTGAACACCCATTTTGCAACCAACAGTCTTCTTTTCCTATGGCAAATCTACTACCTCCCACGTTTTATTTTTTTCAAGAGCCATCATTTCTTCAAGAATTGCTTCCTTCCACTTGGGAACTTTTAGAGCATCCTGAACATTTCTTGGAATTTCCACGCTAGATAATTGTGAGCAGAAAACAGAGAACTTTTGGGAAAGATTTTTAAAAGACACAAAATTGGATATGGGATACTTTGCACCATGTCTGACACCTTTCCTCAAGGCAATGGGAAGGTCAAGATCACTAGAATCGGACTGGACAGGACTAGACTCGGATAAGTTTATAGGGGAGTTATCTTGAGGATTTGTAGAATCTTGGGGTTTAGATCCTTGACAGTGCCAAGTAGTTCCAGTTTCATGTCTTTGATTATTGCTCCTTCTCGAGTAGACAATAAGCTCTTTTGTACCTGTTTGATCATTTGCTTTATTTGTATCAACGTCATGATTTTTTCTTAAAGATTTAGATTCCAGATTTTCACTATTTAAAACATCTAATTCCGGTGATAAAACACTAAAGTCCTTATCTGAATAAATTCTATAATCTGATTCTTTCCTAGGTTCAGAAAGAGCGAATCTTCTCTTAATTTCTCCCCCTGAGGATGAGACTTAAAATATGGTTCAGACCAGTGTTTTAAAAGGCGTGGGCGTAAGGCGAGGCGTTTTACATATGCCTCAGCGGGGCGTAAGCCCCATAGGTATTTAGTTTTTAATATTTTATAAAATAATATAATGACAGTAAATATTTATAAACAGTTAAAATTGCATAAATATTGAAGAAAACTATATATATGTGTGTTCCATCCCCACAAAAAACTAATCAAAATAATCTATTATACGTTACTTACAAGCACAAGTAATTTGAGTCAAAAAATAAAGTTTTCTATATGGAGGAATAAAAAGTATGATTAACTTGCAATTTAAACTTTGAATTTGCTGCTATGAAGAAGAATGTAGTTCTCTTTGTATTTGTAAAAAAAAATTAAATATTCGTTGCTTTTGGGAGATATTAGCAGACTAGCGGAAAAGATAAAAAATTGAGAAAACCATGAATTAGGGCTTAAATCAATAAAAAAGGTCTTTACTTTTAAATTTAATACTTTTGAGTTCCTTTTTAAACCTTTTGAGTAATTACCAAACTGACTTTTGAGAATTTGGGTATTATATGAAAGACTAATTCAACAAATTTTGTTTTAATTTGAAAAAGTCTCTGGGGCTTACTCCTTACTAAAAAAATGCGCCCCGAACGCCCGGGCGTACGCCTCTTGAGACTTTCGCCCCACACCATCGCCCCGGGGCGTTTTTGGTACGCCTCGCCCCGGGGCTCGCCCCAGAACGCCTTTTAAAACAAAGGTTCAGACTCAAAGAAGGTTACATAAATCGTAGTGAATATTTTTCTCTTATGTGGATCGTAACACTTTACCCCTTCTGATTTGGTGCATATCCCACAAACACACATTTTTTTGGCTCTAGGATCTAATTTCCCTTCGAGTTCGGTTATGAATAAAAGAAGTACATCCAAAAACTTTCAAAGGTAAATCATTCATCAACCTAGAAGAAGGAAAAGTCTCCTGAAAAACACTTAGGGGTGTCTTGAACTGTAAAACTTTTGAAGGCAAGTAACCTCCAAGAGATGTTTGTTTTTTCTCTCTGCAACCCCATTTTGTTGGGGAGAATCTGGACACGATCTTTGTTGTACTATGCCTTTTTCTATGAAAAAATCCCCTAATGCTTCATTAAGGTATTCTCTTCCATTGTCACTCCTAAATATTTGTATCTTCACTTGAAATTGTGTTTCAATCATAGTATAAAACATTCTAAAGATCTTTTTGACTTCAGATTTGTCTTTCAATAAGTATATCCAACTAAGTCTCGTATGATCATCAATAAAGCTTACAAACCATTTTTTCCCTGTCATGGTAGGAATCCTAGATGGTCCCCAAACATCACTGTGAATTAGGAGAAAAGGTTTAGTAGCTTTATATGACTTAAATGGGAAAGAGGTTCGGTGATGCTTCGCAATTTCACAAACTTCACAATTGAAAAGAGATGGACTTTAATTATTAAATAAACTCGGAAACAAATATTTTAAATAGAAAAAACTAGGATGTCCCAACCTATAATGCCAAAGCATAACATTATTACAAATACAATTAGAGTTCAAACAGGTACTTGGAGATTGAAAACTAAAATTAGATCTATCCTCGAAGACCTAATGAACTTCACTTTCTCTAGCACTGCCAATCGTCTTCCCCGAGATTGGTTCCTGAAATTCACAACGGGAAGAATAAAATATGGCACGACAACGAAGGGCACGGACAAGTTTACTTACTGATAATAAATTACATGATAACTTAGGAACATGAAGAACATCATGTAGGACAAGACGGGGTGAAATTTTAACTGTCCCCACCCCAGCTACTGTCGAGAGTGAACCATCTGCCACCCGAATCTTTTTATTTCCTGCAGATGGGACATATGTGGAAAAAGATTGGGAACAACTGGTCATATAATCAGTTGCTCCGGAATCAACAATTTAAGGGAATTTTCGCAGGGTACTACTACCAAGGAAGACTGAGGGTAGGATACCTCTTTGGACAAATGAGCAAGATGGTTGGCTTGGAGTGCTTTCACCTTGAATTTGTGGAGATTACAACTCTAACTGTTCCTTTTTGAACTGAGGTAAATCTGAAGTAGTCTGTTGGCCCTTGTCATCCCCGAAAACCTGCAATGCTCGATTGTCAAGTGGCTGGCCAAATCGACCATCATTCCCTTTTTCTTCCAATTTGGAGGTTTCCAGCATGTCTCTTTTGTGTGCCATGGTTTCCTGCAATGCTCACACCAAGTTTTTTTCTTTTTATCCCCTTCAGTTTCGTTTCTTACTATAGCTAGCGCAGAGTTTTCTAGCATTTTGAAATCTTAATCTGAATTTGGTTTTAGCATCACCTTCCTCCTACTTTTTTCTCTCCTTATCTCCGAAAAAGCTTCCCTAAGAGTTGGCAATGGTTTCTTTCCTAAAATCCGGGATCTAACCTCATCATACTCCTTATTTAACCTAGCCAAAAATAAATACACACGATCATTTTCTTCTTTTTTCATGAACCTAACACTATCGGTTGGACAACCCCACTCATCATTATAGCATTGATCTAACTCTTGTCAAAGAGACATCATCTCATTATAAAAATCAGTAACCTCATGCTCACCTTGTCTAGACTTCCACAGTTTTATTTTTATCTCAAAGATTTATGCAAATTTTGTTCTAAATCTGAGTAAGTTTCTCTCAGCCTCCCAAATATCTTTTGTTGTGGGAAGGAAAAGGTAAGGTTTACCTACAGATGGCTCCATAGAATTAATTAGCGCATTGATGAGTGAATTGTCAGACTTCCACGTGCTTACTTTTGAATCTTCGGCTTTTGGCCGTTTAGTTTCTCCCGTCAAATACCCCATTTTTCCTCTTCCATCTATAGCCAGTTTAACGGACTGAGCCCATTCCAGATAATTCTGTCCATTCAGCTTGTGGACAGGTAACTGGAATGAGTAATTTGATGTATCTCTGCTTAGGCTCATGATGGCCTGAGTTGAATCTGCAGCAGCAGTCTCTTTCATGGCTCTGATACCATGAAAGTTTGAGGAGAAAAAATTCTTATATTCAATGATTTAAATCTGTACAAGAGTCATGAATTTATACAAAAAAGAGTTCTACAAAAGATGGTAACAATCCCTTGACTCAAGGAGATTCCTGATTTCAAGGGATTTTCTGTTTAACCATTTTCCTAAAAATATCTACACCTATATGTCCTAAAGATCATACAAATCTGATAAAATCATAATCTTTTATCTTTTTTCCTTTAATTCTACATAAAAGTTGAAAGATAATGATGAAGAGATGATAATAATGAAGATAATGAATAGAGATGAAGTTAATAATAACGAAGAGATGAACAGATGATGAGGGGAAGATGAAGAAGAGAGCAGGCTTGCGCTAGCTGCTATGAACACTGCAATTACTAACAAATGCGA
The DNA here is from genome assembly GCF_000715075.1 of Nicotiana tabacum. Taxonomy (NCBI): domain Eukaryota; kingdom Viridiplantae; phylum Streptophyta; class Magnoliopsida; order Solanales; family Solanaceae; genus Nicotiana; species Nicotiana tabacum. Next base: position 22,162,675 of record NC_134088.1, on the reverse strand, counting down.
TTGGTCGAGAATTTTAGGAGAGAAAGGAAAGTGGTGGGTAGAGGTGACCATTTAAGCATTCAATCAAAGGACCTGTGACATAAATTAGGAATAACTTTCCATTTCTTCACTTCAGTGTGGAGAGGTGAAGGAGTCTAAAGTTAAAATCGACCTACTCCACGCCTTACAATATGATATTTACCAATCTGGATGAAGTGATTAGTTTTTTTTTTCAGTATCGGGATGAAGTGATTAGTGAAAAGGACCAATAACAGTCAAGAAAGATTTTTGTCTTTTTGGAGAAAAATCAAAGCTTGAATATTGCATAGTGTAGAGAAACAAGGTGAGGGACTGGGATGGAATGTTTAGAGAAGAAACATGGAAGAGGAGGTCACTATAAAAAGAGAAAGCAGACGGATCCAGAGATAGTTTATAATAAGGTGCTCTAGAGCCCTTCTAATTATTGTTTCTTCGAAATATGGTAATTGACCCCAATTTTTTTTACTTTGCTCTAACCCTTCTGCCTCAAATAGCAACTAACCCCTTCCTTCTACAAGTTTTCCATCAGAACGACATCACGTCTAGTGCATAATAGCATTCTTAGAACAGCATCATGTTTGGTGTATAATAGCATATTCACCATCACTATGATTACTTCTTTTCCTATAATAAACCAACTTCATTGAGCAACAACGTTTTATAATCCTTGTGTTTTTTCTCTTCTATCTAATTTTACCCGTTGCACTCTATCCTTCTTAGCTTCCTGTCCAGACATTCAATCTATTTCGTCTACCATTTTGTCTTCTGTTATCCTTCTTTGGTATCTCATTTTGTTTTTCTCCATTCCTTTTTCTTCATGTTCAGCAGTGGGAAGGAGGGAGAGGTGCTTGGGATGACATCTAATGCTGACTGGATGGAGGTTGGAAAGAGGAGTGTGTAAGAAGATTGTGTGCTGAGGCAAAGCAAGAAGGTGTGGGCGTAGAGTATAAGACATAAAAGAAGATAGTAGGAGGGTGGAGCTGGGTGGCTGCAGAGGTGGGGAGAAAGGGGGTGCTTCTGTTTGGGGGGGTTGGGGGGGAGTGAGTTGGAGGGGAGAGCGCACTAGGCTTACCAGCTGGGTGATGGAAGAAATAGAAAAGAGAGGAACTAAGAAAAGCTGGGGAAGGGAAAGACTAGTGAAAATATCTTGTTTGTCCTCTTATCGAAACCAAATTGGAGTATCAAACTGCCACTCCCCGACCGAGAGGGAGAAGTCTGCTAAGCTAAGACTTATATGCATGAGGTCCTTCTATGAAAATTTATGGACTTAATTTAAGGGTGGTTTTGAAATATTTGTATTGTTTATATGTACCATAGACATTGATATTTATCAAAATGTATTTAGTGTCTAACCTGGCAATTTTGAGGGCCTTATAATCTATAATTATTTGGTTCAGGAGTTCAGTGTTGATGTTATTCTTTATTTAATGTGCAGGTGTGAACATTTGAAGTGTAGGAAATTAAAGTGGGTTTTTATTTTATTTTATAAAAAAATAATCTCTATGAAGATGTTTTGATTGACGAGACGCAAGGCAGAGTTAACGCGAGACTGGAGGTTTGGAGACAGACCCTGGAGTCCAAAGGTTTCAAATTGAGTAGGACCAAGACTGAGTACTTAGAGTGCAAGTTCAGTGACGAAACTGAGGGTGCGGACGTGGAAGTGAGGCTTGATACACAAGTAATCCATAAGAGAGCTAGTTTCAAGTACCTTGGGTCTATTATCCAAGGAAATGAGGAGATTGATGAGGATGTTACTCATCGTATTGGAGAGGGGTGGATGAAATGGAGACTCGCATCCGGTGTTTTATGTGATAAGAATGCGCCACCTAAACTTAAGGGTAAGTTTTATAGAGTGGTTGTCAGACCTACCATGTTGTATAGAGCAGAGTGTTGGCCAGTCAAGAACTCTCATGTCCAAAAGACGAAGGCAGCGGAAATGAGGATGTTGAGATGGATTTGCGGACATACCAGGATTGATAAGATTAGAAATGAAGATATTCGGGAGAAGGTAGGCGTAGCCTCGGTAGAGGACAAGATGGGAGAAGCGAGGTTTAGGTGGTTTGGGCATGTGAAGAGGAGAAGCACAAATGCTCTAGTAAGGAGGTGTGAGAGGTTGGCCTTGGGTGGTCTGAAGCGGGGTAGAGGTAGGCCAAAGAAGTACTGGGGAGAGGTACTTGGTGTTGCTTCAGGTCACTGAGGACATGACCCTTGATAGGAAGAGGTGGAGGTCGAGGATTAGGGTAGAAGGTTAGTAGGTAGTCGAGTGTGTGTCTTCCCCATACCGGTAGTAGTAGTTAGTCAGCCTTGCTTTTCGGTTATTGACAGCCTTGGTTACTACATGTTTTCTTATTGTATTGCTGTTGATAATGCCTGCTCTCTTATTACCCTGTTATGGTTACTGCCTGTTTCTTATTATCTTGCTGGTGGTATTGCTGTTGTTACTGCTTTCTTTTTCTTTCCTTGAGCCGAGGGTCTATCGGAAACATCCTCTCTATCCTCAAAGGTAGGGGTAAGGTCTGTGTACACAATACCCTCCCCAACCCCACTCGTGGGATTATACTGGGTTTGTTGTTGTTGCTATAATCTCTATGAAGATATCTTCCAGAATTTGTATACGCGTCTTAACAATCAATGAATTTCTAATATGTGGAAACTTGCATGTTTCTGTGTGATCCTTTTGCAGGTATTCTAGAATGCCTCGGGAATTGTTGCCAACGGTTCTCTCTTCTATTCAAGCTAGGATTGAAGTAGGCTTTTTGTTCAGAAGTGACCAAAATATCCTATTGGTTAGTCCCAGTGGAGTTATGAGCTGTACATTTTTTATGAACTGCTTATCCAAGGAATGCTGAAAATCATTTATGAGATGTCAATTTACAGGCACCAATGAGTAATCATTTAGATTCAGCTAAACTTTGCCAAAAATGATATCCGAGGAACAACTAGGAATTGTTTGGTTGAATATTGGAGCTTGAGCGATTTATTTCAGTCATGTCTAACCTATTCCATCGTATAGTTCTGTTTGCAAAGTTGTATTTATGTTTTTCTTTTCTTTTTGGGTTTGGTTTTTCTTCAACTTTTTTTGGTGTCTTCTTTATTATTCCCCTCGGTTTTAGAAAGAATGACAGTATTTTCTTATTAGTCCGTTCCAAAAAAGCGTTTTTCTAAATTTGGAAGCAATTTAACTTGAACTTTCCATTTTAACCTAATGACAAGCTTTTATAGTTCTGTTTGCAACGTTGTATTTTTGGCATGTTTAAGCCCACAAACTTCGAAAGTCTTATAGCCACACTAATGTTATGACATATTTAAGACCTTTTCAAAAGTCTCCATTTCTTTCTTAAACTCCGTGCCCAGTCAAACTATGCCATATAAATTGAAACAGCGGGAGTACTTTCTTTTTGAGAAAGGTAACAAGCGAAACAGAGGGAGTAGTTATTTACTTTTTTAAAAAAAGAGGTACTATTGTTTTTCTGATTGCATGTCTAGTTTTATAATCTCTTAAAATCCAAGGCTGTTTAACTTTGTTTGATGCCCATCAACGCACATGAATGACTCCAAAACTTACCTTTCTAATTTTTTTATTTGCATTCGTCTTCAGTTAGATTTACTTAACTGGATTCTTCTGTTTTATAATATCCTCAATCCTAAGGCCGTGTACGGGTTATTGTGTCCATAATATTGGAACTTTGGCACCTTAGTTGTCCATTTCACTTATTGTCTTACCGCTCTTTTGGATTGTGTAAAACTATTATTTTGCATTCACGCATGCACATTTTACCTATGACTATTTAGTGAATTTTCTCAAGTTCTACTGTTACCGTCTCAGACTTACTTCAAAGACTATAACAGAATTTGAGAACCCTAGGTGTTTTAGCCCCCCTATTTGAACAATTAAGTTCTTGAGTTTTCTTTTCACCTGTTAACCCAGTTGAAGAAAATAGTGAAGCACTTTGAAGTCAAATTTCTTTTTAGCCATAGTAAACATTTTCTAACCTTTCTGTTATACTTTTTTTGATAAGATAAAAGTTTATTAATAAAGGTACCAAGAAGGTACTCAAAATTACAACCAAACAAGACAGACCCTACAACAATCTCTAGTTACATATTTCCAAGTGAGTCTAAAAATTCCATATACTGATCAATACTCTCTAGTATATTCCTTTTACACCAAAAAAACAGATTTTGCAAACTAAGGTTCCTGACTCTAGAGATGTGGTTCCTCTTATTCTCGAAACAAGCACTATTCCTCTCTGTCCAAATAGTCCAGAAGACGCATAAAGGGATAGTTCTCCAGATCTGCTTTTGTATCCTTCCAATCCTCTGCCCGTTCCAGCTCTCCAACAAGCTCTTAACATCTGACGGTATAACCCAAGCTACACCTTTCTGTGTTATACTTTTCATTTGGAAACATTCCCAGATTCTTCTTTCTCAAATTTGTTACAGTATGCAATATTAAAAGCTCCATTGGACATATTCTGTTGATATATACCCTCTATTACTCTTTAAATGCATCATCTGAAATCCAACGAAAGTTGAGACAGACAGCTTCATGAAGCAATTAGTTGAGCTTCTCGTTGTTTTAAAATCTACTGAAACTGATGTTAGAGTAACTCTGTAACAATATATTACCGAACAAAAAACAAAAGTGTCTATGTAGCTGTGTTATTCAAATGCATGGTTTTGTCTGCAGGCGACAGCAATCAACTGCTTGAGTGCAGCCTTGTCAGTCTCACCATTTTCAGTTGAAGTCAGAGACATGCTTATGGCAGAAGTATCAGCAGGTAGTCTCATTGTTCCCTTGGCTGAATAATCAGTACAACAATCTGCATGGGTTCAGGTTGTAACTACTGTAGTAAGCTTTATTACTGTATATTATATTGATCAAGAGCTTTACATTGGAGGCTATCTAATTTGTCAAAATGTTGGAAATTCTGTTTTAAGTAAGACAGTGCAAGTGGTTCCTAAACTAATTTGTTAGTTAAACCTCTACCCTGGCTAAAATGTGTATGCTAACATAGGATATTGCTTGGGAAATCCTAATTGTTTTTTAAATAATTTCAGTGAACTGGCTGATTATGGATCCAACTATTGATAGTATGCCTCTATATTTGGCCTTTCAGGTTTCATCAGTTCTCAATCGAAGTCGGGCATTTTGTCTACGTTGTTTCGATATTGTGAACCAGGAGTAAGCCCGTCTGTGGGTTTTGAGGCACTTCAGGTAATTGATCAGTCAATCCAGAAAGTGGTTCACCGCTGATTTAGGTTTTCTTGGCTGTATGAAGTTCTACCAATTCTGCGCCCTTTTTTTCCCATCTTTTGTTTAATTTATGGTCTGCTATAATTTTACTTAATAAATACAGAGTAAAACAGAGATGGTTGATAAAAGTAAGTAGTTGTAACAGTAGGATATCCTAAAGAAAACTTTAGTTGAGTGCATTGAAATGTTTCTGTTTCATACTTTTTCTAGGCCGTCAGATCTGTGGCACACAACTATCCTAGCGTGATTGTCTTGTGTTGGGAAAAGGTTTCCCTTTTAGTTCATGGATTCTTGACTTTCTCTCCTGAGACGAGGTCGTGGAGGGACAATGTTGGAAACTTAAATGAGCCAATTGGAGAAAAAGTCATAACCGCTTCAATCAAGGTGAGATGCCTGCTTATGTTTTGGTTTTTCTTTCCCCTTTTTGTGCTTCTTTTATCCTGCTTTGTGCTACACTAGGGGTCTGAAAGCACCGTGGCTTTATATTCTTTGAACACAAAGTTCTTATTTTTCTTTTTTCTATTTTTGTTTGGGGGTGTCGGTGGGGGCTGGTAAGTGGCATCTTGTTGTCAATTGGCAATTAATTCCTTTTGAAGCAATTGTTTCCTGCAATCGGATGAAAACAAAATGAAAAGTCAACAGGAATTAGGTGACTTATCCCAATCCTATCTGTCCCTGAAATTTACCGTGATTCAAATAGCTTATGGAGCTAGAGTAAAAGATTATATATCTTCTTTATGGGTTATCACTTCATTGTGCGATGCAACGTTTAGGTAATATTCACTTTTGATATTTTTTTTTGAGAAGGTAACATATTTGTATATTAATAATAACTATACAAAGGGTGTGTAGTCCCCCATATTTACAAGGAAGAAGAGAGGCAAAACAATTCCTAATCCTTTGTCTTCTCACAAGGATTCTAGTACATCAAAAGTAGATTCAGGATCTTCTAACTATTTTTGCTTACAACAAAAACAACTCCTATTCACTTTTGATTTTTCTTAAAATCATTATTCACATTTGTTGTACATTTCAGGAAAAAAATAGGGCGTCTATTTGTTTTCTTAAGCTATTAGTGGCTTTTTAACATACTTGATTGCTCGAGTCGAGAGAATAATTGTCTATTATTTCTCTTTGACGATAAGGTATTTTATTGTGACAAAAACATAGGAAGAATCGCAGATTCAAGGTGTATATGCATAAGCAAGATGGCAAAGAGGGTCCCATCTGAGAAATTAGTTTTAACAAGTAGTTCCCAGCTGAGAAGTTCAACCAAATATCTATGCAAATAGGGATATCATGGGCGTTCCAAAAATATATGTAGGGGAAGAAAGACAACCTCTGAAACTGGAGGAAAATAGTTTCATATCTATCAAGCACTCTTATTTTCCGTTATCTTCTCTCCAACATTGTCAATTTACTTCCGGTGAATGCTTGTTTTCTGTTTCTCGTGACTCTTCAAACTTTCCAACGATTAACTCCCAACAATTTGAAGACCAAAAACTGTTCTATGGCTATTCTGCAATGTATTAGAATGTGGTTACAGTTTTACCTTCTTTGCACATGAAGCACCAAAACACCGGAAAGTTCTCGTTCTTAGATTTTCAGCTGTTAATATGGCACACCATGCACTCAATACAAGAAATTTCGTTTGTAGGGGTTTCCTGCACTTTAAACTTGACCTAGGAAACAGTCCTGATAATTCTTTTTAGTGAAGCTCTATAGGACTCTACTGTGAGGATTCTCTTGCTTGGCCCCTTCCCAATTCAGGTGCTCTTTTACCTTTCCTTGACAGTTAGGATGAGCAATGGAAAAAGCTGTTTAATGTGCTCCAGCAATAGAATTCCTATTTGCTAGGGTCCGATTGCCTTTTCTTGTTAATATGGCGTTTGGTAGTTGCATATTTTAGATTCCAGGTTGCACATGCTCTTGGCTTTCTTTCAAAAAATTTCATGGTCTACTCCCTTATAATTTTTTCCTCCTGCAATTCCGGTTGTGTTACAAGAATACGATAATCATTCTCTTCCCATTCTGCTAGTCAGCAAATAATGTAAGACTGTATGCTTATCGGAGCAAAGGGCAAAGCAAAATGCACAGATGTAGATTTTGAGAAGAAGAAAAGACTTCTTATATTTTTTGTGTGTTTACATCCATGAGCCAGGGAATATATACAAAGCTCCTAATGCTAATTAAGGAAATAAAATAAATCTATACAATCAATCCAACTATCAAATCAAATCAAATAAAATCAGATCTCCTAAATATAATCAAATCTCCTGAAATCATGCTAATCAATACTCCTAGATCAAATATTTTTGAATCATGCTAATCAACACTCCTTGAACCATGCTAATCAACATTCCCCCTCAAGTTGGTGTAAAGATGTCGCACATGCCCAACTTGCAACTCAAAGTATGGAAAGTTCGCTTGTTGAGACTTTTGGTAAGCACATCAGCTAGCTGTTTTTCCGATGGCACATGAAACAAACTTAAGACACCAGTTGTAATTTTTTCTTTGATGAAGTGTCGATCAATTTCCACATGCTTTGTTCGATCATGCTGGACTGGATTATGAGCTATACTGATGGCATCCTTATTGTCACAGTACAAGGAAAGTTTTTCTTTTTCAGACAATCTCAATTACTGTAGTAGCTCTTGTAGCCAAAGCAGTTCGCAACCCTAGGCCACAACTGTATATTCTGCCTCCGCACTTGATCTAGCAACTACACTTTGCTTCTTGCTTCTCCAACTAACCAAGTTTTCTCCTATGAGCGTACAATAACCAGATGTTGATCTTCTGTCATCTAGAGATCCAGCCCAATCCGCATCTGTAAAGGCTTCTATTTGGAGGTGATCATGTTTGGAGAAAAGTAGACCTTTCCCTGGAACAGACTTCAGATACCGCAAAATGTGAAAGATAGCTTGCATATGAGAATCTCGGGGATCATGTATGAACTAATTCACCAGGCTAACTGAATAGGCTATGTCTGGTCTAGTGTGGGAGATATAAATGAGTCTAACAACCAATCTTTGATATCTTTCCTTATCAACCGGCTCTCCAACTCCGCTTTGTAACTTGTGATTGTTTTCAATGGGCGATTTTGCGGATCTAGCAACCTCAATTCCGAAGAAGTACTGCAATTCTCCTAGATTCTTGATCTCAAATTCATGTGCCAACAACTTCTTCAATCGGGCCATCTCCTCTTTGTCATCTCCTGTCATTACTATGTCATCAACATAAACTATGAGAAGAGTGAGTTTACCCGTTTGATGTCTTATGAAGAGGGTGTGATCAACATTGCTTTGTTGGTAATCGAAGGAGATCATTGCTTTGCTGAATTTATCAAACCAAACTCTGGGGGATCGCTTCAGTCCGTACAAGGCTTTCTTTAATCTGCATACCTTTCCTTGACTCTCTGCAGTATCAAATCCAAGAGGAATCTTCATATACACCTCTTCTTCTAAGTCTCCATGAAGAAATGCATTCTTCACATCAAACTGTTGCAAGTCCCAATCAAGATTAGCTGCACAAGACAAAAGAATTCTAATAGTGTTTATCTTAGCAAGAGGGGAAAATGTCTCTTGATAATCCACTCCATAGGTCTGAGTGAATCCCTTAGCCACCATTCTTGCTTTGAATCTTTCTATTGAGCCATCAGCTTTGAGCTTCACTACCAATCTCGTGGTGGTGACAAGTTCCCAAGTCTCATTTTTTGACAAGGTCTTCATTTCTTCAATCATAGTTTGCTTCCATTTAGGGTCTGCAAAAGCTTCCCTCCAATTCTGGGGAATAGACACAGAAGTAATAGACAAGGCAAAGGCTATATTGGAGGGAGACAAAGAATTATAGGAGACAAAATTAGATAAATGGTATTTGGTGGTGCAAGATTTGACTTTTTTTCTGTGAGCAATAGACACATCTAACTCATTAGGAAATGTAGATAACTTACTAGTAGAAGAAGGTTCAGCTTTGGTAGATTGCATGATGGCTTCTTCTACTCTATTTCTCCTTGAGTAAGTTTTCAAATAAGGCCTATCCAAACGCCCAATTGTCTCCCCCTGAATTCTTTCTCCAATTTCACTTTCCCCTTGTGATAATGTCATCAAGAGGTCCAACAATGGAATTAGGTAGAATCACCTCTTCCTCCTTACTGCTCTCCTCTTGAAGAGATGATGAGGTAATATTGAAATAGGGCTCAGATTCTCGAAAGGTAACATCCATGCTAACAAAAGATCTCCTTGACGGAAGATGATAACATTTGTAACCTTCCTGTGTCGGAGAATACCCAATGAAAATATATTTTATAGCTTTAGGATCAAGTTTCCTAGAATTTCTAGTGTGGACAAAGCAAACACACACAAACACCTTTGGAGGAACTGTATATTCATTCTTACCCTTCTAGAGGACTTTGAAAATTGAGGGGTTTAAGTGGCATTATGTTGATAAGATAGGCAGCTACTAGAATACCATCCCCAGTAAGGTTTTGGTAGATGCATGGTGAACATAAGAGATCTTGCTACTTCTGACAGATGCTTATTTTTTCTTTCAGCGACCCCATTTTGTGCACTAGTGTAAGGACAACTAATGTGATGGACTATCCCATTGGACTACAAATAAGCACCAAATCTTTTATCCATGTATTCGCTGCCATTGTCAGTTCTCAAGATTTTTATTGGCATCAAACTGAGTACAAATCATCATATGAAATGACTGAAAACAAGAGAAAACTTCACTTTTGGCTTTTAACAAATATACCCAAGTCATCCTAGTGCAGCAATCAATGAAAGTAAGAAACCATCGACTACCAGACAAAGAAACAATGAATCGTTTGACTTTGAATGCTGAAACCTTGAAAGTAAGGAAGGGCCTCTTTCCATCCATAGAATCTCTTCCTTATGCTAGCACTTTCAGCTATCTTTCTTAACCTGCTTCTATCAAAGCCCACAGTAAACATATGATGAGCCCAAACAAGAAATCCAAGAACACATATATTGATCATGGCATAAACCATGCCTAGATACCCGAAAACCGATATTCCCGAAAAAGTAGAAACGATATGAGCATATCCAAAAAAAACACAAGTGGTCGCCTTGGGGACAATTTTGCTCTTAACTGCGCAGGAATATGAACAAAACACGTGCATCCAAACACTCGTAAATGCCTATTATAGTAAGTCCTTCTATTATCTCCTTCACGCTACCCAATCCGAACTAATGAGTGCCTGTAGCAGCTCGCTACTGCCATACATAAGAATGAATAGTCATAAACGGAGTTGTGCTTCTATTATCACTCACGGGATAAGAGTTTCTAGTATGCTTGGCATATTCACACGCATCACCGAACAAATATTTAAATCGAGTCCTTGAAAACAAATCGGAATAACTTCTTCAAAACAAAGAATGATAGGTGTCCTAATCGTCTATGCTTCTGTATTATTTCTTGGTTGACATCCTTACTTTTCCCAAAAAAGGCTTGACCAGAGTTTTGAATTACATCTAATATATACAAGTCATCACGCACTCTACCACTGCCAATCCTTTTCCCTGTTTGAAGATCCTGCAAAATACAATGATCGGGAAAGAACTCGATTTTACAGTTTAGAGCTTTGGTGACGGCACTAACAGATAAAAGATTGACAGGGAACTCAGGGACATGGAGCACGGTTGATAGTTTAATATTAGGAGTACAAACGACAGAACCTGTTCCAGAGATAAGTGTTAAAGAACCATTGGCTATTTTAACATTATCTCATTTGGGACACGGAGAATAGTTTTGAATTCCTTTAGAAGAGTCTGTCATGTGTCTATTTGCATCAGAAGCAACAATCCAAGAATTAAGGTGAGCAGCAAAGGCAGTACCTGATTGCACATGATTGGATGTGGCAACATTAGCGGAGTCAAGTTTGGCTAGGAGGCGACAGAGAAGTTGAATTTCATCCGAAGACAAGATTTCTCAAGAAACCGTCTCCTTGAATGTCTCTATATTTCTGCCTAATTAGAAGAAAATCTAAAGAAAATTGCTCAAACGCCTCGCTGGAAACCAAATTTGTCTCGAGCGAGCCTTAGCTCCGGTGAAAGTAAAAATAAAAACTAGTAGGGATAGGCTCGAAATGTTCCAACGACCCTAATAGAAAAAATTTCAAAAACAAAACTGACTAGAAGGAGTTTGTGTTGCGGACAGCCACAAAGAGAGAGAAAACTCGACCTCTTTGATTAAAACAGAACCTTAGTGCTGCGAGAGAGATAACTCACCTCAAAAGGCAGCAATGGCTCTGATACCATGTAGATTTTCAGAAGAAGAAAAGGCTTTTTATTTTTTTTGTGTGTGTTTACATCCATGAGCAAGGAAATTTATACAAAGCTCCTAATACTAATTAAGGAAATAAAATAAATCTATACAATCAATCCAACTATTAAATAAAATCAAATAAAATCAGATCTCCTAAATATAATCAAATCTCCTGAAATTATGCTAATCAATACTCCTATATTAAATCTCCTTGAATCATGCTAATCAACATTAGATGGGTAGGATAGCGAGAGAAGGCATCAAGCTGCATGAAGCTTTCTGAAACCATTAGCATTTGAATTGATAAAAGGGCGTGCAGTTAATTAGAATCTAAGTGCTTGTTTAATTTTGATCCTTGTTTCAGAATCTGTTAGTTGAAAATTATCATTTTGTTGTATTCTGTTTAGCACTAGCAGCTAAAGTTCCACCTGAAAAAAAGAACAAAATGCTGCATTTAGAAGGGGCCGATTTCTTAACTGGTAATTGTATTATGTTCTCTGGAGGTTAGTGTGACATGAATGTTTTGCAGGTTTTGGATGAATGTCTTCGTGCAATCTCTGGATTTAAGGGGACTGAAGATCCTTCGAGTGATATATCACTTGATAGCCCTTTCACATCTGACTATGTCAAATTAAAAACAATCTCGTCGGCTCCATCTTATGGGCCACATGATTGTGCAGTAAATAATGATGGAGCTGAAAAGCTGTCAGGAAGGGAGCAGTGGCTGGAAGCAATTGTTAGGCATTTGCCTCTTATCATTCAGCATTCTTCTCCAATGGTTAGTTCATATATACTTTTTTCCAATTTCTCTAGATTTTATTACTTATACCATATTATAAGAAGTTAGTGAAGTAGAAAAAAGAAAAAAAGTTGCACATTTAAAAGGCTCATTTGAATTCTGATTGCTGCGAAAGTAGCCTCTGAACTACTTGTACTGCTTACTCAAGTACTTACAGATTTCATGTATAAGTTCAAGAAAACAATCTTTTTATGATTTTTAACATTCAAGCGACTCATTGTTAGTATTTGTTGCCTTGTTATTGGAGAACCCAATGAAAGCTGCTAGCTAACTGTATGAATTGGAGCTGTTAATGTTCAGAACTGTAGTTAAGGGCACTTGTTTGCTGCTCTCATAGGGAGATATATACATATTTTACCCACAATGACAGCTCCCAAAGTTGAATATGCCTAATAATTTAGGTCAATATATGTCATGCTCAAGTAAAGTGCTGTGGGAGTTGTGGCTGTTTCTCATATGGTGGTACTTATTTGTGTCCAAGAAGATTAACAAGTTAAAGCTACCTATGGTGTAGATGTTCCCTTTATAACAATATAAGCTTTTAGATGAGATGATCACATAATTCAACAATATTTGTTCTCCCAGAATACTTTAGAGCATGCATGCTAATCATCAAAATCAATTAATGCATAGAGATCTTGTATTGGTTTCTCTCATAGAAGTTGCCAGCCTGCTGCTCTATGACTCATTTATTCTAATTACTTTGCTTTGCTCCTTTAGGTGAGGGCTGCGTCAGTTACTTGTTTTGCTGGAATAACTTCCACAGTTTTCTTTTCTCTGCCAAAGGATAAACAAGACTTCATCCTGAGCACTTGTGTAAGTTTTTGCTACACAACTAATTAGTGCATTGGTGCTTTATCCTTTTTTCAAGTATACAGAATGATCATGGCGATTTAAGTTGTACTTGTGAAATCTTCTCAGGTTAAAACTGCAAGAAGTGATGAGGTTCCAAATGTTAGATCAGCTGCTTGTCGTGCTATTGGTGTAATTGCTTGTTTTCCACACATTTTCCAGAGGTACTAGAGTCATTTAGCCTTGGTTTCTCGTTGGAGGCATTATTTGAACTCATTTGAATTGTGTGACCACCTCATCTAGAAGCTTAAGCTTAAACTGTTAGAGAGAGAGAGTACACTTTTAATTTACTTATTATATTTTGTCTCGATAGGCTCTTTCATGTGTGCCTGATTCTTTTTTCATGGGCCAAACACATGAATATGTTTTTTTTCTTTTTTCCGGTAGCAGTGAGATTTGAACTCTGGCCCTCTGCTTGCTTTGATACCATGTTGAATTTGTGTGTCCACCTCATCTAAAAGCTTAAGCTTAAACAGTTAGAGAGAAAACATTTTAATTTATTTATATTTTGCTAGTCAGCAGACTCATTTATGCACATTCTTTGTTAGTGAGTAAATATATGTTCCAATCTTGGCAGTGCAGAGCTTTTTGACAAGTTCATTTCTCCTGCTGTGCACAATAGTAATGATTCCTCAGTATCGGTTGGTTTCTATATTCCTGTTTTTGCATACCTTCTCCTTTCCAATGTATTAACCTAGTAAAAAGGTACAGGCAAGCTTAATGTGCTAACTTTCAGGTACGCATAACAGCCTCGTGGGCTTTAGCTAATATATGTGATGCACTTCGCCACCATGTTGATGTACATGGATTTGAGAACTTCTCTTCAGGTCCTTTGAACTTCTGAATGCTTTTAGATCTGTTTGTTGTGTAACAATACTTTCAGATGTCTTATTGTTCTTCTATATGAATTATTCAACAGTGAGCTCACAGTCTATCTCCTTGCTGATGAACTGTGCTTTGCACCTTACAAACGATAATGACAAGGTAAGCCATGCAGTTAGCTATATCTACTACTTCCAGTTCTTATACCTTGACGTGTTTTGTCATGTTAGCTATTGCCATTTACCATTTACTTCTCATGTTTTCTGATATCAGGTCAAAGCAAATGCTGTAAGAGCATTGGGTAACCTTTCAAGAGTTGTTAGGCTTTCAAGTCGATCGTGTGCTTATGATAGGCAAGCAGATCCAATGGTCGTATCTTCTGGGGGCAAGCCCACAAAAAATTTGTCCGTCTCCGAGGATCTGGGAGGTTGTTCAAGTGCACATAACACTCCCTTGGAAAATTTTAAATGGCTTGAGAAGATGGTGCAGGCATTTATTTCTTGTGTTACAACTGGAAACGTTAAGGTATTTTCTTCTCCCTCATAGTGCGCATCAGGTAAAAAGAAAGAATGAAAAGGAATAGTAGATATCAAACCCTGAATTTAACGTGTGTCCTCCAAGTACAATAACTGCATACTTAAAAGTGTTGGCATTGCTATCAGGTACAATGGAATGTTTGCTACTCATTGAGCAACTTGTTTTCCAATCCAACATTGAAGCTGGAAAACATGGTTTGGTGAGTACTTCCTAACCTTGTCCCAATCCTCTATTTAGCATGTCTTTGTTTTCTATTGATGTTGGATGGCCACGTGATTATGCCTAGAGATGTTGGATGGCTTTTGTTACACGATTCAGTATTTGACATCCTCGTCCTCAAAAACCCATGTCAACTTAACAGAAAGATTGCTAGGTAAATTGGTTTCAGATTCTGGGAGTTACTTGGATATATCCAACCTGGTGAGCCAAAGAGGATGAATGGATAAAGATGAGGACCAAGTTGATTATCTCATCTCTTGGGTTCCTTAATGAATCTCATCCAAGGCTTTTTTTGGGTTTCAGTGCCACAAGTAGAAGAGAGTATAGACGAAAATAACATCTACAAGTTTCATAAGAGAGGACCTGGTTACTTCTATGCGTCTGATTATATAAGTAGATATTAGCAAATTCAATCACCATTTAAACAATATTTAAGAAAAGTAAAAGATGATGCAGGTGCAGAGGGACATTTTGTGAGGAAGTCTGCGATCTGATCAACTGAACTTATGTAGTGGATTTGAAGATCTTTTGCTGCTACTTTTTCTCGAATAAAATGAAAATCCAGTTCAATATGTTTTGTGCGAGCATGAAAAATTGGATTGGCAGTAAGGTAGGTATCTTGATTTACAGTAATCCCCATTTTGTAAGAGCTACATAGAAATATACCATTAATAGAACTATATTACCTGTCTTATTTTTGTTCTCTTTGTCGCCTTGACCATGCTAATTGATAGTCACTTAAAACTTGTTTTAAGAGATGATAGTCTGAAGCAGATAGGTTGCACAGGACTATAGGAGTTGTCATCTTACTAAACTATGCTTACAGTTTGAAAAAGAAAATATTTAGGGATTTCGAAGGGTAGTGACATTTTTAGTTATTGACAAAACCTTAAGATGCATTATGTAAACGAGGATAGCTGGATTGTCACGTGATGCATAATTCTTTTTCTCTTTTTTGTATTGATTGACGGCTGGAAAATTCTTATTGTGGGGTTATTGGTACAGTCTCCGAATGCAATCCACCAACTTAATTCTGTTCTTGAGTGGTGCATGATTCTTCTCTTTTACTCCATTTTGTATTGATATTCTCACACTTCTATATGTTTGCAGTATTTGAGTTTCTACATATGTTGTTAACGCACATAATATATTGTCTGTATTGACTAGCATGTTAATATTGCAGGGCATCATCAGTTTTTAGCATTTTGTTGCTACTCCTTCGTGATTCTTCTAATTTTAAGATCAGGATACAAGCAGCTGCTGCTTTGGCTGTTCCAGCATCCTCAAATGGTGAATTCTTCTTTTTTATCTATTGTTTCATATCTCATCTCACAGTTGGCTTATGGAAAGGTTTTTTTCCTGTTCCTTTGGATCACGTTTGCATTTCCTCTTAACTAGTTTGCGATTGTGGCATAGTAGTAGTAGTTGTTAAAACTTGCATACTGGTGCTGGAAAAAGCTACTTGACAAGTAGGACTAACCTGTGTTAAAGGACAGCCAAAATAAACTAACGGACAAGACATAATTTGTAAATATCGCTGCCAGCACAATCTTTATGCTGATGAATATACTGTTACCATTGTCCAAAAGAAAAAAAAAATGAAACTAACATAACAGGGAAGCCCATGCTAAAGGTAAGTGCAAGAATTTTTTACAATAGAAGAAGTTTGTGGATATGACATACTTTATGTAGTCATGTGGTGCAGATATAGGTTGAAAAGTCGGAGGGTGGAAGGGCTCTTTTTCCATCATGAAGTCAACTGTTAGTCATGTTCATTTGTATTTCTTCAAGCTATTGGCTCTTTCCTATTTGACCTCATAATGTGAGACCCGTTTTGTGCAGATTATGGCGGATCATTCTTTAGTGTTCTTCAAGGTGTGCAGCATGTTGTCGAGAGTCTGAGTTCTGATGAGATTTCATCACCATCAAATTTGAAATATAGGTTGGCGCTTGAAAAGCAGGTTGAGCTCCTAGACCATTTTACTTAGACACGCAAGACATTAGAAGTATAGCCAACAAGGAGTATGAATATTCATGCTTTGAAATGTCTGCTGAACATTTTTTATCTTTTCATATAGAAGAAGTCAAGTTTTGTACCCCTTCTTATCGAAAGATGAAAAAGTTGTTTACGCTTTCTTGTCTACTTTCCATTTATAAATGTTACGATATGACATTGTTGCAGTAGTGGGCTGGGGCTGTAGTCTTCTTGACTAGGATTCTCTTTTTGAAGCATATGTTGAAACTGCCAGCTAAAGGGTTATATTATTTAAATAAATAAAAGCTGAACACTTTTCTACTTAAACTTAAACTTGAGATATATGCCATAATTTGATTAATTGGTGTTGCCATGTTGGTTAAAGTATTTCACTCCGTATTTGGTGGATTGGGGCAATCCCATGACATGAGTTCAATGTTTTGATAAGTTCGATCCTCTTTATCATAGTTGACCACTCTTGTATCAATTATTTTCACCAACTGCTTTTTACTGAATTTTTCTTTTGCAGCTTACCTCAACTATGTTGCATTTGCTTGGCCTCACTTCCAAAACGGATGATCGCCGTGTCCATGAGTTTCTAATGAAGGTAAGACTTATAATATTAATTCAATGCTTGAGAATCTACAGATTGTTTTAAAAAAATCTCCTTATAAAATAAAATTTAAAAAGCACCTTTGTATTTTAAGGATTTGCATGCTTGCTTGAAGCCGAGGGTTTACTGGAAACAACCTCTCTACCTTCACAAGGTAGGGATAAGGCTGTGTACATACTACCCTCGCCGAACCCCTATTTGTGGGATTACACTGGGTATTTTGTTATTGTTGTTGTTGTTGTATTTTAAGGAGGTTTCATGGCAGATGATTTATGTGGTGATATTGTACTACTCCGTTACTTTCTGTTTATTGCTGTTGCTGCTTTGGTTCCCATCTGTGTTGCGTGCATCAACTTTTTTTAGGCAGTATAAAGATTTTAGAACTCAAGTTCTCTGCGCTGATGTTGAGACCTGTAATCCAAAGTTGTCGGCATGCTTGTCCTTTGGTGTGTCCTCTTGGAATTGCCACATGATGTTCCTACATCACTATGTTGTCTTTCTCCATCGCCATATATATCCTAATTTCCAACTACTGCCACTCTTTTTTTTTTTGATGGGCCATATTTTGAGTTGCTTTTGATATGCCAAATCTCTTTACTATTACTCCACCACCTCTAGCCTGTCTTCACAAACCTGAAACGTTGGTAGGCATGTTTTTCTAACAGTTCTGTCTGAAGTTGCACCCATGTTTATCAAGCAGTTACAATTTATAATTTTTGGATTCCCCTTAGATTAGAATCCTCAGAATCATAAATTGGTTACCAATATCACCTGGTAAGACGCCGTTGATTGGAATAGAAAATTTCGGAAGAATTAGGTTCAAATACATTTCCTGGGATCCTTTTCCTTTCAAACTATAAACATGGGAATCGTTGAAGTAGCTCCGCGGTCCATGCAACTCTGGTCAGAAAGTAAGCTAGTGATGCTTTCGGCTACTGGATTTTCACCATTTAGGATGCAGCATCCGGGCTGCTTCCCTAGCAGTGTGAAACTTGTAATTGCTTTCTTCTTCCTGCTTCATTAGATAAAGTGTCTTCATTAATAGATAGATAGATAGAATTGTTTGCTTCATAGTGTCGATATATCAAGTAAAGGCCATTGAAACTATTTTTTGCTGCGTCTCAATATTGGAATGGTGGATAATGAACGAGTCTGTGTGTCTATCTTAAACAAGTGAAAGGGTTGTCAATTGGATCTTCTTGTGACTTGAATTTTCTTAAGATGATAGAATCAGGCTGATCATGGATTTGTTTAGCATCTATCCTCAGACATGATTGAGATATGTATGGAACGAAAGGTTATTTCCCTTTGTAGATGAATTTTTATTTTCTGGTGGGCATAAACAAAAATTGTGCAGTCATTAGTATTTTGGATTTACTTTGAGCCTTTCAATATTGGTCAAGTATGTTAGTAACAGCCGTTAGAGTCACCAGTTAAGAGCAAGTACTACGGTGCTAACTGCTTCGTGAGAGTAGTCCTTATTATGCAAGCAGATAAACATGCACATGTACGTAGTTGGCCCTTTAGCCTTTCATAAATTTATACTGCACTAGGTTCCATGCATGTGTCTTTCAATATGTTTACACAAAATATTGTATTTTACTTTAGTAAAGAGTCAAGTACTTACAGGGATGGATGGAGTATTCTAGTGACCGGTTCAATTGAACCCATAACTTTATATGTGAAGTATAAGTTTACGTGTAAAAATTCATAAAAATTGCAAAAAAAAAAAAAAAAAAAAAGGTTATGAATCCTTATCTTTAAAAATATAATGAGTTTAATGTTAAAAACCTTAAAAGCTGAACCCATATAATTCAAATCCTTGATCCGCCTCTGAGTACTTAAAAAGTTTACATTGAAAAACTTCCACTCAACCTCAATAGTATCTATGTTCTTTAAATTTCATATACGATAGTTGTCTTAGCATCTTTTCTACAGAATTCCAGATTATTTTTGGGGGAGGGGGGAATGATAGGAGCCGGGTTGAGATTTTAGTTATTTCTCTTAATATTTTATCTGATGCGTGCTATTTTTTTCTTCTAATTCCAATGCAAGGGGATTGAGTAGCATCTTTAATAGCTAATGGTGTTTCTTATTATTTTAATGGTAAAGAGAACACATAAAGAGAACTTGAAGAAATAAATCAAGAATCTTAATATACAAGGTTATACCAAAATACTTGAGTTGCTAATGTCGAGGTTTCTGTACATGTTCTCTTTCCAGATTTCTAGTCCATAAAATCTGTATTTGCTTTACTATATCTTTTCTCAGGTTTGTGTCTCATTCTGTTTATGTTGCTGTAGAAATCATCCTTTCTCGAGGAGTGGTTTAAGTTGGTCTGCATGTCTCTTGAGAAATCACCTAACCAGTTTGAGGCCGAATATTACTCTTCTGTTAACCACAAGAAAGATGTAATATTCAGAGCTGTTAGGTCACTCATCGAGGTGTATGAAGTGCATGATCTTCACGCTGTTGTACAAAGGTTTCACAAGCTATCCAACATCCTATAACAGTTTTTTTCCAGTTTTGGGTTCCTACATCTGCTTGGTCGGTCTGGCGTGTATTTTCTCTGGCTGCTGCTGCTTGAGCTGGTTAGCCCTATCCGGTCGACGCTATACCTTAAGCTCTGTAATTTTGCCATGGTCCTCTTGGTTGAATGACACCAATGACAACCTGTAGATTAGTCATCAGAACAAAGTGGTGGTTGTCTTTCGATGTGAATTTGTGTTGGAGGTCCCAAATGGTTGCCTTTACCAAAAGGATGTGCGGACATCTCCCAACGATTACTTGTAGATTAGTCCGTGAACAAAGTGATTGCCGTCTTTGGATGTGCAACTCCATGGAAATGGAAGCTGCGAATGGTTGCCATTAGCAAAAGGATGAGCACAAAAGCGCCATATGATAACCTGTAGATTAGCCTGCTGAACAACTTGATAGTTATCTTTGGATGTGAATTATATCGGACTCTTACATGGCTCTCTAGCAAAAGGATGAGCAGAAAATTTCCAGTATCCTCTGGTTTCTGAGACATCTGGAGACATCCTGTATTTGTTGTGCTTTGTGTAGCAATTTGAGTTCCCAATTTTTTGTGTAAGATATTTTGAATCCTCATTTGGTTTTGCTTACTGCCACAAAATTATTTATAAATGACAATAGGACCACGTATTTTTTTGAGACAATGCATGTAAGTCATTAGCTTAATTAAATTTTATTATAGAAAGGTGCTACCAATGGGGAAAGAAATGTTGCATTGTGGAAATACTAATAACTAATCGACATCAAATAAATATCAACAGTTTACGTGGTCATTCACGTTTCATTTCTACCATCGACTAACTAAATTAATTTCTTTTTAAATTTTTTATTACATTGGGGGAGGGACATTAAATTATCGTTGATTAAGTTAACATTTTTTGTTCATTAATTCCTTTGTTCTATTACATGTAGTTAAGTTTTTTAATCTTAGTATTGTTTGATCAAAAAATATAATTTCCGGCTAAACTATTAAATTTATATAATGAGAGTTAGATCTAGTTAAGGATAATAACTCTAGATATTAAGCACAGAGATGTATATTAGATGGGACAGATTCCGTATGTGGTTGGTGACAATAAATATTGATTTCTCAAGCAGGAGCATTAAGGGAGATATAGTCTACAATAAATGTCAATAAATGACGTTTAAGTAAATAGAGAGAATGATTCACCCAATAATGGATGAGTTGGACGAATATTTTGCCTGACAATGATGAATGACAGATAGATTCAAGATTCAGATGGAAAGTGGGGAATAATATGAACAAGAATCTTTGTAAAAAGGTAATATTTATGGTTTTGCCCGACGGAAAGTCCTCTTCTTAAAAGTGTTCTTATCAGAATCAATATTACATGCCTATATCATTGTCCCCTCTTTCTATATATATGAGACATTTTTCCTAGGAAACCCTAATAGTACAAATGCGGGGAATATTCACTAGAATATTTTCTTTTAATATCCTATCTTGACAAATTAGCCGTTACAAGTCTTATCATCAGTAGTCGATCTCGACCTCGACCCTTGCTGACATCTTGATTACGATAACCGTCGATATCTTGACCACGACTCATGTCGGCACCTCGGCCATTAACCTCGTAGCATCTTGGGCGAACTCGACCGATAACTTTCTTTAATGCCACATTACGCTAAATATTCTGAAGACGGATTTTGGCTTATACAGTTAGTCCCTCCGCTTATTAAGGCCGAGCTCAGACTGCCTTGATGAGCGGACTCCGCATGTCGCAGTTGACGAAATGAGGCGAGCAAGATGGGTAGCGGCGCTTTAGGCGAGGTGGCGACATGACTTTTCGTGAGCTACAAACTTTGGGGATGCGTTGTTTCAGAATGACGTCATGACATCATACGTCACTGTGCCGCGCCTTCCCGATGCCCTGCGTCGTTTCCCGCGCCTCTGCAGTTTCGATACTTGCGCTGGGCAATGATGGCTTGATTTCTAGGTCTTGGTGCTTGAAATCTTATAAATATGGACCTGAGGTTCCTTATGTTTGTTTTACATACTTGCATTATCGAATCCCTGTATCCCTTTCTTTATTCTCCATATCAAACCCCTGTCTCCTTCTTGCTTCGTCACTGCGTATCCGCTCCCTTGGTTCCAGTGATTTCAGTTGTTCTCGACTTTTCTGTGCTCAAGATATCCTCTCAAGAATATGGTTAACGCACCCTCTGGTTCTAGTATGGCGCTTAACCCTACCCCTTTGGCGGTGCACATGCCTCCTCATAGCGACGGTGCTTCCGTTGCCCCTAAAGATGAGGGGTTCCCTACGGTGGAGAAAATAATTCCTCGCAGTAAAAAGATTAGATCTGACTTTTCGAAGTTGCCTGATGATGACCCTGATATCTCGGAGTCGACGATGAACGAGGTTGACCTCGCTGCGTTTAGGAAAAAGTTCAAAATTTCGGCTCATATCGATCTGGTTCTGGCGGGGCACGATGTTGTACAGATACATCGTCCAGGATATTGCGCGTTTTATGCGTATCCGTTC
Source organism: Nicotiana tabacum (assembly GCF_000715075.1). Classification (NCBI taxonomy): domain Eukaryota; kingdom Viridiplantae; phylum Streptophyta; class Magnoliopsida; order Solanales; family Solanaceae; genus Nicotiana; species Nicotiana tabacum. The sequence goes on along the minus strand of NC_134088.1, from coordinate 22,140,256 downwards.
TAATTGGGCTATTCTTTTCCTTTTTTCCCGTTGGCGGAGGAATTTTGCCGCTACTACGGCATCTGCCCGACCCAACTCTCCCTCTATATCTACAAGTTTATCCGTATGCTGACGAAATATGCGGAGTTGGCTGGCCGTGGGGTCTCACTTTGCCACTTGATGCATCTCTTCCCCCCTAGTTTCTATAGGGGGACAATGCTACACCTTCGCCACCGAGGAAGTAAAAGTTTGGTAGTGAAGATGGACGATAAGGCGAATCGTCAGTTCTGGCTCAACTATTTCTTCATCAAGACCGAGGATGTGGTGGTCAACGCAAGCAGGTTCCCCGAGGCTTGGAATTACGCTCGTAAGTATCTTTTTGCCGAGCATTCATTTTTCCTGTTTTAGTTGCAGTCTAACATTTCGTCCCTTCTTCGTGTAGCTGAGACTTCGCCCCCTTCCTTGGTCGGGGACATTCATGACTGGGTCAGCTAGTTCTTGCCTCACACAGTAGGGATTCGTGAATGGCCGACCTTTATCAAGAAATTCGGGCCTACGCCTTCCGCGACCGGTGAGTTCGTCTATACGTAGTTATTTATGCATGCATAATTATCTCGTCTATACTGTTTTGACCTCGTGGTTATCTGCTCGTTGTGGCTTTGTGCGGGAAGTGATGGTCTTCTAATTTTTCTTTTTCAGCTCGGGGACCTTCGAGAAGGCAGAAGGCTCCTGCTCCGGCATTCCGTAAGAAGAAGGCCGCTTCTGTTCCTTCTGCTGCGATGAGGTCTGCTCGGTCGTCGACTACTCCTGCATCAGGGCTTTCGACTTCCCCTTTGCGTCATTTAGTAGATGAGGACGATGAGGAAGGATCATCGCTGAATGGCAATAACTTGCTTCTCCGCAAGAGGCGATCTGTAGATATCAGTGAAAGAGTTGCCCGTGCGGGGAGTTCGGTGTGGAGGATTTCGTCGTCCGAGAGACGGCGACCATAGAACTTGGAGATGGCGTCGAGTTACCGCCCACGATTCCGCCGTCATCGTGGGCCGAGGAATGTACGTCTCTCCCTGAGGTAGTGATGTATTTTGAAGGGCCGTCGGCAAGAGTCCCTGACGTCTTACGGGAGGGCGAGCCATCGACCTTGCTATCAACCAATGATCCTTCTTCCCGGGTTAACATAAAGGGAAAAAGTGTAGCAGAAGAAGGCTACGAGACGGGCTCTGATATGGACGCCGAGGATGATGGGGGAAGGACGTACCCCACTCGAGGTGAGATTGGAGGGGAACACGCGGTCTATCGCGATCCCCTTGGACCGGGATCTGCTGGTTGATACGGAGGACATGATCCCTTCCCTTGGTCCCCTCTATTCCGATGTGGAGGGTAAGACCCTTAAGAAGTTAAAAGACGCCACTCTGTCGAGGAGTATAGTCGGCCTCGCTCTTAGGGTAAACATTTGATCTTTCTTCATTTTTTTAATGTTTTCTTCATTTTTTTAATGTCGAATCCAGTTTTATTCTTACTCGTTCTGTCTTTCTTTCAGACCGTGATCTTGGAGATCGAGAGTGCCCGCCGAGAGGAGAGGCGTAAGGCCATTTTCCAGAAGATAAAGAGGAAATATCGCTAATACCGTGATAAGCACCGCAAGATCTGCAGCCGGTTCGGTGGAATCAGCATTTTCCAGGCTCTCCGAAGTGAACTGAAGGAGAAGGATGACGAATTGATGAGGGTCATTGGAAAATGTAGCAAAATCGAGGGGGGCGTTGAGGGACAAAGAAGAGGAACTCGAGGTAAGCAAGGGGTGGAGGCTCAATGCGCCGATCTTCAAGCCCAGGTGATTTTATTGCACGCCGAGCTCGATGAGTGTCAACTCAAAGTGGATGCTCTGAGTGGAGAGGTTGCAGATAAGGTGGTGGTCTTAGAGAGGGCGGAGTAAGCCCAATTGTCAGATGTGAGGAAGGCGGAGGCTTTCACAATCGTGATCCGCGTTCTTCGTTTTGAGAGGGAGAGTGCTTTGGAGATGGCCAGGCTTAGGGAGGAGCGGCTTGATGAGCGGATAGGGAAGCTGGAGAGAGATTCTTCGAGCCTTAGTGATCGAGTCGCAGTTCTAGAGGCCGAGAAGGCACAGTTGTTGACTCAGTCGTCCTTGTCGCGCACTTCTGCCTTTCCTGACGTTCTGCGGGATTTGTACGAGGAATAGATTCATGCTGAGGCCCAGCTAGATATATTCAGGGACCTGATGGGGACGGTGGCTGTTTCAGAAGCCAACTTTGAGGACGCTCATGCTAAGGCACGTAAAGCTCGGTTTGCTTGTGGTTATGATCCCGCTACACCGGAAGCCGGCGACAGGAGGTTGTGAGCGTGGATCGGATCGAACAGGATGCCTGGTATGATAATGAAGCTGGCGATGGTGATGGCGATGGCGAGGAGGTAGGTGGAGACGGTCTGGGCAATCAAGCTGGTAGCGCCGCTGGGTCAGGCGGTGATTAGTTGTTGTTCTTTTTGGTTTAGCCGCAGATTAGTGTGTAATTTTGTAAAAACTATTCTATAGTATGAAGTGTTAGTTTTGTTATTCGTACCTGATTCCTTTTCTTTATTCGGGTTTGTGCGTTTTTCTGATTTTGTTGCTTGATTGCCTTTGTCGTAACCAATTTGTTTGAGTAAGCTGAACAAGGTTGAAAGTAGCCTTCGTTTTAGTTAAGGTCGTAGGTCGAATAGGTATTAATTCGAATGAGGTCGAACATAACCTCTGATTAATTGAGGCCGTGGGTCGAATATGTGTTAATTCGAACGAGGTCGAGTGTAACCTTTAATTAATTGAGGCCATAGGCCGAATAGGTGTTAATTCGAACGAGGTCGAATGTAACCTTTAATTAATTGAGGCCATAGGGCGAATAGGTGTTCTTTCGAACGAGGTCGAATGTAACCTTTAATCAATTTAGGCCGTGGACCGAACATGTGTTAATTCAGACGAGGTCGAATGTAACCTTTAATTAATTGGGCCCGTGGGCCGAATAGTTGTTAATTCAAACAAGGTCGAATGTAACCTTTACTTGATTGAGGCCGTGGGCCGAATAGGTGTTTATTCGAACGAGGTCGAATGTAACCTTTGATTAATTGAGACCGTGGGCCGGATAGGTGTTAATTCGGACGAGGTCGAATGTAACCTTCGCTTGGGGAGAGCGGGGATAACCTTCATGTGCCTATGCTTTATTCATATTCTTGGAGAGATTTATATATTTTCCGGGGGCTGGTTGGCTAGGTCAATCCCAGTCCCAGTCTGTCTAGTCCCTTCATTGGTTGAACTGGAAAAATAGTGAGAGATCGAGCAATGAACTCGTCGTCCAGTGCCTTCGTCTATGCGCACCTCAATCCCGAAGTATCCCCGTCCTCGCCTCGTTAAAAACCTTATCGAGAAAACCCAAGTGGAACAAAACTCGAGTGAGGGAAAAAGAGTGCAACTTTGGGGACCTCGTCCTTTAAAAGTAGAAGTACTTGAGGTGTGTAATATTCCAGTTGTTTGGTAGTCGCTTTCCTTCCATTGTTTCTAGTGTGACTTACCCTTTGCTTGCCGCTGCCGTGATTTTGTAGGGACCGTCCCAGTTTATTCGTAGTTTGCCTTCCCGTGGATCTTTGCTTGCTTGTGTTTTAGCTTTCAGCACATAGTCCCTGACTTTAAGTGGCCTGATCTTTGCTCTTTTGTTATAGTAGTGTTCTGCTTACTGCTTTTGGGCGACCATTCTCACATAGGCCATATCTCTTTGTTCCTTGACTTCGTCGAGTTTCTGCCTTTTACTGTCATCGTTCTGGGGTCCGCTTTCGTGGAAGTATCTTAGACTGGGCTCCCCGACCTCGATTGGTATTACTGCGTCAGTCCCATAGACTAACGAGTATGGCGTTTCCCCTGTGATCGTTTTTGGCGTTGTTCGGTAGGCCTAGAGTACTTCTGGTAATATCTCCGGCCACAGTCCCTTGGCGTCTTTGAGCATCTTCTTCATGATGTTCAATATTGACTTGTTGGAGGATTCCGCTTGCCTGTTACCTGCGGGGTGGTAAGGAGTTGATAGTATTCTTTTGATGTGCCATTTTTCGAAAAAGTCGACGACCTTCTTTCCTACAAATTGAGGTCCGTTGTCACAACTGATTTCTTTGGGGAGACCAAAACGTCATATGCTGCTCTTCCATATGAAGGCGATTACTTCATGTTCGCGTATTTGGGCGAATGCTCCTACTTCCGCCTATTTAGAGAAATAATCAGTTAAAACTAAGAGAAATTGTACGTTACCTCGTCTGGCCAGGAGGGGGCCCACGATATCCATTCCCCATTTGATGAATGGCCAAGGGGAAGTTACTGAGTGTAGGTGTTCGCCTGCTTGGTGGATCATTGGGGCGTACTTCTGGCATTGCTCACATTTTTTCACGAAATCTACGGCCTCCTTTTACATGGTGGGCCAATAGTATCCTGCTCGTATGAGGCACCTGACCAAAGCTCGATCGCCGGAATGAGCTCCACAGTGGCCTTCGTGCACTTCTTCAAGGACGCATCGTGTCTAATTTAGGCCCAAGCATTTCGCTAGGGGGCCTCCATATGTCCTTTTGTACATGTCGTTGTGAACGATGTTGTACATGGCCGCTTGCATTCGCAGCTTCTTGGCCTCTTTTTTGTCACTGGGGAGTGTGCCGTCCTGCAAATATGTAATAATACGGTTGCGCCAGTCCCAAGTTAGGTTTATAGTTCTTACCTCGATTTGGTCTATCGACGAGTTGAGGAGGTGGACCACATTTTGGTCTCCGATTGTGATATTTTTGGTGGCTGCCGCTAATTTGGCGAGGCTGTCCGCCTCAATATTCTGTGCTCGGAGAATCTGGTCGAGCTAACATTCGTCGAACTCGGGTAGTAGTTTGCAGATTTCGGTTTGGTATTTTTGTAACCTTTGCTCCTTGATTTGAAAAGTCCCTGTGACTTGGTTTACCACGAGTTGAGAATTGCAGCGCAGCCTTAGCCACTTCTCCCCGTATTTGAGTGCTAGTCTTAGTCCTGCAATTACGGCCTCATACTCAGCCTCGTTGTTAGTCATGTCAGGGCATCTTATGGACTGGCGAATCACTTTGCCTGTTAGTACTTCGAGTACGAGTCCCATCCTGGACCCCGACGCGTTAGATACAACGTAGTGTATAGGACCCAGAGGTCGTGTATTTGGGAAGGAGCATGGACGGCTTCCTTTTTTACTTCGGGCAGTATGTGTGCACTGAAGTCGGCGAGGACTTGAGACTTTATCGCCATTCGCGGTCGATATGTAATATCATGCTCTCTTAGTTCAATGGCCCATTTGGCCAATGTGCCCGAAAGTTAGGGTTTGTGTAAAATGCTTCTTAAGGGGAAAGTCGTGACGACCGAGATGAGGTGGCATTGGAAATATGGTGTAAGCTTCCGTGAAGCTACGACTAAGGGTAGAGCCAGCTTTTCAAGATAGGGGTACCTCGTCTGGACGGCGACCAGTGTCTTGCTAATGTAATAGATGGGAGATTGCGTACCTTTATTTTCTTGGACTAAGACTGCGCTCATAGCTACTTCGGACATGGCGAGATAGATGGGAAGAGGTTGTCCTGGCTCCGGTTTTGAGAGCAACGACGGCGAGGATAGGTACACCTTTAACTCCTTCAGTGCTTAGACGCACTCAGAGGTCCATTAGAGGCTGTTCTACTTTTTTAGTATGCCGAAGAACTTGTGGCACCTATCGGAGGATTGTGAGATGAACCTTAACAGAGCGGCTATTCGGCCGGTTAGCTTCTTGACTTGTTTTTTGGTGGTCAAGTGCTCTGGTATACCCTCGATGGCCTTGATTTGGTCAGGATTGACCTCGATACCTCGTTGCGACACTAGGAAACCCAAGAATTTCCCTGAGGCCATGCCAAATGCACATTTCTCGGGGTTTAGTTTCATGCCGTATTGCCTGAGTATGCCGAATGCTTCTCTTAAGTGGTCGATGTGATATTCTCTCCTTTTGGACTTGACCAGCATGTCATCGATGTATACCTCCATACGAAAGGCATGTCCCTGTAGCAGTATGTCTCCTGGTGAGTGATGAAGGTGGTCTTTTCCCGATTCTCTTCCGCCATAAGGATCTAGTTTTAGCCCGAGTAGGCATCCAAGAAAGTTAGCAACTCGTGCCCGGCTGTCGTGTCGATGAGCTGGTCGATGTGGGGCAATGGGAACGAGTCCTTAGGGCATGATTTGTTCAGGTCAGTGAAGTTTACACATATCCGCCACTTACCGTTCTTGTTTTTAACCATGACCATATTGGTGACCCATTGGGGGTACTTCGACTCCCTGATGGAACCATTTTCCAATAGTTTTTCCACTTCTTCGCGCACTGTGTTATTAATTGCGGGGTTGAATTTACGTCGAACCTACCTTACCGGAGGGTAGAGTGGATCGACGTTCAATCTGTGTGTGGCGATCTTCATTGGGATACCTGGCATATCTGCATGGCTAAAAGCAAACAAGTCTGCGTTAGCAATTAGAAATTTGCGAAACTTACCCGGTTCTTGGAGTTTGCAGCCGATGTAAGCTTTTTTGCTATGGTCGTTGACGTCTAGCTGAACGGGGTCGAGGTCCTCTATGGTCGATCCAGCGACTTCGGCCACATCGGGGTCTCTGATGACGTCCTCGATGTCGTCGACTACCTACCTCGACCCTGTTGATTGCTATGCTTCCTTCTCTTTGTCTCTCATTTGCTGGGCGGTCGTGCAGTCTAGGGCGATGCGGTAGCAGTCGTGGGATGTGCGTTGTTCCCCGCTTATGTTGAATATGCCCCATGTAGTTGGGAATTTGATGACTTGGTACAAGCTAGAGGGTATGACCCTCATGGTGTGTATCCAGGGTTGCCCTATTATGGCGTTGTATGTCGTTCCTAGTCCATGATGTGGAATGTAGTCTCCAGAGTGACGCCACCCTCCAGGACGGGGAGTGTGATCTCGCCAGATGTTCGTTCAACTGCATTGTTAAATCCTGTTAGTGTGAACGTCAGGAAGTCCCTCAGTCCTTCTCTCGGGGACTGTTTGAGAGCAAAGATATCATTCACTCTCGCCTAGGCCTTCTTGGCCCCGGCATGGGCTGTCACGAACTTATCGGCCATTTCCTCGAAAGTTTCGATGGAACGAGCTGGTAGTTGCGAGTACCAGGTTAGTGCCCCTCCCGTGAGTGTTTCGCTAAATTTTTTCAGCAGAATGGAGGATACTTGTTCTTTGGCGAGGTCATTGCTTTTCACAGCGGTGACGTAGTGAGTCACATGATCCTCGGGGTCGGTCGTGCCGTCGCATATTTTCAGGTAAGGCGGTATTTTGAAAATCTTCAGGATGGCGTGCGGGGGGCAGCACTATCACCAGTGGTGGCTCAAGCCTAAAGCAAGTCAAGCACTTGCTTTAGGGCCCCAATAATTTAAGGCCTCAAAATTAGTACATTACTATATATCTAAATAAATTTTGTATACTTCAATTTTTATCATTAATAGATGTAGTAATTCAATCACATATATCTTGTAATCAAAACTACTCCAACTCGTTCATTTTTCCTCACATAAATCAAGTTTTTTTAGTTCTCATGTCTTAATTGGAAGGCAGTCAAGACAACAAGTGACTAAAAAGGAAACAAATTGTAGTATTTGTTTTTGTTGCTATATTCAATATTCAGTTAATTCAATTCCTATTCTTTATAAAATCAACTTCTCTTTTTTTTTTCTCCTCCTACTCATATATCAATTCTGCCAAATAACAAGGGGTATTGATAATATGAGTTGCATATTCTTTTTTTATTGTTCCTTATATATAAAAGATAGAAAGATTTTTTAAACTATCATTTCACATAAATATATAAAAGAATTTCATTGAGTATATTTTAAGCCTCTTATTAAGGTTTGACTTTAGGCCACCATATCGATTGAGCCGCCCCTGCCTCAATATATGAAATAAGACATTAAAATCGACGTGGAGGGAGAGTAACCGTGTATGAAATAATTACACTATCAAACGAGAAAAGATGGCAGCATCAATAATTTCACAACAAAAGTGGAAAAGATGCCTTTAAAGATTTGTAAAATGGTCTTTTATGCAAATTAACGCAACAGACGTCATTAGCAATATTAGAAAAATTCCAAAATAAACCGCAATGATTAATATCATGATAAATTAATATGACAAACTCATATTCCGTTTTCCTGCATTTCTTTGCAGAAACATTCAAAAAGAACCTCAAGAAAGTTGGACCGAGGATTGACCCAATGCAGAAAGAAGTACGGCTGCTCGACGAACCGACATGCATCTTTCTTCGGCAATAATTTAGGAGCGCCCGATCTTTCATCGACCCTTTCTTGGTGCTCTCTCATTTGGTCCAGAAGTGCCTTGTTCTCATTTTTCATTTCCTCCATCCTTTTCAGAATGGTTATGAGAGCGACATCGCCTGCATTGTTTACAACATTGTGAGTGATACCTGTTGTCGCGGGTGTGGGGGGAGGGGGGAGGGGGTTGATCATGTTGCTCGTTCGCTGGTGGTGCAACACAGGTTCTCGCATTTGTTGCGGCCGCGTCCTGAACAGGCTTATGGAGGACGCTAGTCAGTGTATCAGTCAGCCAGACCTCAAGGAGTTTCTTTATCGCTGGCGGTGTTTCCTCTCCCACGGACGTGGACGCTGTCTTGCCGAGTGATTTTTTAATGTTGTAGTTGGGGGGGGGGGGGCCACCTCATCTAGGGGAGGCATTGGGCGTTGTGCCCTCGTCCACTACTTCAGAGCTTTTGTGGATGACATCTATAAGGTTGGTTGGGAGGTCACTCATTATTTTCATTCTTTCTTCTCTGTTACCTGCCATGTTAGATCTATGCATGCATAGAGAAGGAAAATTTTCTTTTGGGTTTTTTTTTTTTTTTTTTTTGCGTCAGTAATCAGTGTTGGTTGTAGATCTAGAAGAAACTAAAAAACTTAGCTAGAAAATCCCCACAGACAGCGCCAAATAGTTTGACCAAAAAGTATAATTTCTGGCTAAAATATTAAATTTATATAATGAGGGGTTAGATCTAGTTAAGGATAATAACTCTAAATGTTAAGCACAAAGATGTATATTAGATGAGACAGATTCCGTATGTGGTTGGTGACAATAAATATTGAATTCTCTTAAAGCAGGAGCATTAAGGGAGATATATCCTACAATAAATGTCAATGAATGACGTTTAAGTAAATAGAGAGAATGATTCACCCAATAATGGATGAGTTGGGCGAATATTTTGTCTGACAATGATGAATGACAGATAGATCCAAGATTCACATGAACGGTCCTCGGATCTTATGAAAAGTGGGGAACAATATGAACAAGAATCTTCGTAAAAATGTAATATTTATGTTTTTGCCAGAGGGAAAGTCCTCTTCTCAAAAGTGTTCTTATCAGAATCAATATTACATGCCTCTATCATTGTCCCCTCTTTCTATATATATGAGACCTTTTTCCTAGGAAACCCTAATAGTACAAATGTGGGGAATATTCACTAGAATATTCTCTTTTAATACCCTATCTTGACAAATTAGCCGTTACAAGTCTTATCATCAGTAGTCGATCTCGATCTCGACCCTTGCTGACATCTTGATTACGATAACCGTCGATATCTTGACCAAGACTCATATCGGCACCTCGGTCATTGACCTTGCAGCGTCTTGGACGAGCTCGACCGATAACTTTCTTTAATGCCACATTACGCTAAATATTCTGAAGACGAATTTTGACTTATACAAGTATGTAGAGTTTACTTATACAATTTCCTTCTTAAAACCCTCTTTTAGTTTTTGAGTCCCACCCACCTCTCTATAAGAACATGAAAAAAAGATACGGAAACTAACGACACTGGTGATGCATAGTGATACTTCTTAAGTATTAAACATCAAGCATATATTGGTTGAGTCCAGTTGGTGAAATCAGTTCTGTTTGGAGTTCAATCTTACCGGGCTCATCTGTTCATAATACCTGTCAAAGTGATGAAGGCCATAAAAGCTTACTGCAGAAGCTATATTTGGTCAGGAGCAAATGAAATAACTAGAAAAGCATTGGTTTCTTGTAGTAAAATGTGTGTGCCAAAGTCAGCTGGAAGTCTTAACCTCACAAATTTGAAGATCTGGAACAAAGAAGATATAGCTAAAACTTGCTGGGAATTACATAGTAAGAAAGATACTCTTTGGATCAAATGGATACATGTGTACTATATAAAAGGGAAGCAGTTAACAAATATGCCCATACCCCATTTGCTGAATGTGAAATTAGCAGACAAGTGTGGAGCAAATTAATGGCATGGATACAAACTGATTGGCCATCAATGATGTCATGGGGGCAAATGCAAAGATGGATAGAACAGAGAACCAAGAGGAAAGATAAAGCAAGCAAAAATACTGGTATATACAGAGTTCATATATGCAATATGGATTGAACGAAACAACAAAGTTTTTATGCAGAAAGCGAAAACAAGTGATGCTGTAGCTAGAGAAATAGCCTATACCTGTTATGTTCGTGTTGCTGATAATCTTAAGATGACTCTACAGAATTTCAGAATTTCTAGTTAAGGTGTATAGGATAGTTTCTATTACTGTGGATGTGTTTGTCATATGAACAGTAGATTGAATATAAAGTCTAGCTGGATTTGTAAATATTTTACTTGATAATTAATGAAAGTTGAGTTAAAAAAAAAAAAAAAACATCAAGCATATATGATTTACCTCGTTCAAAGAAGAAAACAAAGTTAGAACACTTGCATTTAAGAAAGTACTATATATATATAATTCAACATTTTCCAACATCGTTTGATCCCACTTTAGCGTACGCACGTGGATTTAAATATGGACCTACTAAGGTGAGAAACAAGTCTCTCGAAAACAAGCTCTCTATTCCTTCGGAGTAGGGGTAAAGTATGACATACACACTATCCTCCTTAGATCCCACTTGTGAGATTTTACTGGGTCGTCATTGTTGTTGTATAGTGAAAAACAAGCATTTCAAAGGTTACTCTGATATCATGTAAAAACACGGTGCTCGAACACAAAAACCTTTTAAAAAAATGAATGGAGAACGCTCTGTACTTATAATTTTTTTAAAAAGCTCTTACACAATTTATCTAGAATAGTTATGCAACTCAACATATTCACGTGCTATCTAACTTTGATTTAATTTTACCCCTTGATTAGAAATTGGTAGCTGCTGGCCAATCATGTCCGCTCCTCCCATTATGTCTCACTACTGTCGTCTTAATTCAACAGTTTTCGATAATAATAATAATAATACCAATAACAATAATAGCAAACTAACCTCTCGTTTTTATCTCACCACAGGTTTTTTGATTGCCAATAATGCCGTCCTAACAGGCTTCGATAGTTACTTTGCTGCATATATATGCAACGACAAGACTGCCTAAATTGGTAATTACGTTTTGCGGCCTAACTAGCTCACCATAATGGGTTTCTTTCTCTAATTACTTTGATTTAAAAAGGCAAATTAAAAGGCCATTACTTGTACGTGTTAGAGATTGATCCAGATTGCGATACTTTACTTGTTTTTGCACTAGTGGCGTGCCAATTCACTACTAAAAATACTGGAATTAGCTACGAATTTCATCGCTAGTCTGTATATTGCTCGTAGTTAACATAATTATTTTGATAATATATCGTTAATTTGTCGCTAAGTAGGAATAACGAAGAATTTTACTGTTTAGCTACATAATTTATCCGTCGCTAATTCCTAATTTTTTAGTAGTGATTATACAAAATGACCTCAAGATTGGTCATCTTCTTTATCATTCAATTGTTTCGTCTACATTTAGATAACTTGATTCGTGTTTACGATCTTCAAGTTGTCTACATTTATTTGGCATTGGTTGTTCCTTTTTGCTTTGTGGTAAAAAGTTGATATACTACGTTATAAAGCTGAATTAAGAAACTGCCAAGAAACTTCTTGAAAAAAAAGAAAAAACGTACAATTTATCTTCTGACTTTCGAGATAATAAAATTAAGTATTTAAGGAAAATGGAAGAGTATCACGAAATGTACAAAGTAAAATAGAATTTCTTGTTAATGAAGTAGATGCCGAAAGTTTTTAGAGTTACTAATTGTAGTGCTTCGTCTATTTAATTGGCACTAAAACTATTCTATTACAACGACGATGATAACGACTCCTCATACCTATAATAAGTTAGGAATAACTATTCTACTTCCTTTTACAATTATTTTAGTGTATAATTTATTTTTGGATTTAAGTTATATTTTAATTTAACGAGTTATAACATGTCAATTAACATATTTTAAATTACCATTTTAGTATATACAATTACCTGCATTTATTTTTGAATGACTGATGGAGTAATTTTTTTATATGATCAGTCTACAAATTAAAATTAAGTTCAAAGGAAAAAGGGTGTTTCTCTAGTCATTCTGATTTTCGTACTTCGATGGTGAGACTGAAACCTATATATTGTTGTCAGGGTAAGGCCGACCTTAGTCTATTTTTTATCGTCCGTAAGTTTAAGTAATATGCATTGGCGTGGAAAAGATATCTATACAATTCGGTCCAACTGATTATAAACTTTGTCCTTTACCGTCTTTGCTAATGCAAAAACTCAAAGCTTTCCCTGTTGATTTTGCATGCAGCTGATCTTCATGCTTTGATCCAAATTAACCTGAGTGCGAATTAACTTATATATATTTTAATATCGAACTGATGTGATATTCATGACTTGATATGGTAAAGATGATATGTAACTTGATATCACAATTTAAAATTTACTGATAGTGGAATTTTTTTTCACCATCAGTATAAATATATACATATAATTTAAATCCTCCTTCACTAATTAAGTACAAAGAAATTTCAATATTCATGAGTACTGGTCTTGGCAATAATGATTCTTTTCATTCAAGGAGTGGAAGTTTAATCAATCATCAGTAGATTGATTTTCTGTTTTCTTGCTTGCTTTTATATCACCATAGAAGTAGGAAATGAAGCCCCACATAGAAAGTGCAAGAGAAACACCTTTTTCTGCTGTGAATTTTTCGCCATAAAAAATGACAGCTAAAACTTCAGTGACAGGAAGTAGAACAGTAATCAAAATGGCAGAAACCAGAGAAGAAGAAGAATAGACAACTCTAATGGCGCCTAAGAAGAAGCATTGCCAAATAATTGCAGACCATACTATCACTATATAATATCTGCCTTCTCCAAGTTCAAATGCTTTTGCCTCCCTTGACATTGCCTGCAGGTTTAAGTAATTATTAGGGAACACCCTTATAATAATATATTGGCATGTCTAACGGATTTTGTCTTACATTTTTGGGATATAAAGCTACTTTTATTAGGGATTGCTTTGATTTACTTTCAAGGTGGGGACTTGGGTGAAATGTATTAGTCAATGTATTTAAAGATTAATTATTATCACTATCATTATGTGCGTTTGGTATATAGGCGAAAGAAAAATTAGATTTTTAATTCTGAGAAATTCATTTCTATATCTGTTTCTCAAAGTCAAGAGGGAGAAAATGACTTTTGTCATTTAATTTATGGATATATATCGTTCTCGTGATGATTATATTATTTTTAATTTCACGTCACTTCCTCCAACCAACACCTAGACATCATTATCAATCTTTAACATCAAGAATAGAGGAAGTTCAACCATTTTTTTTTTATATCGTCGGTGATGGATTGAAATATTCAATTTAAAATTTAAAAAAAAAGAATAATTTTCATGATATCAACTTGACTATAGACAAAAAGAGTCCAACACGAAAATCCTCTAGAAGTTACAATTGTAGGAGAATCCGAGTGCACATGTGGTTAGCCATTACAATATATATATATATATATAATACACCGAGATATTGTTCTGACAAAGTATTTCGAATTTGCAACTATAAACATTTATGTCTGGTAACCTGAGAACCAAGGTGAGGACCTTGTCGACATCATAATTATTGAGAAAAAATAAAATGGATTTATTTTGATAGAAATTTAAACGAAATAAAAGCAAAATTTTCAAAAAAGCAACAGATCTTTGTCCCTTACCAGCTTATGCAGACAGTAATATGAACATTTAGATACAAATTACCTAAACTTAGGCAGTGTATCTAATTAATTAATTATGCATGTGTGTTTAGTTTTTCTGTGTCTGTATGTGGGAGAGAGAACCAGGTTTTTCTAACCATCTTATACAAATAAAGAAATATGAACATTTAGGTAAAAATTACCTAAATTTAGGCTATTTTATGTCCATGCATGCGCACATTCTCTCATGTAAAAGCAAAATTAGAGAGAACAAATATTATCTCAACAAGCCTCTTATGTATGAGTCTGATTTTTTTTCCGTAAGTTAAAATGTGAAAAATATTTTTCGCTTTTTAGATGATGTTTGAATCAGGATCTCGACTGCTATAATATCATACTGAAGCTATGTGACTAATTCATCTAAAATTTAAGCATTTGTATTGTCTCGACAATACATACATATACTAATCTGAATAATTACAAATATACCTAAATTTACGCTACTGTTTGTATATTTGCGGATTTGTGTGTGTCTCTATGTGTAATAGTGAAACCATTAAGGGGTTAATCTATAACCAGACTGCAATGATTTCAAGGAGTAAATCTAATAAAAAAAATCTTCTAAACAGAAAGAATCAACCACAACAAACTAAAATGATAAACTTAGCCAGATTGATTTGATTTTTGGGACAGCTTAATTATCATGATAAATAATTATGTTGAAGTTGCGTGGTATGTATGCACAACAAATGGAGAGAAGGTAAATGAAGAGCATTCAAATTCATTACAGAGGGAGGAAAAGAGAGATTACCTGAAAGTCTTTGTTTATTATCATCCCAATTGTGCAAACCACAGTAGCAAAAAAGCAATACACAGCTTGAATCTCCAACACAAGTGTGTAAGTGATTGTTTGCTTTGCCTTTTTGTACAACAACTCAAACAAAGGTAAAATAAGTCCATACAAAGCTGCAGCTCCAAGTGTCAAGACAAACCCTAAAATATACTCCTTTTTCGACTCCCCTTTCGGCCTGTCACTTTTTGCGTGGAGAGCCAATACAACCGCACCAAGTGTCAGAAGATAAATGGAATTGATGGAGTATGCAGAGAACTTTTGTTTCACAAGAAGGAAAGCAAAGCCGGCCGTGAAAGCAAGTTGAAAGGCAATGAGAAGTGCTGATGTGAAGACGGGTAATTTCGCCACGCCATAAGCGGAGAGATAGTTGTCGATTCCGCTTAGGATTCCCATCCCGACGGCAGCTATAAAAATCCGAGGAGTCATCAAAATAAACTTTGTATTATTGTTGTTATCGTTGTTATTGTTATTCTCAACTGTCGTTGATATTTTACCTTGGGATTTGCAACGATTGAAGTAGGAGATGGCTAAAGGGATGAGAATAATTGGCCAAGCACTAGTTTGTAACCAACTTGATAGCCAAATTCTTTTGCCTCCTTTGATGAAGTAAAGGCGCGAGATTAAAGGGCCACCACAATTTCCTATAGCTAGAAATATACAGTTCATAACTAGAAGAAACTTCTTCATTTTTGAGTTTACTTTAGGTTCCATTTTCTATGTAGAATTGAATATTTTGAGTATTCTCGTAATTGGGACATATATATATATATATATATATATATATATATATATATATATATATATATATATATATATATATATATATAGTTGTATTGGTCTTTGAGTTTTCGACTATGTAAATAGTATAGGCGGACCTATATATATAATATTGAGTGGCCATCGATTACCATTGACAAAAATTTTGTATATGTATATGTATATACCTTGAAAATGGTTAACTAAAATTTTTTAGCACCCGAAATACTAAAAGTCTTTAGAGGACATTGGTTGAGCAAAATACTATACCCCATCGTGTTAAAATCCTGGATCCGCCTCTGTGTGTGTCGATCTTATTGTTCTCATAATTTCATTTTCCTATTTTCCTTTTCGTTGTTGGGAATTAAATTTTCAACCCACGATATGACGAAAATGACGGATATTCCGATGTCTGCTTAATAGTTCACTTCAATGACCATTTTTTCGTCAGAAATATTTGTCGGTCTTCCGGCAGATTATTCTCCGTTGGAAGATCCTTGCAAATTCGGTAATTTCTAATAGTAAATAATCTATCTTACATTTAAATGAATTGACAATTAAATACATTGCAAAAAGAAATAATTTTTCCTTTCATGGTGAAGAAAAGAAAATTAACATACAGAAATATATGCACTAACAATGATAATTTCAATTGATGCTAACTACAGCTTGTTATTTTTGGAAAACGTCAAAAATTGGTTATTCAATCTTTATAATCTATAATAATCATATGAGTCGGACGTTGAGTGCGACTAGGCTTGGTCTAACCCCCGTGTGTATATATATATACCCTAAAAAACGAATAACAATTAAATTTATTTGTGGTTTTAAGAATGCGCGGATTAATTCGATACAAACTATAAATTGTGTTAGATTAAAAAGATAAAAGAGGTAAAAAAATTATAAAACCACTTGAGGAGGGTGATTCCGGACTTAACGACAACTTTAATGAAATATCCGCCCTCGATCCAGGACTCATAATGACCAAGTACTGATGAACATGAATAAAAACTTTGAATAACAGAGAAAATAATAGTATATTGCCTTGATATGCGTGTTACAGTGTGTATAATGAATAATCAGACCCCCTTTATATAGTAGGGGAGTCCTACCCTAGGTACAATTCCATAAAAGGTAAATATCTTCCGTTTAACTAATCATCAAATTTCTGCCGGCACGTGCCAAGATTCACGCCGTGATACCCGGCTGGTCACGAACATCACAACCTTCTGTTAATCTTGCTTGACTGCTTGGAAATGCTCTCTATTTGTTCGTACATGCCTTATATCGAGCGCTCGTGGCGAGATCTCTGGAAGGGTCGTTGGGAGACCCGTTCCCACGGTAAGATTTATTTTCCTAAATAAGTAGCACTAGGTTTTCTTTTTCAGCACTATGTTCTCATTCCTTCTTTTCTCTTTTGCAGGCTTGCCTAAGACCATTGAACTTAGGCCCTTAGTAGGGGGCGAAGACCTCCCTGCTGATCTTTCTGCTTCGGGGCAGCCCGGGGCCGCAACATGAGAGAAGAAAAGAAGGAGGGCTCTGAGTTCCCCGAGCTTGGAGAAAAAGAAGCCAAGGAGAAGGTTGGATCCTAAACCAAAGGAAAACTCCAGTTCTTGAGTGTCTCACTCGGGATCTCTTTATCGGCTCAGGGGTGAGCCCGAGGAGGACGACCTTTTTGTGGCCTACGAGCCGTCCGTCCTCGAGGAGCGGGTGGCAGCCGAGGGGGAAACAACGGAGGCTAATCCCCCTCAGGTTTAGGAGGCTGGTGCAGAAGTGAGGGTCGAGACCTCTCGAGACGCCGGCTCTGCCCCTCCTGATGTTATAGACATTTAGGGGTCACCTTCGTTACAGAGTCTATGTTCGATGAAGCCCAAACGACGAAGGAGAGATCCAACGAAGGGGCCTATGGTGCGGACGATCCCCTCTGTTGCTTTTTTGATGGTGTGAACTCAACCACTCTAGAAGACTCCTCCGGGTTGGGTGATTTAGAGGTGCCGAGAAAAAGCTCACCCTCGAAGGTCTGTGGGCCAAATTCGAGCCCAAAGTTGATCTACCGATTTCGTGCCCCCACCATGGATCCCAGCCGAAAGTGGTCAGTTATCATCACTATCCCATAGGATGCCCGGGTTGTTTCTGCCCCTGTCGGGGTAGCTATCTACCTCCAGTTCCTAGTAACCGAAGAAAATCAGGCGAAAATGAATGAGGTAGATGCGCCGTGCTTGTTCAACGAAGTACATCAGGCGCTGAACCGGGTAAGGTTTCATTACACTCTTTTGTCTTCGAATTTAGTTTTCGATATCCCTCATGACTTTTCCTTTTCATATTTTTGCAGGACTTGGTACTTCATCATGAAGCCTTTCTTAGGTACCAGGCTGAGGTTAACCAGCTCAAGGCTGATTTCAAGGAACTTGCTGAGAAGAGGGACATGCATAAGCTTCTCAATCAGCAATGCGAAGAACCGGCCAACAATCTCCGGGCTGAGTAGGACGCAGCTCAGAAGGAACATGCCGACCTAGTGGAACGGGTAAATACACTACTAGAAATCCAATAAAAACCGACCAAAAATACCGACCAACGTTGGTCGGTAATGGCCAAAACCCGACCAAAACGCAACCATTTATATGTGGACGGTATTTTTGTGGTCGGAAAGGAATACCGACCAAAGTTGGTCGGAAATTACCAACTAACTTTGATCGGTCAATTAAATTCAAAAAAAAAAATGCACAAAAAACCGACCAAAGTTGGTCGGTTTTTTCCAACCAAAGTTTGTCGGTATTTTAATTATCTAATAAAAAATTCACCATCTGGGAATCGAACCGGGGTCTGTACTGTGGTAGGATACTATTCTACCACTAGACCATTAGTACATTTTGTTTTAAGATTGTCTTTTATTTGATTTATACTCTTTAATTGTATTTTCGCACGAAAATAACCGACCAAAGTTGGTCGATTTTTTTAAATGACCCGCCGAATTAACCAACCAATTTTGGTCGGTTTTTTTAATATTAATTTTTATTTATTTTAATTGAAAAATCGACCAAAGTTGGTCGGTTTCTTGAAACATAAATTTTACGGGACTCAAAAATAGTTTCCCGCATTTTTGCGCCAAAGAAAACCGACCAAAGTTGGTCGGTTTCGTAAAAAAAAATTAAAAAAAATATTTTGAAAAATCGACCAACTTTGGTCGGTTTTTTGGTCGGTTTTTTGACCGACCAAAGTTGGTCGGTCGACCTTGGTCGGTTTTTGCCGAATTTTTAGTAGTGATATCTTTGAAGTTAGCGATGACGAGTTAGACATGGCGACTAACGGTCAAAACCCGCAGGTTCAGCAGAAGGTTGACCAGATCGACCAACTACGAGGAGAGATGGACGTGGTCAAGGTCATGGCCGAAGAGTGGAAGGGAAAAATGGACCGATTGGCTTCGGAAAAAGAGACTTACCGGGAGCAGATGGCATCGGTGGAGGTCCAACTCCGAGTGGCAAAAGAGAAAACTGAAGCACGAGCTCAACAAATTAAAGACCTCTGGTACAGGAGCGGGATTCATTTGGCAAGGAGCTCGAATCAGCGAGGTACGTGTCAGAAATAACTAGGGTTGATGTTGAGGAGATGGTGGCCCAGTACAGAGCTGATGCTGAGGTAGCCCAGGACCGCCTGAAAATCACTGTTGAGTACGTGAAGTGGCAGTCCCGAAGAGAGGCTCTCGAGGAGGTTCATGCCCGGGGTTTTGACCTGTCAGCCGAGATTG
This sequence comes from Nicotiana tabacum, assembly GCF_000715075.1. Taxonomy (NCBI): domain Eukaryota; kingdom Viridiplantae; phylum Streptophyta; class Magnoliopsida; order Solanales; family Solanaceae; genus Nicotiana; species Nicotiana tabacum. The sequence continues at coordinate 22,120,868 of NC_134088.1, read as the reverse complement.
AAGATGCTAAAAGGCTCAAGACCGAGGTCAAGAAGTTGGCTAACCCCGAGGACGAGGAAGGCCCTGAGGGCTCCGGCGAGCCCGAGGACGGAGAAGACCGTGATGGCCTCAGTGACGAGGCGGGCTCTAGTGAAGATCAGGCTTAGGTGCCTTAGAGATTTTTTCTTTCATTTTGTTGAGGCCGTTTGGCCTTTGTAAAGATCTTTATTGGAATATATATATATATATATAAGGCTTTTTTTCTTCCCTTTGGCAATTTTCGAGTTTGTTTCTTTTGGCTTCTTCTTTATGATTGCAAATATTTCAAATGCCTTAGCATGAAATAAAACGCAGTAATAAGATCTTGTAAGGAGGTTCGAACAAAGCTCGTTCTCGATGTAATTTTGTTTGAAACTCGTGGGGGCTTGGTATGACAGGAAGCTTTCCCCAAGTGCTTACTTAGATGTTTTTAGATTATAGTTTTGCCGATGGTAGCCTTTGAACCGGTTTGGAAATTTTGAAGGCCTTATGTTTTGATTACTGGTTTCAGACGTCTCCAAGCCGTTTCTAGGGTGACTGTAGCCTTTTAATTTCAGGTATTGCCTAATAGGCTTTGTACCTTTGGGCTTTGATAGCCCGAGCCGTCCGAACTTGCCTTGGACGACAGTCCCCGAGTGGAGGTGGCCGTAGCCTTTTAAGTTTAGGCATTGCCTAATAGGCTTCTATGCCCCCGGGCTTCGATAGACCGAGCCGTCTGAGTTTTCTTTGGACGACAGTCCCAAAGCGGGGGTGATCTCTTGGATCTAGATAGAGGCAGACCTTCGGCTCGATATCCTTTAAGAAACAAAATGTAATAGTTTTAAGGGACAAAATATGTGTCTGCAAGGTGGAAATTTTCTTTCATTTCTGTGCGCGATGCACTAGATTGCAAATGTGTACAAGCTTCATGTTATGGCTTAAGTGGTCTATTTGGGCACGATTCATTTGACCATTTGGCCCTTACAATAAATCCTATCCACCGAGCCGAGACTGTTCAAGCACAAAGTTTCCTTCCTTGCTAAAACCACTATCCGAGGGTGATGACCCTTGGTATTCGAGGTCGATCGTAGAGAGGGCTCAGGTACTGTTGATGCGACCCTCGATTGTGGTTCATAACCGGTCTTCAATTCTAAGTTAACACGATCCACTATTACCTTGTTAAAAACCTTACTGGAAAACCCATTTGGGACAAAATAGGTTCAAGAAAAAAAGAGTGCAACGCGTGCTTTCAGGCCTAATAGCTGCATCATTCTTTAGTCGTTGCCTGCAAGTGTCAGTCCAATTCGTAATATATGTAACAAAAAGAATGGATGAGGTCATACCTTAGTAGTAGTATCATTTTAAGTGGGTTATGTTCCAGTTGTTCGGTATTCGCTCACCGTTCCTTACTTCGAGTTTGTATGATCCTTTGCCGGTAATCTCTATAATTCGATATGGACCTTCCTAATTCGGTCCGGCTTCTCTTCGTTCAGGTTCTGGGTGTTTGGTGTCACCTTCTTAACACAAAGTCCCCAATATTGAAGTGTTGGAGGTTTTCTCTCCGGTTGTAATACCTTTCGATCCATTGTTTTTGGGCGGCCAACCGGACGAGGGCGGCCTCGCGCCTCTCGTCCAATAGTTTCATGCTCATGCTCATGGCCTCATCGTTTAACTCTTCGATTGCATATCGGAACCTGAAACTCAGTTCTCCTACTTCGACCGGTATTAGCGCTTCGACAACGTATACCAACGAGAATGGAGTAGCCCCGATACTAGATTTTGAGGTCGTATGATATGCCCGCAGGACTTCGGACAAAATTTCCTTCCATTTTCCTTTGGCGTCGGTCATCTCTTCTTAAGGTTTTGGAGTATGGTATTGTTCGTAGACTTCGCCTGCCCGTTCTCACTAGGGTGATAAGGTGTCGATAGGATCCTTTTGATCTTGTGGTTTGAAAAATTTGCTCACCTTACTGCTGATGAACTGCTTCCCATTATCGCAAATGATCTCTGCTAGTATTTCGAACTGGCATATTATGTTGTCCCAAATAAAATCAATAACTTCTTTGTCCCTGACATTCTCAAATGCCCGAGCTTCCACCCATTTAGAAAAATAGTCAGTCATAAATAATATAAATTGATCCTTATTGGGTGCCCATGGCAGGGGACTGACGATGTCCATTCCCCATTTCATGAATGGCCAGGGTGACAAGACCGAATGCAGTAGCTCCCCGGGCTGATGAATCATCGGTGCGTGCCTCTGGCATCCGTCGCAATTTCGTACAAACTCCTTCGCATCATTCTTCATGTCGATCCAGTAGTAGCCGACTCAGATTATCTAAAAACCAACGATTCGGCACCCGAATGGTTCCCACAGGTGCCTTCGTGAACTTCCCTCAAGACATATTCGGTATCTCCCGGTCCAAGACATATGGCATGTGGGCCACCAAACGTTCTCCTAAATAGGGTGTTATATTCGGACAGGCTGAACCTGGCGGCCTTTGTGCGCAGAGCTCTCGATTCTTTAGGATCCAATGAAAACATTGGGGTATTCAGGTAATCTATATAATTGTTTCTCCAGTCCCAGGTTAAACTTGTCGATTTTATCTCGGCGTGGCCTTCTTTCACTACCGATTTTATGAGTTGTACGACCGTTCCTGAGTTGAATTCATCGTCATTAACCGATGATCCCAAGTTAGCAAAAGCATCAGCTTCACTGTTTTGATCCCGAGGTACATGTTCAGGGTCCACTCCTTGAACCGATGTAGTGTTACATGTAGTTTATCCAGGTACCTTCGCATTCGCTCCTCTTTGACTTCGAATGTCCCGTTGACTTGGTTCACCACAAGGAGGGAACCTCACTTAGCTTCGATCACGTTGTCCCCTAGGCTTTTAGCCAGTTCGATATATGCAATCATGGCCTCATACTCATTCTCGTTGTTAGTCAATTTTACAGTTCTAACACGATGCCAAGTCTGGACCCCTTTGCGTTCGAGGCACCATCCGTAAAGAGGGTCCAGATTCCCGAAGAAGTCCCCGAGTTCAACAACAATTCCCTTTTGACCTCAGGTATTAGGGCCGGCGTGAAGTCGGCCACGAAGTTCGCCAAAATTTGAGATTTGATGGTAGTTCGGGGTCCATATTCGATATCCTACCCGCTGACTTCCAAGGCCCATTTGCCCAATCGTCCTGAGAGATCGGGTTTATGCATTATGTTTCTCAGCGGGTTTGTAGTCACGACGCATATGGTATGGCATTGAAAATACGGTTTTAACTTCCTAGAGGCGCTTAGCAAAGCAAGCACCAATTTTTCCCGGTTAGGATACCTAGTTTTGACCTCGCCTAGAGTCCTGCTAACATAATAGATAGTAAATTGCGTACCTTCCTCTTCCCGGACCAAGACTCCACTTACCGTTCTCTCGGATACCGCTAAGTACAGGTACAACTGCTCGTCTGCCTTCGGAGTATGAAGCAAATGCGGGCTCGAAAGGTACTGCTTGAGTTCTTCCAAGGCTTGTTGGCACTCCGGGCTCCATGAGAAGTTATTCCTCTTCTTCAATAACAAGAAGAACCGATGGATCTTGTCAGAGGACCTTGAAAAGAATCGACCCAAGGCGGCTATGCGCTCGGTTAACCTTTGAACTGCCTTGACATTGTCCACCACGGTAATGTCCTCTATGGTCTTTATCTTATCGGGATTGATCTCGATTCCCCGGTTGGACACCATGAATCTGAGGAATTTCCCGGACCCGACTCCGAATGCGTATATCTCCGGGTTCAGCTTCATATTGTATTTCTTCAATATGTTGAAGTTTTCCTGCAAATGTTTTAAATGGTCCTCTGCTCGCAGGAACTTAACTAACATGTCATCAATGTAAACCTCCATTGATTTTCCTATTTGCTCTTCGAACATCCAATTTACTAGGCGTTGATAAGTGGCATTGGCATTTTTTAGTCGGTATGGCAATATGTTATAACAATATGTGCCGTATTTAGTGATGAAGGATGTTTTTTCCTGGTCGCCCGGGTCTATCCGAATTTGGTTGTACCCGAAATAGGCATCGCAAAAGTTGAGGATCTCGTGGACGATCGTCGCATCAATCATGCGATAGATATTGGGCAAAGGAAAAGAGTCCTTACGGCATGCCTCGTTCAAGTCTTTGTAGTCTACACACATTCTTAGTTTATTCCCCTTCTTAGGGACTACTACTATGTTTGCTAACCAGTCCGGGTACTTGACTTCCCAAATAGATCCTATTTTAAGGAGTTTAGATACCTCGTCTTTGATGAATGCATGCTTGACTTCGGACTGAGGCCTTCTTTTCCATTTGATCTGGTGGAACTTCAGATTCAGGCTCAGCTTGTGAGTAGTTATTTCCGGCGGGATCCCTGTCATGTCAAGGTGGGGCTAAGAGAAACAATATATGTTAGCTATAAGGAATTCAATGAGTTTTTTCTTGAGCTCGGGACTTAACCCCGTGCCCAGGTATACCTTCCGACCGGGCAGGTGCTTGATCAATATGACTTGCTCCAGCTCCTCGACCATTGATTTGGTGGCATCGGAATCGTCGGGGTTATGAAAAACCTCAAAAAACCGTAGTGGTCATCCTCGCTCGTCCCCTGCTTTTCCGGCTCAACTGGGGCCGGCATCGGTTATTGCTATTTGGTTTCTTCCTTGGTGATCAAACTCGGGTTCTTTGATGTCAAGAGTGCGGATATCAGGACCACCTCATCGACCACGAATATCTGCTTTGCGTCCGGTTATTCTCCATAAATTGTTTTAATCCCTCCCAGTGTTGGGAATTTCAACACCTGGTGTAGTATTGAGGGTACTGCCATCATGTTGTGAATCCATGGCCTCCCGAATAGAGCATTGTATCTCATATCTCCTTCTATCACGTAGAACTTTGTTTCCTTAACGGTTCCGATGGTATTTACCGGAAGGGTTATCTCCCCTTTAGTGGTCTCACATGCCATGTTGAATCCGTTTAGAACTCGGATTGCAGGCATAATTTGGTCTTGTAGACCCAACTGCTCTACGACCCTCGATCTACTGATATTGGTCGAACTACCTGGATCAATTAACACACGCTCAACACGAGATTTATTTATGAGTACAGATATTACCAGTGCATTATTGTGTGGTTTCACAATGCCTTTAGCGTCCTCGTCTTTGAAAGATACGGCTCCTTCTGGCACGTAATCTCGAGTCTGTTTTTTCCTTGTGATGGACACTTTGGTGCGATTTAACATCGGCCCCTGGGGGACGTCGACCCTACCGATTATCATGTTAATGACGTGCTGAGGTTTCTCCTAATCGATATGCTTATTGGAGTCCCTCTTCCTGAAATGATTTTTGGCTTGATCGCTCAGGAACTCTCGGAGGTGTCCGTTGTTGAATAACCGGGCTATTTCCTTTCAAAGTTGTCGGCAGTCTTCAGTTCTGTGGCCGTGAGTGCCATGATATTTACATATTAGGTTGGGGTCCCTTTGGGTAGGACCGTACTGTAAAGGTCGAGGCCACTTGGTGTATTTTATGCGTCTGATGGCAGATACGATGGCAACAACATCGACGTTGAAGTTGTACTCCGATAACCTCGATGCTTCCTTAGGCCCGATGGGCCTGTCAAAACCGCTTTAGCTCATGAATCCCCTGTTATTTTGACCTCGGTCTCTTCTCATTTCACTTCTCACAGGGGTTTGTCTAGACCCATTACCTCTTTGGTATCCATTGTATGGTTGATACCGATCTCTATTTGATCTTGGTTCACGATCAATGTCTCTTTTGGATCTGTCACTAGCTCTAACGGGATAAACGGACCCGGAAGGGCCCCCAAGCTAATCATCTTCGACCCTAATTTTTTATTGGTACCGGTTATAGACGTCGGCCCAGGTTATCGCCGGATATTCTATCAGATTTTGCTTCAACTACTGTGAAGCCAATGAGCTTCGAGTATTGAGTCCTTGGGTGAGGGACTGAACGACCCAATCATCTGCGACCGAAGGCAGGTCCATTAGTTCCATTTGAAACAGTGATACGAATTCCCTGAGCATCTCATTATCTCTTTGCTTCAATTTGAAAAGGTCCGACTTCCTTGTTTCGACCTTTATAGCCCCGGCGTGTGCTTTCACGAAAACGTTTGCAAACATATCAAACAAGTCAATAGAATTTGGTGGTAAGTTTTGATACCATATCATAACTCCTTTTGACAAGGTCTCTCCAAACATTTTCAGCAGGATGAACTCGATCTCATCATCTTACAAGTCGTTCCCCTTGATGGCACACGTGTAAGAGGTCACATGTTCATTTGGATCAGTTGTTCCGTTGTACTTAGAAATTTCGGGCATGCAAAACTTCTTTGGGGTCGACTTTGGAGCTGTGCTCGGAGGGAAAGATTTTTGAATAAATTTCTTGGAATCCAGGCCCTTCAATATCGGCGGTGCTCCTAAGATTTGGTCGACCTTGAAATTGTAGGTTTCTACTTTTTTGTCATTGGCTTCGATTTTCTTTTCTCTCGATTCTACCCGTTTTGTCAGTTCCTCAAGCATTTTTATGATATCGGGGTTGGTCCCGGGTTCAACTTCACTCGTCCTTTCTACTATAAGCACGTAATTTTTGATCCGCACGTTAGAATTGTCTTTAGTAGTTTTAGTACTTTTAGAATATTTCTTTGAGTTTATTTCTATAGGATTTCACTCTATTATTAATTTTAATTCTTGTTTTTAAAGCATAAAAATTGAAAACTACAAAAATAGTTTCATCCTATTATGCATTTTTATTTTTTCTTAAAGTCATTAGTATTATTCCATATCTTTTTATGGTTTAACATATTTATCTCTATCTTTGTCTTAATATAATTTCTATGAAAAAAGAAGAAGAAGAACACAAAAATAGTCTTATTTGTTACCTCAATGTATAATTTTAGTATATTTGCAATTAGAACAATCTTATTTAATTAGCATGAATTAATAGTAGTAGTATTTTATTATTTTTAGAATTCTTGAGTCATAGCCCAAAATTTTTCCAAGTTTTGATGTTTTTAGCCAAAATTGAGCCCCAAATTTCGAACAACTCAAGACCCATCAACCCAACCCACCAGACCCTTTTAATCTTAGCCTTCCATCCTTAAGAATCCAATGTTCCATACTAACTCCCACACCCCACATATAAGCTTCATCTTAAAGAGGAGAAACTCTAGAGCTCTAGGAGAAAAAGCGGTGCAGCAGCAAGAAAATAGAGTAGTCACAGTTCTTCAGCCTTCACTTATGCCCATCGTCTTCTCACCATCACTTTACCCCTTTTCTTCTCCATGAAACACACCTGAAAACCTCCATTAAAACCAGCAGTGAGCACCACTAAAATCCAGCTGAAACAACATAAAAAAACTCCTCCATTAAACCACCAAAAATCAGCTGTAACTGTGGCAAAAAACGCAGCAACAGTGACCGTGAGAAACTAGCCAAGAACAACCCTTTTCAACACTCAAAAACCAGCTCGCATACACCATGAAAACGCTGCCATGTAAACTTGAACGAAACCAGCTCTTCTTCCTCTGTAAATAGTCGTGAAAGGCTGTCCAAAAATGTAGCAAAACAGGCACCAAAAATAAGCTCACAGAAAGCCCCGATCTAGCTGAAAAATAACTCCAAATACTTACTCGAAGAGGTCGAGGTTGATTCTGCTTGGTGGTGTTCCCGTTCAAAGTCATCTAGTTTCAGTCGGGGCGTCGGTTTTCAACTTTGCTATTATGCCGATCCCGTCTTGCTTTAAACAAGTTTGCTGTAAAACTTGAAAGTGGAAAAGCTCAAATAAAAGTTCCTTTCTTTGCCTCATCTTGATATTTTTGCAAATGGTTTGATCAGTTGTTGCTCTTATGCGTTAGTTTGTATCGCATTAGTAGTCTTAGTGGTTAGTCTTTTATTTTATGCCATGACTTGATTTGTGACGTTTATGCTCCTGTTCATTATTTACAATTTAATATTTGTCGTACGTTGATTTCCCGTCTTCCCCTCGTTAGTGTTCATACATTAGAATATGTTTGATTAAAGAAGCTGGTGTTTGAATTCATTGGAAGCCTAGGACGATAAATCGTGGTTGATTTTGCAAATTTTTGGGTTTATGGGAATTGATATAATTTGGGCCTTAGTTTATTCTTATCCTTTAATATCTATTTGGGTTATTGACTTTTGGTTTGAAGTAGGTACGTTGGCCTATTTTACATAATAGATAATTGCTTAAATAGCTCCAATAATTTTCATAACTCTCGAGCCTCACAACAATCTCAAATGTAGGAAAACAACAAATTATGAATACGATTACTATGCTTTAGGCGCGCTTAATTAAATCAATTATCGTGATAATGTATATGTTCGCGTGACATAATTATGATTTCCAAAAAAAAAAAAAAATCAAAGTACGCTCGCGCGACTTTGGTCAAACAATCTTAATAATTAATAAAGCTTGATTAATTGTATACACGTACGCGTGACATGATTTTAGCGCACTAAATAAAACATATCTACGCACATGTGATCCGTTTTAAAGATAAATTCATAACTCTATAATTAAAAGCGGTAAAAGGTAAAATACACATAGGTTCTAAAAATATGTATTAAGCAAATTAATTAAACCAGGTATGATTAAAGTGATTGTGCTAAAACTACGAAATCCGGGAGTGCCTCACACCTTCTCTTGGATTAACAGAATTCCTTAACCGGTCTTACGGTTTTCGCAGGCTTTAAACAGAGTCAAATTTTCTCGATTTGGGATTTAAAATAAATCGATGACTTGGGAATAATGTCACTTTAATTGGTAAAACTTTCTATCCCTAGGGAAAAGGGAGGTGTGACACTATGATTGGTTCATTTTTGCGAGCGTTTTCCCGGGATGGTTCGGGCTCGACTTTGCTAGGGGCGCGACTCTAGTGCTGCAACTGGGCTATCGCTGATTGTTGAGCCTGCAACATTTCAAAAATCACTCGCAAGTTGATCCCATCACCTTCACCGTCGTGTGTATTTTAGGCTACCGATCTGTCACGACCTGAAATCCCCACATTCGGACCGTGATGGCGCCTAACATTTCACTTGCTAGGTAAGCCAATGTTAGAATAATATTAATCAATTTTTAAATAATTTTTAAATTTATTAATAACAAATAAATAAATGCGGAAGTAAGGTTTGTAATATAGTGAATAATCCATAAAAACAACGGTGTTTAAATACCATCCCAGAATTGGTGTCACAAGCGCACGAGCTTCTAGAATAAATACAAATAAAGGCCTAAATAAAATAAAGCTGTCAAGAAATAAACACACAGCTAAAGTAAAGTAGACGGGGACTTCAGAACTGCGAACACCGTGCTGTTATACCTCAAGTCTCCTCTGAGTAGTTGAAATCCGAGCAAGTCTATGGTACGCCGCTGGGACCAACTCCAAAATCTGCACAAGAAGTGCAGAGTGTAGTATCAGTACAACCGACCCCATGTACTGGTAAGTGCTGAGCCTAACCTCGACGAAGTAGTGACGAGGCTAAGGCGGGTCACTTACATTACCTGTACGCAATATTAGTAACAACAACAATAATAGAAATAAATCAGGTAACTCATTTATAATAATTGAAGCCAACTCAGCAGTCATAACCAATTATCATTTCCATCAATTCTGTTGCAGCGTGCAACCCGCTCTCACAATATATTCACATTCAATTCTGTTGTAACGTGCAACCCATTCTCACAATATATTCACATTCAGTTCTGTTGCGGCGTGCGACCCGCTCCTCCAATATATTCATTTTAATCAAGTATGTTGCGGCGTGCAACCCGATCCCCCAATATATATATGTATGCCGACTTTTAAATAAGTTTATTGCGGCGTGCAACCCGATCCTCCAATATGGACTTTTAATAAGTATGTTACGGCGTGCAACCCGATCCTCCAATATGGACTTTTTAATAAGTCTGTTGCGGCGTGCAACCCGATCCTCCAATATATTCATTATAATTAATTCTATTGCGACGTGCAACCCGATCCTCCAATATATTCATTATAATCAATTCTGTTGCGGCGTGCAACCCGATCCTCCAATATATTCATTTACCAATTCTTATAGAAGAAATTTTCCCAATAAATGCAATAATTAATATAAAATTATAAGACAACAAGCATACAATAATTATGATTTAATTATGAAACAAACAAAGGCAAATAGCAAATTATTATGGAAATCAGAGAGAAAATATGCAGTTTAATATGCTAAATATTAAATAATAATTAAGGAACATTATTCAAATAGTATGTAACAATTAATGCAGAAATTCAAGAATTAATATTTGACAAAGAATAGGAGAGAAATAATTATTATAATAATTAATTCATGATTTAAAATAATTTATGATTTTTCAAGTAAGCAGGCAAACAATTAATTTGACGACGTATAGACACTCGTCACCTCGCCTATACGTCATTCACATGCAATTTACATAACAAATAATTTAAGGGTTCTATTCCCTTAAGTCAAGGTTAACCACGACACTTACCTCACTTTGTAAATTTCAATCAATTACTCGACCACAGCTTTTTCTTTTAAATTTATCTCCAAAAGCTTCAAATCTATTTACAAACAATTTGATATACTCAATACGAATCATAGGAATTAATTCCATATGAATTTACAAATTTTTCGGATAAAAATTCGAAATTTATTAAAATATCCGACAGTGGGACCCACGTCTCAAATCTCGAAAAAACTTATGAAATCCGAACACCCATTTCGAGACGAGTCCAACCATACAAAAATCATCCAATTCCGATGTCAAATGGACCTTCAAATCTAAATTTTTCGTTTTTGAAAGATTTTATAAAAATCTTATTTTTCTTCCCTAAATCACGGATTCATGATGTAAATAAGTATGGAATCATGAAATATAATCAATACAGGATAAGGAACACTTACCCCAATATTTTTTCGTAAAAATCGCCCAAAAATCGCCTTACCCGAGCTCAAAAATGGAAGAGGGTTGAAAATGGGACGAATCCCATTTTTCAGAACTTAAGTTCTGTTTCTGGGATTTTTACCCTTCGTGAACGCGGTCAGTGCCTCGCGTTCTCGAAGCACATTTTTGTGCTGCCAAAACTTTGCTCTTCGCGAACGCGAAGGCAATGTCGCGAACGCGAAGCCTTGCCAAATTTGGCCTTCGCGAACGTGATATACCCTACGCGAACACGAAGCTTTATCGCTTGGTGCCCGGCCAGGCCTCGCCTTCTACGCGTTCGCGATGAATACTACCCGCTTCCCTTCGCGAACGCGCCCCCCTCTTCGCGAGTGCGAAGAGTAATTTTTTATCTGCCTCCAGTTTCTTCTACGCGAACGCGAACGCGAGCCCCCTCTCGCGAACGCGAAGAAGGATACTAGAAGCAGATTTCTGCAGTTTTTCCCAAGTCCAAAAATGGTCCGTTAATCACCCGAAACCAACCCAATCCTTCAGGGCTCCTAACCAAATATGCACGCAATTCCTAAAACATTATACGAGCTTGCTCGCGCTATCAAATAACCAAAATACCCCCAAGAACTACGAATCGGACACCAAATCAAAGGAAATTTTTTAAAAAAATTTAAAACTTATATTTTTACAACCGGACGTCCGAATCACGTCAAATCAACTCCGATACTCACCAAATTCGGCAGACAAGTCATAAATATTATAGTGGACCTATACCGGGCTCCGGAACCAAAATACGGACCCGAGGTCATTAAATCCAATATCAGTAATTTCTTAAAAATTATTAAGTTTTCAAGCTTTTAATTTTTCATCAAAATTTCATATCTCGGGCTAGGGACCTCGGAATTCGATTCCAGACATACGCCCAAGTCCTAAATCACGATACCGTCCTACCGAAATTGTCAGAACACTGATCCGGGTCCGTTTGCTCAAAATGTTGACCAAAGTCAACTTAGTTGAGTTTTAAAGCTCTATTTCACATTTTAATCTATTTTTCACATAAAAACATTCTAGAAAATTGTACGGACTGCGCATGCAAGTCGAGGAATGATACATGGTGCTTTTAGAGGTCTTAGAACACAGAATTACTTATTAAATTTAAAGATGATATTTTGGGTCATCATATTCTCCACCTCTAAAACAAACGTTCGTCCTCGAACGGAGTTAGAAAAAGTACCCAAGCTGGAGAAAAGGTGTGGATATTTACTTCGCATGTCCGACTCGGACTCCCAGGTAGATGACTCTACCGGCTGACCTCTCCATTGCACCCGAACTGAAGGATAACTCTTAGACCTTGACTGTCAGACCTGCCGGGCTAGAATAGCCACCGACTCCTCCTCGTAAGTCAAATCTTTATCCAATTGGACTGAGCTGAAATCTAACATATGGGACGGATCACCATGATATTTTCGGAGCATAGACACATGGAACATCAGATGAACCGCTGATAAACTAGGTGGTAATGCAAGCCTGTAGGCTACCTCACCCACCCTTTCAAGAATTTCAAAGGGTCCGATATACCTAGGGCTCAACTTGCCCTTCTTTCCGAACCTCATTACACCTTTCATAGGTGAAACTCAGAGCAATATTCTTTCTCCAACCATGAATGCAATATCACGAAATTTACGGTCGGCATAACTATTTTTCCTAGACTGAGCTGTGCAAAGTCGATCCTGAATAATCTTGACCTTATCCAAGGCATCTTGTACCAAATCGATACTCAATAACCGAGCCTCTCCCGGTTCAAACCAACCAATTAGCGATCGACATCGCCTTCCGTATAATGCTTCGTATGGAGCCATCTGAATGCTCGACTGGTAGCTATTATTATAAGCAAACTCCGCAAGTGGCAAGAAATGATCCCAAGAACCTCCAAAGTCTATAACACAAGCGCGAAGCATATCTTCCAATATCTGAATAGTGCGCTCTGACTGTCCGTCTGTCTGTGGATGAAATGATGTACTCAACTCCACCGACGTGCCTAACTCACGCAGTACATCCCTCCAGAAATGTGAGGTAAATTGCGTACCTCGATCTGAAATAATAGACACGGGCACACCGTGAAGGCGGACAATCTCACAAATGTAAATTTCAGCTAACCTTTCTGAAGAATAGGTAACTGCCACTGGAATGAAATATGCTGACTTGGTCAACCTGTCCACAATGACCCAAACTGCGTCAAATTTTCTTTGAGTCCGTGGGAACCCAACAACAATGTCACGACCCAATTTTACCTATAGGTCGTGATGACGCCCAACACTACAGCTAGGCAAGACAACTTAATAAATTAAGTGTACATTGACAAAATTTAAAACGAAGAAAATAATAAAACATCAAATTCTACCAATGTGTGTGCCAAGACCTGGTGTCACAAGTGTATAAGCATCTAGTAGATTGTACAAAATCTCAAATATTGTCTGAAATAAAAATAGATAGAATGAAAAATACAAGGAGAGACACTAGTAGCTGCAGAACGGATCAGAAAGGCAGCTCACTACTATGCCCCTGGATAACGTGGGTGTAAGACGATAGATCCCCCACTAGTACTTGCCTCAAAGTGCAGCAAGTTTAGTATGAGTACGTAAACAACGTGTAGCCAGTAAGTATCAAGCCTAATCTCGAAGTGGTAGAGACGAGATGGCCGATTTCGACACCCACTATGGGTCAATAATAATAATTGAAATACAACTAGGATATTTAAATCAGCATGATTTACAGAATTTAAAATAATTTATTTAATCAGAGGAAATAATCAAATTCCTTCAAATGCAACAATTCTCAATATATTAATTAAATTCCTTAAATTCAAATAATTTCCAATTTATCAATTAAATATCATTTACAGGAATAACAATTAATTCTTTAACAAGCAAGAATAATAATTCATTAAATTCCAAGGATTTTTAAATTTATCAATTAGCTTCACAAGCTGAAATAAACTATTAAAGTATCGTGTAATTATTATTATTATTAAGCACGATTTCTGCCGAGGACGTACGGCCCGATCCAGAGTGTCGTGTACACTGTCGAGGGACGTGCGGCGCGATCCATAGATGCATCTATCCTGCCGAGGCGTTCGGCCCGCTCCACAAGAAAGGAGGACATTTTCTTATGTACCTCCGGAGGGAGAGTATATTTATTATAAGATAAATTCGGGAAGAAGAATAATTTCTTTTAACAATTAATTAATTTAAACAGAAAATCAAACATATGAATTTCCCATCCTTTAATATTTTTATCTAACAATTCACAACATATATATAAATATATCAAATAATATTAATTAAACAAGGAATACAATTTACACAAGTAATTCATGCTTTGAGTCCTAAACTACCCGGACTTTAGCAATAATAGTAGCTACGCACGGACTCTCATCACCTCGTACGTACGTAGCCCCTGCAATTATCAATAATTATTCAATTTAATCCCTATGGGGTAATTTTCCCCTCACAAGATTAGACAAGAGACTTACCTCGTCTCAAAGTCCACTTTCCGATTATCGCGTCGCATAAAATTATTAATTCAATGCCGAAAAATCCGAAACTATCCAAAAGTTATATAAAATAATTAATATATGTTCAATAATTCGAAATTCATCTATTAAATAAATTACCCAATCCAAAATGGTATAATTTCCTAAAATTCACCCCGGGTCCACATGCTCGGATTCTGAAAATTTTTGGATGAAAACGTTACCCATAATCTCAAGAACTTGAATATATAATTTCTACCCAATTCCATAACTATTTTCGTGGTTAAAATCTCACTTTTATAAAAATCTAGGTTTTTCATCTAAATCTTTGATTTTTAAGATTTACTAGTTATAATCTACTTATAATCTATGTATTTAACTCAAGGGGTGTAGAATTAACCTACCTCCAAGTTGTTAGTTGAAATCTTCTCTCAAAAAGCTCCAAAATCGCGCAAGAATGGAAGAAAATGGGCAAAAATGGTGAATTCCCGTTCTTTTAAGCTTTCTGCCAAACAGGTCTTTCGCATCTGCAGAGGTTGTAACGCACCTGCGGCTCCGCACCTGCGGAAAGTCCTCGCAGGTGCGAGTTCCACTTGCCTGGCCAATTCTCGCATTTGCGCACAAAGCTTCGCACCTGCGCGTTCGCAGGTGCGCAAATTCTCCGCATCTACAGTCCACTGCCCCCTCCCCTTTTTCTGCTTCTGCGCACAAGGACTCGCATCTGCGAGGTTCGCTCCTGCGAGCTACTACCGCACCTGCGAGTGTCTCACCTGTGACTGGCCAAGCGCAGGTGCGATTCTGACAGTAGTTGGGAGCTTCAGTTTTGGCTCCCAACTTCCAACTTGCTCTGAGCCTCGTCCGATTAACACTCGGGACCCTCGGGGCCCCGCCTGAACATACCAACAGGTTTGAAATCATAAAACGGACTTGCTCAAACTCTCGGAACGTGTAAAACAATATCAAATCTAAGAATCATACCCTAAACCAAATTGATTCAAACATAAGAATTTCAAGTTCTTCAATTTACTTCCAATGCGCCGAAATATACTTAAACTACTCGGAATGACATGAAATTTTGCGTGCAGGTCTTAAATCACTATACGGAACTATTCCCAAACTCGGAATTCTAAACGGACTTCAATTACTCAAAATCCTACTCCAAACCAAATTTAAAGAATTTTAAACCTCCAAATAGTTGATTTTTACTATTAAGCGTAAAAACGCTCCCGGGTTATCCAAAACCTGATTCGGACATACGCCCAAGTCCAAAATCATCATACAAACCTATTGGAACCGTCAAATCCCGATTCCGGGGTCGTTTTCTCAAAATATTGACAGAAGTCAAACTTGGCCTTTTAAGGCTAACTTAAGGAACCAAGTGTTCCGATTTCAACCCAAACGCTTCCAAATCTCGAACGAACCACCCCCGCAAGTCATAAATTAATAAAAGCATGTTTGGGGAGTTTTATTTTAGGGAACAGATTTCTAAAAGTCAAAATAACCGGTTGGGTCATTACATTCTTCACCTCTTAAACAAACGTTCGTCCTCGAACGGGTTTAGAATAATACCTGGAGTGCTAAATAAGTGTGGATATTTGCTCTGCATGTCCTCCTCGACCTCCCAAGTCGCTTTCTCTACTAGTTGGCCCCTCCACTGGACCTTTACTGCAGAAATCCTCTTGGACCTCAACTGGCGAACTTGTTTATCAACAATGGCAAATGGCTCTTCTTCATAACCCAAACTCTTATCTAGCTGAACTGTGCTGAAGTCCAACACATGTGATAGGTCAGCATGATACTTCCGGAGCATAGATACATGAAAAACCGGATGAACTCCCGATAGACTGGGAGGCAATGCAAGCTCATAAGCAACCTCCCCAACTCGTCTCAACACCTCAAATGGGCCTATAAACCTTGGGCTCAATTTGCCCTTCTTCCCGAATCTCATGATTCCCTTCATCGGCGAAACCTTCAAGAGAACTTTTTCACCCATCATAAATGATAAATCATGCGTTTTCTAATATGCATTACTCTTCTGTCTGGACTGTGCTGTACGAAGTCGCTCCTGAATCAATTTTACCTTTTTCCAAGGCATACTTTACCAAATTAGTACCATATAACTTAGCCTTACCGGGCTCAAACTATACGATAGGTGAACGACATCGATGGCCATATAAAGCCTCAAATGGAGACATCTCAATGCTGGATTGGTAACTATTATTATAAGCAAACTCGGCCAAAGGCAGGAAACGATCCCACTGACCTCCAAAGTCAATCACACATGCCCTGAGCATATCCTCCAAAATTTGAACTGTCCACTCTGACTGCCCGTCGGTCTGCGGATGAAAGGTTGTGTTGAGCTCTACACGGGTCCCCAACTCACTCTGTACTGCTCTCCAGAAATGTGAAGTAAACTGAGGGCCTCTATCTGATATAATAGAAATTGGCACACCGTGCAACCGAACTATCTCCTGAATATAAATCTGGGCCAACCTCTCTGAAGTATACGTAGTCACAACATGAATAAAATGTGCTGACTTGGTCAACCTGTCAATAATCACCCAAACTGCATCAAACTTCCTCAAGGTCCGCGGCAACCCAACTACAAAGTCCATAGTAAATAGTTCCCATTTCCACTCTGGTATAGTCATCTGCTGAAGTAGGTCACCTGGCCTTTGGTGCTCATATTTAACTAGCTGGCAATTTAGACACCTAGCTACATACTCAACTATGTCCTTTTTCATTTGTCGCCACCAATAATGCTGCCTCAAGTCACGATACATCTTCGTAGCATCTAGATGAATAGAATACCGAGAACTGTGTGCCTCATCCAGGATCTTTTTCCTTAGTTCATCCATATTAGGAACACACAGACGATCCTGGAGTCGCAAAACACCATCGGCACCAATAGTAACTTCCTTGGCACCACCTCGTAGTACCGTTTCTCGAAGAACCATTAAGTGTAGGTCGTCATACTGGCGAGCCTTGATGTATTCAAATAGTGAAGACTGAGCTACAACACATGCAAGAACTCAGCTGGGCTCTGAAATGTCCAGCCGCACAAGTCTGTTGGCCAAGGAATGAATATCCAAAGCTAATGGCCTCTCCTCTGCTGAAATGAAAGCCAAACTACCCATACTCTCTGCCTTTCTACTCAAGGCGTCTGCAACTACATTTGTTTTACCTGGATGATATAGGATAGTAATATCATAATATTTTAGTAATTCCAGCCATCTGCGCTGCCTCAAGCTTGAGCAAATACTGCAAACTGTGATGATCAGTATAAACTTCACAGGACACCCCATAAAGATAATGCCTCCAAATCTTAAGGGCGTGAACAATCGCAGCTAACTCCAAATCATGTACCGGATAATTCTGCTAGTGGGGCTTCAACTGACGTGAAGCATATGCAATAACTCGCCCTTCCTGCATTAATACACACCCCAAACCAACGAGTGAAGCGTAGCAATACACTATATACATCCCCGAACCGGAAGGTAACACTAACACTGGTGTTGTAGTGAATGCTGTCTTGAGCTTCTGAAATCTTGACTCACAATCATCGAATCATCGGAACTGAACACCCTTATGGGTTAATTTGGTTAAAGGTGTTGCAATTGATGAAAAACCTTCCACAAACCGACGATAATAACCTGCTAAATCCAGAAAACTCCTAATCTCAGTCGCAAAGTGGGACGATGCCAATTCTGAACTGCCTCAATCTTTTTGGGATCAACTTTAATACCATCACCTGATACAATATGTCCCAAAAATGCTACAAACTCAAGCCAGAACTCACATTTAGAGTACTTAGCATATGGCTTTTGTTCCCACAATGTTGAAGCACTACTCTCATATGCTGCTCATGTTCCTCCTTACTGCGCGAGTAGATCAAAATGTCATCAATGAAGACAATGACAAACGAATCAATATATGGCCTGAATACCCTGTTCATCAGATCCATAAACGCTGCCGGGGCATTAGTCAAACCGAAAGACATTACCAGAAACTCATAATGACTATATCTAGTACGGAAAGCAGTTTTCGGAACATCCGAATCTCAAATCTTTAACTGATGATACCCCGATCTCAAGTCGATCTTAGAGAACACCCTAGCACCCTGCAACTGGTCAAATAGATCATCAATACACGACAACGGGTACTTGTTCTTAATAGTGACTATGTTCAATTGGCGATAATCAATACACATCTGCATTGTTCCATCCTTCTTTTTCACAAATAATACTGGTGCACCCCAAGGCGATACACTCGGTCTGACGAACCCTTTGGCTAGTAACTCTTCAAGTTGTTCTTTTAATTCTTTCGGAGCCATACGATACGGTGGGATAGATATAGGCTGGGTATCTGGAGCCAAGTCAATACAAAAATTAATATCACGATCAAGTGGCATACTTGGAAGATCTGAAGGAAATACATCAGAAAACTCCTGAACTACTGGCACTAAAATAATAGCCGGAGTCTCTACAATAGTATCCCGAACATAGGCTAGATAAGCCAAACAACCCTTCTCAACCATGTGTTGAGCCTTTATAAAAGAAATAACCCGATTAAATGAACTAACCAACGAGCCCTTCCACTCCAGCTTAGGCAAAGATGGAATAGCCAAGGTAACATTTTTGGCATGGCAATCTAGAATAACATGATATGGAGATAACCAGTCCATACCCAGAATAATTTCAAAATCAATCATCTCGAGCAACATGATATCTGCTCTAGTTTCATAACCACAGAATGTAATAATACAAGACCGGTAGATACGGTTCACAACACCAGAATCGCCTACAGGAGTGGACACATAAACAGAAGTACTCAAGGACTCACGAGAAATACCTAGGAATGGAGCAAATAGAGATGACACATATGAATAGGTGAATCCTGGATCAAATAATACTGAGGCATCTTTGCCGCAAACAGAAATAATACATGTAATCACAGCATCGGAGGCCTCTACATCTGGTCTGGCCGGAAAAGCATAGAACCGAGCTGGAGCGCCAACTGGCTGGCCTTCGCCTGGCTGATCTCCACCTCTAGGATGGCCCCTACCCACCTGTCCTCCACCTCTTGGTGGTCGGACTATTGGTGGAGCAACTGGTCCGGTAAGCATAGGCTGTTGACCCTGCTGTACTGGTCTACCCCGCAGCCTGAGGCAAAACCTCCGCATGCGACTGGGATCCCCGCACTCGTAACAACTCTTCGGTGTGATAAGCTGCTGACTAAGTGTCTGGCCCTGGGGAACTGAATACCCACTGGGAGGACCCTGAATAGCTGGTGGGCGGTAGGAACTCTCTGGTATAGCACTGAGATAAGGTCGCACTGGAGCACCTCGAGGAGGTGGTGGTGCTGGAAATCGGGGTCTGCTGGACTGCCCCCTCACGGACTGACCTCTGCCCCCAAACGGAGCACCTCTGAACTCTCTAGAGTACCTAAATCGCTTATCTCTCATAATATGCTCCGCTGACGTACACCCTCAATCCTCCGGGCTATCTCTACAACTCGCTCATAAGAAGTACCCATCTCAACCCCCCGAGCCATAATGGCCTGAATACCAGTATGTAAACTGGCTACAAACCTCTGCACTCTCTCCGCCTCAGTAGGGAGTATCATAAGTGTATGGCGAGGTAATTCAGAAAACCTCGCCTCATAATCAGTCACTGACATCTGACCCTGCTGGAGCTGCTCAAACTGAAATCGCAACTCTTCCCTTTGGGAGGGTGGAATATACCTGTCCAGGAAGATACTGGTGAACCTGTCCTAAGTCATGAGAGGAAAATCTGCTGGTTTACCAAGAACATAAGACTGCCACCATCTACGGGCTCTGCCCTCTAGTTGAAAAGTAGCGAAGTCAACCCCATGAGATTCCAATATCCTCATGTTGTGCAGTCTGTCCTTGCAACGATCAATGAAGTCATGTGGATCCTCATGTCGCTCACCCCCAAAGACAGGAGGATGTAGTCTAGTCCATCGGTCCAATAGTTTCTGGGCTCGGGTGTAGCTGCTGCCACTGGCTGGGCTCTACCCACGGGTAGTGCACCCTGGGTCTGATATACAACAGCTACCTGTCCATGAGCATGTGCGGTAGGGGTCTGTGCTCCCCCGTCCGCCTGAGATGTGCATGGGTCTGCCAGAAATAAACCGGCATGAGTCATATTGTCCATGAATCGCAGCGTACGACCCATGACATCCTGAAATCCTGGTGCAGATGTGAAATCCACCGAAGCTGGCTCTGCCACAGGCACCTCATCCTGTTCCTCAACAATGGGGTTCTCTGTTGGACCCACTGGCGGCATAACTGGAACAGTCCTGGGATGTCCTCGCCCTCTACCACGGTTTGGAGCCTTCCCTCGGCATCAGCCTCAGCCTCTAGCAACTGGGGGAGTAACCCTTCCCTGGTCTGGAACCTCATTTGAGCGCGTTCTCACCATCTGAGAGAGAATAAGAGAAGGACATTTAGAACTACATCAATTGCACGATGGAATATGAAGAAAGGTAATTTCCTAACACCCTATAGCCTCTCGAAGATAAGTACAAATTCTCCGTACCGATCCGTAAGACTCTATTAGGCCTGCTCATAACTGATGAGACCTACGTGAACCTAGTGCTCTGATACCATGTTGTCACGACCCAATTTCACCTATAGGTCGTGATGGCGCCCAACACTACAGCTAGGCAAGCCAACTTAATAAATTAAGCATACATTGACAAAATTTAAAACCAAAAAAATAATAAAACACCAAATTCTACCAATGTATGTGCCAAGACCTAGTGTCACAAGTGTATAAGCATCTAGTAGACTGTATAAAACCTCAAATATTGTCTGAAATAAAAATAGACAGAATGAAAAATACAAGGAGAGAGACTAGTAGCTGCAGAACGGATCAGAAAGGCAGCTCACCACTATGCCCCTGGATAACGTGGGTGTAAGACGATAGGTCCTCCACTAGTACTTGTCTCATGTCCTGCACAAAAAGTGCAGCAAGTGTAGTATGAGTACGTAAACAACGTGTACCTAGTAAGTATCAAGCCTAATCTCGAAGTGGTAGAGACGGGATGACCGACTTTGACACCTACTATGGGTCAATAATAATAATTGAAATACAACTAGGATATTTAAATCAGCATGATTTACAGAATTTAAAATAATTTATTTAATCAGAGGAAATAATCAAATTCCTTCAAATGCAACAATTCTCAATATATTAATTAAATTTCTTAAATTCAAATAATTTCTAATTTTTCAATTAAATATCATTTACAGGAATAACAATTAAATTTTTAACAAGCAAGAATAATAATTCATTAAATTTCAAGGATTTTCCAATTTATCAATAAGCTTCACAAGCTGAAATAAACTATTAAAGTATCGTGTAATTATTATTATTAAGCACGATTTCTGCCGAGGACATACAACCCGATCCAGAGTGTCGTGTACACTGCCGAAGGACGTGTGGCGCGATCCATAGATGCATCTATCCTGCCGAGGCGTTCGGCCCGCTCCACAAGAAAGGAGGATATTTTCTTATGTACCTCCGGAAGGAGAGTATATTTTATTATAAGATAAATTCGGGAGGAAGAACAATTTCTTTTAACAATTAATTAATTTAAACAGAAAATCAAACATATGAGTTTTCCATCCTTTAATATTTTTATCTAACAATTCACAATATATATATAAATATATCAAATAATATTAATTAAACAAAGAATATAATTTACACAAGTAATTCATGCTTTGAGTCCTAAACTACTCGGACTTTAGCAATAATAGTAGCTACGCACGGACTCTCGTCACCTCGTGCGTACGTAGCCCCCGCAATTATCAATAATTATTCAATTTAATCCCTATGGGGTAATTTTCCCCTCACAAGATTAGACAAGAGACTTACCTCGTCTCAAAGTCCACTTTCCGATTATCGCGTCGCGTAAAATTCTTGATTCAATGCCGAAAAATCCGAAACTATCCAAAAGTTATATAAAATAATTAATATATGTTCAATAATTCGAAATTCATCTATTAAATAAATTACTCTATCCAAAATGATATAATTCCTAAAATTCACCCCGGGCCCACGTACTCGAATTCTTGAAATTTTCGGATGAAAACGTTACCCATAATCACAAAAACTTGAATATATAATTTTACCCAATTCCATAACTATTTTCGTGGTTAAAATCTCACTTTTATAAAATCTAGGTTTTTCATCTAAATCTTTGATTTCTAAGATTTACTAGTTATAATCTGCTTATTGTCACACCTCCTTTTTCCCGAAGGGATATGAGAGTTTTTTCAATTTAAGTGACATTAATCGAAATGGAATTATTTATTTAGCTCAGAGTCGCCACTTGGAATAATTTATGGTGTCCCAAGTCACCGGTTTATTTTAAATCCCAAATCGAGAAAATTGACTCTATTTTTACGGTCCGCGAATATAGAAGACCGGGTAAGGAATTCTGTTAACCCGGGAGAAGGTGTGATGCACTCCTGAGTTCCATGATTTTAGCACGGTGGCTTAACAATTAATACTTGGCCTAATTATTTGATTTAATACATGTTTAAAACATATTGTGCATTCTTTACTTTTAAATCGCTTTTAGTATTTATGAAATTTATTTGAACAAGTCGCGATGTCGCGTACTCGTTTATTTTTGTGCACATTGCGAATCGCGCCACGTGAAACGCATCCGCGATTTACAATGTGTTAACTTTTATTATTATTCGAAGTTATAACCAGGTCACATGAAATGCACACCCGAATGGGATTTACGTATCGTGACCATGCCACGGGAACCGTACCCATAGTCACGATGATTTATTATTAATCGTGCTTAAAGTATTTTAAAGTTTTCCTACCCGAGCGTTAACGACCTAGCATGCTCCTAGGGGACACTATAACAAAATAAACAAATAATAGGGAAGTAAAGAAAAAGGAAAATTCTAAATCATGCTCAAATTCTCTTGACCTTTTAAACCCAACCCCATAACCCGTATTTATCAATAAAAAGAAATACACACAACGTGATACATGGCATTCAGAACAGACAAAAACACAAAAGAAATAAAGGCGCAAATAAAAGGCATACTTAAAACGTAAATACAATATCTAAATGCAAACAAGGAATGGGCAATGCCCAACTGAAAAATTTCTCGTAATGACCCGCTAACACAAAGCGAGGAAAATAATCACAACCTTGGCAAAGTTAACTACAAAATTTCCATTTTTAAAACTACCCTACAAGAAAGATTCAAGACTAGAAATGAATATCAACATATCAACGTCACTGACATTGCGATTTTAAGCTCCAAACCATATGACGTCGAAACCTTAAGATAATACTCTTATGAAAACACCTTTTCCTTTAACAGAGCGTTTCAACATATTTAAAACCATTTATAAAAGGACAGAACACTAGAGTACTTCAAATTTTACACAAATCTAGAAGAGGCAAACGCCAAGAACGGAGGGAAAATACTTATCAAAATCTGGATTTATGTTTCAAGGCTTGGATTCTAAAGAATACGTGAAGGAATTCTCTTATGCCCCCATTTGTGACTTAGCTAAATGAATAAAGAATTATGCCTTCAACCAGCAAAGGAAACCTCACTGTAGGTAAAATAGTAAAAGCATAACTTACCAACCATAATTATAAAACATGAAATTAAACCAATCAATTCAAACCCTGTTCAAGAGGCACGAACAATCTTTTATCAACAAACAAATTAGGACGGCTTCAAACAATGAATTTTAAACAAGAAGATTAACCAAATAGGCTACATATTCATGTGGAAAACTCCAAGAAGTCAAATACCAAATCAATGATCAGAAAATAAAATCGAATCGCAATCTGGCGTGTCTAAACCAGACAGATTCACTCAAAACCAAGTAAAGAATTCAAATCCCCTCAAACGTGATTCTATCACATAATAATCAACAACAAAGGCATGGTAAAAGTAAGGAGAAAAGATATGGACCTTGAAAATGATTCCTTAATTGATTTGCTGTTTGAAGAATGACATGCGCAATTGCAGCAACAAAAGTTCGAAAAGCGACAAAGCAGTAACAAGAACTAAAAGCCACAAACGGACCTCGATCGGCACCTCAGACTCGTCAACTCCAAATGCCTCAAGCGGACTCTCTCAATCTTCTCTCATTTCTGTTTTTGTTTTGTTTGCAGGGTGCGGCTGGGTTTTCCAAGAATTTGAGGACCAGAGATCTAATTGGGATCGCTGGTGTTTTTTTGTTAAGGCAGATAGCGTCCTCCTGGAGAAGGCAGCGGCACTTCAGGTTCTCTTAGCTCTAGGTCCTTATGTATTTATAGTTGTAAGGTCATTGCTTGGAGTGAATGAATAATTAGGATATGGGTGTATTGTTGAAAGCATCTTTCTCAATTGTGTGGAGTGTCGTGTGTGGAGTATGCAGGTGAGGCCAAAATCTGTTACTAAAGATAAGAGAAATCTTTGACATGTGGCAATTTTTGTTTGGTTCTCTTCTTAATTCTTTTTGTTTTTTTGTTTAAACAAAAGATGAATTAAAAAATACTAGAATAAAATATTGTTACTACTAAATAAATAAAAAATAAGGTAAAATTACTACACTCAAACCTCTAACTTAAAAAATTGTTCTAAACTAGATAAAACTATATTTTTTGAAACTTTTCTTTCTTTGTAAATGAAAATAAAACTAATAATCTTAAAAATATAACTCTTTTTTTGTATTTTGTTTTTAATTTTATCAAATAAAACTACTAAAAGGTGAAATAAAGGCTAAAATATGTAGATAAACTTGAAATATATTTACATACGAAAAAGTGGTAAGAAATTAAAATATGGTCAAAAATTACGTGCTTACACTTATAATCTATGTATTTAACTCAAGGGGTGTAGAATTAACTTACCTCCAAGTTGTTAGTTGAAATCTACTCTCAAAAAGCTCCAAAATCGCCCAAGAATGGAAGAAAATGGGCAAAATGGTGAATTCTCGTTCTTTTAAGCTTTCTGCCAAACAGGTCTTTCGCACCTACGGAGGTTGGAACACACATGCGGCTCCGCACCTGCGGAAAGTCCTCGCAAATGCGAGTTCCACTTGCCTGGCCAATTCTCGCATTTGCGCACAAAGCTTCGCACCTGCGCATTCGCAGGTGCGCAAATTCTCCGCATCTGCGGTCCACTGCCCCTCCCCCCTTTCCGCTTCTGCGCACAAGGACTCACATCTGCGAGGTTCGCTCATGCGAGCTACTACCGTACCTGCGAGTGTCACACCTGCGGCTGGCCAAGTGCAGGTGCGATTCTGACAGTAGCTGGGAGCTCAGTTTTGGCTCCCAACTTCCAACTTGGTCTGAACCTCGTTCGATTAACACTCGGGACCCCCCGGGCCCGCCCAAACATACCAAAAGCTTTGAAATCATAAAACGGACTTGCTCGAACTCTCGAAACGTGTAAAACAACATCAAATCTAAGAATCATACCCTAACCAAATTGATTCAAACTTAAGAATTTCAAGTTCTTCAATTTACTTCCAATGCATCGAAATATACTTAAACTACTCGGAATGACACGAAATTTTGCGTGCAAATCTTAAATCACTATACGGAACTATTTCCAAACTCAGAATTCCAAACGAACTTCAATTACTCAAAATCCTACTCCAAACCAAATTTAAAGAATTTTAAACCTTCAAATAGTTAATTTTTACTATTAAGCGTCAAAACACTCCCAGGTTATCCAAAACCCGATTCGGACATACGCCCAAGTCCAAAATAATCATACGAACCTATTGGAACCGTCAAATCCCGATTCCGGTGTCGTTTTCTCAAAATATTGACCGAAGTCAAACTTGGCCTTTTAAGGCTAACTTAAGGAACCAAGTGTTCCGATTTCAATCCAAACGCTTCAAAATCCCGAACCAACCATCCCCGCAAGTCATAAATTAATAAAAGCATATTCGGGGAGTTTTATTTTAGGGAACGGGTTTTTAAAAGTCAAAATGACCGGTTGGGTCATTCCAAACAAAATCCATTGTGATACGCTCCCACTTCCACTCAGGAATTTCTAACTTCTAAAGCAAACCACCATGTCTCTGATGCTCGTACTTAACTTGCTGACAATTAAGACACCGAGCTACATATGCCACTATATCCTTTTTCATTCTCCTCCACCAGTAATGTTGCAGCAAATCTTGATATATTTTGGCGGTACCTGGATGAATAGAATACCTGGAACTGTGTGCCTCTTCAAGAATTAGTTCACGAAGCCCATCCACATTAGGCACACACTGCATTCGCAGAACCCCATCTTCCCCCACAGCAATATGTTTGGCATCACCGTGCCGCACCGTGTCCTTAAGGACAAGTAAATAAGGATCATCATACTGCCTCTCTCTGATGTGCTCATATAAAGAAGACCGAGCGACTGTGCAAGCTAGAACCCGACTGGGTTCTGAAACATCTAACATCACGAACTGATTAGCCAAAGTCTGAACATCTGCAGCTAATGGCCTCTCACCAACCGGAATATATGCAAGACTGCCCATACTCACAGCGTTTCTACTCAAAGCATCGACCACCACATTGGCCTTTCCAGGGTGATACAAAATGGTGATATCATAGTCTTTCAACAACTCCAACCATCTTCTCTGCCTCAAATTAAGATCTTTTTGTTTGAACAGGTATTGAAGGCTACGATGATCAGTAAATACCACACACGAGACACCGTGGAGGTAATGCCTCCAAATCTTCAGCGCATGAACAATGGCTGGCAGTTCTAAGTCATGAACAGGATAATTCTTCTCGTGAACCTTCAACTACCGCGACACATATGCAATTACCCTGCCATCTTGCATTAATACTGCACCAAGCCCAATGTGAGATGCATCACAATATACTGTATACAATCCTGAACCTGTGGGTAATACCAACACTGGCGTCATAGTCAAAGCAGTCTTGAGTTTCTGAAAACTCAACTCATACTCGTCTGACCATCTGAATGGGACACCTTTCTAGGCCAGTCTGGTCAATGGGCTTGCTATAGATGAAAACCCTTCCACGAACCGACGATAATAACCTGCTAAACCCAGGAAACTCCGGATCTCTGTAACTGAAGTAGGTCTAGGCCAATTCTGAACAATCTCAATCTTCTTAGGATCCACCTTTATGCCTTCTGCCGATACAACATGCCCTAAAAAGACAACTGAGTCTAACCAAAACTCACATTTTGAAAACTTGGCATATAACTGATTATTCTTCAAAGTGTGAAGCACACTTCGAAGATGCTGCTCATGCTCCTCTCAACTGCTGGAGTAAATCAAGATATCATCAAAGAATAGAACCACAAAAGAATCCAAACAAGTAACTCAAGATATCATCAATGAATACAACCACAAAAGAATCCAAACAAGGCTTGAACACCCGATTCATCAAATCCATAAATATTGCTGGGGCATTTGTCAACACAAATGACATCACTAGGAATTTGTAATGCCCATACCGAGTCTGAAAAGCTATTTTAGGGACATCAGATGCCCTAATCTTCAACTGATGGTAACCAGACCTCAAATCAATCTTCGAAAATACCTTGGCACCCTGAAACTGATCAAATAAGTCATCAATTCTTGGCAACGGATATTTATTTTTGATAGTGGTCTTGTTCAACTGCCGATAATCTATACACATCCGCATAGAGCCATCTTTCTTCTTTACAAATAATACTGGTGCACCCCAGGGCGAGACACTGGGTCTAATGAATCCCTGATCAAGCAAGTCTTGTAACTGCTCTTTCAATTCTTTCAACTCTGGAGGGGCCATACGGTATGGTGGAATAGCAATGGGCTGAGTGCCCGGAGCCAAATCAATACAGAAGTCAACATCTCTTGGGTGGCATCCCCGGCAAATCTACAAGAAATACTTCTGGAAATTCACGAACAAATGGTACTGAGTCCATACAAGGGACATCCGCACTGGGATCGCAAATATAAGCCAAATAGGCTAGACACCCTTTCTCTACCATACGCCGAGCTTTCATATAAGAAATAACCCTGCTGGCAAAATGACCAGGAGTTCCTTTCCACTCTAACTGAGGTAACCCCGGCATAGCTAGGGTCACTGTCTTGGCATGACAATCCAATATAGCATGATAAGGGGACAACCAATCCATACCCAAGATGACATCAAAATCTACCATATCAAGAAGTAGAAGATCCACACTAGTCTCAAGATTACCAATAGTAACCACACACGAACGATAGACATGATCTAATACAACAGAGTCTCCCACCGGTGTAGATACAAAAATAAAAGCACTCAGAGAATCAAAAGGCACAACCAAATATGAAGCAAAATAGGAGGACACATAGGAATAAGTAGATCCTGGATCAAATAGAACTGAAGCATCTCTATGGAAAACTGGAATAATACCTGTGATCACAGCATCAGATGACTCGGCCTCAGGCCTAGTTGAAAAAGCATAAAATCGGGGCTGGGCCCCACCACTCTGAACTGCGTCCCTGGGACGGCCTCTAGCTGGCTGGCCTCCACCTCTAACATTTTGACCTCCACCTCTAATGGCCTGACCTCCACCTCTAGCTGCCTGACCCCTACCTTTAGCTACCTGAGCAGGCGGTGGAGCAACCGGTGCCGGTATGATGGCATGAGAATCTTGTCGAGATTTGTTACTCGCCAATCTAGGGCAATAACTCCTGATGTGACCAATATTTCCACACTCACAACACCCATCCTGATGCCGTGGCTACTGATGTGACCAATGTTCCCACACTCATAACACCCAACCGATGTAGTAACTTTGGAGTGGTGATGCACTGATAGGAGTTGAATGTGCACTGAATACTGGCTGCCCAGAGTAAGGCATAATAGGACAGTGACTCCCTGAAGCACCGGGAGATGCATGAAGTGCTGAATGAATCGGTTTGGGAGGATGACCCCTACCAAAATTACCCCTGCCTCCAGATGAGGCACCACCGAAACCACAGAACTGACGAGGCCTCTTATCAGACCTCTGCCCTCTCTCTTGTGCAAGAACCATCTCGATCCTCCTTGCGACATTAGCAGCCGCCTGAAAAGAAATCTCACTTCCGGTCTCCTTGGCCATCCGAAGTCTGATAGGGTGAGTGAGTCCCTCAATAAACCTCCTCACTCTCTCTCCCTCCGTAGGTAGTAAAAGGAGAGCATGACGGGCCAAATCCACAAAACGGGACTCATACTGAGTAACAGTCATACTGCCATGTTGTAGACGCTCAAATTGCTTGCGGAATTCCTCTCTCAGTGTGATAGGGAGGAACTTCTCCAGAAATAACTGAGAGAACTGCTCCTAGGTAAGTGCAGGCGCTCCGACTGGTCGGGTCAATGTATAATCCCTCCACCACCTCCTGGCGGAACCCGTCATCTGAAATACAGCAAAATCAGCCCATTGGTCTCAACTATACCCATATTCTGCAGCACCTCATGGCAGCGTTCAAGATAATCATGTGGGTCCTCAGAAGGTGTACCACTGAATTGAACTGGAAAGAGCTTAGTAAACTTATCCAGTCTTAATAAGGCCTTAAAAGACATGGCGGGCCTATCACCGGTCTGTGCCGTAACAACTGGCTAAACTACCCCAACTGGAGGAGCTGCTAGAGCCTGATTCTGGGGAGCCATCTACTCCGGAGCGGGAGTAATGGGAGTTTGTGCTCCTCCCACATCCTGTGAGACGGCTGGTGCCACTGAAAATGTACCATTCTAGGCCACGCCCTCCATAAGACTCACCAAACGGACTAGAGCATCCTGAAGCACTGGAGTAGCTATGAATCCTTCCGGGACCTGAACTGGTCCAGCTGGTACATTCTAAACTGGAACCTCCTCCTAAAGGTCCACTTGAGGTTCTACAACAAGTGCAGCTGCTCAAGCTCCGGACTGAGCTCTACCTCGGCCTCTAGCACGACCTCGACCTCTACCCTGGCCATAGTTGCCACCGGGGGCTCTGGTCCCTGTCCATCGGTAGAGGTATTACGTGTTCTCACCATCTGCGAGAGAATAAGCATAGAATGGTTCAATCATCGATGATAGAATAAAATCGCATGACATAATAAGAAAGAAGTGATATTGTTCCTAAACTTCATAGCCTCTGAGAGATAAGTAGAGACGTCTCTGTACCGATCCTTCACACTCTACTAAGCTTGCTCGTAACTCGTGAGACCTATGTAACCTAGTGCTCTTATACCAACTGTCATGACCCAAAATCCCCACCTTCAGACTGTGATGACGCCTAACATTTCACTTACTAGGTAAGCCAATGTTATAATAATATTAACCAATTTTTAAACAATCTTTAAATTTATTAATAACAAAGAAATAAATGCGGAAGTAAGGTCTAAAATATAGTGAATAATCCATAAAAATAACGGTGTCTAAATACCATCCCAGAATTGGTGTCACAAGTGCACGAGCTTCTAGAATAAATACAAATAAAGGTCTGAATAAAATAAAGTTGTCTGAAACAAATACACAACTAAATTAAAGTAGACGGGGACTTCAGAACTGCGAACGCCGTGCAGTTATACCTCAAGTCTCCTCTGAGTAGCTGAAATCCGAGCAAGTCTATGGTACGCCGCTGGGACCAACTCCAAAATCTGCACAAGAAGTGCAGAGTGTAGTATCAGTACAACCGACCCCATGTACTGGTAAGTGTTGAGCCTAACCTCGACAAAGTAGTGATGAGGCTAAGGCGGGTCACTTATATTACCTGTACGCAATATTGGTAACAACAAAAATAATAGAAATAAATCAGGTAACTCATTTATAATAACTGAAGCCAACTCAACAGTCATAACCAATTATCATTTCCATCAATTCTGTTACAGCATGCAACCCGCTCTCACAATATATTCACATTCAATTCTGTTGCAGCGTGCAACCCGCTCTCACAATATATTCACATTCAGTTCTGTTGCGGCATGCAACCCGCTCCTCCAATATATTCATTTTAATCAAGTCTGTTGCGGCGTGCAACCCGATCCCCCAATATATATATATATGTATGTCGACTTTTAAATAATTCTGTTGCGGCGTGCAACCCGATCCTCCAATATGGACTTTTTAATAAGTTCGTTGCGGCGTGCAACCCGATCCTCCAATATATTCATTATAATTAATTCTGTTGTGGCATGCAACCCGATCCTCCAATATATTCATTATAATTAATTTTGTTGCGGCGTGCAACCCGATCCTCCAATATATTCATTATAATTAATTTTATTGTGGCGTGCAACCCGATCCTCCAATATATTCATTTACCAATTCTTATAGAAGAAATTTCTCCAATAAATGCAACAATTAATATAAAATTATAAGACAACAAGCATACAATAATTATGATTTAATTATGAAACAAACAAAGGCAAATAGCAAATTATTATGGAAATCAGATAGAAAATATGCAGTTTAATATTTAATATGCTAAATGTCAAATAACAATTAAGGCACATAATTCAAATAGCATGTAACAATTAATGTAGGAATTCAAGAATTAATATTTGACAAAGAATAGGAGAGAAACAATTATTATAATAATTAATTCATGATTTAAAATAATTTATGATTTTTCAAGTAAGCAGGCAAACAATTAATTTGATGACGTATAGACACTTGTCACCTCGCCTATACGTCGTTCACATGCAATTCACATAACAAATAATTTAAGGGTTCTATTCCCTCAAGTAAGGGTTAACCACGATACTTATCTCACTTTGCAAATTCCAATCAATTACTCGACCACAACTTTTCCTTTTAAATTTGTCTCCAAAAGCTTCAAATCTATTCACAAACAATTCGCTATACTCAATACAAATCATAGGAATTAATTTCATATGAATTTACAAATTTTCGGAATAAAAATCCAAATTTATTAAAATATTCGGCAGTGGGACCCACATCTCAAATCTAAGAAAAACTTACGAAATTCGAACACCCATTCCGAGACGAGTCCAACCATATAAAAATTATCCAATTCCGATGTCAAATGGACCTTCAAATCTAAATTTTTCGTTTTTGAAAGATTTTATAAATATCTGATTTTTCTTCCCTAAATCACGGATTCATGATGAAAATGAGTATGGAATCATGAAATATAACTAATATAGGATAAGGAACACTTACCCCAATATTTTTCCGTAAAAATCTCCCAAAAATCGCCTTACCCGAGCTCAAAAATAGAAGAGGGTTGAAAATGGGACGAATCCCATTTTTCAGAACTTAAGTTCTGTTTCTGGGATTTTTACCCTTCGCGAATGCGGTCAGTGCCTTGTGTTCGCGAAGCACATTTTTGTGCAGCCAAAACTTTGCTCTTTGCGAACACGAAGGCAATGTCGCGGACTTGAAGCCTTGCCAAATTTGGCCTTCGCGAACGCGATACACCTTACGCGAACGCGAAGCTTTATCGCTTGGTGCCCGGCCAGGCCTTGCCTTCTACGCGAACGCAAACGCTTCCACGCATTCGCGATGAACACTGCCCTCTTCCTTTCGCGAACGCGGCCCCCTCTTCGCGAACGGGAAGAGTAATTTCCATCTGCCTCCAGTTTCTTCTTCGCGAACACGAGCCCCCTCTCGCAAACGCGAAGAAGAATACCAGAAGCAGATTTCTGCAGTTTTTTCCAAGTCCAAAAATGGTCCGTTAATCACCCGAAACCAACCCGAACCCTCGGGGCTCCAAACCAAACATGCACATAAGTCCTAAAACATCATACGAACTTGCTCGCGCAATCAAATCGCCAAAATAACACCAATAACTACGAATCAGACACCAAATCAAAGGAAATTTTGAAAAAAACTTTAAAACTTTTATTTTTACAACCGGACATCCGAATCACGTCAAATCAACTCTGATTCTCACCAAATTCGACAGATAAGTCATAAATATTATAGTGGACCTATACCGGGCTCCGAAACTAAAATACGGACCCGAGGTCAATAAATCCAATATCAGTAATTTCTTAAAAATCATTAAGCTTTCAAGCTTTTAGTTTTTCATCAAAATTTCATATCTTGGGTTAGGGA
The DNA here is from genome assembly GCF_000715075.1 of Nicotiana tabacum. Taxonomy (NCBI): domain Eukaryota; kingdom Viridiplantae; phylum Streptophyta; class Magnoliopsida; order Solanales; family Solanaceae; genus Nicotiana; species Nicotiana tabacum. The sequence continues at coordinate 22,087,347 of NC_134088.1, read as the reverse complement.
CCTCGGAATTCGATTCTGGGCATACGACCAAGTCCCAAATCACGATACAGACCTACTAAAATTGTCAAAATACTGATCCAGGTCCGTTTGCTCCAAATATTGACCAAAGTCAACTCAATTAAGTTTTAAAGCTCTATTTTATATTTTAATCCATTTTTCATGTAAAAACTTTCTGAAAAATTATACGGACTGCGCACGCAAGTTGAGGAATGATACATGGTGCTTTTCGAGGTCTTAGAACACAGAATTACTTATTAAATTTAAAGATGATATTTTGGGTCATCACACGATCGGACTCCCTCATGGATGTTCTCAGGATCGGTAGGCAAGTTTGCATTGATGGCCACATGTGAGTTAGCGTAGATCGGGTCCGCGGCCGGAACTCCGTTGAGGTCGACAGGGGGCACCTCATTACCGGGTACCACATTGTTGTTCTCGTCATAGTGGCCAGACTTAACATCCATGTTCAAAGGGGTAGATTGGGAGTTCGACATTTTAAACTTTGACCTGAAATTAAAGACTTCAAAGAACAAGTATAAAATAGGGTGTGTTATGAAAATTTGTATCAAACTGCCACTATTATCCTTAGCCCCATGGTGGGCGCCAAACTGTTTACCCTAAAAAATGAATAACAATTAAATTTGTTTGTGGTTTTAAGGATACGTGGATTAATTCGATACAAACGATAAATTGCGTTAGATTAAAGAGATAAAGGAGGTAAACAATTATCAAACCACTTGAAGAGAGTGATTCTGGACTTAACGATAGCCTTAATGAAATATTTGCCCTCGATGTCGGACTCACAATGACTAAGCACTGATGAATTGGAATAAGAACTTTGAATAATACAGAAAATAATAGTATATTACCTTGATATACGTGTTACAGTGTGTCTAATGAATAATCAGACCCCCCATTATATAGTAGGGGAGTCCTACCCTAGGTACAATTCCATAAAAGGTAAAAATCTTTCGTTTAACTAATCACCAAATTTTCGCTGGTATGTGTCGAGATTCACGCCGTGATACCCGACTGGTCACAGATATCACGACTTTCTGTTAATCGTGCTCGGTTGCCTGACAACGCTATCTAAAGTCTTTTGGGATTAGGACCGATCCCGGGTCATGGCTCCGATATTCCCAAGGGTGGGCGTTGTGCCCCCGGACCCCGGCTCGATGAGAACCTTGCCTTGATTCTGATTCTTTATCATCAGGTCTCTTGTTCGATTTACCTTATTGGAAATTGGGGTGTCCCATTGGCCCAATTTTGGACGTTGAGTGCGACTAGGCTTGATCTAACCCCGTATATATATATTCCACGATAAATTAAACCATAAAAATTTTAATTAATTCAGACAACGAAAACAACAGCCTTCACACACAATATGTTTCTTGAACTCCCAAGTCACGAAAAAGACTAGGCTTGATCTAACCCCGTATATATATATTCCACGATAAATTAAACCATAAAAATTTTAATTAATTCAGACAACGAAAACAACAGCCTTCACACACAATATGTTTCTTGAACTCCCAAGTCACGAAAAACTCCCTTAGGGAAGTTGAAAGTCGTACTTTAACGTACGGCTGAAAAGACAAAAAAACAAAAAAACAAATCATACTTTAACCTGCAAACATCAGATGCTATTATGAATGACATTCGAATTAGTCGTACAAGAAATTAAAAATTCCACCTACAAGATCATATTAGCGTGCAAAGTTGATTTTTTCTTTCGCGTTAACAAAAAAACAACACAATTACTACGGGCGTTGTAATGGAGCTAATGCTGTTAGAGACCTTGGTCTTTAGTTAAACAGAAAAAATACTATTATTCTTACAAATTACAAACTCCCCTTGTAAAAAAAGAAGTAATTAAATTCATATCCTTTGGTGGAAACATCAATTGTTTGGTACAAACTATCATCCGTTAAGTGTACAGTATATGCTCAAGTTTGGATTATACAACTAGGGTTTACATGGATCGGGTTAGTTCGGTTTCTATTAAAACCAAACCAAACAAGCTATATCGGTTTGGATTTGTTCAGTTTTGTTGGGGTTTTTCGTATTTTTTTTTGTTACACGAATATTATTTCAATCTTACTTTGTTAAATTTTTTAATTGAAAAAATTAATAAACATATGATTTATTAAAATATTAGTCGTATGGGAAAAGTTTTTTAGTAACACATGATAGTTATTTTTTAGTCGTCTAACAATAATTTTTTCTTGATGTACACTTTCAAGGTTAACCGAATTTAATAATTAAACATAAAAATCAATATGATACCTAAATAATGATATGTTCTATATTTAATTTTAAATTATCGAAATACCACTCCTAATTCAAAAAAGATATAAGAATTTAATAAATCTTGACACATGAATAAGGAAAAACAAAGAGATTGACGTATTTCAGTAAAAATTGCACGGGGCGCCCTATTTGGTCGCCCCCGTTTAACCTATACCCATATTTTTAAAATTCTTTAACCTATACCCTAATTTTAACAACTTCAGACGCCTCCTATTCTTCCTCCTGACCTATGCGCTCCTTTCTTCCTCCTCTTCTTCTTTTCTCTCTCAAACATATGAGACTTTGTATATGTATTATTGATTGGATCTGTAAAGTTTTTATTAAATCTTATCAACTACCATATTCTATGTTGAACGACGAGTAAATAAAACTCCACAAGCTGGTTAAAGTAGGTGTGATTTGTGTCTTTCCCTGATCCATCCTTCTTAAACATACAACAGCAACTGACTACTACATGTCCTCTCTTCCAAGTTACCTGCCACAAGAATGGCATATGTATGTAAAATTTATTATACACAATAGTTGCTCTCGCGATCTCTTGGAATTAGCTTACCCCTTGCTTTATGATATCATCTGCAGGAAAAACGACAGAAAAGGGCTGCAGAACTAAAAAATAAAAGATAGGAAAAATAACTTCAGAATATTATCAAAAAAATCAGTTAAAACTTCAGCACAATTTGGCTTAAGTTATATTTTAAAGCCATCTAACTTCAAAGAAAGGCAGAACACAACTTCAACTCTAAGACTACTAAAGTTTAGCAAATATAAAATAAAAATTTCAGCTCCTAGAATGCTGAAGTTCAGCAAATACAAAATAAAACTTCATCCCCTAGAATGCTGAAGTTCAGCAATTACAAAACAAAACTTCAGCTCCTAGAATGCTGAAGTTCAGCAATTACAAAACAAAAACTTCAGCCAAAACATGTTGTAGTTTTATTGAACTGAAGTTTGCCATTGCACTATGAATTAAAAATTGCGTGATTGCCTTTGCAAGTCAGGCCAAACTTCATGCAAAAATATCTGAAGTTTTGCTTTGATAAGGCTACACTTCAGGAAAAATATTCTGAAGTTCAAATTTCAGACATAAATTTTTGCTACTTCAAGTCCGTATATTTGAAGTTACCCAAAAATGGGTACGCTTGTAATTTCTTTTGCAAAGCGGGTATAAGTTAAAATGTGACCTAAAAACTGGGTATAAATGCAAATCTCCCCGCATTTCAGTAACACTTGATAATAAATTGATCATACAACCCATTATTTAAAGTTAATAAAATTTGAGCACTTCATATTCTATTAAATCTTACATCCCATAAGAGAATCCAAATATTTCTAGACATTTTTAAAAGAAAATTCTATATAAAGTCTTAAAAGTATATATAAAAATTATATATTTATATGTTGATTTGGTTCGAATTTATTTTTATTTAATACCAAATCAAATCAAACCAAACTTAATCGGATTTTTTAATCAATTTGGTTTGACTTTTCGGTTTGATGCGATTTTTCGATTCGGTTTGTATATACAACCCAAGCTTATGGTACGTATTAGGAATCCTTTACCTTAATAGACCTCACAGATTTGTTCCTTGAGCTATGTCATTATTGAGTTTAAAGAGAGTGCGTACCATGTGAACTTGCGCTATTACTTATAAAGCTCTCAATTTTCCTCTTTTATTTCGATAAAGGATTCGTCTAAGATGTCGTATGTATCACTTTTTCAAAAGCTTGCCGAAGCCTATCAGTCGTTCTTTTTGACTCGTCATCCGTCTTTGGGCGTCGCACTTACGCACAGGGGCGGAGGGAGAGTGTTGCCTACGTTCAGACGAACCCAATAACTTTTTACTTAGACATTGTATTTATAGTAGAAAATCTATTAAATATAAATAAATATTTAATTGCGAACCCAGTAGCTAACGAGCTATGAGTTCAGTTGCAAATTCAGAACCCATAAACTTTAAATATTGGTTCTGACTCTGCTTACGCATGGCAACAAAATATCGTTTGGTTATTCATGATTTCCTAAAAGAAGAAAAAGAACGCAGAAACTTTATAAGCTCACAGTCGTTTAGTTCTATAATCTTTTGCTAAATTGACACTCTTTTTGTTTTTCTTTGGTTTTGTGACATCACTGCGTCTTGCAGAATAACATTCCGATTGTTCATTTCCCTTTCATCTTTGTCATCTTTATTGACCAAAAATAGTCGTATAAAACGAAAACAAAAAGGCGAAACTATAGTCTAAAATACGATAAATGATATTTTGTCATTAAATTGTGTTTGGAAAGGATGGAAAAGAAATGAAAATGGAGGATGGACAAAAATATTGCATATCTATCTACATTAAGAAAAGAAAGAAACTGTCACTTTTGACAGCACCAAAATTACTTTGACAATTTAGATTAAACAGGATCATCAACTTTACGTATTTGGCCAAATAAAGACAATGTTCACACAGGTTAATAGATTTTTTTTTTTTGGGTTATATAACTTTACATAGGTAGACAACACGTCATGAAATAATAGAGTCGAACATCAATAACTTAGGGTTCATTTGGTTGCGGGAGCTAGAATTCTAAACCCAATACAAATTTTTTATCGTGTTTGGTTTGTGACATTAGCTAGTATTATTATAAATTTTATGGAAAAGGTAAAAAATACGCCTAACCTATTGGATTTAATTTAAAATTTCCTTCCTTTCACCTATTAGACCGTAAATGTCTTCAACTTTATTTTTTGGTCTAAAACTAACCCACAAACGGGCAAAAGTGTAAGATGATGTGACACCTGTAATTCGCTCACATGGAGTTATAAATTACACAACTGAACCCGTCTTACCCTAATTGAACCGGATTAAGTTAAATTTGAGATTTGGGGAAACCAAGTATCTATTATATAAGTATATATGGTCATTTCAAAGTAATCAAGAAGCAGCAGATGCTTCTCATTGGTAGATGGGAATTTTGCTGCTCCATCAGTTTTAATTTATATGGCAACATCACTATTTGGGGGGTCTACGAGGTTGTTCTTTGATCATATTTTTCTTAAATATTTTAAATTATTAATTATTATGAATTATAATACTTCTAATATTTTTTATGTAGTTTTCGAAAATGTAAATTTTATTTTTAAAAACTTGAAAATTTATGCCCAAATTTACAGTCAAAGCACTTTGACTCTCGTACTCCGAATTATGTCAATTTTTTTTGAAACGGACGGAGTATTAACTATGAGAATAAATTTTTGGGAGTGAAGAAGACAAAGCTTTCAGCCTTACTTTACAGTGGCATATGATGATGGGATGAGGAGAAAATTGATTTTCTTTGTGCACAAAGCCACATCAATTTTCATCGAGTTTGAACCACAACTATGGGTGTCAATGGTTCGGTTCGGCGGTTATTTTATAAAATTTGTATCATACTATATTTTTGATTATTTTATTATATATAACTAAAATTAAATTTTTCGAAACCGTCCCAATCATGTTGGTTTCTCTTCGGTATCGGTATTTTTTTAAATATCATGTAAAATTCACCGGTAGAAGTAGAATGTAATAGCATACGTTCTTTTATATGACTTAGCAAAACTCTCTAGACATTTTACTGTTTAAAAGGTGATTAAAAAAAATAAAAGATGGCTAGAGTATAGAACTATCAACTATTCTACAACAACGTAAAAGAAACCAAGCAAAGGCAAAGAAAATATAAATTACACGAGTGGAAAGATATTAACCAAGTTGAGACTCAAGAATAAAGTCTATAGAAGATTAAATATTCAAAAAGATAAATCTAAATTATATGAAAGGAAACATATTCAATACATTGTAGTCTGTATACTCATAATCACTAGAATACTTTGTGCCTTGCTAATAAAGATATTTGAAATAACTTAGTTTAAGCAGAAGTAGCATAATAGATTTTAGGAATTAGTATTTTGAGTTTAATTACTTGTTGGCTTGTAATAGTTTTCATAATTTCAAGGCACAAAGAAAAATTTAATGCATTATTATTTTTAAACTTACTAGATAAATATATTTTTCATATATAAAATTTATTCGATACGGTTCGGTATTTTTTTTAATTTATTTTTATAAAATAAAAAACCTACCCTAATTATCAGTGCGGTTATAGATTTATATAAAAACCTACGATTTCTTAAAAAGAAACCTAAAACTCGATTCGGTACGGTACAGTTCGATCGATTTAGTCGATTTTCGAATATCCATTGATACCCCTAGCCACAACTATGTACTATTCAGTATTCAAGGTAAGAAATTAAGTTTACTTTTAGAATATGGGTTATTCTCACTTTTAGAACATAGCAGGCTTTGATACAGATATTACAATGTAAAATTATGTGATATGAAAATTTTGATGAGAATGTTACGGAAATGTCAGACATAAGCCCAAATTTATCGACCTCTAATTATTAATCATAGACTTATCAAAACTAATCAAACACATATAAAAATTAAAAACCTAGATAAATAAAGATTCTTTCTCTCCTAGAATCACACGCAAAGATCTCCTTCCATATTTTTAAACGTGATCAGCAACATTAGATGCAAGACGGAAATGAAATTTCATGAATGAGATAACAAACAATATGATGAAATACAAAGAAAAAGTTTATATAAAATTTGAAAAACCTAAGCAAAAAGAGACCTCTTTCAATGGTATGATTGAAATAAAACATATAGATGATTTAATATACAAAATTTTGAGGAAGTTTGGAGGTGATTTGAACTAGTGTTGAGTTAAAATTCGTAGTTAAAATCGAGTTTAAAAAATTCTTCTGCGACACATGTATCAAATATGTATCACGCATTTATCTCATATACAAGTATACATGAATATATATGTGATACATATGTGATACACAAATATTACACAATGTGATACACATTATCTTTTTTCATGTTCATCTTGTACTTTAAATTTTCAACTCAAACAACCAAATTATCCCAAAACTGAAATTCAAACTCCTTAATATGTATCAAATTTATTCTGAGAACAATCACTAAAAAGGCAAAAATTTGATATTTTTTGGGTACAATAACTAATTTGATATTCCCAAAACTGTAATTCAAACTCCAATGCTACCAGTTATTTTAGATAACTTTATCTTCTTCTGTGGGCTTCACTCTTTGTTTTCCTTTTCTGTTTCTGAAATCGATTTGGTTTTTGTTCTTCTATTCTTTTATTAGGCTAGCACTACTTCAATCTTTGTTTTTCTTTTTCTTTTTTTCTTTTTACCATCAAACATTATGGGATGATAAATATTTATCTATCTTTAATCAAAGATCCCAGGTCTCGCTATAGAAACATAATTGTCTTTAGTAAAGAGTGCTTTATTCCCAAAGGTAGGACTTCTCGTCTCAAATCCAGAAATTGAATTTTTTCAGATAATGTGCAAATTGGAGTTTGATTTCCCTTATAAGTAAATATATCAATTGGATCATGGATTCTAATGGACGAAGTATACCCCATTCGATACGTTTCCACTATAGATTGTGGATTAATTTACCGACTATGCGTAATGGACCTTTTCTTTATAAAGTATATATCTGGTTTTACATGATAATATGTTCTATCTCAGTTTCATTATGCACCCACGTTATATATATACCATGAATTATGTATACATATTTATATTTTCTCTATTCCAATTTATATGTCATGGAGTATTCTTTAGTTTGCCCCGAAAGGATATAATACTTTCTTATTTAAAAATTATTTAACGTTAAATTTTTTAATTTGCCCTTAATGAGATGATTTACAGGCACATAAATATTTATAACTTCTTTTAGGTGATTAATTTCAAAAATCTTTCTTTCATTTTTAAATTCCGTGCCAAGTAAAATATCACCACATGAATTCAGACGGAGGGAGTTGTGATTACGTGTATTAAGGCTATGGACTATGTATGTTAATTATATGTTTCGAATGTGAGTACTATATGATAATACAAGCTACGGATACACATGTAACTACAGCTATGCGTTCTTATTAACTTGAACATGGCCACGAAAACAAATTTTGAATCATGAGTATTGGAAAGAAAGCTTTATATATATGAACAAAGGCATTATTACTTGAACTATAGCAAAAGTTTGCCAAAGGAAACATTGGTAGTTACTCATAGATTACAACATCAACAACATCAACCCAGTATAATTCCACTAGTGAGGTATAAGTAGGGTAATATGTACGCATACCTTACCCCTACCTTGGGGGTAGAAAGGCTGTTACTCATAGATTCGGAATGTAAAAATTAAGATTATTTTTAGGCGTTATATTCCGTGAGGGTTAATTTATGCATGCTACCAACTCTAGCTAGCTAATATGGGTGATGTCAAACCGTACGTTGTAAGTGTACACCAGTATTCTAATTTGGCTAAGGCTATTATAGTTTGTTTGGCCAAGCTTTTCCAAAGGTTAAAAGTATTTTTTTCCCAAAGATATTGTTTTTAACTTAAAGTGTTTGACCAAACTTTTTTGGGGAAAAGTGCATTTGGGAAAAAGCAGAAAATTTTTGAGAAGCAGAAAAAAAGAAATTTCTTTCCAAAAGCAGAAGCAGAAACAGTTTTGACTTTTTTTCTTACCAATAATATATTCCATAACAAAATATTGTATATACCAAAATAACCTTACTTATTTTAAACCTAATTCTTAGGATATTAATGTATAAGTATTTTTTCTTATTTTTAGGATAACTTTCTAATATATAGTGACTTTAGGGGTGAATGCTCTTAATTTTTATTGAATGAATTTTTATATATTTAAATTATATTAAAAGAATTAAAGTAATTTTTAATTTTATTTTCATATTTTACTTAAATAAAATGAAAAGATTTAATTATTATCTTTAATAATAATTTTTTGAGATTATTTATTTACTTATAATATTAAGTATTAAGTAAATGTATTCATGTCCTTATTCGTAATTTGATACTTAAAAGTATTTTTTGAAAAGTCTGGCTAAACACAAATTATTGCTCAAAACTATTTTTTAGAGTGATTAGCAAAACACAAACTGTTGAGTACTTTTTCAAAAATACTTTTAAATTTTTTTATTTTAAAATAAACTAATTTTTTCTACCTTGACCAAACATGCTATTAGTATAAGATGACTAGGTAGAAGATGCGCTCTAGTCATCGTTGTCAATATGCATTATTTTCGTCTTCACCAGATGTGGATTATTTAAGACTTTTAAAATATACTATGTGCACCACTAAAAAAAAGAAAAAAAAAAATTAGTGGAAATTGATCCCTTTTTCTTGGGGTAAATAACTCCTCAACATTTAACCAAGTACAACATTTAAACTTTTGTAGAATATGAGGGCTAGCAAATAATATTTAGATTAATTATAAGAAATATATACATAAAATACCTATTTTGACAGAAAAATATGAATTCATGTGAACCATTATTTGGGCCTAAATCCACCCCAGAACCATCTTACTATTTGAAAAAGCGGAATAAAATGAAAATGCTGCCAATTTGTGGAAGCCAAGCGAGAGAAGTGGTTGAACTTCACTAAATCGTGCTTGACTGCTAACAAGTTACATGCCACACTTCTTCCTTCTAAATCAATCTTTATCGCCGTTAATATAATCCTTAACTAATATAAAGTAAGCCATAATAGAACTCAAGAAAGATTTCTCACACCGTATTAGCACGGTATGAAAATAAAAACTACCACAAACTGATCATCTCTTACTAATATTGGACTAGCGGTGATTTCAAGCGGCAATATATAGACAGGTCTACAAGCTACGTGAAAGAAGTTAATCGCTTTTAAGCTATGTTGCACGGACTTTTCAACATGTTGTCTCACTCGTGTCGGATCCTCCAAAAATACACTATTTTTGAAGGATTCGACACGCATTCGGAGAAATTTTCGGAGGGTCCGAGCAACATAGCTTTTAAGTTACTGATAAAAGATAATAGAGTACTTACCGCGCTGCCGTAACTTTTAGTTTGGTGAAAGATTTCTTACACATTATGACCTAAATTTCTTAAAGCAATAGGATATTACTTGAGAAATGGAAAGCTTTTACCACTAAAATCAACTTAGATTAACTTACTATGTAGGAGAAAGTATTCAGTATCATAGATTGGTACAAAATATTCTAGAAAAGAACTTAAAATAGCCTAGCTAATTGAGTATTTCATGCCCTTGTGATAATTTCTTCAAGATTTTGAAATTAAACCGTGAAACTATCGGGAAAAGAAATTTGATGATTGATTAGAAACAGTGGTTGAGGTAGGATTTTCACAAAAGAAATTCAAAAAAAAAAAAAAAAAAAAAAAAAATATGCTAAGAAGTCAGGGGATTAACATCTAATATATATATTCATAAAAAAATTTGACCTTATATACTGTAATTTTTTCAGTGAAGGAGATTTGAATGAACTCCCTTCCACCCGGTAATTCCGCCTCTAGGGCTCAGCTGTGGGTGCTAATGACGGAGAGAAGGCCAAGAAGATGAGTAAAACCAAGAGCAAAGCTGGAATGAAGAGAAGCAAAAGTGGCGGTGGCGGAAGGGGCGGCAGAACCAGTGGCAACACCAACAGACATAGCGTTAGAATCGCCATGAATGCTATAACCCAAAGTCTGAGATTCTTCAACATCAACTTCTTCTTGAAAAGCTTCATTTCAGTGTACTCTTCATAACATAATTATGTACGCATAACATGCATGGACGAAGGTCTAACAACTGATATTGTCGTCCACTAGTAATATTATCCGCTTTAAACTTGAAATCGTATAATCTTAAAGCATCTCACTAAGGTCTCGGATTTGTTCTCTTATATACTCAATATGTCAATGTGTTTTGCCAGTATGGAATTTATCCAAAGTATTACAGAAGGACTTGAATATAAGTAAAGGATAGAGGTCTAATTATTTTTTTTTTTTGGGGGGGGGGGGGGAATGAAAGAGAATTGGAGACATCATCAAGTTAAGGCCACTTCAAATAATACAGGCATGATATCAAAAGTTTGGGGTTGGATTCATTGTACAAGAGATTTAAAAAATGTTTTTCTTACTGTTTGCAAGAATCCTCGTGTCATTATAATATTCACAACTTGACATTGTTATATATATATGTCCTTTAGGAAGCAGCCCTAGTTGGGGATTTCTTCTTGTTTTTTCCAATACTTAAATTGTTTTACTTGTTACTCATTTGTTTTGTCTCCCATGCATGACTTTTATATTAGTTACTCCTTTTGATTGTGTTTGATGTGATAAAAGTCATAATTTATTGAAATAATTTTTTAATGTTTGATCGATGAATAAAAAGTATTTTCAAAAACACTAGATATAAAGATTTTATAATAATATTAGAAAATCAGATACAACAACAATAGACCCAATCTAATTTCACAAGTCAGGGATGGTGAGAATAGTGTATACGCAGATCTTATTCCTATTTAATAAGGTAAAGAGACTGTTTTCGATAGACCATCGGAAAGAAGGTGAAGAAGAGAAAGAAAGTAGAAGGGGAGGAAAAAGAAGGAGAACAAGAAAAGGGAAGAAGACAAAAAAGAAAAAGAAGGAGATGAAAAGCAAGAAGTAGCACAAAAAAAAACAACAGAAAAATAAGATAGCTCACGCGACAAAAACAACCAGGTATAAATAAAGCTGAATTTGCAAGAGTGCAACTAATACTATTAGTAAGGAGAAGGGAAACTTCCGACTATCTATTAACCTTATATCCTAATTCTCAACCTCCACATCCTTCTATCTAGAGTCATGTCCTCAGTAAGCTGAACTTGCAGTGCCATATGTCTTGTCTAATTACCTCTCCCCAGTACTTCTTAGGTTTACCCCTACCTCTTCTCAAACTCGTCATGGCCAACCTCTCACACCTTCTAACAAGGGCATCAATGCTTCTCCTCTTCCTGTGCCCGAATCGATCATCTCAACCTCGACTCCCGCATCTTGTCCTCCACAGGGATCACTCCCACTTTGTACTGAATAACTTCATTCTTAATCTTAGCAATTCAAATAGTGTTTTGATAAAAAAAAAATTACATTAAAAATTTAATAAGGTACAAGTGTTGGACGGAGTGTGTAGCAATGTGAAATTTAAAAGTAAGTTAGTTGTTAGGATAAGTGAAAAAAAAGAAAGAATATATATATGTGTGTAGCAATGTGAAATTTAAAAGTAAGTTAGTTGTTAGGATAAGTGAGAAAAGCCTATGTGAAAAAAAGAAAGAATATATATATATATATATATATATATATATATATATATATATATAAAACTTTGGGTCATGTGATAACACACCTGGACTGGGCGTTAACTGTTTGTTGCTTTTCATATACTGTAACGAAACAGCTAGGTAAAACAGAAAATGTCCTCTTATTTTGAGCACATGTTGTATGCATCTTTAAATTAAAGGACAATATATTATCATTATTCATTCCACTGTTGAATACTAAAACGTCCTAATCACATTTTTCATATGGGATTTAGACTTCTTTCCCACTAACTTTAGTCTCAGCTAGTGACATACTTATCGATATTAGTCATATTAATGTGAATCACAAATCAAATCCCACCAAAATTAATCATGACCACAGATTTAAGATTTGATACAGAAAGTAGAAGCCTAGTTAGGAATCTTACCAATGATGTTCAGTTCTAACGTTAAAGGAGTCAATAATGTTTTTTCCTAATAAATGGGTGTACCGATGATTTTATATCATATTATTTTAATATTTAGCTAAACCATTTAAATACTTGAAATAAAACTACAATTTTGTAAATCAAACTAATATAAAAAAGACAACAAAGGAAATTCTACTAATAAAAGTAAGCATAAAATCAAAAGAAAGAGAGAGTTGAGTGGGTTTGTATTCTACAGAGATCCTTTTGTTTAAAAAAAACTGTTGTAAAACTTGACTTTTATATTATAAGATTTCTTTAATAAATAACTTTTAATTAAAAAATTACCTCTACGCTTGGTTATTTATTTTTACATAAATTTTAAGTGTTAAGAGTTATTATTATGATATTTTTAGATTATTGGAAAACGAATTGCCCGATAGAAATGTTATAACACAAGGATTTGAACCTATGAGCTCTAGCTCATTTTGAGCACCGTGATCACTGGACTATCCATCTCAATTGTATGAAGGGAGTTCAAAATATAAAATATAATATAAAATAATATTTTATCTATACACACGATATAATTTTTCAGTAAAGGAGGTCCGTAGACCGCCCATTGGACCATGTAGCTACGCGCCACTGGCTAAAAGGTTACTTTTTGAAAATTGACCTTGACCAGTTGACCGCCTTAAAATCATCCAATTATTATTATTATTATTATTATTATTATTATTATTATTATTACCACAACTTCATTTACTTTTATCTAAGGTCATGAGGTTATTCCAATTATAATCAGCTAAAATATTTCAAACCTTAATTTTTTTTCCTCTAGTAGTTCCAGTGTATTTAGCTGGCAGCTGCTTGCTTTTCCTCTTCTTTGATTCCTCAACCTTCAATTGTTTTCATTGCAATTCCTTCCGCAGTTGCGATGTCTCAGCTGTGGTATCATTTTTGCTGTAAAGGCGCCTGTTGGCTACGGTGGCTCCATGTGCACACACTTACGCACGAGTATTTGTTATTTTTACAATTTAGATTTCTAGAGTTAAACTTTTTAAGTTTGACTATGAATTTAGATATAAATTTTTAAATATTTTTGGAATTAAAATTATATATTTAGAAACTATATAAAAAATATTATAAGTCACAATAATTAATAATTTAAAATAGTTAAAAGATATATATATAAAAGTACAGTTAAAAAAATTTATTTGATTTTTGAAGTTTGAACTACGTCACATATATTGAGACGAAGGGAATAATATTTTATAGAGCGGTTGGAGAGAAAGAAATAACTCATAAACGTCTGGAGTACTGATGGGGTGGATAATGTTAAGTGAACACATCATCAAAAAACATAAACGTGATATCAATATGTCAATGAGCAATGTTCATGAGGGCGGCTTGACTCATTAATTTAAAAAAAGAAAAGAATAGAGAGAGAGACCAAAAGCAAGAGATTGCTAGGGTAATCTTATAAAGTATATAGTGGAACCTGTCTTTGTCAATGTTCACTGTTGTTGAACTTCACTCAATGGTTTCCTAAGCCAAAGACCTGCTAAAAAGTAAAGCTCCATATATTTGCAACAATTCAACTCGTTGTTTCAAATATTTAATTGTAAATCCAAGAAATAAAATGAGCTATGAGTTTTAAGGTAAGTTTCGAATCCATAAACTTTAAATTCTCGAACCGCCTCTGCTAAGAGTGAGTCAATCAGGACAGTCCGGTGTACGAAGCATTCCGCGTTCGCGCAGGGTCCGGAGAAGTGCCACACTCTAAGGGATATGATGTAAGCAGCCTATACCCTGATAAGAAGGAGATCTGGAGCAATGGTAAAGCCGATCGAACTTTAGAAACCTTAGTTGCACCATATAAAGCTTGCATCAATTAAACTACCATTACTTACTCTTATCTCCTACTCCCTCCGTTCCAATTTGTGTGAACCTGTTTGATTGGGCAAGGAGTTTAGGAAAAAATGAAGACTTTTGAAATTTGTGGTCCTAAACAAGTCAAAAAGGGGTGTAGAGTATTTGTGTGGTTATAAAAGCTTATCGTTAAGGGTAGAATTAAAAAATTAAGCTAAATTGTTTCCAAAGTTAGAAAGCAATCATTCTTTTTGGAACAGACAAAAAAGGAAATTAGGTTTACATAAACTGGAACGGAGGAAGTACTATCTTTGGACTACTACTGATTTAGAGCAGCAATATATAGCCAGATCTATTCGCAAAGGCAACTTGTGGATCGGATGTACACCATTGCAAACCTAAAAATTCTTGAAATGGAAAAATGTTACTAAGTATTTGAAAAGCACAAACCTTCACCACTAGAATCAGCTTAGATCGCTTGAAGTATTCATGACAAATCAATATTACTCGACGCTATAGCTGTCAGTGTTTTGTCCTAAATTTTTAATCTATTAGGACTCTCTTTCTTGAAGGAAGGAAAAAAGACTTCTAAAAAGAATAAATCTCCTTAATATGCGTTATCCTTTTTTTGGAAGAGAAGTTTTGAACTTCTATAAATTGAGGCTTTCTTCTCACATAACAACAACAACAATCTCCACAATGTAGCCCTTTAGAAAGTTTTGTTTAGGGAAGAATGTTCTCTCAAAAAAAATTATTTTCTCCTTTGATATTAATGATGAATCATATGTAGGCCAATTGACCAAACCATAAAAAATTATTATACCTAGTTTAAGTATATTTTTTTTTGTTATCTAATTAATTATCTTAAAGATTTGTATTATTAGCTTCCGCATGCATCATGTTATTTCGATCCCAACAAGTGGTATCAGAGCCAATGGTTGAACGAGGTTGAAGACAAGTTCAAGGCGAGTTCAAATCAAGCACGCAAATTTGATACACTACAAGAAAGAAGGCATTTGCCAACAACAATTTTTGTAGTCATAAATAAAATGTCGCTGCTAAAAGTAGTTTTGGCAACAACAAGAAAGTTGTTGCACGCCGTTGCAATAAACGTCGATGGGAAAAGTATTCACAACAACCAATAGTATTGTTGCAGTAGCTAACTTAACACAACAAAAAATATTGTTGCCTTAAATTATATTTTGTTGGTAAAAAGTAATGTAAATGTGGCTTATGAGAATATTTAACAGCAAAAATTATTGTTGCAAAATGAGCTTATTTACCAACAATATCTGTTGTGGTGAAACAAATGGCGGGAAAGTCTATTATCAAGAATTTTAGCAATAATTGCTATTGTGTTTATGAATTACCTTTTGCCAACAATAATTTCACAAATGTATATATAAAATAATAAATTTTATATGTATATAAATGTCAATACATAAAATTGATACACAAGTATGTACTCGTCAATACATAAAATTGATACACAAGTATTTACTCACTTTCCAAAAACTAAATCTCCTAAAATGTATACTTTTATTTGCAAAAAGTAACAAAAGCATCATATACCAAAGTCATTAAATTCTAATCTAATTTACTCCAAAAATATATTTTCTTCCAACAACTTGTTGCACCGCATGAACCATATGTCCAACAATGATGATTTAAGCATGTCCATCCTACAATAGAAGATAAATATAATTACATTTTGATACAAGGAAGTTGTAAAGTACAAAACTACAATTAACAAAGAAAAAAAGGGAATCATATATGCCTATTGTCCACTTACCAAACATTGCAACTGCTTCATCACTGAAAATTTTACATATTACAGAATTGTTGAATAGAAACACTCAGCTAAAAGAAAACTGAATATAAGTTGCAAAATTATCAGATAAAGTTACTTAGAATGACTTGTAGGACTTGCCTCATCCTATTCTTCCAAAATATTGCACTATAAGATCAACAAGTATAAATAGTAGCAAAATTGTGAAGGCCATAAAATAGAGTAGAGGAAACAAAAGATACAATTCACTCTATGACACTAGTTCCATCAATTTCAATCTCCTCCAAAGTTTTTCCAATTCATTGATAAAATAAAGAATCCTCAAATAGCTTGGTAAAATAGGAAGGAGACTCGGAGTAGTATACTCAGAAAGAATTCAGCATTACTAGCTATATAGGCAATGTCCATGATATAGAATATAGCACAAAAAAAGAAGTTGTAGATTGAACAGAGTTAGTTTTTTAAAAGTAAATAAAACTTAATTGGTTGTGTGTTTGGAATTACACAACAGGTCCAGCTCTACCAGAAACATGTACAACAGTCATGCGATAATCATAATTATAGGCTGCAAGAAATATTGGACCACGGTAAGGGAAAAAGAGATGTATTAAGTAATGAATAGTGTTAGAACAGAAACAGTAGCCTTCTTCCTTGAGTTTCCTCCTAGGCTGTCTAACATAAAGAAGGATAAAGATAGGACATGATTTGAAATGTTTAATTAATATTCCTATGTGATTAGACAACAGTCCACTCAAGCTGCAACAGAAAGAACCAAGTTCTCTATATGAAATTTGTAAAGAGTAAATTCTTTTTTATGTTAAGTTAAAATATTTTTTGTCAAAACAAGTCATGGTGAATACAATGAGAATTGCAAATGACTAAGTGATCTTTAGCAAAATCTGTAGATCAACTGCTTAGATAGTATGACTGTTACCCAGTATGAGACCAGACTCGTGGATTTAGTTCGCCATGCAGTTGTCCTTCTTCCTACTGAGAGGGAGAAAGTAAGGAGATTCATTGATGGTCTTGTTTTCAGTATCAGGCTACGGATGTCCAAGGAAACTGTGGATGATATTTCTTTCTAGCGGGCAGTAGAGATTGCTAGACGGATCGAGATGATTCATGGCTAGGATAGGGAGGCGGTATCTGAGAAGAGGCCTCAACATTTTGGTGGTTTTAGTGGTGCCTTGTATGGAAGCAGGGGTTCATTTGGTAAATACTATCCTCCCAGGACGATTCAGTTAGTCCTTCAGGCATCCCACGGTACTTCGGATAGTCGTGGTTCTTATGGGTCTTATTTTGGGCAGTTAGCCTACAACGCACCTTCATCTCCTATTAGTGCACCTCCGATCCAGAGTTATTAGGGTGGTTATTTAGGTCGACATGGCCAGTTCCAGAGTCAGCAGTCACATCAGCGGAGGACTTGTTATACTTGAGGAGATCCAAGGTCACAGGGCAACACGAGATAGTAGGGTTTAAAGCACTAAATTAACGTCTATATGTTTTTTTGATGCTTGTTTGATGGAACTCCATACACCATTACCTTCTCCTTCTATCTCTTTGAGTACTTCAAATTTTGAAGGCCCAAATTTCCTGTGACAAGTATAACATGATTCATCTTGTATACTAGTGTTCAAACATTTTGATTCGTTTTATCTTGAGGTTTACAGAAAACAAACTATTTCATTTTATATATGCACTTTAGCAATTAAATGTCATATGAATATATATAAGTCGAGGATACATAATTTTCATATGAAAGCCATACTTAATTTCTGGCTATTATATTAAAAAGATGCTAGAATTGTAATTATCTCTTCAATTAAATATTTGAAGTATCTCCAAATGACACTTTGCCTCTCACTCTTAATTGAGCTTTACAAACTTGTCTTTGCATTCGGGCGCAATGATTGATTGCTCCACTGTCCAAGTACCACGAACTAATATTATCCTTATGTAATTCCTTTTAAGTTCTAGCAATAAACATTTATGACACGTCCTAAAATTTTCACCGGCAGGACCGTGATGATGCCTAACATTTCACTTACTAGGCAAGACGACATTAGAGAATTATTAAGCCAATCCTTATTCAATTCAGTGAATAATGACAAATAAACTAAAATAAAATACAGCGAGTACGGAATAATATAAAAACTTCATTAATTACTACCACTCGGATCTGGAGTCATAATTCACGAACTTCTAGGATTTACTACAAGTACAAATCAGAAAGAAATACAACTGTTTGAATGAAAAAGACAGTAAAGAAAAACAAAAAAAAGATAGATGGGGACTTCAAGGTCTGCGAATGCCAACAGATCTACCTTGAGTCTCCGATGAACTAGTCCGAGCTGCTACGCCTCTCGATCAGCTGGGACCAATACCAAAATCTGCATAGGAAGTGCAGAGTGCAGTATCAGTATAACCGACCCCATGTACTGTATGTGTCGATCCTAACCTCGATGAAGTAGTGACGAGGCTATGACAAGACACCTACATAACAAACCTGTGCAATTTAACAATATATGTACAAATAACAGCTAAACATGTACTATTGGTTCGGGCAAACATGCTGAGGGGAATACGAGATAGGGAACTACAACAGAATGGTAACTTGAATAGCCAATATACTATGAACCAATAAGAACAAGTAAATACAGTACAGGAAAAAATGCACGGCATCACCCTTCGTGCATTTACTCTCAACCTCACCATAAAATCAATAGAAACGGCACGACATCCCCCTTCGTGCATTAACACTCACAACATGGCACGACATCACCCTTCGTGCATTAACACTTATAATATGGCACGACATCACCCTTCGTGCATTAACGCTCTCCGTTACCATAATGCAATGAAGAAATAACAACAGAAAGATAGAATAACAAGTACAAGCCTTACTTCAATATTTGGTTTCACAATATCAACCTCAACTTCGGAATCAATACTCAATTATCACCAGAAGATCCACAAACATGATAAGAATGATCAATTTAACAATACTAGTCTAAACACGGATAACATAAATAAAGGGAGCTATAATTGCAAGAAACCAAGCCCCGCCCGCATGCTTTACCCGACAACGATGCATAAGTACTCGTCACCTCACATATACGTTGTTTTCCAATATTTAAACATATAGCAAATAGACAAACAAGTCCTATTCCCTCAAGTCAAGGTTAATCACGACACTTACCTCGCTCCGAAGACCAAACTCAAAGCTCAACCACAGTTTTTCCTTTAGAATCCACCTCCAAACCACTCGTATCTATCCACAAATGACTCAACAATATCAATTATTGCTAAAGGAATCAATTACAATACATAAATTTAGATTTTCCAAACTTTTCCCCAAAAAGTCAAAAATCGACCTCGGGCCTGCTTGGTCAAAACCCGAGGTTCAGACCAAAATCCATTTACCCATTTACCCACGAGCCTGATTATATAATTAGTTTCAGAATCCGACCAAAATTGAGGTTTAAATTCCCAATTTGCAAAAACTCCCAATTCTTCCTAAATCCCTAATTTTCTACCATGAAAGAACAAAGATTAGGGTTAGGAATTTAATGAGTGATGATAGAAATGGAAGAAAATGAGTTAAATAGTACAAACCTATGAATTGGTGTTGAGCTTTTCCTTCAAAATTGCACCTAGGCCGAGCTCTAATGGAGAGTTTATGAAAAATGGGTAAAATCCCGTTTTCGAAATGTTTTAAGGTCTGGGCGTCAGGCCTTCTTCGCGTTCGGGAAGGGCATGCCGTGTTTGCGATGTGCACCAACCTAAATGGATTTTGCGTTTGTGAGTTCCTCTTCGCGTTCCAGAAGGCTGTTCCCCCCTGGCCTCCGCATTCGCGAGCTAGTGCTCGCGTCCGCGTAGAAGAATGAGTGTCCCCTCCCCCAGGTCGCTCAAGCTTTGCGTTCGCGAGAAGCTGGTCGCGTTCGCGAAGGGTAAGGACCCCATTGCTTTGAGTTCGCGATGAAGAAAATCTTCCCCAGCCCAGTTCACTCTTCGCGAGCGAGGAAGAACACACCAAATATCAGCTGAAGCAAAACATCAGATTTTTCTAAGTCCAATTCACCCCGTAGCCTATCCGAAACTCACCCGAGCCCTCGGGGCTCCAAACCAAACATGAACACAAGTCCTAAACATCGTACGAACTAACCCGCACGATTAAAACACCAAAATAACACCTAGAACTATGAATCGGATACCAAATCAAATGAAAATTTCAAGAATACTTTAAAACTTCTATTTTTACAACCGAACGTCCGAATCACGTCAAACTAACTCCGTTTCTCACCAAATTTCACAAACAAGTCATAAATATAATAATGGACATGTACTGGGCTCCAGAACCAAAATATGAACCCGGTATCAACAAGACCAAGCATCAATCAAATTCTAAAAATCATTAAACTTTTAAACTTTAAATATTTCATAAAAAATCCATATCTCGAGCTAGGGACCTCGGAATTCGAATTTGGGCATACGCACAGGTCCCAAATTACGATACGAACCTACCGAGACCGTCAAAACATGGAATCGGGTCCATTTACTCAAAACGTTGACTGAAGTCAACTTAAATTAATTTTTAAGGCAGAAATTCTTATTTTTCTCAGTTTTTTACATAAAAGCTTTCCGGAAGAACATCCGTACTATGCATGTAAATCGAGAAAGGCCAAAATGAGATTTTTAGACCTCGAAATGCAGAATTTAGTTCTAAAATATAAGATGACCTATCGGGTCATCACATTCTCCACCTCTAAAACAACCCTTTGTCCTCGAACGGACATAGAAAAGTACCTTAGCTGGTGAAAAGATATGGATATTTACTTTGCATATCTGACTCGGACTCCCAAGTAGCTGCCTCAATGGGCTGACCTCTCTACTGCACTCGAACTGAAGGGTAACTCTTAGACCTCAACTGACAAACCGCCGGGCTAGAATAGCCATCGGTTCCTCCTCGTAAGTCAAATCCTTGTCCAACTGGACAGAGCTGAAATTTAACACGTGGGAAAGATCGCCATGATACTTCCGGAGCATGGACACATAGAACACCAGATGAACTGCTGATAAGCCCGGTGGCACTGCAAGCGTGTAAGCCACATCTCCCACTCTCTCCAGAATCTCAAAAGGTCCGATATACCTAGGGCTCAACTTGCCCTTCTTTTCGAACCTCATTACACCCTTCATGGGTGATACCCGAAGTAACACTCTCTCTCCGACCATGAATGCAACATCACGAACTCTACGGTCGGCATAACTCTTCTGCCTGGACTGGGCTTTGCGAAGTCGATCCTGAATAATCTTAACTTTATCCAAGGCATCCTGTACTAGATCTGTACCCACCAACTGAGCCTCCCCCAGATCGAACCACCCAACTGGCGACCGGTACCGCCTACCGTATAATGCCTTATAGGGAGCCATCTGAATACTCGACTGGTAGCTGTTGTTGTAGGCGAACTCTGCAAAGGGGAAAAACTGATCCGACGACCCTCCGAAGTCTATAACATATGCGCAAAGCATATCCTCCAAGATCTGAATAGTGCGCTCAGACTGTCCGTCCGTCTGAGGATGAAACGTTGTGCTCAATTCAACCCGCGTGCCCAACTCATGGTGTACTGCCCTCAATAAGTGAGAGGTGAACTGTGTACCTCGATCATAAATGATACACACGGTCACACCGTGAAGACAGACAATCTCGCGGATATAAATCTCTGCCAACCGCTCCGAAGAATAGGTAACTGCCATAGGAATGAAATGCGTTGACTTAGTCAGCCTGTCCACAATGACCCAAACTACATCAAAATTCCTCTGAGTCTG
Source organism: Nicotiana tabacum (assembly GCF_000715075.1). Classification (NCBI taxonomy): domain Eukaryota; kingdom Viridiplantae; phylum Streptophyta; class Magnoliopsida; order Solanales; family Solanaceae; genus Nicotiana; species Nicotiana tabacum. The sequence goes on along the minus strand of NC_134088.1, from coordinate 22,064,935 downwards.
TGAGAGTCCAACAATGAAATCCATAGTGATACACTCACACTTCCACTCAGGAATCTCTATCTTCTGAAACAAACAACCAGGTCTCTGATGCTCGTACTTTACTTGCTGACAATTTAGACACCGAGCTACATATGCAACTATATGCTTATTCATCCCCCTCCACCAATAATGCTGCCGCAAATCTTGAGATCCTCTTGCTTGAACAAATACTGAAGGCTCCGATAATCCGTGAAAACCTCACACGACACACCGTAAATATAGTGCCTCCAAATCTTCAGCACATGAACAATGGCTGCCAACTCTAAGTCATGGACATGGTAATTCTTCTCATGAATGTTCAACTGCCGTGACTCATATGCAATCACCCTGCCCTCCTGCATCAATAACGCACCGAGCCCAACACGAGACACATCACAATATACCATATAAGATCCTGGGCCTGTGGGCAACACCAACACCGAAGATGTAGTCAAAGCAGTCTTGAGCTTCTGAAAGCTCGCCGCACACTCGCCTGACCATCTGAACGGGGTACCCTTCTGGGTCAACCTGGTCAACGGGGCTGCTATAGATGAAAACCCCTCCACAAATAGACGGTAATAGCTCGCAAAACCTAAGAAAATCCTGATTTTTGTAGCTGAAGTGGGTCTATGCCAGTTTTGAACTGCCTCAATCTTCTTAGGATCTACCTGAATGCCCTCTACTGATACAACGTGCCCCAAGAAAGCGACTGAATCCAACCAAAACTCGCACTTTGAAAATTTAGCATACAACTGACTAGCTCTCAGAGTCTAAAGTACAATCCTGAGATGTTGCTCATGCTCCTCTCGACTGCGGGAGTAGATCAAGATATCATCAATAAAGACGATCACAAAGGAGTCCAAATAAGGCTTGAACACTCAGTGCATCAAATCCATGAATGCTGCTAGGGCATTTGTCAACCTAAAGAACATCACCAGAAACTCATAATGCCTGTAACGAGTCCGAAAAGTTGTCTTAGGGACATCAGATTCCATAATCCTCAACTGATGGCAGCTAGATCTCAAATCAATCTTCGAAAACACCTTGGCACCCTGAAGCTGATCAAATAAATCATCAATCCTCGGCAATGGATACTTGTTCTTGATGGTGACTTTGTTCAATTGCCGATAATCTATACACATCCTCATCGATCCATCTTTCTTCTTCACAAAAAACACGGGTGCACCACAGGGTGAGACACTAGGTCTAATTAAGACCTTATCAAGAAAATCTTGCAATTGTTCCTTCAATTCTTTCAACTCTGGCGGGGCCATACTGTATGGCGGAATAGAAATGGGCTGAGTGTCCGGAGCCAAATCAATACAGAAATCAATATCCATATCGGGTGGCATCCCCGACAGGTATGCAGGAAACACCTATGGAAACTCACGAACAACTGGCACTGAATCCATGGAAGGAACCTCTGCACTAGAATCGCGGACATAAGCCAAATAAGCCAGACACCCCTTCTCGACCATATGCCGAGAATTCATATAAGAAATAACCCTGTTGGTAGAATGGTTAGGAGTCCCTCTCTACTCTAATCGAGGCAACCCCGATAAAGGCTAAGGTCACCGTCTTAGCATGACAATCCAATATAGCATGATAAGGTGACAACCAATCCATACCCAAAATGACATCAAAATCGACCATATCGAGAAGTAGAAGATCTACAGTAGTCTCAAGACTCAAAATGGTGACCACACATAAACGATAAACACGATCTACAACAATAGCATCTCCTACAGGTGTGGAAACATACACAGGAGCACTCAAAGAATCACGAGGCACAACCAAATATGAAGTAAAATAGGATGAAACGTAGGAATAAGTAGAACCTGGATCAAATAGAACTGAATCATCTCTATTGCAAACTGAAACAGTGCCTGTGATAACTGCGTCAGATGACTGTCAGGCCCGGCTGGAAAAGCATAACACCGGGTGTGATGACCCAAAAGGTCATCTTTAAATTTAATAATTATTTCTGTGTTCTAAGACCTTAAAAGGCACTATTCATCATTCCTCGACTTACGTGCGCATTCCGTATTATTTTCCAGAAAGTTTTTATATGAAAAATTGATTAAAATGTGAAATAGAGCCTTAAAACTCAACTGAGTTGACCTTGGTCAATATTTTGAGCAAATAGACTCGGATTAGTGTTTTGACAGTTATGGTAGGTTCGTATCGTGATTTGGGACTTGGGCATATGCCCGAAATTTAATTTGGAAGTCCCTAACTTGAATTATCGCCAGTTGGTAAAAACTAGAAGCCTAAAGGCTTAAAGATTTCAAAGAATGACCACAAATTGACTTCTATTGGTATCGGGGTTCGGATTCAAGTTCTGAAAATTTTCATAGGTCCGTTATTCCATCTATGACTTGTCTGTCGAATTTGGTGAGAAACAGAGTTGATTTGACGTGATTCAGATGTTCGATTGTGAAAATAGAAGTTTTAAAGTTTGCTTAAAAAATTCATTTGATTTGGTGTCTGATTCGTAATTCTTGGTGATAAATTGGTGTTTTGATCGCGCGAGCGAGTTCGTATGAGGTTTTTGGACTTATGTGCATGTTTGGTTTGGAGCCCTGAGGGTTCGAGTGAGTTTCGGATGGCCTACGGACCATTTGAACTTTGAGAAAAATCCGGTTTTTAGCTTCTGCTATCTTCTGGTGCATAGTGCTTCGTGATCACGAAGCCATTTCTAGGATCGCGAAGAGGAAAGTTTGACTGGCACATTTGTACTTCGCATTCGCGACCGAGGGCACGCGTTCGCGAAGGGTCAAAGTGCAAAGCTTCGCGTTCGCGATCGAACCTTGTGATCGCGAAGAGGAAATGAGGCAGAAGCTGGGGCACTCAAATTTGTTCTTCGCGTTCGTAGGAAACGGTCCGCGATCGTGTAGGCCTACAGGGTTATGCTTCGTGTTCGCGTATGGGATGTCGCGTTCACGTAGTGCAAATTGGAAGCCTGCGCAAATTGTGCTTCACGATCGCGAAGCCATTCCCGCGACCGTGAAGAGTAAAATGGACCTAGGCAAATGTTGTTCTACACGATCGCGAACAAAGTTCTGGAAACAGAACTTAAGTTCTCGAAATGGGATTTCGACCCATTTTCCACCATTTTCGATTTTCAGCTCGGGTAAGACGAGTTTTGGGCGATTTTCACGAGAAAATATTGGGGTAACTGTTCCTTCTCCTATATTGATTATATTTCATGATTCCATACTCATTTATATCATGAATCCGTGAATTTATGGAAAAAAATCAGATTTTTATAAAATCTTCCAAAAATGTAAAATGAAGATTTGAAAGCTAATGCGATGTCGGAATTCGATAATTTTTATATAGTTGAACTCATAACAAAACGAGTGTTCGGATTTTGTGAGTTTTTCCGGGATTCGATACGTGGGCCCCACTGCCGATTTTTGAGATGAATTTCGGATTTTAATCCAAAACATTAGTAAATTCATATGGAATTAATTTTTGCGATTTGTACTGAGTATGTTGAATTGTTTATGACTAGATTTGAGAATTTTATACACGAATTCGCGAGGAAAAGGTTTATTGGATTCTTGAATTTGGTTGCAAAGCGAGGTAGGTGTCGTGGTTAACCTTGACTTGAGGGAATAGAACCCTTGAATTATTTACTACGTGAATTTCATGTGTAACGATGTATAGGCAAGGTGACGAGTGCCTATACTTTATCAAATTAATTGGTTGCTTAATTATTTAAAACATCTTAAATTGTTTAAGACACGAATTAATTGATATAATAATTATTTCTCTCATATTTCTTGTCAAATATTAATTCTTGAATTCCTGCAATTATTGTTACTTTCTTATTTGATCTATGTGTCTTAATTGCTACTTGATCTTTAGCATATTAAATATTAAACTGCCTATTTTCTCCCCGATTTCTACAATTAATTGCTACTTGCCATTGCTTGTTTCATAAAAAAATTATAATTATTTTATGCCTTGATGCTTAATAGTTTCTTATTGAACGTGGTATTTATTGAAGTATTTCTATTACATTTAATAGTTGTATATATATATATATATATATGGGGGATCGGGTTGCACATCACAACAGATTTATTTAAAGTTTATATGGGGGTACGGGTTGCACGCCGCAACAGACTTATTTAAAGTCTATATTGGGGGATCGGGTTGCACGCCGCAACATACATATTTAAAGTTTATATTGGGGGAACGGGTTGCACGCCGCAATGGAAACAAGTTGAGGGATTGTGACTGTTGAATTGATTTCAATTATTAATATTATTTACTGGTCTTACTACTATTCCCGTTATTATTATTGTTGTTATTACTATTATTGCGTACCGATTAATGTAAGCCACCCGCCTTAGCCTCATCACTACTTCGTCGAGGTTAGGCTCGGCACTTACCAGTACATGGGGTCAATTGTACTGATACTACACTCTACCCTTCTTGTGCAGATTTCAGAGTTGGTCCCAGCGGCGTACCATAGACTTGCTCGGATTCAGCTACCAGTGGAGACTTGAGGTATAGCTGCACGATGTTCGTAGCTCTAAAGTCCCCTTCTATATTTTCTCAGCTGTGTATTATATTCCAGACAACTTCAATCTTATTCAGACCTTTATTTATATTATTCTAGAAGCTCGTGCACTTGTGACTCCAATTCTAGGATGGTATTTAGATATCACGATTATTATGGAATACTCACATTATTTCAAACTTTATTTTCGTATTTGTTTTCTTGTTATTAATTAAATTAAAATTTTGTTAAAAATTGCTAATTATATTCTAATGTTGGCTTGCCTAGCAAGTGAAATGTTAGGTGCCATCACAGTTCCAAAGGTGGGAAATTCAGGTCGTGACAAGTTGGTATCAGAGCACTAGGTTACATAGGTCTCACGAGTCACGAGCAAACATAGTAGATTTTGAAGGATTAGTACGGAGACGTCTGTACTTATCTTTTAGAGGCTATGAAGTTTTGGAACAATATCACTTCTTTTTTATCCTGTCGTGCGATTTTATTCTATCATCGATGTTTGAACTATTCTATTCTTATTCTATAGCAGATGGCGAGGACACGTAATACATCTACCGACAGACAGGGGCCAGAGCCCCCGGTGGCAACTATGGTCAGGGGTAGAGGTCATGCTAGAGGCCGAAGAAGAGGCAGAGGTAGAGCTCAGTCTAGAGCTCGAGCAGCAACACCTGTTGTGGAACCTCAGGTAGATCTTCAGGAGGAGGTTCCAGTTCAGACTGTACCGGTTGGACCAATTCAGGTTCCGGAAGGGTTACTCCAGTACTTCAGGACGCTTTAGTCCATTTGGTGAGTGTAATGGAGGGTGTGGCCCAGAATGGTACATTTCTAGTGGCACCAGCCATCTCACAGGCTGGGGGAGGAGCACAAACTCCCACTACTCCCACTCCGGAGTTGATGGCTCCCCAGAATCAGGCTCCAGCAGCCCCGCCAGTTGGGGTAGTTCAGCAGTTGTTGCGGCACAGACCAGTGGTAGGCCCACCATGTCTTCTGAGGCCTTATTGAGACTGAATAAGTTTACTAAGCTCTTTCTAGTTCACTTCAGTGGTACACCTTTTGAGGACCCACAGGACTATCTAGACCGCTGCCATGAGGTACTACGGAATATGGGTATAGTTGAGACCAATGGGGTCGATTTTGCTGTATTTCAGATGACGGGTTCCGCCAAGAGGTGGTGGAGACCAGGCCAGGTAGATCGCCTGCATTAACCTGGGAGCAGTTTTCACGGCTATTTCTAGAGAAATTCCTCCGTATCACATTGAGAGAGGATTACCTCAGGCAATTTGAGCATCTACAACAGGGCAGTATGACAATTACTCAGTATGAATCCTGTTTTGTGGATTTAGCCCGTCATGCTCTCCTTTTACTACCTACTGAGGGAGAGTGAGTGAGGAGGTTTATTTAGAGACTCACTCACCCTATCAGGCTTCAGATGGCCAAGGAGGCAGGAAGTGTGATTTCCTTTCAGGCGGCTGCTAATGTCGCGAGGAGGATCGAGATGGTTCTTGCACAGGAGAGAGGGCAACCGTCTATTAAGAGGTCTCGTTAGTTCGGTGGTTTCAATGGTGCCTCGTCTGGAGGAAGGGATAATTTTGGTAGAGGTCATCCTCCCAGACTATTTCATTCAGCACTTCAGGCATCTTCCAGTGCTTCAGGGAGTCACGGTTCTATTATGACTTACTCTGGCAGCCAACATTTAGTGCACATTCAACTTCTATCAGTGCACCACCACTCCAGAGTCACTACAATGGTTATTCGGCCCATTCGGGTCAGCTTCAACTTCAACAGCCACGACATCAGGATGGGTGTTATGAGTGTGGGAACATTGGCCACATCAGGAGGTATTTCCCTAGGTTATCTAGTAACAGATCTCGGCAGGATTCTCGTGCCATCATACCGGCACCGATTGCTTCACCGCCTGCTCAGCTAGTTAGAGGTAGGGGTCAGACAGCTAGAGGTGTGGGTCAGGCCATTAGAGGTGGAGGTCAGACCGTTAGAGGTGGAGGCCAACCACATAGAGGCCGTCTCAGAGACGCAGTTCAGAGTGGTGGGGCCCAGCCTCGATTTTATGCTTTTCCAGTTAGGCCTGAGGCCGAGTCATATGATGCTGTGATTACATGTATTATTCCAGTTTGCCATAGAGATACTTCAGTTCTATTTGATCTAGGATCTACTTATTCCTATGTGTCCTCCTATTTTGCTTCATATTTCGTTGTGCCTCGTGATTCTCTAAGTACTTCTGTGTGTGTATCTACATCGGTGGGAGACTCTGTTGTAGTAAACCATGTCCATCATTCGTGTGTGCTTACTATTGGTAGTCTTGAGACTAGTGTGGATCTTCTACTTCTTGATATGGTAGATTTTGATGTCATCTTGGGTATGGTTTGGCTGTCACCTTATCATGCTATATTGGATTGCCATGCCAAGACGGTGACCCTAGCCATGCCAAGATTACCCCGGTTAGAGTGGAAAGGAACTCCTGGACATTCTACCAGCATGGTTATTTCTTATATAAAGGCTCGGCATATGGTCGAGAAAGGGTATCTAGCCTATTTGGCTTATATTCGCGATCTCAGTGCGAATGTTCCTTCTATGGACTCAGTACCAGTTGTTCGTGAATTTCTAGAAGTATTTCCTGCAGGTTTTCCAGGGATGCCACCCGATAGAGATATTGACTTTTGTATTGATTTAGCTCCGGTCACTCAGCCCATTTCTATCCCACCAAACCGTATGGCCCCGTCGGAGTTGAAAGAATTGAAGGAGCAATTACAAGACTTGTTGGATCAGGGATTCATTAGAAACAGTGTCTCGCCCTGGGGTGCACCAGTATTATTTGTAAAGAAGAAAGATGGTTCAATGTGAATGTGTATAGATTATCGACAGTTGAACAAGGCTACTATCAAGAACATTTATCCACTACCAAGAATTGATGACTTATTCGATCAGCTTCAGGGTGCCAAGGTATTTTCAAAAATCAACTTGAGGTCTGGTTATCATCAGTTGAAGATTAGGACATCTGATGTCCCTAAGACAACTTTTCGGACTCGGTATGGGCATTACGAATTTCTAGTGATGTTATTTGGGTTGACAAATTCCCCAGCAACATTTATGGATTTGATGAATCGAGTTTTCAATCCCTATTTGGATTCTTTTGTGGTTGTATTCATTGATGATATCTTGATTTACTCTAGTAGTCGAGAGGAGCATGAGCAGCATCTTTGGAGTGTGCTTCATACTTTGAAGAATAATCAAATGTATGCCAAATTTTCAAAATGTGAATTTTGGTTAGACTCAGTTGCCTTTTTGGGGCATGTTGTATCGGCAGAAGGCATAAAAATGGATCCTAAGAAGTTTGAGGCTGTTCAGAATTGTCCTAGACCTACTTCTGTTACAGAGATTCGTAGTTTCCTAGGTTTGGCAGGTTATTATCATCTGTTCATAGAGGGATTTTCATCTATAGCAAGCCCATTGACCATACTGACCCAGAAAGGTGTCCCATTCAGATGGTCAGGCGAGTGTGAGTTGAGCTTTTAGAAGCTCAAGACCGCTTTGACTACGACGACAATGTTGGTATTACCTACAGGTTCAGGATCTTATACGGTGTATTGTGATGCATCTCGCGTTGGGCTTGGTGCGGTATTGATGCAAGATGGCAGGGTGATTGCATATGCATCGCGGCAGTTGAAAGTTCACGGGAAGAATTATCATGTTCATGACTTAGAATTGGCAGCCATTGTTCACGTGCTGAAGATTTGGAGGCATTACCTCTACGGTGTCTCGTGTGAGGTATTTACTGATCATCGTAGCCTTCAGTATCTGTTCAAATAAAAAATCTCAATTTGAGGTAGAGAAGATGGTTGGAGTTGTTGAAAGACTATGATATCACCATTTTGTATCACCTCGGAAAGGCTAATGTGGTGTTCGATACTTTGAGTAGAAAGGCTGTGAGTATGGATAGCCTTGCTTATATTCCGATGGGTGAGAGACCATTAGCTATAGATGTCCAGACTTTGGCTAATCAGTTCGTGAGGTTAGATGTTTCAGAGCCCATTTGGGTTTTAGCTTGCACAGTCGCTCGGTCTTCTTTATATGAGCGCATCAGAGGGCGGTAGTATGATGATCCTTATTTACTTATCCTTAAGGACACGGTGCGACACAGTGATGCCAAACAGGTTGTTGTGGGGGAAGATGGAGTTCTGTGGATGCAGGGTCGTATTTGTGTGCCTAATGTGGATGGGTTTCGTGAATTAATTCTGGAAGAGGCCCACAGTTCCAGGTATTCTATTCATCCAGGTGCTGCCAAAATGTATCAAGATTTGCAGCAACATTATTGGTGGAGGAGAACGAAGTAGGATATAGTTGCATATGTAGCTCGATGTCTGAATTGTCAGCAAGTTAAGTACGGGCATCAGAGACCTGGTGGTTTGTTTCAGAAGTTAGAAATTCCTGAGTGGAAGTAGGAGCGTATCACTATGGATTTTGTTATTGGACTCCCACGGACTCAGAGAAAATTTGACACAGTTTGGGTCATCGTAGACAGGTTGACCAAGTCAGCACATTTCATTCCTGTGGCAGTTACCTATTCTTCTGAGCAGTTAGCTGAAATTTACATTCGTGAGATTGTCCACCTACACGGTGTGCCCATGTCTATTATTTCAGATCGAGGTACGCAATTTACCTCACACTTCTAGAGGGCTGTACAACGTGAGTTAGGCACGCGGGTCGAGTTGAGTATAACATTTCATCCACAGACAAACGGACATTCAGAGCGTACCATTCAAATATTGGAAGATATGCTTCGCGCTTGTGTTATAGACTTTGGAGGTTCTTGGGATCAGTTCTTGCCACTTGCGGAGTTTGCTTATAATAATAGCTACCAGTCAAGCATTCAGATGGCTCCATATGAGGCATTATACGGAAGGCGATGTCGTTCGCCAGTTGGATGGTTTGAATCGGTATAGGCTCGGTTGTTGGGTACCGATTTGGTACAGGATGCCTTGGATAAGGTCAAGGTTATTCAGGATCAACTTCGCACAGCTCAATCTAGGCAAAAAGGTTATGCCGACCGTAAAGTTCGTGATATGACATTCATGGTTGGAGAAAGAGTATTGCTCCAGGTTTCACCTATGAAAGTTGTAATGAGGTTTGGAAAGAAGGGCAAGTTAAGCCCTAGGTATATAGGACCCTTCGAAATTCTTGAAAGGGTAGGCGAAGTAGCCTACATGCTTGCACTATCGCCTAGTCTATCAGCAGTTCATCCGGTGTTCCATGTGTCTATGCTTTAAAAATATCATGGTGATCCGTCCCATGTATTAGATTTCAGCTCAGTCCAATTGGACAAAGCTTTGACTTATGAAGAGGATCCAGTATCTATTCTAGCCCGGCAGGTCCGACAGTTGAGGTCTAAGAGTTATCCTTCAGTTCAGGTACAATGGATAGGTCAGCCGGTAGAGGCATCTACCTGGGAGTCCGAGTCGGACATGTAGAGTAAATATCCACACCTTTTCACCAGCTCAGATACTTTTTCTAATTCCGTTCGAGGACGAATGTTGTTTTTAGAGGTGGAGAATGTGATAACCCAAAAGGTTATCTTTAAATTTAATAATTATTTCTATGTTCTAAGACCTCGAAAATTACTATTTATCATTCCTCGATTTATGTGCGCAATCTATATAATTTTTCGAAAAGTTTTTATATGAAAAATTGATTAAAATGTGAAATAGAGCCTTAAAACTCAACTAAGCTGACATTGGTCAATATTTTGAGCAAACAGACTCAGATTAGTATTTTAATAGTTTTGGTAGGTCCGTATTGTGATTTGAGACTTGGGCGTATGCCCAAAATTTAATTTGGAGGTCTCTAACTTGAATTATCGCCAGTTGGCGAAAACTAGAAACCTAAAGGCTTAAAGAATTCAAAGATTGACCACAAATTGACTTCTACTAATATCAGGGTCGGATTCGAGTTCTGAAAATTTTCATAGGTCTGTTATGCCATCTATGACTTGTCTGTCGAATTTGGTGAGAAACGGAGTTGATTTGACGTGATTCGGACGTTCGATTGTGAAAATAAAAGTTTTAAAGTTATCTTAAAAAATTCATTTGATTTGGTGTCTGATTTGTAATTCTAGGTGTTAAATTGGTGTATTGATCGCACAAGGGAGTTCGTATGAGGTTTTTGGACTTGTGTGCATGTTTGGTTTGGAGCCCCGAGGGCTCGGGTGAGTTTCGGATAGCCTACAGACCATTTGAACTTTGAGAAAAATCTGGTTTTTAGCTTCTACTGTCATCTGGTGCATTGTGCTTCGCGATCGCGAAGCCATTCCTGCGATCGCGAAGAGGAAATTTGGACCGACACATTTTGTGCTTCGCGTTCGCGACCAAGGGCACGCGTTCGCGAAGGGTCGGAGTGCAAAGCTTCGCGTTCGCGATCGAAGTCTCGCGTTCGCGAAGAAGAAATGAGGCAGAAGCTGGGGCACTCAAATTTGTTCTTCGCGTTCGCAAGAAACGGCCCGCAATCGTGTAGGCCTACGGGGTTATGCTTCGCGTTCGCGTATGGGATGTCGCATTCGCGTAGTGCAAATTGGCAGCCTGTGCAAATTGTGTTCGCGATCGCGAAGCCATTCCCGCAATCGTGTTGAGTAAAATGGACCTGGGCAAAAGTTGTTCTACGCGATCGCGAACGAAGTTCCGCTATCGCGATGAGTAAAAATCTGGGCAAACAGAATTTAAGTTCTGGAAATGGGATTTCGACCCATTTTCCACCATTTTCGATTTTGAGCTCGGGTAAGATGATTTTTGGGAAATTTTCAAAGGAAAACATTGGGGTAGGTGTTCCTAATCCTATATTGATTATATTTCATGATTCCATACTCATTTATATCATGAATTCGTGAATTTATGGAAGAAAAATCAGATTTTTATAAAATCTTCCAAAAATGTAAAATGAAGATTTGAAAGCTAATCCGATGTCGGAATTCGATAATATTTATATGGTTGAACTCGTATCAGAACGGGTGTTCGGATTTCGTGAGTTTTTCTGGGATTCGAGACATGGGCCCCACTGTCATGTTTTGAGTTGAATTTCAGATTTTAATCCGAAAAGTTAGTAAATTCATATGGAATTAATTCATGCGATTTGTACTGAGTATATTGAATTGTTTATGACTAGATTTGAGGGTTTCAGACACGAATTCGCGAGGCAAATGTTTATTGGATTCTTGGTTGCAAAAAAAGGTAAGTGTCGTGGTTAACATTGACTTGAGGAAATAGAACCCTTGAATTATTTACTACGTGAATTTTATGTGTAACGATGTATAGGTAAGGTGACGAGTGCCTATACTTTGTCAAATAAATTGGTTGCTTAATTATTTAAAACATCTTAAATTGTTTAAGACACGAATTAATTGTTATAATAATTATTTCTCTCATATTTTTTGTCAAATATTAATTCTTGAATTCTTGCAATTATTGTTACATGCTTATTTGATCTATGTGTCTTAATTGCTACTTGACCTTTAGCATATTAAATATTAAACTGCCTATTTTCTTCCCGATTTTTATAATAATTTGCTATTTGTCATTGTTTGTTTCATAAATAAATTATAATTATTTTATGCCTTGATGCTTAATAGTTTCTTATTGAACGTGGTATTTATTGAAGTATTTCTATTACATTTAATAGTTGTATATATATATACACGCCGCAACAAATTTATTTAAAGTTTATATAGGGGAACGGGTTGCACGCCGCAACAGATTTATTTAAAGTTTATATGGGAGAACGGTTTGCACGCCGCAATGGAAACATTTAAAGTCTAAATTGGGGGATCGGGTTGCATGCCGCAACTGACTTATTTAAAGTTTATATTGGGGGAACGGGTTACACGCCGCAATGGAAACAAGTTGAGGGATTGTGACTGCTGAATTCATTTCAATTATTAATATTATTTACTGGTCTTACTACTATTCCCGTTATTATTATTGTTGTTATTATTATTATAGCGTACCGGTTAATGTAAGCGGCCCGCCTTAGCCTCGTCACTACTTTGTCGAGGGTAGGCTCGGCACTTACCAGTACATGGGGTCGGTTGTACTAATACTACACTCTGCACTTCTTGTGTAGGTTTCGGAGTTGGTCCCAGCGGCGTACCATAGACTTGCTCGAATTCAGCTACCAGTGGAGACTTGAGGTATAGTTGCACGACGTTCGTAGCTCTGAAGTCCCCTTCTATATTATCTCAGCCGTGTATTATATTTCAAACAGCTTGAATCTTATTCAGACCTTTATTTGTATTATTCTAGAAGCTCGTGCACTTGTGACTCCAGTTCTGGGATGGAATTTAGATATTAGGATTATTATGGAATACTCACTTTATTTCAAACTTTATTTCCGCATTTGTTTTCTTGTTATTAATTAATTTAAAATTTTGTTAAAAATGGCTAATTATATTCTAACGTTGGCTTTCCTAGCAAGTGAAATGTTAGGTGCCATCACGATCCCGAAGGTGGAAAATTCGGGTCGTGACACCGGGGCTAGGCCCCATCACCCTAAACTACGTTCCTAGGACGGCCTCTAGCAGGCTAGCCTCCACCTCTAACGGCCTGACATCCACCTCTAACAATCTGGCCTCTACCTTGGGCTGCTTGACCCTGCCTTTGGCCGGCTGAGCAGGTGGTGCATCAATTGGTGCCGGAACCATGACACGAGAACCTTGATGCTGTGAGCTGCTCGATGCCCGAGAGCAAAATCTAGCAATGTGCCTTAGATCACCACAAGTATAATAGGACCTCAGCTTCTTTGACTGCTGACCTTGAAACCGACCCTGAAACTAACCCTGTCAACCTGAGTAACCACCCTGAAAACTTTGGAGCGGAGGTGCACTAATAGGAGTTGGGGGCGCACTGTAGGCTAGCTGGCCGGAATAAGGCCTATGAGGGCCACATCCACCTGAGGCACCGTGGGATGCTTGGAGTGCTAAATGAAGCGGCCTAGGAGGATGGCCTCTACCAAAAGTACTCCTGCCTCCAGATGAAGCACCGTTGAACCCCCCGGAATGACGTGGTCTCTTGTCAGACCCCTGACCTCCCTCAATAAGAACCATCTTGACTCGCTTGGCGACATTGGCAGCTGCCTGAAAAGAAATCTCACTCTCAGTCTCTTTAGCCATCTACAATCTGATAGGCTGAGCAAGTCCGTCAATAAACCTCCTCACCCTCTCTCTCTCTCTCTCTCTCTCTCTCTCTCTCTCTCTCTCTCTCTCTCTCTCTCTCTCTCTCTCTCTCTCTCTCTCTCTCTCTCTCTCTCTCTCTCTCTCTCTTTCTCTCTTTACGTCTCTCTATCTCTTGGGAAGCAGAAGAATAGCATGACGGGCCAAATCCACAAAATGGGTCTCATACTGAGTAATAGTCATACTGCCCTGCTGGAGATGCTCGAACTGACGGCGGTGCTCCTCTCTCAATGTGATAGGAAGAAACTTGTCTAGAAAGAGCTGAGAGAACTTGTCCCAAGTAAGAGCAGGCGATCTAGATGGTATGGTCAACAACTAACCTGAAATACAACAAAATCGACCCCTTTGGTCTCCACTATACCCATGGTCCGTAGCACCTCGTGACAGCTGTCAAGATACTCCTGGGGATCCTCTGAAGAAGCACCACTAAAGTGAACTGGAAAGAGCTTGGTAAACCCATCCAATCTCCATAAAGCCTCAGAACACATAACTGACCGATCGCCGGCCTGTGCCGCAACAACCGGTTGAACTACCCCGACTGGATGAGCGGCTGGAGTCTGATACTAGGGAGCCATCTGCTCCGGAGTGTGAGCAGTAGGAGTCTGGGCTCCTCCTCCATCCTGGGAGATGGCTGGTGCCATGGGTAATGCGCCAGTATGGGCCACACTCTCCATAAGGCCCACCAAACAGACCAAAGCATCCTGAAACACTGGGGTGGCAATGAACCCCTCCGGCACCTGAGCTGGCCCGACAAGCACAGCCTGGGCTGGAACCACCTCATCAAACTCTACCTGAGGCTCCACCACTGGTGCTGCTGCTCGAGCTCTGGGCTGAGCTCTGCCCCTACCTCGGCCTCTGGCACGGCCTCGGCCTCGACCTCTGACCCTCGTAGGAGCTGCCATTGCAGGCTCTAGCTGCTGCTCAGCTGAAGATGCGGTACGTGTCCTTGCCATCTGCGAGAGAATAAGAGTAGAAGAGTTTAATTAGCATTGAGAGAACAAAAATCGCACGTCAGAGAAGAATATAAGTGAAATTTGTTCCTAAACTTCATAGCCTCTGGAAGATAAGCATAGACGTCTCCGTACCAATCTTCCAGACTCTACTAAGCCTGCTCGTGAATTGTGAGACCTAGGCAACCTAGTGCTCTGATACCAACTTGTCACGTCCCAAAATTCCCACCGCCGGGGCCGTGATGGCGCCTAAAATTTCACTTGCTAGGCAAGCCGACGTTAGAAAATTATTAAGCCAATCCTTATTCAATTCAGTAAATAACAGTGAATAAACTAAAATGAAATACAACGAGTGCAGAATAATATAAAAACTTCATTAATTACTAACACTCGGATCTGGAGTCACAATTCACAAACTTTTAGGATTTACTACAAGTACAAGTCTGAAAAAAATACAACTGTTAGAACGAAAGAAACAGTAAAGAAAAACAAAGAAAAGATAGACGGGGACTTCAAGGTCTGCGAACGCCAACAGATCTACTTTGAGTCTCCGATGAACCAGTCTGAGCAGCTACGCCTCGATCACCTAGGACCAATACCAAAATTTGCACAGGAAGTGCAGAGTGCAGTATCAGTACAACCGACCCCATGTATTGGTAAGTATCAAGCTTAACCTCGACGAAGTAGTGACGAGGCTATGACAAGACACCTACATAACAAACATGTGCAATTTAACAGTATATGTTCAAATAACAACTAAACATGTACAATTGGAAGGGGGAACATGCTGAGGGAAATACGAGATAGGGAACTACAGCAGAATGGTAACTTGAACAACCAATATACTATGGACCAACAAGAACAAGTAAATATAGTAAAGGAAAAAATGCACGGCATCACCTTTCGTGTTTTTAATCTCAACCTCACCATAAAATCAATAGAAACAACACGACATCACCCTTCGTGCATTAACTCTCATAACATGGCACGGAAACGGCATCACCCTTCGTGCATTAACACTCAAAATATGGCACGGCATCACCCTTCGTGCATTAACGCTCTCCCTTACCATAATGCAATGAACAAATAACAACAGGAAGATAGAATAACAAGTACAAGCCTTACTTCAACATTTGGTTCCACAATATCAACCTCAACGTCGGAATCAATACTTAATTATCACCAGAAGATCCGTAAACATGATAAGAACGGTCAATTTAATAATACTAGTCTAAACACGGATAATATGAACAAATGAAGCTATAATTGCAAGAAACCAAGCCTCACCCTCATGCTTTACCCGACTACAACGCATAAGTACTCGTCACCTCACATATACGTTGTTCCTCAATATTTAAACATATGACAAATAGAAAAACAAGTCATATTCCCTCTAGTCAAGGTTAACCACGACACTTACCTCGTTCCGAAGACCAAACTCAAAGCTCAACCACGCTTTTTTCCTTTCGAATCCACCTCCAAACCACTCGTATCTATCCACAAGCGACTCAATAATATCAATTATTGCAAAAGGAATCAATTACAATGCATAAATTAAGATTTCCCAAACTTTCCACTAAAAAGTCAAAAATTGACCTCGGGCCCGCTTGGTAAAAACCCGAGGTTCGGATCAAAATCCATTTATCCATTCACCCCCGAGCCCGATTATATAATTCATTTCGGAATCCGACCCCAAATTAAGGTCTAAATTCCCAATTTGTAAAACCCCCCAATTCTTCCTAAATCCCTAGTTTTCTACCATGAAAGAACAAAGATTAGGGCTAGGAATTTAATGGGTGATGATAGAAATGGAAGAAAATGAGTTAAAGTGTATAAACCTATGAATTGGTATTGAGTTTTCCCTTTAAAATCGCACCTATGCCGGGCTCCAATAGAGAGTTTATGAAAATGGGTAAAATCATGTTTTTGAAATATTTTAAGGTCTGGGCGTCAGGCCTTCTTCGCGTTCGCGAAGAGCCTGCCGCGTTCGCGATGTATAGCAACCCAAATGGCTTTCTCGTTCACGAGTTCCTCTTCGCATTCGCTAAGGCTGTTCCCCCCGGCCTCCGCGTTCGCGAGCCAGTGCTCGCATTCGCGTAGAAAAACAAGTGTCCCCTCCCCTAGGTCCCTCAAACTTCGCGTTAGCGAGAAGCTGGTCGCATTCGTGAAGGATAAGGCCCTCATTGCTTTGCATTCACGACCCGTCTACCGCATTCGCGATGAAGAAAATCTTCCCCAATCCAGTTCACTCTTCGCGTTCGCGAGAGTACCTTCGCGAACGCGAAGAAGAACACACCAGATGTCAGTTGAAGCAAAACATCAGATTTTTCTAAATCCAACTCACCTCGTAGCCTATCCGAAACTCACCCGAGCCCTCGGGGCTCCGAACCAAACATGCACACAAGTCCTAAAATATCGTACGAACTCACTCGCGTGATCAAAATACCATAATAACGCCTAGAACTACGAATCGGACACCAAATCAAATGAAATTTTCAAGAAAATTTTAAAACTTCTATTTTCACAACCGAACGTCTGAATCACGTCAAACTAACTCTGTTTCTCACCAAATTTCACAGACAAGTCATAAATATAATAATGGACCTGTACCGGACTCAGAAACCAAAATACGAACTCGGTATCAATAAGATCAAACATCAGTCAAATTCTAAAAATCATTAAACTTTCAAACTTTTAATTTTTCATCAAAATTCCATATCTCGAGCTAGGGACCTATGAATTCGATTCCGTGCATACGCCCAGGTCCCAAATTACGATACGGACCTATCGGGACCGTCAAAATATGGATCCGGGTCCGTTTACTTAAAACGTTTACCGAAGTCCACTCAAATTAATTTTTAAGGCAGAAATTCTTATTTTTCTCAGTTTTTAACATAAAAGCTTTCCGTAAGAACACCCGAATTGAGCATGTAAATCGAGAAAGGCCAAAATGAGGTTTTTGAGGCCTCGCAATGCAGAATTTGGTTCTAAAATATCAGATGACTTATCGGGTCATCACAATTTAGGTAGCATTTGGAAATTAATTAAAAGTAGTTGAAACTTGAAAAATAGAGTTTTTGAAATTGTGTAGAAAGTAGCTTTTGGAAGTTGACATTGTGTTTGGACACTTATTTTACTTGATAAATGTTGAAGTTGTTTGAGTAGAAAAAAAAAAATTCCCCAAAATCTGGCCCAAATCAGTTTTGGAACGTGAAAATTTTTCTTCAATTTTTTTTTCAAATTGATCTAATTCAATAAACAAACAATATTTTTAATTTTTTTGAAAAAAATAGTCAAAATCTATATCCAAGCTTAATCGTATACACTAGGAACTTAGCCACACAGTTTACATAAAAGTCATGCACTTATGCACTATAAACGTCATATGGCACAATTCTAGAAATTTCCCAATTAGTGTTTTCATCACATTTATCATTATAATCAACTTAAATCGCTTACGGTATGTAGGAGAAACTATTCAATAACATAGATTTGTACGATAAAAATCAAGAGAACAAAATTAATAATCTGGCCTAGTTTGAAACTTTATGATCATAATATCCAAAGATGAACACATTCAGCATTACCGAATGATTTGAAAAGATGAATTCCACCAAATGGTAGATTACGAAGTACCTTCCCAGAGGTAATGTCAAAGCATAAAAATCCAAGAATGAATTTTGTTTTGATTCCCTTTCTAAGGATTAGTGCAGATTATGATAATTTTAACAATATAACAAAGCAAAAGCGAAGGGAATAGGAAGACTAGAAACTAAGTGACTCGATCAAAAGAAGATCTTTTGAGTTAATAATGAGGAGCCAAACTGAGACAGATTGCAATTGCAAAAGCCAATTACACCTCAGTTTCAAATTTAGAATCAGCTATATGAATTCTCACGACTATTAATTCTCCATTTAAATTCATCTTACACCAACATTATACATAATGAAAATAAAAAATAAAAAATAAAAAATAAAAAATATTATAAGTTCTCTATATTTTCTACACGCTTGAAAATTTAATAATTTATTAGAAGGGCACGTTGGGTAGAGTAATGGCCAAGAAAATGAGGTAAACCATGATGAGAAATGGAATGAAGAGAAGCTCAAGTGGTGGTGGTGAAAGAGGTGGCAAAACCAGTGGCAATACCAGTAGACATAGTGTTATAACCGCCATGAAAAAGTTCTTCAACATTATAATTGACTCATTCCATTTTCAATCTCAAAATTGTAATAATCTTTTTTTTTTTTCATTTCAGAACATAAATTTCCCTTTCAAGTATATTGTGTAGATAACATTTGTGAATGAAAGATTTATGTACAAAAACAGAATTTATGAATGAAGGAATTTTAAGGGAAATTTAGACAAGGGGAAAGATTAATTAAGGCTCACTATAGGAGATGTTTAGGAGAGGAAAAGATGGGGTCATTGTCAAATCCAGGACAATTGGAAATACAATGCATGATATCAAAGTAAAGTAGTTTAGGGTTGGATTCATTGTACAAGAGATTTAAAATGGTTTTCTATTTGCCAGTGTCTCTGCAAGTATCCATTCAAATTCACAACTTGGCTTTATTATATGATCATTAAGAAGCAGCCCCTGCGGGTGATTTCTGTTTTTTTTTCCCTTATAATTTAATAGCCGAAATTCATTCACTTTTTATTTATTTTTCCCGTGCATAATTTTTCTTGAGCTTAACTTATATTTATATGAACAAGAAAGTCATCTTTACCTGTTGTAGCTGGAATTTTTTTATTTTTAAATTTAAAATTTTTAATTCTTATGTAGGGTTACCGGGAGTATCTTAATAGTTAGTGTGATTTCATTATACTATCACTATATATAAGTTAAAACTAATTTTCTTTTCGATTCAATTTGTTTTTTACTTTTCGCGTATTGTGCAACTTAAAACAGCTAGTAAAACATTACTTTTTAACTTCCATATATCTATAAGAAGTCAGAGCGGAACAAGGATTTTAACATTATGAGTTTTGGATTTTTGAACGATGATTTCAAATAGTAATATGTAACGACCCGACCGGTCGTTTTGAGAATTTAAGTCATGTTCGGCGGCATAAGGCCATGAGCAGCTTCGTATTATGTATATTAACTTGCGCGCGTGGTTGAATTCAGTTACCAGATGATTCGGAGTGATTTGGGATACTTAGTCCCTAAAACGGAAGCTTAAGTCTTAGGATTTTGACCATAGTCGGAACTGTGTGAAGACGACTCCGGAATAGAGTTCCGTCAGTTCCGTTAGCTCCGTTGGGTGATTTTGGACTTAGGAGCATGTCCGGACTGTGAATTTGAAGTCCCTAGCTTATTCAGGCATGAAATGGTGAAAGTCGAATTTTTGGAGATTTGGACCAGTAGTGGAAATTTTGATATCGGGGTCGGATTCTGATTCCGGAAGTTGAAGTAGGTCCGTAATGTCAATTATGATTTGTGTGCAAAATTTGGGGTTATTCGGACGTGATCTGATATGTTTCGGCATCGGTTGTGAAAATTTAAAGTTTCAAGTTCTTTAACTTTGAATTTGGAGGGTGATTCATGATTTTAGCGTCGTTTGATGTGATTTGAGATCTCGAGCGAGTCCGTGTTAGGTTATGGAACTTGGTTGTATGCTTGGACGGGGTCCCGAGGTGTGTTTCAGACGAGTTTCGCATGGTTTTTCGTGGTTGTGAAGAGGTCTGTGTTCTGGTGTAATCGCACCTGCGGACCTTGGGCGCAGGTGCGAAGATGGAGGCACAGGTGCGAGAAGAGCTGGACTTGGCAGTCTCCGCAGGTGCAGAGAATTTGTGCATATCAGCAGCCCCGCAGAAGCGGATTCTGGGACGCATAAGCAAGAGGAAGCGCAGGTGCGGTTGGATATACACACCTGCGGTTGCACAAATGCGGCTAATTATGTCGCAGGTGCGGTCCCGCCTGGGCAGAAAAGAGAAATTCGAGGGTTTGATTTCATTCTTTATTTTTGGACTTGAGAGCTCGGAATTTGGCGATTTTTTGAGGGATTTTCAGAGGAAGTTTTTGGGTAATGATTCCTAACTCGTTTTTGGTTGTATTCCATTAATCTATAATTGTTTTTTCCATTTAATTTCAGATTTGGGTTGAAAAGTTGGAAAAATGGGGAAAAAAGTTCTTTAATCGAATTTCTGAGTTTGATTGGGATTTAGGCATCGGATTTGGATAATTTTGATACGAGTGAACTCGTGAGTAAATAGGTGTTCGTATTTTGTAATTTTTACCCGATTCTGAGACGTGGGCCCGGGTCAACCTTTTAGGACAAATTTCGAAAATTTTGTTAAATTTTTGATTTCATTAATTAGATTAGTCTATTATAGTTGTATTTATGATATGTAATTATTTTTGGTTAGATTTGGACCATTCAGAGTCGGATATTCGTTCGAAAGGTATTGTGACCGATTGATTGATCTTGGTTCGAGGTAAGTATCTTGCCTAATCTTGTGTGAGAATTTTCCCTTAGGATTTGAGTCTTCTATGTTAACTGTAGTCTGTGTACGCGAGGTGACGAGTGCGTGCTCGGACTTATTTGTGGAAAGTTGGTCTTTTAGGGTTCGTAGGTCCTTATATTCACTGAGTATGAAGTTGTTCTTGATATGATTAAGTTTCTATTTACTAGTTTCACCTCTACATGCTTTAATTAGAATTAATTGCTTTCAGGATTCATTCTTATTGCCTATTTGACTCTTATTTGACTTAACTAAAGATTTTACCTCCTCTATTGTCATGCTATCTTTTCATAACTGCTTATCTTTATTTGAAATTATTATTATCTCATCCTATAATTTGTTCAGTCTTAATTGAGGTTATGATTATCTTTACGCTGCTTATCCTTAAATTCATTGTTGAATATCCTTCATAATTTCTTAACCTTAAATGAAGTTTAGATATCCTATATCTTAATCGACTTGTTTTATTTGGAATTATTTGACTCGTGTTAGCTTTCCTGTTGTTGAAATGTATATTGTGGGATCTTTGCTACATATTAGTTTTCCCTTGTTGAACTGATCTTTTTACGCCTAGTATTCTTTACTGTGGTTATTCCTTACAAATTAGTTCTACTGTTTCTTGTGATTTAAAGTTCTTGAGTTGATTTACTTGTCGTACTTTGTATTATTTCCGTTGTTGCTGTTGTACTAGTTGTGGTGATGTACGAGGTTTCTGCCGTGCGGTTGTGGTTATTGTGATGCACGAGGTTTCTGCCGTGCTATTGTTACAATTGATATTTGCACATGCGGCGTGACAAGGTGGGATATATATGTGTGTGGGTTGCGCATGTGGCGAGACAAGGTGGGAACATTATTATGCACGTGTGGCGAACATTATTATGCACGTGTGGCGAGACAAGGCGGGCACTTACTTTATTATTACACACGTGGCGAGACAAGGTAGGCTGTGTCAGGAATTGATTTGTGATGGCCTGGGGGCATTCTTGTTGTTGATATTTGTGTAGTGGTACACTTACCTGTGTGAGCTTTATCTTGTGAAAGCTGTGAGAAAATATTCTACCTGCTGTCCGTTCTTTTTTTTCCTTATGCTTATTTCCTAGTATGGACTATGTTAGGACACTTGCATAAGCATACACATAGTTAAGCACTCATATCGGATAAGAGGTGTTCTTGATATTGTTGAGCATAGATGCTCTCCCTTGTTTACTTGCCTTCTATGTGAGAATGGCTCTATTGGCACGTGAGTCGTCAGTGCGGTTATGAGGTGTTATGAGGGCACCGGATGCCAAGTGTTAGGGTTCAGGTATTGAGACCCGTGAGTTGTGATTTGTCCGAGGTTCAGTACCTCGGGGAGTTGTTGACTAAAATCTGATGTAAAAACAGTGGTAGTTGCTGAGTTATTACTTGTCCTTGCTGTATTTGTGATTCCGGATTTAGGTTGTGTTCCATTTACTTTGTGTGTGTCATTTTCATGATATTTCGCTGATACTTGTTGTTTACTTCCTTATTGCCATTACTGTATTGTGAGCCATATTGCATAGTTATTATGTAGACATCATACTTCTGTTGTTCATATACTTATACTTGTTCCGTTTATTAGACCAGTGGGTGTCTTGGCAGTTCCTTGTCACTACTCTACCGAGGTTAGTCTTGATACTTACTGGGCACCGCTGTGGTATGCTCATTCTACACTTCTGCATATTTTTGTGCAGATCCAGGTATTTGTTCATTAGCAGTTGTGCGGCTCGTCGCTGTGGAGACTCAAGGTAATCCTGCTGTTGTATTCGCAGGCTTCAGAACCACTTTCAAATTTTCGTTTTGCACTGTTTATTTTTATTTCTAGACAGTTGTATTTAGAAGTTTTCTAGCAAACACTCTGTAGAGCTTATGACTTGTACTACCGGATTTTGGAAATTGTAAATTTTATAGAGATTTTCATTGTTATTTAAATAATGTTGTTGATTCAATTAATGTTAGGCTTACATAGTTCCTAAGACTAGGTACCATCACGATACCCAACGGAGGGGAAATTGGGTCGTGACAAGTTGGTATAAGAGCTCTAGGTTCATAGGTGCTACAAGTCATAAACGAGTTTAGTAGTGTCTTGCGGATCGGTACGGAGACGTCTGTACTTATCTTCGAGAGGCTACGGAACTATTAGGACAATCTCACTTCTTTCATTCCTATCGTGCGAGCTTATTGATCTCGGAGTTTGAACTTTTATCGTTCCATTCTCTCACAGATGGTGAGGACACGGGCTACAGTTATCGACGACACTGCTCCCGGAGCAGGTATCGCTAGAGGCAGAGGCAGAGGCCAATGGGGAGTAAGTGCCGCAGTTAGAGAACCTACCAGAGCAGCAGTTGGGGAGCCGCCAGTAGTTCCAGTTGGGGAGCAAGTACCGGAGGCGCCTGCTGTTACCTTTGAACTTCAGGAGACCTTAGCACAGTTCTTGAGCATGTTTGGTACATTGGCTCAGGCGGGGTTGATTCTAGTTGCACCAGCTACTTCACAGACCGGGGGAGGAACCCAGACTCCTGCCGCCCACACCCTAGAGCAGCGAGTTCATGTTGGTCAGGTTCCAGGTGTTATGGCGACACAACCTATAGTTCCAGTTCAGCCTGTGGTCAGGGCAGCAACATCTGAGGAAGAGCATCTTAGACTTACAAGGTTCAAAAAATATGACCCTCCTACATTCAATGGTTTGGCTTCAGAGAGTGCACAGGTTTTTTTGGAGGAGTGTCACCGCATTGTCCGTACTTTGGGTATTGTGGAGACGAGCGAGGTTGCTTTTAATATGTTCCAGCTCAGGGGAGTGGCTTATCAGTGGTGGCAGGCATATGAGTTGGGTAGCCCAGCCGAGTTAGCTTCACTTACATGGGTTCAATTTTCAGAGATGTTCCTGAGAGAGTTTGTACCTCAGTCCCTTCGAGATGCATGGCGCATGGAGTTTGAGCAGTTGCGCCAGGGCACTATGTCAGTGTCAGAGTATGCCATGAGATTCAATGATTTGGCCAGGCATGCACCTGCTTTGGTCACCACAATTAGAGAGCGTGTCCGTAGATTTATTAAGGGACTCGGGCATGATATTCGGTTCAGCATGGCTCGGGAGTTAGAGTTAGATGTTTTGTTTCAGCAGGTGGTAGGGATCGCTCGCCGAGTAGAGGGCATGTGGGATGAGGAGAGAGAAGACATGCGAGGCCATGAGAAAGAGTACATGTGAGATCAGGAGAGAGAGGACAGGGAGGTGAGGAGGCCTCGTAGACCAGATTGATCCACTGGTCCTTATTTTGGAGGCAGGGTATGACATGGTAGAGGTTTTGTGGGTCAGCCAATTCAGTTTGCACATCAGGCTTCACATAGTATTTTAGGTGCTCATGGGTCTTAGAGCACCAGTACCGCACAGTTCCTACATCCATGTCAACAGAAAGGTTGCTTCGAGTGTGGAGATACCAGCCACAAGGTGAGAGATTGTCCTAGACTCCGTACATGTGTGTCACAGCGGAGTATTCAGGCGGATAGAAGACGCCCAAGAGGGGAATGCCCGGCCTGTTGAGGTGTCTCATATAGTAGGTTGGAGGCCGCTGCGCCAGATGGTGTCATACAGGTATGCTTTTGATTTGTTATAGAGGGGGCACTATTCATATTTTGATTCGGTTCTGCTTATCGGGGCGAGTTCTCCTATTTGTTATTCCACCTATGGGTGAGTTCATGACTCAGTATTCTGTATATGTGTTTGCCTTGTTGGGAGATTTTATGAGTGATAGTCGTATCTATCATTGTTTTAATTCATTATTGAAAGTTACGAGACTAGAAGTGAATTCATGCTGTCTATTATGGCAGGTTTGATGTGATTCTTGAGTAATTTGGTTACGAATTGTAATTTGATACTCTACCGGGGTGAGAGTCCAGTAAGTGTTATGATTTTATTGGCAGAATTGAGTTAGTGGAAGATTTTCATTGGTATGATGTGTATTCGACTTGTGTTTCAGAGTTGAGGGTGAGACCCTCGCGATTCCATGTGATTTGAGATGTTTGAGCCGGGCTGCGTGCCGAGGTGGAAGTTATATCAGTATGAGATTCTTGTGATTTGTTCATATACTTTGATTTTTCCTATTTAAATTGATTCATAGTATGGTACTGTTAGAGAGTTGTGCCTGTTGGGCTTGTTTGATATTTCTCTTATGTGTTTCTCTTTACGTATTCAGTCATTTTTGTTATGTGCTTCTTGAGTTTTAGCTTGCAGGGTGTGTGCCGCTGGTGTCAGTTGTGACTTGTTGATTCGGGTGTATAGTTATGAGTTCTTCTTGTTTCTTGCATCATTGTCAGCATTGTGGAGGTTTGAAATGGGTTTAAATGGATATGAGGCTAATTGCCAGTGCTGGTTTTGATTATGGGAAGCTATTGTGATCAAAAGTTTCATTTTGGGCCTATGTGTGGCGTGTCATGTTGAGTGGTCGTACCTTATGGGTGTAGGCATGAGTTGTTTCAGCTGGTTGAGACTAATACCGGGTATGGATTTAGAATTGGGTCTTTTGGGGATGAATGGAAGGTGAGAATTTTGACTCTAAGGCTTATCGGTGTTGATAGAAAGGATAAATTACAGTTGGGATGGTATCGTCAGGCTTATGTGGATTGGGGTGTCGTGGGGTCCCCCGCGGATGTATGTTGGATATGCACTTTCAATGATTTGAAGACTTCGAGGCGATTCTTAGCACGTTCGAGGATGAACGTTTGTTTAAGAGGGGAAGGATATAACGACCCAGCCGATCGTTTTGAGAATGTAAGTCTTGTTCGGTGGCATAAGGCCCTGAGCAGCTTCGTATTATGTGTATTGACTTGCGTACGTGGTTGAATTCAGTTACCGGATGATTCGGAGTGATTTGGGACACTTAGTCCCTAAAACGGAAGCTTAAGTCTTAGAATTTTGATCGTAGTCGGAACTATATGAAAACAACTCCGGAATAGAGTTCCGTCGGTTCCGTTAGCTCTGTTGGGTGATTTTGGACTTGGGAGCGTGTCCGGACTGTGAATTTGAGGTCCCTAGCTTATTTAGGCTTGAAATGACGAAAGTCGAATTTTTGGAGATTTGGACCGGTAGTGGAAATTATGATATCAGGGTCGGATTCTGATTTCGGAAGTTGGAGTAGGTCCGTAATGTCAATTATGACTATTGTGCAAAATTTGGGATCATTCAGACATGATTTGATAGGTTTCGGCTTCGGTTGTGGAAATTTAAAGTTTCAAGTTCTTTAAGTTTGAATTTGGAAGGTGATTCGTGATTTTAGCGTCGTTTGATGTGATTTGAGACCTCGAGTGAGTCCATGTTAGGTTATGGAACTTGGTTGTATGCTTGAACGGGGTCCCCGGGGCCCGAGGTGTGTTTCGGACGAGTTTCGGATGGTTTTTCGTGGTTGTGAAGAGGTCTGTGTTCTGGTGTAATCGCACCTGTGGACCTTGGGCACGGGTGAGATGGTCACAGGTGCGAGAAGAGCTGGACTTGGCAGTCTCCATAGGTGCGGAGAATTTGTGCGCATCAGCGGCTCCGCAGAAGCAGATTCTAGGACGCAAAAGCAAGAGGATGCGCAGGTGCGGTTGGATATGCGCACCTGCGGTTGCGCAGATGCGGCTAATTATGTCACAGGTGCGGTCATGCCTTGGCATAAAAGAGAAATTCGAGGGTTTGATTTCATTCTTCGTTTTTGGACTTGAGAGCTTGGAATTTGGCGATTTTTCGAGGGATTTTCAGAGGAAGCTTTGGGGTAATGATTTTTAACTCGTTTTTTATTGTATTCTGTTAATCTATAGTTGTTTTCTCCATTTAATTTCGGATTTGGGTTGAAAAGTTGGGAAAATGGGGGAAAAAGTTCTTCAATCGAATTTCTGAGTTTGATTGGGATTTAGGCATTGGATTTGGATAATTTTGGTACGAGTGAACTCGTGAGTGAATGGGCGTTTGTATTTTGTGAATTTTACCCGATTTCGAGATGTGGGCCCGAGTCGACTTTTTAGGACGGATTTAAGAAATTTTGTTAAAATCTTGATTTCATTAATTAGATTAGTCTATTATATTTGTATTTATGATATGTAATTATTTTTGGCTAGATTTGGGCCATTCAGAGTCGGATATTCGTGGGAAAGGCATTGTGATCGATTGATTAAGCTTGGTTCGAGGTAAGTATCTTGCCTAACCTTGTGTGGGGGATTTGCCCTTAGGATTTGAGTCTTCTATGTTGACTGTAGTCTGTGTACGCGAGGTGACGAGTGCGTGCTCAGACTTATTTGTGAAAAGTTGGCCTTTTAGGGTTCTTAGGTCCTTATATTAACTGAGTATGAAGTTGTTCTTGATATGATTACGTTCCTATTTACTAGTTTCACCTCTACATGCTTTAATTAGAATTAATTACTTTCAGGATTCACTCTTATTGCCTATTTGACTCTTATTTGACTAAACTGAAGATTTTATTTCCTCTATTGTCATGCTATCTTTTCATAACTGCTTATCTTTATTTGGAATTATTATTATCTCATCCTATAATTTATTCAGTCTTAATTGAGGTTATGATTATCTTTACGCTGCGTATCATTAATTTAATTATTGTATATCCTTCGTAATTTCTCAACCTTAAATGAAGTTTAGATATCCTATATCTTAGTCGACTTGTTTTATTAGGAATTATTTGACTCGTGTTAGCTTTCCTGTTGTTAAAATGTATATTGTGGGATCGTTGCTACATATTAGTTTTCCCTTGTTGAGCTGATCTCTTTACGCCTAGCATTTTTTACTGTGGTTATTCTTTACGAATTGGTTCTACCGTTTTTTGTGATTTAAAGTTCTTGAGTTGATTTACTTGTCATACTTTGTATTATTGTCATTGTTGTTGTTGTACTTGTTGTGGTGATGCACGAGGTTTCTGCCGTGCGGTTGTGGTTATTGTGATGCACGAGGTTTCTGCCGTGCGGTTGTTATTATGGGGTTGCACGAAGTTTTTGCCGTACTATTGTTACAATTGATATTTGCACATGCGGCATGACAAGGCAGGATATATATATATATATATATGTGTGTGTGTGTGTGTGTGTGTGTGTGTGTGTGTGTGTGTGTGTGTGTGTGTGTGTGTGTGTTGCGCATGTGGCGAGACAAGGTGAAAAATATTGTTATGCATGTGTGGCGAGACAAGGCGGGCACTTACTTTATTATTGCACACGTGGTGAGACAAGGTGGGTTGTGTCAGAAATTGATTTGTGATGATTTGTGATGGCCTGGGGGCATTCTTGTTGTTGATATTTGTGTAGTGATACACTTACCTGTGTGAGCTTTATCTTGTGAAAGCTGTGAGAAAATATTCTACGTGTTGTCCGTTCTTTTTTTTTCCTTATGCTTATTTCCTGGTATGGACTATATTAGGACACTTGCACAAGCATACACGTAGTTAAGCACTCTTATCGGATAAGAGGTGTTCTTGATATTGTTGAGCTTAGATGCTCACCCTTGTTTACTTGCCTTCTATGTGAGAATGGCTCTATTGGTACGTGAGTCGTCAGTGCGGTTATGAGGTGTTATGAGGGCACCAGATGCCAAATGTTAGGGTTCAGGTATTGAGACCCGTGAGTTGTGATTAGTCCGAGGTTCAGTACCTCGGGGAGTTGTTGACTAAAACCTGATGTAAAAGCAGTTGTAGTTGCTGAGTTATTACTTGTCCTTGCTGTATTTGTGATTCCGGATTTAGGTTGTGTTCCATTCACTTTGTCTGTATAATTTTCATGATATTCCGCTGATACTTGTTGTTTACTTACTTATTGCCATTACTGTATTGTGAGCCATATTGCATAGTCTTTATGTAGACATCATATTTCTGTTGTTCATATACTTATACCTGTTTAGTTTATTAGACCAGTGGGTGTCTTGACTGTTCCTCATTATTACTCCATCAAGGTTAGTCTTGATACTTATTGGGCACCGCTGTGGTGTGCTCATTCTATATTTTTACATATTTTTGTGCAAATTCAGGTATTTATTCGTTAGCTGCTGTGTGGGTCATTGCTGTGGAGACTCTCGGTAAACTTGCTGCTGCGTTCGCAGGCTTCGGAGTCACCTTCAAGTTTTCGTTTGGCACTATTTATTCTTAAATTCTGGACAATTGTATTTAGAAGTTTTCTAACAAATACTTTGTAGAACTTATGGCTTGTAATACCGGTTTTGGGAATTGTAAGAGATGTCTATTTAAATTGTTAGATGTTATTTAAATAATGTTGTTGTTTTAATTAATGTTAGGCTTACCTAGTCCCTAAGATTAGGTGCGATTACAATACCCAACGGAGGTAAAAATTGGGTCGTGACACAATAATTGAATTCTATATTTAATATTTGTACATATATTTAATAAATTATTAGCACAAATATAATATATGAGCAAAAGCAGGGGTTCAAGCTCCGCCCCCGAAGGACACTAGTATATATTCTTTGTAATGCAATTAATGATTCATTTTATGTAACTCACAATTAATTAAGGCCACTATTTTCAAAAAATAAATGGATTTCGAATCAGACTAACATTTACAACAGGTTTTTAATGGTCAAAATACTTCAACAAAAAAACAACGACTAATTGCAAAAACTCTTACCACTATTTTTTTTTTTTTTTGGTCTGGGAGATTAAAGTACTTACATTAATTCCATGAGTGGATCATTGCAAAATCTAGAGTCAGGCAGCCACAATGTAATATTATTTGATGGTATTTGAGACGGCAAAAAATTTAAGAAACAAAATTAAAATTTATGGTTTAAAATAAGGTATAAATATTTATGTGGCTATAAATAATTTTATTAAGAGTCAAAAAGAAATTTCAAGTAAATTATTTTTAAATAAAAAATATGATGTATTATTTTAGAACAAACTAAAAAAATATATGACACTGAAATTGAGAGAAAAGGATACTACCTATTGCTTCATCTACGAACTCATCAAATATAACGACATCTTCGTTTTCTTTTTCCGTGTTAAAGAGGTAAAATAACAGCTAGTTTATATACTTCCTTCATTTTAATTTAATGTAATTTGATTCAACATGGAGTTTAAGAAAAAGAGAATTAAAGACTTTTAAAACTTATGGTTTTATAATCTTGAAGGGTGAAAAAAATTGTGGATTTCAATTGGTGTGAGTATAAAAACTTTTAATTAAGAGTAAAATGATAAAATAAAAATTTTAAAATTAAATTATTTTTAAAAAAAACTATGTCATTCTCTTTTTAAAGAACTAATAAAAAAAGTGTGTTACATTAACTAGAATGGAAGAAGTAATAATCTGCTTCTTAAGGAATTCCACTTTTAAGTCTTCCAAAACCTCATGAACATGTTTCTTCTTACGTTCTTCAGAGTTAAAAAAGATTTACAATAAAGCTAATCCAGTTCTCCATTTAGAAATCCATTTTTTTAATAATTTATGGTATTTGGGTCAGTTTGCGATGACTTCGATTAATTTAACAGAGTATTTGTTATTTTCTATTAGCACAAATATACCTCCGATGAAATTTCTATCTGAGAGTTCATGGTTTTCAGTTTATTTTATTAACTACTAGTTTTAGTATATGTGCGTTGCACATGTACATTGCGTCAATTAGTATAAAACGTGCAAAAAGAATAAAGTATTGAAAAATAGCAATTGATGTTAAACTAAGGATATTTGTTCAAATGATCAAAATGAATATTATTACATTAATACAACAGTTGAATTCGATATCTTCAAAATATATAAAGATGATTAATTTAGTTAAATTAGTTATATAGTATTTGGAGTTTAGAGATTTTATTATCATTATTATATAAGATATTTAATATATTATGTTGTTATATCTCAGGCAACGTCTCTTTTATTAATGTTATATTCATAAAATCATAATACCAGAAAATAATAAATTAGTTAGTACTTAATTAATTATCAATTTTGGACGAACATATTTTTTTAATGCAACTAAGCGCACAGGCTTCCAGTTGGTATAAATAAAGTATAAAAATTTTATGCTAATTATCGTGTAACGAATAAATCAGTTTTTATTTTTATTTTTTGGACAATACAAAATTAAAATCTAAATTTATTTTATTATGATTCTAAAATAAATATTTTATGTAAAAAAAATGAGGTTAAGTTACTTTATAACAAAAAAATATTAAAAATTTAAAAACATGTTCTGCTCTTTTCTTTTCTTGGGTTTAGTATAACGTTAAAAAAAATTATTAAATATTTATGTGCGGGTTTTTAGCATGTGAAATTTGTTCTTTGTAACTTAAGTACATATAATTCTTATTTGTTCATTTAAAGGTCATCAAAATTATAAATACGATAAGTGCACCTCTTCTTATGCAAAAATATTGGCTAGATTCGTATTGGTCTAAGTCTAAATTCTTTCTATACTAATTTATCCAAGACCAAATAAAAATTAACACTACCTTAAACTCATTCCGAATAAACTCTGCTACTAACAATTTTAAAATTTCAAAATCAAGTTCACTAAGGATAATTTTTCATATTTATAGTTATTTCAAAGTTCCAAGTATATCTGTTTATTTAAAGTTTAAATATCAGTTATAGTTACAATTTTACATAGTATGAATGTAGATCAAATTATTTTTAAAATTAACATTAGCACTAATAATTATGACTTCTAAAGTTATACCTAAAGTTAAATCAAAACTCTTTAAAAATAAAAATGGAAAACATTAACATGCATTGGTGATGTCTTTTAGGTAATCAATTATTGAAAGTATTTGTAAAAGAAAAAGGATACTAACAATTATATACATCAGAGGCTAAGTGTAACGACCCAACCGGTCGTTTTTAACTGTTAGAACCCCGTTCCCCTAAATAAGACTTTTCGTATGTGCTTTTATTAATTTATGACTTGCGGGGATAGTTGGTTCGGGATTTGAAAGTGTTTGGGTTGAAATCAGAATACTTGATTCCTTAAGTTGGCTTTAAAAGGCCAAGTTTGACTTCGGTCAACATTTTGAGAAAACGACCCCGGAACCAGAATTTGACAGTTCCAATAGGTTCGTATGATGATTTCGGACTTGGGCGCATGTTCGAATTGGGTTTTGGATAACTCGAGAGCATTTTGGTGCTTAATAGTGAAAATTAACTATTTGAAAGTTTAAAGTTCTTTAAATTTGGTTTGGAGTAGGTTTTTGAGTAATTAAAATCCGTTTGGAATTCCGAGTTTGGGAATAGTTCCGTATAGTGATTTAAGACTTGCACGCAAAATTTCGTGTCATTGCGAATAGTTTAAGTATGTTTCGGCGCATTGTAAGTAAATTGAAGAACTTGAAGTTCTTAAGTTTGAATCAACTTGATTTGGGGTGCGATTCATGGTTTAATTGTTGTTTGATGTGAGTTGAGGCCTCGAGCAGGTCCGTGTTATGTTATAGGACTGGTTGGTGTGATTGGACGGTGTCCCGCGGGCTCCTGGTGTGTTTCGGGATGGTCTTGGGTCATTTTTCTTGGTTTCATGACTACTGGTTTCTAGTGTCTGCGGCATGCACTGTGATTGCGAAGAGGCATACGCGATTGCGTAAGGTAAGTGGAGCGAGTAACGAATTGTTCTTCGCGTTCACGGTCATAGGTATGCGATCGTGTAATTTCCTGGACTGGACCATCGCATTCGCGAGTGGGGCTATATGTTCACGTAGTGTTATTTGGGGGCAGTTGTGAAATGTTCTATGCGGTCTTGATAATGGACTTGCGATCGCGGTGCTGGGGTAGTTGTGCTATGCGAATGCGGCTGTTGTAACGCGTTCGCGAAGAAGGAATGAGGGATGGCCTGATGCTGCACGTTTGCTCATCGCGATCGTGTGAGGAGGAGTGCGATCGCAAAGTATCGGGTTACAGAACGTCACGTTCGCGTGGGCTGGTGTGCGGTCGCGTAGAGGAAAAATGCGGAGGCAATGTGCTTAGCCTTCGCGATCGCGAAGAAGGGTGAACTTGGACTGGACAAAATGTTTTAAAAACGGGGTTTGAGTTCATTTCACCCATTTTTCACACGGCTTGGACGATTTTGGAGCTTTTGAAGAGAGGATTTCACCATCAATCATAAGGTAAGTGATTCCTACTAGTTATGAGTTAAATACAAGGTTTATACATGGATTTAGACATGAAAATTTGTAGAAATTTGAAGTTTTGAAGAAAAACCTAGAAATTGGTATTTTTGATTTTTCACCACTAAAATGGTTATGGAATTGGGTAGAAATTATATATTTGAGTTCTTGAGATTATGGGTAACGTTTTCATCCGAAAATTTTCGGATTCCGGGCACGTTGGGCCTGGGGTGAATTTTAAAAGTTTTACCATTTTGGTTAAGGTAATTTATTCAATTGCCTAAATTAGAATTTATTGTACATGTATTAATTATTTTTGTATAATTTTTGGATAGCTTCGGATTTTTCGGCACCGAATTGTGAATTTAGCGCTACGTGGTAATCGGAAAGTGGACTTTGAGACAAGGTAAGCCTCTTGTTTAATCTTGTGAGGGGAAAATTACCCCATAGGTAATTAAAGTAATAATTGTTGCTAATTGTTGGGGCTACGTACGCACGAGGTGACGAGAGTCCGTGCGTAGCTACTATTAATGCTAAAGTCCGGGTAGTTTAGGACACAAAGCATGAATTACTTGTGTAAATTATATTATTTATTTAATTGAATTATTTGATATATAAATTGTGAATTGTTAGGAAATATAATAAAGATGAAAATTTCATATGCTTAATTTTCTGTTTAAATTAATTAAATGTTTAAAAAAATTGTTCATCCTCCCGAATTTATCTTATAATGAATATACTCTCCTTCTGGAGGTACATAAGAAAATGTCCTCATTTCTTGTGGAGCGGGCCGAACGCCTCGACAGGATAGATGCATCTATGGATCGCGCCGCACGTCCCTCGGCAGTGTACACGACACTCTGGATCGGGCCGTACGACCTCGGCAGAAATCGTGCCTAATAATTACATGATACTTTGTTATTTTTAATTGCAGCTTGTGAATTTAATTAATAGATTGAGAATTGTTGCATTTGAAGGAATTTAATTGATAAATTGGAAACTATTAGAAATCTAAAGAATTAATTATCTCTGCTTGTTAATGAAATTATGGTTATTCCTGTAAATGAGGCTAATTGATAAATTGGAGATTTATTGGAATTGAAGGAATTTAATTACTTATGTTGTTTCAATAAAATTATTGTTAACTCTGTGAATCACGTTGATATAAATATTTCTATTTTTATGATTATTTAATATTATTGACCCTTAGTGAGTGTCAAAATCGACCATCTCGTCTCTACCTTTTCGAGATTAGGCTTGATACTTACTGGGTACACGTTATTTTCGTACTCATGCTGCACTTGCTGCACATTTTATTGTGCAGGTACATATATGTCTAGCGGTCTTGTGGGCGCAGAAGTGTAGTTAATAATTGTGGGGACATAGGTGAGCTGTATTCTGTATTACGATCCGCAGCCAACAGAGTCTCCTTCAGAGTTATTATATTTTCCTATCTAATTTGTATTATGCACAAATATTGTATTTTATTTTAATTCCCTAGTAAATGCTCATGCACTTGTGACACAGAGTTTTTGGAATGGTTGTGAATTTTTTAGAATTTTAGTTGCTAAAACTATTTATCATTTACTCTATGAGTTCTATCTTTATTGTTTCATTGAAGAAATTTTGATTTTGAAAATACTAAAATGGGTAATTAAGTTAATTGATTATGGTTGGCTTACCTGACAGTGGTGTCCGACGCCATCACGGCCTTATTGGATTTTGATCATGACACGAAGAATCAGAGCACTAGGTTCATTTAGGTCTCACGAGTCATGAGCAAGTCTAGTAGAGTCTTGCGGATCGGTACGGAAATGTCTGTACTTATCTTCGAGAGGCTACAAGGCTGTTAGGATCACTTCCCTTCATGATTCCTCATCGTGCGATTTGATTCCTTTGAGGCTTATGCCTTCATTTCTTTCCCATTCAATCTTATGCGACGTGAAGCGCTTGTTATAAATTAGGGATCGAGGAAAGTTTTAATGGTACTACAGATATAGTGCAGAATGCTTCTCCTTGTGTAATTAATTGGGCTATTGTCGTCGCATTACAGAAAGCCGCTCTGTTGTTTCAAATTAAGTATCAGTACTACCTAAGGTTTTTGAGATTTGGCATTAATTGTTATGACAATTCGTGTGTTGTTATCGCACAGTATTTATGAAATGGCAGAATGCATGTCTATGTGTCAGGGCAGTAAATGACTTGAAAGAATGTTTTTTCCAGTACATGATTCAGAGGATTCCATGTTTTATTTCCAGCAGAGAAAAGGCAATCGGACTATGAATGTTCAGGTTTGGGGTTGATGGAGTAATGAAGCCTGATATTTTCGAGCGTGATAGAGTTCTCAATTTTTATGTGGCGTCATCGCCTTGTTAAATGCGTTAAGGTTTGCCGGTGTTATAGTTTTCTTCAACTCGCCTTCACAGCAGGGTGTTAGGAATTGGTGTAGGGGAAGCAGTTGTTAGAGATCGCGGTGTGCAGTGGTTCAGGATTGAAGCGGTAATCCTAATGTTGATGGCTCAAGGAAGATGATCTTCGGGAAGGTTTAAAGCTGGTAACGACCTATTGGTTCAAGTGCTATAGAGACGGATTTTGAGTTAAGGCAACAACTGGGCAGCGAAGGATGAGGAAGGACATGTGGAAGGTGCCTTGCGGTGGTTAGGTTCCGAAAAGGCCAAGTGTAAGAAAACAGAAATCGAGTAGTTGCTTAAAGGAGATGGTTGACCAAAGTGGGAGAGTGGCAAGGTAGCACATGGGTTACGTGGTAGGATGATTACACGTCTTGAGGAAAGGTTGGAGTGATTTGGGATGTAGAATGGACATTGACTAGGTCTACAGACTTATGTTGTAATATTAGCTACTATATTGAGGAAGATTGGATACAACATGAGGGTGTTGCTTGATATGAAGAAGGATACAACATGACTTTGGATTGGAATGTATTGTCGCACCTTTAGTTGACATCCATGAGGAGTGAACGGACTGGTGCAGCTGGTGAATGAGCTCGGACCCATGATGATCTACCGATTTCATAGTAATTGCACCCAGTGCAGCGACGTTGAAATATGTCAGCATGTAATTTCCATAGGTGGGCTATCTCCTGTGAGCAGGTTAGCGGTCGCGTGGTGTTGACGAAGCTTCTACGAAGAATTCTACTGGCCACCCGGTAAGAGATTTAATATGTAAATATGGCTAGTGGTTTGGAATGTTTATTAAAGGTTAATAGAAGGATTTCGAGAAATCTGGCGAGTTGCGTGTGCAGAATCATGTCAACGATGAAGAAAGAATCTCGGTGGATTCCAGAATTTATGTAATTGTAGCTTCAAGCTAAGTAGGAGAGCTCCACCGTCTATAATTGGATTGTATGGTTGTCTATTTGTGAAGTTCTGGTTATCGGTATATTGGTGGATCATTTCAACTAAGGAAAGAAAACATCAGCGGTAAATTGAGCAAAGAATTTAGGGAATGAATGTCATATTTGGCCTCATCGATTCATGTTCAGGCTTTGGGAAGACTCAAAGTTTATGCTTCGTGTAGATGTACTGCACAGGGAAAGTGAGACAGTAGGGTGTTTCCTTGAGAAAGTGTCCATATGCTAGTAGGGCCTTAGAGTTGATCATGTTTGGGAACAAGTCAGAGCAAGTGACTCTCAATAACGGTCGTAGTGGGTTCAAAAATTTAAAGTACGGTGCCTAAGGATCTCAAGTCCGTAGTATGGTTGAGTATCGAGCTTTTGCAGTAGATTATGAAACAGGGCTTGGAGTACTCTGCGTTATCTTTAGGTTGTGGTGTAGCATTAGAGAAACGGATGAAAATAACTTTGGATTAATAAATGAAGTATCAGAATGGGTGTACCAGTTGAAGATGTAAAAGTGCGCACAAGGAGGGATATAAGATGATTAGTGGGTTTTGAAACAGCGTGGTCTCGTGAAATAAGGTCACTCGAGATGAGTGCGGATTTGCGTTCGTGATGTAATGAATGGAGCTATTATTATTTCTATGGCAAATGGAGAATAAATTGAGAAAAAGACGGGTCGGCTAATAATGGTTGAATTGGCATGATGGCGGCAATGATCAGTTTCTTCAGCGCATTGAATTATGCATGTGATTTGTGGCGGTACGTACGAGGCTTGACGGCCGCCGTAATTGATTTTATTTGGAAAAATTCAAGTATTATGTCATGTTATGTATAGAGGGATCCTGAAAGAGTTATGGTGGTTTAGACCACTACTTGAGGTCGGTATTTTCTGCGGATATGGGAATTCAGTCACGTGTTGCAATGGTTCTCTTGAAATGAGTTAAGTAGAAGGTTTCTATATGATGAAGTGTTTAATTCTACTAGTAGTTCAAGGGGTATGGTGAATACGTGTATTCTTGCGTATTGGTAAGATAGGTGCAGTAAGCAGTATGAAATTTGAAAGTTGAGGATTCAAGATTTCGGTTTGGTGTTGTCAAGGATGTCATGAGCTCGGATGAGATTTAGATGTTTAAAGTAAGATGGTATTGTTTTCGGCATCACCTAAGGTCGATGTCAGGTGTAAGAGACCTTATGTATTGATTTGTGGATTCTTGATATGCTTTACAACATTAGTGTGACCGGTGATATGGATGTGCAGACTTGTTATCTGTTGCAGAAGGTCGTGGGAGAGTATTCCACGGGAAGATTGTATAAGTGTGACAAGTAGTCACCTGATTGATTAAATATTTAACAACCAAGTATGAAGATTGTGGCGATATCGCTAATTCGAGAATTTATGCCTGGAGGGCGCTCGGTTCATTTGGTGGTGGACTGTGGAAGTTTGTTCCGGTTATGATAGCTATTCTTGTGTGTTACGGTGCGATCAGAATCGGCTTGAGGTCTGTGGATGGATTTGAATATGAATATGGGCTCTATATTAGGCCGGATGTGTTTATTTCAGCATAAGCGTCACCTATGGAGGAGTATTCAGACGTTGGATGTCGTTTCATTGTCGATTATTTCATGTAATACTATATTGTGCCGTGTGAGTTGTGAAACGTCTTGATAAATTTCTTATGTGTTGAGGTTCCATGTAGCGATGGTGTTATGTGAGCAGGATGGCTCTCGAAATTCATATCATATGTCGCACCTTAGTTGTGCTTGAGTTTTGTAGCGTATGGCGTTGTCCAGGGATGGTATTATTCACTTAGCGTGCTTGTGTCCGATATTCGGATATTTTGTAGTAATGCGCATTCTAGCCGGTAAGTATTTCCTTATAGATTCTTTTGTGCGGATCGGGTGGCATGCCACCATGGGTATGTTGTTTGGAGCGGGTTGCACGTCGCAACAGTGTGATGTTGAGTACAATTCCCTATATTCTATTTTGTGTGTTTTGTGTCCCATTTTATGAGAAAGGTTCATGACACCTTTTCAGTTTTCTAATTAGTCACGTGGGTTGAGTAATCCTTTCTAGAGTTCGTCTTTCCTTATGTATCGCAATCGAGTCCGTAGCTTATTAGCTCATTGTGGCGTCATCTGAGGTGGCTTATTGCCGTGTCTGAGGTGGCTTATTGCCTGAGTAGCTCATGCTGGGGGAGACGAGATTATTGGATCCGGGATCAGTGTTATCAGATTATATGAAGTATAATAAAGACCAAATACCATTATTTGGTCCATAAAGAGGCAATGGTTCTTGTCAGAGGGAGAAACTCAATAATTTGTTGACTCGGCAGTTGGCTATGAATTTCTACACATTTCTTCCATCGTGGAAGCATTTCAAGAGTTGGAACAGGACTTATATGTATCATGAGGTGTGTTGTGAATATCAGATTTGTGGAATTTCGACTATTATTATCGAAAGATGTTATTATGGTCATGTGAATGATGCGGTGCATGGTCTAAATTCAACCAAGGTATACAATCCTGTATGAGTGCATCGTGTAGTGATTGATACGTTGTTCGTATGTTGAAAACAGGCATGGTGGAGAATTCTGGATGTTAGAATTTGGGCTCTAAGGCATAATTGCCTAAATAAGGGGGAGAATCGTCAAATTTGCTCGAACAAATGTTCACAATTGGGTGTGGTAGCACGGGTAGGTGCTCGAAGTGTTAAACTATGATTTTGGACAACTACGGAATATTCCTTAGCACGTTCTAGGACGAACATATATTTAAGTGGGAGAGAATGTAATGACCCAACCGGTCGTTTTGACTGTTAGAACCCCATCCCCTAAATAAGACTTCCCGTATGTGCTTTTATTAATTTATGACTTGCGGGGATGGTTGGTTTGGGATTTGGAAGTGTTTGGGTTGAAATCAGAAAACTTGGTTTCTTAAGTTGGCTTTAAAAGGCCAAATTTGACTCCGGTCAACATTTTGAGAAAACGACCCCAAAATCAGGATTTAACGGTTCAAATAGGTTCGTATGATGATTTCGGACTTGGGCGCAGGGTTTTGGATAACCCGGGAGCGTTTTGGCGCTTAATAGTGAAAATCAACTATTTTAAGGTTTAAAGTTCTTTAAATTTGGTTTGGAGTAGGTTTTTGAGTAATTGAAGTTAGAATTCCGAGTTTGGGAATAGTTCCGTATAGTGATTTAAGTCTTGCACGCAAAATTTCGTGCCATTCCGAGTAGTTTAAGTATGTTTCGGCGCATTGGAAGTAAATTGAAGAACTTGAAGTTCTTAAGTTTGAATCAACTTGATTTGGGGTGAGATTCATGGTTTTAGTGTTGTTTGATGTGATTTTAGGCCTCGAGTAGGTCCGTGTTATGTTATGGGACTGGTTGGTGTGATTGGACGGGGTCCCGGGTGCCCCAGGTGTGTTTCAGGATGGTCTCGGGCCATTTTCCTTGGTTTCATGACTGCTGGTTTCTGGTGTCTGTGGCATGCATTGCGATCGCGAAGAGAAATACGCAATCGCATAAGGTAAGTAGAGCGAGTAACGAATAGTTCTTTGCGTTCGCGGTCATAGGTATGCGATCGCGTAATTTCCTGGGCTGGACCATCGAGTTCGTGAGTGGAGCTATGCGTTTGCGTAGAGTTGTTTGGGGGCTATTGTGAAATGTTCTATGCTGTCGCGATAATGGACTTGCGATCGCGGTGCTGGGGTTAGTTGTGCTATGCGAACGCGGCTGTTGTAATGCGTTCGCGAAGAAGGAATGAGGGATGGCCTGATGCTACGCGTTTGCTAATCCAATCGCGTGAGGAGGAGTACGATCGCGATGTGTTGGGTTACAGAACGTCGCGTTCGCGTGGGATGGTGTGCGGTCGCGTAGAGGAAAAATACGGAGGCAGTGTGCTTAGCCTTCGCGATCGCGAAGGCACTCCCGCGATCGCGAAGAAGGGTGAACCTGGATTGGACAGAACGTTTTAAAAACGGTGTTTGAGTTCATTTCACCCATTTTTCACACGGCTTGGACGATTTTGGAGCTTTTGAAGAGGAGATTTCACCATCAATCATGAGTTAAGGGATTTCTACTAGTTGTGAGTTAAATACAAGGTTTATACATGGATTTAGACATGAAAATTTGTAGAAATTTGGAGTTTTGAAGAAAAACCTAGAAATTGGTATTTTTGATTTTTCACCACGGAAATGGTTATGGAATTGAGTAAAAATTATATATTTGAGTTCTTGATATTATGGGTAACGTTTTCATCTGAATATTTTTGGAATCTGGGCACGTGGGCCCGGGGTGAATTTTAGGAAATATTTTCGAAAATATTAATTATTTTGTATAATATTTGGATAGCTTCGGATTTTTCGGCACCGAATTATGAATTTAACGCGACGTGATAATCTGAAAGTGTACTTTGAGAAAAGGTAAGTCTCTTGTCTAATCTTGTGAGGAAAAAATTACCTCTGTCACGACCCATTTCTGAACAAGCCGGGACCGCCACCCGATCACTAAACATGACCGAGCGAACCATCTGTGCTTATCAAATCAATTATAACTTCAAACTTTATATGCCACAAGGCAATATTCTAACCAAATACTTTTAATTAATTTAATTATCTAAAATAAACCAACTCCAAAACTTTATTTGTAGTAACCAATGAAATACTGCTAAGTTATTATCAAAAACATCTGAATCTTAACCCACCGACTGTGTCTATAAAGCCTTTACTGATAAACTGATGCACTGCTCAGGACATGAGATTTCCTGACCAGTTCTCTAAGTAAACAAAGAAATAGCTAAATAATGACAACTCAAAGGAGTACTCCACGAACAAAAGCGGAGCTCACCAATAGCACTGGAAGTGAGGGAAGTCCTAACCCGTAGCCTGCTCGCCTGCAAAATCGGTTCCTACGTTGTACCGCAGACCAGCGTAGGTTCCCAAAAGAGAACGTCAGTACCATCCATTGTACTCAGTGAGTCTCAACGACAGGAGACGAAACTTTAATAACATATACATTACGAGAAACGATTCTAAATACATGTAAAACATAAAACTTATAAGAAAAATTCTAAAATAGTTGCATAATAGCAGTTTATGAATATTCTAAAAGAAATTCTTTTCTTTTACTTTCTTATAAAAAAAATACTTTACTTTATACTTTTGGAGTTCCAACTATCCTGACCAATTTCTGTCTTAGTCACCGTGTGATCAGCACGGGTTCGATCCCAACCTGATCAAATAGACCCAATCCACGAGGTGCCACTCGCTTCATAGTTCTCAGCGCTCATGTATCATACCTTAGCATGGCTAAGTAAATTCTCAGCAACGAGATCCTCGGCTCGTATGCTTCCTACTTTGGCATAAGTAGTTTCAGGAAGTCAACGCCTTGGTGAGGACCCTCGGCCTGGACGTTGACCCCTTCTCAGAATAAAGGATACTCCCAAAAATCTTTTCTTTCTAAAACTTCTTCTTGTGACTTTTCAAGTCTAAATCTTTTCTTTTTGGAACATCATGTACATGCTCATGCTGGTATCCTTAAATGTAAAGCATGGCATAAGAATGAAATAAACATCTAAAAGTATTTCTAAAGATTCTTGCTTCTTCATAAATTTTCAACATGAAAATAACATATAAGAATAACACAAAAATCTGAAACTTTATGCACATATATCATAATAAATCATCTAAATTTTTGCTAGAACAATTCTAAGTTAATAGGTACTCACTTGCTCCAATTAAGTAAATATAAACTCTTTTAAATAATTTATCAAACACCTTGTATGCGTGCTTTTGTGAGTTAAACCACTTTAGTAAAGGGTTATATCAACTCACCTCAAAACTCGTCAAACCAATACGTAGGCCCCAGTGCAATTTATATCTATCAAACAATTAATTCTACAACAACCAGTGTATTTTAATTAATTTTAAGTTTCACACCTAAACATAAAATTTATTGTTGATATAGAGAAAGAAGGGAATTAACTATTCAATTCTTACCTATTTCTACTGTAGGGTAATTGACAATAGGAAATTTTATATACCTGAGTTCAATAATTAGTGATTTGTAAATAACCCTAGAATGTTTTCGTGGCCTCCGTGTGTAAGCAGCGCTGCCTATGTTTCCCTCTGTTCGTGAGAATGCCTTTTGCACCTAGATTCTCAATCCTTTTTGGGTTCCAACAACCCTTTATGGGCTTTTAGTCTTGTTCCCTATTTTTGTTTTATTGATTTCTTTTTATTTTATTTTATTTTTACTTAACTAATAATTAATGATACCCACTTTTAATAATTAATAATATTAAAATTATTAATATTCCCCTAATCGTGTATCCAATCATTTAAGTAAGTTTTTCTTTTTTTCACTCTAGGCAAGATTAAAAAAATTAATTCTACAATTAGCGTGTCTTGAAATTTTTATAGATTTGAGGAGTGTTACAATCTTCCTTCCTTAAAAATATTCATCCTCGAATGTTGCTAGGACCTTACTCTTAAGCTAACAATCATTCTTTAAGTCCTTGAACTTCATAAGTTTTCTTAGGACTACTCACTTTTCTAA
Organism: Nicotiana tabacum; assembly: GCF_000715075.1. Classification (NCBI taxonomy): domain Eukaryota; kingdom Viridiplantae; phylum Streptophyta; class Magnoliopsida; order Solanales; family Solanaceae; genus Nicotiana; species Nicotiana tabacum. Next base: position 22,021,735 of record NC_134088.1, on the reverse strand, counting down.
GGGACTCAAAATTTTGGCTAACTCCCTAAATTTTCAAAATTTTGACAGAGACTCCCTTCGAAATTGGGCTATCCAAAAAAGAATCCCTGTCACCAATACCACAGCTACACCAACAACAACCAAATATACCATAAGAGGCCATTCATAGGTACCATACACAGCTCATAAACTAATTACTCACAGTCCGGCAAGGAGGTACCACAATAACCAACAAGAATCTAAAGCATAACACTTTAGCAAAAGTAAATCACTTTAATGAGTTAAATGTACTTTGGCATGGTACTAAATTATTAAATAACTAAATATACTCTAACAAAACAAAATTACTTCAACAACTAAGTATAATCTAGCAAGGACATAAATACATGTTAACTTGTATTTAATAAATAAAATATAAATGCCAAACCAAACCTAGGTTTACATAGCTTTTTCCTCAAATAAATATGGATATTTCTTTCTCAGATCTTCCTCGACCTCCCACGTAGCCTCTTTTGAATCATGATTACTCCACAAAACTTTTACCGATGCTATATCTTTTGTTCTCAACTTTCTTACTTGCTTATTGAGAATTTCTATAGGTACCTCTTCATAAGTCAAGCCTTCTTTAATTTCTATGGTATCGACAGGTATTATATGCGACTCATCATGAATGTACTTTCTAAGCATAGACACATGAAAGACAGGATGAACATAGGACAACTCAACGGGCAGCGCTAGCTCATAAGCCACATTTCCTTTCTTTTCTAGAATTTCATAAGGTCCGATAAATCTAGAACTAAGTTTACCTTTCTTACCAAATCTCATAACTCCTTTCATTGGTGAAACTTTCAAAAACACCTTATCACCAACCATGAACTCTAAGTCATGATGCCTCTTGTCAGAATAAAACTTTTAACGACTCTGAGCTGCTTTCAGTCTTTCTATGATTAGCTGAACTTTCTCTAAGGCCTCACAAACAAACTCTGGACCAATCAATGACACATCTGCTGGTTCAAACCAACCCACTGGAGACCTACATCTTCGCCTATATAATGCTTCATAAGGAGCCATACCAATGCTGGCCTGATAGCTGTTATTATAAGCAAATTCTATAAGTGGCAAGTGATCATCCCAATTACCTCCAAAATCTATAACACATGCTCACAACATATCTTCGAGAGTCTGAAAGGTCCTTTCTGCCTGACCATCGGTCTGTGGATGGAAAGCGGTGCTCAAATTAACCTTGGTACCTAATCTTTTCTGAAATGCCTGCCAAAAATGTGTCGTGAACTGAGGGCCTCTTTCAGATATAATTGAAACTAGAGTACCATGCAATCAGACTATTTCTTTGATGTACAATTGCGCATACTGCTCTACGGAATCTGTCATTTTTACTGGTAGGAAATGCGCGGACTTTGTCAGTCGGTCTACAATAACCCAAATTGAATCATGCTTACGGTATGTACGAGGTAGACCTACTACGAAATCCATATTAATCATATCCCATTTCTATTGTGGTATCTCTATATCTTGAGCTAGGCCACCAAGCCTCTGATGCTCGGCTTTGACTTGCTAGAAATTCAAACATTTAGCCACATGATCTGCTACTTGCTTCTTCATGCCTTTCCACCAATACAACTCTTTCATGTCCGAATACATTTTGGTAGCACCCGGGTTGATAGAGTACCTCGAACTATGAGCTTCTTCCATTATGGCCTTCCTAAGACCATCTACATCAGGCACACATAACCGATTATTCAACTTCAAAACTCCGTCACTTCCTAGAGTGAAAGCAGTGATTTCTTGGTTTCTAACTCCTTCTTTTAACTTTACTAAGTACGGATCTTCGTCTTGCTTAGCCTTAACATGCGCAACTAAAGAGGATTGCGCTAAGGCATAAGCAGTTACACCTCCTTCTTCGGTCTCATCCAGTCTAATTCCATCATTTGCCAGTTTTTGAATTTCTCGACCCAAAGTTCGCCTTTGTACTGCAAGATGGGCCAAGACACCCATTGACTTCCTACTAAGTGCATCTTCTACCACATTAGCTTTGCCCGGGTGATAAATGATATTGATGTCATAATCTTTCAATAGCTCGAGGCACCTTCTCTGTCTTAAATTTAATTCTTTTTAATTGAAAATGTACTGGAAGCTTTTGTGATCTGTAAACACTTCAGAATGCTCGCCATAAAGGTAGTGTTGCCATATCTTTAATGCAAACACCACCGCTGCAAGTTACAAGTCATGAGTGGGGTAGTTCTTTTCATGATTCTTTAACTGTCTGGAATCATAAGCAATAACTTTTCCTTCTTGCATAAGAACACAACAAGGACCCACTCTGGAGGCATCACAATACACTGTGAACCCACCCGAACCTGTCGGCAAGGTTAACACAGGTGCAATGGTCAACCTCTTCTTTAACTCTTGAAAACTCTGCTCACAAGGGTCTGACCACTGGAACTTAATTGCTTTCTGGGTCAACTTAGTTAATGGAGCTGCAAGTGAGGAAAATCCCTCAACAAACCTTCTATAGTAGCCAGCTAACCCCAAGAAACTCCTGATTTTGGTTGGCATTGTCGGCCTTGGCCAGTTTTTGACTGCTTCTGTCTTCTGAGGGTCTACTTTTATGCCTTCACTAGATACGACGTGGCCTAAGAATGCCACTGACTACAGCCAGAACTCACATTTTGAAATTTAGCATAAAGCTTATTCTCCTTCAAGGTCTGCAAGGCTATCTCGAGGTGTTCGACATGCTCATCCTTGCTCTTAGAGTATACCAAAATATCGTCTATAAACACGATAATAAAGGTATCAAGGAATGGTTTGAAAACTCTGTTCATGAGGTCCATGAATGCAGCTGGAGCATTTGTTAACCCAAAGGACATTACTAGAAATTTATAGTGCCCGTAGCAAGTTCTAAAGGCTGTTTTAGATATATCCTCTTCTCTAATTCTCAATTAATGGTACCCCGACCTCGAATCTTTTTTTAAAAAGTACTTTGCACCCTGAAGTTGATCAAATAAATCATCAATTCTTGGCAGTGGGTACTTGTTCTTAATGGTAACTTTATTCAACTGCCGATAGTCGACGCACATTCTGAGAGACCCATCTTTCTTCTTGACAAACAGGACCGGGGCACCCTACGGTGAAATACTCGGCCTGATGAAGCCCTTGTCAAGAAGGTCTTTCAACTGTTCTCTCAACTCATTAAGTTCTGCTGGAGCCATCCTATAAGGAGGTATAGATATGGGCTGAGTGCCTGGCATGAGATCGATGCCAAAGTCTATGATTCTTTCAGGAGGAAGTCCGGGAAGGTCATCTGGGAAAACTTCTGGAAATTCTCTAACAACTGGCACAGAGTGAAGAGCTGGTGGTTCTGATTCTGGATTAATGATGTGAGCCAAATAGGCGAGACACCCCTTACCGATCATTCGTTGTGCCTTAAGGTAAGAAATAAACTTACCTACCAGCGATGCTGAACTACCCTTCCACTCTAAGACTTCTTCATTTGGAAATTGGAACCTGACTATCTTGTCACGACAATCTAACATGGCATAACAGGAAGACAACCAATCCATACCCATGATCACATCAAAATCCACCATTTCTAACTCTATGAGATCGGCCTCGGTGCTGCGACCTTGGACTGAAACTGTACAACCTCTATAGACTCTTGTGACTTTCACTGACTTGCCAACTGGAGTAGATACTAGGAATGGCTCACTAAGTTGTTTTGGTTCTATCCCGAGGTTAATTTCAAAGTATGGAGTCACATATGAAAACGTTGAACCTGGATCAATTATGGCATAAGCATTATATGAGCAGACTAGAAGTATACCTGTAATAACTTCTGCAGATGTCTCTGCACTCTAACGATCAAGTGTAGCAAACAAACGGGGTTGTCCCCCTCCCTGAGCAACTTGATCTGCACCTCTGCCTTCCACATGTCTGGTCTGATTATGAGAACCACGAGCCCGAGGTGGTGCATCTGTAGTAGCTTAGGAACTAGAAAGACGAGTTGATCCACCACTGAAATTACGTCGTAACTTTGGGCAGTTGGCCTTTATATGATCAATGTCTCTGCAATTATAGCAACCATGGAACCCGAACTTGCACTGACCTGAATGTTGCCGCTTACATGTACCAAAAAGACCTTGTTGGTGTGAATGTTGCTCAGCATGACTCTGGCTATGTGAGGATGATGTCCTAAAATTCTGATTCTGGTGAGAATGGTTTCCATAACTCTGAGTACGTCTGAAGGAAGACCCACCACCTGACCGATGACTGGACTGAGCTGGTGTTAATAACTCCTTATTAGAAGAATCCCTTCCACCTCCGCTGGATGTACCATTAAACCTGCCCGCGGTCCGGGCTTTCTTGTTATGCTCTTTTTCTTCTCTCCTTTGTTGTCTGTCTTTTTCTAAGTGCTTGGCGAATCCCACAACAGAGGAGAAGGTTGTCATCCCTACCACTGCAGCTGATGTCGTATCTTTAATGTTGTAAGATAAACCGCCAACAAACCTGCTAATGTTTGCTTTTTCTGTCTTAACCATGTGAGGAGCATGCTTAGCTAACCTTATGAATTCCATATAATACTCTTGCACATTTTTATTCCTTTGCTTGAGCTATTCGAACTCTGTAGCCTTAGCTTCCCTATCCTCTTCAGGGATAAAGTTAGCCATGAAGGGCTCTTCAAATTCTTCCCAAGTAGGCGGACCATCATCTTCATCTCTTTCCTTTTCCCACAACCCAAACCAAGCACCGGCCACATCTCTAAGCTGGTAAGCATCCAGCTCCACAGCTTCATCATTAAATGCTTTCATCGCTCGGAGGGCTTTCTTGACACCCTCCAGCCACAACATTGGATCTTCATCAGCTATAGAACCATGGAACAATGGAGGACTCAACTTCAAAAATTCATTCTCTCTTGAGGACTCAGAATTGTGCTGTCTATTTGATTGAGGTGAAATCTCATCTCTTCTCTCATTCTGGTTGGCCATGAAGGCTTTAAACATTTCCATAGCACTGTTGACAACATTAAACATCTGACCCACCTCTGGAGATATAGCTGTCTGATCCGGAGCTGCTGTTGGGGGCAGCACTGGATCCTGAGGTACTGGATCATCATTCTCCACCCCTTCTTCATGTTCAACCCGGGGTACTTGAACCCCCTTTGTGGATTTACTCTTCCTTTTCTGAGTTGAAGCCTTCTTAGTTCTACCTTGAGCCACAATAGTAGTAATAGTTTCTTGAGCAGCATCCTGCGTATCGGTGTCAGAGTTGCGAGTACTTGCCATTTCTACAAGTTTTGGAGAAACGAATACATTAGATAATTTCATAGAGGTAGGCTCTACTGCACGATCTAAAGTATGAAAAAATGAGACTTTTCCTAAATGCTTGTAGCCTCCTATTTATAGGTATGGCGCGCTTCATACCCAAAAAACAAGACTCTACTAACACGGCTTCATAGACCCCTAGGACTTCATAAACCTGAGGCTCTGATACTAAGTTTGTCACGACCCATTTCTGAACAAGCCGGGACCGCCACCCGATCACTAAACATGACCGAGCGAACCATCTGCGCTTATCAAATCTATTATAACTTCAACCTTTATATGCCACAAGGCAATACTCTAACCAAATACTTTTAATTAATTTAATTATCTAAAATAAACCAACTCCAAAACTTTATTTGTAGTAACCAATGAAATACTGCTAAGTTATTATCAAAAACATCTGAATCTTAACCCACCGGCTGTGTCTATAAAGCCTCTACTTATAAACTGACGCACTGCTCAGGACATGAGATTTCCTGGCCAGTTCTCTAAGTAAACAAAGAAATAGCTAAATAATGATAACTCAATGGAGTAATCCACGAACAAAAGCGGAGCACACCAATAGCACTGGAAGTGAGGGAAGTCCTAACCCGTAGCATGCTCTCCTGCAAAACCGGTTCCTACGTTGTACCGCAGACAAACGTAGGTTCCCAAAAGAGAACGTCAGTGCCATCCATTATACTCAGTGAGTCTCATTGACAGGATACGAAACTTTAATAACATATAAATTACGAACAAAGATTCGAAATGCATGTAAAACATAAATTTTATAAGAACAATTCTAAAATAATTGCATAATAGCAGTTTATGAATATTCTAAAAGAAATTCTTTTCTTTTACTTTCTTATAAAAAAAATACTTCACTTTATACTTTGGGAGTTCCAACTATCCTGACCTATTTTTGTCTTAGTCACCGTGTGATCGGCACGGATTCGATCCAACCTATTCGAATAGGCCCAATCCACGAGGTACCACTCGCTTCATGGTTCTCAGCGCTCATGTATCATTCCTTAGCATGGCTAAGTAAATTCTCAGCAACGAGACCCTTGGCTCGTATGCTCCCTATTTTGGCACAAGTAGTTTCAGGAAGTCAATGCCTTGGTCAGTACCCTCGGCCTGGACGATGACCCCTTCTCAGAATAAAGGATACTTTCAAAAATCTTTTCTTTCTAAAACTTCTTCTTGTGACTTTTCAAGTCTAAATCGTTTCTTTTTGGAACATCATGTACATGCTCATGCTGGTATCCTTAAATGTAAAGCATGGCATAAGAATGAAATAAACATCTAAAAGTATTTCTAAAGATTCTTGCTTCTTCATAAATTTTCAACATGAAAATAACATATAAGAATAACACAAAAATCTGAAAATTTATGCACTTATATCATAATAAATCATCTAAACTTTTGCTAGAACAATTCTAAGTTAATAAGTACTCACTCGCTCCAATTAAGTAAATATAAACTCTTTCAAATAATTCATCAAATACCTTGTATGCGTGCTTTTGTGAGTTAAACCACTTTAGTGAAGGGTTATATCAACTCACCTCAAAACTCGTCGAGCCAATACGTAGGCCCCAGTCTAATTTATATCCGTCAAACAATTGATTCTACAACAATCAATGCATTTTAATTAATTTTAGAGTTTCACACCTAAACATGAAATTTATTGTTGATATAGAGAAAGAAGGGAATTAACTATTCAATTCTTACCTATTTCTACTGTAGGGTAATTGACAATAGGAAATTTTATTGTCATGCCCCGAACCTGGGGGCGAGACCGGCACCCGGTGCCTCACCTATCCTTGCATACCAAATTGCAACTAAGGAAATCTGAACATATGATGTCATACTTTTTCCATGGGCCACATTGCAAGACAACTGCGAATGCTGACTAAATATCAATATAAAGCTGGGCTGACAAGGCCGTCATAATTACTACAGCTGACAAATCAACCAAATATACATACAAGGCCTACAAGCCCAACATGCTACACTAACTGACAGAATATATCTACAAGCTTCTACTGGTGGATATACTGCGATCGGAATAGCTCCCCAACCTACTCATAATATATATACATATATACACAAGATGTACATAAAGCTCTAGACCCGGCAACTCTGGAAGGCATGGAGCTTACCGATCAAGCTGAACTCGGGCAACACTTAATGAGGAGGTCTACCCATCTGCCTGTCTGAATCTGCCCGCATAAAATGCAGCGCCCATAGAAAAAGGGACGTCAGTATGAAATAATGTACTGAGTATGTAAGGCAATATACTAAAAGCTGAAACTGAACTGATAATATAATAACTGAAAGTAACTGAGAGATAAAGATAATCTGAAGATATGCTTACCCGCTGATACCGACTCAATTCTCTCAATAGTAAGTAAAATAGTTGTCCGGCCTTATAAGGCTCAGTACATATATATATAATTGCTCTGTCGTAGTAGGCTCACTCATAGGTGCTCGGCCATACTAGGCTCTGTATCTCGACCAACTGGGCTCGCTCATACGCGCTCTATCACAGTAGGCTTGGTATATAACTTACCATCTGATCAGAGGTTGCCCAATAGGGGCCTGCCCATTGATTATAGCTCGATGGTAATGAAAATACTGTAATACTGTATATATAGGCTCTCTGCTCTCTTGACTGGAAGAAGGGAAGATACTCAATTGAATATGAAGTCCCGATACGGAGTATATTGTAACTTACAAGACTAGGAAAATATACGTAAATTTCGGGATATGAATTTTTCTTTATGCCTCGTTATCAAACTTGTGTAAATACGAGATCATACAAAATAAAAGAAGAGCTTAGCCTTAACATCTATGGAGTAGGGAAAAATCCGTATAATATTCTTGAAAAGGTTGCACCGTACTGCTTTAGAGTCGCAAAATTTTACGTTACTACGGTACTAAGAAATCTCGTTGGAATCTGAAGATGGCGCTGCACTACTTATACGAAACAAACACCAAACAAAGATATTTTTTAGTCAAAAACTTTCTCACCGTTGTCTCCTCCCCCTGACCTCTAAGTTCCCATTTGAGACCAATATGGTGTATCTTGTCAAATAATTTGTAGTATCCTTTTGAATTGGTAGTGATGGACAAACCGTCACCCCTTGAATTCCACTAATCTTAGCCCCACTTCCAAATAAATATGACACCCAAACATTTAAATGGCCACCGTTCATGCCTAATTATGAGTCACTTAATGTGTTTCAAAGGGCTGCCACGTTTCTTTTTACTTTAGTCTTTATCCAAAGACTTCAATTAATCCACCACTAATTATTAATTAACTAGGTAATGTTCCATTATCCAATAATTAATTAATTACTCACATAATTATGAATTATTTTCACTTACTTAAAATACTACTCACTTTTCACATACCTTATACATCTTACTATCATGGTCATGTGGTACCTTGTATGGAACTAGTCCATAAATACCGAGTATTTTAGCTCGGACCGTATTTTATCCCAACATGTCAAACTTGGACGAAAATTTATTTTCTTTGAATTGCTTCCCCTCTCACCTTTACGAATTTACTCATCATTTGTTTGAAATAGCATAATGCTTATAATCTCAAAATAATCCCATTCCCGAACTTCCATTAATTTATTTATGGCTTAATTTCACGTACGAAATATGGGGTATAACATCATTCCCCCCTTTGGAACATTCGTCCTCGAATGTTGACTGATGCACTTATCATTTTCATAACTTATAGTTTTTGTGAATACCTTAATAATCTCATTGCTATTTAGGCTATTGTTCTGTGAATAAATCCAAAGGCCAGGGCATTCTCACCTTTAGGCCTCTTTCTCACGCCACGACTTGTGGTCGGAATCCTTCCAATCTCGTAACTGTTGCTACCTTCTTTCATGTAGCTTGTACGATTCCGACCTTGTAAGTGCGCCTATGCGACTCATCTCTCCTTTTGCCTCCAGTTTTTAGTCAATCTCTAGGCTTTACTTTGTGAACATATACAGAGCTTGACAAGATGTCCCTCTGGGCATTTATAAGTATACTGAAGTTCTTCGCTCGGTACTTTGTTGAACTTACGAATATTGCTATACCTTATTTCATAGACCCATCTATCTCTTCGTATGACTTTACTGCATCAAGGTAGGTCATACTATACTATAACTCTTACTTCAATTTATCATTATTGAAGAAAAAAATAAGAGAAAAAATGTCACGACACAAAATCACAACACAGGCGTCGCGATGGCACCTAGTTTCTAAGACTAGGTAAGCCGATTACAATTACATTTCAAGCCATTTTTTTTATAAACCAACAGCGAAAATAATTACAAATATAATAGTCTCCTAAGACTGTTAGTACTGAGTCACGAACTCTAACTGAATACATAGAATGATCACGAGGACCGAATATACAGTATCGTTTTATTAAAAATTAACAGTACAATAAAATGAAAAGACTCCAAGGGACTGCGACGACCAAGCAGATCTACCTTGAATTATTGCGATCCCAATCTTACTCTGTCCGAGTCCGATACCTCCAATACCTGGCTCTGCACAAAAATATGCATAAGTGTAGTATGAGTATACCACGGTCGGTACCCAGTAAGTATCAAAACTAACCTCAGTAGAGTAGAGACGAGGTACATTCAAGACACTCACTAGTCTAATAACACGTGCAATATAGTATACAAAATAATATGAAATAAATAACAATAAAGGCAACATAAAACAACCAGTGATGTGCACAGTAAGACAATAAAATTACCATTAATATCGCTCAATAATTGATAAATACAATTATACTCAGTTAAATCAAGTTCTTCAATTAAATATCTTTCACACATAATTCTTACAAATAAAACTCTTTTTCAAATATAATTTCCTCAAATAAACATCTTTCAATAAATCTCTTCTAATATAATTTCCTCAAATAAATATATTTCAATTACAATTTTGTTCATATAATTCTTTTTGAATAAAAATCCTCCCAAATAAATATTTTGAATATAATTCTTGTAACACTCTACCGTTGTTATCCATGTATCACATCTCACTTATAATTCTTCCTTATCTCTCTTCTCATTACTCTACTAATATTCCTGCCTATCCCTTTCTTGTGAAAATGTCAACAAAACATTCTTTCGCTTTTAGCCCTCCTTGCTTAATTCATCGGCTCTTCGGGTTGCTCAACGTCCCTTCTCTACTAGGGACGAGAGTCACTCTAAGGTAATATTTATCCCTTCCAGGCTTTCAGTGCTTATCTTCGGAATTTTTTATCATGCTAATATTCATATCTAATCGTAATATTCTAGAGTGCGTCACCTGGGTGTCTCACAAGAAGATCTATTAGCACATTTCTAATATCCTTCGGAAATGTCAACTAACGCAAATAATCCATTCACCATTTTGATTTACTCTAACCCCAGCCGGATCCTGATGTTCCGTCCTTTTCTTAAACTACACCTGTTAGCCCCCATAGGGCATAACTGAGACGGGTGCGGCCAATTGTACATACCTCTGTTATTGATGAAGGTAACTCAAAATGCTTATATCTCTCTTCCTGAATTGTAGATAATGTTAATCTCTACTAATAAGATACCTCGTACCCTTCTTTACCTGTCGAAACATGTATCTTCTGATTCTTTCATTGCTTTTTACCATACGAGTGGAGAGATATTATTATTATTATTATTATTATTATTATTATTTTTGCCTTAGGGATCCTTATCAAGAAGCTTACACCTTTCAGTACCCACATGATCTGTTGAAAACCTTACATTTACTTATCATAAGCATGATACAAAGCCGAGTTCTTCTGACTCAACACTTCTATAGCCATATTTCTTACCAGCCGTCTTTCTGGATGTGGGTATCGCCTTATTATGAATAAAATAGAGTTTAATAGTTTGAATTCTTACAACTGAGCTCTACAACATGATCTAGAGTAAGAAGAAAGAGTGACAATCCTAAATGCTCTGTAGCCTCCTGCTTATAAGTGTGGTGCACAACACACCCATAAACAAGACTCTACTAGACACGGCTTGTAGACTTCCTAGGATAGAACTGCTCTAATACCACTTTTGTCACGACCCAAACTGATGGGCCGCGATGGGTACCTGGTACCTTACACAACTGCGTACCAACTTGCGACTAAGAAAATCTAAACATATGATGTCACACTTTGGCCATGGGCCACATTGCAAGACAACTGCGAATGCTGACTAAATATCAATATAACGTTGGGCCAACAAGGCCGTCATAATTACTACAGCTGAGAAACCAACCAAATATACATACAAGGCCTACAAGACTAACATGCTGCACTAACTCACATGATATGTCTATAAGCCTCTACTGGTGAATATACTGCGATCGGAATAGCTCCCCGACCTACTCATAACATATATAAATATATACGCAAGATGTACATAAAGCTCTAGACCCGGCAACTCCGAAAGGCATGGAGCTTACCGATCAAGCTGAACTCGGGCAACACTTAATGAGGAGGTCTACCCGTCTGTATGTTTGAACCTGCACGCATAAAATGCAGCACCCCTAGAAATAGGGATGTCGGTACAAAATAATGTACCGTGTATGTAAGGCAATATACTGAAAGCTGAAACTAATAATATAATAACTGAAAGAAACTGAGAATCAAAGATAATCTGAAGATATGCTTACCTGCTGATACTGACTCAACTCTCTTAATAGTAAGTAAAATAGTTGTTCGGCCCTATAAGGCTCAGAATATATATCAATGCTCTGTATATATATATATATGCTCTGTCGTAGTAGGCTCGCTCATAGGTGCTCGACCATACTAGGCTCTGTATCTCGACCAACTGGGCTCGCTCATAGGCGCTCGACTACAGTAGGCTCGGTATATAACTTACCATCTGATCAGAGGTTGCCCAATAGGGGCCTGCCCATTGATTATAGCTCGATGGTAATGAAAATACTGTAATATTGTATACATATGCTCTCTGCTCTCTTGATTGGAAGAAGGAAAAATACTCAATTGAATATGAAGTCCCGATACGGAGAATATTGTAACTTACAAGACTAGGAAAATATACGTAAATTTCGGGATATGAATTTTTTCTTTATGCCTCGTTATCAAACTTGTGTAAATACGAGATTATACAAAATGAAGGAAAAGCTTAGCCTTAACATATCTGGAGTAGGGAAAATCCGTATATAATTCTTGAAAAGGTTGCACCGTACTCCTTTAGAATCATAAAATCTCACGTTGCTACGGTGCTAAGAAATCTCGTTGGAATCTGAAGATGGCGCTGTAGTACTTATACGAAACAAACACCAAACAAAGATATTTTTTAGTCAAAAACTTTCTCACCGTTGTCTCCTTCCCCCTTACCTCTAAATTCCCATTTGAGACCAATATGGTGTATCTTTTCAAATAATTTGTGTTATCCTTTTGAATTGGTAGTGATGGACAAACCGTAACCCCTTGAATGCCACTAATCTTAGCCCCACTTCCAAATAAAGATGACACCCAAACATTTAAATGACCACCTTTCATGCCTAATTATGAGTCACTTAATGTGTTTCAAGGGTGTCACGACACAATTTCACCTATAGGTCGTGATGGCACCCAACACTACAGCTAGACAAGCCAACTAATAAGTCAAACATACATTGGTTAAACTTTTATTCCAAGAAGATAATAAAATACCAATTTCTACTAATGTGTGTGCCAAGACCCGGTGTCACAAGTGCATGAGCATCTAGTAGATTATACAAAACTCCAAATACTGTCTGAAATAAAATAGACAGAATAGAAATATCAGAAGAGACACTGGTAGCTGCAGAACGGCTCAGAAAGGCAGCTCACCACTATGCCTCGGGATGACGTGGGTATGTGATGATAGGTCCTCCACTAGTACCTGTCTCAGATCCTGCACAAAAAGTGCAGCAAGTATAGTATGAGTACGTAAACAACGTGTACCTAGTAAGTATCAAGCCTAATCTCGAAGTGATAGAGACGAGATGGCCGACCTTGACACTCACTATAGGTCAATAATAATTAAAATAAAACTAGGATATTTAAATCATCATGATTTACAGAATTTACAATAATTTATTTAATCAGCGAAAATAATCAAATTCCTTCAAATATATCAATTCTCAATATATTAATTAAATTTCTTCAATTCAAATAAATTCTAATTTATCAATTAAATCTCATTTACAGGAGTAACAATTAATTCCTTAACAAGCAAGAATAATAATTCATTAAATTCCAAAAATTTTCCATTTTACTAATTAGCTTCACAAGCTGAAATAAATTATTAAAGCATCATGTAATTATTATTATTATTAAGCACGATTTCTGCCGAGGACGTACGGCCCGATCTAGAGTGTCGTGTACACTGCCGAGGGACGTGCGGCGCGATCCATAGATACATCTATCCTGCCGAGGCGTTCGGCCCGCTCCACAAGAAAGGAGGACATTTTTTTATGTGCCTTCGGAAGGAGAGTATATTTATTATAAGATGAATTTGGGAGGAGAACAATTTCTTTTAACAATTAATTGATTTAAACAGACAATCAAGCCTATGAGATTTTCATCCTTTAATATCTTTATCTAATAATTCACAATATATTCATATAGATATCAATTAATATAAATAAATCAAAGAATACAATTTACACAAGTAAGGCATGCTTTGAGTCCTAAACTAGCCGGACTTTAGCATTAATAGTAGCTACGCACGGACTCTCGTCAACACGTGCGTACGTAGCCCCCCCACAATTAGCAATAATTATTTAATTTTAATCACCTATGAGGTAATTTCCCCCTCACAAGATTAGACAAGAGACTTACCTCGTCTTGCTCCAATTTAATCCACAATTTTGCCTTTTTCACGATTATCCAACTCAGTCTGGCTCGAATCTAGCCAAAAATAATTCGATACAATCACTAAATATTATAGGAAATAAATTCTATAAGGAAATACTACATTTTTAATAAAAATCCCGAAATTAATTAAAATTTCGCTCGCAGGGCCCGCATCTCGGAATTCGGAGAAAGTTATGAAATCCGATAACCCATTCTATTACGAGTCCAACCATACTAGTTTCACTCAAATCCGACTCCGAATTGATACCGAAATCTCAAAATTTTCTTTCTATGAGATTTCTAAAATTTTTCCAAATTTCAATCTCTAAACACTAATTAGATTGTGAAAACAATGATATACTTATATATGTAGACCAAATCCGAGTTAGAATCACTTACCCCAATGTTTTTCCCTTGAAAATCTACCAAAAGTCGTCTCTGCTCAAGCTTAAGTTCGTCAAAAATGGCAAATGGGACGAATGCCCTCTTTTTATAAAACTGCCCAGCAGCCTTCGGAACTGGTCCTCGAACTGGGCCTCGATCGGGGCTTTGATCACAGGCTTGAGCCTGGACCTCGGTCATGGCCTCGATCAGGGCATCGAGGTTGGGCCTTCGATCATAGCCTCAATCATGGAATCAAGCTTGAGACTTCGATCAGGACATCGAGCATGGGTCTCAATCCTAGCCCTCGAGCCTTACCTTCGATCATGCCCTCGATCCTTTCCTTTGATCGAGGGTTCGATACTGAGCCTCGTCCCTGGCTTCGACTCAGGCCTCGATCGTGGGCTCGATATCTGGGTTCGATCTGGGGCTTCGATCTATGGGCTCGATATTTGGGCTCGATCACAGCCCAGACTGTCCAACAGAAGAGGAAAAATTGCAGCAGCTTTTTAACTCAAATTTTTGATCCGTTAACCATCCGAAACTTACCCGAGGCCCTTAGGACCTCAACCAAATATACCAACAAGTCCTAAAATATCATACGAACTTAGTCGAACCTCTAAATCACATCAAACAATGCTAAAACCATGAATCATACCCCAATTCAAGCTTAATGAAACTAAGAGTTTTCAACTTCTACATTCAATGTCGCAACCTATCAAATCAACTCCGATTGACCTCAAATTTTACACACAAGTCATAAATTACATAACGGAGCTATGAAAAATTTTTGGAACTGGATTCCGACTCCGGTATCAAAAAGTCAACTCATCGGTCAAACTTCCAAACTTAAATTCTTGTTTTTAGCCATTTCAAGCCTAATTTAACTGCAGACTTCCAAATAAAATTTCGAACACGCTTTTAAGTGCAAAATCACCATACGAAACTGTTGGAATCATCAAAATTTTATTCCGGGGTCGTTTTCTAAAAATGATGACCGAAGTCAAACTTAGCACTTTAAGGCCAACTTAAGGAACCAAATGTTCCGGTTTCACCCCAAACACTTCCAAATCCCGAACTAACCATCCCCGCAAGTCATAAATCATTATAAGCACCTACGGGAAGTTTTCTTTTAGGGAACGGGGTTCTAAAAGTTAAAATGACCGGTTGGGTCATTACATTCTCCACCTGTTAAACAAACATTCGTCCTCTAACGGGTTTAGAATTATACATGACGTGCTGAATAGGT
This sequence comes from Nicotiana tabacum, assembly GCF_000715075.1. Taxonomy (NCBI): domain Eukaryota; kingdom Viridiplantae; phylum Streptophyta; class Magnoliopsida; order Solanales; family Solanaceae; genus Nicotiana; species Nicotiana tabacum. The sequence continues at coordinate 22,005,936 of NC_134088.1, read as the reverse complement.
CTGTATATCTGCTCCGCATGTTTTCCTCGGCCTCCCAAGTCGCTTCCTCGACTGGTTGGCCCCTCCACTGGACTTTTACTGCAGAAATCCTCTTGGACCTCAACTGGCGAACCTGTTTATCAACAATGGCAATTGGCTCCTCTTCATAACCCAAGCTATTATCTAGCTAAACTGTGCTGAAGTCTAACACATGTGATAGGTCGGCATGATACTTCCGGAGCATAGATACATGAAAAACCGGATGAACTCCCGATAGGCTGGGAGGCAATGCAAGCTTATAAGCAACCTCCCCAACTCGTTTCAACATCTCAAATTGGCCTATAAACCTTGGGCTCAAGTTGCCCTTCTTCCCGAATCTCAAAATTCCCTTCATCGGCGAAACCTTCAAGAGAACTTTTTCACCTACCATAAATGATATATCACGCGCTTTCTGATCCGCGTAACTCTTTTGTCTGGACTGTGCTGTACGAAGTCGCTCCTGAATCAACTTTACCTTTTCCAAGGCATCCCTTACCAAATCAGTACCATATAACTTAGCCTCACCTGGCTCAAACCATCCGATAGGTGAACGACATCGCCGACCATATAAAGCCTCAAATGGAGCCATCTTGATGCTGGATTGGTAACTGTTATTATAAGAAAACTCGGCCAAAGGCAGGAAACGATCCCACTGACCTCCAAAGTCAATCACACATGCCATGAGCATATCCTCCAAAATCTGAATTGTCCTCTCTGACTGTCCATCGGTCTGCGGATGAAAGGCTGTGCTGAGCTCTACACGAGTCCCCAACTCACTCTGTACTGCTCTCCAGAAATGTGAAGTAAACTGAGGACCTCTATCTGATATGATGGAAATTGGCACCCCGTGCAACCGAACTATCTCCTGAATATAAATCTGGGCCAACCTCTCTGAAGTATACGTAGTCACAACAGGAATAAAATGTGCCGACTTAGTCAACCTGTCAACAATCACCCAAACTGCATCAAATTTCCTCAAGGTCCGCGGCAACCCAACTACAAAATCCATAGTAATTCGTTCCCATTTCCACTCTGGTATGGTCATCTGCTGAAGTAGGCCACCTGGCCTCTGGTGCTCATATTTAACTTGCTGGCAATTTAGACACCGAGCTACATACTCAACTATGTCCTTTTTCATTCGTTGCCACCAATAATGCTGCCTCAAGTCACGATACATCTTCGTAGCACCTGGATGAATAGAAATAGAGAACTATGTGCCTCCTCCAGGATCTTTTTCCTCAGTTCATCCACATTAAGAACACACAGACGTTCCTGGAGTCGTAGAACACCATCTGTACCAATAGTGATTTCCTTGGCACCACCTTGTAGTACCGTTTCACGAAGAACCACCAGGTGTTGGTCATCATACTGGCGAGCCTTGATCTGTTCAAATAGTGAAGATTGGGCCACAACACATGCAAGAACTCGGGTGGGCTCTGAAATATCCAGCCTCACAAGTCTGTTAGCCAAGGACTGAATATCCGAGGCTAATGGCCTTTCCTCTGCTGAAATGAAAGCCAAACTACCCATACTCTCCGCCTTTCTACTCAAGGCATCTGCAACCACATTTGCTTTGCCCGGATGATACAAGATAGTAATATCATAATCTTTTAGTAACTCCAGCCATCAGAGCTGTCTCAAATTTAGGTCTCTCTGCTTGAACAAATGCTGCAAACTGCGATGATCAGTGTAAACTTCACAAGACACCCCATAAAGATAATGCCTCCAAATCTTAAGAGCGTGAACAATCGCAGCTAACTCCAAATCATGTACCGAATAATTCTTTTCGTGGGGCTTCAGCTGACGTGAAGCATATGCAATAACTTGCCCTTCCTGCATCAATACACAACTCAAGCCAACGCGCGAAGCGTCGCAATACACTGTATACATCCCCGAACCGGAAGGCAACACTAACATTAGTGCTATAGTTAATGATGTCTTGAGCTTTTGAAAGCTCACCTCACAATCATCGGACCATCGGAAAGGAACACTCTTCTGGGTTAATTTGGTCAAAGGCACTGCAATAGATGAAAAACCATCCACGAACCGACGATAATAACCTGCCAAACCCAAAAAACTCCTGATGTCCGTCGCCGAAGTGGGACGATGCCAATTCTGAACTGCCTCAATCTTTTTGGGATCAACTTTAATACCTTCGCCCGATACGATATGTCCCAAAAAATCTACAGACTCTAGCCAAAACTCACATTTAGAGAACTTAGCATATAGCTTTTGTTCCCGCAATGTCTGAAGCACTACTCTCATATGCTACTCATGCTCCTCCTTACTATGTGAGTAGATCAAAATGTCATCAATGAAGACAATGACAAATGAGTCAATATATGGCCTGATTACCCTGTTCATCAGATCCATAAACGCTGCCGGGGCATTAGTTAAACCAAAAGACATTACCAGAAACTCATAATGACCATATCTAGTACGGAAAGCAGTCTTCGGAACATCCGAATCCCGAATCTTCAACTGATGGTACCCTGACCTCAAGTCGATCTTAGAGAATACCCTAGCACCCTGCAACTAGTCAAATAGATCATCAATACGTGGCAACAGGTACTTGTTCTTAATAGTGACTTTGTTCAATTGGCGATAATCAATACACATCCGCATTGTTCCATCCTTCTTTTTCACAAATAATACTGGTGCACCCCAAGGCGATACACTCGGTCTAACAAACCCTTTGGCTAGTAACTCTTCAAGTTGTTCTTTCAATTCTTTCAATTCTTTCGGAGCCATGCGATACGGTGGGATAGATATAGGCTGGGTATCTGAATCTAAGTCAATACAAAAATCAATATCACGATCAGGTGGCATACCTAGAAGATCTGACGGAAATACATCGGGGAACTCCCGAACTACAGGCATTGAATCAATAGCTGGAGTCTCTGCAGTAGTATCCCGAACATAGGCTAGATAAGCCAAACAACCCTTCTCAACCATGTGTTGAGCCTTTATAAAAGAAATAACTCGATTAAATGAACTAACAGGCGAACCTTTCCACTCCAGCTTAGGCAATGCTGGAATAGCCAAGGTAACAGTCTTGGCATGACAATCTAGAATAGCATGATATGGAGATAACCAGTCCATGCCCAGAATAATTTCAAAATCGGTCATCTCAAGCAATAGGAGATCTGCTCTAGTTTCATAACCACAGAATGTAATAATACAGGACCGGTAGATCCGGTTCACAACAACAGAATTGCCCACAAGAGTGGACACATAAACAGGAGTACTCAAGGACTCACGAGAAACACCCAGGAATGGAGCAAATAGAGATGACACATATGAATACGTAGATCCTGGATCAAATAATACTGAGGCATCTTTGCCACAAACAGAAATAATACCTGTAATCACGGCATCTGAGGCCTCTGCATCTGGTCTAGCCGAAAAAGCATAGAACCGAGCTGGAGCGCCAACTGTCTGGCCTCCGCCTGGCTGACCTCCACCTCTAGGACGACCCCTACTCACCTGTCCTCCACCTCTTGGTGGTCGGACTACTGGTGGAGCAACTGGTCCGGTAAGCATAGGCTGTTGACCCTGCTGTACTGGTCTACCTCTAAGCCTGGGGCAAAACCTCCGCATGTGACTGGGATCCCCGCACTCGTAATAACTCTTTGGTGCGATGGGCTGCTGACTAAGTGTCTGGCCCTGGGGACCTAAATACCCACGAAAAGAACCCTGAATAGCTGGTGGGCGATAAGAACTCTCTGGTATAGCACTGAAATAAGGTCGTACTGGAGCACCTCGAGGAGGTGGTGGTGCTGGATATGGGGGTATGCTGGACTGCCCCCTCACGAACTGACCTCTGCCCCCGGACGGAGCACCTCTGAACTCTCCAGAGTACCTGAACCACTTATCTCTCATAATCTGCTCTCGGCTCCGTTGACGTACACCCTCAATCTTCCAGGCTATCTCCACAACTCGTTCATAAGAAGTACAAATCTCAACCTCTCGAGCCATAGTAGCCTGAATACCAGTATGTAAACCGGCTACAAACCTTCACACTCTCTCCGCCTCAGTAGGGAGTATCATTAGTGCATGGCGAGATAATTCAGAAAACCTCGCCTCATAATCATTCACTGACATCTGACCTTACTGGAGCTGCTCAAACTGAAACCGCAACTCTTCCCTCTGGGAGGGTGGAATATACCTGTCCAAGAAGATACGGGTGAACCTGTCCCAAGTCATGGGAGGAGAATCTGCTGGTCTGCCAAGAGCATAAGACTACCACCATTTACGGGCTCTACCCTCTAGCTGAAAAGTAGCGAAATCAACCCCATGGGATTCCAATATGAGCGTGTTCTCACCATCTGTGAGAGAATAAGAGAAGGATATTTAGTACTACATCAATTGCACGATGGAATATGAAGAAAGGTAGTTTCCTAACACCATATAGCCTCTCGAAGATAAGTACAGACGTCTCCGTACCAATCCGCAAGACTCTATTAGGTCTGCTCATAACTTGTGAGACCTACGTGAACCTAGTGCTCTGATACCATGTTGTCACGACCCAATTTCACCTATAGGTCGTGATGGCGCCCAACACTACAGCTAGGCAAGCCAACTAATAAGTCAAACATACATTGGTTAAACTTTTATTCCAAGAAGATAATAAAATACCAATTTCTACCAATGTGTGTGCCAAGACCCGGTGTCACAAGTGCATGAGCATCTAGTAGATTATACAAAACTCCAAATACTGTCTGAAATAAAATAGATAGAATATAAATATCAGAAGAGACACTGGTAGCTGCAGAACGGCTCAGAAAGGCAGCTCACCACTATGCCTCGGGATGACGTGGGTATGTGATGATAGGTCCTCCACCAGTACCTGTCTCAGATCCTGCAAAAAAAGTGCAGCAAGTGTAGTATGAGTACGTAAACAACGTGTACCCAGTAAGTATCAAGCCTAATTTCGAAGTGGTAGAGACGAGATGGTCGACCTTGACACTCACTATAGGTCAATAATAATTAAAATAAAACTAGGATATTTAAATCAACATGATTTACAGAATTTACAATAATTTATTTAATCAGCGGAAATAATCAAATTCCTTCAAATGTATCAATTCTCAATATATTAATTAAATTCCTTCAATTCAAATAAATTCTAATTTATCAATTAAATCTCATTTACAGGAGTAACAATTAATTCCTTAACAATCAAGAATAATAATTCATTAAATTCCAAAGATTTTTTAATTTACTAATTAGCTTCACAAGCTGAAATAAATTATTAAAGCATCGTGTAATTATTATTATTATTAAGCACGATTTCTGCCGAGGACGTACGGCCCGATTCAGAGTATCGTGTACACTGCCGAGGGACGTGCGGCGCGATCCATAGATGCATCTATCCTGCTGAGGCGTTCGACCCGCTCCACAAGAAAGGAGGACATTTTCTTATGTGCCTCCGGAAGGAGAGTATATTTATTATAAGATAAATTTGGGAGGAGAATAATTTTTTTTAACAATTAATTGATTTAAACAGACAATCAAGCCTATGAGATTTTCATCCTTTAATATCTTTATCTAACAATTCACAATATATTCATATAGATATCAATTAATATAAATAAATTAAAAAATATAATTTACACAAGTAAGGCATGCTTTGAGTCCTAAACTACCCGGACTTTAGCATTAATAGTAGTTACGCACGGACTCTCGTCAACACGTGCGTATGTAGCCCCCCACAATTAGCAACAATTATTTAATTTTAATCACCTATGAGGTAATTTTTCCCTCACAAGATTAGACAAGAGAATTACCTCATAGGTGATTAAAATTAAATCCACAATTTTGCCTTTTCCACGATTATCTAGCTCTGTCTGGCTCGAATCTAGCCAAAAATAATTTGATACAATCACTAAATATTATAGGAAATAAATTCTATAAGGAAATACTACATTTTTAATAAAAATCCCGAAATTAATTAAAAATTCGCTCGTTGGGCCCATATCTCGGAATCTGGCGAAAGTTATGAAATCCGACAACCCATTCAATTACGAGTCCAACCATACCAGTTTCACTCAAATCCGACTCCGAATCGATACCGAAATCTCAAAATTTTGTTTCTATGAGATTTCTAAATGTTTTCCAAATTTCAATCTCAAAACACTAATTAGATTGTGGAAACAATGATATACTTGTATATGTAAACCAAATCCGAGTTAGAATCACTTACCCCAATATTTTTTCCTTGAAAATCTGCCAAAAGTCGTCTCTGCTCAAGTTTAAGTTCGTCAAAAATGGCAAATAGGACGAATGCCCTCTTTTTATAAAACTGCCCAGCAGCCTTCGGAAGTGGTCCTCGAACTGGGCCTCGATCGGGGCATTGATCACAGGCTCGAGCCTGAACCTCGGTCATGGCCTCGATCAAGGCATCGAGGTTGGGCCTTCGATCATAGCCTCAATCAGGGCATCGAGCTTGAGCCTTCGATCAGGGCATCGAGCATGGGTCTCGATCCTAGCCCTCGAGCCTTACCTTCGATCATGCCCTCGAGCCTTTCCTTTGATCGAGGCTTAGATACTGAGCCTCGTCCCTGGCTTCGACTCAGGCCTCGATCGTGGGCTCGATATCTGGGTTCGATCTGGGACTTCGATCACTGGGCTCGATATCTGGCTCGATATCTGGGCTCGATCACAGCCCAGACTGTCCAACAGAAGAGGAAAAATTGCAGCAGCTTTTTAACTCAAATTTTTGATCCGTTAACCATCGGAAACTCACCCGAGGCCCTCGGGACCTCAACCAAATATACCAACAAGTCCTAAAACATCATACGAACTTAGTCGAACCTCTAAATCACATCAAACAACGCTAAAATCATGAATCATACCCCAATTCAAACTTAATGAAACTAAGAGTGTTCAACTTCTACATTCAATGTCGGAACCTATCAAATCAACTCCGATTGACTTCAAATTTTACACACAAGTCATAAATTACATAACAGAGCTATAAAAAATTTTCGGAACTGGATTCCGACTCTGGTATCAAAAAATTAACTCATCGGTCAAACTTCCAAACTTAAATTCTTGTTTTTAGCCATTTTAAGCCTAATTTAACTACAGACTTCCAAATAAAATTTAGAACACGCTTCTAAGTCCAAAATCACCATATGAAACAGTTGGAATCATCAAAATTCTATTCCGGGGTCGTTTTCTAAAAATATTGACCGAAGTCAAACTTAGCACTTTAAGGCCAACTTAAGGAACCAAATGTTTCGGTTTCACCCCAAACACTTTCAAATCCCGAACCAACCATCCCCGCAAATCATAAATTATTATAAGCACCTACAGAAAGTTTTATTTTAGGGAACGGGGTTCTAAAAGTTAAAATGACCGGTTGGGTCATTACAAAGGGACTGCTACGTTTTTTTGCTTTAGTCTTTATCCAAAGACTTCAATTAATCCACCACTAATTATTAATTAACTAGGTAATGTCCCATTACCTAATAATTAATCAATTACCCACATAATTAAGAATTATTTTTACTTACTTAAAATACTACTCACTTTTCACATACCTTATATATCTTACTATCATGGTCATGTGTTACCTTATATGGCACTAGTCCATAAATATCGAGTATTTTAGCTCGGGCCGTATTTTATCCCAACATGTCAAACTTGGACGAAAATTCATTTTCTTTGACTTGCTTCCCCTCTCAGCTTTATGAATTTACTCATCTTTTGTTTGAAATAGCATAATGCTTATAATCTCAAAATAATCCTATTCCCGAACTTTTATTAATTTATTTATGATGTACTTTCACGTACGAAATATGGGGTGTAACATTTATATACCTGAGTTCAAGAATTAGTGATTTGTAAAGAACCCTAGAATATTTTGGTGGCCTCCATGTGTAAGCAGCGCTGCCTATATTTCCCTCTGTTCGTGAGAATGCTTTTTGCGCCTAGAATGCTTTTCTGTTTTCGTATGAGGATTCTCAATCATGTTTGAGTTCCAATAACCCTTTATGGGCTTTTAGTCTTGTCCCCCTATTTTTGTTTTATTAATTTCTTTTTATTTTATTTTATTTTCACTTAACTAATAATTAATGATACCTACTTTTAATAATTAATAATATAAAAATTATTAATATTCTCCTAATCGTGTACCCAATTATTTAAATAAGTTTTTCTTTTTTTCACTCTAGGCAAGATTAAAAAAATTAATTCTACAATTAACGTGTCTTGAAATTTTTATAGATTTGAGGAGTGTTACAACCTCATAGGTAATTAAAGTAATAATTGTTACTAATTGTGAGGGTTACGTATGCACAAGGTGACGAGAGTCCGTGCGTAGCTACTATTAATGCTAAAGTCCGGGTAGTTTAGGACACAAAGCATGAATTACTTATGTAAATTGTATTCTTTATTTAATTGAATTATTTGATATATAAATTGTGAATTGTAAGGAAATATAATAAAGATGAAAATTTCATATAAAATTATTTGATATATATATTGTGAATTGTTAGGGAAAAATATTAAAAGATGAAAATCTCATATGCTTAATTTTCTGTTTAAATTAATTAATTGTTAAAAAAAATTGTTCATCCTCTCGAATTGATCTTATAATAAATATACTCTTCTTCCGGAGGTACATAAGAAAATTTTCTTCTTTCTTGTGGAGCGGGCCGAATGCCTCGGCAGGATAGATGCATCTATGGATCGTGCCGCACGTCTCTCGGCAGTGTACACGACACTCTGGATCGGTCCGTACGACATCGGCGTAAATCGTGCCTAATAATAATAATTACACGATACTTTGCTATTTTTAATTGCAGCTTGTGAATTTAATTAAAAGATTGAAAATTGTTGCATTTTAAGGAATTTGATTGATAAATTAGAAACTATTGGAAATCTAAAGAATTAATTATCTCTGCTTGTTAAGAAAATTATGGTTATTCCTGTAAATGAGCCTAATTGATAAATTGGAGATTTATTGGAATTGAAGGAATTTAATTACTTCTGTTGTTTCAATAAAATTATTGTTAACTCTGTGAATCATGTTGATATAAATATTTCCATTTTCATGATTATTTAATATTATTGACCCTTAGTGAGTGTCAAATTCGACCATCTCGTCTCTACCTCTTCGAGATTAGGCTTGATACTTACTGGGTACACGTTATTTTCGTACTCATGATGCACTTGCTGCATATTTTATTGTGCAAGTACATATATGTCTAGCGGCCTTGTGGGCGCAGAGGTGCGATTAATAATTGTGGGGACATAGGTGAGCTGCATTCTGTATTACGATACGCAGCCAACAGAGTCTCCTTCAGAGTTATTATATTTTCCTGTCTAATTTGTATTCTGGAAAGATGCTGTATTTTATTTTAACTTCCTAGTAAATGCTCATGCACTTGTGACACTGGATTTTGGGAATGGTTGTGAATTGTTTAGAAATTTAGTTACTAAAAATATTTATCATTTACTCTATGAGTTCTATCTTTATTGTTTCATTGAAGAAATTTTGATCTCGAAAATACTAAAATGGGTAATTAAGTTAATTGATTATGGTTAGCTTGCCTGACAGTAGTGTCTGGTGCCATCACGACCTTATTGGGTTTTGGATCGTGACACTAAGAATAAGCATTAAACTCCAAAAGCATGTTTAAAGTTCACAAGGATATAATATTGGTTTAAGGAAAGAATTGAAGTAAAGTAACTTTTAATTGAATTTGAAGTCCTAAATATTAGGAACTTCTATGTAGTTTAAATAAGAAAAAAAAGTTTAAAAATAAATTTAGTTGATTTTAAACTTTAAATATTAGGAAAAATAATTAAATAATTATTTTATCTAGTATGGAATCTATTTTTAAAGGGTAAAAAACGCGAACAATATTTCACTAAGGATCTTCGTGCGCGTGTACATTCTCTCATTGAGTAAATATTTTTTTTTTTAAAAAAATCATAAATGCTAGTATATGAGAAATTATGTTTGAGGGATAAAATAAAATGTATATATTTTTTTTTAAAAGGATGAATATTAATTACTCAATAAAGAAATAAATTGTCTTAGAGAAGTCCTTCAACTTAAAATTTATTTCAGTTTTATAATTTTATCACTTTATTTTCATTTTTAGCAAGAATACACAAGCTTTGAAGATTAAAATTATTTTTTGAAATATATTTCGATGGTTATTTTCAAGTTCATTTTAAAGAAACAAATAGGGTCAATGAAATGAAAGAAGACAGTCTTTTTTTGTTTGTTAATATTTTTGATCCATTTTAATCAATAAAAAATACTACTAAAAAGTTTTCTTTGAGTGAGTGACTTTTCTATCTTTTTGGGTATCTATAATAAAACGATTTTTCATAACTTTATTTTGAAGTGAACACTCATTACTTAGTACGTGTCAATTAAAAAAATACATTTTAGTTAATTATATATGTTGATCTTGTTTCTATTGCTATGACAGAAACATAGTAAATTGTTCATGATTTCTCACCGAATTTAAGATGAAGACAATATACAACACTCATCAATTATTTACATAATCAATTTAATTATAAGGTAATTAATAATTATATCTAAGCATTAATTGAAAATATATTACAAATACATTTTAACTTGCTATCACAAGTTACAGTTCACTATAGTATAAAAATACTTATATTGTTAGTATACATTGTGTAGCCATATCACAATCACCTATACATTAATAAAAAGGCTATAATAAGGTGTTGCATATCTCTCCTTTTTCAAAATGGTAGAAGAGTTTTTGAGCTAGTATAAAAGGAAGAAATATGTAATTTAATAGATGTACTTTTATAACTCTAAGTATAACTATATATATATTTGCATGATTAGGAATAGGAGACACAAATTTAATTGCACGGGATGGAAAAAACTAATTAATGGATAATTAGTATTTGGTAAATTTTATATATTTATCATTTATAATTGTAGTAAGTTTTAATGAAAAAATTTATTAATAATCTAATTAATTTAGTCTAAAATAATTAAATTAGCTATAACAAAGTAAGACAGGAAATAGACAAAAACTTGGGAGAAGCAATATATTCTTACGTCTCGTGTTCACGAAAATCAAAGTCACCCATAAGGAAATAAAGCTCTTTTATATTAATATCCTAAAATTTAGTTCAAATAAGGAATGTTTTGATAAGCAAATTTTTAATTGATTTTAAAGTAGTAAATATTAGGAAAATAACTCAAATTATAATTTTGCCTAATATTAAATTTATTTTTAAAGGGTGAAAAAGGCGAACGACATTTCTCTAATGACATTCGTGCTTTTAATATTATATAAATATAGATATAAATATAGATTATGTCACACTCTTAAACGCAAATGGCACCCAATTTTCGTTTAAAATTCATTCTACTATTGGCGTAAGATCCAAAATGGATGACGTTTAAAGTAAAACTATAAAAGGAACACACTGAAAAGAGAACACGATAACTCTAAAAATGTTATTTTGTTATAAAATAAAGACCGTAAAGTAAAGACAAGTATGGAGAGAAACTGATATATTACTCAAACTTCAAACTTACTTATGTACATAATGAACTGAAAACTCCTCTATTTATAGAAGAAATGAAGCTGCTGTGTAAGCTGCTATTGCAAGCTGCTTGTAAGTTGCTTGTAAGCTGGTACTGTATCAGATATCGATTACCGGGAATAATATTTATCCATAACGGAGTACCAAAATGATAAGTTTCTTCAGGAGGCTTATTTCCAATAGAGTACTAAATAGATAAACATATTTATGGCAAAGTCTCATATGGATAAACTTCTTCAGGAAGCTTATTTACAACGGAGTACTAAATGAACATCCATAATATAATATATTTATAAACTCCCCCTTGGATGTTCATTAAAAGATAATGTGCCTCACTAAAACCGTACTAGAAAAAATTCCGTGGGAAAAAAATCATATTGAAGGAAAAAGAGTACACATATTTAGTAATACGCATTGCTAGTTACCTCATTAAAACCTTATAAGGAAAATCCTGTGGGAAAAAACCTTAGTAAGATAAAAAATAGTACATCACGTATTTTACTCTCCCTCATGAAAACCTTGTTTCAAATATTTGAGTCTCAGCATTCCAATCTTGTATACCATCTTCTCAAAAGTTGAAGTTGGTAAAGATTTAGTGAATAAATCTGCCGGATAGTCACTTGAACGGATTTGTTGCACATTAATGTCACCATTTTTCTGAAGATCATGTGTGTAGAATAATTTTAGTGAAATGTACTTTGTTCTACCTCCTTTGATAAATCCTCTCTTCAATTGGGCTATGCATGCAACATTTTTCTGAAGATCATGTGTGGATCTTTTATCACATTCCAAACCATATTATTTTTGAATAAAATGAATCACTGATCTCAACCATACATATTCCCTACTTGCTTTATGAATAGCTATTATCTCAGCATGATTTGAAGAAGTAGCAACAATAGATTGCTTTGTGGAGTGCCATGATATGACAGTACCTCCATATGTAAACACGTACCCGATTTGAGATCGAGCTTTATGGGGATCAGATAAATAACATGCATCTGCATAACCAATAAGATCTGCACTACCTTTGTTAGCATAAAACAAACCCATATCAAGAGTTCCCTTTAAATATCACAAAATATGCTTAATCCCATTCTAATGCCTCTTTGTAGGAGAAGAGCTATATCTTGCTAGTAAATTAACAGAAAATGCTATGTCAGGCCTTGTAGCATTAGCAAGATACATAAGTACACCAATTGCACTGAGATATGGTGTTTCAGGACCAAGGAGTTCCTCTTCCTCTTCTGAAGGTCGGAACGGGTCCTTATTCACTTCAAGTGATCCAACAACTATTGGTGTACTCAATGGGTGTGTTTTGTCCATGTAAAAGCGTTTTAAGACCCTTTCTGTATAGGCAGATTGATGGATAAAGATCCCGTCTGCTAAATGTTCAATTTGCAGACCAAGACAAAGTTTTGTCTTTCCAAGATCTTTCATCTCAAATTCTTTCTTAAGATATTCAGTTGCCTTTTGGAGCTCTTCTGGAGTTCCAACAAGATTTATGTCATCAACATAAATAACAAGTATAACAAATTCGGATGCCATTTTCTTTATAAAAATACATGGACAAATAATATCATTTATGTAACCCTCTTTCAGCAAATATTCACTAAGGCGATTATACCACATGCGCCCAGATTGCTTTAAACCGTACAAAGATCTTTATAATCTGATTGAGTACATTTCCCGAGATTTTGAATATGCTTCAGGCATTTTAAATCCTTCAGGAATTTTCATGTAAATTTCATTATCAAGTGACCCGTACAGATAAGCTGTAACCACATCCATTAGATGTATTTCAAGCCTTTCATGTAAGGCTAAATTGATGAGATATCGAAATGTTATGGCATCTATAATAGGTGAATATGTTTCTTCATAATCGACTCTAGGTCGTTGTGAGAATCCTTATGCGACAAGGTGAGCCTTGTATCTTTCAACTTCATTTTTGTCATTCCTTTTTCACAAAAAAACTGATTTATGACCAATTGATTTTATACCAGTAGGTGTTTGGACAACTGATCCAAAGACCTCTCTTTTAGCAAGTGCGTTCAATTCTGATTGAATTACCCCTTGCCATTTTGGCCAATCAGATCTTTATCGACATTCTTCGACAGATCGGGGTTCAAAACCCTCACTATCTTCCATAATGTTAAGTGCAACATTATAAGCAAAAATATTATCCACCACTATTTCAGATCGATTTAAATTAATCCCATCACCAGTAGAACTTATTAAAAGTTCATCGCTCACTTGAGTCTTGGGTTCATTGATTTCTTCATGAATCTCAGAACTAATCAGATCTTGGGTCTCTTCAGGAGATCCCTTCATAGTATCGTTATCATTTGTCGATTTTCCTTTTCGAGGATTTTGATCCTTAGAACCTAAAGGCCTATCATGCTTCAGGCGTGCTTTTGTCACGACCCAAAATTCTCACTGTCAGGACAGTGATGGCGCCTAACATTTCATTTACTAGGGAAGCCAACGTTAGAATAATTTACCATTTTTAACCATTTAAATTTAATTAATGAAGAAGAACTAATTTAATTGCAATAATCCAAATATAAATGCGGAAGCTAAAATCGTAAAAACATCTGCTATGAATTCCTGAACCCGGTGTCATAAGTGCACGAGCTTCTAGAGTAATACATACAAGGGTCTGAAATAAATACAAAGCTGTCTGAATGAAAATACACAGCTAAATAAAAATAAAGATGGGGACTTCAGGAATTGCGGGCGCTGAGCAGTTGTACCTCAAGTCTTCGCAGGCTGTCCAATCCAAGCTCTCTAGTAGCCACCGCTGGGACCATCTCCAAAATTTGGACAGTGTGCAGAGTGTAGTATCAGTACAACCGACCCCATGTACTGGTAAGAGCCGAGCTTAACCTCGACGAAGTAGTGACGAGGCTAAGGCGGGTCACCTACACTACAACCTGAATGCAGTATATAATAATGATAGAAAATGGGAATACTAAACAGAATTAAACAGCCAACTAAAAATAATAACCACAGCCTCAAGAATAAACCAGTATCTTCCAGAATCACCAATTTTTAATAATTCAGATACAAATACCAAAAGAAAACCAACATAGCTTGTTGTTGCGGTGCGCAACCCGATCCCACTAGGCAACACAAATTCCTCCCTTATTCCACCGTAACAATATGCCACAGCAGTATATATATATATATATATATATATATATATATATATATGTACTCCGGGGGAGGAGCGGCGCGCAACCCGATCCCACTATATGTCAATATCAGAATCATAATTCACCCTTATTTCACCTTGTTAATCCACCCTTATTCCACATGTTGCGGCGTGCAACCCGATCCCACCGTATAGTACAAATTCACCCTTATTCCACCTTAACATATCACCCTTATTTCACCTATTGTGGCATGCAACCCGATCCCACCATATCAATATCAAGTACTCAATAAGCACAGTAAAACTCACAATTCAAATCATAGAAAATTCCTTTACAATTCCAAGACACCAAACTGAACAAATAGGAAACCTTGTACAATATGATAATCCGAATAAGTAATACTACACAGCAAGACCAATCCAGAATTTACAACTACAAGGTACAGATAAACCAACTTGAGCAAATAGTAGGAGATTATGAAACTATGGAAAGAACTAATATCATAAACAGGAGGAAACAATGACTACAAGTGGCAATTAGGCATGGAAACACATTTAGAGTATATAACAACTAAGATAGGGAAAGAGATAATATAAGAAGAACGGGAAAACAGGGAAAAACAGATGATTCAGCGGCGCATTAGCACTCATCACCTCACATATACGCCGCTCACATGAAATTCACATAGCAAATAGTTCGAGGGTTCCTAATTCCCTCAAGTCAAGGTTAGACACACACATAACTCGCTCCAAAGACCACTCAAAGCCCAACCACAACTTTTCCTTTTAAACCAACCTTCGAACCAACAATATCTAGCAAATTACCAACCAAATGATTCAAAATAAGCCTTAGGGATCACCCATGATTGCAAAAGATTCAATTTAGGTCATTATTGAAAAAGTCAACAAAAGTCAACTCCCGGGCTCACCTGGTCCAAACCCGAAATTCGGGCCAAAACCCGATTACCCATTCGCCTCTAAGCCTCGTTATGTATTTTGTTTTTGAATCCGACCTCAATTTGAGGTCTAAATCCCAATTTCTCAAAAATCCCTAACTCTACCCAAATCCCGAAATTTTCACCATGAAAACACTAGATTTTAGATTAAAAACTTGTGAAATGTAATGAAAGATTGAAAGAAACTAGTTTAGAATCACTTACCAACGATTTGGGGAAGAAGAAGTCTTGGAAAAATCACCTATAATGAAAATTTGAGAAATGAACCAAAAATCCCGTCTAAGTCATATTTGTTCAGCTGCAGATGTCGCATTTGCGACCTGGGCTTCGCAATGCGAAGATTTCATCGCAAATGCGAGAAATATCACACCTCTGCAATCTTTGCAAATGCGAACTCAGACTTGATCGCAAATGCGACCTAGTGATCGCAAATGCGAAGAATGGCTATGTCTGCTGCCTTCGCAAATGCGAACTAGTGTTCACAAATGCGGACTGCTAGGATCGCAAATGCGATCAAAACTTCGCAATTGCAAAGGTCTTCACCCCAGCCCACTGCTCGCAAATGCGATGGTCTTTTCGCAAATGCGAGGCTCACATTTGCGAGCCATACATCACAAATGCGAAGTTTGCAGATCAGTTGCAGCAGCTGCTATGTTTTCTAAGTTCAAAACACTCCGTAGCCTATCCAAAACTCACCCGAGCCCTCGGGGCTCCAAACCAAACATGCACACAAGTCCTAAAACATCATACGAACTTGCTCGCATGATCAAATCGTCAAAATAATACCTAGAACTACGAATTGAATACCAAATCAAATGAAATTTTCAAGAAGACTTTAAAACTTCTATTTTCACAACTGAACGTCCTAATCACGTCAAACCAACTACATTTCTCACCAAATTTCACAAAAAAGTCATAAATATCATAGTGGACTTGTACCGGGCTCCAAAACTAAAATACGGACCCGGTATCAATAAATCCAAACATCAGTCGATTTTTAAATATCATAAATCTTTCAAACTTTCAATTTTTAACAAAAATAATAACTCGTGCTAGGGACCTCCGAATTCGATTCCGGGCATACGCCCAGGTCCCAAATTACAATACGGACCTACCGGGACCGTCAAAATACGAATCCGAGTTCGCTTGCTCAAGATATTGACCAAAGTCAACTCAAATAAAGTTTTTTGGCAAAAATTCTTATTTTTCACAGTTTTTAACATAAAAGCTTTCCGAAAACACGCTCGGACTGCGCACACAAATCGAGGAGGGTAAAAATAAGATTTTTAAGGCTTTGGATCACAGAATTAGGTTTTAAAACATTAGATGACCTATCGGGTCATCACATTCTCCACCTCTAAAACAACCATTCGTCCTCGAACGGACATAGAAAAGTACTTGAACTGGTGAAAAGGTGGGGATATCTACTCCGCATGTCCGACTCGGACTCCCAAGTAGATGTCTCGATGGGCTGACCTCTCCACTGTACTAGAATTGAAGGATAACTCTTCGACCTCAACTGACGAACCTGCCGGGCTAAAATAGCCACCGGCTCCTCCTCATAAGTCAAATCCTTGTCCAACTGGACAGAGATGAAATCTAACACATGGGATGGATCGCCGTGATACTTCTGAAGCATGGATACATGGAACACCGGTTGAACTGATGATAACCCCGATGGCAACGCAAGCCTGTAAGCCACCTCTCCCACTCTCTCTAGAATCTCAAAGGGCCCGATATACCTAGGCCTCAACTTGCCTTTCTTTCCAAACCTCATCACACCCTAATGGGTGATACCCGGAGCAACACTCTCTCCCCGACAATGAATGCAACATCACGAACTCTGCGATCAGCATAACCCTTCTGCCTGGACTTAGCCGTGCGAAGTCTATCCTGAATAATCTAGACCTTATCCAAGGTATCCTGTACCAAATCTATACCCAATAACCGAGCCTCCCCTGGCTTAAACCATCCAACCGATGATCGACACCATCTACCATATAATGCCTCATAGGGAGCCATCTGAATGCTCGACTGGTAGTTGTTGTTGTAAGCGAACTCTGCAAGGGGCAAGAACTGATCCCACGATCCTCCGAAGTCTATAACATATGCGTAGAGCATATCCTCCAATATCTAAATAGTGCGCTCGGACTGTCCGTCCGTCTGAGGATGAAACGCTGTGCTCAACTCAAATCACGTGCCCAACTGACACTATACTGCCCTCCAGAAGTGCGAGGTGATAGACACGGGAACACCGTGAAGACGGACAATCTCGCGGATATAAATCTCTGCCAACCGCTCTGAAGAATTGGTAACATCCACAGGAATGAAATGCGCTAACTTGGTCAGCCTGTCCACAATGACCCAAACTGCGTCGAACTTCCTCTGAGTCCATGGGAGTCCAACAACGAAATCCATAGTGATACGCTCCCACTTCCACTCAGGAATCTCTATCTTCTGAAGCAAACCACCAGGTCTTTGATGCTTATACTTTACTTGCTGACAATTTAGACACCGAGCTACATAAGCAACTGTATCCTTCTTCATCCTCCTCCACCAATAATGCTGCCTCAAGTCCTGACACATCTTGGTGGCACCCGGATGAATAGAATACTAGGAACTGTAGGCCTCCTTAAGAATCAACTCACGAAGTCCATCCATATTAGGCACACAAACACGACCCTGCATCCTCAAAACTCTGTCATCTCCAACAGTAACCTGCTTGGCACCCCCGTGCCATACTGTGTCCCTAAGGACCAACAAATGAGAGTCGTCATACTGCCGATCTCTGATGCGCTCAAACAAAGAAGACTGAGCGATTGTACAAGCTAGAACATGGCTGGGCTCTGAAATATCCAACCCCACAAACTGGTTGTCTAAAGTTTGAACATCTGATGCAAGCGGCCTCTCACCAACTATAATGAACGCAAGGCTGCCCATACTCGCTGCCTTTCTACTCAAGGCGTCGGCCACCACATTGGCCTTTCTGGGATGATACAAGATGGTGATATCATAGTCTTTCAATAAATCTAACCACCTCCTCAGCCTCAAATTGAGATCCTTTTGTTTGAACAAGTACTGCAAATTCCGATGATCCGTGAATACCTCACATGACACGATGTAAAGATAGTACCTCCAAATATTCAGCGCATGAACAATGGCTACCAACTCTAAGTCATAAACAAGGTAATTTTTCTCGTGAACCTTCAACTGCCGCGATACATATGCAATCACCCTGCCCTCTTGCATCAATACCGCACTGAGCCCTACTCGGGATGCATCACAATATATTGCATAAGATCCTGAACCTGTGGGCATCACCAACACCGGTGCTGTAGTCAAAGCGGTCTTGAGCTTCTGAAAGCTCGCCTCACACTCGTCTGACCATCTGAACGGGGCACCCTTCTAGGTTAACCTGGTCAACAGGGCTGCTATAGATGAAAACCCCTCCACAAACTGACGGTAATAGCCCGCCAAATCCAAGAAACACCTGATCTCCGTGGCTGAAGTGGGTCTAGGCCAATTTTTAACTGCCTCAATCTTCTTATGATCTACATGAATGCCCTCTGCTGATACAACGTGGCCCAAGAAAGTGACTGAATCCAACCAAAACTCACACTTTAAAAATTTAGCATATAACTGGCTGTCTCTCAGAGTCTGAAGCACAATCCTAAGATGCTGCTCATGCTCCTCTCGACTGTGGGAGTAGATCAATATATCATAAATAAACACAATCACAAAGGAGTCCAGATAAGGCTTGAACACTTGGTTCATCAAATCCATTCATGCTGCTGGGGCATTTGTCAACCCAAAGGACATCACCAGAAACTCATAATGCCCGTAACGAGTCCGAAAAGCTGTCTTAGGGATATCAGATGCCCTAATCCTCAACTGATGGTAGCCAGATCTTAAATCAATCTTCAAAAACACTTTGGCATCCTGAAGCTGATCAAATAAGTCATCAATCCTCGGCAATGGATACTTGTTCTTGATGGTGACTTTGTTCAACTGCCGATAATCTATGCACATCCTCATCTATCCATCCTTCTTCTTTACAAACAACACAGGTGCACCCCATGGAGAGACACTAGGTCTAATGAAGCCCTTATCAAGCAAATCTTGTAACTGTTCCTTCAATTCTTTCAACTCTGGCGGGGCCATATGGTATGGCAGAATGGAAATGGGCTGAGTGCCCGGAGCCAAATCAATACAGAAATCAATATCCCTATCGGGTGGCATCCCCGGCAGGTATGCAGGAAGCACCTCTAGAAACTCACGAACAACTGGCACTGAATCCATGGAAAGAACCTCCGCACTATAATCGCGGACATAAGCCAAATAAGCTAGACACCCCTTCTCGACCATATGCCGAGCCTTCACATAAGAGATAACCCTGCTGGTAGAATGGCCAGGAGTCCCCCTCCACTCTAATCGAGGCAACCCCAGCAAGGTTAAGGTCACCGCCTTGGCGTGACAATCCAATATAGTATGATAAGGTGACAACCAATCCATACCAAAGATAACATAAAAATCACCCATATCGAGAAGTAGAAGATCTACACTAGTCTCAAGACCCCCAATGGTGACCACACACGAACGATAAACACGATATATAACAATGGCATCCCCCACAGGCGTGGAGACATACACAAGAGCACTCAAAGAATCACGAGGCACAACCAAATATGAAGTAAAATAGGATGACACATAGGAGTAAGTAGAACCCGAATCAAATAGAAATGAAGCGTCTCTACTACAAACTGAAACAGTACATGTGATAACAGCATCAGATGACTCAGCCTCAGGCCTGGTTGGAAAAGCATAACATCGAGGCTGGGCCCAACCACCCTGAACCACGTCCCGTGGATGGCCTCTAGCTGGCTGGACTCCACCTCTAACGGCCTGACCTCCACCTCTAACAGCCTGACCTCTACCTCTGGATGCCTGACTCCTGCCTCTGGCTGGCTGAGCAGGTGGTGCAGCAATTGGTGCCGGAACCATGGCACGAGAACCCTGATGCTGTGGCGTGAAGCCCAATAATCTCGGACAGGTCCTTCTGATATGCCCAGAACCACCACACTCGAAACATCCATCCTAGTTCTGTGGCGGTGGAAACTGAGACTGAACCCGAACGAGCCGGATGACCACGGTAGTAACTCTGAATAGGGGGTGCACTGATAGGAGCTGGTGGTGCACTGTAAGTTGGCTGCCCAGAATGAGGCACATAAGGACCACGACTCCCTGAAGCACTGTGGGATGCCTGAAGTGCTGAATGAAAGGCTTGGGAGGATGGCCTCTACCAAAAGTACCCCTGCCTCCAGATGAGGCACCGTTGAACCCACCAGAATGACGAGGTATCTTGTCAGACCCTTGACCTCCCTAAGCAAGAACCATCTCAACTCGCCTGGCGACATTGGTAGGCTGAGCAATCTGATAGGCTAAGCAAGTCCATCAATAAACCTCCTCACCCTCTCTCTCTCTCTCTCGGTAGGAAGCAGAAGATGAGCATGATGGGCCAAATCCACAAAACGCGTCTCGTACTGAGTAACAGTCATACTGCCCTGCTGGAGATGCTCGAACTGACGATGATGATCCTTTCTTAATGTGATAGGGAGAAACTTCTCTAGGAAGAGCTGAGATAACTGGTCCCAAGTAAGAGCAGGTGATCCAGCTGGTCTGGTCAACAAATAATTTCTCCACCATTTCTTGGCAGAACCTGACATCTGAAATGCAGCAAAATCGACCCTATTGGTCTCCACTATACCCATGTTCCGTAGCACCTCATGACAGCTGTCAAGATACTCCTAGGTATCCACTAAAAGATCACCACTAAAGTGAAATGGGAAGAGCTTGGAAAAACTGTCCAATCTCCATAAAGCCTCGGAAGACATAGTTGACCCATCACCAGCCTGTGCGGCAACAACCAGTTGAACTACTCCAACTGGATGAGCTGCTGGAGTCTGATACTGGGGAGCCATCTGCTCCGGAGTGTGAGTAGTAGAAGTCTATGCTCCTCCTCCAGCCTAAGAGACAGCTGGTGCCATGGGGAATGCACCAGTCTAGGCGATACTCACCATAAGGCCCACCAAACGGACCAAAGCATCCTGAAGCACTAGGGTGGTAATGAACCCCTCCGGGACCTGAGCTGGTCCGACAGGCACAACCTTGGCTGGAACCTCCTCATCAAACTCTACCCGAGGCTCCACCAGTAGTGCTGCTGCTCAAGCTCTGGACTGAGCTCTGCCCCTGCGTCGGCCTCTGGCACGACCTCGGCCTCGACCTCTGCCCCTCGTAGGAGCTGCCACTGGGGGCTCCGGCTGCTACTCAGCTGAAGATGCGGTAAGCATTCTCTCCATCTGCGAGAGAACAGAATAGAAGGGTCCAATTAGCAATGATAGAATAAAATCGCACAATAGAGAAGAATAGAAGTGAAACTATTCCTAACTCCATAGCCTCCGGAAGACAAGTACAGACGTCTCTGTACCGATCCTCAAGACTCTACTAAGTTTGCTCGTGACTTATGAGACCTATGCAACCTAGTGTTCTAATACCAACTGTCATGACCCAAAATTCCTACCGTCAGGACCATGATGGCGCCTAACATTTCACTTGCTAGGCAAGCCAACGTTAGCATATTTTACCCTTTTTAACAATTTAAATTTAATTAATGAATAAGAAATGATTTAATTGCAATAATCCAAATATAAATGCGGAAGCTAAAACCATAAAAATATCTGCTACGAATTCCTGAACCCTGTGTCATGAGTGCACGAGCTTCTAGAGTAATACATACAAGGGTCTAAAATAAATACAAAACTATCTGAATGAAAATACACAGCTAAATAAAAATAAAGACGGGGACTTCAGGAGCTGCGGGTGCTCAACAGCTGTACTTCAAGTCTCCACAGGCAATCTAATCCAAGCTCTCTAGTAGCCGCCGCTGGGACCATCTCCAAAATCTGCACAGTGTGCAGAGTGTAGTATCAGTACAACCAACCTTATGTACTGGTAAGTGTCGTGCCTAACCTCGACAAAGTAGTGACGAGGCTAAGGCGGGTCACCTACACTACAACCTGAACGCAGTGTATAATAATGACATAAAATGGGAATACTGAACAGAATTAAACAGCCAACTGAAAATAATAACCACAGCCTCAAGAATAAGCCAGTGTCGTCCAGAATCACCAATCTTTAATAATTCAGATACAAATACCAAAAGAAAACCAACACAGCTCAAGAAATGGAAACATATAGGTTGTTGCGGCGCGCAACCCGATCCCACCAAACAACACAAATTCCTCCCTTATTTCATCGTAACGATATTAGCAACAGTAAATAAATATATATATGTTGCGCCGCGCAACCGATGGCACCATATGCCAATATCAGAATCATAATTCACCCTTATTTCACCATGTCAATTCACCCTTATTCCACATGTTGCGACGTGCAACCCGATCCCACCGTATAGTACAAATTTACCCTTATTCCACCTCAACATATCACCCTTATTTCATCTATTGCGGCGTGAAATCCGATCCCACCATATCAATATCAAGTACTCAATAAGCACAGTAAAACTCACAATTCAAATCATAGAAAAATCCTTTACAATTCCAAGACACCAAACTGAACAAATAGGAAACCTTGTATAATATGATAATTCGAATAAGTAATACTACGCAGCGAGACCAATCCCGAATTTACAACTACAAGGTACAGATAAACCAACTTGAGCAAATAGTAGGAGATTATGAAACTATGGAAAGAACTAATATCATAAACAAGAGGAAACAATGACTACAAATGGCAATTAGGCATGGAAACACATATAGAGTATATAACAACTAAGACAGGGAAAGAGATAATATAAGAAGAACGGGAAAAAAAGGAAAAACAGATGATTCGGCGTCGCATAAGCACTCATCACCTCACATATACGCCGCTCACATGAAATTCACATAGCAAATAGTCCGAGAGTTCCTAATTCCCTCAAGTCAAGGTTAGACACACACATACCTCGTTCCAAAGACCACTCAAAGCTCAATCACAAATTTCCCTTTCAAACCAGCCTCCGAACCAACAATATCTAGCAAATTACCAACCAAATATTCATAATAAGCCTTAGGGATCACCCACGATTGCAAAAGATTCAATTTAGGTCATTATTGAAAAAGTCAACTCCGAGGCTCGCTTGGTCCAAATCCGAAATTCGGACCAAAACCCGATTACCCATTCACCCCCGAGCCTGGTTATGTAATTTGTTTTGGAATCCGACCTCAATTTGAGGTCTAAATCCCAATTCCTCAAAAATCCCTAACTCTACCCAAGCCCCAAATTTCCAACATGAAAACACTAGATTTTAGGTTAAAAACTTGTGAAATCTAATGAAAGATTGAAAGAAACTAGTTTAAAATCACTTACCAACGATTTGGGGAAGAAGAAGTCTTGGAAAAATCACCTCTACTGTTTTAGGTTTTGAAAATTTGAGAAATGAACCAAAAATCTCGTCTAAGTCATATTTGTTCAGCTGTAGATGTCGCATTTGCGATCTGGGCTTCGCAATTGCGAAGCCCGCAAATGCGAGAAATATCACACCTCTGCAATCTTCGCAAATTCGAAGAATAGTTTGCAAATGCAAACTCAGGCCTGATCGCAAATGCGACCTAGTGATCGCGAATGCGAAGAATGGCTATGTCTGCTGCCTTCGCAAATGCGGACTGCCAGGATCGCAAATGCGACCAAACTTTGCAATTGCGAAGGTCTTCCCCCCAGCAAACTGCTCGCAAATACGATGGTCTCTTCAAAAATGCGAGGCTCGTATTTGCGAGCCAGACCTCGCAAATGCGAAATCTGCAGATCAGTTGCAGCAACTGCTATGTTTTCTAAGTTCAAAACACTCCGTAGCCTATCCGAAACTCACCCGAGCCCTCATGGCTCCAAACCAAACATGCACACAAGTCCTAAAACATCATACGAACTTTCTCGCGCAATCAAATCGCCAAAATAATACCTAGAACTACGAATTGAACACCAAATCAAAGAAAATTTTCAACAAGACTTTAAAACTTCTATTTTCTCAACCGAACGTCCGAATCACGTCAACCCAACTCTGTTTCTCACTAAATTTCACAAACAAGTCATAAATATTATAATGGTTCTGTACCGGACTCCGAAACTAAAATATGGATCCGGTATCAATAAATCCAAACTTCAGTCGATTCTTAAATATCATAAATCTTTCAAACTTTCAATTTTTAACAAAAATCAATAACTCGGGCTAGGGACCTCCGAATTCGATTCTGGGCATACGTCCAGGGTCCCAAATTATGATACGGACCCAGCGAGACCGTTAAAACATGAATCCGGGTCCGTTTTCTCAAGATGTTGACCGAGGTCAACTCAAATGAAGTTCTTTGGCAAAAATTCTTATTTTTCACAGTTTTTAACATAAAAGCTTTCCGAAAATATGCTCAGACTGTGCACGCAAATCGAGGAGGATAAAAATTAGATTTTTAAGACTTCGGATCACAGAATTAGGTTTTAAAACATAAGATGACCTATCGGGTCATCACAACTTTAGGTTCACTAGCTCTCATGCTAGTAGATGGTCCTGCTGGGACATCAATTCGGATAGGCACATTCTCTACAGGGATATGTGACTTAGTTATCCTATTCAAATCAGTAAATGCATCTGGCATTTGATTTGCTATATTTTGTAAATGGATGATCTTATGGACCTCCTGATTACACATAGGGGTACATGGATCAAAATGAGATAACGATGAAACTTTTCACACAATTTCTCTTTTGATTTCCTTTATCTCTCCCCCTAATTGTGGGAAATTTGTTTCATCAAACCAACAATATGCAAATCGAGCAGTAAATAAATCTCCCATCAGTAGTTCAAGATAGCGAATAATAGAGGGTGATTCAAACCCAACATATATTCCTAACCTTCTATGTGGGCCCATCTTACTAGGCTGTGGTGTTGCTACTGGCACATATATAACACATCCCAAAATTCGTAGATGGGAAATATCTGGTTCATGACCAAAAACTAATTGTGACGGAGAATATTTATTATAATATATCGGTCTGAGACGGATAAGTGATGCTGAATGCAAGATAGCATGGCTCCAAACAGTAGTGGGCAATTTTGTTTTCATAAGTAGTGGTCTTGCTATCAATTGCAGGCGTTTAATAAATGACTCTACAAGGCCATTTTGAGTATTAACATAAGCTACAGGATGTTCAACGTTTATCCCAACTGATAGACAATAATCATCAAAAGTTTGAGATGAGAATACTCTAGAATTATCAAGGCGAATAGCCTTAATGGGATAATATGGGAATTGTGCTATTAATCGAATTATTTGGGCTAATAGCTTTGCAAATGCCAGGTTGCGAGATGATAGCAGGCACACATGAGACCATCTTGAAGATGCATCTATTAGGACCATAAAATATCTAAATAGCTCACTTGGTGGGTGAATAGGTCCATATATATCCCCATGTAGACGTTCTAAAAAGGCAGAAGATTCAATGCCAACCTTCATTGGTGATAGTTTAGTGATCATTTTGCCTTGATAACAAGCATCACAAGAAAATTCATTATTTGTAAGAATCTTCAGGTTCTTTAATGGATGTCCACTCGAATTTTCAGTAATTCGTCTCATCATTATTGATCCAGGATGGCCAAAACGGCCATGCCAAAGCACGAAAATATTTGAATCATTAAACTTCTGATTTATGATAGAGTGTGCTTCAACTGTACTAATCTTTGAATAGTATAAGCCAGAAGATAAAGTTGGTAACTTTTCTACAATGCACTTCTGGCCAGAAATATTCTTTGTAATACAAAGATATTCCATATTCATTTCATCTATCGTCTCAACATGATACCCATTTCGGCGGATATCTATAAAACTCAACAAGTTTCTTCGAAAATTAGAGGAGAATAATGAATTGTCTATTATAAGTTTCGTCCCCTTAGACAGAAATGTAGTGGCTCTTCCGGAGCCTTCAATTAAACTTATATTACCAGAAATTGTTGAAACATTTGCTTTTTCCTTATGCAAATAAGAAAAGTATTTCTGATCTTTGAATATGGCATGAGTTGTTCCACTATCAATTACACAAATATCTTCATGATTGGTCTTTGATCCAAACATAATTTGAGGGTTATCCATGTTCTTCAAAATGACATAAACAAAATAAATATGATAGTAAACATCATTATTAAAGCATAACTTTTATTTATGTACAACAATTACATAACCATACTATCTACTATAAATAATAAAAATTAAAATAATTACATCTCTACAGATTCATCACCGATCACATGACTTGTTTCTCCTTCCGGGAGTACAAAGTAATCAGCTACATCCAAATGTATGAAGTCTAAATTATCTTCAAAAATAAAATTTGCTTCAGCATTTTCTCTGTCTTCTTCAGGGAGGCTTGATAAAGCTCAACCAGGTGCTTTGGCGTACGACAGGTACGTGACCAGTGCCCTTTTCCTCCACATCTATAGCATGTATTTTCTGGCTTTGCTGCTTGCACCACTTCAAGCTTTTGTTCCTTCCTTTTCCACTGCTAGTGGTGAGAAGGGTTCTTTGGTGCATTATTATTACCATGATTAGAGTTTATTCTCCGACCACGGTTATGACCACGACTGGGGCCATGTCCCTTCTATGCTTAGCTTGGTGGAAGTTCGTCTCATTCACTTTAGGGAATGGACAAGAACCAGTAGGTCGGATTTCATGATTTTTCATTAATAGCCCATTATGTTGCTAGGCTACAAGAAGATCTGAGATAAGTTTAGAATACGTTTTGAATCCCATCTCTCGATATTACTGCTGTAGGAGCATATTCGAGGCATAAAAAGTGGTGAAAGTTTTCTCCAACATATCATGATCAGTAATATTATCATCACATAGTTTCAATTGGAAAATAATTTTGAACATAGTAGAATTATACTCACTGATAGATTTTAAATCTTGTAGCCTTAGATGAGTCCAATCATAACGTGCATGTCGAAGAACGACCATTTTTAGGTGGTCATATCTATCTTTCAAATTATTCCACAGTATGACTGGATATTTAATAGTGAGATATTCCATTTTCAAGCCTTCATCAAGGTGATGGCGTAGGAATATCATTGCTTTGGCATGGTCTTGATTTGATGCTTGATTTTTGTCCTTGATGGTGTCTGCCAGACCCATCGCATCAAGATGAATTTCAGCATTAAGCACCCAAGACATGTAGCTTTTGCCCGATATATCCAGGGCTACAAATTCAAGTTTAGAAAGATTTGACATTATTTAGAAAAACAAAGTTCGTACCCCTGATACTTTCAAAGTATTTGCTTGAGATGGCAGAGTCTCGTACTGATAACGTGTTATAAAATACAGACTGTAAAGTAAAGACCAATATAGAGAGAAACTGATATATTATTCAAACTTCAAACTTACGTACATAATGAACTGAACTGAAATCTCTTCTATTTATAGAAGAAAGGAAGGTGTTGTGTAAGCTGCTACTGCAAGCTGCTACTGCAAGCTACTGTGTAAGCTGCTACTGTACCAGATATAGATAATCTTCTATCGGGGATAATGTTTATCCATAACGGAGTACCAAAATGATAAGCTTCTTCAGGAGGCTTATTTCCAATAGGGTACTAAATAGATAAACATATTTACGGTGGAGTCTCATATGGATAAATTTCTTTAGGAAGCTTATTTACAACGGAGTACTAAATGAAGATCCATAATATAATATATTTATAACACACTTTCTTTTCTTTAAAAAAAATAATTACATTTCCATATTTCATAATTTTTATTTTCAGTATTCTCATTTTACCATTAGTGACGAATAATATGACACGTTTAAAATTACATGATTTAATGGATATATTTGGTATGCTATACACATTTTTTATTTAAGATCACAAGATTGAAAAGTCTTATTTATATTTTTTAATTTTGTATTATGTACAACTAAAACACATAAAATGAAATGATGGAGTGGATAATCATTCTTGACAGTAACTTTGATGCATAATATACTTACTCTTAAGTTCTTTCAGATCAATTGGTGATTCCATGTAAGTACTACTTGTATGAAGCCAGCAAAGACAAAGTATAATACTTTGCTATTCACATTCTCCTAATAAAGTTAGACGTTTTTTTTTTGTGCTAAGAGACTGGGAATCATTTTACATGTATTTAGTAACTTAGTAAACGAACCTAGGATTGTGTTGGTCTTTTTGGTTGTTCAAAATTGAAACAATCATGAAATTGAATCTTTATTTACAGTCTAACTATAGAACATAAACAGATAATTAAAAGTGAAAATACAAACTATAAAAGATTGCACAAAGTCTTAGGCGATCCATGATTTAAACATTATCATTTCGAGTTTGAAATTCTTTTTGCAACCCGTTTGATTTTCTTGGTTCAAAATCTATTATCTGTACTTACTTAGTGAAACTTTTAACACACATACAGGTACCTTTAAGCTAAAGTTACTGAATTCGGATGAACTCGTAAGTAAAGTATAATATCCGTCTCAGCACAAAGTGTTTATTATTTATCTCACACGTTGTCTAAACTCGTATACTTCATGCACATAATCAAATATATATCTATAAAATAATTTGTAACCTACTTTAGAAATAATTCAATAATCCATTTCACATGACATGCGACATTAAGACACATAAAAGTTAACGATTGTTTTTCTTCTGGGAGCGTAACATTAAGTCCTATTACAGTCTGCAACAAAAGTACTGAGAATATAAGAGAATGATAGTACAAAATATCATCATAGTACCCTTCATGTTATTTATGTGGACAGCACCATATATCGGTATTTAAATTGTAAACAAGGGAGACTCTAAGTGTTAGTTTGAGTGCCCGTATAATTACTAAAGAACTTGGTTCTTTGCTGTATTCCTTAAAAGTAAAGTAAATAAGCAGTAAAGTAAATACAAACGATTTTTACGTGAAAAATCACCCGGCTCAAAAGGTGCAAAAACCACGACCTACTACGTAGGATTTTCAACTTCAACTCCACTAGAACAATGAGCCAAAAATGTATCAATTACAAGACTGTAATTCAATACTCTCCAATACTCCTACTATGACTATTTGATTTACAAGTTACTCTAACTTGTAAATCAAACACTCACTCCAACTTACTAATTATTTATGACACTTGATTACAACTCAATATCCTAAACACATTCACTAGATTGACTCAAAAAGAATACAATGCAAGTACTCAACTAGAGTAAGCAACTTATGACTTCTCAGTTGATGTGTAAAAGGATGAATCATAGAAGTCCCAAGTAGATCGTATTTAAACGCTTCAACTTGAGATCTTCTGGGAGTCCTATTTATTGTTAGTTTCTCCTTTGATAAGACTTTTACTGTTCCAAGGATTCCACAAACTTTGGGACTCTTGCCTCTGACTGAATTATCCGTATCTTCTTGAGCAACAACCCTTATCACATGTAGCAACCTTCTTCCACCAAATTCGGATCTGGGTAACTTTGAGATAAAGTTACTGTCTTGTACAGACAATTATAAACATGAGGAGTTGGTTCTTTAGAACAATTAAGCAGCTACATTGAGGAACTAGTTTTTCGAATTATTGCATTTATACATACTTTGTTAATCATCAAAACCTCAATACTCAACAAATTCTGATCCCTCTTTTTTATGATGACAAATTTTGTACACAGTAGAATCAGGTAATCACACCAAAGAACTAGATAATCACAACAAGTACTATTAACAGATAGGTATGTTCCCAACCCACAACCTTCCAATCTTATCTTCCCCCTTTGGCATCATCGAAAAAAATAAAAAAAATGTTAGACATATGAAGCACATATAATGTAAGATTCAAGGCCAAATAGGCTACAACACAAGCTTAAGAAATATCAAGGAAAACAGACTAGGCTGAAGGTCCAATACTGTACAAAGCAGTAAAGCAGAACAAGAGGAGACATTAAGTAGTGTCAAAAGAAGCCCAAGGCCTCGTCTTAACCATTAGAACAAAATAAACTAAGTATACTACAAACTACTTAGACTAAGACAAATAGATAAAAAAGATAAGACATCACTGGAATAACAAAGAAAACTAAGGACACTAGGAAGGAACGGGTTCATGGGTGAGAAGTAAAGGGGTCAATACTTTCGTAAGGGTGGCAATCCGTTGAGCATGAGCTTTCCCTATCTATTCTGAGCTCTTCCCTAATTTGCTTGGTTTCCTTTATCAGCTCATCATTATCTTCACGAAGCTTGGGGTTCTCTTCAACAGCGAACTCTAACCTCTTACTGAGCTTTGCAGCCCTGCTGCTACCAAGTAGAATAGCAGATCATGTGGGTCCTCTAGCCTTAATCTTAAGCTCAGGTAAGCCAATGTTGAGCTTGTCAAACAACTCAATCAACATGAAACCATAAGGCATCATGGTTAGGTTTGGAGGTGTCTGCAGCTCTTTCCATATGCTGAATCATCAGGCTAGGGAGATTGATAGGTCGACTAGTGTGTCAAGCAGTTCCATTACAGCCATGTCTAGCAGAGTAGCTTCATATCTTCTCTGAAACCTCTAAAAAATGCAGGAATTCACAAAATGAAATAACAACTTGTGGAAGGGAGTCATATCAGTCTTGCACACCTTCTAGGGAGAATACAGTTCAAACTTTTGATAAAACTTCCTTGTGACCACGATGCTAGTGTCAACATCATTGTCTATAGCTGGCCACTTTTTCTTCAAGTAATTGTCAAATCCCAAAGAAGAGATATTCAGAAGCATCCCCAGCTCCTCAGCATCAAACTCCATTTCAAATCCCCCTACCTTACTTTGACTACCTTCCCATCAAAATTGAAATTTGCATAGAACTCCACTACAGGAGGAACACATACATGAGGGAAAGCTTTGACAAACATGTGCTTCCACCTATGCAGCTCAAGTTTTTCAACTAGTTGAGTCATCCCCTTCTCATCAGTGTTTGCAAGAATCTTACCATTTAGCACTTTTCTGCTCCTGGACTCTGTGAGTCGATCAACTGCAATTGGCACATTCTTTCTTGTCTTTCCCTTACTAGCCCTTGCAGAAGGGGTATCGTTTTTTGTAACTTTGGCATCCTTTCTCTTTGGTGTAGAAGACTTAGTTGGCAAGGTAGATTCAGACTCATATTCTCCAGCCAGCTCAACAACAGGTTCCACAATTGAACCTTCTTCCTTTGCTTCTTTGCACTTCTAGACTCCTTAATGACTTTTTCATCAACATCGTTTCTTTTAATCCTCGTAAAAGGAGTCCTGGCATGAGGGGCCACTCCTTTCCTTGTTGGGACTGCTTACTTTGTAGCTTTCACATAAGTCTTCCTGGGTTTCTTCCCTACCTCATATAGTGACAAATCATCTTGATCACTACTAACTTCTTCATCTCCAGTGAAAGGAGTTAACAGAGACGCAGGTTCTTGAGCCCTTGTCTCTTCACCGATTTCTTCTGAAGGGGCTATGACAGTGTTCCTCACTAACACTCTCATTTTCTTCCTCACTCTTTTCATCAGCTCCTTCACTCTCACTTACCTTTTCTTGATCCTCACCCTCACTCTCAGAGTTGTCCTCTACTTCACTATGATTTTCTTCTTCTGTAGAATTATTTACTTGTTCTCCTATCTTATCCTCTGTATCGCTCTCCTTCGTATCTCTAGATGCTCCCTCATTCTCACTCTTTTCTTTTTCATTGGCTATGTTTTAAGCATTATGCTCCTCATGACTGTTCACAACTTCTTCTTCTTTTTCATCTTTATCATCATCCTCAACCTCGGTCCAACTAAATGAAAGACCACCAGAAGCCTCTCTTTGCACAGGTTCTTTACTTCCTTCCCTCTCAACCACATGCTCCACAACATTAGTATCTAACTCCTTCCCCAGATCACATACACCTATTTCTACAGTGAATTTCTCCACTTGTGATTTCTCGCCCGTGGGGGGTGGGGGGTGAGTAACTAAGGGTTCAGTGTCACGATCCAATTTTACCTATAGATCGTGATGGCGCCCAACACTACAGCTAGGCAAGTCAACAAATAAATTAAACCTATATCAATTATTTTCAGAATAATTTTCTAAGTAATTTTATTATTTTTCTAGCAATATTAAAGAAATTAGAAAAGATACTGATGAACTTAAATCCAAAAAATAATACATTTTCAAATTCTACCAATGTGTGTGCCAAGACCTGGTGTCACAAGTGCATGAGCATCTATTAGATTTTACAAAACTCCAACTACCGTCCGAAATAAAATAGACAGAATGTAAATATAAGAAGAGACACGGGTAGCTGCAGAATGGCTCAGAAAAGCAGCTCACCACTATGCCCCTGGATAACGTGGGTGTAAGACGATAGGTCCCCCACTAGTACTTGCCTCAGGTCCTGTACAAAAAGTACAGCAAGTGTAGTACGAGTACGTAAACAACGTGTACCCAGTAAGTATCAGGCCTAATCTCGAAGTGGTAGAGACGAGATGACCGACTTTGACATTCACTATGGGTTAATAATAATAATTGAAATAAAACTAGAACATCTAAATCAGCATGATTCACAGAATATAACAATAATTTATTTAACCAACAGAAATAATAAAATTCCTTCAAATGCAATAATTCTCAATATATAAATTAAATTCTTTCAATTCCAATAAATTTCCAATTTATCAATTAGTCTCATTTACAGGAATAACAATAATTCCTTAACAAGCAGGGATAATAATTCTTTAAATTCCAAAGATTTTCAATTTACCAATTAGCTTCACAAGTTGCAATAAACTATCAAAGTATCGTGTAATTGTCATTATTAGGCACGATTTCTGCCGAGGTCGTACGACCCGATCCAAAGTGTCGTGTACACTACCGAGGAACGTGCAACACGATCCATAGATGCATCTATCCTACCGAGGCATTCGGCCCGCTCCATAAGAAAGGAGGGCATTTTTTATGTACCTCCGGAAAGAAAGTATATGTATTATAAGATAAATTAAGGAGGAAGAACAATTTCACTTAACAATTAATTAATTTAAAAAGAAAATCAAGCATTTGAGATTTCCATCCTTTAATATTTTTATCTAACAATTCACAATATATATATATCAAATAATATTAATTAAACAAAGAATACAATTTACACAAGTAATTCATGCTTTGAATCCTAAACCACCCGGACTTTAGCATTAATAGTAGCTACGCACGGACTCTCGTCACCTCGTGCGTACGTAGCCCCCACAATTAGCAATAATTCTTACTTTAATTACTTATGGGATAATTTTGTCCTCACAATATTAGACAAGAGACTTACCTCATCTTGCTCAGATTTAATCCACTAGTAGGCCTTTTCTTCGATTATCCAACTTTGATTGGCTCGAATCCTAATGTCTTTCCTTGAAAATCTGACAAAAGTCGCCTCTGCTCAAGCTCAAGTTC
The DNA here is from genome assembly GCF_000715075.1 of Nicotiana tabacum. Classification (NCBI taxonomy): domain Eukaryota; kingdom Viridiplantae; phylum Streptophyta; class Magnoliopsida; order Solanales; family Solanaceae; genus Nicotiana; species Nicotiana tabacum. Next base: position 21,971,748 of record NC_134088.1, on the reverse strand, counting down.
GTCAAAAATAAAAAATGGGAGGAAATTCCCTCCTTTATAGATCTGCCCAGGCAGCCTTCGGAACTGGGCCTCGATCGTGGCCTCGATCATGGCCATCGAGCCTGGGCCTCGATCGTGGCCTCGATCATGGCATCGAGGTTGGGCCTCGGTCATATCCTCGGTCATGGCCTCCATCATGGCATCGGTCATGGCCTCCATTATGGCATCGAGCCTGGGCCTTGGATCATGGCCCTCGAGCTGGGCTCAATATCTGGGCTCGATCCTGAACCTTGTCCCTGGATTCGACCCTGGGCTCGATACCTGGGCTCAATCTTGGTCTCGATCACAGCCCAGAATATTCAGCAGAAAAGAAAAATTGCAGCAGCTTTTTAAGTCCAACTTTTGATCCGTTAACCATACGAAACTCACCTGAGGCCCTCGGTACCTTAACCAAATATACCAACAAGTCCTAAAATATCATACGAACTTATTTGAAACCTCAAATCACATAAAACAACGTTAAAACTATGAATCATCTTCCAATTCAAGTTTAATGAAACTTAAGATTTCCAACTTCTACATTAGGTACCGAAACTTATCAAATCAAGTCCGAATGACCTCAAATTTTGAACACAAGTCATAAATGACATAACGGAGCTATGAAAATTTTCAGAACTGGATTCCGACTCCGATATCAAAAAGTCAACTCCCTCGTCAAACTTCCAAACTTAAATTCCTATTTTTACCATTTCAAGCCTAATTTAACTACGGACTTTCAAATAAAATTCCGAACACGCTCCTAAGTCCAAAATCACCATACGGAGCTGTTGGAATCGTCAAAATTTTATTCCGGGGTCATTTTCTCAAAATGTTGACCGAAGTCAAACTTGGCCTTTGAAAGCCATCTTAAGGAACCAAGTGTTCCGATTTCAACCCAAACACTTCCAAATCCCGAACCAACCATCCCCGCAAGTCATAAATCATTAAAAGAACATACAGGAAGTTTTATTTTAGGGAACGAGGTTCTAAAAGTCAAAATAATTGGTTGGGTCATTACATTCTCCACCTCTTAAACAAACGTTCGTCCTCGAACGGGTTTAGAATTGTACCCGGAGTGCTGAATAAGTGTGGATACCTGCTCCGCATGTTTTTCTCGGCCTCCCAAGTCGCTTCCTCGACTGGTTGGCCCCACCACTGTACTATTACTGCAGAAATTCTCTTGGACCTCAACTGGCAAACCTGTTTATCAACAATGGCAACTAATTCTTCTTCATAGCCCAAACTATTATCTAGTTGAACTGTGCTGACGTCTAACACATGTGATAGGTCGGCATGATACTTTCGGAGCATAGATACATGAAAAATCGGATGAACTCCCAATAGGCTGGGAGGCAATGCAAGCTCATAAGCAACCTCCCCAACTCGTCTCAACACCTGAAATGGACCTATAAACCTTGGGCTCGATTTCCCCTTTTTCCCAAATATCATGATTCCCTTCATCGGTGAAACTTTTGAAAGAACCTTTTCACCCATCATAAAGGATAAATCATGCGCTTTCTGATCTGCGTAACTCTTCTGTCTGGACTGTGCTGTACGAAGTCGCTCCTGAATCAACTTTATCTTTTCCAAGGCATCTTTCACCAAATTAGTACCATATAATTTAGCCTCACCGAGCTCAAACCATCCGATGGGCGAACGGTATCGCCGACCATATAAAGGCTCAAATGGAGCCATCTCGATGCTGGATTGGTAACTATTATTATAAGCAAACTCGGCCAAAGGCAAGAAACGATCCCACTGACCTCCAAAGTCAATCACACATGCCCTGAGCATATCCTCCAACATCTGAATTATCAGCTCTGACTGCGATGAAAGGCTTTGCTGAGCTCTACATGGGTCCACAATTAACTCTGTACTGCTCTCCAGAAATGTGAAGTAAACTGAGGGCTTCTATCTGATATGATAGAAATTGGCACACCATGGAACCGAACTATCTCCTGAATATATATATCTAGGCCAACCTCTCTGAAGTATATGTAGTCACAACAGGAATAAAGTGTGCCGACTTGGTCAACCTGTCGACAATGACCCAAACTGCATCAAACTTCTGCAAGGTCCGCGACAACCCAACTACAAAGCCCATAGTGATGCGTTCCCATTTTCACTTTGGTATAGTCGTCTGCTGAAGTAGGCCACCTGGCCTCTGGTGCTCATATTTGACTTACTGGCAATTTAGACACCTAACTACATACTCAACTATGTCATTTTTCATTCATCTCCACCAATAATGCTGCCTCAAATCACGATACATCTTCGTTGCACCTGGATGAATAGAATACCGGGAACTGTGTACTTCCTCTAGGATCTTTTTCCTCAGTCCATCCACCCTAGAAACACATAGACGATCCTGGAGTCGCAGAACACCATCCGCTCTACTAGTAACTTCCTTGGCACCACCCTGTCGTACCATTTCTTGAAGAACCATTAAGTGTGGATCATCATACTGTTGAGCCTTGATCTGCTCAAATGGTGAAGACTGAGCTACAACACATGCAAGAACTCGGCTGGGCTCTGAAATATCCAGTCGCACAAGTCTGTTGGCCAAGGACTGATCATCCAAAGCTAATGGCCTCTCCTCTGCTGAAATGAAAGCCAAACTACCCATACTCTCCGCCTTTCTACTCAAGGCATGTGCAACCATATTTGCTTTGCTCGGATGATACAGGATAGTAATATCATAATCGTTCAGTAATTCCAGCCGTCTGCGCTGCCTCAAATTTAGGTCCCCCTCTTTGAACAAATGTTGCAAACCGCGATGATCAGTGTAAACTTCACAAGACACCACATAAAGATAATGCCTCCAAATCTTAAGAGCGTGAACAATTGCAGCTAACTCCAAATCATGTACCGGATAATTTTTCTCATGGGGCTTCAACTGATGTGAAGCATATGCAATAACGCGCCCTTCCTGCATTAATACACAACCCAAGCCAACGCGCGAAGCATCACAATACATTGTATACATCCCCAAACCAGAAGGCAGCACTAACACTGGTGTTGTAGTCAATGCTGTCTTGAGCTTCGGAAAGCTCACTTCACAATCATCGGACCATTGGAATGAGCACCCTTTTGGGTTAATTTGGTCAAAGGTGCTGCAATAGATGAAAAACCTTCAATGAACCGACAATAAAAAACTACTAAACCCAGAAAACTCCTGATCTCGGTCGCCGAAGTGGGACGATGCCAATTCTAAACTGCCTCAATCTTTTTAGGATCAACCTTAATACCCTCACTCGATACAATATGCCCCAAAAATGCTATAGACTCTAGCCAGAACTCACATTTGGAGAACTTAGCATATAGTTTTTGTTCCCGCAACGTCTGAAGCACTACTCTCATATACTGCTCATGCTCCTCCTTACTGCGCGAGTAGATCAAAATGTCTTCAATGAAGACAATGACAAACGAATCAATATATGGCCTGAATACCCTGTTTATCAGATCCATAAATGCTGCCGGGGCGTTAGTCAAATCGAAAGACATCATCAGAAACTCATAATGACCATATCTAGTCCGGAAAGCAGTCTTCGGAACATCCGAATTCCGAATCTTCAATTGATGGTACCCCGACCTTAAGCCGATCTTAGAGAACACTCTAGTACCCTGCAACTAGTCAAATAGATCATCAATACATGACAATGGGTACTTGTTCTTAATAGTGACTTTGTTCAATTGACGATAATCAATATACATCCGCATTGTTCCCCTTCTTCACAAATAATACTGGTGCACCCCAAGGCGATACACTCGGTCTGACGAACCCTTTGGCTAGTAACTCCTCAAGTTGTTCTTTCAATTCTTTCAATTCTTTTGGAGCCATGCGATACAGTGGAATAGATATAGGCTGGGTATCTGGAGCCAAGTTAATACAGAAATCAATATCACGATCAGGTGGCATACCTAGAAGATTCGAAGGAAATACATCGGAGAACTCCTAAACTACAAGCACTGAATCAATAGCCGGAGTCTCTGCAGTAGTATCCCGAACATAGGCTAGATAAACCAAACAACCCTTCTCAACCATGTGTTGAGCCTTTATAAAAGAAATAACTCGATTAAATGAACTAACAGACGAACCCTTCCACTCCAGCTTAGGCTATGCTGGAATAGATAAGGTAACAGTCTTGGCATGATAATCTAGAATAGCACGATATGGAGATAACCAGTCCATGCCCAGAATAATTTCAAAATCTATCATCTCAAGCAATAGGTGATCTGCTCTAGTTTCATAACCACAGAATGTAATAATACAGGACCAGTAGATCTGGTTCACAATAACAGAATCTCCCACAGGAGTGGACATATAAACAAGAGTACTCAAGGACTCACGAGAAACACCCAGGAATGGAATAAAATAGAGATGACACATATGAATACGTAGATACTGGATCAAATAATACCGCGGCATCTTTGCCGCAAATAGAAATAATACCTGTAATCACAGAATCTGAGGCCTCTGCATCTGGTCTGGCTAGAAAAGCATAGAACCGAGATAGAGTGCCAACTGGCTGGCCTCTACCTACATGACCTCCACCTCTAGGATGGCCCCTACCCACCTGTCCTCCACCTCTTGGTGGTCGGATGACTGGTGGAGCAACTGGTCCGGTAATCATAGGTTGTTGACCCTGTTGCACTAGTTTACCCTAAAGCCTGGGGCAGAATCTCCGTATGTGACATGGATCCCCGCACTCGTAACAACTCTTTAGTGTGATGGGTTGCTGACTAAGAGTCTGGCCCTGGGGAACTGAATACAAACTGTGAAGACCCTGAATAGCTGGCGGGCGATAAGAACTCTCTGGTATAGCACTGAGATAGAGTCGCACTGGAGCACCTCGAGGAGGCGGTGGTGCTGGATATGGGGGCCTGCTGGACTGCCCTCTCATGAACTGACCTCTGCCCCCAGACGGAGCACCTTTGAACTCTCCAGAATATCTGAACCGCTTATCTCTCATAACCTGCTCTCAGCTCCGCTGACGTACACCCTCAATCCTGCGGGCTATCTCCACGACTAGCTCATAAGAAGTACCCATCTCAACCTCTCTAGCCATAGTGGCCTGAATGCCAGTATGTAAACCCGCAACAAACCTCTGAACTCTCTCCACCTCAGTAGGGAGTATCATAAGTACATGGCAAGATAACTCAGAGAACCTCGCCTCATAATCGGTCACTGACATCTGACCCTGCTGGAGCTGCTCAAACTAAAACCGCAACTCTTCCCTCTGAGAGGGTGGAATATAAATGTCCAGGAAAATATAGGTGAACCTGTCCCAAGTCATGGGAGGAGAATTTGCTGGTCTGCTAAGAACATAAGACTGCCACCATCTACGGGCACTTCCTTCTACCTGAAAAGTTGCAAAGTCTACCCCATGTGACTCTAATATCCTCATGTTGTACAGTCTATCCTTGCACCGATCAATAAAATATTGTGGATCCTCATGTCGCTCACCCCCAAAGACAGGAGGATGTAGTCTAGTCCATCTGTCCAATAGTTTCTGCGGATCAGCGGCTGCAGCTGGCATCGGCTCAGGTGTAGCTGCTGCCACTGGTTGAGCTCCACCTACAAGTCGTGCCCCCTGGGTCTGATATACAGCAGCTGCCTGTCCTGGAACAATCCTAGGATGTCAGCCTCAGCCTCTAGCAACTGGGGGAGTAGCTCTTCCCGGGTCTGAAACCTCATTAGAGTGCGTTCTCACCATCTGTGAGAGAATAAGATAAGGATATTTAGTACTACATTAAAAGCACGATGGAATATGAAGAAAGGTATTTTCCTAACACCCTATAGCCTCTCAAAGATAAGTACAGACGTCTCCGTACCGATCCGCAAGACTCTATTAGGTCTGCTCATAACTTGTGAGACCTACATGAACCTAGTGCTTTGTTACCATGTTGTCACGACCCAATTTCACTTATAGATCATGATGACACCCAACGCTACAGCTAGGCAAGCCAACAAATAAATTAAACCTATATCAATTATTTTCAGAATAATTTTCTAAGTAATTTTATTATTTTTCTAGCAATATTAAAGAAATTAGAAAAGATACTGATTAACTTAAATCCAAGAAAATAATACATTTCCAAATTCTACAAATATGTGAGCCAAGATGTGGTGTCACAAGTGTATGAGCATCTATTAGATTTTACAAAACTCCAAATACTGTCTGAAATAAAATAGATAGAATGTAAATATAAGAAGAGACACTGGTAGCTGCAGAACGGCTCATAAAGGCAGCTCACCACTATGCCTCTTGGATAACGTGGGTGTAAGATGATAGGTCCCCCACTAGTACTTGCCTCAGGTCCTGCACAAAAAGTGCAGCAAGTGTAGTATGAATACGTAAACAACATGTACCCAGTAAGTATTAAGCCTAATCTCGAAGTGGTAGAGACGAGATGGCCGATTTTGACACTCACTATGGGTCAATAATAATAATTGAAATAAAACTAAAACATCTAAATCAACATGATTCACAAAATATAACAATAATTTATTTAACCAACAGAAATAATTAAATTCCTTCAAATGCAATAATTCTCAATATATAAATTAAATTCTTTCAATTCCAATAAATTTCCAATTTATCAATTAGTCTCATTTACAGGAATAACAATAATTCCTTAACAAGCAGGGATAATAATTCTTTAAAATCCAAATATTTCCAATTTATCAATTAGCTTCACAAGCTGCAATAAACTATCAAAGTATCGTATAATTATTATTATTATTAGGCACGATTTCTGCCGAGGTCGTACGACCCGATCCAGAGTGTCATGTACAATGCCGAGGGACGTGCGACACGATCCATAGATGCATCTATCCTACCGAGATGTTCGGCCCGCTTTATAAGAAAGGAGGACGTTTTCTTATGTACCTTCGGAAAGAAAGTATATTTATTATAAGATAAATTAAGGAGGAAGAACAATTTCTCTTAACAATTAATTAATTTAAACAGAAAATCAAGCATGTGCGATTTCCATCCTTTAATATTTTTATCTAACAATTCACACAATTTAATTTTTTTTATCTAACAATTCACAATATATATATATATATATCAAATAATATTAATTAAACAAAGAATATAATTTACACAAGTAATTCATGCTTTGAGTCCTAAACTATCCGGACTTTAGCATTAATAGTAGCTACACACGGACTCTCGTCACCTCGTGCGTACGTAGCCCCCACAATTAGCAACAATTATTACTTTAATTACTTGTGGGCTAATTTTTCACTCACAAGATTAGACAAGAGACTTACCTCGTCTTGCTCCGATTTAATCCACTAGTAGGCCTTTTTCTCGATTATCCAACTTTGATTGGCTCGAATCACAATGTCTTTCTTTGAAAATCTGACAAAAGTCGCCTCTGCTCAAGCTCAAGTTGGTCAAAAATGGCAAATGTGATGAAATTCCCTCCTTTATAGATCTGCCCAGGCAGCCTTCGGAACTGGGCCTCGATCGTGGCCTCGATCATGGCCATCGAGCCTGGGCCTCGATCGTGGCCTCGATCATGGCATCGAGGTTGGGCCTCGGTCATATCCTCGGTCATGGCCTCCATCATGGCATCGAGCCTGGGCCTTCGATCATGGCCCTCGAGCTGGACTCGATATCTGGGCTCGATCCTAAACCTTGTCCCTGGCTTCGACCCTGGCCGTCGACCCTGGGCTCGATATCTAGGCTCGATCTTGGGCTCGATCACAGCCCAGAATATTCAGCAGAAGAGAAAAATTACAGTAGTTTTTAAGTCCAACTTTTGATCCGTTAACAATCCGAAACTCACCCGAGGCCCTCGGGACCTCAACCAAATATACCAACAAGTCCTAAAACATCATACGAACTTATTTTAAACCTCAAATCACATTAAATAACGCAAAAACTATGAATCATCCTCCAATTCTAGCTTAATAAAATTTAAGATTTCCAACTTCTACATTAGGTATCAGAACCTACCAAATCAAGTCCGATTGATCTCAAAATTATGCACACAAGTCATAAATGACATAACGGAGCTATAAAAATTTTCAGAACTTGATTCCGACTTCGATATCAAAAGGTCAACTCCCGGTCAAACATCCAAACTTAAATTCCTATTTTTGTCATTTCAAGTCTAATTTAACTACGGACTTCCAAATAAAATTCCGAATACGCTCCTAAGTCCAAAATCACCATACGGAGCTGTTGGAATTGTGAAAATTCTATTCCGGGGCCGTTTTCTCAAAATGTTGACCGAAGTCAAACTTGGTCTTTTAAAGCAATCTTAAGGAATCAAGAGTTCCGATTTCAACCCAAACACTTCCAAATCCCGAACCAACCATCCCCACAAGTCATAAATCATTACAAGTATATACGAAAAGATTTAATTTAGGGAATAAGGTTCTAAAAGTCAAAATGGCAGGCACTGATTCCCCCTAAACCACAGATTCCTTGACTACTGTGTCTACCTGAGTAGCAGCATCAGGCACTTTCTTGACAGATTTTCTTGGAGTAGCCTTGAACTTGGTTGACTTAGAGGTATTTTTCGCAGTAGGCTCAGGTGCATGGGTGGTTGGTTTTGGAAGTGGGGATGCAGTGGAGGTGGGAATGGTGAGAGCAGCAGGAACATAGGATGATGATGCAGGTACAGTAGAGGATATCGAAGGAGAAAGAGCAGGTGTGGGTATAGGTTCACTTGATGGCTTGGCACTTTTCCTTGATTTGGGCTTCATGATTTTGGTTTTTGCTTCAGCCTTGGTTGATGATTTAGCTTTAGAGGGGGTTTGACTGGCTTTAGACATGGTGATCAGATAAGAGACTCGATGAAGAGTAATGGAGAATTAGTTCTTGATATTTTCTCTTGATTCTTACTTAGGGTTTTAGAGAAACAATGAGGTCTTAGAAGCTAATTATACGGGCCTTTTAAATATGTTACTCCTGATTTGACTGGAAGAGAGAAGGTGACCGAATTTGAGTTCTAACGGGACTCTTATAACGGTTACTTTGACTGTTAGGATTTCAGAAGTAATTGAACTCTAATTGCACTAGGATTCCCCCTTACTCTTTGACTAGAAGACGACTGGAAGTGATGCCAACAGAATTAGAAGTCATAGCATAGTAATTATTTTAGGATATTAAGTCCTAGTGACTTAAGATAGTATGGCACATACCTGAGTCAAAGAACCAACTCCTTAGCAGCTCCTTATTTGTTTCTACAATAAAGCTTCGGCACTTCATATTAGTATTGTACAACACAGTTATCAGCCAGATTTTCCAAGAAAGTGTGTGAGCTTAATACAAACACAAAGTTGAATCAAACACATTGTACTTAATTATCTACATTTAATTATGCCATTTCTAGCCAATCAATGGGATTTAACTTAGTTGGAGAGTTGATTAGACCTAGTTCTAGTCTATTTATTTCAAAGTGATCCATACTCAGAGCTTTAGTAAAAATATCAGGAATTTGATCTTCAGTTTTACAAAAGTTAATTGAGATATTTCCCTTTTCAACATTGTCTCTGAGAAAGTGATATCTAATGTCAATGTGCTTGGTTCTTTTGTGCTAACACAGATTTTTAGCAATGTTTACGGCAATGGTGTTATCACAGAAAATGGGAACACAATCAATAAATATACCATAGTCCGTTAGCTGTTGTCTTATCCATAGCAACTGAGCACAGTAGGATGCTGCTTCCACATATTTAACCTCAGTTGTAGATAAGGCCAATGAGTTTTGCTTCTTGGTTCCCCAAAATACCTAACAAGAACCTAGAAAATGAGTTGTTCCTGAAGTGCTTTTCCTGTCAACATGAAAACCTGCATAGTCAGCATCAGCATAACCAACCAGATCAAAGCTATACCCTCTAGGATACCATAGGCAGAGGTCAAGGGTCCCTTGAGATATCTTAGTATCTTTTTGATAGCCTTCAGGTGAAATTCCTTGGGATTTGCGTGCAATCTTGCACATAATCCCACACTGAATACAATATCAGGCATGTTGCTGTGAGGTGTAACAGTGACCCAATCATTCCTCTATATAGTTTCTGTTCCACACTTTTCACTTCTTCATCAAGGACCGGCTTTGTTGCAGTTGCAATGGGAGTGTCAATAGACTTAGATGAGTCCTTGTTGAACTTCTTCAATAGTTCCTTGATATATTTATGCTGATGTATCATGGTTCCAGTAGGTGTTTGCTTAATTTGCAGCCCCAAAAAGAGGTTTTATTTACCCATCATGCTCATTTCAAACTTATTTCCCATCATCTCAGCAAATTCCTTGCACATTGCTTCATTGGTAGCCACAAAGATTATGTCATCCACATACACTTGCATAATCAGAATATTTTTCCCTTTGCTCCTTAGAAATAGAGTGTTGTCCACCTTTCCTCTTACAAAGTTATTGGCTAAGAGGAACTTTGAGAGTGTTTCATACCAAGATTTTGGAGCATGTTTCAGTCGATAAAGAGCTTTATCCAGCTAGAACACATAGTCAAAAAATTCTTCACTTTCAAATCCAGGAGGTTGTTTGACAAACACTTCCTCCTTCAGATAACCATTCAAGAAAGCACTCTTTACATCCATCTGATATAAGGTGAACTCCATGTGAGCAGCAAAGGCTATCAGTATTCTTATAGCTTCCATTCTAGCTACAGGTGCAAACTTCTCATCATAGTTAATGACCTCCTCTTGATTGTATCCCTAAACTACCAGTCTAGCCTTTTTCCTTATGATATTTCCGTGTTCATCCAGCTTGTTTCTGAACACCTATCTGGTACCTATGACAAATTTGTTCTTGGGTCTCTGTTCCAAGTGCTAGACCTTACTTCTCTCAAACTGATTTAGCTCCTCTTGCATGACCATGATCCAGTATGGATCCTTTAGAGCTTCTTTTATGGTCTTAGGTTCAACTTGTAAGATAAATACTATGAGTGCATATAGATTTCTTAGAGAAGACCTGGTTTGAACTCCTGCATTTTGATCAGAGATGATATTCTCAAGAGGATGAGAACTTTGATGCTTCCATGGTCTGATCTGTATACCCAGAGAAGATTCACCCGAGGAGTGACCCAAAGGAACATGTTCAGTGGGTGTGGCTTCATCAGTCTAGTTAGCAGTTAGAGTAGTTCTTTCTTCTTCTTGTTCCTCATGATTACTGTCAATTTCCTTGTGGTCTTCGATCCATCTTCATATTGAGGTTCAGATTACTTTGTAACTCCATCACCAATGAGTCCTATATCATAATCTTCATCCTGCAGACCTTTCTCAGCCAAATTATTAGATTCATCAAAGATAACATGAATATTTTCTTCTACACACATAGTTCTTTTATTGAAAACTTTATAGGCCTTACTATGTGGAGAGTAACCTAAGAAAATTCCCTCATCACTTCTGTTATCAAACTCACCTAGAGCTTCTTTTCCATTATTATGCATAAAACATTTGCACCCAAAGGTTCTCAGGTGAGTAATGTTGGGTTTTCTTCCTCGAAGTAACTCATAGGGAGTTTTCTCAAGAATGGGTCTGACCATGCATCTATTTAGCAGGTAACAGGCAGTATTGACTGCTTCAGCCCAGAAACTCTTATGCAGTCCACTAGCAATCAACATGGTCCTCCCCATGTCTTCTAAGGATCTATTCTTTTTTTCTACAACCCTATTTTGTTGTGGAGTTCTAGGTGTAGAGAAAGTATGGTCAATACCATGTTAGCTACAGAACTCAAGGAATTTTGAGTTTTCAAACTCAGTTCCATGGTCAGTTCTTATACTTAATACATTACACCCTAGTTTTTGTTGAATTATTCTAACAAATACACAGAACACACCAAAGGTTTCATCTTTAGATTCCAAAAACAAAGTCCAGGTAACCTTGGAGAAGTCATCAACAATCACAAATACATACCTATTACCTCCTCTGTTCCTTGTTCTCATTGGTCTATATAGGTCCATGTGAAGGATTTCCATAGGTTTAGAGGTACTGACAACCCTTTTAGATTTAAAGGATGACCTTAAATGTTTCCCTCTAACACAGGCATCACACACATTGTCAGAGGAGAACTCAACTTTAGGTAGCCCAAGGACCAAGTCCTTTGGTGCCAACTTATTGAGTTGAGAGAAACTGGAATATCCCAGTCTTCTATGCCATAGCAGTGGATCAACTTACACTACACTCAAGCATGTGTTCTCACTCTGGGGAAGTGACATAATGGATATCTGTAGACATTGTTATGTTTCTTACCCTTTAATACAATTTCATCAATATCAAGCTTAGTGACAGTGCAAAGTTTTGGAATTGAATCTTACCTCACTTCCTTTGTCACACATTTGAGAGATGCTAAGAAGATGTGTTTAAGACCTACCACATAATACACATCTTCTATAGCATGAGAGACTGACTTACCAACCTTTCCAATACCTGTTATCTGGCCATTTTTCCCATTTTCAAATGACACACTCCCTCCTTGGAAGGCTGTCAGTGAGAGAAAGTTTTTCTTTTCTCCAGTCATATATATTGAGCATCCACTATCTAGATACCAGTCTTGATTATTCCCTCTCACCTTAGCCTACACCAGAATTCACAAGTTAGTTTTAGGAACCCAGACAAGTTTGGGTCCCTTTTTGTTGGAAAAAGGATGAATCAAATCCCTTCTTGCCAAGAAGAGGAGATGATTAGAAGCTTTTTTATTATTAACCTTAATCCACTTAGTATGGACAAAAGGATTGAACTTTGGATCCTCTTCCTTCTTCACATTTTTAGCAATACCAAAGGTGATTCTAAACTGAGCATGAATTAAGGCAAGACAAATGCCTCTAAAGTGTCCTACCTTTCTACAATGAGTGCACATGTTATTATCAGAAATTCCTACATACTTTGGGTCAAACTTAGGAATAGGTTTTCTGTAGCCAATTCCGGATTTGTTAGAGCTACAGTATTCATTCATCCAATTCAAGGCATCAGAAGATCTATGCCATTTGCTTAATTTAGAGAGTTCATAATTAGGCTTTTCTAGATTTTCCTGCAGGATTTTATTTCTACATTCCGCAGCACAAAGATTATTTTTAGCACTTTTTAATTCCTTTTCAAGCTTATCCTGCAGATCACTTATTTTTCCCTTACCATGTATGTCAGGAGACTTCTCATTCTTAGAAGTAATCTCAAGAACATGGTTCTTGAGGTCTTTGACCTGTTCCTCTAAATTAGCTTTGTCACATCAAGCTCTTTGATACCAAGTTTGACACTGACCAGCGCAAAACACGCACTTAAATATGTTCGCTGGTCGAATATAGTATAATATAATATCGTATCCACAGGGATTGGAGTTGAATAGTATTTTTGTAGTTTATAGCTTGATTGCCATCCAAGATGATCAACACTTGAGGTTTATGTAAAAAATTAACTAAGAGTCTAAACTATTGACGAATGACACTAGAACAAAAGTAAGCAAGGAAGATATAAATGGGAGAAAATAGGGATTGGTTGGATAGGAGCAAGATACTTGTCTAGGATTTAACTCTAGTTAATTCACTTCTAAGGTTCAAGTTAGTCTCTCAAATTCAATCTATTATTAGTTCGAATATTCAGTAGAAACTCCTCTCTCGATTAAGTCTCAACCTCACAATATGAACTAAGTTAAGCTAGGTAAAGATATGCAAGAATTCCTAGTGGATTAGTTTGTAAGAGAACCTCTTTCGATTATTCTCCTAAATAGGTCTAAACAATAATTCAACTAGCCTCTTTCGATTGCTAAGAAGAATCAATGAATTCAACCAACAAGATAATGCAAAAACATCACAAGTTATGCCTCTTCCGATTACATAAACATGTGAATATATATGCAATAATTAAAATACCCAAAATAATTCAATACATAAAAACTAGAGTTAATATCCACAAACAATTCTCAAAACACTAAATCCATCAATCCCTAAAGACGAATTACTCCATAGATATGGAAAAATGCATCACAAATAAGTTTAAGTTAAAAGAAAACATAAAATAATCCAAACCCTTGTCTTGAGTGCGGATTGAAGGATGAAATCCTTGTGCTCTTGCTTCTCCCACTTCTCCTTAGCCTCCTTAGGTCTAAAGTATGTCAAAAGTCGCGAAAATACCATTTTTTCATGTATATATACCAAGTAGGGTCGGGCCCAAACAAACACACTTTCTCCTACGCGAAATAGGACTCTTCCCGGACAGGACGTGTGCGGCCACGCACCTAGAGATCTGCTCGCGCACTTTGGATGGTCTTCTGCCTCACATGCACACCCAGTGAGTAATCGCGCACCTGGGTGACGCCTGACTCGATTTTTTGTTTCTCTTATTAAGTGCACAATTGTCCGTTGATCCCCGAACTCGATCCTAACTTAATCCTTGGGCTTTTACTCAGACTTTAAATCTCCAAAATAGCATGAAACGTTTCCATACGTAGCTTTTACTCATCATAGTGGTGTTCATCAAACATAGGATGTCTTCCAATGTGCATTCCAAGCTGTACTGTGGGCTCTATCTCCACAGTCTGGTGTTTATCAATTACAGCATACAGACTTATAGCCCCATCCTCCTTTTCTTCCTATATCACTTCTACTATCCTCATATGCTGCCAAGAAAGCCTGCTTCATTGCTTCAGTGAATACTTTGCCTAGGAGTTTTCCTTTGTTGGAACCCTTTTCTCGTATCTTCTCCCATTTCTCCTTTTTAGCTCGTTCTTTTCTCCACTCAATTTCCCACATTGGGCAGTCCTTGACCAAGTGATCTAGATTGCTACACTTGCAACATCTATCATAGTTAGCTTTGTCGAACTGTTTAGGCTTACTACTGGTCTCTCTCTTGGATGCACTTTTGGAATTCTTCATGAACCTCTTGAACATGGCAAACATTGCAGATTAGGATCATCATTGTTAGATTCATCATCCTCAGATGCTTTAAGAACCAGGGCCTTATCCCTCTTTGGTTCTTCCTTCTGCAGTTTTATCTTTCTCATTTCATGACTTTTTAAGTTTCCAACCAACTCATCAAGTGAGATTTTGTCCAGCTCCTTGGCTTCCTGGATTGCATTGACTTTTGATTCCCATGAAGCTGGAATGATCCTTAGAACTTTGCTAACCAAATCTTTTGAAGTAAACACCTTTCCAAGTGATTTCAGTTCATTAATTATTATAGTAAACCTAGTCATCATATCCTGGATGGGCTTAGACTCCTTAATAGAGAAGAGCTCATAGTTTCTCATAAATAGCTCTATCATTGATCTCTTCACTTGGTTTGTTCCTTCATGAGCAGTTTGGAGTGTACCCCATATCTTCTTTGCATTAGAGCGCATATAAATTCTATTGTACTCATCAGGACCAAGTCTACAGATAACACGGGCACCAAGGAAGATTGCCCCCACGATCGGATTTTCTTAGCCTTTGCATTCTTCTCCATTATTTTGAAATCTGCTGCCACGCATTCAGAAGGGTCCTTAGGAACAATTTCATTTTGTGCATTTTGTTTAGTAGGAGACAATGGACCTTGGTTCACTATGGTCTATCATTTATAGTCTTCAGCTGTCAGGAAGTATTCCATTCTTGCTTTCCACCAACTGTAATATTTTTATTGAATAGGGGTGGCCTGGTAGTTGATTGTCCTTCATTAGATCCGGGTGGAGCACCCATCCTACCTCCAAGATCTCTCTAGGTGTTAGCCGTGTGTGTGGAGAACCCGCTCTAATACCAATTGTTAGTTTGAGTGCCCGTATGAATTACTAAAGAACTTGGTTCTTTGCCGTGTTCCTTAAACGTGAAGTAAATAAACAGTAAAGTAAACACAGCGATTTTTACGTGGAAAATCACACAGCTCAAAAGGTGCAAAAAATATGACCTACTACGTAGGATTTTCAATTTCAACTCCACTAGAACAATTAGCCAAAAATGTATCAATTACAAGACTATAATTCAATACTCTCTAGTATTCCTACTGCGACTATTTAATTTACAAGTTACTCTAACTTGTAAGGCAAATACTCACTCCAACTCACTAATTATTTATGACACTTGATTACAACTTAATTTTCTAAAACACATTCACTAGACTAACTCAAGAAGAATACAATACAAGTACTCAACTAGAGCAAACAATTTATGACTCTTCAGTTGATGTGTAAAAGGATGAATCACAGAAGTCCTAAGTAGATCATATTTAAACGCTTCAACTTGAGATCTCCTGGGAGTCCTATTCATAGTTAGATTCTCCTTCGATAAGACTCGTACTGTTCCAAGGATTCCACAAGCTTTGGAACTCTTGTCTCTGACTGAATTATCCGTATCTTCTTGAACAAAAACCCTTATCACATGTAGCAACCTTCTTCTACCAAACTCGAACTTGGGTAACTTTGAGATAAATTTACTGTCTTGTACAGACATAGGCGGACCCATGTGTATGGGTGAGTGGTCACCGGACCCCGTAGACTTCGGCCTGTAATACTGTATATATATATATATATATATATATATATATATATATATATATATATATATATATATGTATATGCCTTGAAAATGGTCAATTTAAAACAGTTGGCACCCTGAACATTAAAATCATTTAGGAGGCACTGGTTGAGCAGAATAATGTGCCCCCATCCCGTAAAAGTTCTGGGTCCGCCTCTGATATAGACGTACAATTATCAACATGAGGAGCTGGTCCTTTATCCCGAGGAGCCGGTTCTTTAGAACAATTAAGCAACTACGTTGAGGACCTGGTTCTTTGAATTACTGTATTTAGACATACTTTGTTAATCATCAAAACCTCAATACTGAGATGAAAAGGATAGGGTCGGCCAGCGTCAAAATAAATGCATAATATCAAAGTTTAGGGTTAGATTCTCTGTACAAGTGATTTAAAACTATTTTCTTTTCCTATTTTTTTGCATCAATTCTTATAAAATGAACAACTTGACAATTTGTTTGTTGTTTTTAACTAATTGTGGAACTGAAACAGCTAAGTAAAACAGAATGCATTCGTTCCCTGAGGTATCCATTTTGAGCATGAGTTTCATACATCTTTATGGACAATAACAAGGGTATGTTCCCCAACAAAATGATTTTTTTGTTCGAAAAACATCAATAGAAGAATACTTCGATTTTCCTGGAAAAACTGAAAATCACCCCAAAATATTTTTAAGATTCAACACTAGAAAAGGTTTCTTATCACACCTCTCAATCCAAACGCCAAATAAATGAGTGTTTCAGTTTTTTCACCTTCACGATGGAACTACACATCGTTCCAATTATGTTCGTTATAGTGGTACATATTCTTTGTAAAATGAAATTAATGAGTCAAATCAAATCTATGTGAATCGCGAAATGAAAACCCACCAAAATAAACCATGACGCCAAATTAAAAGGACTATCTGCTGCATATATTTGATGCTTCATTTGATGGAAATTGACTTCTATGAAGTCAAATAAGAATTTCACACCAATGTATACAAGGTAAATAAAACCTTGACTATTGATTACAATTTTAATAAAAGGAAAAGAGAAAGACAAAAAACATAAGTTCTTAATACTTAAATAGTAAACCAACATTTAGAATAAGTTCTTGATGGTAAAACATCTTCAGAACAAAGGGTTGCAAAAAGCTTAAAACTAGGACTCAGTATGAGATTACTCTTGTTTTTTACGATTCTTATCAGTGGTCTCTTGATTTGTTTCCCCATTCTTACCCGGGTTCATGAGGTTATTGTAAGCATCAGCATAAAACCTTTTAAGCGCGAGTTCTTCCTCCGGTGTTAATTTAGAGCATATTATCTTCTCCTTCTTCTTTGATGCTTCAACCTTTTAATTCAATAAAAAAAACTTATGTTAAGAGTGACATGGAAATGAAACAATTATGAGATAAAATATAATAGTTCTTTAATTTCGAAATTATGAGATATATAAGAACATTTAGCTCGGAATCTAGTCTATTTATTTAGTTATTATTGTACATTAACTTGAAATTGTGGTAGAAAATCTTGAATGCGCGTCTATCACATGTTACATAAAATTTTGCAATAAGTTACAAGCAAAGAATTTACTGTAACTTCTCGAGCATCATTGGTCTCTTGATCTGTTTCCTCATTCTTACCAGAGTTCATGAGATTATTCCAAGCATTAGCATAAAACATTTCAAGCTCGAGTTCTTCTGTCACGACCCGGAATTCTCACTTTCGAAACCGTGATGGCGCCTAACATTTTACTTGCTAGGCAAGCCAACGTTAGAGAAATCCTTGAGCCAGTTTTTAAACAATTCAAATAAGTAAAACCAATTAAACAGAAATGGAGCCAAAATAAAGTACGGAATAGCATAATAATCCAATATCTAATACAACCCGGATCTGGAGTCACAAGTACACGAGCTTCTAGAGGTTCTACAAATAGAGTCTGAAATAAATGCAACTATCTCGAATGAGATGACCAGTAAATAAGGAAGGACGAAGGGGACTTCAATGTCTGCGGACACCAGCAGATCTACCTCGAGTCTCCAAATAAGCTAATCTGAGCTAATGCGCCTCACGGACAACTGGGACCAATATCAAAATCTGCACAAGAATTGTAGAGAGTAGTATGAGTACAACTGACCCAATGTACTCCATAAGTGTCGAGCCTAACCTCGACGAGGTATTGACTAGGCTATGATAGGACACCCATATAATTAAACCTGTACAGACGAAAATATACGTACGACATAACAACAAATAAAGATTTTACATATACGATTAGAAGGGGACATGAAAAGGGGTCCAAGATACGGTAACTACAATAGAAAATGGCAACATGAAACAGTCAATAAATTAAACCTTCAACCAATGAAAATAGAGAAAACATAATTAAAAAAAGACTACACAACATCCACCCATCGTGGTTTTACTCTCAACCTCGCCATGAAACAACACGACATCACCCTTCGTGCTTTTACTCTCAATCTTTCCATAAAATGATAAACATGTCACGACATCACCCTTCATTCTTTTACTCTCAATTTCATCATGAAACGATAAATACGACACATCATCACCCTTCGTGCTTTAACTCTCTTCGTTACTATGTATAAATCAATAAATGAAATAATAAACTTTAAGTAGTTTCTTTCTGCAACTTTTAAGTGCTCTTAAACTCTTCGAGTGAGCCTATAAACGGCAAGTCACTTTAACAACCTTGTGAGTGCTTATAGCTTTGTGTGATTGTTGGCCCAAGTGAAGTTTTGTTTTGAAGATTGACAAAGGAAGCTCAGGCATGAACCAGGTCCATCCCCTGTGTATACAGACACGGGCAGATTCGAGCATGAGGAATGCACGTGAAAGAGATAAGCTTAACTTGTTATATCTGATATCTCCTGATCGAAAAGAATGATGGCATTCTTCAGGATATGCTGAAACTGCTCCAAGATAAAAACCAAGAACCTGGTCCTTCCCAGCCTTAAACCTTATTAGCCTAGTGTAGATCAACCAGTAACCAATTCGGGATTTTTTTGCTTCTTTTACTCATGATCCAATATCTTTATTTCTTCTTATGCTTTGTGGTAGGATCTTATCAATCAATGAAATTTACTGCTTTTGATCTAATTGTTTGTTGATATTTCTTAGATGGCTAATATCCTTAGATTTATCGATGATATTTGACTCCATGATTGCATGTGAAGTAGCCCCAGTGGCCATGAGTAATTTCTATTTAAAATCTAGTTATCTAATATTATTATGCAACTTTTCGATGATGCCAAAAGGGAGGAAAAAGTTGTGTTTTCATTTTGGACAGTGATGTTTATAACCTAATAAACCTGGTCCTTGATGATAAGTGACTTTAAAAAGGCAAAATGTTCTAACATTGTGTTAATGTTAAGATGAGTTAAAACAGGGCTTAAGCTTATGAAAAGCACAGAGTTTGTCATCATCAAAAGGGGGAATTATTTGGCCCAAGTGAAGTTTTGTTTTGAAGATTGACAAATGAAGCTCATGCATGAACCAGGTACATCCCATGTGTACATAGATACAGGCAGATTCGAGCATGAGGAATACACGTGAAGGAGATAAGCTTAACTTGTTATATCTGATATCTCCTGATCGAAAAGGTTGCATAATTGATAATGAGAAGGACTCATTACTCAAAGAGAATACTATCTAAGATAAGGGAGGAGTTAGAAGTTGAGGATAACTAGAACTCTTCCACCAAGGAAGAGTAGCATTAGAACTCTAGTTGTTTCTTATTCTACTAACTCTATATATTGCAGGATGTTCTCATTCTACAGGCACGCATAAAACACAGAAGTTAAACGTGAGTTGAGAGCAAAATAGCAAGGCATTTTGCAAGCAATTCTTGTGTGATTCAAGTGTGCGAACCTGAAGCTACATGAACCAGATAGAAGAACCAGTTCCAAGTGTCTGTCTTTTATTCTAATTCAATTATAGTTGGTGGTTTACAAATTGTATCTTTCAGCTTTATCTAGAAGCATTTGTAATAGGTACTCTGAGTATTCAAGTTAGAGTTAACTTGAAGTTGTCCTAACAGTTAGAGGTTGGTTGCCTAACGGGATTAAAGGTAATCCTTAGGTTTACAAAGAGTTTTTAAAATGCGGTTTTGGCTCAGTGATTTAGTTAAGTGTTGGAGAAAATCCTACCGAGTAGTAGGTCATGGTTTTTTCAACTTTTGAGCCGGGTGTTTTCCACGTAAAAATACTTGTGTTCTTTACTTTCCGCATTTACTATTTTAGCAACAGTAGGTTAAGGATCACTTAGAAGAATCAGGTCCTTCTATAATCAGTGCACGCGAAAATTGGACACCACACAAATCACCCACCTCTCCCCCCCCCCTCTTGTGTGGCATTGACATATAAAATATCAATTTGTATCAGAGCGGGTTACCCTTATAGAGGCTAACACCTTAGGAGAAGATAAAGATGAGTGCACCACCTGGAAACTGGGAAGGACAATCCACTGCTAGGCCACCACTTTTCAATGGCCAGCACTACTCCTGGTGGAAAAACAGGATGAGAGATCACATCATAAGAGAAGACTATGAGCTATGGGACATTGTCACAGACGGCCCACTGGCTACTATGAAGAAAAATGCTGAAGGAGTAGAGGTACCAAAGACAATAGCAGATTGCACAGTTAAGAACTTGAAGAAATGAAAAAAGAATGCCAAAGCTAAGAAGCGGCTTGTTTGTGGACTTGGTCCAGACGAGTATAGTAGAATCCAAAGTTGTACCACTGCCAAGGAAATCTGGGACACTTTGCAAGTGGCTCATGAAGGAACACCTCATGTGAAAAGGACCAGAGGAACTCTCTACTGTATTCTCAATATGAGAACTTTACAATGAAGGAAGGAGAAACCATTCAAGAGATGTACAAAAGGTTCACTACATTGAAACATGAACTAAAGTCTCTTAGAAGGATTATTTCTGAAGAAGATAGAGTCGAGAAACTATTGACAAGGCTTCTGCCTATTACTTGGGAGAGCAAAATTACTGCCATTCAGGAATCAAAGAACATTGACATCCTCCCACTGGATGAATTAATTGAAAATCTCACTGCTTATGAACTTAGGAGACAAACCATGAAAATGGATGTACCTAAGAAGGAAAGGATCCTGGCACTCAGAATCATTGAAGGTTCTGATCTAGAAGATGATGAAATGGCTATGATCACCAAGGATTTTAAGAAGTACTTGAGGAGAGGATGCTAAAAGTGTGGAAAGACTGATCACCACATCAAAAATTATCCCCAATGGGAAATTGAATGGAAAAAGGAAAGAGTTGAACGAAGGAACAAGTTCAACCCAAGAAAAGAAAAGGATCAACCAAGGCTATGGTCGCTACTTAGGGAGAAAGCTCAGATGATGATGATGGGGATGAACAAGCACTTATGGCCATTGGAGAATCTGATGAGGAAACTGAGGTAAGTGTAATTCATCTCAAATACAAGATTAAATTGCTGTCTAAAGAAAGGTTATCTGAGTTACTTCTAGAACTAATTGATGAATCTGAGGATGTAAACAATGAAAAGGAACAGTTGTCTAAAGAATGTGTGATTTTGAAGGCTAAGTGCAAAAACCTAGAACTTAGGGTTAGTGAAACTGTAAGTGAAAATACTGTTTTGAAGAACCAGGTTCATGCACATGACTCAACTATCCTAGAGCTTAGATCTGAAAATCTAAAACTGAAATTAGGAACAGGTAAAAAGACAGATGATCACACACAACTCACTCTAGAGAAAAATACAGGAAAAATGAAAGATAATTTGTATAAGAGGGATGAGAAGTTAAGAATCCTAAAGGAGGACTTAAGCAAGGTCAAGCATGAGCTAGACAGAACTTGTAGATGGAACAGGTCCTCCGATGCACTTTCATGGTTATAGGAACATCATAGTAGCAACAGAAGAGGACTTGGCTTTGGGAACCTAGCACCTAAATGGGATCCTAAAAGCAAGTACCTCACACTTCCTGAGAACAAGATTTGCACACATTATGGTAAAATAGGTCACTATAAAAGTGAATGCACTACAAAAGAAAAGGCAAGTCAAAAGAACAAAGAATTTGTTCAAGGGAAAAATAGGCTATCAAGTTGGGCTTAAAATTCAACCTTTTGCCTATAGAAAGAGACCCAAACTAGTTTGGATTCCTAAGACTAGCCCCTGATTTCTTTTTGCAGGTCCAAGTGAAGGAGAGCAGTCAAATATGGTACATGGATAGTGGCTGCTCAAAGCACATGACGGGAAACAAGAACCAGTTCCTTTCACTTGAGGACCTTAAATGAGGTAATGTCTCCTTTTGAAATAGGAAGAAAGGTGAGATCATTAGGGTTAGAAAGGTAGGTAAGAATGATTCTCATTCTATTGAGAACGTCTACTTGATTGATGGACTAAAGTACAGTCTAATAAGTGTATCACAATTGTGTGATAGAGGTAACATGGTAGCATTCACATCTACCAAATGCTTTGTGATTAATCTTACCACTGACAAGATAGTTTTGCAGGGAAAAAGAGTGAACAACATATATGTTGTAGATCTGTCCACACTTTCAGAAAATGAACTCACTTGCTTAAGTGTGTTGGATACTGATCCCCTCCTTTGGCACAAGAGACTTGGACATGCCAGTCTAAGTCAACTCAACAAACTTCTCTCCAAGGACTTGGTGATAGGACAACCTAACATTAAGTTCAAGGAAGATAAGATTTATGAGACCTACGTAAGGGGGAAGCAGGTAAGATCCTTTTTTAAAAGCAAGAAAATGGTAAGCACCACCAGGACGATGGAACTGGTCCATATAGATCTTTGTGGACTAATGAGAACATTAAGCAGAGGTAGTAAGAGATATATGCTGGTGCTTGTTGATGATTACTCTAGGTTTACTTGGACATTATTATTAATATCTAAAGATGAAGCATTTGACATGTTCACTTCGTTTGTTAGAAAAACTCATAAACAACTAGGTAATCAACTCGCATCAATTAGGTCTGATCATGGAACTGAATTTGAGAATGCTAAATTTACTGAATTTTGTGATGAACATGGCATAGATCATAATTCTGCTCCTAGGACTCCACAACAAAATGGAGTAGTTGAAAGAAAAAATAGGACACTTGAAGATATGGCTAGGACAATGCTTCTTTCTAGTAAACTGCCTCATAGTTTTTGGGCAGAAGCTGTGAACACTATATGTTACATCATAAATAGATGCATAACTAGACCTTTTGTAGAGAAGACTCCCTATGAGTTACTTAAAGGGAGAAAGCCAAACAGATCCCATCTTAGGGCATTTGGATGCAATTTCTTTGTGCATAATAATGGTAAAGACTCCCTAGGTAAGTTTGATCCCAGAAGTGATGAGGGAGTATTATTGGGATATTGAGTATTATTGGGATATTCTTCACATAGTAAAGCTCACAAGATTTATAACAAAAGAACTATGTGTGTAGAAGAAAGTGTACATGTAGTTTTTGATAAAACTAACATTCTTTCTGAGAGACAGGAACATGAAAATCAAGCAATTGGGCTAGTTAGAAACTCAAATGAAACCACAGACCAGACTGAAGCTGCACCAAAGGAAGGAACAGGTGATGGAACAGATCCTTCTACCCAAGGCAACTTGACAGGGGGAACTGAACAAAGAAGAACTGATCCTCAAACCCTAAGGGAACCTGTCCATGAACTTGTTCCTCAGCAACAAAACACTGAAGAAACATCTAAGGCAAACCAGCTGGTTGTGAAACCTTATAAGTACCAAAGTTCTCATCCTATTGAGAAAGTAATTACTGATCCAACCTTTGGAATCAAAACCAGATGTTCTTTGAAGAATATTTGTGCTTTTGATGCTTTTCTATCTCTTATTGAACCTAAAAATGTTGCTGAGGCTTTGCAGGATGCAGACTGGGTGAATCCAATACAAGATGAACTTAACCAATTTGAGAGAAGTCAAGTTTGGCATCTGGTACCAAGACCCAAGGACAGATCAATAATTGGCACTAAATGGGTCTTCAGAAACAAACTTGATGAAGATGGAATAGTTACAAGGAACAAGGCAAGATTGGTGGTTCAAAGATATAGTCAAGAGGAAGGCATAGACTATGATGAGACTTTTTCTCCAGTTGCAAGATTGAAAGCAATTAGACTCATTATAGCCTTTGTTGCTTACATGGAATTCACCCTCCATCAGATGGATGTCAAAAGTGCCTTCCGCAATGGCTATTTAAATGAAAAAGTATTTGTCAAGCAACCTCCGGGCTTTGAAAGCAAGGAATGTCCTGATCATGTGTACAAACTTGACAAGGCACTTTATGGGCTCAAGCAGGCTCCAAGAGCATGGTATGAAAGATTATCAAAATTCTTACTTGAGCATGGCTACAAGAGAGGTAAAATTGACAATACTTTATTCTTGAAAGAAAAGGGTAAAGATCTCCTGGTAGTTCAGATATATGTTAATGATATAATCTTTGGAGCAACTACTGATAAGTTAAGTAAAGAATTTGCTAAACTAATGGGAAGTGAATTTGAAATGAGTATGATGGGTGAGCTTAATTTCTTTTTAGGCTTACAAATTAAATAGAACTCAAATGGAACTATTATCCATCAGCAGAAGTATGTGAAAGAGTTGCTTAAAAGGTTTAAAATGGAAGATTCCAAAGAAATTGATACTCCTATAGCAACAACCACAAAATTGGATATAGATGAACCTGGTTCATCTGTTGATCAGAAGTTGTATAGGGGAATGATTGGCTCTTTATTGTATCTCACTGCTAGCAGGCCTGGCATTATTTTCAGTGTAGGCATTTGTGCTAGAATTCAGGCAAATCCAAAGGAGTCTCATATGACTGTTGTCAAGAGGATCTTGAGATACCTAAAAGGTACCACTGACCTATCTCTATGGTATCCGAAAGGTAGTAATTTCAATCTAGTGGGATATGATGATTCTGATTATGCAGATTTTTTTGTGGATAAAAAGAGCACCTCAGGTATGGCACACTTTCTTGGCTTATGTCTTGTGTCTTGGGCCACCAAAAAGTAAAATTATGTGGCATTATCTATTGCTGAAGCTGAGTATGTTGTTGCTGCTTCATGCTGTGCTCAAGTGTTGTGGATCAAATAGCAATTAATGGACTTTAGGATTAATTTAGATTGTATCCCCATCTTTTGTGATAACACCAGTGCAATTAGTATGACCAAGAACCTGGTTCATCACAAAAGGACTAAGCACACAGATATGAGGCATCACTTTTTGAGGGATAACTATGAAAAGGGTTTGATTTCTGTAGAGTTTTGTGCTACTGACAAGCAAATAGCTGACATCTTCATAAAAGCTCTAAGTAGAGATCACATTGAAAGGAACATGTTAGAATTAAAGATGATTAAGATCACCTAAAAGGACCAGTTCAAATTCATAATGAAAAAAGAAATTAGTTAGAAAATCTGTAAATTTTGTACATAATTAGATTAGATTTTGCTCAGTCTCATACTTTCATCAGTATACTCTTGTTCCATGTGCTAAAATGACTCATTAATCTCTAATGATATTATCTCTATTTTCTTGGAAAATTAAGACTTACACAAGAGATTTCTCAGTGAAGAACCTGGTTCATCAAGATTACTTGGTACGTATTATCCACTCTTCATAATTTGGAATAATTATATTTGGATTTTGATTAAAAGAAGAGTCCTATTCAATCCTTAAACCCCTCGATTTTATCAGTTATGAAATGGACCGGTTTCATTTAAACAGAGTCCAAACCACATTAAGTGCCTAGATTTTATGGACACTCTTCAATGTCTTTTCAAACTGAATTTCAGTTTGATTAAACTTCTGTAAAGGCTATTGTTACCCAATCAAAGACTTCTACTTTCAATTGACTAGGCCTCCGTTATTTCCTCACTTATCAATTCTCAAGCAGTCAATAATTTCTCTCTTCTCTCATCTTTCAAGCACACACAAACCCAGTTTTCCAAAATTCCCGCATACAGAAATGGAAAACCCTTCTGAGAATCCATCATCACCACCCAAAGAAATAACACCCACAACATCTATCACACCTACAACCACTCCCCACCTATAAGAAAAGCAGAGTCAAGATGATTGCTCGCAAGGTTGTTGCGGGTAAAGAACAAATCAAGAAAATAAATGAAAAATTGAAAGCGGATAGGGAAGAAGAACCCCAGAAATCTAATGAATCGTTCAAATCTGCTACTGAGGGAGAAGAAACGATTTTTTCTGAGACAGAACAAGTATCACCCGGCCCTAAATTTACTCCTAAAACTATTTCTGAGGTTGCTACAAATATGGAGACTAGGTTTGTGCTGGTAAGATCTATGGCAGGTGTTGAAACTATTAAGTCTGGAAAGGTGGGTGGTGAAAATAAAAAGAGAAAAGAAAAATAGAGAGAGGGTGCTGGGAGTACTGTGAGGGGTATGGGAAAAGGAGTGGTTGATGTTTCACCCACTCCTATTGGCCTAACTAAAGTATCAGTTGCTATGGTAGTTTGGGGTGAGGAATTTGCTGGAGAAAAGGAAAGTGTGAGAGTAACAAGGGGAAGTGGGTCTGGAGAAGCTGTTGAGGGGTTGGTTCAACTAGGGAAAAAAAGTGTTGATGAACCTGTTCCATCTGAACAGGAAACCCTCGTAGCCCTACTGAAAAGGGTGACTGACAGTTATAATCCTAAGAAGAAAGGAAGTTCAGGAGTTAAAACCCCTGGCACTGCTAGGGCAAACAAGAAAAGAAAGGCGACCTCTTTTATCCCTGTAGAAATTCCTTCCACAAAAGGAAGAGCTACAAGGAGTTAGAAGAAGCAGAGTGAGGCTGAACTAGAGAAGGCCTTAGAAGAAAGTAAGAGAAAAGCTGCTGCTAAGGGAAAGAAGAAAGTGGTTGAGCCTGTTGAGGCTGTTGAAATTGATGAGATGGACCTGGTCCTTCGGGATGAAGATAAGACAGAAGAAGTAGAGGTTGTGACTCTTAAAGCTAAGAAAGCAAAGACTTCCACAAAGAAATCTGTTTCAAAGTCAAAGTTCACTGAACCATCCACTTTGGCTAAAAGAACCAGGTATGCTGTGAAATCAAGAAAAGTGAAAATTGTGGAGGAAGAAGAATGGAGCGCAGAGAAAGACGAAGAAGATTTTGATGCTGAGAAGGACAAGATTGTTAAATTTGGAAAGAGAACCATCTTGAAAAGCAGACTCCTCAGGGACTTGGAGGAGGAAGCAATGTTAATGCTTCTGGAGAAGTTACAGTTGCAAGGCTGGAAGGACATGGTTCTTCAGATGGCTGGAAAGCTGGCCAGGATTTAAAATGTAGATTTCATTGCAAACTGTGAGATCAAAGATGGAAGGGTCACCAGTGTGGTCAAGGGGGGTGAAAGTGTCTTTTGATGATAAAGAACTGGGAGAGATCTTAGGTGTTCCTGCTGAAGGGTACAATGATTATAAGAAGCTTAAATGGCCAAGTCTAGAGAATCTCCCTACTACCCTTGCCATTACTAGGAAGTTAGGTGACAATGAAGAGGAACTTGAGCCCAAGGATATTTACAAAAGTGAGATGAACCCACCCCACAAAGCGTTGTTCGAATTTGTTAGCAAATGTGTGCTGCCAAGGCAGGAAAGGAGGCACATTGCCACATTCATGGACCTGTTCCTTATGGAATGTTTGGACAGTGGGAGGCGAATCAATTGGCCTGGATTTATCATCCAGCTTCTTGATAGGGTTCTAAATGGCACCAAGACTCATGCCATAACCTATGGTTTTATACTCACAGTTGTACTTGCATACTTCAAGGTACCCATCAAGAAATGGGAAGTTGGTACAAGCAAGGATCATTTTGGGGCAAATACTCTAACTGCATGTGACTATGAAGTCCAAACCACTCCCAAAGAACCTGGTTCATCCAAAAAGTTACCAGTAAATAGCAAAGTATGAGCTTTGGTGCAAGAAAGTGGAGCTAAGGATGCTGAGATTGATAGGCTGAAGAAGAGGTTGGCAGAAGTGGAGACTGAAAGAGATGCTCTCAGAGCTGAGCTGGCAAAAGAAAAGGAGAAGAATGATGGCATTCTTCAGGATATGCTAAAACTGCTCCAAGCCAAAAACCAAGAACCTGGTCCTTCCTGGCCTTAAGCCTTATTAGCTTAGTGTAGATCAACCAGTGACCCAGTTCGGGATTCTTTTGCTTCTTTTACTCATGATCCAATGTCTTTATTTCTTCTTATGCTTTGTGGTAGGATCTTATCAATCAATGAAATTCACTTCTTTTGCTCTAACTGTTTGTTGATATTTCTTAGATGGCTAATATCCTTAGATTTATCGATGATATTTGACTCCATGATTGCATGTGAAGTAGCCCCAGTGGCCATGAGTAATTTCTATTTAAAATCTGGTTATCTAACATTATTATACAACTTTTCAATGATGCCAAAATGGGGAAAAGTTTGTGCTTTCACTTTGGACAGTGATGTTTATAACCTAATAAATTTGGTCCTTGATAATAATTGACTTTAAAAAGGTAAAATATTCTAACATTGTGTTGATATTGAGCTGAGTTGAAATAGGGCTTAAGCGTATAAAAAGCACAGAGTTTGTCATCATCAAAAAGGGAGAATTTGTTGGCCCAAGTGAAGTTTTATTTTGAAGACTGACAAAGGAAGCTCAGGCATGAACCAGGTACATCCCCTGTGTACACAGACACAGGCAGATTCGAGCATGAAGAATACACGTGAATGAGATAAGTTTAACTTGTTATATCTGATATCTCCTGATCGAAAAGGTTGCATAATTGATAAGGAGAAGGACTCCTTACTCAAAGAGAACACTATCCAAGATAAGGGAGGAGTTAGAAGTTGAGGATAACTAGAACTCTTCCACCAAGGAAGAGTAGCATTAGAACTCTAGTTGTTTCTTATTCTACTAACTCTATATATTGCAGGATGTTCTCATTCTACAGGCACGCACAAAAGCATAAGTTAAATGTGAGTTGTGAGCAAATTAGCAAGGATTTTGCAAGCAATTCTTGTGTGATTCAAGTGTGAGAACCTAAAGCAACATGAACCAGATAGAAGAACCAGTTCCAAGTGTCTGTCTTTTATTCTACTTCAATTGTAGTAGATGGTTTTCAAATTGTACCTTTCAGCTTTATCTAGAAACAATTGTAATAGGTACTCTGAGTATTCAAGTTAGAGTTAACTTGAAGTTGTCGCAACAGTTAGAGGCTGGTTGCCACAACGGGATTAGAGGTAATCCTTATGTTTACAAAGAGTTTTTGTAAATGCTGTTTTGGCTCAATGATTTAGTGAAGTGTTGGGGAAAATCCTACTAAGTAGTAGGTCGTGATTTTTTCACCTTTTGAGCCGGGTGTTTTTCACATAAAAATAATTGTGTTCTTTACTTTCCGCATTTACTATTTCAGCAATAGTAGGTTAAGGAACACTTAGAAGAACCAGGTCCTTCTATAATCAGTGCACGTGAAAATTGGACACCACACAAATCATCCCCCCTCCCCTCTTGTGTGACATTGACATATAAAATATCAATAAACCTTACGTCAACAACGGTTCCACAATACCGAACCTCAACTTCCAATAATGCTCAATTATCATAAATAGTTTGTAAATGCGGAAAGACGATCAATTAAGTAATAAACTAGTCTAAGCAGGGATATCAAAATCAAAGAAGGAAGTAAATCACAATAAACAAGTCCCGCCTGCATGCTTTAACCCAATAACAACGCATAAGTACTCGTCACCTCACATATACATTGTACCCAACATTTTAAACATGTAGCAAATAGGCAAACAAGTCCTAATCCCTCAAGTTAAGGTTAACCACGATACTTACCTCACTCCGCAGTCAATTAAGTGCTCTACTAGGGCCTTTCCTCTAGAATCCACCTCCAAACCACTCGTATCTAACCATAATTGACTCGATAACGTCAAATAATGCTAAGGAAATCAATTACAAAACATAAAGATTGGATTTTTACAATTTTCCCACAAGGTCAAAAAAAAATCAACCCCGGGCCCGCTTGGTCAAAATCCGAGGTTTTGACCAAAATTTATTTACCCATTCACTCCCGAGCCGATTATGTAATTAGTCTTGAAATCCGACCTCGAATTGAGGTCTAAATCCCGAATTTGCAAAAACTCCCAATTCTTCCTAAATCCCTAATTTTCTACCATTGAAGAACAAATATTAGGGCTAGAATTAATGGATGATATTAGAAATGGAAGATAATGAGTTAAAGTGTGCAAACCTATGAATTGGTGTTGAGTTTTCCCTTCAAAATCGCCTATAGGCCTAGCTCAAACGGAGAGTTTATGAAAAATAGAAGAAATCCCATTTTGGACTGTTTTAAATCACTGGCGTCAGGCCTTCTTCGCGTTAACGAAGGGCCTGATGCGATTGCGAAAGGCAGCGGCCAGAATGGCCTTTGCATTTGTGTGAGGTGCTCCGCGTTCGCAATGGTTCTTCCCCCCTGACCACCGCGTTCGCTTCCCCTGGTCCGCGTTCGCATAGCACCAACCCAGTAAACCCTCCCCCACCAGGCCTAAAGCCTTACGTGTTCGCGTAGGTATGGGCGTGTGCGCGAAGGGCAGACCCCCCTCCGCTCCGTGTTCGCGTCCATCCCCTTGCGTTCGCGTAGAACAAATCCTCCCCAGTCCCATATTCCCCTTCGCGATTGCGAGAAAGGCTTCGCGATCGCGAAGCACAACACACCAGATGACAGCTGAAGCTCAAAACTAATTTTTTTTCCTAAGTCCGAAACATCTGTAGCCTATCCGAAAAGCACCCGAGTCCTTGGGGCTCCAAACCAAACATGCACACAAGTCCAAAAACCTCATACGAACTCGCGCGCGTGATCAAAATACCAAAATAACACCTAGAACTATGAATCAGACACCATATCAAATGAAATTTTTAATGAAACTTAAGAATTTCTATTTTAACAACCGGAAGTCTGAATCACGTCAAATCACTTCTGTTTTGCACCAAATTTTACAGACAAGTCATAAATATCGTAATGGACCTATACCAAGTTCCAGAACCGAAATTCGGACCTGGTATCAACAAAGTCAAACATCGATCAAATTTATGATTTCTTTAAACTTCAAATTTTCAACAAATTGCGATAACTCGAGTTAGGGACCTCCGAATTCGATTTCGGGCATACGCCCGAGTCCCAAATCAAGATGCGAACCCACCGCGACCGTCAAAACATAGATCCAGATCCGTTTGCTCAAAACGTTGGCCGAAGTCAACTCAAACTGATTATGAAGGCACGAATTCATATTTTAATCAATTTTTCACATAAAAACTTTTCAAAAAAAGGCACGGACTGCGTACGCAAACCGATGAAGGCTAAAAGGAGTTATTTGAGGTTTCGAAACACAGAATTAAAGGCTAAACTCTAAATAACCTATCGGGTCATCACATCTTCTTCCGATGTCAATTCTGTCGTCTCTTGATCTGTTTTCCCATTCTTATTAGGGTTCACGAGATTATTCCAAGCATCAGCAAAAAACTTTTCAACCTTTAATTTTTCCTCCGGCTGGCAGCTCCTCGCTTTTTCTCTTCTTTGATATTTCAACCTTTAATTTTCAATTAATAAAAATATATTAAGCATGATATAAGAATCAGATTAACGATTAGATAATCCATTTATATTATGTGTGTAATAGTATATATTTTATGTTTACCGCCTAGTAAAGGTAAATAGTAAAACCAGCCAATTTATGTAAAGATCCTTATAAAATTTATTTATATTTGTGTGGCATAACAAAGTCATTTTTCACGAAAAAATCAATTTACGGGGTTTGAGTACACATAAAAAAAAAATTTGGAAAATATTTCTACACTTCCCACACATAAGGGTAGAACTTATTTTTCCTACAATTATCTTATCTTTAATTTTATATTCTTTTCTCTAACTAACACTTAAATATTATTATTAATCTTTAGTCGCACCTTCGCATCTAAACACTTTTAGACTTATTACTGATATTTAATTTATTATTTTTTAAAAAAATATTTTGAATTCATCAACCAAATACTAGAAAATATGGGCGTATCCAGTGTAAAAGCTATGAGTTCAGATGTACTCATATCTTTCGCTCGTATTCATTGTAGAAACTATGGTTAAACTCAATTGCTTTTTTTTTGTTGGCTAATGAGGTATTTGGCCAAGCTTTTAGAAGAAAAAAAAGTGATTTTGAGGAGAAGCAAAATCAGTTTTTGAGAAGCAAAAAAAAGTACACTACTAAAAATTCGGGTAAAACTGTCCAAAAAAACCGACCAAAGTGGGTCGGTAATGGTAAATTACCGTCCAAAACGCGACCATTTACGTGTGGACGGTATTTTGAAGGTCGGAAGGGTATACCGACCAAAGTTGGCCGGAAATTACCGAGCAACTTTGGTGGGTCAATTAAATTCAAAAAAAAAAATGCCGAAAAAACCGACCAAAGTCCAACCAAAGTTGGTCGATATTTTAATTATATAATTACAAACTGCACCATTTGGGAATCGAACCGGAACTGTACTATCGCAGGATACTATTCTACCACTAGACCATTAGTGTATTTTATTTTAATACTGTTTTTTATTTTATTTAGACTCTTTAATTGTATTTTCGCACGAAAATAACCGACCAAAGTTGGTCGGTTTTATTAAAAAATAAAATTACCGACCGAATTCGGTCGGTTTTTTAAAATGACCCGCCGAAATTGGTCGGTTTTTTAATATTAATTTTAATTTATTTTAAATAAAAAACTGACCAAAGTTGGTCGGTGTCTTGAAAAATAAATTTCGCGGGACTCAAAAATAATTTCCCGCATTTTTGCACCAAAGAAACTATTAAGCAAATAAACATAACAATATCGAGTGCAATCATCAATAAAAGTAATAAAATAATTTTTCCTACCTCGAGATGGTGTCGACTTCATATCACAAATGTCAGTATGAATTATGTCTAAAGGATTTGAATTCCTTTCAACAGACTTATAAGGATGTTTTACAAACTTAGATTCAACACATATTTGATATTTTGATTTATTACACTCGAATTTCGGCAATACTTCTAAATTAATTAACTTCTGCAAGGGTTTATAATTGACATGTCCTAATCGAATATGCCATAAATCATTTGACTCCAATAAATAAGAAGAAGCTGAAATTTTTTTTATACTGCCAACAACCATTACATTAAGTTTGAAAAGGCCCTCTGTGAGGTAGCCCATTCCAACATACATTTCATTCTTGCTTACAACAACTTTGTTAGAAACAAATACACATTTGAATCCATTCTTAACAAGTAAAGAAGAAGAAACTAAATTCTTCCTAATAATAGGAACATGAAGAACGTTGTTGAGCGTTAACACTTTGCCGGAAGTCATCTTCAGGAATATCTTCCCATAACCTTCAATCTTGGTTGTTGTAGTATTTTCCATGAAAAGCTCTTCTTCGGGACCAGTAGTAGAGTAAGTCGCAAATACTTCTTTGACAGCACAAATATATCGAGTGGATCTAGAGTCAATCCACCACTCCTTCGAATTTCCAACTAGGTTGTATTCCGAAAGCATTGCACACAGATCATCAATGTCATCATTCTTTTCCACTATGTTGGCCTGTCCCTTCTTCTTTTGCTTTTTAGGGAGACGACAATCAGGGACTTTGTGACCAGCTTTTCCACAATTGTAGCAGTTACCCTTGAATTTATTTTTGTTCTGCTCCTTAGTCTGTCCAGAAGACCTCTTTCTCTTCTTACTTTTTGGAGCAGTCTTCTCAACGATATTATCTCCCATGATCGTTGAATTTTCATGAGACTTCTTCTCGGCTGTTTTGTTATCTTCCTCAATCTTGAGACGAATCACAAGATCTTCCAACATCATTTCTTTGCGCTTGTGCTTAAGATAGTTTTTGAAATTTCTCCACGAAGGAGGCAATTTTTCAATCATTGCAGCCACTTGAAATGCTTCATTCAAGACCATACCTTCAGCAATAAGGTCGTGAAAAATAAGTTGAAGTTCTTGAACTTGGATTCCAATGGTTTTGTTGTCTATCATTTTATAGTCTAGAAACTTGGCAACCACAAACTTCTTCAAGCATGCATCTTCAGTCTTGTATTTCTTCTCAAGTGCGTCCCATAATTCTTTCGAAATTTTCATAGCACTGTAGACATTGTACAAGTCATCCTCCAAAGCACTTAGGATGTAGCCTTTGCAAAGAAAGTCTGCATGTTTCCACGCTTCAACAATCATAAACTTCTCATTGTCCGGCATGTAGGCGGTAGGCTCTGGAGGGTCTTCACTGGTGAACTTCTGCATACCAAGTGTGATAAGCCAGAAAAACACCCTTTGCTGCCATCCTTTGAAGTTGACTCCAGAAAATTTCCCCGGTTTCTCGGCCGGTGGAACAACAGTTTGGCTTGACGAGGCTATCGTCGTTGCCGCAACAATCGCAGAAGAATTTTCATTATCAATTGCTAGTTCTCACTGCCAACAACAAAAGAATTCAATTAATGTAAAAAAAACAGAATAGTAAACAAATACTGTAATGAACGATAAACAGTACGTTTAATAAATAAAAATCGAAGTTTTTATATACTGTTTCACAGTAAACAATGGAGTTTTTATATTCTTCAAATCGTTTCTGAATTTTAATACTCCAATAAAGTTTTTATATCTTCAAATCATAATAGAAAAATTTTGAAGGAGTAGAAAACCACACAGGTTTTAATCTCCAAAAAACAGAATACAGAATACAATAAAAATAATTTCCTTAAGATTGTTAGTCAATATGTATTACTGTAAATAATGAAACAGTAAACTTTCTGAAACAGAAAAAATAAAAATAGAAAGTTAGCAAGAACAGAATGTCGAAATAATTTCTGGAAAAAAAATTTCGGAATAAATCGAGCCCACCGAATGCATAGTGTGTCCTTAAGAAAATTATTCTCCTCAAGTACCCGAGGTGCTGGAATATTACCCTCCCAAGATAGAACGATTTAACTCACCAGAGTGTTGGTACCAAAAATGCCGATATAACAGCGAACCACTCGAAGGCTATAAAACACACTGAAGATCTTGTTCAGAAGAAGAAAAAGAAGAGCAGAAAATTTCATAAGGAAAGATTTTGGGATTCAAAGCATATTTATAGACTTTCTGGCACTGTTTCTGAAAAGGTTTGCAACCTTTCAGAAACAACCATAGCTATTGGAACAGGTTGGAATATTTTTGTTTGAAATATTGCGGAAAAACGGATTTAAAATAATTCGAGAAAAAAAACGAATCGGACCGAGTTGCGTCGCGGGTCCTGGGTTATTCCGGGTTGAATTTTTGTTAATTAATTAAATAATTGGAAGAAATTTTGTCCAAAAAGATTAATCAATCAATCGATCTTTGACCAAATCCGAATTCGAAGCCGAAGCCGAGCCGAGCGAGCGACGACGAACGTTGCGAGGCTTACTTTCTTTCCAACCCATTTAATACCAAGAGAAGTGCTTTCTCAATATAAGCACATTCACTTTTTTTTCTACCACCAATGAGGGACACTTTGCTCTTTCCAAAGCAAAAGGGAGCTCACTTTCCCTCTACTTTCTTCCTTCCATTTCCCATTCACTAATCTTTAATCCCAACAATCACCCACATGAATAGGGAATGGCTATAAGATAAAGAAATGCACGGACGAGTGTATGTTTTACATGCAAGGATTATTTGCATATGGATAAGTAGGTTTCCAAACCAAACACTGAAGAAGAAGAAGAATCTGATGCATAGAAGGACAAGATGGTTAAGTTATGGAAACGAACCATCTTGAAAGGTAGACTCCTCAGGAACTTGGAGGAGGAAGGCATGATGATGTTGCTGGAAAAGTTACAAATGCAGGGTTGGAAGGACATGATCCTTTAGATGGATGGAAAGCTTGCTAGAACTGAGATTGTAAAGTTCATGGCAAACTGTGAGATCAAAAACGGTAGAGTCACCAGTGTGGTGAAGGGGGTGACAATGAGTTTTGATGACAAGGAATTGGGAGAGATCTTAGGTGTACCTGCTGCAGGGTACAATGATTACAAGAAACTCAAATGGCCAAGTCTAGAGAATCTCCCTACCTCCCTTGCCATTGCAATGAAGTTTGGTGACAATGAAGAAGAGAGCTTCAGCCCAAGGCTATATACAAAAGTGAGATGAAGCCTCCCCACAAAGTGTTGTTCGAATTTGTTAACAAAGTTGTACTGCCTAGGCAGGAAAGGAGGCACATTGCAATATTTATGGACCTGGTCCTTATGGAATGTCTGGACGGTAGGAGGAAAATCAATTGACCTGGATTTATCATCTAGCTTCTCTATAGGGTTCTGACTAGCACCAAAACTCATGCCATACCCTATGGTTTCATTCTCACGGCTTTACTCGCACACTTCAAGGTACCCATCAAGAAATGAGAAGTTGGTACAAGCAAGGATCACTTTGGGCAAACACTTTGGCCGCATGTGACTATGAAGTCCACACCACTCCTAACTACAAGAATTAGCCTAAATAGCCAATAAATATATTACATATGTATAATTTATGTGTAACATGTATATAACCCTATATAATTAGTGTAGAATCTATACACCGTTAAGAAAAGTAAATAGTGATCAATTCAAATGGCTATTTGTGTAAAGATTCCATAAATTTCTGAGTGAAAGCACATATTAAAATTGAGTTTAATAAAAAGTAAAAGAATTTAAATATCCAAATCAACCTTAAAATCATAGGTAATATATCAATATATAAACCCCTTTAAAAACTAAGGATAATACAAAATTAAAATTGTAACAAGGGAAAATGTCACGACCCATAATCCCACCACAGGCGTCGTGATGACACTTAGTCTCTAAGACTAAGTAAGCCGGTTATAATTACAATTCAAGCCAATATTTTTATTATTATTATTTATAGATAATCGAAACCAACAACGAAAATAATTACAAACAACCTCCCAAGACTGATAATACTGAGTTACGAACTCTAACCGAATACATGAAATTATCTCAAGTATCGAATACTCAATACTGTTGGAATAATGATTAACAGTACAATAAAATAGAGACTGCAGCGACCAAGCATCTCTACCTTGAATCCTTGCGATCCCACTCTAACTCTGTCCAAGTTCGATATCTCAAATACCTGGCTCTGCACAAAAATGTGCAGAAGTGTAGTATGAGTACACCACAGTCGGTACCCAGTAAGTATCAAGACTAACCTCGGTGGAGTAGTGACGAGGTACAGTCAAGACACTCACTAGTCTAATAACTTGTGCAATATAGTATACAGAAATAATAGAAAAATAAATAGCAGTGATAGCAACAATAATCAACTAGTGATGTAAACAACAAGGCAGCAAGAACTCCATAAATATTGCTAAAAAAGGTAATGAACACAAGTACAATCAATAATCAAGTCCCTCAAAATATACATCTTTTATCTATAAGTTTTTCAATAGAAATCTCTAGAATATAATCCTTTCCAATAAATATATTTCTAAAATACTTCTTTCAATTAAGTATCCTTCAAATATAATTCTTTCAAATAAATATCTTTCGAATATAATTCTTTCAAATAATATCCTTCAAATATAATTCTTTCAAATAAATGTCTTTCGAATCTAATTCTTTCAAATAATATTTGGAATATAATCCTTTCAAATAAAAGTCACCTTGTGACACCTCATCTCATAATCATAAAATACGGGTCTCAGCCCACTTTCATATTTCCACGGCACCTCGTGCTAATATCTCTATCACAACCGTACGGACAACTCATGTGCCAATATCATCATCATATTTTCCCCGGCATCTCGTGCCCACATTTCCTATTTGTTGCGGCGTGCAACCCGATCCCATATAACATTAATCATACCTGTTGCGGCATGCAACCCGATCCCATATAACATAATCCGCCTGGCAATAGCCACATGCTCCCAATTTCAACATAGATCAGACTATTATCAAGTTTACCGAAACAACAAGACAAGTTGCACAAGATATAAAAATAAACACAAGAAAAATCACAACATCACATGAAAATTACCAATGCAATAACCCCACATCATCACATAAAAATTACCAACACAATAACTCCATATCATTACATATCATCCCTGGCAATAGCCACTCTTATCTCTCTTATAGCCACCCTTATCACTCCTATAATAGCCTCTCTTATCCCTCCTCCCTCACAATATCAATAGCCACCTTTATCGCTCATATAGCCACCCTTATCGCTCCGTATAATAGCCACCCTTATCACTCCGCCCAGACAATATCCCAACATACATAACCACAGTGAAATGCCACCCTTATACCCACATAATATCAACAGTGAAATGCCATCCTTATATCCTCATAATAATAACTCAAATCACCTTAACAATTTACACGGAATATTATCACGACAACACAATACAATCAATTCCTATCACAATTTGCCCAACAACTACAACCAATTCCAATGATATAGTAAAATCAATAAATTCCTCAAAAATAGCCCAAGGCTATACATAACGTATATAAAACCTCAAAAGCAATCAACAGAGATAGAAAATACTCAGTATAGGGCAACGCCTTCATTAATCCAAATTCTTGATAATTATATTAACGCCTCAGTTTAAGCTTAGTTCATTAATTATTTGCAGATGAAAAATTCATAATATAATTATATTCAGGAAATATCAAATCAACAAACTCACGGAATTTACATAAATATTCAAGTAACAATCACATCAAATTATCATATAAAAATAAATTCAAGAAACAAGGATTTAGGCATGGCAAATAGATGATTTAATAAATGCCAACAATTACCCAATTTACCACACAATAATGCCTAAAACTTTAACCCAATAAACGTTACGCATATAAGCCCGAGTACGTACTCGTCACCTCGCGTATACGGCTTTTCACATTTCACAAATAGCACATAAGACTCGATGCCTAAGGGGTAATTTCCCTCACTCAAGATTAGGCAAGATACTTACTTTTTTGAAGTTAGGCCGATATTTCAAAATTACCTTCTTGCTTGAATTGACCTCCGGACAGCTCAAATCTATCCAAATTAATTCAATTCAGTCAATACTAATTATAGGAATTAATTCCATATGAAAATACTAATTTTCCAACAAAATCTGAAATTTAACTCAAAGATCGCCTGTGGGACCCATGCCTCGGAATCCGACGAAACTCATAAAATCCGATAACCCATTCAATTACGAGTCCACCTATAAAAATTTTATCAAATTCCAATAATAACTCGACCTCCAAATCTAAAATTTTTGTTCTTGAAACGTTTTGCAAAAATCTTGATTTCCTCCATTTAAATCCAAAATAAATGATGAATATAACCATGGATTTATGAAATATAATCACTTTTGGATATAGGATACTTACCCAAGTCGAAGTCGTGAAGAAATCCTCAAAATCGCCCAAGAACCGTGCTCCAAAAATCCAAAACGAAATGAAGGAAATGACCATTTTTTGGCCCTTAAGTTTCTGGCCATCCGTCACTAAAAGTCCATTTTCCATCACTAAAAGTCCATTTTTCGTCACTAAAAGTCCACACCAGAACTTGCTTGCACCAACAAATGTTTTTTCACTAAAAAGGCTCTAACTCCATCATACGAACTTGAAATTCGACGATTCTTGTTCCTATGAGTCACAAATAATAATACGAACCTAGTCGTTTAATCGAAACTCAATTCGGAGCTCATTTTCTCAATGCGATACCAATTTTGCTCGTTAAACAATTAACTCATGTTTCGCACTAAAAACCCAAACGCGACTTGATGAAATTAGACCAAACTTTCCAGATCACTCCTATAATTCATTATCAAAATTTTGAAAGTCTCGAAATCGAATTCCGATCTCTAAAACTAAAAATGGACTTTTGAATCATTACATGCTTATGCTGAAAACATCAAACTCTTCCCAG
Source organism: Nicotiana tabacum (assembly GCF_000715075.1). NCBI lineage: Eukaryota > Viridiplantae > Streptophyta > Magnoliopsida > Solanales > Solanaceae > Nicotiana > Nicotiana tabacum. Next base: position 21,931,299 of record NC_134088.1, on the reverse strand, counting down.
ATAGCCTGTAGTGTATCAACCATAACTTCTTGTACTCAATCCAACTGCCAAATGGTTTAAATTTCTACAAACTAGATACAAAGCGTTACAACTTTCAGTTTTGCTCATTGCCCAACTCCTTATATATTGCGAGATATAAGCTCCCAAAGTCAGCCCTGTGCAGCAAAAATTTCTGACTATGCACACTACTATTATTCTGGAAACTAAAATCAAAGAGCTATAACTTTCATGTTTTGATAATTTCCAGATTCCTTATAGATTTCGAAATATAAGCTTCCAAAGTCATCTCTGCGCATCAGAAATTTCGCACATTGCTGTCAAAAAACAAACCAGCAGTTAAAAAATGATCTGAAACCACTCCGAAACTCACCCGAGGCCCTCGGGACCTCAACCCAATATACCAACAAGTCTTAAAATATCATACGAACTTAGTTGAAACCACAAATTATATAAAATAACGCTAAAACCACGAATCATACCCAATTCAAGCTTAAGGAACTTAAGAATTTCCAACTTCTACATTTAATGCCGAAACATATCAAATCAATTTCGATTAACCTAAAATTTTTCACACAAGTCATAAATGACATAATGGATCTATAAAAATTTTCAAAACTGGATTCCGACTCCGATATCAAAAAGTCAACTCCCCGGTCAAACTTCCCAAAAATTCAACTTTCGCCATTTCAAGCAAAATTTCACTACGGACTTCCAAAAAGATTTTGGACACGCTCCTAAGTCCAAAATCACCATACGGAGCTATTGAAATCATAAAAACGTTATTTCGGGGTCGTTTACATATAATTCACCAACCGGTCAATTATTTTAACTTAAGCTTCTAAAATAAGAATTGTTCTTTCAATTAAATCCTGAATCATCCGAAAACCAAACTTGACCACCCTTGAAATTCATAATACACATTTCAAATCTGCTCGAGACCTTAAGCCACCAAACGGAATGTAAATTCTTAAAACGACAAGTCGGGTCGTTACATCCTCCCCCTCTTAAAACATACGTTCGTCCCCGAACGTGCCAAGAATTATTCTGAGGACCTTAAATTTCTGAGTGTATTATTACACACATACTCGCGGGTGATTCTATGTCACCACAATTTAGCATAGGTCCGACAACACCATCTCAGTTGAGATTATTTCTTTTATCCTCATTTATAAACTTTAAAGCCAACTTCTTACACTCCAATTAATTTCAAAAGGCCTTATTATCACATCAACGCACGGTATTAGTTTCAACCAGCTATAGCAACTCGTGCCTACTCATACATCAACGTATGCCCATAACCACATCTCTGGTCATAATAGCTATTTATACTTAATTCCAACATCCTCAATTAATCTCATATTAACTAAAATCTCATTTCAAATTTTTGCAACATTGACAGCAACACGCGAGGCATGAAGACATCATAATTATTTATCCGAATCAACGAGTCACATTTAACGCCGCCTGGACACTCATCTCGTAGGCTAAAACTCAATATTTATAGCACAAATATGGCTAAATATGCACAGAAAATACATACAAAATTATCGAATAAGCCTAACAGGCATGACTCTCTATTAATACTATAGTATAAATTTAAATTTCACAAAGGAAGAATTTAAACACATAAATTTTTCACCACAAGGACCTCGTCTTTATATAACTTCCACTGCAGCTTGTAGTCCGGTTTAAATATTTCACATCATATAAAAATGTGAGGATCTCATCCTCATCTCTGAATCACAAGTATTTTGCACATTGTGCCAACTGAAATTTTCCATTTCCTTTTTTTCTTCTTTTGAATAAGTTCCATAAATAATTTTCACAACATATAATAAAACCCCATACCGGTAGGGCATATAATTCATAAAATTGAATTCAGTTATTTTGAAATCACATCAAAACCCACTGTAGAGAGTAATAGAAAGTCACTTTTGGACTTATAGTCCTCAATAGTGTACAAAATAAAAATGATAGACACAGGCTAGCATCATCAAATCTCCCAACAGGGATAAACATATAAGTGGATCACAAAATTACGAAGCTCACCCATAAGCGGAGCATAATATGAGGACTCGCCTCAATATTCAGAACCGAATCAAATTAAGGAAAAATATCCTTTTATAACAAATCAGGATTATACCTGTAACGACACTATCTGGTGTAGTGGCCTCAGCCACACCATAGCGAATATATCAACAGGCTGGGCCTCCCCCTCTGGGGCGCCCTCTACCTGCATGTTCTCCACCTCTAACTGGCTGTGCATGTGGGGTAGTAACTGCATTGGGGCCCATCGCCTGAGTGTTATGATAAAATCCACCCCTCCCAAGTCTGGGACAATCTCTTATGATGTGCCTAGTATCACCATACTCATAACAACCCATCTGAGGTCGCGACTGCTTGTATTGAGTCTGTGCCGGATAACTGGAATAACCACTATAAGAATTTTGTGTCGATGGTGCACTATAAGAACTTACTGGAGCACCCCAAGTAATCTGATGTGTAGACTGAGCTGGCCGACTGCTCGAGCCTACGCCATAATGGGTCATAACTGAAGAGTAAAATCCACTGAACCCTCCAGAGATTCGAGACCTTTTGGTCTCCTTAGACTCTCTTTCCTCACTTAGAACACCCTCAATACTCCTCGCAATCTCCATTACTTGCTGAAATGGAGTATCAGCTTGCAACTCTCGAGCCATGCATATTTTAAGATCATAATCGAGCCCCTCAATAAATCTGCGAACTCGCTCTCTAATTGTAGGAACCAAGATAGGTGCATGACGGGCTAATTCACTGAACCTGATAGCATATTCTGATACTGTCATAGTGCCCTGACGCAACCGTTCAAACTCTGTGTGCCACGCATCTCGGAGAGTCTGGGGAACAAATTCTCTCAAAACCATTTCTGAAAATTGAGCCCAAGTTAGTGGTATTGCATCGGCTGGTCTACCTTCTTCATAAATTTTCCACCACTGATACGCTGCGCCTGACAGCTGAAATGTAGTAAAGGCAACTCCGCTCACTTCCACAATACCCATGGTGCGGAGAATACGGTGACACTTTTCTAGAAATCTTTGGGCATCCTCTGAAGATGTGCCACTGAAAGTAGGTGGACTATACCTCTTAAACCTCTCAAGTATCTTTAGTTCTTCTTCTGATGCCCCTCGCCTGACCTCAGGCTGAACCGGAATAACAGGTTGTACCGGTACTACATCTAGAACCTGACTAATGTGAACCTGCTCCTCTGGAGTCGTGGTAGGAGTCTGAGCTACTCCCCCAATCTTCGAAATATTTGGTGCAACAGAGATCAATCTCGCTTGAGTTAATGTACCAAACAAACTCAGGAACTGTGCTAAAGTCTCCTAAAGTCCGGGGGTAACAACAGGTGCTTTTGGTACCTGTCCCCCAACTGGAGCTATTGGCACTACTAGAAATTCACTAAAAATCGACCAAAAATACCGACCAACGTTGGTCGGTTATGGCAAATTACCGACCAAAATGCGACCATTAGGGTGTGGACGGTGTTTTGATGGTCGGAATGGCTTACCGACCAAAGTTGGTCGGAAATTACCGACCAACTTTGGTCGGTATATTAAAACGACCATCTGACAAGTTTAATTACTTATCGACCAACTTTGGTCGGAAACATATTTTATTAATTTAATTTTACCGACCAAAGTTGGCCGGCTTAACTAAATTATATTTTTTTTATTAATTATTAAAATTAAAAAAAACCGATCAACTTTGGTCGGTAATTGAAAATATATATTTTTAAAAATAATTAAAATTAAACATTACCGACCAACTATGGTCGGTAATCTCAACAATGCAAGCAAAATACCGACCAAAGTTGGACGGTAGTGTTGAATTTTGGGAATTCAATGTTCATTAACCGACCAACTTTGGTCGGTATTTTGGAATAATTTATTTTTTTTATTAAAAACCGACCAATTTTGGTCGGTTTTTCTGGGTTTAATTTTGGCATAAAATGCCTGTTTTGGCAGCTACACCACCTGCCAGCATACCAATACAACAACACAACAACAACAATAACAACAACAACAACAACAACAACAACAACAACAACAACACAACAACAACAACAACAACAACAACAACAACAACAACAACAAAAACATAACAACAACAACAACAACACAACAACAACAACAACACAACAACAACAACAACAACAACAACACAACAACAACAACCAAAACATTCAATAAATACTTTAAAACTAACAAATTAAAGTTCAATTGAACATAAAAATCCAAAATCAAGTTAAAACTAATTACAACTAGTTCAAAACTGGTTCTATTTGTCTAGTTCAAAGTATATAAAAGTCAAGGGGTGTTTTCTACAACATCATCATCACCGTCTGATGAACTTTCATTTACAAGACGATATAGAGAACGGTCTTGTGGAGGACGGGAAGCACGATCACGGGGAGGACGGGAGGAACGATCACGAGCAGGGCGGGAGAAACGATCACGTGGAGGTCAACCCTCTGGAGATGACTCACGAGATTGGGACAACGGAAAAGCTCCACTAGATAGGAGAGTTCTGATCTGAGCTTGCATGCCAAGGAATTGAGCATCTCTAAGCCTTTCTCTTTCCTTGGCTGCTTCTAGCTCTGATGTGAGCTTTGTCACTGTCTCCCGCATAGCGGAGAGGCTCTCCCTATTAAGTTGCTCGCCTTGTGAGGAAGTCCCTATTCCTCGTATTCCACACTTATAGCGATGAAAGTTTTTAGTAGGAAGCCCGTATACCTTCCCCCATTTTGGACCGCCAACAGACTCCAACCATATTCTTTCAGCATCCTCGTCTGAAGGTTGGGTTGGCTCACCCGATTCACCAGCTGGATGATTACGGATGAATTCCTCCACGTTACTTTGGTAGCGACCGTATATTATTTTAAATTAAATCAGTATTTCAAGTTTTTTATAAAAGTAAATTATAATACTTAAATAAAATTGAAAGCTTACATATGCAGTCGAGGCCTGGTCCTTGACCCACCTATCTTGATCCCCCTCTTTCTTCTTCTTCACAATATGTGTCTCCTTGAATAGCTCATCATGACTCATTGGACGCCCATACTTCTTTTCTTGAAAACAAATTAATTTAGTTAATAAACAAAATAGATATACTTAGAAAAGTAAAATAATTTAAGCAATTACGTACCAATCTTCTTTTTATTGTCCCTAGGCTGATCGCACTTCCAGTGTGCAAGGAGCCTCCCTTCTCGGATGCGTGAGCTTTCTTTCCTTTTTCGCTCCTCTCTAAGAACTCTGCGGTAAGCCATTGCCTTTGCAAATCATTCCACAAATTATCAAGTAACCAGCCAGGCCTCTTGTTCTTCTTTCCAGCATCCAAGAAAGCATCCGCCAATCTCTTGCGAGCTTTATGATGAAAATTTGTAGCCACTTTCGCGCTATAGCGGTCTTCCCATACACACTTGCTCTATATTTCAAAAGTTAAATATTAGATGGAAACATCATAAATATAAATTATTAAACTGTTTAAAAGAACATTTATACCTTAAATTGATTGAAAATTTGCTCCTTCAGTGAGAATGGGCAATCAGTCCAAGTCGCATAAGGGCCATCATAAAGCTTTCTGATGGCATTGGTGATTATCCTCGTAGTCTTATTACCCGGCCTGAACCTGCAATTTAACAATAAAAACACATTAATATCTTAGTAAAAATGTTACAAATCAATAGACGCAAAAATAATGAATAACACTTACCCATCACCCTCAGGGACTATGATGATCCTGCCATATCGATCATAATGCACTACCTCGTCATCACCATCCGAAGCATGTGTATCAGAGGCATGTGAAGACGGTGTAGGCGGGTTAGAGCTAATGCCTCGCAGGCGAAGGCCTGTAATAGATGGAGTCGATGATGAAGATGGTTGCGATCCCTGTGACTACGACATAGCTGGATGCGACCCAAGTGGATGTGATACCGATAGCTGTGACCTGAGTGGCTGTGACATGGGTGGATGCGATCCATGTGGCTGTGATATGTAGGGATGTGATCCATGTGGATGTGATGCAAATGGCTGTGAGGCAGCTGGACTGTATGTCGGACGTATAGTCCTGTGGCCCTGTGATGGAAGACTGGGTGTCTGAATGAAGGTGTACGGCTAGTGATGTTGTGGCAGCTCAGCATGGCCGTGTGGTGGAGGATAAGACATAGGCATCTCTGAAAAGGGTGGACAAGAGGGAGTATTATTTTCTACCCTCCTCTTTCCCTTCCTACCCTTTACTCGACCCCGAGAACTAGTAGGGTCATTGTTACCTTGACCCTTGCCTGCCATCTGCATAATATAATATACATTTAGATTGAAACATATAAGAAACTAGCTATAAAACGAGAGTGCTTTAAAAAACCAACTTTTTAATCCTCATCGACGTATTGTTCCTCGTCTGAGAATTCTTCGTCCTCACTTGTTTGAGCTTCATCAATTGATTCTTTGTCCTCATTTTTTATAATTGTTACTTCATTTATATCAACTTCTTCCAATATGCATTCAGGATGTTCCAAATCATTTTCTAACTGATCGTCCACTATTTGGTGAACATTGGAGATATCGTTTTGATATGCAACATCTAACACATTCTCGACTTCCACCCTACCTACAGGCTTAGTTTTTATTACAACCCACCAATCGGACTTATTCTGCCGCAATGGATAAGGAGCATAATACACTTGCCTAACGTTATGTGCAATTATGAAAGGATCATAGCGATCATACTCCCTCGTATGATTAACCTCAATTATGTTATATTGGTTGTGTACTCTTGTACCTCTTGTTGGATTTGGGTCAAACCACTTGCATATAAAGAGTATCAATTTCTTATATGGCCAACCTGTATATTCTAGTTGTAATATTTCTTTGACCACACCATAATAATCAATATCTCCAACTTGGTTGCCATCACCACCTTGAACCCACACCCCGCTGTTGTTGCTATTTTTATTTTTAGAGCAATCCTCTGTATGAAACTTATAACCATTCACTACGTACTTAGACATTGTTGTGACCTGAAGCCCAGGTCCCCAAGATATATCTTTCAAAAATTGATTTACACCATTATTTGGATTATTTACCTACATAGAGTTAAAAAAAGTCATAAGTTAGCACAACTTATGAATCAATTTTTATACATTCAATATATATACAGCATCATAGCCAAATTGACCCACGAAGTGACTGTGACATATCAAATTGTTTGAACCATGTATCAAATCTCGTATATCATAGCCAAATTGACCCACGAAGTGACTGTGACATATCAAATATTTTTAGTAGTTGCATCAATATGTAGTCACAGTAAATTTTACATTTTGATAACTAATAAATCAATACTTTCTTGAGAAATGGTACAACTTCGGGACAATTTAGAAACACATGAAGTATAGCTGACTTGTACTCCATATCACTCAAACTTCTCTTTCTAACATCCTTAGAACATCAGCCTGGTTGATTGAATATGGACATTGGTGGATATAATGGATCATTCACACATTCGACCGTGTGCCTATTGGGCCTATTCCTAGAACATGGCACGTTACTCTCAAAATAATAAGAACAAAAATGTGCAGTTTCCTTTGCAAGATAGGCTTCGCATATAGATCCTTCAATCTTATTCCTCTGCTTAACAAATTGTTTGCATTTGCCAATTGTCCTACATAATCTCATGTTAGCCAAGAACATTCAAATAAAATAGAATATTACATCAAACTTATAATATTACCTCTCAAAGGGATACATCCATCTGCATTGAACAGGCCCTCCAAGTCGTGCCTCGTGTACAAGGTGTATTGGAAGGTGTTCCATCACATCAAAGAAACCACATGGGAATATTTTTTCTATCTTACTAGAAATTACACGGATGTTCTGGTCCATCCGAAGTAGGTTTTCTTCCCTTAATGTGGTAGAACACAAGTCTTTGAAAAACAAACTAATCTCTGTGATGGGTTTCTAGATTCTTTCAGGCAAACCACAAAATGCAATAGGCACTAAGGTCTCCATGAAAACATGGCAGTCATGACTTTTCAAATGGCTCAACTTCCCTACCTCCATATCTACTTTTTTTCCAAGATTCGATGCATAACCCTCAGGCATCTTTAATTTCGTAACCCAATCACAAATTTGTTGTCTTTCCTCCAAAGTGAATGTGTAACTTGCTTTGGGCTTGAACACCTTACCATTGTTTGCTGTCTGCAAGTATAATTCAGGCCGCCTGCAATATTCTTGTAAGTCCATTCTATCCTTCGGGTTATATTTTGTCTTACCTTTAACATCCATCACTGTGTTGAACAAATTATCAAAATAATTCTTCTCAATATGCATGACATCAAGGTTGTGTCGGAGAAGATTATCCTTCCAATAAGGCAACTCCCAAAATATACTATGTTTCGTCCAATTATGATTAACACCATATCCGGGGAATCTATAAGGTGGAGCCTCAGTAACTTTACTGAAGTTCTGGACCCTCTCCCAAATTTCCTCACCTGAAAGTATCGGAGGTGGAGAATCATATTCCACTTTATTCTTTTTGAATGCATTTTTCATCCTTCTAAACTCATGATCATCAGGCAAGAATTGACGGTGACAATCAAACCATGATTGCTTTCGGCCATGTTTCAAAGTGAACGCTTTACTATTTTCCATGCAGTAAGGACAAGCTAGCTTCCCAGCAGTCATCCACCCAGACAACATTCCATACGCAGGAAAATCATTAATAGTCCACATTAAATTAGCACGCATATTAAAATTCTGCTTGGTTGATATGTCATATGTTTCAACACCATCATACCACAATTGTTTTAGCTCATCAATCAAAGGTTGCAAATATACATCAATCAAACTTTTCGGATTACGTGGACCGGGGATAATACAATTTAAGAATATATATGGACTAGTCATACACAACTCAGGTGGTAGATTATAAGGTGTAAGAAAGACAGGCCAACATGAATATGGTATCGCAGATATAGAAAAAGGCGTGAAGCCATCAGCACACAGACCTAACCGAATGTTCCTTGGTTCACTAGCAAAATCTGGATATGTCCTATCAAAGTGCTTCCAAGCTTCTCCATCTGAAGGATGACACATAACACCAGGTGGTCTTCTATTTTCAAAGTGCCATCTCATATAAGGAGCAGAACTCATCGACGCATATAACCTCTTTAACCTAGGTATAAGAGGTAAATAATGCATTGCCTTGACAATGACCATATTCCCGCTAGAAAGCCTCTTGAAACGAGGCTTTTCGCAAAATTTACAACTGTCTAAAGTTGCATCATCTTTATAATATAACATGCAACCATCTTCACAACATTCAATTCTCATTGACGAAAGTCCTAACTTAGAAACCAATCTCTTCGCCTTATAGAAATCACCAGGTAAGTTGATATTAGGGTCAACTAGTTCACTCATAAGGTCAATAAAAGAGTCCATGGCTGCTTGAGAAATATTCCAATTAGATTTGATACTTAGTAATCTAACTGCAACAGACAGCTCAGAGTGCAGACTTCCTTCACGTAGTGGACGACTAGCTTCCTCTAACTGTTCATAAAAATGTTTTGCGTCATCATTAGGAGTTTGTTCAACATTTTCATTAGGCTCATCCCCAAAAGCATCCGCAACCATATCCTGAATTCTAGAATCAAGATTTGTATTCTCCACCGACCTACTACTTTCACCAACAACCATGTTATGAAATATCCCACGGCTACCATCGATCTCTCCATGATTAGTCCACACAAAGTAATTCTCTATAAACCCCTTCCTATAAAGATGAAGCTTAACTTCCTCCGATTTTTTAAACTTCATACAATCGCACCTGACACAAGGGCACCTAATTACTCCTTCACTTTGGTATGGTGGAAGTGACATTGCATGTCTAATAAAGTCATCAACCCCTTCTACAAAATCCTCCCGCAATCCCCGCCGATTAGGATAATTTCTATTGTACATCCAAGTACGATGTTCCATCTATACAAATAAAACAAGAACAAATTAATTTATTCTACAATTATAAATTAATTATATCTTTTTTAGTTAATTCAAGATAATTATTTTTTCCTAATTACATCAATTTATATCCTAAAAGTTCAATTCATATCCAAAAGGTCCAATTCATATCTTAAAAGTTCAATTCATATCCTAAAAGTTCAATTCACAAGAACAAATCCTAAAAACTAAAATTTCAATTCATATCCTACGAGTTTAAACATAAACTAACTAAACTAAAGAAATTCAACCCATACCCTAAAAGTTCGATTCACAACAACAAATTAATTTATTCTACAATTATAAATTAATTATATCTTTTTTAGTTAATTCAAGATAATTATTTTTTCCTAATTACACCAATTTATATCCTAAAAGTTTAATTCATATCCAAAAGGTCCAATTCATATCTTAAAAGTTCAATTCATATCCTAAAAGTTCAATTCACAAGAACAAATCCTAAAAACTAAAATTACAATTCATATCCTACGAGTTTAAACATAAACTAACTAAACTAAAGAAATTCAACCCATACCCTAAACTAAACTAATTCATAACTAATTGACTAATTAACAAAACTAATTAGTTAATAAAACTAATTAACAAAACTAATTAAAACAAGACCTAAACCCTAATCCTCAATAAAATGCAATGTTCAAATAATTGAAACACTAATCAATTGAAACTAATTCATAACTAATTAACAAAATCTAGAAATAATAAATAAATGGGTTGTAATTCAAACTTAGAATTTTTAGGAGATGGAGAAGGAGAGGGGCGGCAGTGGCAGTGGCAGCGGCGACGGCGACGGCGACGGCAAGGGTGAGGGCTGGACGGCGAGGGGGAGGGCTGGGAGAAGGAGAGAGGGGAAGGTTTAGAGTGAAGAGGGAAAAATTTCAGAGAAATGGAGGTTTCCCCCGTTTTTCACTTCTCTGATTTTAGAATTACCGACCAAAGTAGGTCGGTAATTTTGGTCGGTACATTAAGTGCTGACCGTTTGACCAAAAACCGACCAACTTTGGTCGGATTTTTTTTAAAAAAAATTTAAATTCTTTTTTTTTGTGTTTTTTTTCTTAAAATATTATAAACTATAAAAAAAGATATTATAAACTACAAGCATTTATTTTATTTAACTATGCAGTTATTATAAATAATTATAAACTATAAGCATAATCTTTATAAATAATTATATTAACTATTTAATTTTAATAAATTATAATAGCATCTATCTAAGTAAATTTTCTAAGTTATAATTAAGTATATGAGTAATTTCTCTCACACACACATACACTATATTGTAATTGATGCTAATAACTTCTTTTTTCATTCGTTCATCACTAATAATGCATGACATAGATTAATCGATATATAGGTCGAGACGTTTTGATGAATCATCGATTAATATTCATCAATACATCTAAGTAAGTTATAAGTCGATGAATCAATTTACAAATAGATATATTTGATGATAAAGTATATATACTAATTAGTATCTTCCCAAGTCTATCCCTAAAAGAACCCGACCCTGTGGTCCTAGCGCTTCGTGTTCTTATATATATATATATACACACACAAACACACTTCACTGTATATATATATATACACACACATACAAACACACTTCACTGTAATACTTTAACTATATATATAGCTTGTTATAGTATATGTTAGTGTGTATATATATAGCTTGTTAAAGTTTGACCATGTTTGACCTATTAATTTAACTCGTTTACTTAATACTAATATCTTCTTTCGTTTATTTAATTTGTGATCCATATATATATATATATATATATATATATATATATATGTCACAGATGTTTAGTATTAATTCTTTTATTTTTCATTCATTCATCACTAATAATACATGGCATAGTTAGATTAATCGATATAAGTCGAGACGTTTTGTTTTTACTATTAGTCGATATAGGTCAAACGTTTTATTTTTAATATTCATCGATGCATCTAAGTAAGTTATAAGTCGATGAATCAATTTACAAATAGCATGTTATATATAGTATATGTTAGTGTATTAATTATTTGTATTACAAAAGTGTTAACGAATTACATTTATATTATTTAGATAGTAAATATAAAAGTAATTTGAAAGTTTGATCAATGTTGACGTAATAACCGACCAACTTTGGTCGGTTATTTTGCAGAAAATAACAATTACCGACCAAAGTTGGTCGGTAAATGCTTCCCCTATATTAACCGACCAACGTTGGTCGGTAATTTTAAATATAAATTCTTAAATATTATAAAATATTTTAAATAATAAAATAATTATTAAAATTTAAAAAATTGGATCCAGATTACCGACCAACGTTGGTCGGTAATCCAAATTTTTCTTGTCTGACCAGCTTGGTCAATTCGTTGACCAATTTACCGACCAACGTTGGTCGGTATTTAGTTTTAAAAAAATATAATTTTTTTTTTCAGTTTCCGTCCAACCTGGACGGTGTTTGGTCGCTTTTTTTGACCGATCAATGTTGGTCGGAAATAGTTGGTCAGTTTTTAGCAGATTTTTAGTAGTGTGGCGGCTCCTCAACTGTTGTTCTGACAGGTGCTCTAGTCGCGGCACGTGCCTTTCCTCGGCCTCTACCTCTGCCTCGGCCTCTTGCGGCCCTAGCAAAATGCGCGGGTGCCTGATCAGTTGAGCCGGTAGCACATGTCCTTACCATCTATGAGAGAATAGAGATACAAAGACTCAAATTCCAAATTCAACAAATTCCGCATGACAGGAATGAAAGAAATGAAAATTTCCTAACAGTTCTGTAGCCTCTCGAAGATAAGTACAGACGTCTCTGTACCGATCCGCAAGACTCTGCTAGACTCATTGGTGACTCGTAGAACCTATGAACCTAGAGCTCTGATACCAACTTGTCACGACCCATAATCCCACCACAGGCATCGTGATGGCACTTAGTCTCTAAGACTAAGTAAGCCGATTATAATTACAATTTAAGCCAATTTTTTTTTTTATTATTTATAGATAATCGAAACCAACAACGAAAATAATTACAAACAACCTCTCAAGACTGGTAATACCGAGTCACGAACTATATCTGAATACATGAAATTATCTCAAGGATCAAATACTCAATACTGTTTGAATAATGATTAACAGTACAATAAAATAGAAAGACTCCAAGGGATTGCGGCGACCAAGCAGCTCTACCTTGAATCCTTGCGATCCCACTCTAAATCTGTCCGAGTCCGATATCTCAAATACCTAGCTCTGCACAAAAATGTACAGAAGTGTAGTATGAGTATACCACAGTCGGTACCCAGTAAGTATCAAGACTAACATCGGTAGAGTTCATGACTCAGTATTACCAGTCTTGGGAGGTTGTTTGTAATTATTTTCGTTGTTGGTTTCGATTATCTATAAATAATAATAAAAAAATTTGGCTTGAATTATAATTATAATCGGCTTACTTAGTCTTAGAGACTAATTGCCATCACTACGTCTGTGATGGGATTATGGGTCGCGACAAGTACGTTCCGTTTGGTGGCTTAAGGTCTCGAACAGCTTTGAAATGTGTATTATGACTTGCGAGGGTAGTCAAGTTTGGTTTTCGGATGATTCAGGATTTAATTGAAAGAACAATTCTTGTTTTGGTAGCTTAAGTTAAAATAATTGATCGGATGGTGAATTATATGTAAACGACCCCGAAATAAAGTTTTGATGATTCCAATAGCTCCGTATGGTGATTTTGGACTTAGGAGCGTGTCCGAAATTTTTTTTGGATGTCCGTAGTAAAATTTTGCTTGAAATGGCGAAAGTTGAATTTTTGGGAAGTTTGACCGGGGAGTTGACTTTTTGATATCAGAGTTAGAATCCAGTTCTGAAAATTTTCATAGATCCGTTATGTCATTTATGACTTGCGTGCAAAATTTGAGGTCAATCGGAATTAATTTGATAGGTTTCGGCATCGAATGTAGAAGTTGAAAATTCTTAAGTTCCTTAAGCTTGAATTGGGGTATGATTCGTGGTTTTAGCGTTGTTTTATGTGATTTGAGATTTCAACTAAGTTCGTATGATATTTTAGGACTTGTTGTTGTATTGGATTGAGGTCCCGAGGGCCTCGGGTGAGTTTCGTAGTGGTTTCAGATCATTTTTTAACTGTTGATTTTTTTTTTGACAGCAATGTGCGAAATTTCTGATGTGCAGACTTTGGAAGCTTATATCTCGAAATCTATAAAGAATCTGAAAATTATCAAAACTTTATTTCGGGATCGTTTACACATAATTCACCATCCGATCAATTATTTCAACTTAAGCTTCCAAAACAAGAATTGTTTTTTTAATTAAATCCTGAATCATCCGAAAACCAAACTTGACCACCCTCGCAAGTCATAATACATATTTTAAAGTTGCTCGAGACCTTAAGCCACCGAATGAAACGTAAATTGTTAAAACGACAAGTCGGGACGTTACGTTCCAATAAACTTACATTTGTAATAAACTTACATTTGTGCTTGCAGCGTCTTCCAACGATTGACTTGACGTTATAGTCGGTGTTAGTGCCCTTTTTTTCGAATTGATTGCTTGTCCTGTGGAAGTTGGGAAGACTACATCAAGAAAATAGAAAATAAACAAAAAAGAATCAAAAATTCATTTATAGAAAAAAATTTAAAAGAAGGAAAAAAGAATTCCTTAAATAATAGATCTAAACCATTGTTAAAAGATAATTTTCATTAAGGACAAAAGGAGAACAAATGAATAGAAGAGCAATTCGCAAAAGATCACCTTACAGAAACTTAAAAGCAATATCTTGAAAAGACTCCACTCTCTGATTTATATAGAGGAGGATTTATATTCAAAAGATCAATAAAGGAAAAATTTAAAGTTGTAAGTGAATGAACACATGAGGATAATCTAATGACGCGAATCAGGTTGATTTCGAAATTTTGGAATTAAAATTATTGCATTTCACCATAATTGAACAACTTACGAAAAATCTCCATATCTAGATTATCTGTTGAATTATTATAATTTTGCGTTGACGCAGCATAGTGACTAGGATCAATATCTATATAACATTAATAACTATTATGAAAATCTAAGAATGATTGACAAGTCTAACGATCTCTTGCTTACCTGCTTATTGCACCACCTCAAAACTATTCAAATTTAAAGTTATATATGCATCTAAAGTAAGATAAAATCATAAAAACAGTACACCTACACCAAAAGAAAAAGAAAAATAAGAGAGAAAATAAGGCACAATAAGCTTTCATATCATTTAATTTCTTCACATAGAGGAAGTATTTTGAATTTACTTAAGTAAAATTAAAGGAGAGATTTGGCCTAATTAAATTAAAACGCATGCCTGTCCAATAAAAAGAAAGGCTAGTGCAACAAACAAATCCAAGTAATAAAAGAAAATAGCAACAATTTTGATGGAGATTTCCGGCTAACTGATTTTTTTATCGGAATTTCAGTTATATTTCTGATAACCTTTTGATGAAACAAAGAATATTTTAATTCTTTTGCTTTTTTGACAGTTTTGAAAATCTTCGCTCAAAATTTCTCGTATTATTTTCCAAAAATATCGTCAAAAAGCCAATAGTAAGAAATAAAAATAAGGGCAACTTTTAGACGAATTTGGTCACAAAATCAATTAAAAATAAATTTAGTTTTATTTTTCAACGAATTTTGTCCCACTTCCGCTATGCTGCATGTTATATATTTACTCAATTGGTAAAGAGTTTGTTGTATATAAGTTCTTTTAAAAGTTTTAAATTAAAACCCTCCTTGTACTGCATAGAAAAGTTACAACTGGTTTGTAGAAATTTTTAGTAAAAAAAGAAGAAGATGAAATTCTAGAATATCGTATGATTGACAGATGTATAAGATTTTTTCTAGTGAAAATTATTTTAATTTCATCATAACTGAATGATCCTAATAAAAAAGTTTAGCTAATTTTTAAATTATATATCTACCCATGTATAGAGGATTAGTTGAATCATTGTAATTCTACACTAACATAACATAATAAATATGATGCATACCTAGATTAGATGACCATTATCATTATAATGAATGTAGTTTTAAAAGATTAAGGTATAGTGTACAAAGGCATTTATGATACACAACTAAGTTATGTTGAGTGAAGTTTATTTTGATGATTGACTAAGGAATTCAAGCATGAACTAGGTCCATACACAGTGTATACAGACACGGGCAGATTCAAGTACAAGGCATGCACGTGAAAGAGATAAGGTTAAGTGGTTATATCTGATATCTCCTGAATGAAAATGTTGCAAAAATGATAAGGAGAAAGACTCCTTACTCGAGAGAACTCTATCCTAGATAAGGGAGGAGTTAGAAGTTGAAGATAACTAGAACTCTTCCACCATGGAAGAGTATAGTATTAGAACTCTAGTTATTTCAAATTCTACTAACTCTATAAATTGCAAGGTATTCTCATTTTACAAGTACGCACAAACACTGAAGTTAAACTTGGGTTGAGAGCAAATAGCAAGGCATTTTGCAAGCAATTCTTGTGTGAGTCAAGTGTGCGGATCTGAAGTTACATGAACCAGATAGAAGAACCAGTTCCAAGTGTTTGTCTTTTATTCTAGTTCAACTGTAGTAGGACTTTTCAAATTGTACCTTTCAGCTTTATCTAGAGGCAATTGTATTAGGTACTCTAAGTATTCAAGTTAGAATTAACTTGAAGTTATCGCAACAGTTAGAGGCTGGTTGCTACAACGGGATTAGAGGTAACCCTTAGGTTTACAAAGAATTTTGTAAATGTTGTTTTGGCTCAGTGATTTAGTGAAGTATTGGAAAAAATCCTACTGAGTAGTAGGTCATGATTTTTTTACCTTTTGAACCGGGTGCTTTCCACGTAAAAATACTTGTATTATTTACTTTCCGAAACAGTAGTATAAAGAACACACAGAGGAACCAAGTCCTTCTATAACCAGTGCACGCGAAAATTGGACACCGCACAAATCCCCCCTCTCCCCCCTCTTGTGTGACATTGAAGTATAAAATAACAACCTCATTCTTTTTTTTTTGGCAGCCCGATTCACTAAGCTCCCGCTCGTGCGGGGCCCGGAAAAGAGCCCGATCACAAGGATCTTGCTATGTTGAGTACTTTCATTCAAAACAATTAAAAGAAAAAGGACAAACTTGCATTTCAAATTGACTGTAAATTTGCATGCCGAAAGATTTAGATGGTTTACATAAAAACACAAGAGTGATGATTAATATATTTGTTGAAATTAAATTACATATAAGTTTTAATTCTGATACAATAGTGTATACGCAATAATATAAAGTTGTTTAAAATAATTCATTAGAAAAAAAAAAACTTGCATTTTAAAATGGAAAAACAATTTACGAATAGCCACTTTTAGAGACTGCAATTGAAAAATAGCCTTAAATTCAAAAGTCCTTGATAAATAGCCATCTTTTAACATAAAAAATATAATTTAAACAAAAATACCCCAAATTTAAAAAAGAGTTATAGCCCGTACTTTTCTCAAAAGTATTTTTGGTAAGAATCAGTTTGTGTTTGGCTAATTAATTTGAAAAGCAGTTCTAAATAGCAATTAGTGTTTGCCAAGTTTTAAAAAACTACTTATAAGTGTATTTTTCTCAAAAGTGCTTTTAAAAAAAGTAATTTTGGAAAGAAACTACTTTTTTCTGCTTTTATAAAAATACTTCTGCTTCTCCTCAAAAAGTACTTTTTTCCTTTCAAAAACTTGGCCAAACACTTTAATTTAAAAAAAAATACTTTTGACAAAAAAAAAACGTTTTTGCCTCAAAAGAAGCTTGGCCAAAAGGCTATTAGTCTCTTATTTTTTTCAGCTTTTCTGATTTTTCAAATTCCAATATATTATCACGGAGTTTCACTTGTTAGAAGTACAAACCCAGCATTTTTTATGTACTCCTCCATGTTTTTTCATAGACTTCAGGATAATATCCTGTTGCTCATCTCATTTCAACAGCAAATGGCGTGCATCTCACTGTATAAACTTTGGCTCGCCTTCTAATCTTTCACCTACTAACTACACCTAAGGTTCATATAAAACAAACAGATAAAAGAAAACAATTCAAAATTCCATCCCTAAACATATAAATAAATTACACTGAAACAACTGCAAGAGGGAAATAAAGAAGATACCAGATCATCAGTTACAAAAAATATAAACAAATAATTCAATCGAATAAAAAATATTGATAAACGATTCAAAGATCACTTTTTGCCGAGAAAATGCTGAACTACATTCCGATGGGAAACTCGCCGGAAAGCCTTCTAAAGTTCACTGACTCGTTGATAGAAAGAGGAATGCAGTGAATTTTTTTGTTTAATAGGAACATAAAATAATATAGGTATACCTTATTATTAAAGACAATAAATTGACCTGCCAAGGACATATTCTTATGGTACCCCTCCATAGCAACCATGGTCCATAGAAAATCAATTTGGCGTTCTGCTCTTATTAATCTGTAACGACGCGATATGCCATTTTGAGTATTAGCCATTATTTCATTGTTTCGAGACCTCTCATAGCTTCATTAGATGTTATATGACTTGAGTGTGTGGTCCGTGTCGTTTTTCCGAAAGTTATTACGTAAAATTTAAAAAACAAATGTGAGGTTTGGCTTTATAAACAACTTGAGTTAACTAGGGTCAACGTTCTTGGTAAACGACCGCGGATCGGTGTTTTGATCAGTTCGGTAGGTTCGTAATATATTTTTGGACTTCTACGCACGTTTGGTTGGGGTCCACATTTGGTTGGGGTCCAGGGTGATCCGAGCACATTTCGGCTACGTGAAAGATTGTGAAAAATGAATTTTCAAGTTGAAATCTTCAGTTTTAATGATCGATTCTTGTTATTTGATGTTAGTTTGATGATTTGAGGTAGTGAGCAAGTTTATATGATATTATTACATTTGTGTGCATGATCGGTTTTGAGCCCGAGGGGCTTGGGTGAGTTTCGAATTGGTTTAGGACCATTTTTGGACTTGTGAGATTGCTGATTTTTTTCTTCTGGTATCCACTGCTTCACGGTCACGAAGCCACTTCCGCGATCGCGAAGGGGAAAAGTTGGGGCAGGACTGGTTACTCTTCATGAACGCGAAGCCTTGGGAGAATCACCCTTCGCGAACGCGTTTGGCTCCTCGCGAACGCGATGCTTTGGGAAATCTGGAGGGAAGGCAGGATGGTCCTTCATCGCGAACGCGACTAACAGGCCGCGAACGCGGAGGCTTGGCTGGGAATGCCTTCACGAACGCGAGAGGGACTTTGCGAACGCGAAGGCCAACGGGCAAGTTCTCTTCGCGAACTCATCAGATACTTCAAGAACGCGAAGAACACTTGACGCCCAACTATTTAAAAGCTGAAAGTTGGGATTTATTCATTCAACACCATTTTTGAAAGCTGGAGCTCGGACTAGTGTCACGACCCCAAAATCACTTAGTCGTGATGGCACCTAACACTAATGCTAGGTTAGCCAAGAAAGAACAAGATCACTCAAATGACAGACTACTAATAACAAGAAATAAAATGACTGAATTCTAAACAACCGTCCAATGACTTGTAGTACAAGTCATGAGCTACTATGATTTAGATTTACAATCCGAAGCGAAGAATAGATACAATATCTCTTTGAAAGTTACATAAACAAAGGTGAAGTCCTATTCTACCATGAACAAGAGGTAGCTTGAATCTGGAACACTGGAACGTCTTCAGTGCAAGGCTTCATCTTCCTCAGCTACGCAACTCCAAGATCTGCACACAAGGTGCAAAAATATGGCATGAGTACAACCGACCCCATGTACTCAGTAAGTATCTTAACTAACCTCGGTGAAGTAGTGGCGAGGCTTTAAGTTAAAAGATACTCACTCAATATTTTACCTGTATAGATGATAAGCAAAAAGAGTAGTACGAGAAAGAGATACAAATAAGCACGTAGTAAATGAAATGAGTATACAAATAACAGAGGCCCCCAGAATATCGTCACGTCTCAGTCTTATATCACAATATGATAACATAAAAATAATAGACAAGAATAACCATAATATGTCTTCTCCGTTGTGGCGCGCAACCCGATCCACAAATATATATACAAATACTGTTGCGGTGTATAACCCGATCCCACACGGTAATACCAATATCCGTTACGACATGCAACCCGATCCCACACAATAGTACTAATATATGTTGCGGTGTGCAACCCAATTCCACACAATAATACCAATATCTGTCGCGACGTTCAACCCGATCTTACACAAAAATAGAAATATCCCTTGCAGCGTGCAACCTGATCCCACATAATAATATCATTATCCGTTGCAGCACGCAACCTGATCCCACACAATATAATAAGTTCATATGTAACTATTCTACAAGTAGAGATAGGAAATAAGTGGAATCATATAACAAGTGGAGGCATGTAGCAAGTAAGGATATATAGCAAGTGAAGGCAGGTAGTAAGTGAAGGCATGTGGCAGATCAAGACACCTAATAAGTAAATCATGTAACAAATAGAGGCATGATCATGTACGGGCTAATAACAAGGAAGGGAAGGAATTCGGGGGGAACATGTAGCAAAAGTAAATCAAGAAAAACGTAGGGTAACCGTAACTGACAAGGTAGAAACATAGATATCACAGTAACATACCAGATAGGAAACACGCAGATAGCTATATAAAGAGAACAAACAAGAAAGTAACATATAAAACAACAACATTAATAGGAACCCAAGTAGAGGACATATAAGTATTTAACGAACGAGTAATCATCACAGAAAAATCCAATCCTTCTCACATGGTAACAACCAACCGGTCAACCTTATCTCACACTGCACGGCAATACTCATCGTTCCAACAATATATCAAACACACAGAAATAACCATCTTGCCAAACATATCGCTAAGGCCCCAATCCTCATCTATTATTACAAATAAACAAGCTCAGGTAGCATGACAATAACATGTATAAATGGGTTTTCATTATGCTACGATCAATTAAGTATGTAAACAGTATTGAAAACATCACATTAAAACTTTTCAAGACGTCATATGTTCTAATATAATTTCTAACACAGTTAATTGAGTTTATTAGTCATAGAATTAAATAAGGCATAACTAAAAGAAGTACCAAGTTCATCAAAGTACAAAGAAAGCATATAATTTCTCCTTCCCGAGCATGGAAACCCTGGCACATGAATATACGCTCATCACCTCGTATATACATCACCTCCGCATGTAGTAAACAATATCATTTAGTAGGAAAATTTTTCTTAACAAATCTAGGCAAGACACTTACCTCATTTTGGAACACAATCAACAAACAACAACGACATTATCCTTTAAGAAAATTGTCCAACCAATCGAATCTAGACAAATATCATTCAAATAATTCAAAACAAGCATTTAGAAACTACCCACGAATGAAATTCTTTCAATATTTATCATTTTTAAAAAGTCAACACCGGGTCCGCGTGGTCGAAATTCGAGATTCAGAATAAAACTCGTTTACTCATTCACCCCCGAGCCCGAATATATAATTTATTTTAAAATCCGACATCAATTTGGGATCTAAATCTCAATTTTGCAAAAGTCCTAAATTCAACCCAAAACCCGTAATTTATGCTATGCAATTCCTAGATTTGATGTTTAAAACTCATGAAAAGTACTTAAAATTTATTGAAAACTAGTTAAAGATGCTTACCCATAAATTTGGGAAGAAAATCCTCTTCAAAAATCGCCTATAGAGTGTTTAGGGTTGAGAAATAGTGTAAAAGGAGCTAAATCCTAATTTTTCCCTCTTTTACCTAGCTCCAGATGTCGCAATTGTGAACTCTTGTTCGCAATTGCGACCATCACAAAAGCTAACCACTGATCGCAAATGCGATCAGTATCCCAGCAATCCTATAGTCACAAATGCGACATTCCTTTCGCATATGCGAAGTCCCCCATTTGCAATTGCGGACACAGTCTTCGCAAAAGCGAAGCAGCCCAGAATTCCCTAGGGTCGAAAATGCTTCTCATCTTTTGCAAAGGTGATGAGCCCACTAGTCATATAAACTCGCTTGCTCACACAAATCACCAAACTAACATCAAGCAACAAGAATTGATCATCAAAACTCAAGGATTTTCAAGTTTAAAACTCATTTTTCTAACTTTTCACATTATGCGCCGAAATGCGCTCGGGTCACCCAGGACCCCAACCAAACATACGTACAAGTCCAAAATCATCATACGAACTTACCAGAATTGTCAAAATACCGATCCGAGGTCGTTTACTAAAAACGTTGACCGTGGTCAACTATAGTCATTTTTCAAGTAAACAAATCTCATTTTCTTCAAAATTTTACAAACAAACTTTCCGAAAAATAACACGTACCACGCACGCAAATCAAGAAATATGGAATAGAGCAGGGAAAAGTCTCAGAACAGAGAAAGGTAAGCTAGTACTCAAAATGACCGATCGGGTCATTACATTCTCCCCTACTTAAACATACGTTCGTCCTCGAACGTGCCAAGAGTCGCTCCAAAGCTGCGAATTAACTAAATGAATTCATCATACCAGTACCTGTCATGACCCAAAAATCTATTAAATATTGTGATGGCGCCAGACACCTCTGTCAGTCAAGCTAACAATACATACTTAGCTTAATTACCCATTTTAGTATTTTTGAAATTAAAAACTTCTTCAATGAAATAATAAAGATAAAACTCATAGAGTAAATGATAAATATTTTTGCAACTAAATTTCTAAATAATTCGCAACCATTCCCAAAACCCGGTGTCACAAGTGCATGAGTATTTACTGAGGAATTAAAATAAAATACAACATCTGTCCAGAATACAAATTAGACAGAAAAATATAATAACTCTGAAGGAGACTCTGTTAGCTACGGATCGTAATACATAATGCAGCTCACCTATGTCCCCACAATTATTAACCACACCTCTGCGCCCACAAGGCCGCTAGACATATATGTACCTTCACAATAAAATGTGCAGCAAGTGCAACATGAGCACGAAAATAATGTGTACCCAGTAAGTATCAAGCCTAATCTCTAAGAGGTAGGGACGAGATGGTCGACTTTGACACTCACTAAGGGTCAATAATAATAAGTAACGTGAAAATAGAAATATTTTTATCAACATGATTCACAGAGTTAACAATAATTTTATTGAACCAGCAGAAATAATTAAATTTCTTTAATTCCAATAAATTTCTAATTTATCAATTAGCCTCATTTACAGGAATAACCATAATTTCCTTAACAAGCAGAGATAATTAATTCTTTCAATTTCCAATATTTTCTAATTTATCAATAAAATTCCTTCAAATGCAACAATTCTCAATCTATTAATTAAATCCACAAGTTGCAATTAAAAATAGCAAAGTATTGTGAAATTATTATTATTAGGCATGATTTCTGCCGAGGTCGTACGACCCGATCCAGAGTATCGCGTACACTGCCGACGGACGTGCTACACGATCCGTAGATGTATCTATCCTGCCGAGGCATTCAGCCCGCTCCACAAGAAAGGAGGACATTTTCTGATGTACCTCCGGAAAGAGAGTATGTTTATTATAAGATCAATTCGAGAGGTTGCGGAATGAGAAAAATATTTATTAAAAGATTAATTCAAGAGGATGAATAATTTCTTTTAACAATTAATTGATTTTAAGCAGAAAATTAAGTATATGAGATTTTCATCTTTTACTATCTTTCCCTAACAATTCACAATATATATCAAATAATTTAATTAATTAAAGAATACAATTTACACACATAATTCATGCTTTGAATCCTAAACTACCCGGACTTTAGCATAGATAGTAGCTACGTACGGACTCTCGTCACCTCGTGCGTACGTAGCCCCCACAATTAGCAACAACTATTAATTTAATCACCTATGGGGTAATTTTTCCCTCACAAGATTAGACAAGAGACTTACCGTGTCTCAAAGTCCACTTCTCGATCACCACGTCGCATTAAATTCCCAATTCGATTCCGAAAAATCCAAAACTATCCAAATGTTTTACAAAATAATTAATACGCGCTCAATAATTCGAATTTAGGCTATTGAATTAATTACCCAACCCAAAATGGTAAAATTTCTAAAATTTACCCCGGGCCCACGTTCCCAGATTCTGGAAATTTACAGATGAAAACGCTACCCATAATCTCAAGAACTCAAATATATAGTTTTTATCCAATTCCATAACCATTTTCGTGATTAAAATCTTATTTTTATAAGAATCTAGGTTTTTCATCTAAACCTTTAATTTCTAAGATTTACTAGTTATAATTTACCTATAATCTATGTATTTAACTCAAGGTGTATAGAATTAACTTACCTCCAAATTTCTAGTTGAAATCTCCTCTCAAAAAGCTCTGAAATCGCCCAAACATGAAAGAAAAACGAACAAAAATAGACCGAGCTTCGTCCGTTTTAAGGTTTTGCCCAGACAGGTGTTTCGCACCTGCGGAAGGTGTTCGCACTTGCGGCTTTCGCACATGCGGAAAAGTCTCGCAGGTGCGAGATTTTTCCTCTTGGACTGGTTCCGTACCTGCACCCAAAGGACCGCACCTGCACGTCCGCTTCTGCACCCAATTCTTCGCATCTGCGATGGCCGGGCAGATCCTCTCCTTCGCACCTACGGCTGGTGGCTCGCACCTGCAGCTGGCCCATGTGCAGGTGCGATTCTGACAAGAACCCGAAGTTTCAGTTCTGTCTCCCAATTTCTAACTTGGTCCGGGCCTCATCCGGTTAACACTCGGGGCCCCTAGAGCCCCACCGAACATACCAACAAGTTTGAAATTATAAATCGGACTCGCTCGAAGTCTCCGAATGTGTAAAACAACACCAAATCTAAGAATCGTACCCCAAACCAAATTGATTCAACTTAGAAATTTCAAGTTCTTCAATTTACTTCCAATGCGCCGAAACATACTTAAACTACTCGGAATGACACAAAATTTTGTGTGCAAGTCTTAAATCACTATACGGAACTGTTCCCAAACTCGGAATTCCAAAGGGACTTCAATTACTTAAAAACCTACTCCAAACCAAATTTAAATAACTTTAAACCTTCAAATAGTTAATTTTCACTATTAAGAGCCAAAACGCTCCCGGGTTATCCAAATCCCGATTCGAACATACGCCTAAGTCCGAAATTATCATACGCGCCTATTGGAACCGTCAAATCCCGATTCCGAGGTCGTTTTTCTCAAAATGTTGACCGAAGTCAAACTTGGCCTTTTAAGTCTAACTTAAGGAACCAAGTGTTCCGATTTCAACCCAAACACTTCCAAATCCCGAACCAACTATCCCCGCAAGTCATAAATTAATAAAAGCACATACGAGAAGTTTTATTTTAGGGAACGAGGTTCTAAAAGTTAAAATGACCGGTTGGGTCATTACATTCTCTCCCACCTAAATGTACGTTCGTTCTCGAACGTGCTAAGGACTGTTCCGGAGTTTTCCAAAATCACTTATTAATACCTCGTGTACCTACCTGTGCTACCACACCCAGTTGAGCACATTAGCTCGAGCCAATCTGAAGATTCTCCCATTTATTTAGGCGATTAAGCCTTAGAGCCTAACTCTAACATCGAGAATTCTCCACCATGCCTGTTTTCAACCTACGAACACCGTATCAATCATTACACGATGCACCAATACAGGATTGCATACCTTGGTTGAATTTAGACCATGCACTGCATCATTCACATGACCATAATAACATCCTCCGATAACAATAGCCAAAATTTCATGAATCTGATGGTCACAACACACCTCATGATACATATAAGTCCTGTTCCAACTCTTGTAATGCTTCCACGAGGGAAGAAATGTGTAGAAATACTTAACCAACTGCCGAGTCAACAAATCATTGAGTCTCTCCTCCTGACTAGAATCATCACCCCATTATAACCAAATAATGGTATTTGCTCTTTATTATACTTCATATAATCCGATCGCACTGATCCCGGATCCAATAATCTCATCTCCCCCAGCATGAGCTACTCAGGCAATAAGCCACCTCAGACATGGCAAAAAGCCTCATAAGACGCCACAATGAGCTAATAAGCTACGGACTCGATTGCGATACATAAGGAAAACGAACTCGGAAAGGGATTACTCAACCCACGTGACTAATTAAACAACTGAAAAGGTGTCATGAACCTTCCTCATAAAATGGGACACAAAACACACACAAAAAATAGAATATAGGGGACTGTACTCAACATCACACTGTTGCGGCTGGCAACCCGATCCAAACAACATACCCGTGGCGGCGTGCCACCCGATTCGCACAAAAAGAATCCATAAGGAAATACTTACCGAGCTAGAATGCTCATTACTCACAAAATATCCGAATATCGGACACAAGCACGCTAAGTGCATAATACCATCCCTGGAAGGACCGACAACGCCATACGCTACAAAACTCAAGCACAACTAAGGTGCTATATATGAATTTGAATATTTTCGGGAGCCATCCTGCTCACATAGCACCATCGCTACACGGAACCTCAACACATAAGAAATTTATCAAGCCATTTCACAACTCACACGGCACAATATAGTATTACAGAAAATAGCCGACGGCGAAACGACTTCCAACGTCTGAATACTCCTCCATAAGGAGTGCTATGCTGAATGAACACGTCCGGCCTGATATAGAGTCCATATTTATATTTAAATCCATCCACAGACCTCAAGCCAATTCTGATTGCACCATACTAGGCTAATAACCCTTCAAGGATCTATAATGACCCTTTCTCCCATAACACACAAGAACAACTATCATAACCGGAACAAACTTCCGCAGTCCATAACCAAATGAACTGGGCTCCCTCCAGGCATAAATTCTCGAATCAATGATATTACCAATATCTTCATACTTGGTTTCAATCTTCACTTAATAAAGTGACTACATGCCACTCTTACACAATCTTTACGTGGGACACGCTCCCACGACCTTCCGCACCAGGTAACAAGTCTGCACATCCATGCCACCGGTCACACTAATGCTGTAGAGCATATCAAGAATCCAAAAATCAATACACAAGGTCTCTTACACCTGACATCGACCTTAGGTGATGCCAAAAACAATACCATCTTACTTTAAAAATCTAAATCCTTTTCTTGCTCATCCGAGCTCATGACATACTTGTCAAGACCGAACTGAAATCTTGAATCCTCAACTTTCGAATCCCATGCTACTTAGTGCACTTAATCACGTAAATGTGCAGGAGTACAAGAATTCCATCATAACTCCCGAACTACTAATAGGGTAAACACTTCATCATATAGATACCTTCTTCTTAACTCATTTCAAGAGAACCATTGCAACACGTGACTGAATTCCCATATCCGCAGAAAATACCGGTCTCAAGTAGTGGTCTAAACCACCATAACTCTTCCGGGATCCCTCTACACATAACATGCCATAATACTTGAATTCCTCCAAATAAAATCAATTACGATGGCCGTCAAGCCTCGCACATACCGCCACAAATCACATGCATAACTCAATGCGTTGAAGGAACTGATCATTGCCACCATCATGCCAATTCAACCATTGTTAGCCGACCCGTCTTTTTTAAATGTATTCTCAACTTGCCTTAGAAATAATAATAGTCCCATTCATTACATCACGAACTCAAATCTGCACTAATCTTGAGTGACCTTATTTTACGAGACCATGTTGTTTTAAAACTCACGAATCATCCCATACTCCTCCTTGTGCGCACTTTTACATCTTCAATTGGTACACCCATTCTGATACTTCTTTTATGAATCCGAAGATATTTTTTTCCGTTTCTCTAATGCTACACCACAACCTGAAGATAATGCAGAGTACTCCAAGCCCCGTTTCATAATCTGCTGCAAAAGCTCGATACTCAACCATACTACAGACTAGAGATCCTTAGGCACCGTACTTAAAATTTTTTAACCCACTAAGACCGTTATTGAGAGTCACTTGCTCTGACTTGTTCCCAAACATGATCAACTCCAAGGCCCTGCTAGCACATGGACACTTTCTCAAGGAAACACCTGACTGTCTCACTTTCCCTGTGCATTACATCTACACGAAGCATAAACTCTGAGTCTTCCCAAAGCCTGAACATGAATCGATAAGGCCAAATATGGCACACATTCCTCAAATACTTTGCTCAAATTACCACCGATGTTTTCTTTCCTTAATTGATATGACCCACCAATACACCGATAACCAGAAACCTCATAAATAGACAACCATGCAATCCAATTGTAGACGGTGGGGCTCTCCCATTTAGCTTGACGCTACAATTACAAAATTCGGGAATCCACCGAGATTCATTCTTCATCGTTAACATGATCCTGCATACGCAACTCGCCAGATTTATTGAAATCCTTCTATTAACCTTTAATAAACATTCCGAACCATTAACTACATTTACATATTAAATCTCTTACCAGGTAGCCAGTAAAATTCTTCCCAGAAGCTTCGTCAACACCACGCGGCCGCTAACCTGCTCAAAGGAGATAACCCACCTGTGGAAATTACATGCTGACATATTCCAACGTTGCTGCACTGGGTGCAATTACTACGAAATCAGTAGATCATCCTGAGTCCAAGCTCATTCACCAGCTGCACCAGTCCGTTCACTCCTCATGGACGTCAACTAGAAGTGCGACAATACATTCCAATCCAAAGTCATGTTGTATCCTTCTTCATATCAAGCAACTCCCTCCTATTGTATCTAATCTTCCTCAATATAGTCGCTAATTTTACAACTTAAGTCCGTAGACCTAGTCACTGTCCATTCTACATCCCAAATAACTCCAAACTTTCCTCAAGACGTGTAATCATCCTACCACGTAACCCATGTGCTACCTTGCCACTCTCCCACTTTGGTCAACCATCTCCTTTAAGCAACTATCCGACTTCTGTTTTCTTACACTTGGCCTTCTCGGAACCTAACCACCACAAGACACCTTCCACATGTCCTTCCTTATCCTTCGCTGCCCAGTTGTTGCCTTAACTAAAAATCCGTCTCTGTATCACTTGAACCAATAGGTCGTTACCAGCTTTAAACCTTTCTGAGGATCATCCTTATCGAGCCATCAAGACTAGGAATGCTGCTTCGATCCTGAACCACTACACACCGCGATCTCTAACAACTGCTTCCCTTACACCAATTCCTAACACCCCGCCGTGAAGGCAAGTTGAAGAAAACCATAACACCGGCGAATCTTATCGCATTTCACAAGGCGATGACACCACATCACAATTGAGAACTCTACCACGCTCGAAAATACCAAGCTTTGTTACTCCAACAACCCCAAACCTAAACATTCATAGTTCGATTGCCTTTTCTCTACTGGAAATAAAACATGGAACCTCTGAATCATGTACTGAGAAAAACCTTCTTTCAAGTCATTTACTGCCCTGACACATAGACATGTATTTTACCATTTCATAAACACTGTGCGATAACAATGCACGAATTGTCATAACAATCAATGCCAAATCTCAAAACCATAGGTAGTACTGATACTTAATTTGAAACGACAGAGCGGCCTTCCGCAAAGCGCGATAATAGCCCAATTAATTACACAGGGAGAAGCATCCTGCACTACATCCGTAGTATCATTAAAATTTTCTCGATCCCCAATTTATAACAAACGCTTCACGTCGCATAATATTGAATAGGAAGGAAATAAAGGCATAAGACTCAATGGAATCGAATCGCACAATGAGGAATCAAAAAGAGAAGTATTCCTTAAAGCCCTATATCCTCTCGAAGATAAGCACAGACGTCTTCATACCGATCCGCAAGACTCTACTAGATTTGCTCATGACTCGTGAGACCTAAGTGAACCTAGTGCTCTGATACCATGTTGTCACAACCAAAAAATCCATTAAAGGTCGTGATGGCGCCGGACACCACTGTCAGGCATGCCAACAATACATACTTAGCTTAATTACCCATTTTAGTATTTTTGAAATCAAAAATTTCTTCAATGAAATAATAAAGATAAAACTCATAGAGTAAATGATAAATATTTTTAGCAACTAAATTTCTAAACAATTCACAACCATTTCCAAAACTCGGTGTCACAAGTGCATGAGCATTTACTAGGGAATTAAAATAAAATATAGCATCTGTCCAGAATACAAATTAGATAGAAAAATATAATAACTCCGAAGGAGACTCTGTTAGCTGCGGATCGTAATACAGAATGCAGCTCACCTATGTCCCCACAATTATTAACCACACCTCTGCGCCCACAAGGCCGCTAGACATATATGTACCTGCACAATAAAATATGCAGCAAGTGCAGCATGAGTACGAAAACAACGTGTACCCAGTAAGTATCAAGCCTAATCTCGAAGAGGTAGAGACAAGATGGTCGACTTTGACACTCACTAAGGGTCAATAATAATAAGTAACGTGAAAATAGAAATATTTTTATCAACATGATTCACAGAGTTAACAATAATTTTATTGAACCAGCAGAAATAATTAAATTTCTTTAATTCCAATAAATTTCCAATTTATCAATTAGTCTCATTTACAGGAATAACCATAATTTCCTTAACAAGCAGAGATAATTAATTCTTTCAATTTCCAATAGTTTGCAATTTATCAATAAAATTCCTTCAAATGCAACAATTCTCAATCTATTAATTAAATTCACAAGCTGCAATTAAAAATAGTAAAGTATCGTGAAATTATTATTATTAGGCATGATTTCTGCCGAGGTCGTACGGCCCGATCCAGAGTGTCGCGTACACTGCCGAGGGACGTGCGGCACGATCCATAGATGCATCTACCCTGCCGAGGCGTTCAGCCCGCTCCACAAGAAAGAAGGACAGTTTCTGATGTACCTCCGGAAAGAGAGTATATTTATTATAAGATCAATTCGAGAGGATGAACAATTCCTTTTAACAATTAATCAATTTAAACAAAAAATTAAGTATATGAGATTTTCATATTTTAATATTTTACCTAACAATTCACAATATATATATATATATATATATATATATATATATATATATATATATATATATCAAATAATATTAATTAAACAAAGAATACAATTTGCACAAGTAATTCATGCTTTGTGTCCTTAACTACCTGAACTTTAGCATAGATAGTAGCTACGTACGGACTTTCGTCACCTCATGCGTACGTAGCCCCCACAGTTAACAACAACTATTAGTTTAATCACTTATGGAGTAATTTCCCCCTCACAAGATTAGACAAGAGACTTACCTTGTCTCAAAGTCCACTTCCCGATCACCACGTCACTTTAAATTTCCAATTCGATGCCGAAAAATTCGAAACTATCCAAATGTTATACAAAATAATTAATACGTGCTCAATAATTCGAATTTAGGCTATTGTATTAATTACCCAACCCAAAATGGTAAAATTCCTAAAATTCACCGCGGGCCCACGTGCCGGATTCCAAAAATTTTTAGATGAAAACGCTACCCATAATCTCAAGAACTCAAATATATAGTTTCTATCCAATTCCATAACCATTTTCGTGGTTAAAATCTTGTTTTTATAAGAATCTAGTTTTTTCATCTAAACCTTTGATTTCTAAGAAGTACTAGTTATAATCTACCTATAATCTATGTATTTAACTCAAGGTGTGTAGAATTAACTTACCTCCAAATTGCTAGTTGAAATCTCCTCTCAAAAAGCTCTGAAATCGCCCAAACATGGAAGAAAAATGAACAAAAATGGACTGAGCTTCGTCTGTTTTAAGGTTCTGCCCAAACAGGTTTTTCGCACCTGCGGAAAAGCCTCGCAGGTGCGAGATTTTTCCTCTTCGAATGGTTCCGCACCTGCGCGTCCGCTTTTGTGCCCAATTCTTCGCATCTGCGATGGCTGGGCAGATCCTCTCCTTCGCACCTGTGGCTGGCCCATGCGCAGGTGCGATTCTGACAGAAGCTGGAAGCTTTAGTTCTGGCTCCCAATTTCCAACTTGGTCCGAGCCTCGTCCGCTTAACACTCGGCCCCCCCGGATCCCCGCCCAAATATACCAACAGGTTTGAAATCATAAATCGGACTCGCTCGAACTCTCTGAACATGTAAAACAACATCAAATCTAAGAATTGTACCGCAAACCAAATTGATTCAACTTAGAAATTTCAAGTTCTTCAATTTACTTCCAATGCGCCGAAACATACTTAAACTACTCGGAATGACATGAAATTTTGTGTGCAAGTCTTAAATCACTATACGGAGCTATTCCCAAACTCGGAATTCAAAACGGACTTCAATTACTCAAAACCCTACCCCAAACTAAATTTACAGAACTTTAAACCTTCAAACAGTTGATTTTCACTATTAAGCGCCAAAATGCTCCCGGATTATCCAAAACCCGATTCGAACATACGCCCAATTCTGAAATCATCATACGTACCTATTGGAACCATCAAATCCCGATTCCGAGATCATTTTCTCAAAATGTTGAGCGAAGTCAAACTTGGCCTTTTAAGGCTAACTTAAGGAACCAAGTGTTCCGATTTCAACCCAAACACTTCCAAATCCCGAACCAACCATCCCCACAAGTCATAAATTAATAAAAGCACATACGAGAAGTTTTATTTTAGGGAAAGAGGTTCTAAAAGTTAAAATGACCGGTTGGGTCATTATAGTACCCATGAGCAATATCGTGCCACCTCGGCCCATTTAAGTCCATGAACATGACCCCAACTGAAGATTCTTCCTTCAACCTTAGCCCCTCTAGGCGTGGAACCAAATTCCAAAATCTGAAGCCTCCTATGAGATTTGATCCTTGTATGTACACACTGTATCAATCACAACAAGCTACATCAAGTCGTCAATAAACTGCCAAGGTCAAATCTCACGATGTTCCACATAGCTCATATACGCACAACAATAACTTCTGACCACAATAACTGCTCATCACTAAACCCGGTACTGATAATACACCTCATATAAAATGAAACCTCATTCTAGACCTCCGTAACACTGCTAATGATAAAGAAAACATGCAGAAATGCGTAATAACCTAGGAAAGACCATCGCTAAAATCTGAGCGGTAATGCGATATTTCTCTTCCGAACATTATTTGTTTCCAATACGATAGTGCAGTACCCATGTCCAAAAAACTCATCTCACCCAATACAAACAGCCCAAACCGACAAGCCACACCAAGGGCCACATAGAACCTCACACAACGCGGTTCGTATACCAAACAAGAAATAACTCAGATATATCTAAGAATGGAAAGAAAACAAAGCACGAGGTTAGGAAAAGACACTCACAATACACTTGTACGAATAGTAATAACAGAATACGAAAATATGGATAAACTCATGTAAACGGACCCGAAAGCCAACTACTAGAGGGACCTAGAATAACATAATCTCAAATCTCATATCACAATGTTGAGAATAAACTCTAAAGCAACAAACAACTACAACACATCAACTTTGTCGCGGCGTGCAACCCGATTCTAATATTTAACATAATATCTCTTGTAGCGTTGAACTCGATCCCCAATATCATATCATATCATATCATTATCTATTGCAGCATGCAACCCAAACCCAATATCAATTCATTTCAATACCATTGCGGTGCGCAACCCAATTTCAACATCCATTCATTAGCATAAACAACTCAGCGCCACTATTTACGGACTATCAACACAAAAGGAAAATTAAACGTGCGGAATAATAAGGAACTACCAGTACAAACGAAGAATAGACAATACTTCATAATCCCAAACCTTGGAAAAATATTAATACCAAGATAGCTAAATGGCTCACATAAATGGAATAACATGATAAAGTGGTTCAAGTAATACAAGGACAATAAAGGCAAGTAAAATATGAGACAACAAAAATATATAACTAATGCAATTAGAAACATGTAGCAGGTAAGCTGATATTGAGTGAGAAATGAACAAATCTAAGCAAGTAACATTTAAATAACTAATAACAAGTAAAGCATGTATAACAAATAAGAACATGTAGCAACTAAAGCATGTAACAAGAGATAACATGGAATAAACCCATGAAAATGCATATACACTCATCACCTCGCATATACGCCATTTTCCACATAATTCACATAACAACTAGACCAACAAGTCCTAATACCCTCAAGTCAAAGTTAGACACGATACTTTCCTAATTTCGGATCCAAATCAATCAACCAACCACGTCCTTGCCTTTCAACCAAGCCTTCAAACTAATCGAATATAGCCAATGATTGATCAAACAATTCAAAATAAGCTTTAGAAACTACTCACAAATGAAAAGGTTCAGTCTTTGATGAAATTAAAAAAGTCAACAAAATTCATCCCCGGGCTCTCTTGGTCAAAATTCGAGATCCGGGCCAAAATCTGATTACCCATTCACCCTCGAGCCCAGTTATGTGATTTATTTTGAATTTCGGCCTCTATTTAAGGTGTAAATCTCAATTTTGCAAAATTCCTAAATTCTATTAAAATCCCTAATTTCTACCATGAAAATCCTAGATTTGATGTTAAAAACACATGAAAAATAATGCGGAATTGATAGAAAATGGATTAGAGTTGCTTACCAATGATTTTAGGAAGAAAAACACTTAAGAAAATCGCCTCTAGAGTGTTTAGGGTTGAGAAATGATATAAAATGAGCTAAGTCTCATTTCCCCCCTCTTTTACCCAGCTACATGTATCATTTTGCGAACTCCGCATATGCGACACACTGATTGCAAATGTGATCAGTGCATCAGACGGCCAAAAGTTGTAAATGCGACAATTTGATCTCAAATGCAAAATATCCCCATCGCAAATGCGCCCAAAAGCTTCACAAATGTGAAGCTGACATATGTTACAAGTGGTCGCAAATGCGACCAAGATATTCGCAAAAGCATCTTCAGAGAATTCGCAAATGCGATCGTTTTCCTTGTAAATAATAGGTCACCCAGCCCAGGCCATTCTTGCAAATGTGAACTCTTGTTCGCAAAAGCGAGGCTCACAAATGCGAGCCAGACCTCACATTTGCAAGATCTGCAACAGACACCAGTAGCAGGAGATGCACAAGTAGTCTTCAAACCATTTAAACTCACCCGTAACGCATCCAAAACTCACCCGAGCCCCTCGGGCTCCAAACCAAACATGCACAAATGTGTAAAAAAATCATGTAAACTTGCTCGCTACCTCAAATCACCAAAATAACATCAAATAACAAGAATTGATCATCAAAACTCATGATTTTTAACTTGAAAACTCATTTTCATAATTTTTCACATAATGTGCTGAAATGCGCTCGAGTCACCCTGGACCCCAACCAAATATGCGTAAAAGTCCAAAACTATCATACGAACCTATCAGAATCGTCAAAATACTGATCCCGGGTCATTTACCAAGAATGTTGACCGTGGTCAACCCAAGTTCCATTTTAAGCTAAAAATTACTTTTTCTTTAAAGTTTTATGTAAACTTTCCGGAAAATGACACAGACCATGCACGCAAATCATGAAATATCAAATGAAGCTAATGGAGGTCTTAGACCACAAAAATTAAGGCTAGTGTTGAAAACGACATATTAGGTCTTCACAATAATAGAAATTGTATTTCCTTTTACGAACTTCTCCTGCGTTGTATGAAATTGTCCGAAAAGTTTCTTAAATTTCATAACTCACACATACATTCGTGAGTGGGGCCAGTGACCCGTCAAGTTTCACTATTCCTATGGAATTCGGCTAAATGCCTTAGTAGTACTATTATGGATCAGGCCGTACGACCTCGATAATATTATGAGATGCATCTATGGTCCGTGTCGGTCGACCCTTGGAAGTGTACACAATTATTATGGGATCGTACCATACGCCATGTCAGGAAATCGTGCCATTACTCTTATGAGATCGTGTAGTTGCCTCGGCAAAATCATGTGAAATATTTGATAATGAGTCAGTGTACTTATAAGTCTTCTGCACTTGAGATGTGACCGGGTATTTTGTGTTGACCATTATGTATTCCATTTGAGGAAGTATCTGGCATTTGAGGACTTCGGGTTTACTCTTCAGTTGAGGATTGTATTATGTACCTATATATGTTTTCACAGTTTTACTTCCCATGCTTCATACCTGTCTACTTTTATTGTACTTGATTTATTGGAGCACTAGTAAGTGTCAATGTTGACCCCTCATCACTACTTCTTCGGGGTTAGGCTAGATAATTACTAGGTACATATTGATTTACGTACACACTAATTGTGCAGATGCTGAGACATGTTCATTCGATGGTCATCTTGGTGCATGGCGCAACTGCTGAGGGGACTTGGTGGTGTGCATTTTATGTTACGATCCCCAGCACACGGAGTTTTCCTCATATTCATTTATTTTATCCTGTCTATTTTATATAGACAGATGTTGTATTAGTATTGCATTCCCTAGTAGATGATCATGCACTTCTGACACCGGGTTTGGGGACATAGATCTTGCCCTTGGTTGTATTTTTCTATGCTTTTCCTGGTTTATATTTTGGTCTCATTCGAACATTTATAATAAAAGTATCTATATTTTCTATAAAAACGAACTATTTCCACTCTTTATTTCTTAAATGGTTTCTAAATGCATTTTGGATTAACTAGTGATATGTTGATTTAATTGTTGGCTTTTCTAACGACGGCGTTAGGTGCTATCATAGTCTATAGTGGGATTTGTGTCGTGACAGTTTAGTATTAGAAGTTTAGGTTCACTTAGGTATCACGATTCATGATCGGCGCAGAGATGTCTGTACTTTTCTTAGAGAGGCTACATGACTATTAGGAGAACTTCCCTTTATTTATTCCTTGTCGTGCAAATTGAATTCGTTGAATCTTATGCCTTCAGTTCCTTCCTACTCATTTGTATGCGATGTCAGGCATTCGATATCAGTTAGGCACCAACGAGTTGTGGAGATGCTACAAATATGGTGCAAGATGTTTTTCTCTACGTATACGGGTAGACTATTATCGTTGCCTTGTGGATGGGTTTTCTGTCATTTTAGCCTAGTGTTAGTGTTGCCCATGGTTTTGCGACTATACACAATTTATTATGATGTTCATGCATTGTTATCACACAGTACTGCTGTAAGTGGTAGGGTTCTTACCTTTGTGTCACGATAGTGAATGATTCGGGAGGAGCTTTACTCGGTTCATGATTGGAAAATTCGGTATTTAATTAAAGTATAGGAGAGGCAAGTGGACTATGGATGTTCAGGATTTAGTTGATGGAGTAGCGAGATTTGATGTCTCCGAACTGTGATGACCCAAAATATCATCTTTAAATTTAATAATTAATTTTGTGTCCTAAGACCTCGAAAAGAACTATTTATCACTCTTCGACTTGCGTGTGTAGTCCGTAAAATTTTCCGAAAAGTTTTCGTGTGAAAAATAGATTAAAATGTGAAATATAGCCTTAAAACTCAACTGAGTTGACTTTGGTCAATATTTTGAGCAAACGGACCTGGATCGGTATTTTGACAGTTCCACTAGGTCCGTATTGTGATTTGGGACTTGGGCATATGCCCGAAATTTAATTTGGAGGTCCTTAACTCAAGTTATGACCATTTAACGGAAACTAGTAATTTAAAGGCTTAAAATTTTCATGTTTGACTACGGAGTTGACTTTTTGATATCGGAGCCGGAATCCGATTTTGGAAATTGGAATAGCTACATTATGTCATTTATGACTTGTGTGCCAAATTTGAAGTCATTGCGGATTCATTTAATATGTTTTGGCACGAGATTTGCAAATTGAAAAGTTTAAAACTCAAAAGTTTGAATCGAGGTGTGAATTGTAATTTCAGCATTGTTAGACTCAGTTGCCGTTTTGGGGCATGTGGTATCAGTAGAAGGCATAAAGATGGATTCTAAGAAGATAGAGGCTATTCAGAATGGGCCTAGACCTACTTCAGTTACAGAGATTCGGAGTTTCCTGGGTTTAGCAAGTTACTATCCTCGGTTCGTGGAAGGGTTTTCATCTATAGCAAGCCCATTGACTAGAATGACCCAAAAAGGTGTCCCATTCTGATGGTCAGATGGATGTGAGTTTAGCTTTCAGAAGCTCAAGACTGCTTTGACTACGGCGCCAATGTTGGTATTACCCACAGGTTCAGGATCATATACGGTATATAGTGACGCATCTCACATTGGGCTTGGTGCAGTATTAGTGCAAGATGGCAGGGTGATTGCATATGCGTCGCGATAGTTGAAAGTTCACGAGAAGGATTATCCTGTTCATGACTTAGAACTGGCAGCCATTGTTCATGCACTCAAGATTTGGAGGCATTACCTCTACGGTGTCTCGTGTGAGGTATTTACTGATCATCATAGCCTTCAGTATCTGTTCAAACAAAGAGATCTTAATTTGAGGAAGAGAAGATGGTTGGAGTTGTTGAAAGACTATGATATCACCATTTTGTTTCACCCCGAAAAGGCCAATGTGATGGCTGATACTTTGAGTAGAAAAGCTGTGAGTATGGGCAGTCTTGCGTATATTCCGGTTGGTGAGAGGGCACTAGCTACAAATGTTCAGACTTTGGTTAATCAGTTCGTAAGGATAGATGTTTCAGAACCCAGTCGGGTTCTAGCTTACATAGTCACTCTGTCTTCTTTATATGAGCGCATCAGAGAGCGGCAGTATGATGATCCTCATTTACTTGTCCTTAAGGACACGGTGCAGCACGGTGATGCCAAACTGGTTGCTGTAGGGAAAGATAGAGTTCTGCGAATGCAGGGTCATATTAATGTTGATGGGCTTCGTGAATTAATCCTTGACGAGGCATACAGTTCCAAGTATTCTATTCATCCAGGTACTGCCAAAATATATCAAGATTTGTGGCAACATTATTGGTTGAGGAGAATGAAAAAGGATATAGTTGCATATGTAGCTCGGTGTCTGAATTGTCAGGAAGTTAAGTACGAGCATCAGAGACCTGGTGGTTTGCTTCAGAAGTTAGAAATTCCTGAGTGGAAATGGGAGCATATCACTATGGATTTTGTTGTTGGACTCCCACAGACTCAGAGAAAATTTCACGCAGTTTGGGTCATTGTGGACAGGTTGACCAAGTCAGCACATTTCATTCCAGTGGCAGTTACCTATTTTTCAAAGAGGTTAGCTTAAATTTACATTTGTGAGATTGTTCGCCTTCACGGTATGCCCATGTCTATTATTTCAGATCGAGGTACGCAATTTACCTCACACTTTTGGAGGGATGTACAGCGTGAGCCAGGCACGCCGGTTGAGTTGAGTACAATATTTCATCCGCAGATAGACGGACAGTCAGAGCGCACTATTCAGATATTGGAAGATATGCTTCGCGCTTGTGTTATAGACTTTGGAGGTTCTTGGGATCAATTCTTGCCACTTGCTGAGTTTGCTTATAATAATAGCTACTAGTCGAGCATTCAGATGGCTCCATATGAGGCATTATACGAAAGGCAATGCCGATTGCCAGTTGGTTGGTTTGAACCGGGAGAGGCTTGGTTGTTGGGTACCGATTTGTTAAAGGATGCTTTGGATAAGGTCAAAGTTATTTAGGATCGACTTCGTACAGCTCGGTCTAGGCAAAAGAGTTATGCCGACCGTAAAGTTCATGATATTACATTCATGGTTCGAGAAAGAATATTACTCCGAGTTTCACCTATGAAATGTATAATGAGGTTCGAAAAGAAGGGCAAGTTGAGCCCTAGGTATATTGGACCCTTTGAAATTCTTGAAAGGGTGGGTGAAGAAGCCTACAGGCTTGCATTACCACATAGTTTATCAGCGGTTCATCCGGTGTTCCATGTGTCTATGCTCCGAAAATATCATGGTGATCTGTCCCATGTGTTAGATTTCAGCTCACTCTAATTGGACAAAGATTTGACTTACGAGGAGGAGCCGGTGGCTATTCTAGCCCGGCAGGTCCGGCACATCCGGCAGGTCCGGCAGGTCCGGCAGTTGAGGTCTAAGAGTTGTCCTTCAGTTCGAGTGCAATGGTGAGGTCAGCCGGTAGAGGCATCTACCTGGGAGTCCGATTCGGACATGCGGAGTAAATATCCGCACTTATTCACCAGCTCAGGTACTTTTTCTAACTACGTTGAGGACGAATGTTTGTTTTAGAGGTGGAGAATGTGTTGACCCAAAATGTCATCTTTAAATTTAATAATTAATTCTGTATTCTAAGACC
Organism: Nicotiana tabacum; assembly: GCF_000715075.1. NCBI lineage: Eukaryota > Viridiplantae > Streptophyta > Magnoliopsida > Solanales > Solanaceae > Nicotiana > Nicotiana tabacum. The sequence goes on along the minus strand of NC_134088.1, from coordinate 21,891,079 downwards.
TCAAAAAGCACTATTTATCACTCCTCGACTTGCATGCGCAGTCCGTAAAATTTTCCGGAAAGTTTTCGTGTGAAAAATGGATTAAAATGTGAAATAGAGCCTTAAAACTCAACTAAGTTGACTTTGGTCAACATTTTGAGCAAACGGACCCGGATCAGTATTTTGACAGTTCCAATAGGTCTGTATCGTGATTTGGGACTTGGGCGTATGGCCAGAATTTAATTTGGAGGTCCCTAGCTCAAGTTATGATCATTTAACGGAAACTAGTAATTTAAAGGCTTAAGATTTTCAAGTTTGACCACAGAGTTGACTTTTTGATATCAGAGCCGGAATCTGATTCTGGAAATTAGAATAGCTCCGTTATGTCATTTATGGCTTGTGTGCCAAATTTGAAATCATTCCGGATTCATTTAATATGTTTTGGCACGAGATTTGTAAATTGAAAAGTTTAAAAACTCAAAAGTTCGAATCGAGGTGTGAATTGTATTTTCAGCGTTGTTTGACGTGATATGAGACCCCGAATAAGTCTGTATTATATTACGGGACTTGTTGGTATATTCGGACGGGGTCCCGAGTACCCCGGGAGTGATACAGATTGAAATCGGATCAAGAATTGGACTTAAGAAAATATCTGAAATTTGGCCTTCCGGTGTAATCGCACCTGCGGATTTTTGACCGCAGGTGCGAGCTCGCAGAAGCGAGCCTTCCATCGTGGAAGCGGCCTGGGCAAGCTGGGCAAAAGTCCGCAGGTGCGGAAACTTGAACGCACCTGTGCGTCCGCAGAAGCGGACTCAACTATCGCAGAAGCGGAAGGCAGCGCAGGTGCGCATTTTTCCTCCACAGATGCGAGGCCTCGCCTGGCAGCCCCATTTTGCAGATGCGAGATTTTTCTTGCAAATGCGAGCTCGCAAGTGCTAGCCCAGGCACCACAGGCGAGGAAATGCCTGGGCAGTGTACAAATCGAAGAGTCCGAGAGTTTTACTCATTTTGGTCATTTTGAGCTCGGGTAAGGCGAAGTTTTGGGCGATTTTTACGGGAAAAAATTGGGGTAAGTGTTCCTTATCCTATATTGATTATATTTCATTATTCCATACTCATTTACATCATGAATCTGTGAATTTATGGGAGAAAATTCAGATTTTTATAAAATCTTCCAAAAACGAAAATTTAAGATTTGAGGGTCCATTTGACATCGGAATTTGATAATTTTTGTATGGTTGGACTCGTCTCGGAATGGGTATTCGGATTTCATAAGTTTTTCCGAGATTTGAGATGTGGGCCCCACTGTCAATTTTTAAAGTGAATTTCGGATTTTTATCCGAAAAATTAGTAAATTCATATGGAATTAATTCCTATGATTCGTATTGAGTAGATCGAATTATTTGTGAATAGATTTGACACTTTTGGAGATAAATTCAAAAGGAAAAGCTGTGGTCGAATAATTTATTGGAATTTGCAAAGCGAGGTAAGTGTCATGGTTAATCTTGACTTGAGGGAATAGAACCCTTAAATTATGTGTTATGTGAAATGCATGTGAACGATGTATAGGCGAGGTGACGAGTGTCTATACGTCGTCAAATTAATTGTTTGTATAATTATTTGAAAATCATAAATCATTTTAATTCATGAATTAATTATTATAATAATTGTTTCTCTCCTATTCTTTGTCAAATATTGATTCTTGAATTCCTGCAATAATTGTTACATGCTACTTGATTTATGTGTCTTAATTGTTATTTGACATTTAGCATACTAAATATTAACTGCCTATTTTCTCCACGATTTTTACAATTAATTGCTAATTGTCATTGTTTGTTAATAAATATATTATAATTATTGTGTGCCTTGATGCTTAATAGTTTCTCATTGGACGTGGTAATTATTGGAGTAATTTTTATTACATTTATGAGTTGTTTAAAGTTATATTGGGGGGAACGGGTTGCACGCCACAACATAGATGAAAGTCCATATTGGGGGATCGGGTTGCACGCCGCAATAGACTTATTAAAACTCCATATTGGGGGATCGGATTGCACGCCGCAATAGACTTTCATATTGGGGGATCGGATTGCACGCCGCAATAGACTTCCATATTGGGGGATCAGATTGCATGCCGCAATAGACTTATTAAAAGTCCATATTGGAAGATCGGATTGCACGCCGCAATAGACTTATTTAAAAGTCAATATTGGGGGATCGGATTGTACGCCGCAACAGACTTATTTAAAAGTCTATATATACTTGATTAAAATAAATATATGAGAGGATTGAAAATGAATATATTGTGGGAGTGGTTTGTACGCTGCAATGGAAATTGGTTAAAATAATAATGGATTATGACTGCTGAGTTGGCTTCAATTATTATAAATGATTTAACCGATTTATTTCTATTATTTGTTGTTGTTATTAATATTGCATACGGGTTAATGTAAGTGACCTGCCTTAGCCTCGTCACTACTTCGTCGAGGTTAGGCTCAGCACTTACCAGTACATGGGGTCGGTTGTACTGATACTACACTCTGCACTTCTTGTGCAGATTTCGGAGTTGGTCCCAGCGGCGTACCATAGACTTGCTCGGATTTCAGCTACTCAGAGGAGACTTGAGGTATAACTGCCTGGCGTCCGCAGTTCTGAAGCCCCCGTCTACTTTACTTTAGCCGTGTGTTTGCTTCCAGACAGCCTTATTTTATTTAGACCTTTATTTGTATTATTCTAGAAGCTAGTGCACTTGTGACACAAATTCTGGGATGGTATTTAGACACCGTTATTTTTATGGATTATTCACTATATTTCAGACTTTACTTCTACATTTGTTTCTTTGTTATTAATAAATTAAAAAATTATTTTAAAATGGATTATATTATCCTAACGTTGGCTTGCCTAGCAAGTAAAATGTTAGGCGCCATCACGGTCCCTATGGTGGGAATTTCGGGTCGTGACATGAACTTGGTGGAATTCTTGTTTGTGTTGTGGTGTCGTCATCCTTATTTTAGTGCACTAAGGCTCGTCAGTTTGGTGGTCTTCACTTGTTTGCCTTCGGGGGACACAATGTTGTGAAGTGGTACCTAAGAACATGTTATCTTAGATGACGGTGTATTGCGATTTCAGGGTCGGATCAGTGTTTCCAGTGTTGATGGCTCGAGGAAGATGATCTTAAGGAGGCTTAGAGTCGATGGCAACCTATTTCTTTGGGGGCTACGGAGGTGGATCACGATTTGGAGCGGCATGACTGGTGGTGGATGACGAGAAGGGATATGGTAGGATATGTCTCACGGTGGTTGGATCCTTAGCATTTCAAGTATGAGAAGCAAAGATCGTGTAGTTTTCTTAGGAAGATGGTTTAACCAGAATGGAAGTGGGGGTGTATCGTAGGGATTTTGTGGTAGGATGTCACGACCCGAATTTTCTCTCTGTTGGGTATCTTGATGGCACCTAGTCTTAGGGACTAGGTAAGCCTAACATTTATTAAATAACCATAATAATTAAATAACATCTAACAATCTTTGAAATGGAAAACTCCAAAATAAAATTTTCAATTCCCAAAATCCGGTAGTACAAGTCATAAGCTCTACAGAGTGTCTGCTAGAAAACTTCTAAAAATACAACTGTCCAGAAATAAGAATAACAGTGCAAAACGAAAACTTGAAGGTTACTCTGAAGCCTGCGAACGCAGCAGCAGGTTTATCTTGAGTCTCCACAGCAACGACCCGCACAGCTACTAACGATCAATACCTAGATCTGCACAAAAATGTGCAGAAGAGTAGAATGAGCACACCACAGCGGTGCCCAGTAAGTATCAAGACTAACCTCGGTGGAGTAGTGACGAGGTACAGTCAAGACACCCACTAGTCTAATAAACTGAACAAGTATAAGTATAGGAAACAACAGAAAAATGATATCAACATAAAGTCTATGCAATATGGCTCACAATACAGTAATTTCATCAAGAAAGGAAACAACAAGTATCGACGGAATACCATAAAAGTGACACAGAAAAGTGAATGGAACACAACCTAAATTCGGAATCACAAATACAGCAAGGACAAGTAATAACTCGGCAACGACAACTGCTTTTACATCAAGTTTTAGTCAACAACTCTACGAGGTACCGAACCTCGGACAAATCACAATTCACGGGTCTTAATACCTGAACCCTAACACTTGGCATCCCGTGACCTCATAACGCCTCATAACCGCACTGACGACTAACGTGCCAATAGAGCCATTCTCACATAAAAGGCAAGTAAACAAGGGTGAGCATATATATTCAACACTATCAAGATAACCTCTTATCCGATAAGAGTGCTTAACTACGTGTATGCTTGTGCAAGTGTCCTAGCATAGTCCATACCAGCAAATAAGCATAAGGAAAAAAAGAACGGACAACACGTAGAATATTTTTTCTCACAACTTTCACAAGATAAAGCTCACGCAGGTAAGTATACCACTACATGAATATCAACAACAAGAATGCCCCCAGGACATCACAAATCATCATAAAACAATCCCTGACACAGCCCACCTTGTCTCACCACATGTGCAATAATAAAGTAAATGCTCGCCTTCTCTCGCCACACGTGCATAACAATATTCCCACCTTGTCTCTCCATATGCGCAACCCATATATATATGGAGTTGCACCTTCCCATCTGCCGTGCGGTTGTTATTATGGGGTTGCAGGAGGTTTCTGCCGTGCTATTGTTACTACTGATATTTGCACATGCGGCATGAATATATATATATATATATATATATATATATATATATATATATATATATATATATATATATATATATATATATATATATATATATATATTCATGCCGCATGTGCAAATATCAATGGTAACAATAGCACGACAGAAACCTCGTGCAACCCCATAATAACAACCGCACGGCAGAAACCTCATGCATCACAATAATAACAACTGCACGGTAGAAACCTCATGCATCACCACAACAAGTACAACAGACAGAAACCTCGTGCATCACCATAACAAGTACAACAACAACAATGGCAATAATACAAAGTACAACAAGTAAATCAACTCAAGAATTTTAAATCACGAGAAAAGGTAGAATCCAATTCACGAGGAATAACCACAGTAAAGAATGCTAGGTGTAAAGAGAACAGCTCGGCAAGGGAAAACTAATATGTAGCAATGATCCCACGATATACGTTTCAACAACAGGGAAGCAAACACGAGTCAAATAATTCTAAATACAACAAGTCGACTAAGATACATGATATCTAAACTTCCTTTAAGGTTGAGAAATTACGAAGGATATTCAACAATTCAATTAAGGATAAACAGCGTAAAGATAATCACAACCTCAATTAAGACTGAATAATTATAGGATGAGATAATAATAATTCCAAATAAAGATAAGTAGTTATAAAAAGATAGCATGACAATAGAGGAGGTAAAATCTTCAGTTAAGTCAAATAAGAGTCAAATAGGCCATAAGAGTGAATCTGAAAGCAATTAATTCCAATTAAAGCATGTAGAGGTAAAACTAGTAAATAGGAACTTAAATCATATCCAGAACAACTTCATACTCGGTAAATATAAGGACCTAAGAATCCTAAAAGGCCAACTTTTCACATATAAGTCCGAGCACGCACTTGTCACCTCGCGTACATGGACTACAATCAACATAGAAGACTCAAATCCTAAGGGAAAAATTCCCCACACAAGGTTAGGCAAGATACTTACCTCGAACCAAGTTTAATCAGTCCGTAAGAATGCCCTTTTCTCAATTATCCGACTCCGAATGGTCCAAATCTAGCCAAACACAATTACATTTCTTGAATACAACCATAATAGACTCATCTAATTAATGAAATCAATATTTTAAACAAAATTCCGAAATTTGCCCTAAAAAGTCGACCCGGGCCCACGTCTCGAAATCGGTTAAAAATCATAAAATATGAATACCCATTCACTCACGAGTCCAACCATATAAGAATTACTCAAATCCGACCGCAAATCCTCTTTCAAAACTCGATATCTTTATTGAAACAATTCTTCCAATATTTCCCAATTTCAACCCCAAAAATCCGAAATTAAATGGAGAAACAACTATAGATTAATGGAATACAACCAAAAGCGAGTTAGGAATCATTACCCCAAAGATTCCTATGAAAATCCCTCGAAACATCGCCAAATCAAGTCCAAAAACGAAGAATGAAATCAAACCCTCGAATTTCTCTTTTCTGCCTAGGCGTGACCACACCTGCGACATAATTAGCCGCATCTGCACAACCGCATGTGCGCATGTCCAACCGCACCTGCGCTTTCTCTCGTTTCTACGTCCCAGAATCCTCTTATGCGGAGCCGCTGATGCGCACAATTTCTACGCACCTGCGGAGATTGCCAAGTCCAGCTATTCTCGCACCTGCACCTCCAACTTCGCACTTGCGACTATCGCACCTGTGCCCATGGTCCGCAAGTGTGATTGCACCAGAACGCAGACCTTTTCACAACCACGTAAACCATCAAAAACTTGTCCGAAATAAACCCCGGGCCCCCAGGACCCCGTCCAAGCATACGACCAAGTTCCATAACCTAACACGGACTCGCTCGAGGTCTCAAATCACATCAAACAACGCCGAAAATACAATCGCAACAAGAATCAAACTTATAAATTTCCAAATCTTCCAACTTCTAAAACTCGGGCCGAAACCTATCAAACCAACCCGGAATAACGTGAAATTTTGCAGACATGTCCCAAATGACATGACAGAGATGTTCCAACTCTCGGAATCGCATTCCGACCCTGATATCAAAAAGTCCACTACCAGTCAAAATCTCCAAAAATTCAACTTTCGCCATTTGAAGCCTAAATAATCTACAGACCTCCAAAACACAATCTGGACATGCCCCTAAGTCCAAAATCACCCAACGGAGCTAACAGAACAGACAAAACTCCATTTTCGAGTCGTCTTCACACAATTACGACTACGGTCAAAATCCTAAGACTTAAGCTTCTGTTTTATGGACTAAGTGTTCCAAATCACTCCGAATCATCTGGTAACTGAATCCGACCATGCACACAAGTCAATACACATAAGACGAAGCTTCTTAGGGCCTTATGCCACCGAACGGGACTTAAATTCTCAAAACGACCGGCCGGGTCGTTACTTAGGATAGCCACATGCTTTGAGAAACCTTAGAGAGGTTTGGGTCATAGTGAACAAATGACTGAGTCTGGGTATTTTGTTTGAGGTGATGGCTTATGTACTCAAGAAGTTCGAATGTGACGAAAAGAGTTTGCTTCGAAATGTAGAGGAATGGGAATGTTCGATTGTCATTTTGGGATGCAATATAGCTTCGAGTGTTGAATGCATTATTGTACCTTTAGTTGATGTAAATGGAAATGAACAGACTCTTACAGCTGGGGGATGAGTGTGGGCTCAGGAGGATTTACTGATTTCGTGGTAGTTGTAACCAGGGATATGTCGTTGGAAGATTTTGATATGGAATTACACAGATGGGCTATCTCTTGTGAGTAGGTTAAGGTTTGTGTGATTTCTGATGAAGTTCCTATGAAGAGTTATACCTTCTATCCAACAGGAAACATGTACTTCGATGTGGGCTTGTATTGTTTGAAGAAGATGGTGCGCCTATCAGGAGGTGGAGTGTGCGATTATGGCTGGTAATTCGGGATGTGTTATGATTAGTGCAATGAGATCTTGCGAGTAATTTGGCTGGGTAACGGTGTGAGATAATGGTATCTAGGAGGAGAAGTCATTGTAGGTTCTTGGATTTTGTGATTGTGGCTTAAAGCTAAGTGACGGAGCCTATCGTCGATGATTGGGTCACGTGATTATGTATTTGTACAGTTTCTAGTTATCGGTACTATATACGGTCAAAATCGGGTTTGCCTCTTGTGCGACTAATCAAGACTGAAAAATGGTAGGATAAAGTTCAACCTCGAATTATATCAATCCGAGGTGCGAAGCTATATCGTTAAACTCGAGACCATGTCATCGAACAAAATCGAGATCAAACGAGATCGAGGAAAATTTACCAAGATGAATAACAGAAGGACAAAATATCTGCGATCGGTTGTAGATCACAGCGAAAATCTGGGCACGTATCAAGGATAGGCCCATTGATTAGCAAATCATGAGATTTCTTACCTTGTATAGAATTATATCAAGAGTAGGACTCCCCTACTATATAAAGGGGGTCTGATCATTTGTAAGGGGACACATTACGCAACATAAAAGCAATATAGTGTCATTTTCTAGCTTTTATCATTTTGTTATTCTGTTCATACATCAGTTAAGACATCTCTCAGATCAAGGGTGATCGAACTCGAGGGCCAAGGCTGTTCCATTTGATAAACAGTTTGGCATAAGGTTGTTCGATTCGTGTGGTTTGCATTAATTCTTTTATCGTCAATTTCAATTTTAATCTATTTCCTTAATTTGTATTAATTTATATCACGTATCCTTAAAACCGCGTATAAATTCAATTGTTATCCGATTTTTAGGGTAAACAGTTTGGCGCCCACCGTGGGGCCAAGTATAATAGTGATTACCCGGTACAAACTTTCATAACACACAATATTTTACACTTGTTCTTTAGAGTATGTTTGATTCCAGGACCAAAATGTCGAACTCTCAGTCAACACCCCTACATGTGGACAATGATTTCGGTCACCACGACGAAAATGATAACATAGCACCAGGGAACGACGTACCTCTAGTTGGCCTCGATGGAGTTTCGGTTGTAGATCCAATTGATGTTAGCTCGCATGTAGCCATCAATGCAAATTTGGCCGTCAATCGCGAGAGCAGCATCCGTAGAGACATTCGATTAGCCGCTCAAAGCACACGTGGCAGCGAAGAGGTCGGGATGAGGCTGCGGGTGATCTTTAAAATGTTGTAGGCTTAAAAAGCAGCGATATCCCAGCTCCAAAACCAGCATCACCCACTAAGCGGGATCGAGCCTGAGCCGTCCCAGGAAGTTGTCCATAGGGTCAAATTGGTTTCAAGGAAATCAAACGAGAAGGAATCGGGGGCTAATCCTGCAATCATGAAGATACTCGAAGAACTGACAAAACGAGTTGAGTCGGGGGAAAAGAAGATCGAGGCAAACGACAAGAAAGTGGAAACTTATAACTCTAGGGTCAATGAAATCGTGGGGGCACCACCAATATTGAAGGGTCTGGATTCCAAAAACTTCGTGCAAAAACCCTTCCCCCAGAGCGCGGCTCCCAAACTAATTCCCAAGAAGTTCCACATGCTCGAGATTCCTAAATACAATAGAACGACCGACCCAAACAAGCATGTCACCTCTTACACATGTGCTATCAAAGGGAATGATCTAGAGGATGACGAGATCGAATCTGTCTTGCTAAAGAAATTTGGGGAAACCCTGTCAAAGGGAGCTATGATATGGTACCACAATTTACCACCTAACTCTATTGATTCATTTTCTATGCTTGCAGATTCTTTTGTAAAGGCACACGCTAGGGCCATCATGGTCGAAACCAGGAAGTCAGACTTTTTCAAGGTAAGGCAGAAAGACAACAAAATGCTCAGAGAATTTGTGTCTCGATTCAAAATGGAACGAATAGATCTGCCACCAGTCGCCGATGATTGGGCTATTCAAGATTTCACCCAAGGACTCAATGTTCGAAGTTCAGTGGCTTCGCAGTAGTTGAAGCAGAATTTGATAGAATACCCGGTTGTTACTTGGGCCGATATGCACAATCAGTATCAATCAAAGATCAGTATCGAAGATGACCATCTTGGAGCTCCTTCCGGGTCCGTTTATACTATCAGGCCCATTGATATAATCAAGAGGGATATTGACCGAGAGCCGAGGATGAACAGGGATCGGTACCAGCTGTATAATAGAGAACGTAGGAGCAGCGGATCTGGGAAAAATACTGTATGAAATGAAAGGAGGAGTAATCGAGGCCAGAGCTCTTGAGGGCTTTTGAGTAAGAACGGCTTCGACAAGATTGTCAGACCTAAAGAGGTACCACAATTAACAGAATATAACTTTAATGCTAACGCAGTCGGCATCGTATCGGCTATCGGACGCCTTAAAGATACCAAATAGCCTCGACCTTTACAAATTGATCCAGCCCAGAGAAATCCCAACCAAATGTGCAAATATCATAGCACCCATGGCCACAGAACGAAAGATTATCGACAGTTGAGAGAAGAAGTAGCCAGGTTATTCAACGACGGGCACCTTAGTTAGTTTCTAAGTGATCGAGCCTGAATCATTTCAGAAATAGGGATTCCAAAAAACAAAACGAGAAAGAAGAACCTCAATATGTCATTCATATGATTATTGGAGGGATCGATGTTCCTCAAAGTACGATGTTAAAATGAACCAAGGTGTCAATCACAAGGGACAAACAAACTCGAGACTACATACCAGAAGGAACTTTATCTTTCAACGATGAGGATACAGAAGGAATCATACAGCCCCATAATGATGCACTGGTAATATCTGTACTGATGAATAAAACTCGAGTTAAGCGTGTGTTAATTGATCCAGGTTGTTCGGCCAATATCATTCGATTAAGGGTCGTAGAACAACTTGGCCTACAGGACAAAATCGCGCTCGCGGCTCGAGTGCTAAACGGATTCAACATGGCTTGTGAAACTACTAAGGGAGAAATAACATTACCAGTGAACGCAGTCGGGACCATCCAGGAGACCAAGTTTTATGTGATAGAAGGGGACATGAGATATAATGCCCTGTTCGGGAGACTGTGGATCCACAACATGAGGGTTGTGCCCTCGACCCTTCACTAGGTGCTAAAATTCCCAACACCAGAAGGGATTAAAACAATCTACGAGAAGCAGCCCACCGCGAAAAAAATGTTTGCCATCGATGAAGTAATTCCAATATCGACACTCTCATCGACAAAGGAGTCAGATTCGAAAGAAAAACAGAAATCCAAATAGCAATCACAAACATTGGCCTCGACCTAACTAGATAAGCAGGGGACTGACGAAGACGATGATTATGGGGTCCCTCGATCCTTCATAGTCCCCGATGATTCCGACGCTACCAAATCAACGGTCGAAGAGCTGGAGCAGGTTATACTGATCGAACATCTATCCGATCAAAAGGTATACCTGGGCTAGGAGTTAACTCCCAAGCTCAGGAGAAAAATCATTTAATTTTTTATAGCTAACATGGATTGATTTGCTTGGTCCCATCTCAACATGACAGGAATCCCACCAGAGATCACCACTCATTAACTGAGCTTAGACCCAAAATTCCATCCGGTGAAGCAGAAAAGGAGACCCTAGTCTGAGATCAAGCATGGCTTCATCAAAGACGAGTAACTAAACCCCTTAAAATAGGGTCCATCCAGGAAGTCAAATACCTCGAATGGCTAGCAAACATAGTAGTAGTCCCTAAGAAAGGGAACAAACTAAGAATGTGTGTGGATTACAAGGATTTAAATAAGGCATGCCCCAAGGACTCTTTTTCTTTGCCTAACATCGATCGCATGATCGATGCCACGGCCGGATATGAGATCCTCAGTTTTCTCGATGCCTATTCTGGGTACAACCAAATACGAATGAACCCGGATGATCAGGAAAAGACCTCATTCATCACTAAGTATGACACATACTACTATAACGTAATGCTATTTGGATTAAAATATGCTGATGCCAATTAACAACGCCTTAAACCAGATGTTGGAAGAACAAATAGGGAAATCTATGGAAGTTTACATTGATGACATGTTAGTTTAGTCCCTGCGAGTAGAGGACCATTTGAAGCATTTGCAGGAAACCTTCAGTATATTGAGGAAGTACAACATGAAATTGAATCCAGAAAAATACGCGTTCGGAGTCAGGTCAGGTAAATTTCTCGGATTCATGGTATCCAACCAAGGAATCGAGATCAACCCCGACAAGATCAAAGCTATCGAGGATATCATGGTAAAAGACAAAGTGAAAGTCATGCAGAGGTTAACCGGGCGCATAGCCTCCCTGGGGCGATTCATCTCGAGGTCGTCGGATAAAAGTCATTGATATTTCTCATTGATAAGTAAGAAAAATAACTTCACATGGACTCTGGAATTCCAACGGGCCCTGGAAGAACTTAAGAAATACTTGTCGAGCCCGCCACTGCTTCACACGCCAAGGGCAGACGAACAACTGTACTTATATTTGGCAGTATTAGAGATAGCAGTAAGTGGAGTCCTAGTTCGGGAATAACAAGGTACGCAATTTCTGATTTATTTTGTTAGCTGAACCTTGGGTGAGGCCGAAACAAGATATCCCCGCTCGAAAAAATTGGCGCTCGCTTTGTTAAGCGCCTCTAGGAAACTGAAACCGTACTTTTAATGCCACCCTATATGTGTTGTGACAACTTACCCATTGCGAAATATAATGCATAAACCCAAAATCTCGGGACGATTGGCAACATGGGCCGTGAAAATCAGCGGGTACGATATCGAATATCGACCCCGAACAACCATTAAGTCTCAAATCTTGACAGATTTCGTGGCTGACTTTATGCCGGCCCTAATACCCGAGGTTGAAATAGAGTTGTTGGTAAGCTCGGGAACGCCCTCAGGAATCTGGACCCTCTTTACGGGCGGTGCATCGAATGCAAAGGGGTCCGGACTTGGCATCGTATTGAGGCCACCCACGGGCAACGTGGTTAGACAATCCATTAGAACTGTGAAGCTGACTAACAACGAGGTCGAATATGAGGCCATGATTACAGGTCTCGAGCTAGCTAAAAGCTTGGGGCGGAGGTGATCGAAGCTAAGTGCGACTCCTTCCTTATGGTGAATCAGGTTAACGGAATGTTCAAAGTCATAGAAGAATGAATGCAAAGATACCTAGATAAGTTACAAGTGACATATATCGGTTTAAAGAATGGACTTTGCAGCACGTGCCTCGAGATCAAAATAGCGAGGCTGATGCCCTCGCAAACTTAGGGTCGTCGGCCGAGGACGACGAGCTCAACTCAGGGACCGTTGTGCAACTCATGAGGTCAGTAGTCGAATAAGGTCACGCCGAGATAAATTCCACAAGCTTAACCTGGGATTGGAGAAATAAATACGTAGAATATTTGAAGACCGGGAAACTTCCATCAGATCCAAAAGAATTGAGGGACCTCCGCACAAAGGCTGCCCGATTCACCTTGTCCAAAGACGGAACCTTGTTCAGAAGAATGTTCGATGGCCTACTAGCAATATGTATGGGACCCAGAGATATCGAGTATGTTCTGAGGTAAGTTCACGAGGGCACTTGCGGAAATCACTCAGGCGCCAAATCATTGGTTCAAAAGGTAAACAGAGCCAGCTATTACTGGATCGACATGGAAAAAGATGCGAAGGATTTTTGTTCAAAAATGTGACAAATGCCAAAGATATGCTCCAATGATTCACCAACCCGGGGGAACTGCTGCATTCAGTCTTGTCACCATGGCCATTCATGAAGTGGGGAATGGACATCGTTGGCCCTCTTCCATGGGCACCAGGTAAGGCTCAATTTATCTTATTTATGACTGACTATTTTTCTAAGTGGGTTGAAGCACAGGCATACGAGAAGGTTAGGCAGAAGGAATTCATCGACTTCATTTGGGACCACATCATATGTCGGTTCTGGATTCCATCTGAAATTGTGTGTGATAACGGGAAACAGCTTATCGGCAGCAAAGTGACCAAGTTTCTCGAAGATCGTAAGATCAAAAGAATCTTATCGACACCTTATCACCCTAGAGGGAATGGGCAAGCTGAATCGACCAACAAAACTATAGTCCAAAACCTTGAGAAGAGTCTAACCGACGCCAAAGGGAAATGGAAGGAGATCCTACCCGAAGTCCTTTGGGCATACCGCATGACTGCGAAATCCAGTACCGGGGCTACTCCATTTTCATTGGTTTATGGCGCTGAATCCTTAATGCCGATCGAAGTCAGGGAACCAAGTATTAGATATCGATATGCAACAAAGGAGTCAAATGACGAGGCCATGAATACGAGCTTGAAACTATTGGATGAAAGGCGTGAGGCCGCCATTGTTCGATTGGCTGCCCAAAAACAATGGATCGAGAGGTATTACACTCGAAGGGCCAACCTTCGATACTTTAATGTCGGGGACTTAGTGCTAAGGAAAGTCACCCTAAACACCCAGAAACTGAACGAAGGGAAATTGGGTCCGAACTGGCAAGGACCATACCAATTTATCGAGGTCACCGGGAAAGGATCCTATAAGCTCGGAATGATGAACGGAGAACAACTATCGAGCAATTGGAATATATCCCACCTAAAACTATATTACTGCTAAGGTACGACCCCATTTCATTTCCTTTTTATTTTAGACTAACACTTGCAGGTGATCAACAAGACGTGGCATAAAGTTTTTAGGTCTGAAAGCACGCGTTGTACTCTTTTTCCTTAGACCGGTTTTGTCCCAAATGGGTTTTTCGGCAAGGTTTTAAACGAGACAATAATGGATCGTGCTAACTTAGAATCAAGTCTGATCATGAATCGGTTTCGAAGGTCAATTCAACAATATCTGAGGTCCCTCTACAATCAACCTCGAATACTAGGAGGGAGGGGGGGTATTACCCTCGGATATCAACTTTAGCGAGGAAATTACTTCGTAAAGGAAGGGTATCGATAGGTAGGATTTATTGTAAGGGCCAAACGGTCAAACAAACCGTGCCCGCATTGATTACTCGAACCCTGGCATAAAACATGTACGCATGTATGACTGCTTTGCACAAAAATAAAGAGAAGTACTTTCCTTGCAATCATCTTATGTTTTAAAAAATTTCCTCTTTACATATCTTAAAGAGTTTTGTACTTCTGATCTCCTGAAAATAATGAGTCCAAGGGAAGTCTATAACCGGAATACGAATTACCACCCCCTCACTCAAGGACCGCCGTCCAAAAAACTCGAACAGGCCCAAGTCACTAGGCCTCGAGGGCATAAGAGCTATAAGGCAACTCCTTGGTTTTTAAAGGCCACGGCCATCCCACTCAGGGACTGTTATCTTGGGCAAGCCTGGATAGTTCGGGAAAACAAGTCCAATGGGCATCTCCCGAACTAAAAGGCTACGGCCAAATTAACACGGCTCGGAGACATACGAAGCCAATAACAATAACTAGGCCTTCGAAAAAGAAAGTTTTTCACAACCGGTTCTAAAGGTTACCCTCGGCAAACTACAACCATGGCTACATACTTAGGGAAAAGGTTCCGGTAACACCGAACCCCCAAGACTCCTTAAAACAAAGTAGGGTAAAGGTAAGGTTTGTTTGAACTTTCGAACACAGCCTAAATTACTTTATGTTAAGGTGTTTCAGCCCTTATGAATACAAGTAATAAAGTAAAGGAAAAATTTGAAAGCCAAAGGGGAACGAAAGCATTATATATATAATCATTTTTACAAAGGCCAGAATGGCCCAATATAGAAATGTACAATGGCCAAAGCAACCTCAAAAAGATGCAAAAAGAAAAAAATAAAAACATCTAAAGGCCTAAGTAGCCTAAGCGTCCTGGTCCTCATCGGGGCACCGTCTTCATCCTAGGGGTCTTTCCCACCTTCAAATTCAGTTAAGCTCTCGGAGTCTTCTTTGGGAAAGGCTAGCTTCCGAGCCCTGGATTCTTCTACCTTGGAATTCTCGATTTACGCCAGTATGTCAAAGCCCTAATCATGGACTCTCTCGAGGGCTGCCCTTCGAGCTTCCCACCTTTCATGATCCACCATGCTCTTGGCCTATGCCTGAATAGCTTCGACGTCAATCTTGAATTGGACCACTTTAGCATCGGCCTTGGTACTGGCCATGGCCATCTCAGATTTGGCCGCCTCGAGCTCCGTGGCCAGGCTCTCTTAGCCAGAAATAGCCGAGTTAAGCTCAGATTGGAGCTCCTCGATCCTCTTGTCCTGCACCGAGGTAATCTTCTTTTGCATCCCGAAGCTGAGACTCGGTCGATGCCAGTTGTGCTTGGACAGCTTCCTTTTGCGAGGTTATAAGGTCCATATTTTTTTTGAACTCCTCGGCCTCAGTTTGTATCGCGTCTATCTGTACTTGGATCTACCCTATTTGTTCAAGCCTTTATCAAACCTATAGGATCGGATCTTTAGCCACTGAGTCGAGTTCATCATCATTATCTTCAAGTACTCGATTTACCTGTTCGGCTCACTCGGTATGCTCCTTCCGAGCTGCTTCTAACTCGGTCTGAAGCTTCTTACTTTGGAGCCGGTTATCAAATTTTGGAGCGAGGTAAGTCTCCTGTCTAACTTTGTGAGGGGGAATTTACTCCGTAGGTATTATATTTGGTATGTGCTACATGTTGTGGGAGCTACACATGTATGAGGTGACGAGTGTCTGTGTGTATGTTAGAATTCCTTATTAGGTTCGGGTAGACTTAGACTCACGCCATACTTTAATTATAATATCTGAGTTATTCTTGCATGTTTAAATGTTTTAATTTACATTTAGATCCGGGCTTGCTATTTTAGATATTTGGCGAGCTACTTGATTAGTAGTAGAAATTGTACTTCATTTTACAGACTTCTACTCGTTGTACAAAATTGTCCGAAAGTTTCTTAAATTTTATAACTCACACATATATTCATGAGTGGGCCAGTGACCCGTCAAGTTTCACTATTCTTATGGGATCGAGCTGAACGCCTTAATAGTACTATTATGGATCGGACTGTTTGACCTCAGCAGTATTATGAGATGCATCTATAATTCGTGTCGGTTGAATCTCGGCAGTGTACACGATTATTATAAGATCGGGCTGAGCGCCTAAGCATAATTATTATGGGATCAGACTGTACGCCACACCGGGAAATCGTGCCATTACTCTTATGGGATCGGGTCGTTCGCCTCAGCAGAATCGTGTGAAATATTTGATAAGGAGTCAATGTACTTATGTGTCTTCCGGGTTTGAGATGTCCTTGTATTTGGTGTTGACAATTATGTATTCCATTTGAGGAAGTATCCGGCATTTGAGGACTTCGGGTTTACTATTCAGTTGAGGATCGTATTATGTACCTATATATGTTTTCATTGTTTTACTTCCCATGCGTCATACCTGTCTACTTTTATTGTACTTGATTTATTGAACCATTAGTAAGTGTCGATGTCGACATACATACTGGGTAGGCGTTGATTTACGTACTCATACTACACTTCTAAACTAATTGTGTCGGTGCTGAGACAATTTCATTTGGTGGTCATCTTGGCGCAAATGCTGAGGGGACTTTGTGGTGAGTTGCATTCCATGTTATTATCTACAGCACACGAAGTCTCCATTATATTCATTTATTTTATTTTATCTATTTTATATTCCAGACAGATGTTGTATTAGTTTTATACTCACTAGTAGATGATCATGCATTTGTGACACCGGGTTTTGGGGACTTCGATCTTGCTCTTGGTTGTATTCTGCTATGATTTTTCTAGATTATATTTTTGTAACAACCCGATCGATCGTTTTGTGTAATCATGTCCCATTTCCCCTTTTGATGCTTCACACATGCGTGTTTATGGTTTTATGACTTTCAAGGTTGGTTGGTTTCGTTCCAGGAAGATTTCGGGTTGATTTGGACCCTTTGATTCTTGACTTAGAAGCTTAAGTTAGAAATATTGACCAAACTTTGACTTCTGTGAAAACGAACCGGGAACGGTATTTTAGACTTGGGCATATGCCCGGAATCGATTTCAGAAGTCCGTAGGTTGATTTGTTTTGTTTTGCCGAAAATTGGCAACTTAAAGTTTATAAGTTTGACCGTAGGTTTACTTTTAGTTATTGGGTTCATAATTTGATTTTGGGACTTCGAATAGGTCTGTTATGCTATTTAGAACTTGTCTGCAAACTTTGGTATCATTTGGAGTTGAATTGATAGAATTCAGACGCTTAGTTGCAATTCTAGAAGTTCTTGAAATTTACTTTGAAATTCATGCGTTTTGGAGTCCGATTTGTAGTTCTAGATATTATTTTTGTGTTTTGATGCCGCGAGCGAGTTCGTATGATATTTTTAGACTTGTGTGGATATTTTGTTTGGAGCCTTGAGGGCTCAGACGAGTTCCAGACATGTTTTGGAATGTTTTGGACTGAAAACAAATAGGATCTAGTATGTTGATGCCTCTGGTGTCGCATTTGCGAACACCAGGGTCGCAATTGCGATCTTAGCAGGGGGGCTCAGGTGTCGCAATTACAATACCTAGGTCACAATTGCGAAGTAGCTCAGGAAATTGGGTAGTTCGCATTCGCGACAAAAGTGTCGCATTTGCGAGGAGGACAAGCTTTGCAAATACAAAGCCAATGTCGCATTTACGAGTTCTCTTAGGCTGTTAGTGGCCGCATTTGTGAGGATTCATTCGCAATTGCGTGGGTTCGCAATTTCGAACCCATGTCGCAATTCTGACATCTGCAACTAGTCAAAAGGGCTGGGTGTCGGGATTTTTCAATATATTCTCTCATTTTAGAACCCTAGACTCGGTAGGTGGCGATCAAACATTGGGTAAGTGATTCTAATCAATTTCCAACTATATTTCATTAATATATCTTAGATTTAACATCAAAATCACGTGTAAAAAATAGGAAAATTTGGGAAAGTTTGTCAAGTTTTTGAAAAATGAGAAATTAAGTTTTGAGAGTCGATTTGGACTCAAATTTTGAAACTAATCATATATGTGGACTCGTAGGGTTATAGGTAGTCGAAATCAACCCTTTGACCCGGGTTTTGACCGAACGAGCCCCGGGTTGACTTTTTGGAAAAAGTATAAAGATCATCGCTTTATTTATTGTAATTGGTTTTCCTTGCACTGTTTGATGATATTAAGTCAATTTTGGATAGATTTGAGCCGTGTTTAGACAAATTTTAGGGAAAAAACTATTTTTGTGGGTTGACTTGGCCCAGTTGAGGTAAGTATCTTGCCTAACTTTGTGTGAGGGAACTTCCCCTAAGGAATTGGTTTGTTTGTGCTAATTGTGCTATGTGAAAGTTGTGTACGCAAGGTGATGAGTGGGTACACGGGCTATATTTGGTATTTGACTGGTTAAGGCTATTTAGACTCTTATCATGCTTTTAATTGAATTGTCTCAAATGTTATATCTTTCATTGTTAATCCACCCTTTCATGTGTTAGCCTTACATGCCTTATTTGACATTGTTAACACTTGTTTCACCTCTTACTTGCTAATTTTCTCTTATATGCTTTAGTTGAAGTTATTGCCTTCTTTGTGTTTTGTTACATCTTTAAATTGTTGAATTACTTGTAACTAAAGTTGTTAACTCGTGAAATATCTTATTGTTGAGTTATTTGTGTTGAAGTTGAGAAAGTTGTTATCCCGTTGAGGCGAAGTTGTTAGTTGTTGAGATATCTTTCTTGTTGAGGTGTTCACTTTTATTTTATTATTGTTGAGATATTTGTACACATTGTGGTTGAGCCATGGGCTATTTGTTGTGGAAACATTGATATTGTTATTTCTTTTGGTAAGTTGTGACATATGGGCACTTGTGGTGCGAGTTGTGATTATGTTGTGATATTGATACGCATGCGGTGGTATAAGGCTTAGGGTTGATACACATGCGGTGAGATAAGGTGGGCTTGATACGCGTGTTGCTATAGTAGGGGAACTACTTGAAGCCATGTGATGTGATAAGGTGGGCTAAAATGCAGGTAGTTATTTCGGAAAAAATGATTTATAAAACTAAATGTAAGAGTCCCGCGGTGATATAAGAAAAGATTGTAATTGAAATTGCTAAAAGTGAATACGAGGCGGTACCTCAGTTGTGACTCTTGTTGTGCATTTCATATTGAAACCAGTTATTGGTTGAAGAGTTCTTTTTGTTTTATTTCTTCCTTGTCTTATCAGTTTTGTCTGTATTTGACTAATGTAGTTCTTATTATTTGCTCCCTTCATGTTATCTTTACGCTTACAATTATGTCATTAGTCTACATTATTAACCTGCTTCGTTATCATTTATTTCTCCAGTTTCCATTACCTCTTGTTATTATATTTTTTCCTTGTTATTCATGTCCTAGTAGGTGTCTTGGTCTGGCCTCATCACTACTCTACTGAGGTTAGGCTTGATACTTACTGGTTACCATTGTGGTATAATCATACTACGCTTCTGCAGATCTTTTTGTATAGATTCAGGTACGTCTGCCCGTGCTTGACTTACAGCTCTTTTCCGGAGACTTCAAGGTATACCTGCTCGGCGTCTGCAGGCCTTGGAGTCACCTTCCGTTATCTTTTCAGCATTGTTATTTCTTTTATTGGAGAGTGTTGTAGTAGGTGTTTTGGAACATTTTGTAGAGCTTATGACTCAGTCTCACCGGGTTTAGGGAGCATTGTAGTTGTGATTCAATTTTTGAGATATTTATGAGACTTATTAGTTTATATCATATTTCTAGCCTTTATTGTTGTCATATTCACTCGCCATTAGTCTTACCTAGTCTTAGAGAATAGGTGCCGTCACGACATCCTAAGGAGAGAAATTGGGGTCATGAAAATTTTGGTCTCATTCGTATATTTTTGATAATAATACCTACATTTTCTATAAAAATGAACGATTTCCACTCTTTATTTCGAAATGCATTTGGGATTAACTATTCATGTGTTGATTTAATTGTTTGTTTGATTAACGACAGTGTTGGGCTATCACGACCTATAGTGGGATTGGGTCGTGACAAGCTAATCCTAAATTTGAAACACTATCATGGCTACTCTGGCTGACGTTATTTCCAATCTGAACAAAGAATAAACTACTTAAAGTCCAAGGCTATTTTTGTAATGACCTGATCGGTCGTTTTGAGTTCTAGTGCGTTGTTCGACGGTTTAAGGCCTTGAGTAACTTCACTTTATATATGATGACTTGCACGCGTGGTTGATTTCAATCTTCGAGGAGTTCGGAGTTGATTTGGAAGAATAATTCTTAATTCAGAAGCTTTAAGGTGGAAGAGTTGACCAAGGTTTGACTTTTGAGTAAACGACCTCAGAATCGGGATTTGAAGGTTCCAATAGGTTCGTATGATGATTTTGGAATTGGGCGAATGTTCGGATTGAGTATCGGATTATCCAAGAGCGTTTCAGTGGTTATGAAGAGGACTTTGGTATTATCGATGTCCGTTTGGGATTCTGAGTCTTGGAATAGTTTCGTATTGTGATTTGTGACCTGTACATAAAATTTGGCATCATTCCGGAGTGTTTAAGTATTATTCGGACGCGTTCGGCAGAGTTTGAATGTTTTAAAGTTAAAAGAATGATTTTCATCATCGATTCGTAGTTTTGATGTTATTCATGGTATTTCGAACCTTTGAATAAGTTTGGATAAGGTATTGGGACATGTTGGTGTGATTGGACGGGATTCGGGGGGCCTCAGGTGTATTTCAGATGGGTTTAATTAAAATCGTCAAATTCCGAGGTCGTACGAGAGAGTTATGCCCATTTTCGTGTCGGGAAAGATTGTTAGTTTCTGGTACAAACTTTTGTTCTACGTGAATGCGAGAGGGTTCCCGCAAATGCAAAGAAGGAATTTTGGGTTGAACGGTCAATGTTTTAGGTTGGGAGACTGAGCATTTTAGTACTTTGAGCATATCATGAGTTCTAGAGCTAAGTTTGAGGTGCTTTTCACGGTGTTGTTCTCGTATCAACAAGAGGGTAAATATCTAACCTTTATTTTGATGTTTGACCACGATTATTTCCGTTTGTTATTATTTTTATTCATGTTTGGATTGTAAAAATTTGGATTTTGAGCCCCAAAGTTGAGAAATGGTAAATCCTTGGTTTGAGGGTCAATTCATGGATGAAATTGGATGATTTTCTGGATATAGACTATATAAGTTATTGATAATATTTAGTGTCAATAATTTTCAAAATTCGGGCATGTGGGCTTGGGGGTTGACTTTGTTGACTTTTTGAGTGAAGTTGGAAACAATTATTAAATTAAGAGTATTGGAGCATATTTTTATTGGTCAACACGTTGTTTGTCTAGGTTTGGATCGATGGGCATCGGTTTGAGGTGTTAGGGAGGCGTTAGAGCCGGTTGTTGTATGTCATTTTGATCATTTCACAGTTCATTGATCTTTTCTTTGTTACCAAATCCTTCATGAACTTGGCATATCCCGGCATTTGTTCTAAGGCTTCAACCAACGGCATATTTATGGACAAACGCTTCATCATATCAATGAATTTCTTGAATTGATTCTCATTGTTTTTCTTTGCAAGTCTTTGAGGGTATGGAGGAGGAGGCCTTGGCATTGTTACCTAAGCTTTTGGCGCTACTGGTTCCGGCATGTCAGTCACGTGCTCCCTAGACGGGTTCACTTCTTCTTGCGTCTCCTTCATATTTTCATCAATATCAATCCTCACTTCTTCATTAGATTGAACATCATTGCTTGGCTCATCATCATCTTGCACCAACACATCATCACCCACATATATTCTTTGGTTTGAGGTACTAGCAACTCCACCTCTCCCAATTCTTGTTGTCACGGCCGTTGCATGTCCCGTATTCCCACTTTTTGGGTTCACCACCGTATCACTAGGAAGTGCCCCCTTTGGGCGAGTATTTAAAGATTGAGAAATTTTGCCAAGTTGAACCTCCAAGTTGCGGATAGAAGTGTTGTGGGAGGCTAATTGGGCATCGGAGTCGGAGTGTTTCTCCATCATTTGCTTAAACATGTTTTCAATCCGTCCCATTTCACTATTGGAAGAACTAGGACCTTGCGACGGATATAGAGGCGGGTTGTTTGGTTGTTGATATATCGGGGGCCTCTGAAAGCCCGACCCCCGATTTCCTTGATTGTTATTGTTCCAACCCCCTTGATTATTGTTGTTCGCCCAATTGATTTGATTGTTTCCACCCCAATTACCTTGATTATTTCCTTGATTACACCAATTGCCTTGATTACCTTGACTACCCTAACTGCTTTGATTATTGTTATTGCCACCACTCCAATTTCCTTGGTGCCTTGGTTGTTCCAATTTCCTTGGTTTCCTTGTGATCTCCATTGTTGTTGATTTGGAGCATTGCTTCTTTGACCTTGATAATTGTTGACATATTGAACCTCTTCATCTTGCTCATCATATGAATCATCTTGATTATACCCACTATTACTTTGCTCAAATTGTTCCGGATGGTTTTGTACTTGTTGACCTCGTTGTCGTCTCTTGTTTACCATCATGTTCACCCCTTCCATAGCATTCACCTGTTTCGACCCTTGAAACTGTTGAAGAGGAGCCTTGGCCAATTGATTCATAGTGGTTGTCAACTCCGCAATATCTTGCCCATGATCATGTAGCTCCTTGTGTAGGTGAATAACATTTGGTTCACCCTGAGGAACATTGGCTCTACTTTGCCACGCCAAAGAGGTGCCCTCCATCTCATCCAAGAGTTCACAAGCTTCAGAATAAGGCATGTTCATGAACTTACCCCCAGCGAGTTGATTTCACACATTGATTTGTTGTGTTGATGTCACGACCCAACTGGAGGGTCATGACTAGCACCCGGGCCATACTTGCCGAGCACCAACGTACATTTTATCTAACCTTCCTTATTATCTTTAAGGGCCGACAAGATCAATATAAATGGTAGACATGGATCATGAACATCCAACAATGAAAGATAATGTCATGGACATACATAACATGGGACGACAAGACTGTCAAGAAACTATATATAAGGTACGAGCTACCATGAGTCGACACCTGTCTATGAGCCTCTAAAAGAACATAAGTGCTACAACATTGCCGGAACAGGGCCCCGACATACCCATAAGGTCTATAACAAAAATGCATACCAAGACTACGGCAAGTCCGGAGAAAGGATCTTGCCAATAACGCTGAACCGGATAGCCTACTGTGATAGGGGAGCTGCGTCTACCCGTCTATCAGGACCTACAGCACGACATGTAGCGTCCACAAATGAAAAAGACGTCAGTACGAATAAAGTACTGAGTATGTAAGGCAGAATAGCATAAGTAAGAACAATAATGTAAACAGTGATAGGGAATATACAACCTGTGACATCTGGGTACCTCTGAGGGCTACTGACATGAAATACATGATACATACATATATATATACATAAACGTTTAAAACATATGCCTTTGTGGGCATCATCATCATCATATCGTACCCGGCCATAATAGGCTCGGTAAAACGTACCCGGCCATCATAGGGCTCGGTAGAATCGTACCCGGCCACGTGGAGCTCGGTAAAACCCAACTGATCAGTGGTTGCACAATAGGTGTCGTACCCGGCCGAATATAGCGCGGCTCGGTAGAGTAAAATAGATACATATATATGATGCATGCTGGACTCACTGGAATCATATTTGAACCTTTCGGAGTGACGTAAGGTCGGTATCCTTCGTACATGTTATTAGGATTAAATCTTCATCAAGAATCTTATAAGAATACGGAACGACCAACAACATTGATAATATAAGAATAAGAGAAGTAACATCAATATCAATCGTTTCATAAGAAGGGCAGCAATGTAAGTACTGCTAGCTTCTAAGAGTAGAGTATCTTTGGGAGCTCGTTCATTACATTATGTACAATCGGAGTCGTGCAAAAGAATGAAGGGGATAGCCTCACATACCTTGTATATACTGCCCAACCTCAAGCTATGCAAATATCACGACTCCTTAGTCTACAATAAGATAAATGACACTATCATTATCGTTTAAGCGTCGTAACTATTATGTATCGACCACAACCTATTTTACGATGAAACGGACAGCACCTCCCCTATTTATATGACTTCCCACAAGTCAATACAATCACCAAACAGCCCAAACAACATCATTAATAATCATATTGAGCCTCCAAAACAGTCCACCAACCAACAACATTACTACCAAGCTTTTCGATATATATTTCACAAGTTCTAGCTTCAACGACTTAGCTGCAACTTGGATAATCTTAAATATATATAGAGTAAGAGGTTACTTACCTTTAAACAGAAAGAACAACTCCAATTTGACCTTAATTTTCTACGAAATATCCCTTCAATTCTGCCACAAGAACAAGGAAGCGAAACTAGCAATTAATTCGAGTTTTTCGGCACTAGAATTACTTTAGAAGACTTGAAATCACCTAGGGTTGATATTAAAAACTTGAAGGTATATTTACAGAACATAAAGCACTTAAAACAACCTCCCACACGAGCTGGAACAACACAAAAATCAGCAACAACAAGAAAAACAAGAAACTTACTAGCACCACGGGATTCCCGACATTTGATTTGTGTTGTTTGCCCTTTGTTTGGGTCTTGAATCATGAGAGAACCTTGAGAGAATGTTTTTAGGGTTATAAGGTCTGAATATACTGAAAAATAATGACTTAAAACGGGGTTGAGTTATCTTATATATGTCCAAATGTCTTAAACCGCCTTTGTGGGCCCCATAGAGAGCAGCTTGGCGCACTCTCGCGAAAACGCGAATATCTCTCTATTCCGAGATCGTATCGATGAACGGTTTAATGCGTTGGAAACTAGACTCATAGATATTCAATTTGATAGGTAGTTCACCCCATAATTCCAAGCACATTGGGAGTAAAATGCAGTAACATTTGACCTAAAGTTTAAGTAAAATTATAAACCTAAGTTGCGACAACTTTTATCGACTTTTATTTCATAACTCGCTTGACTTCAAGACTTTTGATGCGGATATTATATGATTCAAATACATTAAAACAAGACCTCTTGGGACAGTTAATCACCTCTAGTGTTATCCGAAAATACGGGTTACAACATCCTTGATTAGCTTAACTTCAAATACTTGTTAACCACTCTTATACACCCTTGTATCGTTTAAGACCAATAGGATTAACTTATTATCATCTCAAAGATAATCTCTTCTTGGATTTACGTCGACTACCTTACGGCGTGATCTATGATATGCGAATTTGGGTTGTAACATCCTCTCCCCCTTAGGAACATTCGTCCTCGAATGTAAGGGTTTATGGGGTGTCTAACTCATCGTGGATTCCGACGGAGATTTCCGGCTGAGTTTCCCTTATAAAATGGACACTAGCCAAACTTGCAAGCAGTTAAACCCAACCTATGGCCATACAAGACTATACAAAGCATTATGGATATGTACATTATCTGCATATCACCATTTTGTATTAAAAGAAAGAGTATTCACAAGCTATTGCTTATCTCATAGAGCCGTTTCACCTTATAATGCGTCCTTCTTTCCCCCGGCATCCTCGTTATCTTCACTCTGGAATAGGTAAGGGTATTTAGACTTCATCTCCTCTTCTGCTTCCCATGTCATTTCTTCTATATTCTTGTTCCTCCATAATACTTTCACGGAAGCTACATCCTTTGTTCTCAGCTTGCGGACTTGTCGATCTAATATAGCCACTGGCACTTCATCATATGATAGATCCTTTGTAACTTGTACATCTTTGATAGGGATGACCCGAGAAGGGTCTCCAATACATTTCCTCAACATAGATACATGGAATACCGGGTGGACAAATTCCAATTCAGATGGCAATTCTAACTCGTAAGCAACCTGTCCAATTCGTCGAAGAATTTTGTACGGCCCAATATACCGCGGACTCAACTTACCCTTCTTCCCAAAACGCATAACACCCTTCATCGGCGAGATCTTCAGGAAAACCCAATCACCAACCTTAAATTCCAGATCACGACGTCGGATGTCGGAATAAGACTTTTGCCTGCTTTGTGCCGTCCTCAGTCGCTCTTGTATCACTTTCACCTTCTCAATGGCTTGGTGAATCAAATCTGGCCCATATAATTCTGTCTCACCGACTTTGAACCATCCAACTGGTGATCTACATCTCCTCCCATACAGTGCCTCATACGGGGCCATTTTAATACTGGAATGATAGCTATTATTGTAGGCAAATTCTATAAGTGCCAGATGGTCATCCCAATTCCCCTTGAAATCTAGAACACATGCTCGTAGCATATCTTCAAGCATCTGGATGGTACGTTCAGCCTGTCCGTCAGTCTGCGGATGGAATGCAGTGTTGAGATTTACTTGTGTGCCTAAACCCTTCTGAAAAGACCTCCAAAAGTTAGCCGTAAATTGAGCTCCTCGGTCTGATATAATAGATACCGGCACACCATGAAGCCTAACAATCTCCTTGATATACAACTTCGCATAATCTTCAGCCGTGTAAGTTGTCTTAACTGGTAGAAAATGGGCAGATTTTGTAAGTCGATCAACTATCACCCAGATGGAGTCAAACTTATGATAAGAGCGAGGTAATCCAATAATGAAGTCCATATTAATCACCTCCCATTTGTAGGTCGGAATCTCTATATTCTGAATCAATCCACTGGGTTTCTGATGCTCGATCTTTACTTGTTGATAATTAGGACACTGGGCTACAAATTCTGCAATAGACTTCTTCATGTTATCCCACCAATACTGCTCCTTAACGTCATGATACATCTTTGTCGAGCCAGGATGGATAGAATATCGGGACTGGTGAATCTCAATCATAATCTTCTCTCGCAACCCTGCCACACTAGGTACACATAATCGGCCCTGGTATCTTAGTGTCCCATCTCCTCCGATCTTGAAAGCTGTAATCTTACACTGCTGAATTCCCTCTCTCAATCTTACTAAGGTAGGATCTTCATATTGCCGTGCTTTTACCTCGGCTACCAAAGATGATTCTGCTGTATTCTGTACAGTAACACCTCCGTCATCAGAGTCCAACAATCTGATTCTCATATTGGCCAGCAGGTGAAGCTCTTTGGTCAACCCTTGTCTACCTGCCTCAATATGTATTAAGCTTCCCATTCACTTACGGCTGAGAGCGTCTGCCACAACATTGGCTTTACCAGGATGGTGCAATATCTCGATGTCGTAGTCTTTCAGTAATTCAAGACACCTACGCTGCCTCAAATTCAACTCCTTCTGCTTGAAGATGTATTGTAAACTCTTGTGATCTGTGTAGATGTCAACATGGACGCCGTATAAGTAGTGCCGCCATATCTTCAAAGCATATATTACTGCAGCCAATTCCAAATCATGAGTCGGGTAATTCTTTTCATGCTTCTTCAATTGTCTTGATGCATAAGCAATCACCTTCTCACGTTGCATCAATACGCACCCCAAACCTATACCTGAGGCATCACAATATACCACATAACCTTCTGTTCCTTCTGGGAGAGTGAGCACTGGCGCGGATGTCAATCGATTCTTTAGCTCCTGAAAACTATGTTCACAAGCATCAGACCACTGGAACTTAGTTTTCTGTGTTAACTTAGTCAATGGTGCTGATATAGAGGAAAACCCTTCTACAAACCGCCTATAATATCCTGCTAGCCCCAGGAAGCTGCGGACTTCTGACGGTGTTGTAGGTCTCGGCCAATTCTTCACTCCATTGATCTTCTGAGTGTCGACACTAATACCCGCATCAGATATCACATGGCCAAGGAATGCTACTGAGTTCAGCAAGAATTCACATTTAGAGAGCTTAGCATATAACTTATGATCCTGAAGGGTCTGGGCATAAGCCTGAATACGGGAAATATCCATGCCCTCTACCAAGGAGGCTGTTGTGCACTCATTTATCAGATGTGGTCACCCTATCACTCATCTCGGCCACCATATGGGGAGTATACCTTGATAAAGAATCAAACTATATACTATACTCTCATGCACTCATATTACCCTGTCGAAGGTTCAAGAACTTATCAGCTCTAGCTCATCGTATCTCAGCTGGTAAGTAGTGATGAAGAAAGGCCTCAGAAAATTCCTTCCACACGGCTGGAGGAGCGTTCGGACCCCTAGATCTCTCCCAACTATCATACCATAAAATCGCTAAATCCCATAACCGATAAGAAGCCAATTCTACTACCTCTGTATCACTAGCATGCATAACACGCAATGTACAATGAACCTGATCAATAAATGTTTGCGGGTCCTCCTTGGGGCTTGATCCGGTAAACACTGGAGGGTCTAGATTAATAAAATCACGAACTCCTGCACTAACCGGTTTATCAGCAGCACCGGTATTCTGCCTCTGAGCCTGAGCAGCTACTAAGCTACTCAACAACTGCACTGCACTGCGCATATCGTGGTCTGTAGTGCCAGACGGAGGAACTGGATGTACTGGGTGCCTCCTAATATCCTCTGGAGGAGACAGAGAGGTATGAGACGGCATCTCACTCTGAGGCTCACTTTGGCCTGCTATGGCTGGAGGCACCTGAATGTTACCCTCTCCTACAGCTGTATCAAGCCGTTTACTAATCGCTTGCTTCCTAGTCGAAGGCATCGCTAAAAGAAAACAAGGTGAATATTAGATATGAACACTTACGACTCAACTCTACGCACGATCTAGATTCAGGAAGAAGGTAACAACCCTAGATGTCACGTAGCCTCCTGATTATAAATGTGGCGCGCTACACATCCATAATCAAAACTCTACTAGACACGGCTCATAGACAACCCCTAGGATAGACTTGCTCTGATACCAAGTTTGTCACGACCCAACTGGAGGGTCATGACTAGCACCCGGGCCATACTTGCCGAGCACCAACGTACATTTTATCTAACCTTCCTTATTATCTTTAAGGGCCGACAAGATCAATATAAATGGTAGACATGGATCATGAACATCCAACAATGAAAGATAATGTCATGGACATACATAACATGGGACGACAAGACTGTCAAGAAACTATATATAAGGTACGAGCTACCATGAGTCGACACCTGTCTATGAGCCTCTAAAAGAACATAAGTGCTACAACATTGCCGGAACAGGGCCCCGACATACCCATAAGGTCTATAACAAAAATGCATACCAAGACTACGGCAAGTCCGGAGAAAGGATCTTGCCAATAACGCTGAACCGGATAGCCTACTGTGATGGGGGAGCTGCGTCTACCCGTCTATCAGGACCTGCAGCACGACATGCAGCGTCCACAAATAAAAAGGACGTCAGTACGAATAAAGTACTGAGTATGTAAGGCAGAATAGCATAAGTAAGAACAATAATGTAAACAATGATAGGGAATATACAACCTGTGACATCTGGGTACCTCTGAGGGCTACTGACATGAAATACATGATACATACATATATATATACATAAACGTTTAAAACATATGCCTTTGTGGGCATCATCATCATCATATCGTACCCGGCCATAATAGGCTCGGTAAAATGTACCCGGCCATCATAGGGCTCGGTAGAATCGTACCCGGCCACGTGGAGCTCGGTAAAACCCAACTGATCAGTGGTTGCACAATAGGTGTCGTACCCGGCCGACTATAGCGCGGCTCGGTAGAGTAAAATAGATACATATATATGATGCATGCTGGACTCACTGGAATCATATTTGAACCTTTCGGAGTGACGTAAGGTCGGTATCCTTCGTACACGTTATTAGGATTAAATATTCATCAAGAATCTTATAAGAATACGGAACGACCAACAACATTGATAATATAAGAATAAGAGAAGTAACATCAATATCAATCGTTTCATAAGAAGGGCAGCAATGTAAGTACTGCTAGCTTCTAAGAGTAGAGTATCTTTGGGAGCTCGTTCATTACATTATGTACAATCGGAGTCGTGCAAAAGAATGAAGGGGATAGCCTCACATACCTTGTATATACTGCCCAACCTCAAGCTATGCAAATATCACGACTCCTTAGTCTACAATAAGATAAATGACACTATCATTATCGTTTAAGCGTCGTAACTATTATGTATCGACCACAACCTATTTTACGATGAAACGGACAGCACCTCCCCTATTTATATGACTTCCCACAAGTCAATACAATCACCAAACAGCCCAAACAACATCATTAATAATCATATTGAGCCTCCAAAACATTCCACCAACCAACAACATTACTACCAAGCTTTTCGATATATATTTCACAAGTTCTAGCTTCAACGACTTAGCTGCAACTTGGATAATCTTAAATATATATAGAGTAAGAGGTTACTTACCTTTAAACAGAAAGAACAACTCCAATTTGACCTTAATTTTCTACGAAATATCCCTTCAATTCTGCCACAAGAACAAGGAAGCGAAACTAGCAATTAATTCGGGTTTTTCGGCACTAGAATTACTTTAGAAGACTTGAAATCACCTAGGGTTGATATTAAAAACTTGAAGGTGTATTTACAGAACATAAAGCACTTAAAACAACCTCCCACACGAGCTGAAACAACACAAAAATCAGCAATAACAAGAAAAACAAGAAACTTACTAGCACCACGGGATTCCCGACATTTGATTTGTGTTGTTTGCCCTTTGTTTGGGTCTTGGATCATGAGAGAACCTTGAGAGAATGTTTTTAGGGTTATAAGGTCTGAATATACTGAAAAATAATGACTTAAAACGGGGTTGAGTTATCTTATATATGTCCAAATGTCTTAAACCGCCTTTGTGGGCCCCATAGAGAGCAGCTTGGCGCACTCTCGCAAAAATGCAAATATCTCTCTATTCCAAGATCGTATCGACGAATGGTTTAATGCGTTGGAAACTAGACTCATAGATCTTCAATTTGATAGGTAGATCACCCCATTATTCCAAGCACATTGGGAGTAAAATGCAGTAACATTTGACCTAAAGTTTAAGTAAAATTATAAA
This sequence comes from Nicotiana tabacum, assembly GCF_000715075.1. Lineage (NCBI taxonomy): Eukaryota > Viridiplantae > Streptophyta > Magnoliopsida > Solanales > Solanaceae > Nicotiana > Nicotiana tabacum. Next base: position 21,859,493 of record NC_134088.1, on the reverse strand, counting down.
CCTAAGTTGCGACAACTTTTATCGACTTTTATTTCATAACTCGCTTGACTTCAAGACTTATGATGCGGATATTATATGATTCAAATACATTAAAACAAGACCTCTTGGGACAGTTAATCACCTCTAGTGTTATCCGAAAATACGGGTTACAACATCCTTGATTAGCTTAACTTCAAATACTTGTTAACCACTCTTATACACCCTTGTATCGTTTAAGACCAATAGGATTAACTTATTATCATCTCAAAGATAATCTCTTCTTGGATTTACGTCGACTACCTTACGGCGTGATCTATGATATGCGAATTTGGGTTGTAACAGTTGATCCCAATGTAGAAGGTCTGTTGGATCATGGCCTCGGTCATATCATTGTTCGGGTATTCTTTGACCATGGTGCGATATCTTTCCAAAATCTTGTGCAATGGCTCATTGGGCTCTTGTTTGAAAGCTAAAATTTCATCCCTTAGTGTAGCCATGTGCCCCGGATAGAAGAATTTGGCAATGAACTTCTCGGCCAACTCATCCCAAGTGTGGATGGAATGATTGGGCAATCTCTCTAACCAGTCCAAAGCCTTTCCCCGTAGAGAAAAGGGAAACAGCCTTAACCGCAGTACATCCTCGGTGACATTTGTTTGCTTGCTCCCCCAACAAATATCGACGAAACCCTTGAGATGCTTGTAGGCATTTTGGTGTGGAGCTCCGGTGAAGAAACCTCGCTGCTCAAGTAGTGTAAGCATCACGTTGGTAATTTGAAAGTTGCCCGCCCTAATCCGGGGCGGGACTATTGCACTTGCATAGCCCTCATTCGGCAACACCTGGTACGCTGCTCTTGGTGGAGGTGGGGGAGGGTTTAGGACATTATCTTGAGGCGGTCGGCCTCGCCTGTTTACTTGAGGCTCGGGATGAACCTCATCCACTTGATCATCATCTACCTCCTCCCCCAATGGTAAATTACCGAGGGGCTCGTTGTTAAGGGCCATTTTGTACCTAAAAGCAATTCACAAACAAAATTAGTGACTCGGAAGGAAAGAAAGACAAAACACACAAATACCTAGATATATAGATAAATCCGTTTAACTCCCCGGCAACGATGTCAAATATTGATCGAGTCCAAGCCTACACTACTATTGAGTATCGAGGGTGGTCGATGCAGTTTTAACCAAACTAGGTCGGGATCGAATCCACAGAGATTTAATGTTTGGAATAAGGTTTATATCTAAGCTAGATGCGGGTTTTGAATCTAATTACACTTCCACAAGTTTGGGTTTAATATCTACTTCTAACTTTACTCTAAAGATTGCAATAATTGAAACTAAGAACAATATTTTTGTTGTTGTTTTTCAAATGTTTAAAGAGACTAGGGTAGTGACTTCTACCTAGGTGGGTATCTAATGGGTAACAAAATCTAGGGCTAGCTTGATTAGCTGGGAATTTAATATAGCTCTCACACCCGGGTACTCACTCTATACCTCTCGGTAGTTTGAGTGATTTTGCCTAATTTGGCTTTCTCAAGTCCAAATGGGTGGGTATTCATGAAAATCATTTGATATTAGCTCAAGTTGGGTATTACTATTTCTAGGTTTAACCCTTTAATTGGGGCTATCAATTTCTAGAGTTCACCCAATTCTTTGTTAGCCTAGTTTTCCTAGACTTAGTCCCTCTTTCTCAAGTAGAAACTAAGTCATAAAGGCATGAATCAATGTTTGCAATCATTAATTCTTGAGTTCTAGCAAGAACTAGGCTAAATATCACTGACTCATTCACATTCAAGCCCTAAAATCAAATACCCATTAAATACCCATACTAGGGTTGGGTTACAACCCTAGTTATGGGTTTAGCTACTCATGGAAATAACAGAAATTAAAGATGAAATGAATATAAAATCCATAATATTAATTTATGGAATGAAAATCTAATGTTAAGAAGTGAATCTAGTACAAAACTTTTGAAAACAGAAAAGCCAGCCGTCTCAGGTGCTCATACAAAACATAACATAACCTAAAAATGACAAAGTTCTATTTATACTGAGCTGAAAATATCTTACAAAAATGCCCCTACGGAGGTTGTGCAGCCGCATAATGCTGAGTGCGGTTGCACTCTTGCTTTCGTGGCCGCATAATTCTGATGCGGTCCGCGTTCTTCTCTTTTGGATTTGGGTTGAGCTGAACTTTCGCGGACCGCATAATTCTAAGTGCGGCCGCGCTCCAGATTATGAGGCCGCATAAAAGTGATGTGGTCCGCACTTGCTTGAGTTTAGCTTAAAATCAAGTCTCTGATTCTTCATCCTACGGACCGCATAATTTTGATCGCAGCCGCACAAGGAAATTCCGCGGCCGCACAATTCTGGTGCAGTCCGCACTTCTCTCTTTTGCTCAAGTTGTCAGCTCTCTGAATCTTAGTCATCGCGCTCCGAGTAATTTCAATTACGGCCCCACAGGGACTTTCGCAGCCGCACATTTCTGGTGCGGTCCGCGCTCATCATTTAGCCCAAAATCATACTCTCTAAATCTCCCTCTTGTGGACTGCATAATTATGATCGCGGCCGCATCATAGCTTTCGCGGCCGCATAATACTTGTGCGGTCCGCTCTTCAGACCTCTTTGCCCAGCCTTGGTTTTTGTTCAACTTTTGACTCCTTTGTGAGTTGATTTTGATTCCTTTGGCTCATTTTGAACAATTCCTACAAGCAAGCATATTTCATTAGTTTCTGGGAATACCTTCAAGCATTTTTGTCCTAAAACACAAGTAAAAAAGAGCAAATAATAGGTTAAAATCCCTACTTATCAATATCCCTTACCCATTTGAGGTAACCTTTGATTGTTCTATTTGTTGAGATAGTAGATGAGATTTGAGAAACTTATCTTGTCACCATGTTTGAGGATTATGTTAGTTACAGTTTTTACCTCATTATTATTGTTGTGTTTCATATTTTTTTATAATTTATTATATCGATTTATTGGACCACTAGTAAGTGTCGATGTCAACCCATCGTCACAACTTCTCCAGTATTAGGCCAGATACTTACTGGGTACGCGTGTATTTACGTATTCATGCTACACTTCTGCACTTATTATGCAAGTCTATCTCTTATGGTCATTTGGGCGCAAGGGTGCAACTATTGAGGGGACTTAAAAGTGAGCTGCATTCCATGATATGATCTGCATCGCACGGAGTCTCCATCATGTTCATTTATGTTATCCTATCTATTTTACATTCCAGACAGATGTTGTATTATTATTGTACTTCTTAGTAGATGCTCATGCACTTGTGACACCAGGTTTTGCGATATTCTAGTAGATTTTAATGGTTTTCCATTAATATTGTCACAATTTTTATTTTATATCTTACTAATATTGTATGTATCCATGACTTTAAAAGCATTAAATTCTTTATTTAATAAAACTTATGATTTCAGAAGTAATAAAATGAATAATTATTTAGATGGTTCACCATTGGCTTGCCTAACAGCGATGGGCACCATCACAACCTATAGAGGGTTTTGGATCGTGACACCTTGGTATCATAGCACTAGATCCACTGAGGTCTCACGAGTTATGAGAAAGTCTAATAGAGTCTTGTGGATCGGTTAGGAGATGCATGTACTTATCTTTGAGAGGTTACAAGGCTGTTAGGAGAACTTCCCTTCTTGATACCTTATCGTGCGATTTGATTTCATTGAAGCTTATGTCTTCATTTCCTTCCTACTCATTCTTACGCGATTTTGAGCGCTTGTTATTAATTGGGCATCGAGGAGATACAGTTGTGCTACAGTTGCGGTGCAGGATATTTTTTCCTGTGTATTTGGGCAAACTATTATCTTCACCTTGTGGAGGGGTGTTCTGTCATTTCTGCCCAGTGTTAGTGTTGCCTACGGTTTTGAAGCTACGCACGGCGTAGTGTGATGTTCTATGTTGTTACCATGCAGTGCTACTATAAATGGTAGGATGCTTAATTATGTGTCACGGTAGTAAATGAATTGAGAGGAGGATTGTTCGGCTCATGGTTTAGAGGTTCGGCATTGAATCCCAGCGGATGGGAGGCAATTTTACTACGAATATTCAGTCGTTGATTTACAGAATAGTGATATCAGATATTTTCGAACTTGGTGAAATTCTTATTTGTGATGTGGTGTCGTCATCCTTGTTTGAATGCATTAAGGCTCGTCGGTGTTATGGTCTTCTTTGATTTTTCTTCGGGGCAGGGTGTTGTGAAATGGTGCCTAATAAGCGGTTATCAGAGATGGTGGTGTGTGGCGGCTTCTGGGTCAAATCGGTGTTTCTAATGTTGAGGCTCGAGAAAGATGATCCTCATGGAGGTTTAGAGTTGGTGACAATTTATCAGTTCAAGTGCTACAGAGATGAATTATGATTTGAGGTAGTATTTTGGCAGCAGAGGAAGAGGAAGGACATGGTTGGAACTGCCTCGCGGTGATTGAATTGCTAGCATGTCGAGTTTTAGTAACGGAGGTCGAGTAGTTCGCTTCAGAAGATGGTTAACTTAGAGTGATAATGTTAGCATATTGTATAGAGTTTTTGGTGGGATAACCATATGCTTTGAGAAAGCTTGGTGCGATTAAGGTGATGGTGAACAAGGGACTAAGTCTGTGTATTTCATTTGGGATGGTGGCTTCTGTGCTTCAAAATTTTGGATATGATGGAAAGAGTTTGCTTGGATGTAGTATAACTTAGAGTTTTGAATACATCGCAAGACCTTCATTTGCTGTTAATGGAAACGAACGGCTGCTTACGGCTGGTGGGCAAGTGTGGGCTCAGAAGGATTAACTGATTTCGTGGTGGCATTAACCAAGGTAGTGTCGTTGGAAGATATCTATATGGAGTTGCATATGAGGGTTATCTCCTGTGAGGAGGTTAGGAGTGGTATGATTTCTGATGAAGTTCCTATGAAGAGTTTTACTTTCTATCCAACAGGGTGCATGTACTACAATGTGAGGTTCTATCGCTTGGGAAGATAGCGCGACTGTTATGAAGTTGAGTGTGCATTTAGGACTGCTAATTCGGGATGTATGATGAGTAGTGCAACAATAGATTGTGAGAAATTTAGCTGGGTAACAGTGTGAGATCTTGTTAGCCAAAAAGGAGAAGTCGTTGGTCCTTAGATTTTGCAATTGTGGCTTAAAGCCAAGTGGGGGAGCTTACCATCAGTGAATGGGTTATGTGGTTGCGCCTTGGCAGCTTCTGGTTACCGGTACGCTGGTGGATTAGTTATGACTAAGGGAAGAAAACATCAAGAGTAATTCGGGCAAGGAATTTGATGAATGTGTGTTATATTTCACCTTATCGATTCATGTGCAAATTTTGGGATGACTCAGATTTCATACTTCTTGTGGATCTGATGTACAAGAAAAAGATTTCATTCGATTTCTTCTTCTGGGGTATTCGTGTGCTAGCAGATCACTGGTTTCTAGCAATATATTGTGGACCAGGTCGAAGTGGGCGACTCTTAACAATAGTTTTAGTAGGCTCAAGTAGTTAAGTACGGTGCTTAAGGATTTCCAGGTTCATTATGTGGATGAGGATTGGGTTTTGCAGCAGAGTGTGAAGGGTACTTGGAGAATTTCTATGTTATCATCGGGTCTGCGGTGCAGTGTTAGGAAAATAGGAGAAATAGCTTCGGATTCGTAGAAGATCTTTCAGAACGGGTGTATCAGTTGGAGATACTATTGAGTGCATGAGGAGGGTACAAAATGGCTTATGAGTATTGAAACGACATGGTCTCATGATTTGGGTCACTCAGAAAACGTGTTTATTGATGTCCGTTATGTGTTTGAATAGAGGTATTACTTCGAAGGTAAGTCAAGAGTAAATGCAAAGAAGTTGAGTCAGTTAGTAGTAGTTTGGATCAGCATGGTTAAGGAAATAATCGATTCCTATGGTGTGGTAAGTTTATACAAGTGATCGTAGATATACTTACGGGCTTGACAACCTCCGTAATTTGGTTTTTTGATAGGATTCAATCCTGATGGTTTGGTTATATGCAAATGGGTCCCGATGGGCTATGACGGTCTCGGCCACGACTTTAGTTCTTTATCTTTTGCGGTTATGGAAAGTTGGTTGTGAGTTGTGATTCTTCTTCTAAATGAGTTAAGTGAAAGGATTCTATCCGAAGAAGTGTTTATTCTACTAGTTGTTCAGGAGTTATGATGAAATTCTTGCATTCTCGTGTAATCGCATAGTAGGTGCAGTGAGCAGGTGGAATTTGAAATTGACGGATTAAGGTTGCAGTTCAGTTTGACTGAGATGTCATGAGCTCGGAGGAGCGAGGAAGGATTTCGGTTGTTCAGAGTATGCGGGCGCTATTTTATTGTTAGATGATAATGGTGTGTAAGGTTGTGGGAGTATTTCCCACGGGATGATCGTATAGTGTGACGTGTTAGTCATTTATATGGTAGAGATTGAAATCAGGTATGGAGATTCTGGTACTGTCGCTAATTAGAGAGTTTATGTTTGAGAGACGCTTTGTTCCTTGGTTATAGACCATGGAAGTTTGTTCATGATTTGACGGTTGATCGTATGTGTCATGGATAGGGTCATTGTGGATCTTTGGGAGGTTACAGACCCATTTATGGATGATTGGAATCGTCGTTGAGGTCCGTTGGTAGGCCTAATGTGAATGTATATTTTATACCAGATCAGATATGCATATTCGGCATAGCATTGCTTATGGATGGGTCTTCGGGTGTGGTGGATGATATTCCTGCCTTTGTCTATTTCAGATGCTACTCTTTTCATGCTATGTGGGTTGTGAGATGGTTTGATTATTCACACGTGTATTGTGATCCTGTGTAGCTTTTCGTGTTATATGAGCGAGATGTCTCTCGAGATGCACGTCATTTATTGCACCTTAGTCATGCTTGGCATTTTGTAGCGCATGGTGCTATCTATCTCCCAGGATTGTGTTTATGCACTTGCCGTGGTTGTGGTCGATATTCGGGCATTTCATGGGTAAGAGAATTTTGGCTCGTTGGGTATTTTCTTATTGATTATTATGTGTGGATCGGGTGACACGCTGCCATAGGTATGATGTTTAGATTAGGTTGCATGCCGCAATAGTAAGATGTTGAGTACGGTTCCTTATACTTATTTCATGTGTTTTGTTTCTTACCCTTGAGATAGGTTCATAGCGTTTTTCTGGTTGATTTGAATGTTATGCGGGCTGGGTAGTTCTTTAATAGAGTTCGTGTTTCCTTATTGGTCATATTCAAGTTATATCTTGTTGGCGCATTGATGGCATTGTATGAGATTTTAGACGGTGTTTGAGGTGGCTTACTGCCCGAGCAACTTGTACTGGGTGAGATGAGGTTGTTGGCCCTGAAATCAGTGCAATCAGATTTATATAATGTATCTTAGAGGGAAAATGTCACTAATCAGTTCAGAATGAGGCAGTGGTTCTTTTTAAGCGGAGAGACTCCGTGAGTTATTGATTTAGCGGGTGGTCATGAGTTTCTACACACATCTTTCATCGTTGCAGTATTGCGAGGGTTGGAACAGGGTTTATATGTGTTATGAGGTATATTACGGGCATCGGGTCTGTGAATTTGCAGCTATTGTGGTTGGAGGATGTTATTACAGGCATAGAAATTATGCGGTGCATTGTGTGATTACAACATGGGTGCATGATCATGTTTTGGTTCAGCGTATTGAGATTGATATGGTGCACGTATGTTAGATTTCACACCTTGTAGAGAATTACGGATGTTGGAATTTGGTTCTAAGACTTATGGGCTAAGGAAGCAGGAAAGACCTTCAGTCTGACTTGAGCTAATGTGCTTACATATGTTGTAGTGGCACATGTAGGTGCACGAGGTGTTAAACAGTGATTTTGGGCAACTCTGGAATGGTTCTTGGCACGTTCGAGGAAGGACATATGTTTAAGCGGGGGAGAATGTAACGACCCGACCGATCATTTTGAGTATTAGCGCGTCGTTCGACGGTTTGAGGCCTTGAGTAACTTCACTTTATGTATTATGACTTGCATGTGTGGTTGATTTTGATTTTCGAGGAATTCAGAGTTGATTTGGAAGAATAATTCTCAATTCGTAAGCTTTAAGTTGGGCGTACGTTCGGGTTGAGTATCAGGTGATCCGGGAGTGTTTCTACGCTTATTGTGGAAAGTAGGCATTTAAAAGGTTTTGTAATTTTCTAAGTTTGTTATTAAGAGGACTTTGGTATTATCGATATCCGTTTGGGATTGCGAGTCTTGGAATAGATTCATATTGTGATTTGTGACCCATACGTAAAATTTGGCGTTAGTCCGGAATGTTTAAGGGTGATTCAGACACGTTTGGTGAAGTTTGAATGTTTTAAACTTGAAAGAAGGATTTTGATCGTCGATTCGTGGTTTTGATATTATTAGTAGCATTTCGAACTGATGAGTAAGTTTGGATAAGGTATTGGGACTTGTTGGTGTGATTGGACAGCATCCGGGGGGCTTCGGGTGTCTTTCAGATGGATTTGGGTTGTGTCGCGCTCTTATTTGATGTTTCGGCGTCGTTTCTTTGGGCATAAAAGGTACCATATTGAGAAAATGGCCTTTGATTTGAAATTATATTGAACCATTAGATCTGTATCGTAATTATAGAACCATAGCAATAAGAATCGTCAAATTCTGAGGTCGTATGAGAGAGTTATGCCCATTTTCATATCGGAAAATATTGTTGGTTTCTCGTACGAACTTTTGTTCTTAGAGAACGCGAAGAAGGAATTATGGGTTGACCGGTAAACGCAAAAAAATTCTCTTAGCGAACGCAAAGGTTTTCCGCGAGGCAAAGAACAAAAATCACTTGGGCAGTGTTTTAAGTTGAGAGACCGAGCATTTTAGTGTTTTGATCATATCTTGAGTTCTAGAGCGTTGTTTGATGTGCTTTTCGCGGCGTTGTTCCCTTATCAACAAGGGGATAAATATCTAACCTTTATTTTAATATTTTTCTATAATTATTTCAGCTGGTTATTATTTTTATCCATGTTTAAATTGTAAAAATTGGGCTTTTGAGCCCCAATGTTGAGAAATGATAAATCCTTGGTTTGAGGGTCAATTCAAGGACGAAATTGGATGATTTTATAGATATAAACTATATAAGTTATGGCTAATATTTAGTTTTGATAATTTTTGGAATTCGGGTACGTAGGCCTGAGGTTGACTTTGTTGACTTTTCGAGCGGAGTTGAAAATTATTATAAATTATTAAGTTATGAGTATTGGAGTATATTTTTATTGTTTTGCATGTTGTTTGTCTAGTTTCGGATCGATGGGCATTGATTTGAGGTGTTAGGGAGGCGTTGCAGCCAGTTATGGAACTTCGTAGCGAGGTAAGTCTCCTGTCTAACCTTGTGAGGGGGAAATTACCCCATAGGTGATGTATTTGATATGTGCTATTGGTTGTGGGGGCTACGTACGCGCGAGGTGACGAGAGTCCGTAAGTAGCTAAAATCATGCTTATGTCCGGGTAGACTTAGGACTATATTATGCGATATTTGTATTACATGAACTCAACTTGTTAGTTTAATTACCTAAACCTGTAAATGTAATTTGATTAGAGATCATGCTATGTCATGTTTTGAAACCTTGAGTTGTTTGGCAGGATATCCGACTGTTGGTAACAATTATGCTTATTTTATGTTCCTGTTCTTGTGTTGCAAACACGTGACCTGTAATTTGATAAGTTTCTTCCTTTCCTATGGATCGGGCCGAACGCCTCGACAATATATTGAGATGCATCTATGGTTCATGTCGGTGGACCCTCGACAGAGTACACATAATTCTGGATCGGGCCGTATGACCTCGGCATAACTCGTGCGTAATACCGCTAGGAGTTCGAATATTTATGAGATCCCTCTTTTGATCGGGATCTGACAGTGATATGAGATGCCTTATTTTTTGAGATAGTTCTTGATATATCTTACCCGTTTGAGGTAATCATTGATTCTTCTATTTGTTGAGATAGTACATGAGATTTGAGAAATTTATGTTGTCATCATGTTGGAGGATTATGTTAGTTACTGTTCTTACCTTATTATTACTTTTGTCTTTCATATCTGATTATAATTTATTATATCGATTTATTGTACCACTAGTAAATGTCGATGTCGACCCATCGTCACTACTTCTCCAGTGTTAGGCTACATATTTACTGGGTACACGTTGATTTACGTATGCATGCTACACTTCTGCACTTATTGTGCAAGTATATCTCTGATGGTCATTTGGGCGCAAGGGCGCAACTATTGAGCGGACTTAAAAGTGAGCTGCATCCTATGATATGATCCGCATCACACAGAATCTCCATCATTTCATTTATGTTATCCTTTCTATTTTACATTCGAGACAGATGTTGTATTATTATTGTACTTCCTAGTGGATGCTCATGCACTTGTGACACCGAATTTTGAGATGTTCTAGTAGATGTTAATGGTTTTGTATTAATATTATCATTTTTTTATTTTATATCTAATATTGTATGTATCCATGATTTTAAAAATATTAAATTCTTTATTTAATAAAAGTTATGATTTCAGAAGTAATAAAATAAATAATTATTTAGATGGTTCACCGTTGGCTTACGTAACAACGACGTTGGGCGCCATCACGCCCTATAGTGACTTTTGGGTCGTGACAATGTTCTTTTCAACTGCCATTCTCACAAGGTTGATACTTATTCTAACTCCATGTCCATCAAAACTAGCACCACCTTTGAGAAATATCTTGGTTTTCCAATTTTTTTATAGCAGACCAACCAATAGTGATTTTCAACTCATCATTGATAACATGCAAGCCAAAATGACTGGTTGGAAAATTAAGTTCCTCACCATGGATGGCAGGACCGCTCTAGCTAAGGCTTCGGTGTGAAGCATTCCAAGCTATGTTATGCAATACATAAAGCGCCCTAGCAATGTGTGCAACTAGAAAAAATCGCTTCTTTTGTTCGAGAAACATCAATAGAAAGAATATTTCATTTTTTCAGAAAAGAATTGAAAACACCCGAAAATATTTTTAAAAATTTGAAAACACCTCTCTTTAATATTTTTTGTTAGAAAAAAGTTCTTTATCACAATTTTCAATCCAAACGCGATTAAAATGAGTGTTTTAGTTTTTTCACCTTCTTCACAATGGAACTATACATCATTCCAACTATGCTTGATTATAGTGGTATGTATTTTTTGTAAAATGGAACTAATGAGTCAAATCTAAGTGAATCACAAAATCAAATAGAGTTAAGAAAAGAAAACCTTGAGACCAGATTAAAATGTCTATCTGCTGCTGCATATTTGATGCTTTATTTGATTAAAATTGACTTCTATAAAGTCACAGAAGAAAGTTTCCACACCAATGGATACAAGGTAAACATGACCTGGACTATTGATCACAATCTTAATAAAAGAAAAAGAGAAAAACAAAAATATAAGTTCTTAATACTTAAATAGTAAACCAACATTTAGAACAAGTTCTTGATGGTAAAAGATCTTCAAAACATAGGGTTGCAATGAGCTTAAAACTAGGACTCAGTATGTGATTACTCTTCATTTTTATCATTCTTATCAGTAGTCTCTTGATCTGTTTCCCCATTCTTGCCCGAGTTCATGAGGTTATTGTAAGCATCAGCATAAAACTTTTTAAGCGCGAATTCTTCCTCTGGTGTCAATTTCTTTTCCTTCTTCTTTGATGCTTCAACCTTTTAATTCAATAAAAAAAAAATTACGTAAAGAGTGACGTAGAGATGAAACAATTATGAGATAAAATGAAATAATTATGAGATATATTGTGAATTTGTGATGATTCTTTAATTTCATGATTATGAGATATATAGAATATTTAGCTCAAAATGTAATCTAATTGTCCGGTTATTATTGTATGTTAGCTGAGATCATTGTCGGAACTCAAAAATCTAAAATCTTGAATGCGCTTATATCGCATGTTACATAAAATTATGCAATAATTTACAAGCAACGAACTTACCGTAACTTCTCGAGCATCATAGGTCTGTTCACTTGTTTTCCCATTCTTACCAGAGTTCATGAGATTATTCCGAGAATCAGCAAAAAACTTTTCAACCTTTAATTTTTCCTCCAGTGTTCCTGTGTACCCAGCTGGCAGCTCCTCGCTTTTTATCTTCTTTGATGTGTCAACCTTTAAGTTACAATTAATAAAAATTATGTTAAGAATGACCTAAGAATCAAACTAATGATTATGTAATCCATGTATAGTATGTGTATAATAGTGTATAATATATTTATATCGCCTTGTAAAATTAAACAATAAAATATGCACTATTTGTGTAAAGATCTCCGTAAGATTTATTTATGTTTGTTTCGCATAACAAATCTCATTTGTCATGACAACATTTTTCATGAATAAATCAATTTACTGAGTTTGAGTACACATGAAATATTTTTCTTGGATGATATTTTCTACACTTCTCACGTATAAGGGTGGAAGTCATTTTCCCTACAATTATCTTAACTTTTAATTTCATATTCTTTGCTCCAACTAACACTTAAATATTATTACTCCTCTTTAACTGAACCTTTTCATCTAAAAACTTCCCGACTTATTATTGATATTTAAATTATTCGTGTTCAAAAAAATATTTTGACTTCATCAACCAAACACAGAAAAGTATTATGCACAGATAACATTTTCATAGAAATTACTTCTGTCATACCAAACCCATTCGAGATAAGAATTTTAATATTTACACAACAACTTACTGTAGCCTCTCGAACTTCATTGATCTCTTGATCTGTTTCCTTCTTTATTCCTTCAAAACCTTCAGACAGATTTCTTCGCACGTTCCTCATGGATCGTCCAACACTCTGTTTGCTCTTCTTATGAAAAACCTACAACAATTTAGGTCATCATTATATTACGACTTGGGAATTTTTTTGCTAAATAACCGACCCTAACATAACATGCATTATATTAAATGAAAAAGTTACAAATACACAAAAAGTCCAAAAATATCTTGAACATGGATATAGATTAATTGTTTTTTTTTTATTTAAGAGGTAAAACTTAATTGCATTTTTATTTTTGTTGGTTAATTTAAGTTTGAAACTCATTTAGGAAATTGACTTCTTAATGTCAATCTAACTATTCATGATCAGACAATCGAAATGATTGGAGTTGTACGTAGCCTGAGATTTAGAAGTTCATTTTGCATTACTTTGGTATAAGGCTTCAATCCCATTAATGAAAAAAAGGAAGAAGAAGAAACAAAAGGATAATTAAGAGCGAAGTAGAAATAAGGCACAATAATCTAGTGTAACGACCTGGCTGGTCGTTTTGAGTATTATAATCATGTTCTCCTATTTACTACTCAATTTATGCTTTATAGTTATTTTATGACTTATCGGGTTAGTTGGTTCAGGGCAGGAAGGAATTTGGAATGAAATGAGACACTTAGTCTCATAATTGAAAATTTAAGTTAGAAAAGTTGACCGGATGTGGATCTATGTGTAAAAGACCTCGAATTTAAATTTTCATAATTCCAACAGTTCCGTATGGTGATTATGGACTTAGGAGCATGTCCGAAAAATTATTTGGAGGTCCGTAGCGGAATTTGGTTTGAAATGCCGAAAGTTTAATTTTTGGAAAGTTTGACCGGGGGGTTGACTTTTTGATAACGGGGTCGGAATCCGATTCTGAAAATTTGAATACCTCCGTTATGTCACTTATTACGTGTGTGCAAAATTTGAGGTCAATCGGACGTAATTTGATAGGTTCCAAAGTCATTTGTAGAAATTAGAAATTTCAAAGTTCATTAAGCTTGAATTGGGGGTGTAATTCATAGTTTTAGCGTTGTTTGAGGTAATTTGAGGGTTCGACTAAGTTTGTATGATGTTTTAGGACTTGTTGATATATTTGGTTGAGATCCTGAGGGGCTCGGGTGAGTTTTGGAGGGTTAACGGATCAAAAATTTGGACTTGAATAGCTACTTGAATTTTCTGATATCTAGTGTTGTTTTCCTTCTATGCGATCGCGTGAATGTGTCTGCGATCGTGTAGGCTTAGTTGGTCAGTGGAGGTTTTTGTTCTACGCGATCGCGTGGGGATATCTGCGATCGCATAGGGCTAACTCGAGGCAGTGATGTTTTGTGCTTCGCGATCGCGTGAAGCAGGACGCGATCGCGTAGCTATGTGAGTTTGTTGTTCGCAAACGCGTGAAGAAGGTCGTGTTCGCGTAAAGGAAACGGGACAGAAATGGAAATCACACGTTTGTGCTTTGCGATCGCGTGGTTAGGTCCGCGATCACGTAGAGTTAAATTTGGGCGATGGAAAATTGTTCTTCGCGATCGCGTGAGAATGTTCGCGATCGCGTAGAGCAAATGTCTGGGCAGAGAGTTTAAGTTCTGAAAATAGGACTTCATCCCATTTTCAGTTTTTGACGGATTGGAGCCGGGAAGAGGTAATTTTCGAGAGTTTTTCAAGGAAAACAATGGGGTAAGTGTTCTTAACTCAATATTAATTAAATTACCCGAATCCATGGTTGTTTCTATCATTTAGTTGGTAAATTAAGTTGGAAAAGTTTGAAAACCCTCTTAATTTAAATTGAAGATTTGAGGGTCGAGTTGGGGTCGTATTTTGGTAAAATTGGTATGGTTAGACTCGTGGTTGAATGGGCTTCCGGATTTTGTAACTTTCTCGAGTTCCGAGATGTGGGCCCCAAGGGCCATTTTTGAGCTAAATTTCAAATTTTTATGAAAAATTAGCATTTTCTTATGGAATTAATTTCAATAAAATTTATTGATTGAATCGAATTATTTGTGGCTAGATTCGAGGCGTTTGGAGGCCAATTCAAGAGAAAATGCCATTGCATAATAAAGAATTTCACGGTTTGAGGTAAGTAAACGGTTTTAAATCTAGTCATGAGGGTATGAAACTCCGGAATTTTGTGTCACGTGATTATTTTGTAGGTGACGTACATGCTAGGTGACGGGCATGTGGGCGTGCACCGAGGGGATTGTGACTTGGTCCGTCCCGTGAAAATTGTAATTGAATAGTTTATTGTTAGCTATATGCTCTCTATGTGTTGAAGAAATTTGACTGTAAATTATATTAGAAATCATGCTTAGGCTATGTTATAGTACTGTTGGGACCCGCAGAGGTCGTGTACTTGTTGAATTATTTGCTAATTGCTATCTTGTACTCAGTCATGATTTTTCTTGCGTATTATACCTCAGTCTTTCTGGATATTTATTGATACACTATGTTATCTTTGTTTGGGCTAATCTTTGTGATTTCTGAGAGCCCGAGAGACTAGAGAGGTTGAGGACTGAGTAAGGCCGAGGGCCTGTCAGTGAGGTAAGGATATTATGACACGTGAGTTATCCGTACAGGATATTATAGCACGTGAGTTATCCGTGCAAATTATGGCGCTTCGGCTGTAGGAGCCTCTCCGGAGTCTGTACACCCCCAGTGAGCGCAGGTACCCATTGAGTGTGAGTGCTGAGGACTGAGAGCCGAGTGGTTGAGCGGTTGTGACGAGTTGAGTATCTGTTGCCTGAGAGGATGTACTTGCTTTTCATTTGTTGTTGCACTAGTTGCTATCTGTCAATGATGTGAAATTCTATGAAAGATTTTATATCTGAATCACATGAACTTGAACTGTATAAAAATGATTTGACTTAAACTTTTGGAATTGAAAGCATGTATTCTCTCTGCTGGAATTACTGAAAATAAACTGTAACTATGTAGCTCGTCATTATCTTCAGTTCCTTAGTTATTATTGTTTCTTGTTGAGTTGGTTGTACTCATACTACACCCTGTACTTCGTGTGCAGATCCAGGTGCTTCTAGACATAGCGGGTGTTGATTCTCTCACACAGTTGATTTCCCAGAGATTCAGAGGTAGCTATCATATTTTGCAGACCTTGTCTCTCTTATAATATCTCCGTGTTTACTGTATTTGGTCTTAGACTATTATAGACCGTATTTTCCAGACTTATATTTATACTAGATGCTCATGTACTCAGTGACACCGGGTTTTGGGAGTATTTATATATGTATTTGTGAGTTTTTCTTCCGCTAAAATTTAGATATTATATTTTCAAACTTAAAAGATATGGTAGTTTATTGAGATTGTCGGCTTGCCTAGTATTGAGATAGGTGCCATCACGACAAGTGAGATTTTGGGTCATGACAAGTTGGTATCCGAGCCTAGGTTACATAGGTATCACGAGTCATGAGCAGGTTTAGTAGAGTCTTGCGGATCGGTACGGAGACGTCTGTACTCATCTTCGAGAGGCTGCAGAACCCTTAGGAAAACTTCACTTTCTTGTATTCTGTCGTGCGAATTTGTTGATTCCGGAAAGTAAATTTTTGTTATTCTATTCTCTCACAGATGGTGAGGACACGTACTACCGGATTGGATGGTCAGCCACCAGTTAGGGCCGTGAGAGTCCAGTGCCGTGGTAGAGGCCAGGGTCGAGGTAGAGGTCGAGGTGTAGCTCGTGCCACAGTTGGATCAGCACCTGTAGTACCACCAGTTGCTCCAGCTCAGGAGCAGATTCCAGATATAGCTGAGCCGACAGGATCAGCTCAGGCACCAGTTGTGCCCATTGAGATTCCAGGCCCTCAGGAGACTTTGGCCCAGATATTGGTTGCTTGCACTGGTCTGGCTCAGGTGGTTTCGGCTCAGGATGCACCTGCCACTTCTCAGGCCGGGGGAGGTACTCATACCCCTATTGCCCGTACTCCAGACCAGGTAGTACAGGGACATCAGATACCGGGGGCACTACCAGCCCAGCCGGCTGCAGCTGCTCAGACCCCGGTAGTTCCTGTTATGGCAGATGATGAGCAGAGGAGACTTGAGAGATTTGAGAGGCTCCAACCTCCACCTTTTAGAGGTGCTGAGTCAGAGGATGCTCAGGAATTTCTAGATAAGTGTCAACGGATGCTTCGGACAGTAGGTATTCTAGATACCAGTAGGGTCTCATTCACTACTTTTCAGTTTTCTAGGGCTGCCTTCAGATGGTGGGAGGCTTACGAGAGGTGTAGGCCGGTCGGTGCAGCACCCCTTACCTGGTAGCAATTCTCTGGTCTATTCTTGGAGAAGTTTGTGCCTCAGTCCCGCAGAGAGGAGTTGCGCAGACAGTTTGAGCAGCTTCATCAGGGTGATATGTCTGTAACACAGTATGAGATGAGTTTTTCAGAATTGGCCTGCCATGCTATCTGGTTGATTCCCACAGATAGGGAAAGGATCATGAGGTTCATAGATAGCCTCACTTTTCAGCTGCGATTACTCATGACTAGAGAGAGAGTGTCTGGTGCTACTTTCGATGAGGTTGTCGACATTGCTCGTCAGATTGAGATGGTTCGCAGCTAGGAGCGGTTTGATAGGGAGGCTAAGAGGCCTCATGGTTCAGGTGATTCCAGCGGTGTTCCTTCAGGGGGTCAGTTTTACCGTGCTAGGGGTCGTTCTTACAGACACGCTCAGATAGGTCGCCCAGCTCATCGTGGTGCATCAGCTAGCCACGGTTCTTACAGTGCTCACTCAGGCCAGTCTTCATTCAGTTCACTACCAGTGCAGAGTTCTCATCATGCCTCATCCGCTCAGGCTTCTACAGGTAATTCTTCGGGTTTTTAGGAGCAGCAGTTCCGTCAGAGGAGGGGTTGTTTCAAGTACGGAGAATTGGGTCATTTCAAGAGAGATTGTCCTAGGTTGTTGAGTGGGGCTCCATAGCAGAGTTCTCGACCAACGGCACCAGCACAAGTAGTTATACCACCCGCCCGGCCAGCTCGGGGTGGGAGTCAGGCAGCTAGGGGTCGCCCAAGAGGGGGAGGCCGGTTAGGTGGCGGTCAGGCCTGATTCTATGCTTTTCCTTCCAGGCCAGATGTTGTTGCCTCAGATGCAGTGATCACAGGTATTGTTTTAGTGTGCCACAGGGAGGCTTCTATAATATTTGACCCTGGTTCCACTTATTCATATGTATCATCATATTTTTCTCATTATCTGGATATGCAATATGAGTCCTTGGTTTCACCTATTTGTGTATCTACTCCGGTGGGCGATATTATTACTATGAACCGTGTGTATCGGTCGTGTGTGGTAACTATTGGGGAACTGGAGACTAGAGTTGATCTCTTATTACTCGGTATGGTTAATTTTGATATAATTTTGGGTATGGATTGGTTGTCTCCATGTCATGCTATTCTGGACTGTCGCACAAAAATCGTGACATTGATGATGCCGGGGTTGCCAAAGGTTAAATGGAGAGGTTCTTTAGATTTTGTTCCTAGCAGGGTGATTTCTTATTTGAAGGCCCAACGTATGGTTAAAAAGGGGTGTCTGTCATATTTGGCCTTTGTGAGAGATGTTGATGCAGATACTCTTATTATTGATTCAGTACCGGTTGTGCGAGACTTTCTGTATGTATTTCCTGCAGACCTGTCGGGTATGTCACCCAACAGGGATATTGATTTCAGTATTTACTTGGTGCAGGGCACTCAGCCCATTTCTATTCCCCTGTATCGTATGGCACCAGCTGAGTTAAAAGAATTGAAAGAGCAACTTCAGGAACTCCTTGAGAAGGGGTTTATTAGGCCTAGTGTGTCACCTTGGGGTGCACCAGTTCTGTTTTTGAAAACGAAAGATGGTACTATGCGGATGTGCATTGATTATAGGTAGTTGAACAAAGTTACAATCAAGAATAAATATCCTTTGCCGCGTATTGATGACTTATTTGACCAGCTTCAGGGAGCGAGGGTATTCTCCAAAATTGATTTGAGATCTGGGTATCACTAGTTGAAAATTCGGGATTCGAATATTCCAATAAAGTCATTCAAAACTCGTTATGGCCACTACGAATTTCTTGTGATGTCTTTTGGGCTAACCAATGCCCCAGCAGCATTTATGCTTTTGATGAATAGTGTGTTCCAGCCATATCTTGATTTATTTGTCGTAGTATTTATTGATGTTATTCTGGTGTACTCATGTAGCCAGGAGGAGCATGCACAACACTTAGGTATTGTATTACAGAGGCTGAGAGATGAGAGACTTTATGCCAAATTCTCTAAGTGTGAGTTCTGGCTTAGTTCAGTGGCATTCTTGGGACATATAGTGTCCAGTGAAGGAATTAAGGTAGATCCGAAGAAAATAGAGGCAGTTCAGAGTTGGCCCAGACCATCTTCAGTTACAGAGATTCGGAGTTTTCTCGGCTTGGCCGGTTATTATCGTCCCTTCGTGGAGAGTTTCTCGTCTATTGCATCGCCTATGACTAAATTCATCCAGAAAGGTGCTCCGTTCAGGTGGTCGTATGAATGTGAAGAGAGCTTTCAGAAGCTCAAGACAGCTTTGACTACAGCTCCAGTATTGGTGTTGCCTACAGGTTCAGAGTCTTATACTGTGTATTGTGACGCATCGCGTATTGGTCTTGGTGCAGTGCTGATGCAAGACTGTAGGATGATTGCCTATGCGTCCAGGCAGTTAAAGGTACACAAGAAGAATTATCCAGTCCATGATCTTGAGTTAGCAGCTATTGTACATGCCTTGAAAATTTGGCGGCATTACTTGTACGGTGTCGAGTGTGAGGTATATACCGATCATCGGAGTCTACAATATTTGTTTAAACAGAAGGATCTTAATTTGCGGCAGCGAAGGTGGTTGGAGTTGCTTAAGGATTATGATATCACCATTCTCTATCATCCCGGAAAAGTACAATGTAGTGGTCGATGCCTTGAGTCGTAAGGCAGAGAGTTTGGGCAGCTTAGCATACTTACCGATAGCAGAGAGGCCTTTAGCCTTGGATGTTCAGGCCTTGGCTAATCAGTTTGTTAGATTGGATGTTTCCGAGCCGAATCGAGTTTTGTCCTGTGTGGTTTCTTGGTCTTCTTTATATGATCGCATCAGAGAGTGCTAGTATGATGATCCATATTTGCTTGTCTTTAAGGGCACGGTTCAGCACGGTGATGCCAAGGAAGTCACTATTGGAGATGACGGTGTATTACGGATGCAGGGCAGGCTATGTGTTCCTAATGTAGATGGTTTACGTGAGCTGATTCTCCAGGAAGCTCACAGTTCGCGGTACTCCATTCATCCAGGTGCCGCGAAGATGTATCAGGATTTGAGGCAGCACTATTGGTGGAGGCAGATGAAGAAAGATATAGTTAGATTTGTAGCTCGGTGTTTAAATTGTCAATAGGTAAAGTATGAACATCAGAGGCCAGGAGGATTGCTTCAGAGACTTGAAATTCCGGAGTGGAAATGGGAGCGTATTACTATGGATTTCGCAGTTGGGCTTCCACGGACTTTGAGAAAGTTTGATGCTGTTTGGGTGATAGTAGATCGGTTGATAAAATCTGTGCATTTTATTCAAGTTGGTACTAATTATTCTTCGGAGCGGTTGGCTGGGATTTATATTCGTGAGATTGTTCGCCTACATGGTGTGCCATTGTCCATCATTTCAGATCGGGGTACACAGTTTACATCACAGTTTTGGAGAGCAGTGTTGCGAGAATTGGGCACCCAGGTTCAGTTGAGTACAACATTTCACCCTCAGACAGACGGACAGTCCGAGTGCACTATTCAGATATTAGAGGATATGCTACACGCTTGTGACATTGATTTTGGGGGTTCTTGGATCAATTTCTGCCACTCGTGGAGTTTGCTTAAAATAACAGCTATCAGTCGAGTATTCAAATGGCTCTGTATGAGGCTTTGTATGGGAGACGGTGCCGGTCTCCGGTGAGCTGGTTTGAGCCGGGTGAGGCTAGGCTATTGGGTACTGACTTGGTTCAGGATGCTTTAGAGAAGGTAAAAGTGATTTAGGAACGGCTTCGCACGACACAGTCTAGATAGAAGAGTTATGCCGACAGGAAGGTTCGTGATATTGTTTACATGGTTGGGGAGAAGGTTCTGCTCAAGATTTCACCCATGAAGGGTATGTTGAGGTTCGGGAAGAAGGGCAAGTTGAGCCCTCGGTATATTAGGCCTTTTGAGATACTTAAGAAAATTGGGGAGGTGGCTTATGAACTTGCTTTGCCACTTAGTATATCAGGTGTTCATCCAGTGTTCCATGTATCTATGCTCCGAATGTATGTCGGGGATCCGTCTCATATTTTGGATTTCAGTACAGTACAACTAAACGGTAATTTGACTTATGATGTGGAGCCGGTGGCTATTTTAGACCGGCAGGTTTGAAAGTTGAGGTCAAAGAACATATCATCAGTGAAGGTATAATGGAGAGGTCAATCAGCCGGAGAAGCTACTTGGAGATTGAGCAGGAGATCCGGAACAAATATCCACACTTATTTTAGACTCCAGGTATTATTCTAAACCCGTTCGAGGACGAACGTTGGTTTAAGAGGGGGGAATGTAACGACCCGGCCGATCGTTTTGAGTATTATAACCGTGTTCCCCCATTTACTGCTCAATTTATGCTTTATAGTTATTTTATGACTTACCGGGTTAGTTGGTTTGGGGCAGGAAGGAATTCGGAATGAAATGAGACACTTAGTCTCACAATTGAAAATTTAAGTTAGAAAAGTTGACCGGATATGAACCTATGTGTAAAAGACCTCGGATTTGAATTCTGATAATTCCAACCGCTCCGTATGGTGATTATGGATTTAGAAGCATGTCCGGAAAATTATTTGAAGATCCGTAGTGGAATTTGGGTTGAAATATCGAAAGTTTAATTTTTGGGAAGTTTGACCGGGGGGTTGACTTTTTGATAACGGGGTCGGAATCCTATTTTGAAAATTTGAATACATTCATTATATTATTTATGACTTGTGTGCAAAATTTGAGGTCAATCAGACGTAATCTGATAGGTTCCGGAGTCATTTGTAGAAATTAGAAATTTCAAAGTTCATTAGGCTTGAATTGAGGTGTAATTCATGGTTTTAGCATTTTTTGAGGTAATTTGAGGGTTCGACTAAGTTCTTATGATGTTTTAGGACTTGTTGGTATATTTGGTTGAGGTACCGAGGGGCTCGGGTGAGTTTTGAGGTTAACAGATAAAAATTTGGACTTGAACAACTGCTGCAATTTTCTGATATCTGATGTTGTTTTCCTTCTACGCGATCGCATGAATGTGTCTGCGATCGCGTAGGCTTAGTTGGTCAGTGAAGGTTTTTGTTCTACGCGATCGCGTAGGGAAATCTACGACCGTATAGGGTTAATTTGAGGCAGTGATATTTTGTGCTTCGCGATCGCATGAAGCAGGACGCGATCGCGTAGCTATGTGAGTTTGTTGTTTGCAAACGCGCGAAGAAGGTTGCGTTCACGTAGAGGAAATGGGACAGAAATGGAAATCACGCATTTGTGCTTCGCGATTGCGTGGTTAGGTCCGCGATCGCGTAGAGTTAAATCTGGGCGATGGAAAATTATTCTTCGCGATTGCGTGGGAATGTTCGCGATCGCGTAGAGCAAATGTCTAGGCAGAGAGTTTTAAGTTATGAAAATAGGACTTCATCCCATTTTCAGTTTTTGACGGATTGGAGCTCGGGAAGAGGTAATTTTCGGGAGTTTTTCAAGGAAAACAATGGGGTAAGTGTTCTTAACTCAATATTGATTAAATTACCCGAATCCATAGTTGTTTTTATCTTTTAATTGGTAAATTAAGTTGAAAAAGTTTGAAAACCCTCTTAATTTAAATTGAAGATTTGAGGGTCGAGTTGGGGTCGGATTTTGGTAAAATTGGTATGGTTAGACTCGTGTGGGAATGTTCACGATCGCGTAGAGCAAATGTCGTGTGGGAATGTTCAGGAGTTTTTCAAGAAAAACAACGGGGTAAGTGTTCTTAACTAAATATTGGTTAAATTACCTGAATCCATGGTTATTTTAATCATTTAATTGGTGAATTAAGTTGAAAAAGTTTGAAAACTCTCTTGGTCTAAATTGAAGATTTAAGGGTCGAGTTGGGGTCGGATTTTGATAAAATTTATATGGTTAGACTCGTAATTGAATGGGCTTCCGGATTTTGTAACTTTTGTCGAGTTCCGAGATGTGGGCCCCACGGAAAATTTTTGAGCTAAATTTCGGATTTTTATGAAAAATTAGCATTTTCTTACGGAATTAATCTCAATAAATTTTATTGACTGAATCGAATTATTTGTGGCTAGATTCGAGGCGTTTGGAGACCAATTCACGAGGAAAAGCCATTGCATAATAAAGATTTTCACGGTTTGAGATAAGTGACAGTTTTAAATCTGGTCTTGAGGGTATGAAACCCCAAAATTTTGTGTGAGGTGACGCACATGCTAGGTGACAAGCGTGTGGGCGTGCACCGAGGGGGATTGTGACTTGGTCCGTCCCGTAGAAACTGTATAGTTGAATAATTTATTGGTAGCTATATGCTCTCTATGTGTTGAAGAAATTTGACTGTAAATCATATTGAAAATCATGCTTAGGCTATGTTATAGTACTGTTGAGACCCGCAGAGATCGCGTACTTGTTGAATTATTTGCTAATTATTATCTTGTACTCAGTCACGATTTTTCTTGCGTATTATACCTCAGTCTTTCTGAATATTTGTTAATACACTATGTTATATTTGTTTGGGCTGATCTTTGTGATTTCTAAGAGCCCGAGAGACTAGAGAGGTTGAGGACTGAATAAGGCCAAGGGCCTGTCAGTGAGGTAAGGATATTATGGCACGTGAGTTGTCCGTGCATGATATTATAGCACGTGAGTTGTCCGTGCAGCACGTGAGTTGTCCGTGCAGATTATGGTGTTTGGTCTGTAGGAGCCCCTCCGGAGTCTGTACACCCCCAGTGAGCGCGGGTACCCATTGAGTGTGAGTGCTGAGGGATGAGAGTCGAGTGGTTGAGCGGTTGTGACGAGTTGAGTATCTGTTGCTTGAGAGGCTGTACTTGTTTTTCATTTGTTGTTGCACTAGTTGCTATTTGTCATTGATGTGAGATTCTCTGAAAGATTTTATATCCGGATCATATGAACTTGAACTGTCTAAAAATGATTTGACTTAAACTTTTGGAATTGAAAGCATGTCTATTCTCTGCTGGAATTACTGAAAATGAACTGTAATTGTGTAGCTCGTCATTATTCAGTTCCTTAGTTATTATTGTTACTTACTGAGTTGGTTGTACTCATACTATATCATGTACTTCGTGTGCAGATCCAGGTTCTTCTGGACATAGCGGGTATTGATTCTCTCGCACAGTTGATTTTCCGATGATTCAGAGATAGTTGTCGTGTTTCGCAGACCTTGTCTTTCTTTCTATATCTCCTTATTTACTGTATTTGGTCTTAGACTATTATAGACCGTATTTTCCAGACTTGTATTCATATTAGATGCTCGTGTACTCAGTGACACCGGGTTTTGGGAGTGTTTATATATGTATTTGTGAGTTTTTCTTCCGCTAAAATTTAGATATTATGTTTTCAAACTTAAAAGATATGGTGGTTTATTGAGATTATCAACTTGCCTAGTATTAAGATAAGCGTCATCACGACGGGTGAGTTTTTGGCTCGTGAAATCTAATAAATACTCGTACTTGCATCGTTTTGAAATTTTGACCGCTTTTATTTCACGGTTTTTCATCAAGATATCTCAACTTTATTAAAACAAGTTTTTTAAACGCCTCTAATAGTGTACCTCGATCGCATTAATTTATTATCCATGTGAATTAAAAAAATATTCCACGTGAGTTTTTCTTCATTTTTTTTATTTAAATAAAATTTATTTTTTGATGGACCGCCAATAATTACATTTGTGCCCTTTTTATGTTTACTGACCATGTTGCGCTGAGCTCATTTTCATAAAATTCCTTCTTAGGTGGTGGCTGTATTTGGAGTTGGGTCTTTTATTTATGGGGATAGCGTGAAGGTATAGTGGTTCGTGAGTTGGGTTTAGAGTTGGGTTTTTTATTTAGTCACTATTATGGTGAAAAAAGAACGATTATTTTTAGGACTGATGGCAATAATAATGGTGAATGTAGAGGTTTTGATATGAGGCAGTTGTGCAGTTTTTTGTTGAGGCAGATGAAGTTACTTCTTTCAAAGTAATAATGGTGTCACGAACGTGTTAATGGAGAATTTATTGGCAGAGAATGGTGAGATGATGGAGTTTTGGGTGGCTGCTAGTGCTCTCGTGCCTTAGTAAAATTGAGTTAATTTTCTGATTCTTCCAAAAAGAATGGTAGGTTTCCAATTCAGTCAAATTAATAAACACATAAGCTCCGTCAACCGTCAAAGGCGTTGAAAACAATTTATTTTAAGTAAGTTGAGGTGTAACACTCTTGAAATATGAGGGCTATGATGTCAAAATGGTACAAGTAGAGTGCGTCTATTAGGTTATTCTACCAAAAAAATAAAGTAGAATATTGATTTTTAGAAACCACATTTCTCGCCGTAATAGCCATTTGTGTGAATCAGAGCGAAGGGAAGGGAAAGAAGAAATAAAGTGATAAAGTTGTTATCGAATATATATCGGACCGCTAGTTTTAAAATAGTAAGGGAGAATATATATTACACCGGAAAACAAATTACTCTGTATAATATACTCACTTTGTCTAATTTATATGATAGATGTTTGATTCGGACGGAGTGTAAGAAATGAAAAATAATTTTTGTAACTTGTGATCTAAAATAAGTCAGAGATATTTGTTGGCTATAGATAATTTTAGTAAAGGTAAAATGATAAGTTTAAAATAATTATTTCTAAATAAAAAAGTATGAATTTTTTTTTATACAAACTAAAAAGAAAGTGTTCATAAACTAGAATAGAGGGCTAGTAAATATTTCATTCAAATAGGAAAACGCAGTTCGAATAAGCGTACCTGTTTCATTGAAGTAGTATCCTCTTTTGCTTGAGATGAAAGAATTGGTGAAACCTATTATAATCAATGGAGAAGTAAAAATTCACTTTCTGGAACAAAAATAAATGGAAAGAAGATTTGATAAATCTTATCATATTCTCTAAAATACACTAGCCGTAAATTGAAATAGTTATTTCATCCAAATCCATGCTACCTTTGCATTAAAAACTTTAGAATTTCGAAGTTATTTTTCAGAAAAAAACTGGACAAGAAACTAAAATTGGATTATATCTTTTCTTTTCGGTCCAAAAAATTAGATTATATGAATATGTTATTAAATAAGACTAATATCAAACTAAACTTAAATATTTTCTTCCAAAGCACCTCAAAGTTAAAAAGGATTTATTCTATTGGAAAAAGAAGAATAGGTAAGTATGTAATTCTGATTTAAGGTATGGCCATGTCAAATTGTATTGATAGATGTAAAAGTAAAGAAAATCATGCTATAACACTTTCAATGTATAGTTTAAATTGGTAAAAATTACGCACCCGATATTTACACCAAGAAAATAAATACATGATATTTGTCTTGTATATAAATTATTTATCACTTAATCATGGTTAGGTGATATCTACACTTTAATTTGTTATTCTCATGGTTAAACTGTTTGGTTTGGTGTAAATACCATGTTCTAATAAGTATTTACCCTTAAACCCATAGTTTTTAACATTTGGACCAATATAAAAGAAGTTTAGGAAATCCCAAGTTACATTTCAAGGAAATGATTCTCGATATTTTTAGTATAAAAATTGTTATAAGATATCCTTAATAAGCTTTAACTGTGAGAAACTCGAGCCTCGAGACAGCAGGCTGGCAGCTAATCAATGGGCCACAAGCAGAGAAAGCCCAAAATATTTAGTGGGCCTATATCAAAGTTAATGCAAAAAATTGCAGAAATAAAATATTTTTTGGGATAGTCATTTTACTTTTAACCCTCGCTTGTCCCATGGGTAAAACTTTAAGGCCGAAAGTTAAATGTGTTGCCCATGAGATAAGCGAAAGACAAATTTATTAAACTTAAAGTTCTACCTATGGAGCAAGCAGGGACAAAAATTCAAAGCTATCCACATTAAAGGCTATTTGTGTACTTC
This sequence comes from Nicotiana tabacum, assembly GCF_000715075.1. Classification (NCBI taxonomy): domain Eukaryota; kingdom Viridiplantae; phylum Streptophyta; class Magnoliopsida; order Solanales; family Solanaceae; genus Nicotiana; species Nicotiana tabacum. Next base: position 21,832,614 of record NC_134088.1, on the reverse strand, counting down.
ACCCCGGTTAATGACTAATGGATAGAGATGAAGGTTAAAGTAAGCCAAGATTAAAGTTATTGACTTATGAGTGAGAATCTCTAAAGACAACAAGAAAAATTAACCTAAGTACCCGTTCACCCAATTGTTTAAATTCAAAACAGCAGACCAATATATTATATAATTCATATATAATATGTATATAATCTGTATATTTTATATATATCATTAAAAAGTAGTGAATTTAAATGTCTATTTTTGTAAAGATTCCATAAATTTCTTAGTGAAATCACAGATTAAAATTTAAGTCTAATACCAAGTAAAAGTATTTAGATATCCAACTCAAACTTAAAATCATAGGTAATGTATCTAAGGGATATATAAAGGAAATTTTAGCTCCTATAGCAAAGGTATACACCCTATTTATTATAAACTAAAATAATTTTAAAATATTAATTTCTATAGCTACTTTTTATATTTTACAGTAAAATAAGTATTTTATGGTATATACTACCATTGAAGCATGAGATACGCTATTTATGTTTTTCATCTCTCTTAGACAGTCGGACATACATATTTTTAAGGGATTGGCGTTACTGTATTCATGAATGCATGGCGCGAATATATGTGAATTCATGCTCATGAAGTTGTATTCATGAATACAGTAGCGCGAATATATGTGAACACATGCGCGTACAACTGGACTGCCGTGATTTTAGGCGCTTTTTGTTGTTGTATTCATGAATACATGGCGCAAATAGATGTGAATACATGCACGTACAACTGGACTGCCCTGATTTTAGGCATTTTTTATTATTGTATTCATGAATACAGTAGCGCGAATACATGTGAATACATGCGCGCTGGACTGCCCTGATTTTAGGCACTTTTTACTGTTGTATTCATGAATACATGGCGCGAATACATGTGAATACATGCGCGTACAGTTGGACTGCCCTGATTTTAGGCACTTTTTACTGTTGTATTCATGAATACATGGCACGAATACATATGAATACATGCGCGTACAACTGGACTGTCCTGATATTAGGCGCTTTTTGCTGCTGTATTCATGAATACATCAGCGTGAATACATGTGAATATACTACCATTACAACTGAATAATAGCTATAGGAAGAAATTATGTATATGGTAGCTATAGAAAGTTAACAACCACTAAACAATAGTGATTTTTGAAAATTTCTCGCATATAAACAACCCCTTTAGAATTAAGGACAATACAAAATTAAAAATGTAACAAGGGAAAGTGATTTGAATAATCTCACATTTGTGCTTGCATCGTCCTCCAAAGGTTGAGTCGATGTTAGCGCCCTCTTTTTCGAATTGATTGCCTTGTCCTGTGGATGTTCGGGAGACTACATCAAAAAATTAAAAATCAAAACAAAAAAGGACCAAATATTCATTTACAGAAAAAAGTATAGAGGGAAGAAAAAAATATTCTTATATTATAGATCTAAATATTTCTAAAGATAATCTTTATAAGGACAAAGGGAGAAGAAATGAAAAGAAAGCAATCCGCACAAGCAAAAAGTGTACTTATCACAATTAAAAATTACTATAACACCATAGAAAAATTACTACGACTCCATAGATCAAGATTAACAACATGCAAATAAGGGATAATTTCATAACATGAATTTATTTTACAAGCAAATCTCATTAATCATTCTCTTAAATGACCAGATGAGGATGATTTACAGAAGTTCGAGTGAATAAAATGAATTACCATGATGTGACACAGAACAAAATATCACCTTACAGAAGCTTAAAATCAATATCTTGAAAAGACTTGACTCTCTGATTTATATAGAGGATATCTCACAGGATTTATAGTCAAAAGATCAAGAAGGAAAAAATTAAAACTGTAAGTCAATGAACAGATGAGGATAATCTAATTACGCGAATAAGGTTGTTTTAAATATTTTGGAATAAAAATTATTACATTTCACCATAATTGAACAACTTACGAAATTTTTTAACTAGTCTTAAATTACTTTCTCCATATCGAGATTATATTTTAAATTATTAATTCGTTGACCGCATAGTGACTGGGATGAATATCTATATAATAATGTAACTATTATGGTAAATCTAAGAAAGATTGACAAGTCTAACGGTCTATTGCCCACCCCTTATTGCACCACCTCAAAATTATTCAAATTTAAAGTTATATATGCATCTAAAGTAAGATAAAACCATAAGAATAGTACACTTATACTAAAACGAAAAGGAAAATAAGAGTTGAAACTAAGGAACATGTCACGATCCAAACTCCCTCCTTAGGAGTCGTGATGGCACCTACTCTACCAACTAGGTAAGCCGGTCACTAAATATTATTTAAAACAATTAAAACATGAAATAACGAAAACAAAGTAAATCATAATGACGGAAATAAAAGTAATACAGGCCCAAGCGGCAAATGCTCAATATTATATCCCAGAACTAGGTGATACAGAGTCACAAGCTCTAACTGAATACACGAGATCAAACACCACAATCGATATCCAGTAAGTATCAAGGCTAATCTCGCTGGAGTAGTGATGAGGTTCAAATCGTGAGATACTCACTAGACAAAATAACCTGTGCAATGAATGTATATGGTCGAAAACTGATAATTGAAATGTAACTCAAAACAATAATCACAACTTCTTAAGCACATATATCAATAACATTGTGTAGTAAATCCCATCTTTGATCACAAACTATCAAATAGAGGTAAGGCATGTGATGAAATATTAAGTATATCCATTTATTTCATGTAAGTGAAAAACAGAGACTTTCAGAACAATTGTGAAAGAAAAATAATAGCCCCGTCTCAACACAATCACAACAACAATGAGGACACCCCGAAACATCGCATAGCATCATCAAAATGCCACCCTTATTACGTCGCATATGCACATAAGAATGATATGCCATCCTTATTTCGCCACATGTGCATATAGCCACCCTTATTTCTCTACGTGGGCAGCCCGAGATAAGTCCACCCTTATTTCGCCAAACGCGCACAACCATATCCAAAGTATTCGTACGACTTAACCTCGTGCTGACACCCCCACTCAAACCTCTCAACATGCCCACAAGTGCCACGGTACCATAAAATTATAATGCCAAGTGCCCAAATATCAAAATAATAGTACCAAACAAATAACCGTGCATAAGGACATAACAAATAATCATAGAAGTAAAGGGGATGTTCAATAGATAAAACATGTCTATGGCTAACTCAATGAAATGAGCATGATCAAATAGTCATAAAGTGATTTCACAAATTTCATATAGAGTTCGTAATCACATTAAGGTGTGAAGGTCGTTTTGAGTACTAGCCTTTATTTCTGTAAAGACCTTCCATAGCTTCATTTGATATTTTTTTATTTTCGTGCGTGGTTCTTGACGCTTTTCGAAAAGCGTTTATGTGAAATTTGAAAAATAAATTAATTTTTAACTTAAAATGAGGCTAGAGTTGACCATGATCAATATTTTGGGTAAATGACCCCGGATCAGTATTTTGATAATTCTGATAAGTTTATATGATGATTTTGAACTTCTACACATGTTTGGTTGGAGTTCGGGGTGACCCGAACGCATTTTGGCGCATTATGTGTGAAATTATGAAAATTGAGTTAATGTTGAATTTATTTGAGTTTTGAAGATCAATTCTTGTTATTTGATATTATCTTGATGATTTGAGGTAGCACGCAAGTTCGTAGAATATTATTACACTAGAGTGCATGTTCGATTTGGAGCCCGAGGGACTCGGGTGATTTTCGAGTGAGTAACAGATGAGTTTGGGATGGTTTGCATCTGTTGGTGTTTAGTAGTTGCTGGTGCACTACTGTAGATCTAGCAAATGCGAGGTTTGGATCGCATTTGTGAGGCTCGCTTTTATGGTAAAGCGATCGCAATTGTGAGTATGGGCCTAAGCTGGCAGACCTCGCATTTGCGAGGCAATGTTCGCTTTTCCGAAGGAGGGACAGTCGCATTTGCGACCGCTGGGCATTTAGGACATCTTCACAAATGCGAAGAAGTTATCCGCATTAGTGAAGGAGGGAATTTCACATTTGCAATAAAATGTCGCATTTGCGACATCTGTGCATCTGATGCATTGATCACATTTGCGAATAAATATTCGCAAATGTGACACCTGCAGCTGGGTAAAAAAGAGGGAAAACGAGACTTAGCATACTTTATACCATTTCTCAAACCCAAATACTCTAGAGGTAATTTTTGAAGAACTTTTATTCCCAAATTTATTGGTAAGCAACTCTAATTCATTTCCTATCAATTCTCCATTATATTTCATGAGTTCTTAACATAAAATATTTAAATTTCGTGGTAGAAATTAGGAATTTTGGGTAGAATTTAGAGATTTTGTAAAATTGAGATTTAGACCTCAAATTGAGGTCGAATTTCGAAATAAATTTCATAACCGAGCTCGAGGGTGAATGGATAATCGGGTTTGGTCCGAATCTTGGATTTTGACCAAGCGATCCCGATGTTGACTTTTGTTGAGTTTTTAAAAAATGATCAAAATTGAACCCTTTTCATTCGTGGGTAGTTTCTAAAACTTATTTTGAATTATTTAATCGTTAATTAGCTAGATTCGGTTGGTTTGAAGACTTGTTCGTAAGGCAAGGCCATGGTGGATTGATTGATTTGGTTGCGGAGTTGTCACGACCCAAAATCCCGCCTTATGCGTCGTGATGATACCTAGTCTCTAAGACTAGGTAAGCCGATTACTTACTACAATTAAGCCAATTTAATAATGATATTTAAATTAGAGAATTATATAAAATACTGAAATAAATGTGAAATAAGCCTATGCAGCAATAATCACTACAACCTCCCAAGACTAGGTAATATAGAGTCACGAACTCTAGCTAAATACATGAAAAGATCTCAAGGATCGAAATATAATACTGTTCAAATAACAAGCTGACAGTACAATGAAAGGAAAGGACTCCAAGGGACTGCGACGACCAATCAGCTCTACCTTGAATCCTTGCGATCAATAAGCTAAATCTTCCTAAGTCCGATATCTCCAATACATGGATCTGCACAAAAATATGCAGAAGTATAGCATGAGTACACCACTGTCGGTACCTAGTAAATATCAAGACTTAACCTCGGTGGAATAGCGGCCAGGTACAAGTCAAGACACATACTAGTCAAAATAACCCGTGCAACATAGAAGTATAGAGCTAATAATGAAAAGCAGGAATCAGTAAATGGCAACAAGAGTTAACATATGATTTAAATGGTAAATTAATAAGAACACCGTGAAAGTACCATCGAAACCAAACAAGGAACACAAATGACAACCAATTAATCAAGTCGTGTTAACACAAGTTTCGCAACAAAATTACTCTGAGATACCTCATCTCATAATCACAAGTCACGAGTCTCAAACCACAAATCATATGCTCACGACACCTTGTGCCCACATATCTATTCACAACCGCACGAATAAAATCACGTGCCAATATCCCAATCCGCCCGACATGGTCACAGGCTCACAATCACAATCTACCCGGCATGGTCACATGCTCACTATCACAATCCACCCGGCATGGTCAAAGGCTCAATATCCCAATCCGCCTGGAATGATTACAAGCTCAATATCACAATCCATCTGGCATGGTCACAGGCTCAATATCACAATCCGCCCGGTATGGTCACAGACTCAATTTCAAAATGATAGCAGATAATGCAATAATACATGGGCATGATCAATAAATATTAAGTTTCATATTCCCGAACTAGTATAAGTGGCATGCTACAATGTATGCTTGTGTGGGTGTACCAGTACTACCCCAAGTAACAAGTAATATCAAAGACATCAAGTAGCTCATTGAAAGCAACATAACAAGTCATGTAAGGTGTATGATATACACAAGGAGAATCACATAATCACACGAATATCGTCAACATAATGCCCCCAGGCCATCACACATCATCCCTGACATTGCCACCCTTATCTCTCCGATAGCCACCCGTATTACTCCGTCCTGACAATATCATTAGCCACCCATATCACTCCGCATAATAGCCACCCTTATCGCTCCGCCCGAATAATAACACAATAGCCACCCGTATCACTCCGCACAATTAACAACAATGAGACTCCACCCTTATGCCCAACATAACAACAACAATGAGATTCCACCCTTATGCTCCACATAACAACAACCAATCCACACAATAATCACATGTCCTAACATCACAACAACACGGCATATCAACTCGTACCATAAGTGCCATATGTCACAACCTTTCCAAAAGAACCAATAATATCAATATTTTCGCAACAAATAGCCCACGGCTCAAACACAATGTGTGTAGAATCTCAATAACAACAAAATAAACGGGAAAGTAACTCAACAATGAACAATACCCCCTTTAAACAAAACTTCATTTAAAATAGATTTATGACTTTCAATAACTTCAACTTCAATTAATTGTTTAAGGATAAACTCGATAATGAAGGTATTTCCATGAAATGACAAACTTTGGATTCTAGTGTATGAAATAGGCTAACAATGGAAGAGATCGCCCAAACTAGCAACTACGTCTAAATGCATGAGAATAACCCAGAAACAAAAGGATATCATGTAACAACAATTTCAATTAAGAGTAACTCAACAATAAAGGAAATCACGTAATGATAAAAGAGGTAACAACTTCAAATAAAGCATATAAGAGTAAACTTAACAAGTAAAGGATGTGACATGTAACATCAACTTCAAATAAAGCATGTGAAAGTAAACACGACAAATAAAAGATATAACATATGTTAACAATTCCAAATAAATACATGAAAGAAGACTAAGAGTCTAAACCGGTCAATTTTCACATATAAGCCTGAGTACGCACTCGTCACCTCGTATACACGGATTTCACATAACACAAATAGCACAACAATTCAAATCCTAAGGGGTAGTTCTCTCACACAAAGTTAGGCAAGATACTTACCTCAAAAAAGCTAAACCAATACTCTAAAATGACCTTCTCGCGAGAAACAATCTCCAGACGGCTCAAATCTAGCCAAAATAAACTTAATATCTTAAATAAAAATCATAGGAAACAATTCCGGATAATAAAACTTCGATCTTTAATGAAAACTAAAAAGTCAACCCAAAAAGTTAACCCCGGGCCTTGTCACGACCCAAAATCCCTACCATTCGTGATGGTGCCTAACACACCGGCTAGGCAAGCCGAAATATGATAACGAAGGCAATATAATAACAAACATTTATAGAAATAGCATAAGTCTGAGGTTTCAATACAATAAAACTGCTAATACAAAGTAAACCCCTAGAAACTGGTAAGTACGGAGTCATGAGCTTTTATAACAAAATACAAGTTTGAAACTAAACAATAAATACACTATCTGAATTGTACTACAGTATGAAAAGGAAAAACAAGTCAAACTACGATGAAGGATGCAACTCTACCCCGCCTCTAGCAGATAGTCCAATAAGTAAGTCTACTGCTGATAATTGGTCCCTACACTTGGATCTACATAATTAAGTGTAGAGTGTAATATGAGTACAACCGACCCAATGTACTCAATAATTATCGTAAATAAGCATGGCAAGGTAAGAGAAGCACAAATATTTAATGATACTAGCTATCACCTATGTAGTTTCATCCTTTAAACCGGTACCGAGATATATTGGAATCAAATCATAAAGTTCAGTAAGAAAACATTTGTGTGTGTATGTGTACAATTTCTCAAATACCCTACTCAGAAAATATCTTGGCATGTAGATATGATATGCATTCAAATAAGATAATGATCAAGGAAATTGCAAATAAAGATGGAATGCAAAATCCAACAAAACACTGGCTAGATTTCCTCAACTTTTCCATATCCGTACCAAATCATTGATCAGTTCCTCAATAACTGCGTGTACACCATCAAGAGAGAAATATGAGAGGGTGACCTTAGGAGTATGGATCCGTATCCACATGCTGCATGGATAACTCACGTGCTACACGGACAATTCACGTGCTAATAACATCAATATCTGGATACGCACGAACAACTCACGTGCCAACAACACAATCTGCCCGGTATGATCACATGCACAACAACACAATCTGCCCGGCGTGGTCACAAGCACCTAGTCCAATTATATCATGCAAGAGCAAATAAACAAGTATACATGTATGAAACGAGTGAATAACAAATCTCATGCTCCTGGACTGGTATAAATGACATGCTAAAGTGTAGCCATGTGCAAGTGTACTATCATAACTCAAACCGGCAATTTCATCAAAGAATAACATTTTTTTAGTTCATTTAGGGATTAAGCCCCAATGTAGCCTCAAACATGGCTCAAATAGTTCACAACAATGTCACAAATGTGCGAAGCATCATAGCTTAAGGTTTAACAGTCAAATTCTAGGCTTATAAGAGCCCAAGCACAACCCGAACATGAATAAATAATCGTAGTGCCCCCACATGGGTTCATCCTCACGCATGTGCGCCTCAACCGAGTTAAGACAAGATACTTACCTTAAGAAAATAATATCACTCTGCTAGCAAGCCCTTTCCACGCGTATTGATCTCCGGAATGCTCTAATCTAGCCAAAAATAACGTAATACTATCATTAAAAGCTATAGGAATTGATTTCAAATGATAAAGCTAAGATCTTTAACCAAAGTCAAAAAGTCAACCCCGGGTCCACATCTCAGAATTCAACAAAATTACAAAATCAGAATACCCATTCGATAACGAGTCCAACCATACTAAAATTATTCAAATCCAACCTCAAATCGCCTTTCAGATCCTCAAAATACGGTCTATGAAGTTTCCATAATGTTTCCCAACTTTTGTAATTCAAAACACCAATTAAATGGTAGAAACAATGATGCGTTCATGTAAAATAATCAAATCCAAGTAAGAATCACTTACCACAATCGATTCCTTGAAAATCCCTCATAAAATCGCCACAAACTGAGCTCTCTAAGTCCAAAAGATGAAGAATGGAATAAAGCCCTCGTTTTTGGAAATTAACTCTGCTGCCCAGTTTTCCTCTTTCGCGATCGCGGACAAACACTCGCGATCGTGGGGAACAATTCCTCCCAGCTCACAAAACACCCTACGCGATCGCGTGGCTACAGTCGCGAATGCGATGGTAGGACCTCCCAAGTCTATGCGATCGTGGACAACGCCATGCGAATGCGATGAACAATGCGAGCCCCAACACCAACTCTCGTTCCTTATACGCGAACGCGGTCGCATCCACGCGTTTGCGATGCACAAGCGCCTCAACCTTCGCGATCACATCCATCACTTTGCAAACGCAAAGAGTAAAATTCCAGCAGTCCTCAAGAACCCTTCACGATCGCGAACCTTCCCTTGCGATTACGATGAAGGCAACCAGAACACAGAAACCAGCAGTCCCATTTCAAGAACAATTGGTCCGAACTCAATTCGAAACACACCCGGGGACCCGGGACCCCGTTTGAACATACCAACAAGTCCCCAAACATGATACGAACTTGTTCGATGCCTCAAATCACATCAAATAACACTAAAATTATGAATCGCACCTCGATTCAAGCCTAAGGAATTCATAAACTTCTAGTTTCTAAACCTAATGCTGAAACATACCAAACCAACTCCAACTGACCTCAAATTTTGCACACAAGTCTTAATTGATACAACAGACTTATTACAACTTCCGAAACCGAAATCCGGACCCGATATCAATAAAGTCAACTCTCGGTCAAACTTCTCAACTTTCCAAACCTTCAACTTTCCAACTTTTGCCAATTCAAACCAAAACGACCTACGGACCTTCAAATTAAAATCCGGAAATACTCATATGTCCAAAATCACATTGAAACCATCAAAACTCCATTCTGGAGTCATTTATACATAAGTCAACATCCGGTGAACTCTTTCAACTTAGGCTTCCAACCTTGGGACTAAGTATCCCTATTCATTCCGAAATATCCCTGGAACCAAACCAACCACCCCGGTACGTCACATAATAACAAATGAATATAGAATAAGCAATAAATGGGGGAATGAAGCTGCAATACTCAAAATGACCGGCCGGGTCATTATATTCTCCCCCTCTTAAACAAACGTTCATCCTCGAACAGGTCTAGAATTATACCTGGGGTCTCAAATGGGTATGGATAGCTGCTCCGCATTTCCCGTTCGGTCTCCCATGTAGCCTCCTCGACTACCTGACCTCTCCACTGCACCTTCACTGAAGCTATATTCTTTGACCTCAACTTTCGAATATGCCGATCCAAAATGGCCACCGGCTCCACATCATAAGTCACATCCCCATCTAACTGAACCATGCTGAAGTCCAAACATGAGACGGATTACAAAAATACTTTCAGAGCATGGAAATATGAAATACTGGATGAACACTCGATAGACTAGGTGGCAATTCAAGCTTGTAAGCTTCCTCTCCAATCCTCTAAAGCACCTCAAAAGGGCAAATATACCGTGGGCTCAACTTGCCCTTCTTCCCGAACCTCATGACACCCTTCATAGGCAAAACTCTAAGCTGTACCTTCTCTCCCACCATGTAAACAATATCACGAACCATCCGATCGGCGTAACACTTTTGTCTAGACTGTTCTCCGATCCTGAATTAACTTAACCTTTTCCAAAGCATCCTAAACCAAGTCTGTACCCAATATCCCAGCCTCACCTGGCTCAAACCAACTAACCAGAAAAGGACACCGCCTCCCATACAAGGCCTCATACGGAGCCATCTGAAGACTCGATTGGTAGCTATTATTGTAGGAAAACTCTGCAAGTAGCAGAAACTGATCCCAAGAACCCCCTAAACTCAATCACACACGCACGAAGCATATCCTCAAGAATCTGAATGGTGCGCTCGGACTATCTGTCCGTCTGAGGGTGAAATGATGTACTCATAGTCACCTCGTGTACCTAACTCTCACTGCATTGCCCTCCAAAACTGCAATGTGAATTGCGTGCCCCGATATGAAATATTGGACACTGGCGCACCATGAAGGCGAGCAATCTTGCGGATATGGATCTAAGCCAACCGCTCCGAAGAAGCATCAAACTTATTCAAAGTCCGTGGGAGCCCAACTATGAAGTCCATGGTGATACGCTCCCATTTCCACTCAGGAATCTCCAGCCTTTGAAGTAAACTGCCCGGCCTCTGATGCTCGTACACCACCTGCTGACAATTCAAGAACCAAGATACGAACTACACTATTTCTTTCTTCATCATCCTCCACCAATAGTGCTGCCTCAAGTTCTAATACATCTTCGCAGCACCCCATCAAATCCAATAGAAACCTTCTTGGCATCACTGTGCTGAACCGTGTCCTTAAGGACAAGCAAATGGGGGTCGTCATACTGACGGTCTCTAATGCGATCATATAAACACGCAAGCTAGAACCCAACTAGGCTCCGAAACATCTAACCTCACGAACTGATTGGCCAAGTCCTGAACATTTGTTGTAAGCAGTCTCTCACCAACTAAAATATATGCAAGACTCCCCATACTCACCGCCTTTCTACTCAAGGCATCGGCCACCACATTGGCCTTCCCTAGATGATACAAAATGGTAATATCATTGTATTTTAACAATTCCAATCATCTCCACTACCTCAAACTTAGATACTTTTTCTTGAACAAGTGTTGTAGACTCCGATGATCCGTAAATACCTCACAAGACATGTCGTAGAGATAATGTCTCCAAATCTTCAATGAATGAACGATGGCTTCCAACTCTAAATTATGAACATGGTAGTTCTTCTAATGAGGATTCAACTAGCGTGAAGCACAAGCAATCACTCTACCCTCCTGCATTAAGACACACCCAATACCAATCCGAGAAACATCATAATACACTATATAAGAACCTGATGATGAAGGCAAAACTAGAACTGGATTTGTGTTCAAGGCAGTCTTAAGCTTCTGAAAGCTCTCCTCACCCTCATCAGACCACCTGAATGGAGGACCCTTTTGGATCAACCTGGTCAAAGGCGGTGCAATGGACGAGAAACCCTCCACGAAGCAACAAAAATATCCATCCAAGCCAAGTAAACTTTGAATCTTAGTAGCTGAAGATGGTCTGGGCCAACTCTAAACCACCTCGATCTTATTTGGATCTACCTTGATCCCCTCACTAGACACCACGTGCCTTAAAAATGCCACCGAACTGAGCCAAAACTCACACTTGGAGAACTTAGCATAATGCTTCTTCTCCCTCAACGTCTGTAGTACTATCCTCAGATGTTGTGCATGCTCCTTCTGGTTATGTGAGTACACTAGGATATCATCAATACATACTATGACAAACAAATCAAGATATGGCTGGAATACATTATTCATCAGATGCATGAATGCTGCTGGGACATTAGTCATCCCAAAAGACATCACAAGGAACTCATAGTGATCATAGCCGGTCCTGCATGCCGTCTTCAGAATATCCGAGTCCCGAATCTTCAACTGGTGATACCGAGAGCTCAAATCAATCTTAGTGAACACTCTAGCTCCCTGCAACTGTTCAAATAAGTCATCAATGCACGCAAAGAATACTTATTCTTAACTGTAACTTCGTTCAACTGCCTATGGTCGATGCACATCCACATAGTACCATCCTTATTCTTCACAAATAAAAGTGATGCACCCCAAGGCAATAAACTAGGCCTAATGAACCCCTTTTCAAGAAGCTCCTAAAGTTTCTCTTTCAATTCCTTCAACTCTGTTGGTTCTATACGATACGGAGGAATATAAATGGTCTGCGTGCCCGGCACAACAATATCCTTGTCGGGCGGTATGCCCGACAGGTCTACAGGAAACACATCCAGAAAGGCTCTCACCACCGGAACAAAATCAATGGTAGGAGTATCAGCACCAACATCCCTTACAAAAGTCAAATATGACAAACACCCCTTCCAAACAATCCATTGGGCCTTCAAATATGAAATCACCCTACTAGAAACATAGTCTAGAGAACCTCTTTACTCGATCCTAGGTAACCCCGACATCGCCAATGTCACAGTATTAGAATGATAATCCAGAATAAGATGACATGGGACAACCAATCCATGCCAAAAATCACATCAAAATAAACCATACTAAGCAATACAAGATCAACTCTAGTCTCCAATCCTCCAATGTCACCACACACGACCGATACACATGGTCCAAAACAATAGAATCGCACATCGGCGTAGATATATGAACATGCAAAACTAAGGACTCACGAGGCATATCAAAATTACGAGCAAAATATGATGACACATATGAATGAGTTGAACCAATGTCAACTAATGTGGAAGCATCCCTGTGTCATACTGAGACAATACATGTTATCATTGTGTTTGAAGCAACGACCTCTGGCCTGGTAGGGAAAGCATAAAATCGAGCCTGACTACCACCTAATCGACCTCCCCCTATAAGGCAACCTCTAGCCACCTGAGCCCCACCCCGAGATGGATGAGCGTATGGTGTAGCTGCTGGTGCTAGTACCATCGCCTGAGAACTCTGCTGTGGAACCCTTCTCAATAGTCTAAGGAAATTCCTCTTGAGATGACTCAAGTCCCCGCACTCGAAACAACCTCTGATCTGACGGAGCTCCTGCCCCTGATAACCTGAGGAACTGCCTGTAGAAACCTGGGAAGATGAAGCATTGTAAGAACTCTGTGCTGATGACGCATTGAATGATGACTGAAACGAACAAGCATTGTAGGAACCATGGCTAACTGATGCACCACGATGAACCAGACAAGCTATCTGAGTGGGCCTCCAAGGACGACCCCTGCTGTGATGGGACTGCCCTAAAAAGAAACACCGTTGAAACCACTCGAACCGCGAGGCCTCTTGGCCTCCCTCTCCTCATACTCCTAACTACGGACCTACTCTAGTCGCCTAGCAATATCAACCACCTCATCGAACCTAGCACGCGATGCAATCGCCCGAGTCATGATGAAATACAGTCCATAGTTGAGGTCATCAATGAACCTCCTAATCCTCCCCCTCTCGGTGGGAACCAACCAGATCGCATGACGAGCCAACTCTGAAAATATCATCTTATACTGGGCCACTAACATACCCTCCTGGCGTATCTGCTCAAACTGCCTACACAACTCCTCTCTATGGGTCTGTGGAACAAAATTCTCTAAGAAGAGAACTGAGAACTCATGCCACGTAAGTGGTACAGTGCCGGCTGGCCTGCTCAACTCATAGGCCTCCCACTATCTGAAGGCTGCCCCCGATAGATGAAAAGTAGTAAATGAGACTCCACTAGTCTCCAGAATATCGCAGCCCTAACTGGTGGTACTGGTGGCCGTCTGCCCGATTCGGTAGAACGTGTCCTTACCATATGTAAGAGAATATAATAATAGAATTTTAGTTTCCAGAATCAACAAATCCGCACGAAAAAAATACAAGAAAGTGATGTTTTCCTAACGGTGTGTAGCCTCTTGAAAATAAGTACAGACGTCTCCGAACCGATTCGCAAAACTATACTAAACCTTCTCATGACTCGTAATACCTATAAACCTAGGGATCTGATACCAACTTATCACGATCCAAAATCCCTACCTGTCGTGATTGCGCCTTACACACCGGCTAGGCAAGCCAAAACATGATAACGAAGGCAACATAATAACAAAAATTAATAGAAATAGTATAAGTCTGAGGTCTCAATATAATAAAACTGCTAATACAAAGTAAATCACCAGAAACTAGTAAGTACAGAGTCATGAGCTTCTAAAATAGAATATAAGTCTGAAACTGAACAATAAATACAATGTCTGAACTGTAACAACAGTATGAAAAGAAAAGACAAGTCAAACTGCGACCAAGGATGCATCTCTACCTTGCCTCTAGCAGATAGTCCAATAAGCATGCCTACTGCTGATAACTAGTCCCCACACCTAGATCTGCACAATTAAATATAGAGTGTAGTATGAGTACAACCGACCCAATTTACTCAATAAGTATCGTAAATAAACATGGCAAGGTAAGAGAAGCACAAATTATTAATGGTACTAGCTATCACCTGTGTAGTTTCATCCTTTAAACCGGTACAGAGCAATATTGGAATCAAACCATAAAGTTCATTACGAAAACATTCGTGTGTGTATGTGTACAATTTCTCAAATACCCTGCTCAGACAATATTTTGGCATATAGAGTTAATATCAAGTCAAATCAAATAATGATCAAGGAAATTGCAAGTAAAGATGTAATGCAAAATCGAACAAAACACTGGCCAGATTTCCTCAACTTTACCACATATCCGTACCAAACCACGGATTAGTTCCTCAATAATCGTATGTACACAATCAAGAAAGACACATGAGAGGGTGACCTTAGGGGGATGGATCCATATACACACACTGCACGAACAACTCACGTGCTAATAATTGAATCCGCACGGACAACTCACATGCTAATAAAATCAATATCTGTATCCACACAGACAACTCATCTGCCAACAACATAATCTGCCCGGTATGGTCACATGCACAATAACACAATCCGCCCAACATGGTCACAGACACCCAGTCCAATCATATCACACAGGAGCAAATAAACAAGTATACATGTATGAAACGAGTGAATAACAGATCTCATTCTCCTGGACTAGTATAAATGACATGCTAAAGTATAGGCATGTGCAAGTATTCTATCATAACTCAAACCGGTAATTTCATCAAATAATAGCATTTATCAGTTCATTTAGGGATTAAGCCCCTATGTAGCCTCAAACATGGCTCAAATAGTTCACAACAATGTCACAAATATGTGAAGCATCATATATTAAGGTTTAACAGTCAAATTCTAGGCTTATAAGTGCCCGATCACAACCTGAACATGAATAAATGATCCCCGTGCCCGCACATGGGTTCATCCCCAAGCATGTGCGCACCCAAAAATACGTAGCTATCACAATAATTCAGGCAGCTAGTGCCTCAACCGAGTTTAGATAAGATACAAATCTTAAGCAAATCAAATCACTTCAGTAGCAATCCCTCCCCACGAGTATCGATCTCCGGAAGGCTCGAATCTAGCCAAAAAGTAACATAATACTATCAATAAAAGCTATAGGAATTGATTCCAAATGATAAAGCTAAGATCTTTAATCAATATCAAAAAGTCAACCCTGGGCCCACATCTCGGAATTCGATAAAACTTACAAAATCCGAACACACATTCGATAACGAGTCTAACCATACTAAAATTATTCAAATTCGACCTCAAATCGCCTTTCAAATCCTCAAAAAACGGTCTATGAAGTTTCCACAATTTTCCCCAACTTTTGTAATTCAAAACACTAATTAAATGGTAAAAACAATGATGCGTTGATGTAAAATAATCAAATACAAGTTAGAATCTCTTACCCAAATCGATTCCTTGAAAATCCCTCCTAAAATAGCCATAAATCGAGCTCTCTAAGTCCAAAAGATGAAGAATGAAATAAAACCCTCATTTTTGAAATTTAACTCTACTGCCCAGTTATTATCTTTCGCGATCGCGGACAAACACCTGCGATCGTGGAGAACAATTCCTCCAAGCTCACAAAATATCCTACGCGATCGCGTGACTACAGTCGCGAACGCAATGGCAGGACCTCCCAAGTCTACGCGATTGCAAACAACTCCATGTGAATGCGAAGAACAACGCAAGCCCCAACACCAACTCTCCTTACTTATACACGAACGCGGTCGCATCCATGCGTTCGCGAAGCACAAGAGCCCCAACCTTCGCGATCGTATCCCTTACTTCGCGAATGCGAAGAGTAAAATCCCAGCAGTCCTCAAGAACCCTTCGGATTGCGAACCTTCCCTTGTGATGGCGATGATGGCAACCAGAACACAGAAACTAGCAGTCCCATTTCAAGAACAATTGATCCGAACTCAATCCGAAACACAACTGGGGACCCGGGACCCTGTCCGAACATACCAACAAGTCCCAAAACATGATACGAACTCGCTTGAAGCCTCAAATCACATCAAACAACACTAAAATCACGAATTGCACCTCGGTTCAAGCCTAAGAAATTCATGAACTTCTAGTTTCTAAAACTAATGCCGAAACATACCAAACCAACTCGAATTGACCTCAAATTTTGCACACAAGTCATTATTGACACAACAAACCTATTCCAACTTACAAAACAAAAATCCAAACCCAATATCAATAACGTCAACTACCGGTCAAACTTCTCAACTTTCCAAACCTTCAACTTTCCAACTTTCACCAATTCACGCTAAAACGACCTACAAACCTTCAAATCAAAATCTGTACATACTCCTAAGTCCAAAATCACTATACGGACTATCGGAATTATCAAAACTCCATTCCGGAGTCGTTTGCACATAAGTCAACATTTGGTCAACTCTTTAAACTTAGGTTTCCAACCTTAAGACTAAGTATCTCGATTCATTCCGAAATATCCCTGGAACCAAACCAACTATCTCGACAAGTCACATAACAATAAATGAACACAGAATAAGCAATAAATAGGAGAACGAGGTTGCAATACTCAAAATGACTGGTCGATCATTATAGGCCTGCACCTTGGAACTCGACAAAACTTTTAAAATCCGAACACCCATTCCGATACGAGTCCAACCATACTAAAATTATCCAATTCGGACATCAAACCGTCCTCCAAATAATCATTTTACATTTAAGAAAGTATTACAAAAACCTCAATTTCTCCAATTCAAATAACTAATTTAATGATAAAAATAATGATTGAATCATGAGATATAATCAAATCCTGGTAAACAACACTTACCCCAATCCAACACGTGAAAATCCCCTCCAAAATCATATTCGAGCTCTCTAACTCAAAAAGTTATAAAATATCAAAAGCCCTCAAAATGGAGTACTTATATTCTGCCCAGTGATTTCTCTTACGCGATCGCGGAACAATCTTCTCGATCGCGAAGAATACAATGCTTCCCAAAGAAAATAAAGCTTCACGTTCGTGTCACACACCTCGCGAATGCGATTAACAATGATAATAGGCATCGCGAACGCATATAGACTACCTTGAACGCGATGAGTAAAAGTCCACCAGCACCCAATTCCATTACACGAACCGAAGTTAAGGATGCAAATGCGGACAACAGACAGCTAAAGCATCGTGAACGCGTGCCCACAATTGCGTCCACGATGACCTAAATACCTAAGCTGCCAGAATCATTTCGCGACCGCGGGTTCATCTTTGCGATTGCGAATAACAACAGACACACCAGAAACTGGCAACACTAAAGCATGAAGAAATGGCTAATAGCCCATCGGAGACGCACCCGAAGCCCCCGGACCCCCGTCCGAACATACCCATAAGTTCCAAAATACAATACGAACTCACTCAAAGACAAATCACATCAAATAATGCCACAACTACGAACCACACATCGATTCAAGCCTAATGAACTTTCAACTTCTACAACTCGCGTCGAATCAAATTAAATCAACCCGTATTAACCTCAAATTTTGCATGCAAGTCCCAAATGACTCAACAGAGCTATTCCAATTCCTGGAATCGCAATCCAAAAATGATGTCAATAAAGTCAACTCCCGGTCAAACCTTTCAACCTTCCAAACCTTCAAATTTCCAACTTTTATCAAAATGCATCAAATCAACCTATGGACCTCCAAATCGTAATTCAGACATACGCCTAAGTCCAAAATCACCATAAGAAGCTATTGGAATCATCAAAATACCATTCTAGAGTTGTTTATAGAAAAGTCAAACTCGGTCAACTCTTGCCACTTAAGCTTCTAAAATAAGAATTATTCTTCTAAATCAATCCCAAACTATCCAAAAATCAAACCCGACCACACACATAAATCATATTACACAATAGGAAGCTACTAGAGACCTTAAGCCACCAAACGAGACACTAATTCTCATAACGACCGGTTGGGTCATTACAGGAGTGAGGTAAGTGTCGAGTTTAACTTTGACTGGAGGGAGTTAGGACTACTATATGAATTACATGTGGGGACGACGTATATGCAAGGTGACAAGTATATATGCGTCGTTATGGGTTAAAGCATGCAGGTGAAAATTGATTTATTTTTCCATGTTGTTTCTTTTTCCATGACTTATACGATTTAGTTAGATTATTATTCTTGATTGTTTGCTTTTGTGTTATTGATTAATGTAACTACCTGACCGGTCATTTTGAGCTTTAGCATTCTGTTCGGTCATTTAAGTTCTTGAAAAGCTTCATATTATGTATTAGGACTTGCGTGTATAGTTGGTTTTTGTTTACGGGTGATTTTGGATTGAATTAGAAGAATGATTCTTGTCTTAGAAGCTTAAGTGGTAAGATTTGACCAGTGTTTGGATTTTGTTGAGACGACTCCAAAATGTTATTTTAATGATTTCAATGGCTTCGAATGGTAATTTTGAACTTAGGAGTATGTCCGAATTTGGATTTGGAGGTGCGTAGGTTGATTTGATGCTTTTTGGTGAATGTTGAAAGTTGAGAGGTTTGACCGGGAGTTAAATTTGTTGATATCAGGTTCAAATTGTGATTCCGGGAGTTGGTATAGCTCCGTTGTGTCATTTGAGACTTACATGAAAAATTTGAAGTCATTCCGAGTTGATTTGATATTCAAATGTGTTGTAGAAGTTGAAAGTTCATTAGGCTTGAATTGAGGTGTGATTCATAGTTTTGATATTGTTTGATGTGATTTGAAGCCTCGAGTAGGTCCGCGTTGTATTTTGGGATGGGTTGATACAATTGGACGGGGTCCCAGGGGCCTCGGGTGTGTTTTGGATGGTCTACGAGTCATTTCTTTATGGTTTGGAATTGCTTGTTTCTGATGTCTGCCGTTCATCGCGTTCGCGGACGTACGGACACGATCACGATCACGATCACGAAGGGTTATTTGGGAGTCTGATGTTTTAGTCATTACGTTCAAGATGTTTTTTATGCATTCATGTAGCATTGAGGGACTGAGTCCATCACGCGTATGAGCCATCACGTTCGCGTACGTGTGACGGCTGGGTAGGGCAGTCAGGTATTTGCCTTCCACGTTCGCGAGCCGACTTCCACGTTCGCGAAGGCCAGGGATGGCATTGGCTACGTTCACGGGCTACAGACCACGTTCGCGAAGGAGTAATTTTGGCAGCCTTCATTTTGTTCTTCGCGATCGCGAGGAACACCTGGGAAAACTATATAGTACTCTATTTCAAGGGATTTTGTTATTTTACCACTTTTTGAGTTAGAGAGCTCGATTTTGGGCGGTTGTGGAGGGAATTTTCACATTTTGTATTGGGGTAAGTATTCTTGACCCAGATTAGGTTATATTTCATGATTCCGTATTTGTTTATATCATTAAATTAGTGATTGAATTATAGAAATTGGGATTTTTTGTAAAAACTTTCTCAAAGACAAAAATGATGATTTGAAGGCCTATTTGATGCCGGAATTGGATAATTTTGGTATGGTTGGACTTGTATAGGAATGGGTGTATGTATTTTATGAGTTTTGTCGGGTTCCAAGGTGCGGTCCCGGGGTTGAATTTTCGGTTTTCATTAAAGATCGAAGCTTTATTATCCGGAATAGTTTCCTATGGCTTTTATTTATGATATTAAGTTATTTTGGCTAGATTCGAGCCGTCCGGAGGTTGTTTTACACGGACAGAACTTTTTAGAGTATTGATTTAGCTTCTTTGAGGTAAGTATCTTGCCTAACCTTGTGTGGGGGAACCACCCCTTCGGATTTGGATTGATTGTATTATTTGAATTATATGGAAGATGTGTACATGAGGCGACGAGTGTTTACCCGGCTTATATGTGGAAATATTGACCGTTTAGACTTTTAGGTTACTTTATGCATTTAATTAGAAGTTGTTATTACTCGTTACATCTTTCGTTGTTGAATTCATTCTTATATGCTTAGATTGTAGTCATTATTTCATGCTCTAACTTCTATTGTCGCGTTTACTCTTATGTGTATTAATTGAAGTTATTATTACATGCTATATATTTCATTGTCAAGATTATTATGCTTTAACAGAAGTTGTTAGTACATGTTCTATCCATCATTGTTGAGTTACTCTTATATGTATTCAATTGAAGTTGTTCGTATATGTCATGCCTTTCATTGTTAAGTTCATTCATAAGCAAGTAATGGAAGTTGGACTTATTGAGAGTTATGAACCTATTTTATTTAAAGTTGTTATTTTATGGAGTATCCTTCAATGTTGAGTTATTTTCCATTTCATTCTGTTGTTATTGAGATTCTTGTTCACTTCGTGGTTGAGCCGTGGGCTATGTGTTGTGGTGACATTAATATTGTTGTTTTGGAAAGGTTGTCGCCAATGTGCACTTATGTTACGCATTGATATGTTGTGATGTTGTGATGTTAGCACATGTGGATTTGTGTGTGGATTGATTATGGCAATGCAGATCATAAGGGTGGCATCTCATTGTTGTTGATTATGTAGAGTGATCCAGGTATTGGAGATAACGGACTCAAGCAGAGTTAGCTTCTTGTTTGCAAGGATTCAAGGTAGAACTGCTTCGTCGTCGCAGTCCCTTGGAGTCCTTTTCCTTTTAATTGTACTGTTATTTTGTTATCTAAACATCATTCTATAAAGTTTTTCGAGATACTCCTATGTATTCATCTACAGTTCGTGACTCTATACTACTTGGTCTTGGGGTATTATTGTAATTATTTCCACGTGGGCTTGTATCACCTTCATATTGGTATTTATATGAAACTTTGTTTTAAAAATATTATGTTTAACTGTCTTAATTGTTGTAAGTAACCGTCTTACCTAGTCTTTTAAACTAGGTGCCATCATGATGCCTAAGGTGGAAATTTAGGTCGTGACAAGTTGGTATCCGAGCTCTAGGTTCATAGGTTATACGAGTCACGAGCAAGTTTAGTAGAGTCTTGCGGATCGGTAGAGAGACGTCTGTACTTATCTTCGAGAGGCTACAAAACTGTTAGAAAACATTCCACTTCTTACATTCCTATCTTGTGGATTTATTGATTTCAGAGTTTGAGCCTATATATCTCTATTCTCTCATAGATGTTGAGGACACGCACTACCAGATCAGCCGAGTAGACACCCGTGACCCTGCTAGAGTTGTGAGAGGCTAAAGAGGGGCACGTGCCATAGCTAGACCACCTGCCCGGGCAGCAGCTGAGGAGCCACTAGTAGCTCCGGTTAGGGGACAGGCACCGGAGGTGCCTGTTGCTACCCCTGGACTACAGGAGACTTTAGCACAACTCCTGAGCATGTTTGGGACATTGGCTCAGGCGGGATTGATCCTAGCTGTACGAGCTCACATTAGTCAGGTTCCGAGTGTTATGCCAGTACAACCTATTTTTTGGTTCAGCCTGAGGTGAGGCCAGGGGCATCAGAGGAGGAGCAGTAGAGGCTTGTGAGGTTTAAGAAGTATGATCCACCTACTTTCAGTGGCACATCTACCGAGGATGTGCAGGGTTTTCTAGAGAAGTGTCACTGTATGTTCCACACCATGGGTATTGTGGAGGTGAGCGAAGTTGCTTTCACTACATTTCAGTTGTCAGGAGCACCGCATTAGTAGTAGTAGACTTAGGAGGAGGGTAGGCTAGCTGATGTAGCACCACTCACTTGCACCCAGTTTTTAGAAATATTTTTGAGTGAGTTTGTTCCCCGGACCCTCAGGGATACGTGGCGCATAGAGTTCGAGCAGTTGAGCCAGGGCACTATGATAGTGTCAGAGTACGCCATCATGTTTAGAGATTTGTCCGACATACACCTACCTTAGTTCCTACAGTCAGAGCGTGTTCGTAGATTTATCGAGGGGCTCATTTATTGTCTTAGATTCAGCATGGCCGTAGGAGTAGGAGACTGGTACTCCATTTCAGCAGGTTTTAGTGATTTCCAGGAGGTTAAAGCTTATTCGGGGTGAAGAGAGGGAGGATAAGGAGGCCAAGAGGTCTCGAAGTTATGGAGGATTCAATGGATTCTAATCTTCAACTATGATCCATTATGATGTAGGCTCAGCTAGTTGACCAGTCCAGTCCGCACTTTAGACTACTCGTGGTGCTCCGGCTAGTCACGGACCTCAGGGTACTCATATAAGGCAGTCATCTTTTAGTGCACCACTTGTTGTTGATTATGCAGAGTGATCCAGGTATTGCAGATAATGGATTCAGGCAGAGTTAACTTCTTGTTTGCGAGGATTAAAGGTAGGGATGCTTCGTCGTCGCAGTACCTTGGAGTCTTTTTCCTTTTAATTGTACTTTTAATTCGTTATCCGAACATCATTCTATTAATTTTTTGAGATATTCTTATGTATTCATCTAGAGTTTGTGACTCTGTACTACCTAGTCTTGGGGGAACTTTTGTGATTATTGCCACGTGGGCATGTATCACCTTCATATTGGTATTTATATTAAACTTTGTTTTAAAAATATCATGTTTAAGTAGCTTAATTGTTGTAAGTAACCGACTTACCTACTCTTTTAGACTAGGTGCCATCACGATGCCTAAGGTGAAATTTTATGTCATGACAAGTTGGTATTAGAGCTCTCGGTTCATAGGTTCTACGAGTCACGAGGAAATTAGTAGCGTCTTGCGGATCGGTACAGATAAATCTGTACTTATGTTTGAAAGGCTACAGAACTATTAGGAAAATTCCACTTCTTTCATTCCTATCTTGTGGATTTATTGATTTCAGTGTTTGAGCCTATGTATCTCTATTCTCTCATAGATGTTGAGGACACACACTACTGGATCAGCCGAGCAGACACCTGTGCCCCTGCTAGAGCCGCGGGGGCACGTGCCGTAGCTAGAGCACCTATCAGGGCAGCAACCGAGGAGCCACTAGTAGCTCTGGTTGGGGGACAGGCACCGGAGGTGCCTGTTGCTACCCCGGGACTACATGAGACTTTAGCGCAGCTCCTGAGCATGTTTGATACATTAGCTCAAGCAGGATTGATCCCAGCTGTACCAGCTACTTGACAGACTGGGGAGGAGCTCAGACTCCCGCTGCCCGTACTCCAGAGCAACGAGCTCACATTGGTCAGGTTTCGAGTGTTATGCCAGTATAGCCTGTTTTTTCGGTTCAACCTAAGGTGAGGCCAGGGGCATCATAGGAAGAGCAATAGAGGCTTGTGAGGTTCAAGAAGTATGATCCATCTGCTTTTAGTGGCACATCTACGGATGATGTGTAGGGTTTTCTAGATAAGTGTCACTGTATTCTCCTCACCATGGGTATTGTTGAGTTGAGCGGAGTTAGTTTTACTACATATCAGCTGTCAGGAGCACCACATTAGTGGTGGTAGACTTATGAGGAGGGTAGGCTAGCTGATGTAGCACCACTCAGTTGCACTAAGTTTTCAGAGATGTTTTTGAGTGAGTTTATTCCCCGGACCCTCAGGGATGCATGGCGCATAGAGTTTGAGCAGCTGCGCCAGGGCACTATGATAGTGTTAGAGTACGCCATCATGTTTAGAGATTTGTCCGACATACACCTACCTTAGTTCCTACAGTCAGAGCGTGTTCGTAGATTTATCGAGGGGCTCATTTATTGTCTTAGATTCAGCATGGCCGTAGGAGTAGGAGACTGGTACTCCATTTCAGCAGGTTTTGGAGATTGCCAGGATGTTAAAGCTTATTCGGGGTGAGGGAGGGAGGATAAGGAGACCAAGAGGTCTCGAGTTTCTGGAGGATTAAGTGGATTCTACTCTTTAACTATGATCCATCATGGCAGAGGCTCAGCTAGTTGTCCAGTCTAGTTCGCACTTCAAACTACTCATGGTGCTCCAACTAGTCAAGGACCTCAGGGTACTCATATAGGGAAGTTATCCTTTAGTGCACCACTTGCACGGGGTTCCTACAATGGTTATTCCAATTATCCGGCACAGACTTAGTACCAGTAGCCACTTCCGCAGAGGGGTTGTTATGAGTGTGGAGATACTAGGAACATCATGAGGGATTGTCCCTGACTCGGGAGAGGTAGATTTCATCAGGGTACTCAGGCTATGGGCACCATTCTAGTTGCTACTCCACCTACACAGCCAACTAGATGTGGAGGACAGACGGGTAGAGGATGTCCTAGATGGGAAGGCCTGGCTCGTTGATATGCTTTTTCTGGTCAGGCTGAGGCCACTACATCATATGATGTTGCTACAAATATGGTTTCCGTTTGTCATAGAGGAACATCTATTTTATTTTTATCCGCCCCTACTTATCGGTGTGAGTTCTCCTATCTTGTTTTATATATGGATGTGTTTCATGAATTTTGTATTCTGCTTCTGTGTTTACCCATGTTGGGAGATTCTATAGTGGTAGCCCGTGCGTGTCTGTTTTGGTTTGATCACTATTGAGAGCTATGCGACTAGGATGGACTTGTTGTTACTTAATACGATAGGTTTTGATGTGATTTCTGGATGGTTTGGCTAAAACTTGTGATTTAGGTGCCCTAGAGGTATGGGAAGTCTGTTATGTGAAGTGATTTTGTTCTGTGGAATTGAGTTAGTGAAGTGTTTCGGTCAGTGTGATGTCTATTCTACATGTGCTTCAGGGCGGAGGATAGATTCCTCGTGTTTTCATGTGGCATGTTATGCTTGGACCGGGCTACGTGTCACCGTTCAGTTATATTAGGATGAGATCCTTGTGATTAGTTCATATGCCTTTGTTTCTCCCTTGTGGAATGGATTCGTAGTATGATACCGATGGGGAGTTGTACCTGCTGGACTTGTTCGATAGTTCTCTCATATGTTTGTCGTTCCATATTCAGTCATATTCGAGTTGTGCTTGTTGATTTTAAATTGCGAGGAGTGTGCCCAGGTTGCATTGGGTTGTGTGACTTGTTGATTTGGGTGACTTGTTATGAGATCTTCATGTTTCCTACATCATTAGAAGTGTTGGGAAGGTTTGGACTTAGTTCTACCTGATATGAGGTTGTTTACTGGCGCTGGGTTGGATTATAGGAAGTTATTATGGTCAGAGTTGTTGCTATGGGCATATGGTTGGCGTGTTTCATTGTGAGTATATACCGTGTGAGCGTGCTTATGGTTTTTTTTGCAGTTGGTTGAGGTTTATATAGGGTGTTTATGTGGGAATCGGGTCTTGGGGGATGAGTGGATGTTGAAAATTTGGTTCTAAGTCTTATCGATATGGGTGGAAGGAATAATCTTCCGTTGAGATGTTGTTGTAGGGTCTATGTGGATTGGGGTGACGTGGGATAACCCATGCGTATGTGTATGGTGATTTCATTAAGTGATTTGATGACTTCGGAACGGTTCTTGGCACGTTCGAGGATGAACATTTGTTTAAGAGGGGGAGAATCTAACGACCCGACTGGTCATTTTGAGATTTAGCATTTCGTTTGGTGGTTTAAGGTCTCGAGAAGCTTCGTATTATGTATAAAGACTTGTGTGTAAAGTCGATTTTGGTTTTCGGGCGATTCGTGATTGATTTGGAAGAAAGATTCTTGTTTTAGAAGCTTAAGAGGTAAGAGTTGACATGAGTTTAAATTTTGTGTAAACGACTCTAGAATGGTGTTTTGATGATTTCAATATCTTTGTATGGTAATTTTGGACTTAGGCGTATGTCCGAATTTGGATTTGGAGGTCTGTAGGTTGATTTGATGGCTTTTGGCAAACATTGGAAAGTTGAAGGTTTGGAAGGTTGAGAGGTTTGACTGGGAGTTGACTTTTTTGATATCGGGTTCGGATTGTGATTCCGGGAGTTGGTATAGCTCCATTGTGTCATATGGGACTTGCATGCAAAGTTTAAGGTCATTTCGGGTTGATTTGATATGATTCGACGCGAGTTGTAAAAGTTGAAAGTTCATTAGATCTTTAGGCTAGAATTGAGGTGCGATTCGTAGTTTTGATGTGATTTGAGAAAATTGATGTCGCCCAGATTCACACCACTGATTGGAATTGTGAAGCGGTTGATGCAATTATAATTACCCAACTTTGAGTCGGGTCGATTCCATAG
Organism: Nicotiana tabacum; assembly: GCF_000715075.1. Taxonomy (NCBI): domain Eukaryota; kingdom Viridiplantae; phylum Streptophyta; class Magnoliopsida; order Solanales; family Solanaceae; genus Nicotiana; species Nicotiana tabacum. The sequence continues at coordinate 21,805,663 of NC_134088.1, read as the reverse complement.
AGAGCTTATATTGGATTAGGTATATACTTAGACTAGGTGTATGCCGTGCCTAAAATGCACTTCCACATACTTGGTTGTTTATTTCTACTTCTAAAATTTATGCTATTGTTTGTAAATGTAAAGCTATAGAACGATATTTTTAGTGTTGTTGTTTTTCAAGTTTATAAAAAGGTGGTTACCTAAGGGTTGTGGGCTTTAGGGAATGTTTCGTTGGTTGGGGTGTAATATAGCAATCAACACGCAATTACCCACTTGATACCTCTCGTTAGTTAGAGTGATTTTGACCAATTTGGCTTTCTCAAGTCCAAATGGGTAATTCACAAAACCGTTGAGATATGGTCAAGTCGGGTCTTACTATCTTTAGATTCAACCCTTTAATTGGGGCTATCAATTTCTTGAGCTCACCCCAATTTCTTGTTGGCCAGGTTTTCCTAGACTTAGTCTCTCTTTCTCAAGTAGAGACTAAGTCAATTAGGCATGAATCAAAGTTTGCAACCATTAATTCCTATATTCAAGCAAGAACTAGGCTAAATATCATATACCCAACCTTAAACAAGCCATAAATCAAACCCCCATTAGGTACCCACACTAGGGTTGGGTCACAACCCTAGCTAGAGATTTAGCTACTCATAGGCAAAAAATGAAGAAAGTAAGGAAGAAAATAAGATTAAACTAATAATAGATGATAAAGGAATGAAAATCCAATGTTAAAATGATAAACTAATACAAAGTTTCGCAAAGCAGTAAAGGAAAAATGGCTATCTACTTTCTGGAGTTCAAACTTAACCTAAATGTGACAAAAAGAACTATTTATACACAACTAAAATTATCGGACAAAATTGCCCTTGCGGAGGTTCTGCGGCCGCACATTTCTGTGTGCGGTCCGCACTTTGAAGCTGGTCTTGACAGGATGGACTTCTGTGGCAACACAATTCTGGGTTGCGACCGGACGTCTTCAGATTCTACGAACCGCACATTTTTGAGTGCGGCCGCACTCTTGAATTTGAGCTTGACACTATGGACTTCTGCGGACCGCACATTTCTCAGTGAAGCCACACTCTTGAATTCTGCGGCCGCACAATAATAGTGCGGTCTGCACTTCTTCATGGACTCAGAACTTCATATCTCTGAACCTCATCTTCTGCAGCCTCACATTTCTGAGTGCAACTGCACTCTTGAATTCTGCGGCCGCACAATAATAGTGCGGTCCGCACTTCTTCATGGACTCAGAATTCCATCTCTCTGAACCTCATCTTCTGCGGCCGCACAATAATTGTGCGGTCCGCACTTTGCAAAGGCAATCTGTTTGAGGTCCTTCATAGTCTGCAGTCGCACTCAGTATTGTGCGGTCCGCACTTTGCTCTTTTTGCTTGGTTTTAGTCCTTGTCCAAAAATACTCCTTCTTGAGTCGAATTTCATCATTTTGGCTCTTCCAATGCTCCTGCAAGTAAGCACATTTTATCAGTTTTCGGGAATACTTTTAAGCATTTTTGAGCTAAAACTAAAGTAAATTAGTGCAAATAAGTAGTCAAAATCCCTACTTATCAACTCCCCCAAACTTAAGCTTTTTCTTGTCCTCAAGCAAATAAGGTAATTCCCACCTCTACAAGAAAAGAGCTATTTCAGCTGTCCTAAGTTGCATCAAACACACATCAATTGGGACCAACAATTACCTACATACTCATGAATTATCAACAAGGCAATGTTTTGAATGTTAAAGCACAAATAGCTCTAATGTGACACTTGAGCATCAAGAGTTGACTTTACTCATCAAGGAAGTTCGCACTTTCATGTAGGTCACTGTGGATCCCAAACTCCTCCTATACTCTCCGTAAGATCATCTCACTCAAGAATGTAGCACTTAATTCAATGATTCGTGAAAGGTTAGCTCATTACTCTCAAAAGAATGTCACAAGTATGACTCTAAGTACCATATGCTTGCCCCTCATGTAGATCACCACTAATGTAAGCTCACTCGGCTTGAAATCACGTAGGGCTTTTTCGGCATGTAATGAAGGCTTTTGGACTAAGGAGGGAAATGTTGGAATAGAACGGGTCATCTTTCCTTTAGCACTCCATTTTCTCTTTTTTGCTCATACTTTGCCGACTCTTTGAGTCATTTTCTTTTTTTTTCCTTAGGGGAACTAGAAACACTTGACATCACTCTTTCTTGGTCATGATATTCATATTCTCCTTCTTTGTTTTCTCCATGCTTTGCACTTTTGCTTTCTTTAGAATCCTTTCAACCCTTCAAATTATTCACTTTCTTTTTGTGTTTTTCTTTTGTTCTTTCTTTATTTTTCTTTGCCTTTCCTTTTCATCATTTCTTTTCTCTTCTTGTGCCTTGATACCACTTTCAAACTCCTCATCTCTCCCCCAAACTTATGTTTTCGCCATTTGTTTCTCATGAGTTCTAAGGAAAGCTCGGGTGCCAAGAGAGAGTCACTATAAAATGGGCAAAGGTTTGTAACATGGTTATCGAATGAAAAAGGCTTTAGGCTCAAAAGGGTTGACTAAGGATAACATCATTGGTGGGCCATGGAAGATTTCAAAACAGGTCAAGGAGAGCCTACAATCATTTCTCAAGACAAGCAAACTTAGAATTTCACGTAGACACACATTCGGGGAAAGTTCTAGACCATTCGCACGGGTACTTGGACTTGTAACAAAATATCTCACCTCTCACACAACCGGATTGTTAAAGAGGATAGAGTTGAGGACCCAAAACAACCGTATTCAAGATTAAAGATCGCTAATGGTTCAACTAAACCACCCGATGATTGCCTAAGTCAACACAAGAGTCACAAGGTCACTAACTAGAGCCATTTCTTTCCAAAAGCTTGTTTTTAACCATAAACGTGTAGTTAAGTGTGTTGGTACAAAGTGAAGCATGCTTGACCCATTTTTATTCATTAACACTATTGTTTCTACCTAAACATAAAAAACAGACTCAATCCCTTAAGAAGGCTATCACACCATCCATCGTTGGGAAGAGCCACCCGGTTTACACAAAACCCACCTTTGGAAAGAACTGTGGCATTAAGAAAACCAAAGGATTATTTCTCTTTTAAACATAAAAAAGAAGCTACCGAATAAAAAAGAAGCTATTAACATAGATAATAAGCTAGACTACTAAGAAAACAAAATAAAGAAGCTATGAAATAAGCTACTGAAAGTAAGACAAATGAATATACAAACCGAGGGGAATAGAATATATACATCAAAAGAGAGGGAGGAATATACACATAATGAAAGAGAAAATAAAGTTAAAAGAAAAATAGTATTAAAGTTATTACAGGCCAATGTCATCAAATGAAACCCACCAAAATAGACCACCCCCTGAATAAAATAAGCATTGTTCTTAATGCTTAGCAAAGTCAAAATAAGGGAGAGTAAAGAGTAAAGAAAACTGCCTATGTGGTCTCAGGGTGCATGGAAGCATCACCACCCTCGGGCTCCTCCAACTAGATCTTATCATCCTCTGCTCGGGGAACAACGGGGTTGGTGAACATCTGAAGCACCTCCTCGGCAGTATGGGTAGCAAGGTCTGGCTCGTCAGACTGGCCAGTTGGTGCCTCTGCTAATGGTGCTATTGGGTCTGCTGGTACTGATGGATCTGTCTCCATTAGTAGGTCAAATGGTAAATCACTAGCTGCTGCAATCTTTGTCACCTCCTTTCTCAATCTCTCCGATGATTTCTTCGTGGCCTGGGATTTCCTCATCTTCTTCACCTGTTTTCCCAACTCCTCAATAGCTCATCCATGTGCCACCAGTGTATCCATAATGGTCTTCTGGTTGTCCATGATCTTCTTCAATGTTTCCTCCACTAACGGAGGAACCTGTTGTGCTACTGGTGTAGAAGACTGTGCTGCAATAACACTGGATATGTCAGACAGCTTTGAAGTAGCTGTTTGCATCCAGTTGTTGAGACTCACCAATGTCTTGGAGACTCGCATCACAGTGAGTGGATATGTGGGTAAGGCAGGCATTGGTACTGATGCTGATGGTCTAGAAGATGAAGGTGGTGGCATGTTAGTTGTCTCGGTGGAAGGACCGGCTGCTGTGGAAGGCATGTGAGCTGTAGATGGCTCAGCAGCAGAATCTGTAACCACCACCGATGGCTCATCAGACTGGCCAATGATGGCAGTTGCCTTACCCTTGAACTTTGGGTTTCCCGAACCTTGCAAGGAGTACTATGAGAATGTATTCTTGGCCCGCACTTTTGTATCAAAACTCCTCAGCTCCACCTTTGCATCCGTGAGATATTCTGTGAGGGTGTTGGGATATGGGTAGAGCTTTCACCTTTCAGGACAACCACTGACATATTGGCCGACATGATGGCACCCGCATTGATTGGGTACCCATCCATGATAGATGCCACCAAAACTACTCGGGGAATCGGAAGATTGTTCTCATTCTGGCTTGGGTCAATACGGCTGCACACAAAAGTTTGCCACCCCTTTGCTTTAAAGTTGAGAATGGCCCGTGCAATGGGAACCCCTGCTGTGATCCACGGTGGTGGTGGTCCTTGAGGAGGCAAAATATTTACTAACCAAGGGCGAGCTGCATCACCCTTAGCAAGCTTCTCCAAGTACTGGCTTGCCTCTACCTCTTCGAATCCCAGGTGAGTGTTTAGCGTGCTTGGGTCGAATCTTACTTTCGGATTTCGCACTTTGGTCACTTTGGTACCCTTATTGATGTACCACATTGGCATAAAACTCCCGTACCAAGTGCTCTTTGGCATCCATAACACTCTGGGTGAACCACATCTACCCATTGCGCTCCCTGAACTGATTAAGGACATTTGGATTGTATTTATCCAAATCCTTCAGTAAGAATTGTCGTTCAAGTGTGAGCGATCTCTAGGGCCACCACTCTCTATACTTTGTGAAGGCAGCAAACTCACAAACCTATCTTCCTATACTTCCTTCTTCTTCGACCTCTCTAGGCCGCCCACTTTAGTGTCACCTCCCCTACCATCAGCAGGAACATCATTATCATCTACTGAAACTAGTGCAGAGGGAGTGTGTGTAGAGGAGCGCTCTGAACCCTGGATATCGGCATCGGAACCCTCAGAAGAACTTATTTTGGTGAAGGGTTTGTTGCGCAGTTAGTATCTCCTAGTGAATTGTGGTGGTTGGGACTGGGCCTCAGGCTGTAGCTCCACTAAGTGACCCTCGAAGGTTTCCCTAGACGGGATGTACGATCTTGATTATGAGGGATCTGTGGCCCTACCTCTCTCAGTGGTCGACCTTTTGGCTATTCCTTTTGATTGCACTCCCATAGGTTGAGTGTCCTTTCCTAGGCCTCTGGAGGGTTCACCCTACCTTTAGAAGTATTACCTCTTCCTCATGATCGAACCATTGTCTGTAATATGAAGCACATAAGTCAGTTAAAGTTTAGAAGTATGTTAATAGTTGCATGAAATCAGTATGCAAAAGAGACAGTGCGGATCACACAATATTGAGTGCGGCCGCAGACTGCCTTGTGCGGACCGCACAATTTCAAAGTGTAGTCGCACAGGCTGAAGTGCAGACCGCACAATTTTGAGTGCAGTCGCACAAAACTAGCTTTAGACTACTGGTTCTCTGAAGTTCTAAAGTGCGGTCGTACATATATTTTTGCGGACCTAACAATTTTTCTGCGGACCGCACAATTTTGAGTGCGGTCTGCACTTTTTCATGTATCACATTTTGCCTTAACTCAAGATCTGCGAACCATACAATTTTGTGTGCGGCCGCACAATCAAAAATAAAACAGCACTAACTTAGGTTTTGCAATGTTTGCACAATTTAAACATGGTATTTGTGAATTAAACATGATGAATGATCTACCCAGTCCCCCAATGAGCACACATGAAATTACCCACACAATTTCAAGCACACATGAAGAACATTTGACATTTTAGGCCTAAAAATAACTATACTAATTAAGAAAAAAAACTAAAAAATTGAAAAATCTAAACATGAATTGAACATACCAGTGATGAGAGATGCAGGTAAGAATCTACATTAATGATTTGAATGTGGATTGTGAGGTACTTTGTGTGCACTGTGCTTGCTTAGGTCTAAAAAGTTCAGAGTGTGTAAAGTTGTGAATAGTGCAATGAGGTCCTATCTATAGGTTGACCAAAGTCAGTCAAAATTGAAGCTGCGTGTGGCCGCACAATTTTTAGTGCAGTCCGCACTCTTTACCTGAACCTTGCTGAAGTTCTGCGGTTCGCACAAATGTAAGTGCGGCCGTAGACTCTTTACCTGAACGTTGTTGAGGTTCTGCAGTCCGCACAAAAGTGAGTGCGGCCGTAGAAATTTGTGCGGTCCGCACAATTTTGTGTGCGACCAAAGAATGGCCTTTTCTCTACAATTCAAAACTTTAGAGAGTTGGAATTTTGGGTCTCCAGTTGTGCGGCCGCAGATTCTTCTCTGCAGTGGCATACAAAATTGTGCGGTCCGCATTTTTTCAACACTTGGCCAATTGTTTCGAAAATAGTACCTACAATGCGCACTCATTCCTGCAATTCACTTCAAAACCAGATAGCTCAATACAAAACCTATCTAAAAAAGAAGAAAATAAAAAATGAAAAGAAACATGGGTTGTCTCCCAAGAAGCGCTTGATTTAATGTCGCGACACGATGTAGATTACCATCAATAACTTGAAATGAATTAACGCCACGATGTGGCAATCATCACCTTTGCCAAGATAATGCTTTACCTGGTGACCATTGACTCTAAACACTTCATTATTTTTGTTCTTCAAGTCTAATGCACCAAAGGGTGTCACATTCATAACCTCAAACGGATCACTCCACTTAGACTTCAACTTTCCTGGGAACATTCATAACCGAGAATTGAACAATAACACAAGATCACTTTCTTTGAACTCCTTATTCTGGATGTACTTATCATGGAGGTACTTCATCTTGTCCTTATATGAGGACGAACTTATATAAATATGGTACCAAAATTCATCAAGATGATTCAATTGTGTCACCCGTAAGTTGGCGGCGACATCCCATTCAAGATTAAGCTTCTTCAATGCCCACATAGCCTTGTGCTCAAGCTCCACCGGAAGGTGACAAGCTTTCTCGAACACTAACCGGTATGGAGACATACCAATCGGTGTTTTGTAAGCCGTCCTATAAGCCCAAAGAGCATCATCAAGTTTCTTTGACCAATCCGTCTGGTTGGCTTTCTCTCTCTTTGACAAAATACTCTTGATCTCCCGGTTAGAGACTTCCACTTGCCCGCTTGCTTGAGGATGATAGGGGGTCGAGAGTTTGTAAGTGACACCATACTTGGTGAGTAAGGTATCAAAAGCTTTGTTGAAAAAGTGCGATCCCCCATCACTAATAATGGCCCTTGGAGTGCCAAATCTTGTGATGATGTTCTTTTTCAAAAATGCCACCACACTTCGAGCTTCATTGTTGGGTAAAGCCATGGCTTTAACCCACTTTGACACATAATCCACAGCTACCAAAATGTAAGTGTTCCCACAAGAGCTTACTAACGGACCCATGAAATTAATGCCCCACACATCAAAAATGTCAATCTCCAAGATGGTGGTGCGGGGCATCTCATTTTTCTTAGAAATCCCGCCGGCCCTTTGACATTCATCACAATGCTTGACGAGATTGCTAGCGTCCTTGTAAAGAGTAGGCCAATAGAATCCATAACTCAACACTTTTGTTGCCGTTCTATCTCAGCCATGGCGACCACCATATGGTGAAGAGTGGCAAGCCTCAACAATTTCCACTTTTTCTTCCTCCGGTACACATCGTCGAATCACACCATCGATAAAAATTCGGAAGAGATACGGCTCATCCAAATAATATTCAAGGCAATCCCGTTTGAGATTCTTCCTTTGGTTTGAAGAGAAAGCATTCAGTATAATACCACTCACAAGATAATTTGCTAAGTCGGCGAACCATGGCATACCGTTCATTGAAATGGCTAGAACTTGCTCATCGGGGAATGAATCATTTATCTCAAGACCGTCATGTGGCCTCCCCTCCTCCTTCAAATGAGACAAGTGGTCTGCCACTTGGTTTTCACTACCCTTGCGGTCTTGAATGTCTAGATCAAATTCTTGCAATAGAATCACCCACCGTATTAATCTTGCCTTTGAATCCTTTTTTCTCATTAAGTACCGAAGCGCCGCATGATCGGTGCGGACAATCACCTTTGTACCCATCAAGTACGGGCAAAACTTCTCCATAGCAAAGACAATAGCAAGTAGCTCTTTTTCGGTCACTGTGTAGTTGACTTGGGCTTCATTCATAGTCTTGCTAGCATAGTAGACCAAATGGAAGATTTTGTTGATACGTTACCCCAAAACTGATCCAACCGCCACATCACTTGCATCACACATTAGCTCAAAAGGCAAGCTCCAATCTGGTGCGGTGATAATGGGAGTAGTAGTCAATTTTAACTTGAGCAATTCGAATGTCTTCATACAGTCCTCGTTAAAATGGAACTTGGCATCCTTCTCCAAGAGTTTACATAAGGGGTTCACCACTTTGGAAAAATCCTTGATGAATCGGCGATAGAACCCCGCATGACCCAAGAAACTCCTCACTCCCTTCACGGATGTAGGGGGTGGGATTTTATAGATCACCTCTATTTTGGCCTTGTCGACCTCAATATCATTCTTTGAAATTTTGTGGCCGAGGACAATGCCTTCCTCGACCATGAAGTGACATTTCTCCCAATTCAAAACCAAGTTTGTCTCCTCACATCTTGCCAAGACCTTATCCAAGTTGTTCAAGCAATCATCAAAAGAATTTCCGACCACAGAAAAGTCATCCATAAAGACTTCAATAAAATCCTCCACCATGTCGGTGAAGATGGCCATTATACACCGTTGAAAAGTCGCCGGTGCATTGCATAACCCAAATGGCATTCACAAGAATGCGAAAGTACCATAAAGACAAGTGAAAGTAGTCTTCTCTTGGTCCTCCGGAGTAATAAAAATTTGATTGTAACTGGAATATCCATCAAGGAAACAATAGAAAGCTCGACCTGCCAACCTATCAAGCATTTGATCAAGGAATGGGAGTGGGAAATGACCTTTTTGAGTGACTTTATTGAGCTTCCGATAGTCCATACACACTCTTCACCCGGTCACCGTTCTTGTGGGGGATCAAATCGTTCTTGTCATTTGTGACAATAGTCATGCCCCCTTTCTTTGGGACACATTGCACCGGAGAGGTCCACGAGCTATCGGAAATGGGGTAAATAACCCCGGATCTCCTTCTTCAACACCTCTTGCATTGCTTCATTTAATCTTCTTTGATGTTCAACGGAGGGTTTGGCATCCTCCTCCAAAATAATCTTGTGCATGCAAAAGGCGGGGCTTATACCCCGAATGTCCGCCAATGTCCATCCTATAGCTTTCTTCCTCTTTTGTAGCACCGCCAAAGTAGAGTCTACCTGCACGTTAGTCAAACAAGAGGAAAGAATAACTGGTAAAGTAGAACATGGACCAAGGAATTCACACCTGAGATGTGGAGGCAATGACTTTAACTCCAAAGTGGGAGGCTCTTTGTTGGAGGAGTCTTCCGATTCTCAAGATCTAAGGACAATTTTCAAGGTTCATAATTGTACGACCCCATTCCTTGCAATGCATTTACACATTCCACATAGCCTTCCTTCTCATCATCATCATGATTAAGCAATACAACCTCTAAAGTATCATCAACATTTATGATGGCACTAGCATCATCAACAATCACCCCGGTCACTAAGTCCACAAACGAACAAACTTCATTGCTATTCGGTTGCCTCATAGATTTGCATACATGGAAAACCACCTTGTCATCGCCCACCCGGAAGGTGAGCTCACCGGATTCCACATCAACAAGAGCCTTTCCCGTAGCAAGGAAAGGTCTACCCAAGATAATAAGCACCTCATAGTCTACTTCGCAATCAAGAATCATAAAGTCTGCCTGGAGGATGAACTTATCAACACGAACCCACACATCATCAATAATACTCAATGGTCTCTTCATAGTACGATCCGCCATTTGTAACCTCATAGATATGGGTCTTGGTTGCCCAATTCCCAAAGTTTTGAATACCGAGTAAGGCATCAAGTTGATAATCGCCCCTAGATCACATAGAGCTTTGGCAAAGTCGGCTCCCAATATTGTGAAAGCACTAGGATATTCCAATTTTGGAGCTATTAAGTGCACAATAGTACTCACTTAATGTGTCATCTTGATAGTCTCACAATTCATTGATCTTTTCTTTATCACCAAATCCATCATGAACTTTGCATAGCCGGGCATTTGTTCCAATGCCTCAACCAATGGCACATTAATGGATAAGCTCTCCATTATGTCAATAAACTTCTTGAATTTTTTCTCGCTATTTTTCTTGGTGAGCCTTTGAGGGTATGGAGGAGGAGGCCTTGGCATTGGTGCCTTAGTCTTTGGCACTACCGGTTCCGGTATGTCAATCACGTGTTCCCTAGACGGGTTCACTTCTTCTTGAGTCTCCTCCACATTTTCATCAATATCAATTCTCACTTCATCATTAGCTTGAACTACATTGCTTGGAATTTCATCTTCTTGAATCACCATATCATCATCCACAAGTCTTCTTTGGTTTGAGGTTGTTGCCTCCCCACCTTTTTCACTTCTTGTGGTTACGGCCATGGCATGTCCCGTGTTGCTCCCAGCTTTCAGGTTCACCACCATGTCACTAGGTAGTTCCCCCTTAGGATGAGTGTTTAAAGCTTGTGAGATTTGCCCTAATTGAACCTCCAAATTGCGGATTGAAGTGTTGTGAGAGGCTAGTTGAGCATCGGAGTCGGCATTTTCTCCATCATTTGTTTGAATATATTTTCAATCTGTCCCATCTCATTATTAGAAGATCTAGAACCATGAGATGGATAAGGAGGTGGTTTGCTTGGTTGTTGATACATCGGGGGCCTTTGAAAGCCTGACCCCCGATTCCCTTGGTTAATATTCCAACCCCCTTGGTTGTTGCCTCCCCAATATCCTTGATTGTTGCCACCCCAATTGCCTTGGTTGCCTTAATTATTCCAATTGCTTTGATTATTGTTATTGTTCCAATTTCCTTGGTGATTTTGATTGTTCCAATTTCCTTGATTTCCTTGAGATCGCCATTGTTGTTGATTCGGGACTTGAGAGTTGTTTATTTGCCCTTGGTAGTTGTTCACATATTGCACTTCTTCCTCTTTCTCCTTGTATGATTCATCTTGGTCAAACCCACTATCATCTTGCACAAAGTGTTCCACACGGTTTTGCACTTGTTGACCCTTTTGCCTTCGCTTGTTCACCATCATGTTGACACCTTCCATTGCATTTACTTGATTAGGACCTTGAACTTGTTGAAGTTGAGCTTTGGATAATTGATTCATTGTTGTGGTCAACTCGACAATTGCTTGCCCATGATCATTCAATTCTTTGTGTAGGTGAATCACATTTGGATCACCTTGAGGAACATTAGTTCTACTTTGCCATGCCGGTGAAGTATCCTCCATTTCATCAAAAATCTCACAAGCTTTGGCATATGGTGTTGTCATGAAATTCCCACCAGCAAGTTGGTTGACCACACATTTATTGGTAGTATTGATCCCCCTGTAGAAGGTTTGTTGAATCATAGCCTCAGTCATGTCATTATTCAGGCACTCTTTCACCATAGTACGGTACCTCTCCCAAATCTCGTGCAAAGGCTCATTGGGTTCTTGCTTGAATGCTAGAATCTCATCTCGAAGAGTAGCCATATGCCCGAGAGAAACGAACTTGGCAATGAATCTTTCCGCCAATTCATCACATGTATGGATAGAATGGTTTGGAAATCTTTCTAACGAATCCAAGGCTCCCCCCCCCCCCATAGAGAGTAGGGAAATAGCCTCAACCTTAGAGCATATCCGGAGACGTTGGTCTATTTACTCCCCTAACAAGTGTTCACAAACCCTTTCAAGTGGTTGTATGCATTTTGACTCGGAACCCCGGTAAAGAATCCCCGTTGCTCTAGCAATGTAAGCATAACATTGGTGATTTGGAAGTTGCCCGCCCTAATGCAGGGCGGGACTATGGCACTTGTGTATCCTTCATTTGGCAACTCCCAGTGTGGATCCTCTCTTGGTGGAGGTGGGGGAGGGATGAGAATATTGTTATGAGGCGGTCAGCCTCGCCTATTTGCCTGAGGTTCAAGAGGAACCTCATCACCTTGATCAACGTCCACTTCCTCCCCCAAAGGCAAGTTTCTGAGAGGATCATTGTTGAGAGTCATTTTTGTACCTACAATCGATTCACAAAATGGTTAGTAACTCGAAAAGAAAAGAAGACAAGTCACACACAAAACCAAATATATAGCTAAATCCATTTTTTAGCTCCCCGGCAATGACGCCAAATATTGGTGTCGCCCAAATTCACACAACTGATTGGGATTGTGAAGCAGTCGATGCAGTTATAAATACCCAACTTTGAGTCAGGGTCGATTCCATAGAGAGCTTATATTGGATTAGGTATATACTTAGACTAGGTGTATGATGTGCCTAAAATGCACTTCCACATACATGGTTGTTTCTTTCTACTTCTAAAATTTATGCTATTGTTTGTAAATGTAAAGCTATAGAATGATATTTTTGGTGTTGTTGTTTTTCAAGTTTATAAAAGATCTAGGGATGTGACTTCCACCTAGGTGGTTACCTAGCAAATTGTAGGATTTAGGGCATGTTTCGTTGGTCGGGGTGTAATATAGCAATCAACACGCGATTACCCACTCGATACATATCGGTTGTTAGAGTGGTTTTGCCCAATTTGTCTTTCTCAAGTCCAAATGGGTAATTCACAAAACCGTTGAGATATGCTCAAGTCGGGTCTTATTATCTCTAGATTCAACCCTTTAATTGGGGCTATCAATTTCTTGAGTTCACCCCAATTTCTTGTTAGCCAAGTTTTCCTAGACTTAGTCTCTCTTTCTCAAGTAGAGACTAAGTCAATTAGGCATGAATCAAAGTTTGCAACCATTAATTCCTATATTCAAGAAAGAACTAGGCTAAATATTATACACCCAACCTTAAACAAGCCCTAAATCAAACACTCATTAGGTACCCACACTAGGGTTTAGCTACTCATAGGCACAAATGAAGAAACTAAGGAAGAAAATAAGATTAAACTCATAATAGATGATAAAGAGATGAAACACAATGTTAAAATGGTAAACTAATACAAAGTTTAACAAAGCAGTAAAAGAAAAACAGCTATCTACTTTCTGATTTCAAACTTAACCTAAATTTGACAAAAATAATTATTTATACAGAGCTGAAATTATCGGATAAAATTGCCACAGTGGAGGTTTTGCGGCTTCACAATTCTGTGTGCAGTCCGCACTTTGATGTTGGGGTTGACAAGATAGACTTCTGCGGCCGCACAATTCTAGGTTGTGGCCACACGTCTTCAGATTCTACGGATCGCACATTTCTGAGTGTAGACACACTCTTGAATTTGAGCTTGACACTAGAGACTTCTGCGGACCGCACATTTCTCAGTGCAACCACACTCTTGAATTCTGTGACCGCACAATAATAGTGCGGTCCGCACTTCTTCATGGACTTAGAACTCCATCTCTCTGAACCTCATCTTTTGCGGCCGCACATTTCTGAGTGCCGCCGCACTTTTGAATTATGCGGCCGCACAATAGTAGTTTGGTCCACACTTATTCATGGACTCAGAACTCCATCTCTCTAAACCTCATCTTCTGCGGCCGCACAATAATTGTGCGGTCCGCACTTTGCAAAGGCATTTTGTCATAGGTCCTTCATAGTCTACGACCGCACTCAATATTGTGCGGTCCGCACTTTGCTCTTTTTGCTTGGTTTTAGTCCTTGTCCAAAACTACTCCTTCTTTAGTTTAATTTCATCGTTTTGGCTCTTTTTCCAATGCTCCCGCAAGTAAGCACATTTTATCAGTTTTAGGAAATACCTTTAAGCATTTGTATGCTAAAACTAAAGTAAAAGAGTGCAAATGAGTAGTCCAAATCCCTACTTATCAGGCCTCGAGTAGGTGCTCATTATGTTTTGGGATTGGGTTGTATGATTAGACGGGGTCTTGGGACCGTCATGTGTGTTTCGGATGGTTTACAAGCTATTTCTTCATATTTTGGAATAGTTGGTTTTTCTGATGTATCCAGTTCATCGCGTTTAAGGAAGTACCAACATGATCATGAAGGGTTATTCGACACTCTAATGTTTTATTCATCACGTTTGTAATGTTGTCTACATGTTCGCGGAGCATTGAGGGACTGAGTCCACCGCATTCGCGTATGAGCCCTCGCGTTCGTGTAAGTGTGATGGCTGGGCGGGGCAATCAGGTATTTTCCTTCCACGTTCGCGAGTCGACTTCCGCATTCGCGAAGGCCAGGGCAGGAATTGGCCGCGTTCGCAGTCTACAGACCGCCTTTGTGAAGGAGTAATTTTGGCAGCTTTCATTGTTTTCTTCGCGACCACGAAGAAGGTCCCATGATCGCGAAGAGGAACACCTGGGCAAACTATATAGTACTCTATTTTGAGGGTTTTTGTTATTTTATTTTGAGTTAGAGAGCTCGGTTTTGAGCGAATTTGGAGGGAATTTTTACTTTTTGGATTGGGGTAAGTATTATCGACCCCGATTTGGTTATATTTCATGATTCCATCTTTGTTTTTATCATTAAATTAGTGATTGAATTGGAAAAATTGGAGATTTTTGTAAAAACTTTCTAAAACACAAAAATGATGATTTGAAGGCCGATTTGATGTCAAAATTGGATAATTTTGGTATGGTTGGACTCGTAGCGGAATGGGCATTCGGATTTTGCGAGTATTGTTTGGTTTCGAGGTGCGGGCAAGTGGTTGACTTTTTGGATTGACTTTTTAGTTTTCATTAAAGATCGAAACTTTATTATCTAGAATAGTTTCATATGGTGTTTAATTATGATATTAAGTTATTTTTGCTATATTTGAAGTGTCCGGAGGTTTTTTAAAACGGAGGGGACTTTTTAGAGTATTGATTTAATTTCTTTATCTTGCCTAACCTTGTGTGGGGAAACTACCACTTAGGATTTGGGTTGAATATATTGTTTGAATTATGCGAAAGACGTGTACATAAGGTGACGAGTGTGTACCCGGCTTATATGTGGAAATATTGACCGTTTTAGACTCTGAGGTTACTTTATGCATTTAATTAGAAGTTGTTATTAATTGTTACATCTTTCGTTGTTGAATTCATTCTTATTTGCTTAGATTTTAGTCGTTATATCATGTTCTAGCTTCCATTGTCAAGTTTAATCTTTTTTGTCTTAATTGAAGTTACCATTACATGGTATATCTTTCATTGTCGAGTTTATTATGCTTTAACCGAAGTTGTTAGTACATGTTCTATCTATCGTTGTTAAGTTACTCTTATATGTATTCAATTGAAGTTGTTAGTATACGCCATGCCTTTCGTTGTTAAGTTAATTCATAAGCAAGTAATGGAAGTTGGACTTATTGAGCGTTATTAACCTGTTTTAGCTTAAGTTGTTGTTTTATGGAGTATCCTTCATTGTTGAGTTACTTTCTATTTCATTCTGTTGTTATACATATTCTTGTTCACATCGTGGTTGCGCCGTGGGCTATGTGTTCTAGTGATATTGGTATTGTTGTTTTGGAAAGGTTGTGGCCTATGGGCGTTTATGGTACAAATTGATATGTCATATTGTTGTGATGTTAGCGCATGTGGATTTGTGTGTAGATTGATTGTGGTAATGCAGAGCATAAGGGTGGCATCTCACTGTTATTGATTATTCTGAGTAATACGATTGGCTATAGTAATTTATTGTCTGGGCGGAGTGATACGGGTGGCTATTGTGATTTATCGTATGGGCGGAGTGATACGGGTGGCTATTGTGTTTATTAGATGCGCGGAGCGATAAGGGTGTCTATTATGCGAAGTGATACGGGTGTCTATTGTGAAGTATTATTTGGGCGGAGTGATAAGAGTGGCTATAACGATATTGTTAATGAGGAGAGACAAGGGTGGCTATATCAGGGATGATATGTGATGGCTTGGGGGCATAATGTTGATGATATTCATGTGATGGTGTGAGTTCTCCTTGTGTGTGTCATGCACCTTACGTGACTTGTTGTGTTGCTTTTAATGAACTTCTTGATGTCTTTGATATTACTTGTTGATTTGGACCGTAATAGTACACTCGCACAAGAATACACCATAGCATGTTGTGTACACCAGTTCAGGAGTATGAAACTTGACATTCATTGATCATGCACATGTATTCTTGTATTGCCTGCTTCCATTGTGGTATTGAGCCTGTGATCACGCCGGGCGGATTGTGATGTTGAGCCTGTGACCATGTCGGGCAGATTGTGATAGTGAGCCTGTGACTATGCCGGGTGGATTGAGATATTGGCACGTGAGTTGTCTATGCATTTGTGATTAATAATGTAGGCACGAGGTGCCATGATCACACGATTTGTGATTTAGGACTCGTGACTTCTGATTTTGAGATAAGGTATCTCGGAGTAATTTTGTTGTGAAACTTATGCTAATACGACTTGATTATTCGGTTATCACTTATTTACTTTATTTGTTTTAACTGGTACTTTAACGATGATCAGATTACTTTATTGTTTATATCACATGTTTATTCCTTGTTGTCATTTATTGATTCTTGCTCCCTTATTAGCTTTATACTCATATACTGCACAGGTTATTATGACTAGTAGGTGTCATGACTTGTACCTCTTTACTACTTTACCGAGGTTAGTCTTGATACTTATTGAGTGCCGACTATGGTGTACTCATACTATACTTCTGCACAATTTTGTGCAGATCCATGTATTGGAGATAACGGACACAGGAAGAGTTAACTTCTTGTTTGCGAGGATTCAAGTAGAGCTTCTTGGTTGTCGCAGTCCCTTGGAGTCCTTTTTCTTTTTGATTGTACTGTTAATTCGTTATCCTAACCGCATTGTATTTAGTTCTTTTGAGATATTCCTATGTATTCATCTAGAGTTTGTGACTCAGTACTACCTAGTCTTGGGAGGATTATTGTGATTATTTCCGCGTGGGCTTGTATCATCTTCATATCGCTATTTATATTAATATCTATTTTAAAAATATCATGTTTAACTGGCTTAAGTGTTGTAAGTAACCGACTTATCTAATCTTAGAGACTAGGTGCCATCACGACGCCTAAGGTGGGATTTTGGGTCACGACAATTAATTTGAAATTGTTGGGATATCGGAAGTTGAATTTGTTTATGATAACACCATGATTGAACTTGAAATTGGTTTCCCACCTTGCTTGATACTTTGGGTTATTCGTTTTTCTTGGTGAGGAAGAGTGAAAAGTATGAAGGGTGTTGTCCTGCCATATCTGCATATTGTTATCATTGAATAAGCGAATGTGAGGACTAAGAAGGGTGATGCGATGCACTTGATTGTTTTGTTATCATCTTTTATGTCATGTGAGGATGAGAGTAAAAGCATGAAGGGTGATGATGTGTCATTTCTTTTATCATATGGTGAGGATGAGAGTAAAAGCACGAAGGGTGATGTCGTGCCATTGTATTTATCTTATTATTTGGTGAAATGAGAGTAAAAGTACAAAGGGTGATGCCGTATCGTTGATGATTTTATTGCTTTACTTGATTTCTGGATTTGTGGATTATTTGGCTGCATTTTTGTATATTTCTGAAAGAGATTAATCGGTGATTTGCACTTACTGTTCTGATCTTTCCCCAGTTTTACATGTTCCCTTCCTATTAATATTGCTCTGCATGTTAGTTCTGTTGCTTTACATATATATCTGCATAGGTTTTTAGTAGGTCTCTTATGATAGACTCGTCACTACCTCATCGAGGTTAGGCTCGACACTTATAGAGTACATTGGGTTGGTTGTACTCATGCTACACTTCAGTACTTCTTGTGAAGGTTCTGGAGTTGGTCCCAGCGGTGCTTAGCGGAGTTGCTACCTGAATCACATCTGCATTTGGAGACCTGAGGTAGACCTGCATGGCGATCGCAATCCCTAAAGTCCCCCTTTCTTATCTTGTGTTACTATTTATTCTATTTCAAATAATTGTAATTCCTTCAGACACTGGTTGTAGAACTATTTTGTATGCTCATGTACTGGTTACAACAGATTTCCAGTTTGGCTAGTCAGTGTTGGAATTATTATGTCTACTTTGAAATTCTACAGCTTTAACTGTTATTATACTACTTTTAATTGTCTAAAAATGATTAGTTGTGTACTAATATTGGTTTGCCTAGCAAGTGAATATTAGGCGTCATCACGGCCCAACGATTGGGAATTCGGGTCGTGACAAGGTGGTATCAGAGCACTAGGTTGCCTAGGTCTCACGAGTCATGAGAAATCTTAGTAGAGTCTAGAGGATCTGCATAGAGGCGTATGTACTTATCTTCTAGAGGCTATAGAGCTTTAATTATGAAATGTCATTTCCTCCGTTCTCTATCGTGTGACTTTATTCAATCACTAAAGTTTGAACCATTTTATTCTTGTTTTCTCGCAGATGGTGAGGACGTGCACAACATCCACGACTGGTCAGAAGCCGGAGTCCTATATTGCAGCCACTATTAGGAGTAGGGGTCGAGCCAGAGGCAAAGGCAGAGCTCATCCTAGAGCATATGCAGTAGCACCTATTGTTGAACCTCAGTTCGAGAAGGAGCAGGAGGTCCCTGTTCAGACCGTGCCCAGTTGGACCAGCTCAGGTCCTAGAGGGGTTTATTGCCACCCCAATACTTTAGAATGCTCTATTTCTTCTGGTGGTCCTTATGGAGAGTGTGGCCTAGGCCAATGCATTGTGTAGCACCGGTTTTCTCTCAGGCCGGGGAGGAGCCCAGACTCCCACTACCCATACACCAAAGCAGATGGCTCTCGGATATCAGACTCCGGTAATTCCAGTAGATGGAGTAGTTCAACCTGTCATTGCTATGCAGCTCGGGGAGAGGCCCGATATGTCATAATAGGGTTTGATGAGATTGGACAAGTTCAAAAAGTTATTTATTATTCGCTTTGGTGGCACACCTTCTAAGGACCCACATGATTTCATAGATCATTGCAACAAGGTGTTGTGCAACATGGGTATAGTGGAGTCCAATGGAGTTGACTTCATGGTAATTCATATGCATGGCTCCGCCAAGAGGTGGTGGAAGGACTATGTTCGAGCATGCCAACACGATCACCTCCACTCACTTCGGATCAATTTTCATAGTTATTTTTGGAGAAGTTCATACCTTTTACTTTGAGAGAGGAGTACCGCAACCAGTTTGAGCGCCTCTAGTAGGGTAGTATGACTATTAGCAGTATGAGGCCAGATTCATAGATTTATCTCACCATGCAATTGTTTTGCTCTTTACTAAGAGGGAGAGAGTGAGGAGATTCAGTAATAGCCTTACTTTTGGTATCAGGCTACAGATGGCCAAGGAGACTGGGGATGATATTTCTTTCCAGCGGGTTATAGAGATTTCTAGACGGATCAAGAGGATTCGTGGTCAGGGTAGGGAGGCGGTATCTGAGAAGAGGCCTTGTCATTTTGGTAGTTTAAGTGGTGCCTCATCTAGAGGTAAGGGTTCATTTGGTAGAGGCCATCCTCCTAAGCCAATTAAGTCAGCGCTTCAAGTATCTCACGGTGCTTCGGCTAGTCGTGGTTCTTATGGGTCTCATCCTGAGCAGCTAGTCTACAACGCACATTTAGCTCCAGTCAGGGCAACTCCGATTTAGAGTTATCAAGGTGGTTATTCTGGTCGAAAGGGTCACTTCTATGGCTAGCAGGCACAGCAGCCGAGGAATTGTTATACTTGTTGAGATCCGAGGCACGTCGCAAGATTTTGCCCTAGATAACATAGCAACATGCCACAGTAGGGTACTCGTGCCACGATTCCAGCACCAATTGCTCCACTTCCCACTCAGCCACCTAGAGGCGGGGGTCCGGCAGCCCGAGGTGGTGGTCAAGCCATTAGATATGGAGGCCAGCCAGGCAGAGGTCGTTCGAGAGGTAGAGGTCATAGTGGTGGGGCTCAGCCCCATTTTAATGCATTTCCAGCTAGACTTGAGGCAGAGTCATCTAATGCGGTTATCACAAGTAATGTTCCAGTTTGCCATAGAGATGCATAAGTTTTATTTGATCCAGGTTTTACTTATTCCTATGTGTCATCCTATTTTGCTTCATATCTAGATGTGTCTCATGATTCTTTGATTGCTCATGTTTATGTGTCTACGCCCGTGCAAGATTCTATTGTGGTAGATTATGTTTATCATTTATGTGTAGTCTCTATCGGGAGTTATTAGACTAGGGTAGATCTTCTTTTACTCAGCATGGTGGACTTTGATATTATCTTGGGCATGGACTGGTGTTCACCATATCATGCTATCTTGTATTGTCGTACCAAGACTTTGACATTAGCTATGCTAGGGTTGCCTCGATTGGAGTGGGGAGGGACTTCTGGTCATTCCACTAGTAGGATCCTTTCTTATGTGAAGGCTCGGTGTATGGTCGAGAAGGGGTTTCTAGGATATTTGGCCTATATCCGTGATCCTAGTGCGGAGGTGCCTTCTATGAATTCGGTACAAGTTGTGCAGGAGACTCTAGAGGTGTTTCTTACAGATTTGTCAAGGATGCCACCCGATAGAGATATCAACTTCTGCAATGAATTGATTCCGGGCACTCACCCTATTTATACCAAACCATACCGTATGGCCCAGTTGATTTGAAAGAATTGAAGAAGCAGTTGCACGATTTGCTTGATAAGGGATTCATTAGGCCTAGTGTCTCACATTGGGGGTGCAATGTTGTTGTTTGTGAAGAAAAAGGATGGAACGGTGAGGATGTGTATAGATTATCGGTAGTTTCACAAGGTCACTATAAAGAACAAGTATTCGTTGCTGAGGATTGATGACTTATTTGATCAGCTTCAGGGTGCCAAGGTGGTTTCCAAGATTGACTTGAGTTCTAGCTACCGTCAGTTGAAGATTAGGACATCTGATGTCCCTAAGACAGC
Source organism: Nicotiana tabacum (assembly GCF_000715075.1). NCBI lineage: Eukaryota > Viridiplantae > Streptophyta > Magnoliopsida > Solanales > Solanaceae > Nicotiana > Nicotiana tabacum. The sequence continues at coordinate 21,784,633 of NC_134088.1, read as the reverse complement.
TTTTCGGACTAGGTATGGTCACTACGAGTTTTGGATGATATTATTTGGCTTGACAAATTCCGCAACAACCTTTATGGAGTTGATGAAGCGGGTGTTCAAGCCTTACCTGGATTCTTTTGTGATTTTCTTCATTGGCTATATTTTGGTTTGCTCTCGCAGTAGAGAGAGGAATGAGCGACATCTCTGGATCATACTTCACACTTTGACAGATCGTCAGTTATATTCCAAAATTTTAAAGTGTGAGTTCTAGTTGGACTGGGTTGCCTTTTTGGTCCATGTTGTATTCGAGGGCATTAAGGTAAATTCTAAGAAGATTAAGGCAGTTATGAATTAGCCTAGACCTACTTCAGCTACATAGATTTGGAGCTTTTTTAGGTTTGACGGGTTATTATTTCCCGTTTGTGGAGGGGTTTTCATCTATCTCAACCCTATTGATGAAGTTGACCCAGAAGGGTGCTCTTTTCAGATGGTCTAACAAGTGAGATGTTAACTTTCAAAAGCTCAAGACTACATTTACTACAGCCTTAATGTTGGTGTTGCCTACAGGTTTGGGATCCTACACCGTGTATTGTGATGCACCATGTGTTGGTCTTGGTGCGATATTGATGTAGGATGGTAGGGTGATTAGCTACGTGTCTGGGCAGTTGAAGGTTCATGAGAATAATTACCTTGTTCATGACTTAGAGTTGGCATACATTGCTTACGCATTGAACTTTTAGAGGCACTATCCATACAGCATTCTGTGTGAGGTTTATAATGACCATCGGAGTCTCCAACACTTGCTCAAGCATAAATCTCTTAATTTGCGGAAGTGGAGATGGTTAGAGTTGCTAATAGACTATGATATCACCATATTATACCATCCGGGGAAGGCCAATATAGTGGCTGATGCATTGAGTAGGAAGGCTGAGAGCATGGGTTGTTTGGCATATTTACCGGTAATGGGGAGGCCATTAGCTATGGATGTTCAAGCGTTGGCCAACTGATTTATGAGATTGGATGTTTCGGAGCCTAGATGGGTTCTTGCTTGTGTTGTGGCACAATCATTGTTGTTGGAGCGTATCAAGGCTCGCCAGTTTGATGATCCTCGCTTGTTGTGATTGGTGATGATGGTGTTATGCGGCTTCAGGGCCAGATTTGTGTTCCAAATGCTGATAGGTTGAGAGAGTTGATCCTTGAGGAGGCTCACAGTTCGCGTTATTCCATTTACCCATGTGTCATAAAGATGTACCATGACTTGAAATAACACCATTGGTGGCAAATAATGAAGAAAGATATTGTTGTGTATCTCTCTCGGTGTTTGAAATGTCAACATGTGAAGTACATGCATCAAAACCCAGGTGAATTGATTCAAAGATTGGAGATACCTTAGTAGAAGTGGGAGCGTATCACTATGGACTTTGTGGTAGGATTAACACTACCTTGAGGAATTATGATGCAGTATGGGTTATTATGGACTGGTTGACTAAGTCCGCACACTTTATTCTAGTACTGACTTCCTATTCTTCAGAGCGGTTAGCTCAGATTTATATCTAGGAGATTATCCGCCTGCAGGACGTGCCCATTTCTATAATCCCTGACCGAGGCACTAGTTCACATCTCATTTCTTTAGATCTGTGTAGTGTTAGTTGGGCATGCAGGTCGAGCTGATCACTGTGTTTTATCCTCAAATGGATGGACGGTCCGAGCGCACTATTCAGATCTTGGAGGACATTTTATGTTCCTATGTTATTAATTTCGGAGTTTATGGGACCAGTTCTTACCTCTAGTAGAGTTTGCCTACAACAACAACTATTAATCAAGCATCCATATGGCTCCGTATGCGGCCTTATATGGGAGGCGATGTCGTTCGCCGATTGGTTAGTTTGATCCCTGAGAGGCTAGATTATTGGGTACTGATTTGGTCTGTGATGCTATGGAAAAGGTTAAGGTGATTCAGGAACAACTTCGTACAACTCAGTCGAGGCAGAAGAGTTATGCGGACCGAAAGGTTCAAGATGTAGCTTACATGGTGGGTGAGAAGGTTCTTCTGCGAGTGTCGCCTATGAACGGCGTGATGCGGTTTGGGAAGAAGGTCAAGTTGTTTTTGAGGTTTATTGGCCCATTTGAGTTCTTGGAGAGAGTTGGGGAGGTTGCTTATAGGCTTGCACTGCCTCCTAGCCTAGCGGAGGTACATTCGATATTTTACGTTTCCATGCTTTGGAAGTACCATGAGGACAACTCACATGTTTTGGACTTTAGCATGGTCCAGCTTGATGAAAGTCTGACCTATGAGGAAGAGTCGGTAGCTATTCTAGACCGGCAGGTTCGCAAGTTGAGATCCAAGAGTTTTTCTTCTATGAAAGTGCAGTGGAGAGGTCAGCCGATCGAGGTGGATATGTGGGAGTCCGAGTCCGATATGCGGAGCAGATAACTCCACCTTTTACTAGTCCAGGTACTTTTTTATGTCCGTTCGAGGGAGATCATTACTTTTAGAGGTGGACATAAACAGGTGAAACTAAGGACTCATGGGGCGTATCCAAATAACGAGAAAAATACGATGATACATATGAATAAGTGGAACCAGTGTCAAATAATATGGAAGCAACCTTGTGGCATACTGACACAATACCTGTGATCCTTAAGCAACGGCCTATGGCCTGGCGAGAAACGCATAGCATCTAGGCTAACCTACACCTAATCGGCCTCCCCCTTTAGGATGACCTCTAGCTGCCTGATCCCAACCCCGAGCTGGCTGAGCTGGTGGTGAAGTGACTGGTGTGGAAGTTATAGCCTAACCCCTTTGCTAAAATGGACCTCCCAAATGATGGGACAATGCCTCTTCATATGACCAAACTCTCCACACTCAAAATAACCCCGCTCCGACAATGGTAGTAGGTACTGAATCGAACCCTAGAACCAGAATAACTACTAGAGGACCTGGCACAAATGAACCCTTAACTGATGGAGCACGAGATGAAATATGAGCTGGGAGGGCGCTGAGAGATGACTGACATGAACGAGCATTGTTTGAACTATGGCTAGCTAATGCACCACAATGAACCAAACGAGCCATCTAAGTGGCCCTATAAGGACAACCCCTGCCATGGTGGGACTGCCCTCCATAATAAACACTGGTGAAACAACCCGAACGACGAGGCCTCTTGGCCTCCATCTCCTAATGCTCTTGACTACGGGTGTTGCCCTAACTATGGTACGAGCTGCACCTCGGCCTCTACCGTAGCCCTGGCCTCTCACGGCCCTAGCTGGTGGTACTAGTGGCCATCCGCCCGATTTGGTAGCACGTGTCCTCACCATCTGTGAGAGAATAGAATAATAAAAGTTTAGTTTTGCGGAGTCAACAAATTCCCACGACAAGAATACAAAGTGAAGTTTCCTAATGGTTCGGTAGCCTCTCGAAGATAAGTACAAATGTCTCCATACCGATCCGCAAGACTCTACTAAACCTGCTCTTGACTCCTGAGAACTAAGTAACCTTAGCTCTGATACCAACTTGTAATAAGTTTAAAAGTGAAATATCTCATAAATAACTGATAAGAATAACTGCGACTCAACTACAAAATCCCCCAAAATCCGGGGGTCATCAAGTACATGAGCTACTAAGTGTCAACACAGTCTAAATCTCAAATACAACTATCTGAAAGATAGAATAATAAATAATAAAACTGAAAAGAAGGAGAGTCGAGGTCTGCGGACGTCAAAGCAGCTACCTTAAATGTCTCCTAGCAGATATTGCTCCGATTGTAGCAACCACCGGGTCCAGATGTACCTGGATATGCACACGAAGTGGAGAGTGTAGTATGAGTATAGCCGACCCAATGTACTCAATAAGTAACAGGACTAACCTTGGGCTGAAAGCAATGCCGAGCTCATAAAGGTACAGTTCAAATCCAGATAATAACAATACAAATACAACAGGGAAATGACAGTAATAACTCAAAGAAATTTCCATAATCAATTCATACTCAGTACAGAAATGTAGACATGCTTTTAAGTTTAACAGTTTAAGCTCAAAACAGATAAAATATGCCAAGTATAACTGATATGAGGAATGTTATATCTCTATGTCTACATGTCAAATCTGCATGTCACATGTAATGCATCACAGTGATAAACTCATGTACTCACACTCTCACAGTACTTAATCTTACTGTCTCACACTCCCACTCATCACTCTCATTTACTCAGCACAATCAATCACTCAACTCTGTACGGTATCTGCGCTCACTGCTGGTATGTCAGACTCCGGAGGGGCGGACACTGCCCAAGCGCTAATATAAGCCAACATTTTCTGTTGCGGCATGCAACCCGATCCCATAATGAATCAATAAAACCTACCGCGACGTGTAGCCCGATCCCATATGAATTAATAAAACTTATTGCGGCGTGCAACCCGATCCCATGAATATCACTCACAATCCGTCCCTCAGGCCCAAACTCAATCATCAATCTCTCGGGCTCACAAATCTCATGCCAATCAGCCCAAACAATGATAACATAATGTAACAATAAATGATAACAGAGACTGAGATATTTTCTTCAAATGATGAATGTGACGGAGTACATAATTGCAATTTAAGAAAATAACTCAACAACAGAATTGACCTTAGTCGGTCCCAACAGAATAAGCATAATTTCTAACATGGTTCACAGCTTAATAACTCTAACACGTGGGGATTACATGAATAAAAACAAGTTCTATAACTGCACAATACCACAAAATCGACCGAGTCACAATTACCATGATGCACGCCCACACGCCCGTCACCTAGCAGCGCGTCACCTCAACACCAACCACATAACATGTAGTTCATAGATTCATACCCTCAGTACCAAGTATATAAGTGTTACTTACCTCAAACCTCGAAAATCATAACTCGAACAAGCCTTGCCTCACGAATCGGCCTCCGAACAAGTCGAATCTAGTCACAAACAACTTTATACAATCAATACAAGCTATACGAATCGATTCCATACGATAAAGCTAAGTTCTTTAACCAAGGTAAAAAAAGTCAACCCCGGGCTCACATCTCGAAACCCAACAAAATTTACTAAATCCGAACATACATACAATAACGTGTCCAACCATACCAAATGCATCCAATTCCGACCTCAAATCACCTTTCAAATCCTCAAAATATAGCTTATGAAGTTTCCACAAATTTCCCCAATTTTTCAAACCTAAAACACTAATTAAATGGTAAAAATAATGATAGATTCATGTATATTATTCAAATCCGAGTTAGAATCACTTACCCCAATCAACTCCTTGAAAATCCCTCCAAGAATCGCCCAAACTGAGGTCTCTATCTCAAAAGATAAAAAATGGGATAAACCCATCGATTTTGAAATAATATACTGCTGCCCAGATGTCCTTCTTTGAGAACGCGGAATGTGCCTCGCATTCGCGAAGCACAAAATCCTCAACTGCCAAAAATCCACTTATGCAAACACGGGACCTCCCTGGCAAACACGATGACCACTGAACCAACCCCTACGCGAACACGACCCATCTCTCTCGAACGCGAAGGCTTACAAGCCTGGTGCCCCACCTGCCTCATCCTTCTACGTGAACGCGAGTCCCCTCTAGCGATCACGAAGCACAGACTCCCTAGAACTTCGCGAACACGTGGCCTTCTTCGCGAATTCAAAGAACAATCTTCACCAGTTACCCAGATACACTTCGTGAATGCGAGACCACTCTCACGAACTCCTATAAGGAAACAGACAACATAAATTCTGCAGCTCTACAAGGCCAAACTCAATCTGCAATTAATCCGAATATCACATGAGGCCCCCGGGACCCATCCAAACATACAAACACATCCTAAAACATCATAAGAAGTTAGTCAAGCCCTCAAATCACATCAAACAACATCAACAACCCAAATCGCACTCCAATTCAAGCCTGATGAACTATTAAACTTCAAACTTCTAGAACCAATGCCAGAACACACCAAATCAACTCTGATTGACCTCAAATTTTGTACACAAATCACAAATGACACAATGGATCTATTTCAAATTCCAAAACAAAAATACGAGCCTGGTAACAACAAAGCCAACTCTCGGTCAAACTTCTCAACTTTAAATCCTAGCCCGGTAATAACAAAGTCAACTCTCGGTCAAACTTCTCAACTCTCCAAACTTCAACATTTCCAACTTTTGCCAATTCAAGCCAAAACGAGCTACGGACCTCCAAATATATTCGGACACACTCTTAAGTAAATAATTACCATATGGAGCTATCAGAACAATCAAAACTTTGTTCCGGAGTCATTTACATATACGTCAATATCCGATCAGCTCTTTCAATCTAGGCCTCTAACCTTGGGACTAAGTATCCCAATTCATTCTAAAACATACTCGGAAACAAACCAACCACCCCGACAAGTCACATAACAACAAACGAACAAATAATAAGCAAGAAATGGGGGAACAGGGGTACAATACTCAAAACGACCGGCCGTATCATTATATATAGGTTTTGGAGGTAAGGTTGCTATATACCTTGAGTTAGTTTGATGTTATTTGGGTCATTGTGGGCAAATAACTGAGCTTGTACATTTCATTTTGGGGGATGACTTCTTACACCTTGGGAGTTTGAATTTGACCAGAAGGATTTGTTTGAGCTACTAAAGGAATGTGAATTCTTGATTATCATCTTGGTGTGCAAGAGAACCTTGCGTTTTGGGATATGTTGACGAATCTTTCAATTATTCATTGGTGGAATGAAATAGATTCTTATAGCTTGTGGATTAGGGTAGACACGGGAGGAATTATTGATGCATTGTGGTTGTGTCCAAAGCAAGGTCATAGGAATATGTTGATACAAAGTTATACATGTGGCTATCTCCTGTGAGAAGATTCTGTCATTTTATGATTTCTTATGAGGTTTCTATGAAGAGTTTTACCTTCTAACTAGTGGGATGTGTAGGCTTTAATGTGGGTCTAGATCTCTTGAGAAAGTTTTCATGACTGTCACGAGTTGAGAAGCGTATTTAGACCGATGATATGGGATATTTTATAGTTTGTGCAAACCGAGTTTGTGGGCAATTCAGTTGAGTAATGGCGTGGGGTCATGGTAGCTAAGGAGGATAAGTTATTGTAGGTTCATGGGTTATGTGATTGTGGCTTAAAGCCAAGTAGGGGACTCTACCATTGACGATCAGATCACATGGTCATATGTTATTATATATTCCGGACTAAGAGACGCTTGTGGATTAATTATGAATTGAGAAGGATGACTTTGAGGATGATTTGAGCAAGGGGTACTCTGGATATGTGTTATATTTCACCTTATTAATATATGTAGATTATGGAATCACTCAATTTTGATACTCCTTGGTAGATTTAGTGTGCAAGGGAAAGGATTCGCCCGGTTGCTTCTCTTCGGGTATGCATGTGCTAACGGAGCACTAGTTGTTCAGCATGTTTGATTGTGCATTCAGAACAAGATCTGAGAGGGTGACTCTCGAGGATGGTTCTAATAGGTTCAACATTCGATATATGGTATCTAAGGATCTTTAGATTTATGTGTGGCTAAGGATTTGAGATTCACATCGGATTGTGAAAGGGACTCAAAATATTTCTGTATCATTATTGGTTTTACATTGTAGTGTTGAGAGATGGAAGAAATAGCTTCAAATTCATAAAAGGTCTCTTCGGAGGGGAATTGCGGTTTGAGGTACTATTGGGTGTATGAGAGGAAATAAAGTGGCTTAAGGGTCTTTGAACGATGTGGCTTCATGTTGAGATCGCTCGCTATGAGTTTTTGTTGAGTTCCACAGTGAATGTGAGAATGCACGAGAAAAAATATTATTAATTATCTAAAGTGTTGTACAACGCCCTATTTATATACAACGATTACATAATAATAGGTATCGACTTCCCGATGTGGAACACTGTACATAACTAACTACTTAACACTCCCCCTAAAGCCGGTGCATATAAATCATATGTACCGAGATTGTTACAGATATAACTTATACGAGAACCAGTAAGGGACTTAGTGAAAATATCTGCTAGCTGATCATTCGATTTCACAAACTTTGTAACAATATCTCTTGGAAGTATCTTTTCTCTGACAAAGTGACAGTCGATCTCAATGTGTTTAGTCCTCTCATGGAACACCAGATTTGATGCAATATGAAGAGCAACTTGATTATCATACACCAATTCCATCTTGCTGATTTCTCTGAACTTTAACTTTTTAAGCAACTGCTTGAACCAAACTATCTCACATGTTTCCGTAGCCATGGCCCGATATTCGGCTTCGGTTCTAGATCGAGCAACTACATTCTGTTTCTTGCTATTCTAAGAGACCAAATTACCTCCTACAAGAACACAATATCCAGACGTAGAACATCTATCAGAAGGTGATCCTGCCCAATCACCATCTTTGTACCCAACAATCTGCTTTTGGCCTCAATCCTCAAATAGTAATCCTTTTCATGGAGTTGACTTTATATACCAATAATGCAAACAACTGCATCACAATGACTATCACAAGGAAAATCCATAAAATGACTTACAACACTCACCGAAAAAGAAATGTGAGGTCTAGTCACTGTGAGGTAATTCAATTGCCAACCAACCTCCTATATCTCATAGGATCTCTAAGAGGCTCCCCTTGTCCAGGCAGAAGCTTAGCATTCAGATCCATAGGAGTGTCAACAGGTCTGCAGACCATCATTCCAGTCTCCTCAAGAATGTTTAAGGAATACTTTCGCTGTGAAATAACAATATCTGAGCTAGACTGAGCGACCTCAATGCCTAAAAAATACTTCAATCTGCCCAGATCCTTAGTCTGGAAGTGCTGAAAGAGATGCTGCTTTAGATTAGTAATACCATCCTGATCATTGCTTGTAATAACAATATTATCAACATAAACCACTAGATAAATACACAGATTAGGAGCAGAATGCCAATAAAACACAGAGTGATTAGCTTCACTACGAGTCATGCCGAACTCCTGAATAACTATACTGAACTTACAAAACCAAGCTCGAGAGGATTATTTCAAACCATATAGTGACATGCGCAATCAGCTTACAAGACCACTAGACTTCCCCTAAGCAACAAAATCAGGTGGTTGCTCTGTATAAAGTTCATCCTCAAGATCACCGTGGAGAAAGTAATTAGTACTACCTCAGATCTAAAAGGAAAGGAAGGAGAATAAGGGAAGGTCTAAAGCCGGGTATTCTGTACCAGCTCGAAGCCTTATAGCTAGATCAAAGACTGCCCTTCACTTCAAGGAGTAGAGTCACTGCCTAACCCTACCAATATAAAAGAAAAAGAATTGATCACTAGGTCCCGAGCAATTCTACCTTCTTTCCATTATCCAACGCTCATGCGTCATGATATAGACCACGAAAAATATGAAGGTGAACCAGAATGAAAAACATACTCGCCCCATTAGCATGCATATAACAGAGCAACCAGCCCCAACATGTTGTGCCGGGTGATAGGAATCCTCTGAGGTCAGCTGAACAGGCTGACAATTGGCAGAAAATGCTAAGCAAAGCTGCTGGCCTGAAGAGTGAGGCCCCGTTCGAGGAAGCAAAAACAAAAGCCCACTTTTACGCGAATTTCCCTCTTGAAGTTGTAGCTCTTTTTATTTTTAGATTCGAAATTCTTCATTTTTTTCTCTCGGGGACTTTCTTAAAGAGGAACCTCATGTAAATACCATAGAATAAGGTTTGATCCTATTCATGGAGATTCCGTAACTATTCCAAAAATGGAAAGTTCGACACAATTGAGATTTTTTTTTGCGTGTTATTCCTTACGCCCTGAGAAAGAACCTCCACTTGGATTCATTTCAAGTCTCGAGTTCTTGTTTAGAATTCTCGTATATGAAGTTTGAATGAGAGCTTTGATGTAATTTTTCCTCCTCTTCGTGTTCTATTGATCAAAAGCATCCAGTGGGACCCTCCATAGCATCAGGTGACCAAGTATGCATCCCTACTCACCTGGTCTATGCACATCACTCTCTCCAGGAGGTTGGCCGCCTATCCTAGATCTTCCCATTTCCAAGAAGATCCCGGGCTCGATCTGGTTTAGTATCAATTCTTAATGTCTAACTGATAATGAGGCCAATGGTGTAGAACAACCATGGATAAAAAGAGACAAACATATGCTACTTTAGCCACGGGAGAGAAAGTGTCACAATAATCAAGCCAAAAAATCTGAGTGTATCCTTTTGCAACAAGACGAGCCTTAAGCAGATCAACCTGGCCATCTGGGCTGACTTTGACTACATAAACTCAACGACAACAAATAGTAGACTTACCTGAAGGAAGAGGAACAAGCTCCCAAGTTCCACTCACATGTAAAGCACACATGTCGCCATCCTGGATGAGATGGTGCCTCACATGTAGACTTAGGGATAGAAATAGTGGACAAAGATGATATAAAAGCATAATGAGGTGATGATAGACGATGGTAACTTAAAATAACATAATGGGGATTAGGATTAAGTGTGGATCGTTCACCTTTGTGGAGTGCAATTAGTTGACTAAGAGGAGACAAGTCCGCAGTAGGTGCAGAATCCGATGCATGACGTGAATCATCTGGGCCTGATGCTGGACGTGGACGACGATGAAAAGTCAAAAGTTGTGGATCTACAGAAGGTTGAACTAGACTAGGTGGTGGAACTGGAGCTATATGTGGTAGGACTAGAGCTATAGGTGGTGGAGCTGCAACTGGAGCTGTAGGTGGTGGAGCTGGAGTTGTAGAGAAAGATGAATGGGAGATAGTGACTGAATCTCCAAATGATAAAAATGGTAGAACTTCAGAAATATCTAAGTGATTACCTGAACCTGTGAAGTATGATTGTGTTTCGAAGAAGGTAACATTAGCAGACATAAGGTACCGCTGGAGGTCAGGAGAATAGTATCGATACCCCTTTTGCAATCTCGAGTAACCCAGAAATACACACTTAAGAGCACAAGGAGCTAACTTATCTGTTCCTGGAGTAAGGTTATGAACAAAACACATACTTCCAAATACACGGGGTGGAAAGAGATAACAAAGGTAAGTTGGGAAACAAGATAGAGAATGGAACTTGATTCAGGATAGCTGAAGATGGCATATGATTAAAAAGATAGCAAGATCTAAGAACTGCATCCCCCCAAAAATGCAACAGAACATGAGATTGTATGAGTTAGGTACGAGCAGTTTTAATAAGATGTATATTCTTTCTTTCAGCTACCCTATTTTGTTGAGATGTCTATGGACAAGATGTTTGATGGATAATCCCATGAGCGTTCATAAAATACTAAAATGGGGAAGACAAATACTCTAGGGCATTATCACTACGAAATGTGCGGATAGAAACCCCAAATTGATTTTGAATTTTAGCGTGGAAGAAAACAACTCAGGTCGATATACATCAAAAATATCCAAGTGCACCTGGAATAATCATTAATGAAATTGATAAAGTAGCAGAATCCCAAGGTAGAACTGACCCAACTAGGACCCCAAACATCTGAATGGACTAAAGTAAAATGTGACTCTACTCAATTATCAAGATGCCGAGGGAAATGAGAGCGGGTATTCTTACCGAGCTGACATGACTCACACTCTAGAGTGGACTAATGAGATAAACTAGGTACTATTTTCTAATGTTTTGACAAACTAGGATGTCCTAACCATTTATGTAATAAATCTGGTGAATCTATAACAATACAAGTTGTTGAAGTAAGACAAGATGTGAGCCCATATGATTTTGTAAGGATAAGGTAATAATGTCCATTTGATTCACGTCCGGTACCAATGATCCGCCCTGTACTGCATTCATATATAAAAACAAAGTCATTAAGAAATAAAATAGAGCATTTAAGTGAGTTGTCTAAGTGACTAATAGCTATGAGATTAAAAGGACTACTGAGAACATAAAGAACTGAATCTAAAAGTGAGGAAGGAAGTGGACTTGCTTGACCTATTCTAGTTGTCATGGTTTGAGACTTGTTGTCCATTGTGACTGTTGAGAGAGATTAAGAACATGAAATAGTAGTGAAAAGAGATTTGTTACCAGAAATATGATCAGATGTCTCTGAATCAATATCCCAAGACTTAGAGGTTGAAGATTGGGAGACACAAGACTACTATCCTTTTGAACACCGGAAGTTGTCCTTGAGGATGTCTTTTTACATGCTTTGTACTGAAGGAATTCAATATAATTTGGTAAAAATACCATCTGGATTGGATTCAATGCATTGGATCCAACGGATTATGAGTTAAAGGCTTCTGATATGAATGCCATTATAATATTGCGCCGGAAAAAGCGAAAATTTTCTAGGAATTATTATTCTTGCCGAAAATTCATTGTTCATGCCAGAAAAATTAGTGTAGTTGCTAGAGAAATCTCAAAGTGCTCAGAAAAAAAAAAGAAAACAATATGGGCCTGGTCGAAATTACTAGACGATAAGGCTATCCTGAAGAAACTTTTCCAAAAAATGACTGAAACACTGTTCATGCACCGGCGCGTGGGTCTGACGCCTGAGAAATCTACACCTGCTGGTGGTATTATATTTCGTAAGAAACCCACCAAAGAAGGGATTTCGTAAAAACACAGCCTGAAAGTCACCAAAAAAAAGGCACGGTGATTCTCCCAGACTCGCTAGTAACTGCACAGCGGGGATTTCTCACTAGTTGCTCTGATACCATGTGAGAATGCACGGGAAAAAATATTATTAATTATCTATAGTGTTGCACAACGCCCTATTTATATACAGAGATTATATAATAATATGTATCCACTTCTCAATGTGGGATACTATACATGACTAACTACTTAACAATGAACTAAGAAGAGAAATGTTATCTTGAAGGCAGGTCAAGAGGAAATTGAAGTAGTTATGCCAGTTTAGCGGTGACTTGGATCAACATGGTAATAGTGATGATCAGTTCCTTTGGTATAATAGAGCTTTACAGGTGTTTTGTGGAAATACTTTTAGGGTTTGGTAGCCAACGTAGCTTGGTTGATTTAGAAGGATTCAGTTCTAATGGCTTGGTTATGTGCAAATAGATTCCGAAGAGTTTGTGATGATTTTGACCACGACTTGCGGTTGGTGTTCTTATACAAGTATGGAAATTTTGTTGCATATTGTCATTTTCTCCTGAATTGAGCTAAGTGGGAGGTTACTGGTCAAAGACGTGTGTATCATATTCGTGACTTAGAGTCAATAATGGGATTCTTGTATTTTCGCATAGTAGCATGATAGATTCGGTGAACTATGTGGAATTGGGATTGAATGGGCAAGGTTACGATCCATTTTTGAAAGGAAGGTCGTGTGTAATGATTTGCAGACACTTGATTAGTACAATAGAGATAACATGGTTGATAACTGTTGATATTCAGGTTTTGCTACTCGGCATGGGAGATTTATATAATTAATTCTAATGATATGATTGTGTATGCATTATATGGAAATCACCTAAGAGAGGGAGTTATATATCAGGTATGGAGATTTTTTGTATTATTGTTGTTTAGAGATTGGATTCTCGTAGAGGCAGACTATTTATTTATTTGCAGATTGTGAAAGTGTGTTAAGGTCTAGACAACTGATTGTATGTATCATGTAAAGGGTAACTGTGGATTTTCGGAAGGTTATTTACTTAGTTCGGGATGATCTAGATTGGTTTGGGGGCATATTGGTAGGCCTAAGAATGTGTGTCTACACTGGATTGGATTTTCTTACTCGGTGTAGTGTTGCTTTGGATATGTCAGCAAGTTTACTTGATCTTATTCATGCCCTGATATGTTTCATGTGTTAGTCTCTTAGGCACAGTTGGTTGTGAGATTACTTGATTATTCACACGCATGTTACGGCCTTGTTCAGGCCTTGTGGCGTTACTTGAGCGAGAAGGCTCTTGAGATATTGATTTGTTTATTGAACCTTAGTCATGGCTGGTTTTTCCCGATATCGCATTATGGTATCTGTATCCCCATGACTATGTTTATTCAATTTATATGCTAGTTATTTGATATACATGTGTTTGGCGAGTACGAGGATGATGGCTCGACGGGTATCCCTATGTGGAATGATATGCTTGGATCGAGTTGCACGCTACAACAGAGTTATGTCAAATACTCTTTCTTGTATTTATTTTGTGTGTTTTATTTTCCCTTTATTGAAAGAGTTCATGGCATTATGTTTTTCTTATTATATATGTTAAACTTATTGGATAGCTCTCCAATTTGGTCATTTTTCTATTATTGTAATATCTGACTGTTGCTTGTTTGGTGCATGTATCACGTCGTGTGATCTTCTAAATGGCATTGATGTGGCATGTCGGTCGAGCAATTTATATTGGGTAAGATGAGGTTATTAGTCCTAGAACTTATATAATCAGATTTGGATAAGGTATTGTTTGGAAGAAGAATGTCACTAGTCAGCTTAGAATTTTACAACGGTTCTTGTTGGGTGGGAGGGCTCCCATGACTTGTTAATTTGATGGAAGGTTATTAGTTTCTCTATGATTTTCATCATTAGCAGGGTTCCAAAGATTTGGAACAAGTTTTATTTGATAAGAGGTATGTTACCGGTACCGGATTTGGTAATGAGAAATTATTGCATACAGAAGATATAGTTATGGGCATATAAGCTATAGGGTACATCATGTGGTTACATCACGAGAGTATATTTATGACTTGATGCATCTTGTCGGTATTGACATAGTGTATATATACAAGAATCGGATCTTATATGGAATCCAGATGTTGGAATTGGGTTCTAAGGCTTATGGGTTAAGGTTGAAGGAAGAATCTTTAGTCGGGATCGTGTTAATGGACTTATATAGATTGAGGTGGCATGGTATTATTCATGGGGGGTATGTATGATATGCTTATACAGTTATTTGACGGTTTTGGAATGACTCATGGTGCGTTCGAGGATGAATGTATATTTAAGTGGGGGAGAATGTAATGACCCGACCGGTCGTTTTGATATTTAGCATTTCCATTCTGTGGTTTAAGATCTTGAGTAGCTTCATATGATATATTACAACTTGCATGTATGGTTGGCTTGGATGTACGTAAGGTTCGGGATTGATTTGATAGAGTAATTCTTAAATTGGAAGCTAGAAGTTGGAAGAGATGACCAAGGTTTGACTTTTAGCTAAACGACCTTGGATGGGTGATTTGATGACTCCAATACGTTCGTACGATGAATTTGGACTTGGGCATATGTTCGTATTTGGATTTGGATACTCCTAGAATATTTTGGCTTTACTTGACTAAAGTTGGCAATTTGAATAATTAGAGAATTCATAGGTTTGACTGAAAGTTGACTTTGGTATTGTCGGACTCCTATTGTGGTTTTGAGACCTTGGGTAGGTTTATTTTCTTAATTGTAAATTGTGTGCAAAGTTAGGTTATGATCTGGAATGTTCAGTGTGATTCAAACGCATTTTGCAAAGTTTGAATGTTTGAAAGTTCAGAGATTGATTGGATATTCAATTATTGGTTTTATTGTTGTTTTTTATGTGTGGAGCCTTAGGATAAGTTTGGATAAGGTATTTTGACATTTTGGAATGAGTGGCCGGGGTCCTAAGGGGCTTGGGTGCGATCCAGGGTCTCCTGACCATTTCTATGTGCTTTAGAGCAGCTAAATTGCTGGTGTGTTGCTGAGCTTCGTGATCATGGAGCTAGGCTCACGTTCATGGAGAAGGAATTGGAAAGGTGGTGCTTGTTCTTCGCGTTCGCGGAAATGGCATCGTGTTCACGTAGTATGTTTAGAAGCTGGGGGCTTGGTGCTTCGCGCTCGCATACCTGGCTTCGCGTTCGCAAATTGTTGGAAGAGATCGGGCAGTAATTTTTTTTGCGTCCGCGTCTGGTCCCTCGCATTAAAGTAGTGGAGAGGCCAGTTTCCCTTTGCGTTCGCGTAGTCTATGCTGCGTTCATGTAGAAGGTTCAGGAGGAAGTCATTATTTGTTCATCATGATCGCGTGGGTTAGTCTGCAATCGTGAACAGTATTATCTCGCAGTGATTTAAGTTGTACAATTTCGGGACTTTGCCCATTATTTCATATTTTGCTCCCTAGACTTCGAGAGAATGAGATTTTGAAGATTAATTTTACTACTAGATTGACGGTAAGTAATTTTCACTTATATTTGGCTATATATCTTGATTCCACATGGATTTTTATACCTAAAACTTGGAATTTTAAGTTAAAATTTTGGATTCTTGTCTACAACTTAAAAGGGTGTATTTTGGGGATTTAGAGGTCAATTTGGAACAGATTTTGGAATCTAATCACATATTGGACTAGTGGGGTTATAGGTATTAGGGATATACCCTTCAATCGGGTTTTGACCGTGTGGGATCGGGTTTACTTCTTTTGACTTTTAGGTATTTGTTTAAAGATTGAACTTTTATTGTTTGAAATTGATTCATATGAAATTGATTCTATGACTACATGATTACTTTTAATTACAGCTTAAAAGCATTCTTAAGGTTATGACTTTGGGCATAAATGATGTTTTTGCCATATTGAGCTTTTTTGTCCGGTCGTAGTCATATACTTGTCTTATTGATTCATGATTTGATGGTTAAATGGCTTATCTCATTAATGATAAATATTATGATAAGACTTTTGAACAATGAAATTACTTACTAAATTGTTGATATTAATTGGATTACATGATTAGCCATAGCCATCTTTTAGCCTAATGTGCTTTTATTCGCATTTCTACTATTGTGATCTGGTGCCTTTAATTATGTTGCCTCGTATGTATATTTATAAGTTTGAGAGTTGAATATTGTGAAAAGATGAGAATTTTGGCACCACAAACATTATGAGCGAATATTGGGTATTGATGATGTTGTGTGGATTGGGTGCACGCCTCCACATGGATATTTGTGGATCGAGTTGCACACTGCAACGGTATTATATGTGGATCGGGTGGCACGCCACCATGGGTACATGTGTGGATCGAGTTGCACGTCTCCAAATGCATATTAATGGATCGAGTTGCGTACTGCAATGTTATTATATTTATTAGTGTATCGGGTTGCACTCCATAACGATGTTTGCATTCGTATCGTCCCTCCGGAGTCAGGTTATTACCCATATCACCTTGGCCATGTGAGCGAAGGTACTAAGATTTTGTGCTAGTATGACATTTTGCCAGTATTGGATGTATTCACATAGGGATTTGTGTTGTGATACTTGATAATGGATTGTGAGCATGCACGGGCAGCCTAGGCCAGTGCAATGGCTCATATATATATTTATATGATTGTTGACTGACTCATATTGTGATTATGAAATATTGCGATAACTGATATTGTGTTATTCCTCTTGTTTGAGCATGCATTGGTAGCTTAGACTCTTGCAGTGGCTCTTTTATTATATGTGAACGTTGATTAGCTCGTATCATGATTATGGAAAGAACTGAGATAATAAATGTTGTACCCTATCTCCTAGTCTGAAAAGCACGTCTAAATTTCAGTTTTAAAGTGGTTTTATTTACATACGCGATTGATGATATCATGTTCTATTCCAAGTTCCAATATGCTTATTGAGCGGTTAGTAGGTGTCGGCTTCGGTCCCTCACCACTACTTATTCACGGCTAGACTTTATACTTACTGAGTACCGTAGTTTTGTACTCATACTACACTTCTGCACATTCTTATGCAGGTTCTGAGACTGGTATTTTGCAATACCCATTGAGCTAAGTAGGAGTATGTCAATGGAGACGTCGTAGTGAGCTGTTATGCTTGATCTGATTCGCAGCACATGGAGTCCCCTTCTTACTCATTCATATATGTATGTGTATTTTCTTCCAGATAGGAGTTGTTATTTTGATGAGATAGTTTACTCTTATTAGATACTCGTGATGTAGTGACACCGAATTTTGGGCAGTATAAACGGGTGTGGTCGTGTTTAAACCTTATCATTGATTGTGAATTTATGATATTGAATTGAGATTTATTTAGTATTGTTATTTATATCATTAAATATCTAAGTTGGTTTAATAATTGGATTATTTTGTTGTTGTTGAGTGTTGGCTAGCCTAGTGAGCGGGTTAGGTGTCATCACGGCCTTTGGTGGGATTTTGGGTCATGACAGATTACCTATTATATTGTGGTTAGGTTCCATCACGACCTCCATTGGGATTTTGGATCTTGATAAAGTTATGCATATGATATCGCACCCACAAATATGCCTGGAAAATTCATTTAAGTCGAAATTAGCTCATTTTTATCATTTTTGAGATTTAGACTTCGGGAGGAGGTAGCCGTTTAGGAGATTTTCACCCCCAAGCTTGAGAGTAAGTAATTCATACTTGGTTTTGATTATATATATTAATTCTCCATGGATTTTTATACCTAAAATATCGAATTTAAGAGTAAAATTTAGGTTTTTTTTCTACAACTTAAGAGAGTATTTTTGAAGCTTTGAACACTGATTTGGACTCAGAATGGGAAACTTATCACATATTTGGACTCGTACGGTTATGAGTCAACGATATTTGACCTTAGACTCGGGCTTTGGCCATGTGGGCCTAGGTTGACCTTCATTGACTTTTTGAGATTTGATTAAAGATTAAAACTTTATTTTTTAAAAGTGGATTTTATGACTTTATTTGACCATGTTAAGTATTGTTGGTTAGATTTGAATCATTTGGAGGAGAATTTCAAAGAAAAAGTTGTATTTGAGGGTTAAAACGGTCCTGGAAGGAGGTAGGTCTCTTGTCTAACCTTGTTAGGAGGAACCTTTTTACAAATTGGATTTATGTGCCACATGCTACGTGATTTGGGCTGACGTATGCGTGAGGTGACGAGCGTATATATGTACACTAAGGCTATATCATATTTAAGGTTGTTTTAGGCTTCTTTATGCGTTGTTTGTTTGTTTGTTCTTCTTGACTTATACTATACTTAATTATGACTATATGAGCCTATTTATTCATGCTACAAATTATGTTTTATATTTTGACATCTTATTTGGACATGATGGGCTATTCTTGAGATATTGATACACTTGTTTTAGCAATAGTCCCTACTTTATGTCATGATTACTTATTTGCATCCTTGTTTATTATTCCCTTGTGCATCATATTAGTTATTTCTTGCACATATGCATACATTCTTAGAGATGGAGATGTTGATAAGGAGTTATATGATTGTGGCAATTGGGACATTATGAGCGAATTGAAATTGTTTTTTCTATGGCACGATAGTTTATGTCGTACGATGATTGTAATATTGATATATTATGGCACGATAAATTTTCGTACAACGCTTAGATATGGATCCATCCCTTCGGAGTCAGGTGATTACTCATCCTACTTATTGGGACCTATAAGCGCATGTGATACGAGTATCATGTTGAGCACGTGGGACGTGCCGAATCATGTTAAAGTACATGGAATGTACTGGATATTAGTTATGATTGAGTCTTGAGCGTGCATGATCATCCTAGGCTCATGTAGAAGAACTTATATAGGTGCTACTTGGTGCATATCATCTTTATATAAAGATTTAGCAGTTGTATTGTGTTTTTCTATCTTGTTTGACAAATATGCTTATCTTATCTCTAATTTTGCACCTCATTGTTGTATCTATTATTCTTGGATATTCTCTGTAATCGCATGGATTATGAACTATTCAGATTAAGAAAGTGAGTATTATATTTTTTGTCAAAATCCCGTTACTACTTCTTCGAGATTAGACTTGATACTTACAGAGTACATGTTATTTTTATACTCATACTACACTTCTGGATATTTTGTGTACATCTTGGTATTGGAACTAGCGTCGTCCAAAAAGACACTTAGTGATTGTTTGGAGACTTCGTGGTGAGCTGTCATTGCTGCTTCGCTGCTTATGGAGTCCCCTCTTTATCCATTTTACTATTTTTTGAGTTAGACAATATTGTTATGTTTTGAGACTTAGTTGTATTATATTTAGTTGCTCATGACTTCGTGCTACTTGGTTTTAGGAGTCATCATATTATTTTCCGTTGTGAGATTTATTATGCTTTATTTATATCATGATAGTAGTTTATCTTGTATTTATCATGATTTGATTGATATGGATGTTGGCTTACCTGGCATGGCGAGTTTAGATATCAACAATCAACCAGTCGTGATGGCGTCTAACTCACTTGATAGGCAAGCCAATCATAACAAAAGTGGAACATAATAACATAATTAACAGAAATAATATAATTCCAAAACCAACTGACACAAATAACTTCATCGATACAAACGAAATCCCCTAGAACTAGTAATACAGAGTCATGATCTCTAAAATAGAAGTACAAGTCAGGAATACAAAAAGAAAAAACTATCTAAATGATAAAAACAACACTGAAATAAAAAGAGATGCCAAAGACTGCGATCGAAATGCATCTCTGCCTCATCTCTTTGCAACCCTCAACAACAAATCACAGCGACTCACCCTCGATCCAACACCTGGATCTACACAATTAAGTGCACAATGTAATATGATTACAACTGACCCAAGTACTCGGCAAGTATTATAACCAACCCCGGCGAGGTAATAGAGGAAAGAATTACTAACGATACTCACTAATAACCTGCTCAGTTAATAAATTTTACAAGTACACATGAATAATATCATCGAATCATAAAAATATAGATAAAGAGACCTCTGTGTATAAGAGATAACATGCTCTATTTCAATTAACAATCCAACATATAGAGAAGATATACACAACAAGACATGTATACATTCATGATCTAGCATATAGAAAAGATATGTGAATAAAACATGTATATATCCAAGGAAATTGTAAGTAGAGAAGAAATGCAATAACCAAACCAAACACTGATCAGTGTTTCTCATACTGCGTGTACACCATCAAGAGAGAAACATGATAGGGTGACCCTAGGGGAAAAGATCCTTATCCACATGTTGCACCGACAACTCATGTGCCATATATAACACCCGCATAGATAACTCACGTAATAACATAACTCAGATCCGCACAGACCACTCACGTGCTATCAACCCAGTCCATATCACACAGAAAGCATATACAAGAATACATGTACATGAACGATGGATATCAAATTACATACTCATGGACCGATATAAGTGACATGCTAAGGTGTAGGCATGTGCGAAGTGTACTACCATCGATCATATCAGGCGATTACGGCAAAAATAGCAATTTACATGTTTGAACATGAGCTCAACCAACAAATAATCTCTAACACGATTCAATTAGCTCACAAAGGGGGTACAGCATAAGAAGCATGATAACATTGAGCTTAGGAATCAATTCAGGGCACATAATAGCCTCATCACTACCCTGAGCATGAATAATACTCGATGCACGCACATGGCTAAATCCCCGCACATATGCGCCACTCATAGCACTTATCCAACACTAATAACTCAGGCAATAAGTGCCTCAACCAAGATTAGGTAAGATAATTACCCCAAGAAAGCCAAATCAATACTCTAGATATCTCTTCCCGCGTGAATCAACCTCCGGACGGCTCGAATCTAGCCAAAATAACTTAATAACATCAATAAAATCATAGGAAACAACCCCAAACAAAATAAAAATCTATAATCTTGATACAATAATACAAAGCCAACCCAAAAGGTTGACCTCTAGCCCGCACCCCAGAACCCGACAAAAGTCATCAATTTCGAACACCTATTCAAGTACCAGTCCAACCATACAAGTTTCATCCAATTACGAGTCCGAATTCGGGTTCAAATCCTCAGTTTTATTTTAGAAAAGTGCCAAAATCCCTAATTTTTGTCACTTAGATTCATCATTCAAATGCTAAAATTAAGGTTGGAATCATGAATAATAACCAAATCCGAGTCAACAATACTTACCCCAATCCATATCTCAAAACTCCCTTCAAAGGTTGCCCAAATTCGAGCTCCTCATCTCAAAATATGATAAAATGACCAAAACACTCGAAATAGAGCACTTAACTGTCTGCCCAGTGATACCCTTCACGATCGTGAAGCACAAATAAAAAACTTCCTCATAAGACCCTAAGCGAACGCGAGGACCTACTCGGAAATGCGATTGCTATCAGTGTTGCGCCTACACGAATGTGGTTGCCCATACGTGAATGCGAAGGCTAAAAACCTGACGAACCCATCTGGCCTTCCCTTCTACACGAACGTAGCGTCCCGCACGCGAACACGAATGACACTACCCCCATGCTCTGCGAACGTGACATACCCTTCGCGAACACGAAGAGCAAATATAACCAGCCACCAAACACTCTCCGCGATCATGATACACCACCTGCAATAGCGAAAAACACCAGAAGACAGCTGATCCAAAACAAGGGAAAATGGTCTGAAACCCATCTCAAACACACCTGAGGCACCCAGGACCCTGTCCAATCACACCAACCAATCCCAAAATATAACACGGACCTACTAGAGGCATCAAATCACACAAAATCATATCAAAACCACGAGTTGCACCTCAATTCAAACTTAATGAACTAATCCAAATTTTCGAATTCAAACATTACGGTAAAAATGCCTAAACAACTCAGAGTGACCTCAAATTTTACACACAAGTCCCAAATGATAAAACGAACATGTTCCAACTCCCATAACCACAATTTGAACTCGATATCATCGCAGTTAACTCCCGATCAAATCTATGAACCTTTGAAACCTTCGAGTTTCCAACTTTCGCCAAATATAACCAAATCAACCTAGGAACCTCCAAATCCAAATCCGGACATACGCCTAAGTCCAAAATCACCAAACAACATATTAGAACCATCAAAATACCATTTTAGGGCTGTCTACACAAAATTCAAACTCCAGTCAACCCTTACAGCTTAAGTCTCCAACCATGGAACTAAGTGTCCCAAATCAATCCAAAACTCCCCCGAAACCAAACTTACCATCCCCACAAGTCACAAACAACTACATATAAGGAAAATATCGAATAAGGGAAACTAGGCTAAAATAAACAAACCGACTGGCCTGGTCATTACTTTCTTCCCCTCTTAAATAATTATTCATCCTCGAACGAGTCTAAAATCATACCTGAAGTTCCGAAAAGGTGAGGAATCTGGTCCGCATAACATGATCGGTCTCCCAAGTTGCCTTCTCGACTGGTTGACCCCTCCATTAAACCTTCACCGATGCAATATTCTTGGACCACAGCTTGCAAACTTGCCTGTCCAAAACGGCCATGGGCTCCTCATCATATGTCAAATCCTTGTCCAATTGTACCGAGATAAAATATAATACATGTGACGAATCCTCATAGTAATTCCGAAGCGTGGAAATATGAAACACTTGATGAACTCCCGATAAACAAGTTGTCAAGGCAAGTCTGTAAGCCACCTCTAAGACCTCAAATGGACCAGTATACCGAGGGCTCAGCTTGACTTCTTCCTGAACCTCATCACACACTTCATGGATGAAACTCTGAGTAGAACATTCTTACCCACCATATATGCCACATCACGAGCCTTCTTGTCAACATAACTCTTCTTCCTGGACTGCGTTGTAGGAAGCCACTCCCGAATTAACTTCATCCCTAATATAAGGCATCATATGGAGCCATCTGGATACTTGACTGATAGCTGTTTTTGTAGGCAAACTCTGCTAACGGTAGTAACTGATCCTACTAGCCCCCAAAGTCAATTACACATGCTCGTAACATGTCCTCCAAAATTTGAATAGTGCGCGGACAGCCTATCCATCTGGGAATGAAATGTCATACTCAGCTCGACCTGTGTGCCCAACACACACTGCACTGCTCTCCAGAAATGCGATGTAAACTGAGTGTCTCGAGCCGAGATAATAGACATGGGCGCACTAGGAAGGCGAACAATTTGTCGAAGATAAATCCGAGCCAGTTGCTCTAATTTGTAGGTAGTCATGACTGGAATAAAGTATGTGGACTTGGTCAGCCTGTCCACAATGTCCCACATAACATCAAATCTCCTCAAGGTCCGTGGAAACTCATCAATAAAATCTATAGTGATACACTCCCACTTTCGCTCCGGTATGTCCAACCTCTGAAGAAAACCACCCGGTCTTTGATGTTCATACTTCACCTACTGACAGCTCAAACTACGTGCAACATACTCGACAATATCCTTCTTCATCCTACGCCACTAATAATTCTATCTCAAATTATGGTACATCTTTGTGCCACCCAGATGAATGGAATACCGAGAACTAAAGGCCTTCTCAAGTATCAACTCTCTCAAGCCATCTACATTAACTACACAAATTTGTCCCTGAAGCCTCAATACCACATCATCACCAATAGTCACCTCCTTAGCATCACCGTGTTGCACTGTGTCCCTTAGGATAAGCAAGTGGGGATCATCATACTGATGTGCCTTGATGACCTCAAACAAGGATGACCGTGATACAATATAAGCAAGAACCCTTCTAGGCTCCGAAATATCCAAACTCACGAACTTGTTGGACAAAGCTTGAACATGCAAAGCTAACGGTATCTCCCCAGCTAGAATAAAAGCAAAACACCCCATGATCTCAACCTTCCTACTCAAGGCATCGTCCACCACATTAGGCTTTCTCTAATGATAAATAATAGTGATATCATAGTCTTTCAATAGATCTAACCACCTCTGTTACCTCAATTTCAAATCCTTCTGCCTGAATAGATGTTGGAGACTCATGTGATCCGTGAACACCTCACAAGACACGCCATAAAGACAGTGCCACCAAATCTTGACCGCGTGAACAATAGCTGCTAACTCCAAATCATGCACTGGGTAGTTTCTCTCATGGGGCTTCAACTGACGCAAAGCATAAGCAATCAATTTACCATCCTGAATCAGCACACACCCTATGACAACCTGTGAGGTATCACAATAGACTGTATAAGAACCCGATCTCGAAGGCAAAACCAGAACTGGAGATGAAGTCAAGGCAGTCTTGAGCTTCTGAAATCTCTCCTCACACTCATCAGACCACCTGAATGGATCACCCTTCTGCGTCAATCTAGTCAATGGGATTGCAATAGATGAGAAACCATCCATGAAGCGACGATCATACCTAACCAAACCTATAAAACTCCGAATCTCAGTAGCAGTAGAAGGTCTGGGCAAAATTTGAACTGCCTCAATCTTATTCGGATCCATCTTAATCCCATCACTGGACACCACGTGACCAAAGAATGCCACCGAGTCTAGCAAGAACTCACACTTGGAGAATTTAGCATATAATTTCTTCTTCTTCAAAGTCTGGAGCACGATCCTCAAGTGCTCCTCATGCTCCTCCTGGCTACGATAATACAGCAATACATTATTAATAAACATAATGACGAAGGAATCCAGATGGGGCTAAAATATGTTGTTCATCAAGTGCATTATAGTTGTTGGGCATTGGTCAGCCCAAAAGACATCACCAAGTACTCATAATTCCCTTAACGTGTCCTGAAAGCCATCTTAGGAATATCTAAAGCCCTAATCTTTAACTGATGGTACCCAGATCTCAAGTCAATCTTCGAGAATACCCTAGCACCCTAAAATGTCACCACTCAAACCGAAGGGCTGCGATGGCACCCGGTGCCTTATTCAACCTTGAACCAACTAACATATCTTTATTATTATACTATCATGGGTAAATGAGCCAGAAAGGCTGTCATGAGATAACCAGAATAAAACATAAGGGAATACTTGATATAGGACGACCCAACATGATACACAAACTAATGCATGTGACATACGGGCCTATAAGGCCGACATGATCATTATTACACTCAAAACATAGGCTGACAAGGTCATACAAGTATTCATATACATGACATATGTATACAAGCTTCTAAGAGTACATAAACGTTATAAAGGCTGGGACATGGCCCTACCATACACATCAATACATGCCTAAAGCATACTGACCAAATAGGCAACTCCGAAGCAAGTGGAGTGTGCCAACACCTTCCGCTAAGATGATAGCCTACTATTGGGACCTGCAGGCATGAAACACTGCATCCCCAAGTAGAAGGGATGTCAGTAGGAATAAAGTACCGAGCAAGTAAGGCAGGAAAACATAAATAAGAATAGTATTGTAAAGAGAGATAGAGAAGATACAACTTGTAACATCTGAGTGCCTCTGAGGGCGACTGACATGAAATGCATGATACATATATATACATATACTATCAAAAACATACGCCTTTGTGTGCATAATCATTATCATATTGTACCCGACCTCGAAGAGGACTCGGTAAAAACATCCCGGCCATCACAAGGCTCGGTAGAATTGTACCCGACCACATGGAGCTCGGTAAACCCAACTGATCAGTGGTTGCACAATAGGTATCATACTTATCCATCTACAGCGTGGCTTGGTAGATTAAAATAGATACATATATATAATGCATGTTGGACTCATGAAATCACGTTCTAAACCTTACGGAGTGACATAAGGTCGTTGCACGCTCAACTAACATTATGGACATACATACCATCAATATGAACCTCAATAGGATTCAAGGATCATACCTACTTACTTAGATTAACTTTATAAGGAAAGAACAACATGAACAACCTTAGTTGGTAGGAGTAGATCTGTTGTGAAATAGCATATCGTTTATGTTCATTTCACTTTAGATCATGCCTAAAGAAATAAGAAAGTTCCCTAACATACCTTTGTTATCTTCTCTCCAATCATCAACCAAGCTCAATATGATCTTCTTACATCTACAATGAGTAAACCGATTTCATCGTCATCACATAAGCATTGTAAATCTCATAATCAAAACCAATATTCTACAACAAAATAGACATCATATCCCCTATTTGTAATACATCTCAAAAGTTACTAAAAGTCACCAAACAGCCCAAACAACAACTTGTAGCTATATGGAACACAACCAACACAATAACACGTCGAGCGGCAAGCTTGGTTCATGTCTAATAACACTATATTTTGAACACTTTCCCTATTATTTATATTCAGGAAAATGTTGATAATAACAATGCCATATACTCGGGTTATTCCATAAATTTCCATCCATAAAACGCTGCAAGAACAACTCCCAAATAGTCCAACAATCAACAACATTACTAACAAGCCTTTCGATCGATATTTCACAAGTTCTAGCTTCAACGACTTAGCCGTAACTTGGATAAGATTAAATACATGTAAAGTAGGAGGTTACTTACCTTTAAGTATATAGAACAACTCCAATTTGATCTTAGTTCAACACAAAGTATCCTTCCAACGCAGACACGAGATTCCCGACACTTGATTTGTGTTGTTTGCCCTTGGTTTGGGTCTTGGATAATGAGAGATCTTTGAGAGAAAGTTTTTAGGTATCTAGGGTCTGAAGAGAGTGAAAGATAATGAGTTAAAATGGTCTTTAGGCATCACACATATATCAAGATGTCTAAACCGCTTAAGTGGGTCCCATAGGGAGCTGCTTGCGCAGTCTCGCAAAAATGTGAATATCTCTCTACTCCAATGTTATATCGACAAATGGTTTAATGCGTTGGAAAATAGACTCGTACACCATACATTTGATAGGTTGATAACATCTGTAATTATTATTATATTGAGAAAAAAGCTCTGCTATATTTGACCTAATTTTCAGCACATTTATGATTGTAACTTGTGATAACCTTTGCCAACTTTTGTTCCTAAACTCGCTTGACTTCAAAGTTGAACATACGACTATCATAGGACTATAATAACTCATAACATAACCTAATTATCATTTTTAGCACCCTAGTCTCACCCCAAAAGTACATGTTATAATATTCCCAACTTGTAGACTTCTGACGAAACTTATTTTCTTCAATTCGTTTAGCTTCTAAGCCTTCCAACCCTCTTGGTACTTGTTATTCATGATCTTAAATATTTGTAACCTCCAAGGTAATATGATTAACTTACTTTATATACTTCCAAATATAATCTCATTTTTTAGCTTACATAGATTGACTTACGACGTACTCTCACGTATGAAAACATGGGGTATAACATCATTCCACATTTAATACATTCGTCCTCGAATGTTGACTGATGATCTTATCAGTGTCATAACCTATAACTCTTACGAATACTTTAATATTGTCCCTATCATCTAGGCAACTATTCGGTGAATAAATCCAGACACCAAGGCATTCCTTCCTTTAGGCCTCTTTCTCATACTACGACTTGTGGTCGGAATTCAACCAATCTCGTAATTGTTTCTACCCTATGTCATGTAGTTGTACGAATATATCCTTGTATGCACACCTATGAGACTCTTCCCTCCTTTTTCCCCAAACTTTTAGTCAAGCTCTAGGCCTCACTTTGTGAATATATACAAAACTATGACAAGATGTCCTTCTAGGTATCTACAGGTGTATTGAAGTTCTTCTCTAGGTTCTCTGTCGAACATACGACTATTGTTATATCTTGTTATATAGCCTTGGTTATCTATGCTTATAGATTTACTACATCTAGGTAAGTTATACTATATCATAACACTTGTTTTAATTTATTATTACCGAGTTCTACTACCCAACTCCAGGTTACTCTCTTGCTACTTATCCTCTATATATAAATCTAAGTCCTTTAATGCTTTCTCATTACTTTTCATCTTAAGAATGACAGCCTAATATCATCTCATACATTGGAACGTTTATCCATATATTGTTGATTCGCCTTAATGTTGACCTATAATTTACCACTGATAACTTAAAACTTCTTATGTAATATATTATCACTAGGGCTCACGTCTTATCGGCGAACATCTGAAATGATTTTCCTGATACACCTAGGGACGATACTATACTTCAATAATCGTATTTCATAGTATCCCAACATGATTCATCTTATTGGGGATATTCTAAGCCCGTGAAATTCATAAAATCTCTTATCTTTGAATCATTACTCAATCGAAGGTCTAAACATCATCCTCTTATCATTTATCACAATTACAACCTTACATTACTACCAGGGCAGTATTCCATCTCTTCTTATATGCTCTTAGTTTTAAACTCCTTTGAGTCCATTCTGGCTATACTGAGCTTTATATAACTTACGGAAGCCATCAACTCTCTTGTTTTGATGGGCTTAATTCCGAGGCTTTACATATTCTTGTCACCTTCTCACTCACATTTTCTTATTCTTACGCCTATGTACCTAAAACCTTATTGCTCTACCATACGTTAGCTTGCGACCTACAAATATCTATTTATATTACTCGCACCTTCCTTTAACTTGCTAGAATAATAAATTTCCTTTCGTGCCTTCTCAGTTGTCATTAAATGTAAGCAATTACTTTTTCTAGTCCTTCCACCACTTGTTGCATGAATACTTGTCTTATCTTATTGCCCATGAATACTGAAATTTCATGTAACTCACATGATCCCAAATATCACTTTTGATTTTTTTTCTTCCCATTCATTAGCCACGATAGGTGCCACTTTCTTATGGAGTGCATACAATATTGTAGTAAGATTGTTGTTACAAGACCATTTCTTCTTTATGTCACTATGCTTAGGTTGAATCCTTCTTCCTTATTTCCTCATCTAGTCTTTCGTGATAGTACTTATGAGAGACCTCCTGTAAAGCTGCGAGCTTATTACATCGTATACCCGAAGGAATTTTTTATATTTGTACTCGCCTATAATTATCTTTAGTTACTTACCTCTGTGCCCTTGTGCTCGTAGGGTTATTTTTGAACTGAAATTTTGATTGTCTCCCCAGTGACACTTTCTTTTATTTTCGTAATTGTCACACCCCAAACCTGGGGAGGCGTGACTGGCACCCAGTGTCGCACTAACCCGAGCGAACCACTCTGTAACTCATGATCATTCGACCAAAACTAGAACATACATAGGTCGAGTTAGCTTAACTCATTCCTTTCGTAAATATCACGAGCCCATATGGCCACAACTCATAATGTACAACTGTAAGTGAAAAGCACTGTATCACTGAACCATTTTTCTTAAAATATGAACACATATGAGTTGTCAAGGCCTCTGTCATACTGTACAAAATGAACCTTTGTCTACAAAGCCTCTAAGATTATTTGACATCAAATGGGACAGGGTACCGGCCTACCCATAAGTCTGTAGAAAAACTCTGGCCCGATGACTCATAGACTCGGCTGCACTCCGAATGGGGTGGAGTCTTACCAATCCTTCACTTAATTCCAATCTCGTTTACTATGAGGGCTCATCAAACTGATTATCTATACCTGCAGGCGTGAAGGCAGCATCCCTAACAATAGGACGTCAGTATGAATAATGTACCGAGTATGTAAGGCAGAACTGAAACATAATAATGAACATAGAATAAATTAACATACAACCGAAACAATGTCACAAAATAAGCCCCTTAATTTTCATAACCCACAATGATAACCCGCAATTACTAACCCAATACTAGCAAGATCCAGATTGCCTTGTGGACTAAACATCAAACGGAACTCGTAAGATATGATAATTTACCTTCAAACACATTTTGGGTTTTTTGTTTTTATCTTCTTTTGCTTTGATAATAACGCAAGAAAGTTATAGGATGGCAGTAGTGTAAATTGAACGTGGATCATACTGAATGTCCTCCGTCTTGTGATTTCTTCATCTCGTCAAGTATTTAATCGACTTTTTTTTTATATATATATATATATATATATATATATATATATATATATATATATATATATATATATAATTCTTCTCTTTATTTCTATTATCCATATCGTATGATGCATGACTACCCAATTGATCAGTGGTAACTGCCCGACCGTCCATAGCGCGGTGGTAAATGCATGACTTCCCGACCGGCCACAGCTCGGTGGTAAATATGTAACTACCCAACCGGCCGTAGCTCGATAAAAAATGCATGACTGCCCGTCCGAGCGTAGCTCGGTGGTAAATAAATATGCATGACTGCCCAACCGCTGGTAAATAATGATACATAACTGCCCAACCGGTGATAACTGCCCGACCGACCTTAGCATGGTGGTAAATGCATGAAGATGCATGTACATGTATCACTATATTATAAATATTAACATCTTTATCAAATACCTCAATAGGGAACTAGATACATATTTAGACATGCTTGAATATCACTATACGGGAATGAATAACATAGACATCCTTAACTGCTAAGAGTAGAACCACTTATGGAATATCATTACGTTTACGTATCGTTTCTTGGATCATGCCAAAAAGGAAAGAAGGATTAGCCTTAACATACCTGGAGTAGGAAAAATCGGTATAATATTCTCGAGAAAGATTGCACCATACTCCCTTATAATTGCAAAATCTCATGTAGCTTTGAATTGTTGAAGATCTTATCATGCTTATGTGACTTACGTTAATAACACACAAACAAGTACGTTTGAATTCTTATCAGATGCACATAAAAAATGAGTTTATGACTTATTTCAAATGAATATATGACTCTTTTTTATTAAATGGAATAACTCACGTTCTTAAGACTTTGCCAAATCTCACATCTCAATTCTTTCCACATAATATTATGACTTTAAGAGTCACCATTCCCATAAGGTAAGGCTGCCACGTTAATCTTTATCCCAAAGATTTTAATTTCCTAGTTAATCTTACCACCAAAATTATTAAGTAATCCAATTATCTACATAATTAAGAATTATCTCAAATTACTTAAAATACTACTCACTTTTAAGACACTTTATACACCTTACTATAATATACGCTACTACCATATAAAATAAATACATACACTATTATTTTAGTCAAACATTCATGTAAAAATACATATATTTTTTCAACTTATAATTTTCCTAATCTCATATAAAGAGTAACAATTCTCGTACGCTTAATTCTTAAAATGGTAAAAAAGATAATCTTCTTTTTTTGGAAGAAAATTTTTACACCCCATATTTTCGTACGTGAAAGTACGCAATAAATAAATTGATGAATGCTCGGAAATGAGATGTTACATCCCACATTTTCGTACGCTAAAGTTTCATCGTAAGTTAATCGACGTAAGTTCGGGAATGAGATTTTTTTGAGATTATAAGCATTATGCTATTTCAAATAAATGATAAGTAAATTCTTGAAGGAGAGAGGGTAAGCAAATCAAAGAAAATGAATATCGTCGAAGTTTGACATTTTGGGATAAAATACGGCCTAAGCTAAAATACCCGGTATTTATGGACTAATACCATACAAGGTACCACATGGCCATGATAGTGAGGTGTATAAAGTGTATTAAAAGTGAGTAGTATTTTAAGTAAATTGAGATAAGTCTTAATTATGTGAATAATTAGTTAGTGGGAGATTAACAAGCTAATTAAAGATTTGTGGATAAGCTTAATTAAGTAATTGGATAATCTTTATAAGCCAAAAATGTAGCAGCCACCTATGACCAACTATGTGACACTTAAAATCACATAAAAGATAGCAAAATGTGGAGTAATCTTTGGCCAACTAAGTCACAAAGTGGGGGCCCACAAACCTCCAAGATAAGAGGTTATTATACATAATTCAAGAGGGAAATAAATAAGCTAGCTAAGCTTATGGATGAAGCTGCCGAGAAAACCTTGCAACAAATAAAAAGGGAATTGTTGTCTTCCTAGTAAAGCAAGCCTCCCTAGAAGCTAACTAAACAAAATACTTTACCTTGTATGGAGCTTTGAACTTTCAAATATTCTTTCATGGTTATTTGGAGCTTTACTTGTGGAGCTAAAAGTTTTGTAGTACAACAGTGCGGATGAAGCTACAACAAAAAAATCCATACGAGACTACGTAATGTTATAGCAACGGGATTTTGCGATTTTGAGGAAGTACAATGTAACCCTTCTCAAGAATATCACACGGATTTTTCCCTACTCCAGGTATGTTAAGTCTATCCCTTCTTTCTTTTAGCATGATCCAAATGGTACAAATGAAACAAGCAAAATACGCAACTCTCATAAATGACTCTATTCATAAAAATACTAGGGGTGTCTATATTCTTGATTCCCCACGTATCTTATTATTCTATCATTTGTTTATGGGTCTCAGAAAATACGTAAGTTGATAAATTTATTTTATGACATTTATCAAGGGCTTAATGGTCCTATGACGTTCCGAGAGATTTTATTGACGTATTTCATATGCATTTCATTCATTTATACATGTACATTGACCCATGACCAGATGGCGTTATATACGCGTATATGTATGTACATATATGTATATGGGATATGGGAAACGGTTACGATGTTATATACGCACCACCACCTGATCAGTTGGTATACGTTGTTGATATTGGCCACAGTGGCCGAAATGATATGATGGGATGCCCTCAGAGACTTGATAATGTTATGAACGCATATACCTATGCATGGTATGACATTTATGCTCATATGCATAACATTATAAATATGAAGTGGTTCACAGAATTATTCAGATATACATGTCAAGTCTTCTATCCATGTTTCTCCCATGTCTATTGTTTACTGATTTTCATTCCATACATACTCGGTACATTATTTGTACTGACGTCCCATTTGCTTGGGGATGCTGCGTTTCATGCCCGCATGTCTCGATTGACAGCTCGAGAATCATCCAAGTAGGCGATCAGCTCAGCGGAAAAATGTTGGTGCACTCCATTTGCTCCGGAATTGCTTTCTTGGTCAGTATGATTTAGATGTGTATCGTTTGGTATAGTGGGGCTCTGTCCCGACCTTTATGACAATTATGTATTCTTACAGGCTTGTAGACACATTTCATATACGTAAAAGATTGTATGGCCTTGTCGGCCTATGTTCAGTGTAGGAGTGGTTATTTTGGTTTTAGAGGCTCATATGTCTGATGTATAAGTTGGTATTATTCTACCTATCTCACGGCAACCTCTCCGGCTCACTTATCTATGATAGTATGATACGTTATGTTGGTACTCGGTTGAGTAAGGTACCGGGTACCCGTCGCGGTCCATCGAGTTAGGTCGTGACAGAAGTGGTATCAGAGTAGTTATGTCCTAGAGAGTCTACAAATCGTGTCTAGTAGAGTCTTGTTTATGGGTGTGCCGTGCACCGCTAGCAGGAGGCTACAAGGCATTTAGGACTGTCACTCTTTCTTCTTACTCTAGGTCGTGTGGTAGATCTCAGTTGTAGGAACTGAATTTCCTAAACTCTATCTTATTCATAATACGACGATGTCTACGTCTAGAAAGACGGTTGGTAAGAGATTGCATGTGGCTGTGAGAGAGTTAAGTCAGAGGAACTCGATTTTGCCTGATTCTTATGATGGATAAATGCAAGGTCTTCAGCAGATCATGTATGTACTAAGACATGTAAGCTTCTTGATAAGGAGCCTTAAGGAAAGAATGTCTATCCATCCCTATGGTGAAGGGCTATGAGAGATTCAGAAGATAGATACAAGTTTCAACAAGTAAAAGAAGTAAGGTGAAGAAGGGTACGAGGCTCCCAGTTAATGAAGATTATCAGTATTTACAATTCAGGCAGAGAAATATAAGCATTTTTAGTTACCTTCAATAGTGACGGAGGTATGTACAATTGGCCACACCGATCTCAGTTATGCCATATGGGAGCTAAGAAATATGGTTTAAGAGAAGGACGGGATATCAGGATCCGGCTGGGATTAGAGTAACCCAAATGGTGGATGGATTGTTTGCGTTAGTTGACATTTTCGAAGGGTATTGCAAATATGCTAATAGATCTCCCTGAGAGACACCTAGATGGTGCACTCTAAAATAGTACAGTCATATATGAGTACTACAAAGATAAGCACTGGAATCCTGGAAAGGATAAATATTACCTTAGTGTGGCTCCCGTCCCTATTAGAGTGAGAACGTTAAGCAACCCGAAGAGCCACTGGATGGAGCAAGGGGAGCTAAGAGCAAAAGAATGTCTTGTTCGAGTTTTCAGAATAAAGTGATAGACATAATGTTAGCGGAAAATAAGAAGAGAGTTAATGAAGCATTATGAGTAAGATATGATACATGGATGATAACAGTAGATCAAAAAGATGATAGTATTACAGAATCAATAGTCAAGTGAAGGAAAAGACGAGAGGTGGCAGGCCTTGAGACAACAAAAGAGTATATGCAATAAATTTATATCCTCATTAAAGGAAATAAGTGCGTGACTCCAGAGCGACTAACAGAAGCAAAAGTTAGACCCCAAAGTAATAGAAATCAGCATGGGCTGGTGAACAAGATAAACTAAACATGAACTAGGGACTGAGTAATAGTCGGCATCATGAGAATTTCAGAGATTGTGTTCCGGCGATAATAGAATGGATGACAGATGAATACCCTTTAAAGGTCATTCGGGAAGACGCTTCCCTAAAGCAAGCAATATGAGCAAAGTTAAGCTTAAGGGACTATATGTGCCAGTTATACTAAGTGTCACCCTCGTGAGTAAGGAATTTTTTTATCCTTGGTACAGAAGGATTACCGCAAGGCGAGTAAGTGTCATCGATGATGTGAAAAGACTCCAAAGATGAACAGGTAAAACATCTATAAGTAAATCGTTGTAGCTCTAACTCTTAGGACTCCCCTAAAGGGGGGAATATGGAGTGATGTGGCATGAAGTCAGAATTAAATGGTTCTAGTAATTAGGAAATAGTAAAGGAAGAATGCGATAAAAAAGAAAAAAATGAAAAAAGAATGAGCTTGCACTTACCCCAATCCTTTAGATATGCTACACGATTCCAGAACATTATGCAAGAACGACGTCAAGGAAAGGAAGTAAGGGTTCCTGCCCGAGATGTTATTGATAAAAAAGGAGCCAGTGCAAGACGTAAGTTAAGACAAAGGAAATAACCCAAGAGGGATTACGCTGAAATTCAGGAAGAGCCTAGTTATGGCTAGACAAGAGGATATAGACAAATCAACAGATCGTGCAAGATAAACATAGTGAACCCCAACATGGGGCATTCAGTCTCGCAGTAATGTCATTGTAATACTTGAGAAATATTCAGATAGGAGTTGGGGTAATTAAAGGTACCATGTGAGTATTACAGGAATAAAAGAGAGTGCCACAGGAAGACAATCAAAATATCAGTTCAGAACAACCCTACAAGCACAAGGGCGTGGAAGTAAGTAACTACGGATAATTATAGGCAAGGAAGGACATCAAAAGGTCCGTCGAGTATACAATGTAATAAGCCTATAACTTTACAAGAGTCAGAGGATCCTCCCTAAATACTACAATGAAAGACTAGCTGAGGAAGTAAGGAAGAAGGCTTGAACCTAAGCTCAGTAACCTAAGGAGGAAATGGTCTTATAACAACAGTCTCACAAACAACATTGTATGCACTCAAAAAGAAAGTGGCACCTACCATGGCTAATGAGCAGGGAATAAAACCAAAAGTAATATTCGAGACCATATGAGTTGCACAAAAATTTTGGCATACGTGAGAACTCAGATATGCTAAGTATGCACCCAACAAGGGGGAAAAAGACCAGGAAAAGAAATTGCTTACGTTTGAAGAAAGCTGAGATGGAACGACAGGAATTATTCGATTAATGATCAGCCGTAGAAGGCTACGGTATAAGTTAAAAAGAAGGAATTGGGTCCAGGTCATAGACAAAGGATTGAATCATTAGAATATTGTATAATGGTTTTCCATAACGTCCATGAAAGGCTAAAGTAATACCATGAGCCGCATATCAGAAGATAGCTTATGCCTACATAAAGGCTGACTAGAAGTAAGAGGAAACTAAAGAGTTACATCAACAAAGTAAATCAGGAGTCTAATTATTGGACCCAAAAAATTATAGAAATCGTGACTGAGGACATTACAGAATCACTCTTAATATCATAGGTACAAGAGAGATAGTACAGTAGCAACATTCTATAACGGCTCTGCGACAAAGCCAGTCAGAAAAGTACCAGCCTTATAAGAAGTCAGTATGAAGCTCTCACCAGATTGTGTATGCACCAGAGGTGCAAGTATTATAATTGAGCTTCAAGTAGTGGATGTGAATTATACCTACGTGAAACGGAGGTCATAAAAGAGATAGAAGATGTGATGCGAGATTTTAAGGTTAGTAAGGTAAAAGTGAACAACGTACGAGATACTTAAATGCAGAAGGTTGTGAGTAGTCTGTATTGCAGATAGAAGGCTAGAAGCGCGGGGATTCAATATCCAGGAATGATAGCGGCGTCGTCAGTGACATATCTTCCAGCCGATGATTTCTAGGTATCGAGAGGCCTAGTTAAGAGAGTAAAGAAGAGTTTGAGATGATGTGATGTCTCACTTGATGTTTCATAATAACATAAGGAAATCTATAATGCAAGCAAGTTGAAGGAAGGTTGCGAATAGTATAAATAGATATGTATAGGTCGTAAGCTAAAGTATAGTAAAGCAACAAGGTTTTATGACATGAGTAAGTATGAGAAAGGGCGAGTGGGAAGGTGACGAGAATGGATAAGTCCTCGAGATTAAGCTCATGAAAACAAGAGAGCTAATGGTTTCTCTAAGTTATAGAAAGTTCAGTATAGCCTGAATTAACTCAAAGGAATCTAAGACTAATAGAATCTAGAAGGAATAGAATGTTGTCCTGGTAGTGAAATGAGGGTGTAATTGTGATAGATAAAGGATGATGTTTGGGCCTTCGATTGAGTAATGATTTGAAGAGGATTTCATGAATTGTACAGGATTAAAATACCCACGTAAGTAAATCACATTGAGATGCTAAAAAATATACGGTTATTGAAGTACAGTATCGCCGCTAAGTGGATCAGGAAAATCACTTCAAATATTCCTTGATGCACGTAAGCCCTAGTGGCAAGGTATTACGTAAAACATTTCAGGTTATAAGTGGTATGTTGTAGATCAATATTGAGGTAAATCAACAATGGATGGACAAAAGTCACAAAGTATGAGATGAGATTAGGCCGCCATTCTTAAACAGTAATGAGGAAGCATTAAAGTACTTAGATTTATATATATGGGATAAGCAAAAAAAGTAACCTGGAGTTCAGTAGCAGACCTCAGTAACGATAAATCGAAGTAAGAATTATGGTATAGTATGACCAACCTAGATTAAGTAAAGTCATACAAATGGATAATCGGGTCTATGAAATAAGACATAACAATATCGGTAAGTTCAACAATGTATCGAGCGAAGAACTTCATCGTACTTATAAATGCCCAAAGAGACATATTTTCAAACTCAATATATGTTTACAAAGTGAGGCCTAGAGATGGGCAAAAAGCTGGAGGAAAAAGGAGAGAAGAGTCGCATAGGCGCACTTACAAGGTCAGAATCATACATGCTGCATGATAAAAGGTATCAACAGTTACAAGATTGGAAGGATTCCGACCACGGGTGAATGCCTTGTCCTTTGGAATTCATTCACAGAACAATTTCCTAGATGGAAAGAGGAGTACTAAAGTATTTGCAAGAGTTATTGGTTATGAGAATGATAAGTGCATCAGTCAATATTCGAGGACGAATGTTCCAAAGAGGGGAATGATATTACACCCCATATTTTCGTATGTAAAAGTACGCCATAAATAAATTGATGAAAGCTCATAAATGAGATGTTACATCCCATATTTTCGTACGTTAAAGTTTCATCGTTAGTTAATCGACATAAGTTCGGGAATGAGATTTTTTTGAGATTATAAGCATTATGCTATTTCAAACAAATGATGAGTAAATTCTTGAAGGAGAGAGGGTAAGCAAATCAAAGAAAATGAATTTCGTCGAAGTTTGACATTTTGGGATAAAATACGGCCTTAGCTAAAATACCCAGTATTTATGGACTAATACCATACAAGGTACCACATGGCCATGATAGTGAGGTGTATAAAGTGTATTAAAAGTGAGTAGTATTTTAAGTAAATTGAGATAAGTCTTGATTATGTGGATAATTAATTAGTGGGAGATTAACAAGCTAATTAAGGATTCGTGGATAAGCTTAATTAAGTTACTGGATAATCTTTATAAGCCAAAAACGTTGCAGCCACCTATGACCAACTATGTGACACTTAAAATCACATAAAAGATGGCAAAATGTGGAGTAGTCTTTGGCCAACTAAGCCACAAAGTGGGGGCCCAAAAACCTCCAGGATAAGAGGTTATTATACATAATTCAAGAGGGAAATAAATAAGCTAGCTAAGCTTATGGATGAAGCTGCCGAGAAAACCTTGCAACAAATAAAAAGGGAATTGTTGTCTTCCTAGTAAAGCAAGCCTCCCTAGAAGCTAACCAAACAAAATACTTTACCTTGTAAGGAGCTTTGCACTTTCAAATATTCTTTCATGGTTATTTGGAGCTTTACTTGTGGAGCTAAAAGTTTTGTAGTACAACAGTGCAGATGAAGCTACAACAAAAAAATCCATATGAGACTACGTAATGTTATAGCAACGGGATTTTGCGATTTTAAGAAAGTACAATGTAACCCTTCTCAAGAATATCACACGGATTTTTTCCTACTCTAGGTATGTTAAGGCTATCCCTTTCTTTATTTTGGCATGATCCAAATGGTACAAATGAAACGAGCAAAATACGCAACTCTCATAAATGACTTTATTCATAAAAATACTAGGGGTGTCTATATTCATGATTCCCCATGTGTCTTATTATTCTATCATCTGTTCATGGGACTCAGAAAATACGTAAGTTGATAAATTTATTTTATGGCATTAATCAAGGGAATAATGGTCATATGACGTTCTGAGAGATTTTATTGACGTATTTCATATGCATTTCATTCATTTATACATGTACATTGACCCATAACCAGATGGCGTTATATACGCGTATATGTATGTACATATATGTATATGGGATATGGGAAAAGGTTACGACGTTATATACGCACCACTACCTGATCAGTTGGTATACGTTGTTGATGTTGGCCACAGTGGCCGGAATGATATGATGGGATGCCCTCATAGGCTTGATGATGTTATGAACGCATTTATCTATGCATGGTATAACATTTATGCTCATATGCATAACATTATAAATATGAAGTGGTTCACATAATTATTCAGATATACATGTGGAGTCTTTTACTCCATGTTTCTCTCATGTCTATTGTTTACTGATTTGCATTCCATACATACTCGGTACATTATTTGTACTGACATCCCATTTGCCTGGGGATACTGCATTTCATGCCCGCGGGTCTCGATGGACAGCTCGAGAGTCATCCAAGTAGGTGATCAGCTCAGCGGAAAAATATTGGTGCACTCCATTTGCTCCGGAGTTGCTTTCTTGGTCAGTATGATTTAGATGTGTATCGTTTAGTATGGTGGGGCTCTGTCCCGACCTTTATGATAATTATGTATTCTTAGAGGCTTGTAGACACAT
Source organism: Nicotiana tabacum (assembly GCF_000715075.1). Classification (NCBI taxonomy): domain Eukaryota; kingdom Viridiplantae; phylum Streptophyta; class Magnoliopsida; order Solanales; family Solanaceae; genus Nicotiana; species Nicotiana tabacum. Next base: position 21,744,402 of record NC_134088.1, on the reverse strand, counting down.
TTCATGTACGTAAAAGATTGTATGGCCTTGTCGGTGTATGTTCAGTGTACGAGTGGTTATTTTGGTCTTAGAGGCCCCATATGTCTGATGTATAAGTTGGTATTACATGTTGTATTCTACCTATCTCACGGTAGCCTCTCCGACTCAGTTATCTATGATAGTATGATACGTTATGTTGGTACTCAGTTGAGTAAGGTACCGGGTACCCGTCGCGGCCCATCGGTTTGGGTCGTGACAAAAAGGGGGAGGATGTAACGACCCAAATCTCTTAAACTTTCTCATATTCTTTGTATAATTTAAAGCATATTCGAAAGTAGTAGTATTAATGACTATATAAAATTATATTTTTCAAACTTACTTTTTTCAAAAATGTTCCACTGAAATTCCATATCAAATGTATATAACGATATCAAGGTTGTTAAACTTACGAGGTCTTATAATAACATAGTCACAAATCCTCTATAATCTCATGAATGGTCTTAATCCCTTCAAGCACATATGGATTACTACGACTTATCCTAATATTAAAGTACGGGATGTAACATCCTTCCCCCCTTCAGAACATTTGTCCTCGAATGCTAACTCTTAGAGATTTATAAAATTTTCACTAGGGTCTCCTCTGTAAATTAAACTAAAACCCAAATTATATCCGAAGTCTCGACTATTCACAACCTTTTGTACATGAGTATCTCGTATCTTCTTCACTTTTACCTTACATTCCTTTCAATCTCGCATTGTATCTTCTGTTTCTTTCATAATCTCCCTTCAACATAGATGGAAATTATGCTTAAAGCTCTACTGTAATACCTGCACCTTTGGTGCATAAACAATATGGCGAAAGTTTCATACTGACTTCTTACGACTCATCTCTATAGCACAATCTGAAAACAAAAGAAGGGTAACGTTTCCTAAATGTCCTATAGCCTCTCAATTATAAATGTGGCGCGCAACACACCCATAAGTGAGACTCTACTAGGCACGGCTTTGTAGACTTCCTACGACACGACCTACTCTTATACCACTTTGTCACTCCGTAACTCATGATCATTCGACTAAAACTAGAACAAACATAAGTCGAGTTAGCTGAACTCATTCCTTTTGTAACTATTACGGGCCCACATAGCCACAACTCATAATGTACAACTGTAAGTGGAAAACACTATATCACTGAACCATTTTTCTTAAAATATGAATATCTATGGGCCGTCAAGGCCTATGACATACTGTACAAAATGAACCTCTGTCTACAAAGCCTCTAAGATTATTTGACATCAAATGGGATAGGGTACCGGCCTACCCATAAGTCTGTAGCAAAACTATAACACGATGACTCATAGACTCGGCTGCACTCCGAATGAGGTGGAGTCTTACCGATCCTTCTCTTAAAGCCAATCTCGTTTACTATGAGGGCTCATCAAACTGGTTCTCTATACCTGCTGCCATGAAGTCAACGTCCCCAACAAAAGGACGTCAGTACAAATAATATACTGAGTATGTAAGGAGGAACTGAAACATAACAATAAACATAGAATAAATTAGCATACAACCGAAACAATGTCACAAAACAAGCCCCTTAATTTTCATAACCCACAATGATTACCCGCAATTACTAACCCAATACAGGCAAGATCCAGATTGCCTTGTGGACTAAACATCAAAAGGAACTCGTAAGATATGATAATTTACCTTCAAACACATTTTGGGTTTTTGGTTTTTATCTTCTTTTGCATTGATAATAACGCAAGAAAGTTGTAGGATGGCAGTAGTGTAAATTGAACGTAGATCATACTGAATGTCCTCCGTCTTGTGATTTCTTCATCTCGTCAAGTATTTAATCGACTTATATATATATATATAATATTCTTCCCTTTGAGACTCTTATCCATATCGTATGATGCATGACTGCCCAACTGATCAGTGGTAACTGCCCGACCGTCCATAGCGCGGTGATAAATGCATGACTTCCCGACCGGCCACAGCTCGGTGATAAATATGTAACTGCCCAACCGGCCGTAGCTCGTTTATTAAATGGAATAACACACGTTCTTAAGACTTTGCCAAATCTCACATCTCAATTCTTGCCACATAATATAATGACTTTAAGAGTCATCATTCCCATGAGGTAAGGCTGCCACATTAATCTTTATCCCAAAGATTTTAATTTCCTAGTTAATCTTACCACCAAAATCATTAAGTAATCCAATTATCTACATAATTAAGAATTATCTCAAATTACTTAAAATACTATTCAGTTTTAATACACTTTATACACCTACTATCATGATCATGTGGTACCATATAAAATAAATACATACAGTATTGTTTCAGTAAAATATCCATGTAAAAATACATATATTTTCTCAACTTATAATTTTTCTAATCTCATATAAAGAGTAAAACTTCTCGTACGCTTAATTCTTAAAATGGTAAAAAGATAATCTTCTTTTCTTGTGAGAAAATAATTTCTATCTTTACAATAAAGAAAATCTCATAAACTTTCTTATATTCTGTCTATAATTTAGCATATTCGAAAGTAGAAATATTAATTACTATATAAAATTATATTTTTCAAACTTTCTTTTTTCAAAAATGTTCCACTCAAAATACCATATCAAATGTGCATAACGATATCAAGGTTGTTAAACTTATGGGGACTTACAATAATATAGTCACAAATCCTCTATAATCTCATGAATGTTCTTAATCCCTTCAAGCACATATGGATTACTACGGCCTATCCTAATATTTAAAGTACGAGATGTAACAGTAATACTTATGCAATACCTTTAACTATCCCAACTCCTATCTAAATATTTCTCAAGGAGCACGATGTCATCATATCTGCGAGACTGAATTCCCTATGCTTGGGTTCACTATGTTTTTCTTGCATGATCTGTTGATTTATATCTATCCTCTTGTCTAGACATAGCTAGACTTTTCCTGAATCAACTATTAACTACTCGTTGGTTCATTCTCATATCTATATTACGCGTTCTAACTTACCTCTCCCATTGGATCCTTATGTATCAAGTTTTCATTCGCACTTATTTATCAATAACATAAGGTGCGAGAACCTTACTGCCTATCCCCGACATCATGCTTGCATAATGTCCTATAGTTGTATCATATCTGTAGGATCTGAATAAATGCAATCTCATTCCTTTCACCTTTTTACCGCATTCTTCCTTTACTATTCCATAGTTACCTCTTCAGCTTTGGCTTTTTTTTCACATCTTCACTGGTATCTTACTCGCCATGCGGTGACCCTTCTGTACCAAGGAAAAACTGAATTCCTTACGCACGAGAGTGACACCTAGTATAGTTGGCACCCTTAGTCCTTTAAGCTTTACACTGCTCACAGTGCTTGCTTTAAGGAAGCGTCTTCCTGAATGACCTTTAAAGGTTATTCTTCCGTTATCCATTCTATTATCGCCGGAATGCGATCTCTGAAATTCTCACGATGCTGACTATAATCAAATCTTTCGGCCCCTAATTCATGTTTAGTTTATCTTGTTCACTAGCCCATACTGATTTCTATTACTCCGGGGGTATAACTTTTCCTTCTGGTAATCACATAGTAGTCACCAACTCATTTCTTGAAATGAGGATATGACTTTTTGCTTATACCCTTTTATTGTCTCAAGGCCTGTCACGTCTTGTATTTTTCTTCACTTGACTATAGACTCTGTCATCTTTTCATATTTTGATTTACCGTAATTACCCATTTATCACATCTTACTCATAATGCTTCATTTACTCTCTTCTTATTCTCCTGCTAATATTTCTGTCTATCACCTTATTCTGAAAACTTCAACAAAACATACTTTCACTTTTAGCTCCCCTTGCTTCATCCTCTAGATCTACTAGTCTCCTAACATTATCTCTTTACTAGGGACGTGAGCCATACTATGGTAAATATTTATCCCTTCTAGGATTACAGTGCCTATTTTCTTAATTTTCTAAATATTCTAGTATTCATATATAATTGTACTATTCTAGAGTGCACCATCTAGGTGTCTTACAAGGAGAACTATTACCACATTTGTAATATCCTTCTAAAATGTCAGCTAACGCTAACAATCCATCAACCATTTTGGGTTACTCTAACCCCAGCTGGATCCTAATATCCCATCCTTCTCTTAAACTATATTTGTTAGCTCCCATAGGACATAACTGAGATGGTGTTGTCAAGTGTATATATCTCCGTTACTGCTGAAAGTAACTCAGAATGCTTATATTTCTCTGCCTAAATTGTAAATACTGATAAACTTCATTAACTGGGTACCCCATACCCTTCTTCACCTTGCTTCTTTTACTTGTTGAAACTTGTATCTACCTTCTGATTCTCTCATTGATTTTTACCATATGGGTGGATAGATATTCATGCCTTAAGGCTCCTTATCAAGAAGCTTACACGTCTTGGTACACACATGATCTACTGAAGACCTTACATTTACTCATTAAAAGCATGATGCAAAATCGAGTTCATCTGACTCAACTCTTCCGCAACCATATTTAATCTCTTACCGACTGTCTTTCTGGATGTAGGTATCGTTGTATTACGATTAGAATTTAGGATTTTGAATTCTTATAATTGAACTCTACCACACAATCTAGAGTAAGAAGAAAGAGTGACAGTCTTAAATTCCTTGTAGCCTCCTGCATATAAGTATGGCGCACAACACACCCTTAACCAAGACTCTACTAGACACCGCTTGTAGACTCCCTAGGATAGAACTGTTCTGATACCAAGTTTGTCACGACCCAAACCGAAGGGCCGCGACGGGAATACGGTGCCTTGTCAACCGAGTACCAATATAACATATCTTTTTTATCGTACTATCATGGGTAAATGAGCCAGAAAGGCCGTCATGAGATAACCAGAATAAAACATAAGGGAATACTTGATATAGGATGACCCAACATGATATACAAACTTATACATGTGACATACGGGCCTATAAGGCCGATATGATCATTTGTACACTCAAAACATAGGCCAACAAGGCCATACAATTATCCATATACATGACATATGTCTACAAGCCTCTAAGAGTACATAAATGCCATAAAGGTCGGGATAGGTCCCTGCCATACCAATCAATACATGCCCAAAGCATACTAACCAAATATGTAACTCTGAAGTTAGTGGAGTGTGTCAACACTTTCCGCTGAGCTGATAGCCTACTAGAAGGACTGTCAACCTGTCTATTGGGACCTGTGGGAATGAAACGCAGCATCCCCAGGTAAAAGGGACGTCTGTATGAATAAAGTACTGAGCATGTAAGGCAAAAAGCATAAATAAGAACAGTAATATAAAGAGAGATAGAGAAGATACAACCTGTAACATCTGAGTGCCTATGAGGGAGACTGACATGAAATTCATGATACATATATATATATGCACATACTTTTAAAAACATACGACTTTACGGGCATCATCATATGGTACCCGGCCTCGAAGAAGACTTGGTAAAAACGTACCCGGCCATCATAAGGCTCGGTAGAATCGTACCCGGCCACGTGGAGCTCGGTAAACCCAACTAATCAGTGGTTGCACAATAGGTGTCGTACCATGCCGACTATAGCGCAGCTCGGTAGAGTAAAATAGATACATATATATATAATGCATTATGGACTCATGGAATCACGTTATAAACCTTTTGGAGTGATGTAAGGTCGTTGCACCTTCGATTCACAATATGGAAATTTGTACCATCAATAAGAACCTCAATAGGATTCAAGCATCATACCTACTTTCTTAGATTAACTTGATAAGGAAAGAACAGCATAGACAACCTTAGTTGCTAGGAGTAGATCCATTATAAAATAGCATATCGTTTATGCTCTTTTCACTTTAGATCATCCCAAAATAAAGAAGGAAGTGCCTTAACATACCTTTGCAATCTTCTCTCCAATCATCAACCAAGCTCAATATGATCTTCTTACGTCTACAATGAGTAAACTGACTTCGTCGTCATCATATAAGCGTTATAACTCTCATATGTCAAAACCAATATTCTACAAGAAATTGGACAGCACCTCCCCTGTTTGTACTACATCCCATAAGTTATTCAAAATCACCAAATAGCCCAAACAACAACTAGTAGTTATATGGAACACAACCGGCACAATAACACGTCGAGCGGCAAACTTGGTTCATGTCTAATAACACTATATTTTGAACCCTTTCCCTCTTATTTATATTCTGGAAAATGTTGATAATAACAACACCATATAATCAGGTTATTCCATAAATTTCCATCCATAAAACGCTACAAGAACATCTCCCAAACAGTCAAACAATCAACAACATTACTAACAAGCCTTTTGATCGATATTTCACAAGTTCTAGCTTCAACGACTTAGCCGTAACTTGGATAAGCTTAAATAAATATAGAGTAAGAGGTTTCTTACCTTTAAACAGATACAAAAACTCCAATTTTAGCTTAGTTTACCACGAAATATCCTTCCAATGCAGCCACAAGAACAAAGAAGAGAAACTAGCAATCAATTCGGGTTCCTCGGCACTAGAATCACTTTGGAAGACATAATATTACCAAGGGTTGATATGAAAATCTTGGGAGAGTATTTTACAGAACTTAAACCACTTTAAACAACTCCGCACATGATCTGGAACCGCACCAAAATCAACAACCATAACAAGAACAAGAAACTCACTAGCGCCACGGGATTTCCGACACTTAATTTGTGTTGTTTGCCTTTGGTTTGGGTCTTGGATAATGAGAGAACTTTGAGAGAGTTTTTAGGTATCTAGGGTTTTAAGATAGTGAAAGATAATGAGTTAAAATGGGCTTTAGGCATCACACATATATCAAGATGTCTAAACCGCTTAAGTGGGTCCCATAGGGAGCTGCTTGCGCAGTCTCGCAAAAATGTGAATATCTCTCTACTCCAATGTTATATCGACAAATGGTTTAATGCGTTGGAAAATAGACTCGTACACCATACATTTGATAGGTTGATAACCCCGTAATTCTTATTATATTGAGAAAAAAGCTCTGCTATATTCGACCTAATTTTCAGCACATTTATGATTCTAACTTGTGATGATCTTTGCCAACTTTTGTTCCAAAACTCGCTTGACTTCAAAGTTGAACATATGACTATCATAGGACTATAATAACTCATAACATAACCTACTTATCATGTTAAGCACCCTAGTCTTACCCCAAAAGTACATGTTATAACATTCCCCAACTTGTCGACTTCCAACGAAACTTATTTTCTTCAATTCGTTTAGCTTCTAAGCCTTCCAACCCTCTTGGTACTTATTATTTATGATCTTAAATATTTGTAACCTCCAAGGTAATACTATTAACTTACTTTATATACTTCCAAATATAATCTCATTTCTGAGCTTACATAAATTGACTTACGACGTACTCTCACGTACGAAAACATGGGGTGTAACACTGAAGCTGATCAAATAAATCATCAATACACGATCGTGGATACTTGTTCTTGATAGTGACCTTGTTCAGCTATCTGTAGTCCTTGCACATCCTCATAGAACAATCTCTCTTCTTCTCAAATAGTACCGGTGCACCCCAAGGTGACACACTAGGTCTGATGAAAATCTTATTAAGCAATTCCTGTAACTGTTCTTTCAATTCTATCAAATCCGCTGGTGCCATGCGATATGGTGGAATAGAGATGGGTTGAGTTCCCGGCACCAAATCAATACCAAAATGATATCCCTGTCGTGTGGCATTGCCCGATAGGTCTATAGGAAATACATCTAGGAACTCCCTCGCTACCAGTACTGACTCAACAGTAGGAGTATCAACACTAACATCTCTCATGAAGGCAAAATATGCCAAAAACCCTTCTCAAACATCCGTTGAGCCTTCAAATATGAAATAACTCTACTGGGAGTGTGACCAAGCGAACCTCTCTACTCTAACCTAGGCAACCTCGACATCAATAACGTCACGGTCTTATTGTGACAATCAAGGATAGCGTGGTATGAAGATAGCCAATCCATACCCAAAATCACCTCAAACTCAACCATGCGGAGAAATAAGAGATCAACTCTAGTCTCATAATCCCCAATGTTAATCACACAAGACCGATATACACGATTTAACATAATAGAATTACCCACTAGTGTAGATATATGAACAGAAATATCAAAATATCACGAGGCATATCCAAATAACAACCAAATTATGATGAAACATAAGAATAAGTGGAATATGGTCAAATAACACTCAAGCATCCCTATGGCACACTGAAAAAATACATGTGATCACGGCGTCGGAAGCAACTACCTCTAGCCTGGCTAGAAATGCCTAGCAACGGGTATGTCCACCACCTGACTAACCTCCCCCACTAGGGAGACCTCAAAACTGCCAGAGCCCCACCCCTAGCTGGTTGTGCAGTTAGTGAAGCTGCTGGTGCTGAAATCATAGGTTGTGAGCTCTGCTATGGAACCGTACTCAGAAGTCTAGGGCAATCCCTCTTAAGATGACTCAAGTCCCCACACTCGTAAAAATGCCTCCTATAAGGCCGATGTCCCTAATAAACCGAAGAACTGCATGTGGAAACCTGAGCAGATGGAGTGTGGTAAGAACTCTATACTGCAATGCACAGAATGATTACTGAACTGGGCGAACATTGTATGAGTTGTGCCAAACAGATGAGCCACAAGGAATCTGACGAGCTGCCTGAAAGGGACTAAAAGGCCGGCCTCTGCTGTGAAGTGACTGGCCTCCATACGAGGCACCACCAAAATCACCTGAACCATGGGGCCTTTTGGCCTCCCTCTCCTCTCTCTCAAGCCTGCGAACATGCTTCAAGTGTCTAGCAATCTCAACCACCTTGTCAAACCTAGCATCCTTCTCGGACTCTCGAGGCCATCAATGAACATCATGATCCTCTCCCTCTCAGTAGGGACCAAAAACAATGATTGACGTTCCAACTCCTTGAATTTTATCTCGTACTAGGTCACAGTCATGCCCTCCTTACGTAGATGCTCAAATTTCCTACGTATCTCCTCTTTGCGAGTCTGTGGAACGAACTTCTCTAAGAAGAGAACTCAAAATTGATGCCATATAAGTGGTTCTACACAAGCTTGTCTGCCAGACTCATAGGTCTACCACCACCTGTAGGCTTGCCCCGTCAGCTAAATAGTAGTGAAGTTAACTCCATTGGAGTCTACAAGACCCGCTGTGCGAAGGATCCGGTGACACTGAATAATAAAACCCTAAGCATCATCTGACTCTCCTCCACTAAACTGGGGCGGACGAAGTCTCTGAAATCGCTTTGACCTCTTCCACTTCTCATCGATCAAAGATGGTCAAACCTCAGCTCGAGCAGCAACAACTGGCTAAACTGGCAACACCCATGGTGTTTGATAACCTTGAGCTAGCTGCTCCATTGTAAGGGCGGTGGGAGTCTGGGATGCTCCCCAGCCTGTGAGGTAGTTGGTGCAACTGGTATCATGCCTTCCTAAGCCAAGTTCGTGTACACACTTATAATATGGGACAAAGTCTCTTGATTACCAGGCATCGCAATAGGTACCACCGGTGTCTAAGCTAGTCCCACTGGCTCAACAATGTCTGAAACCTGCTCCTCCACTGGAGCAACTGGTGGCTCCACAAGTGGTGCTCTAGTTGTAGTACGGGCCTCACCGCAACCTCTACCTCGGCCCTAGCCTCTCGCGGCTCTGACTGGAGACACTTGTGCCTTCCCATCTGATCTGGCGGAATGTGTACTCACCATATGTGAGATAATATAAGAGTAAGGTTCAAACTTCACAAATAACAAATCTGCACGACAAAAATGCAACAAAAAAGTGAAGTTTTTCCTAACAGTTAGGTAGCCTCTCAAAGATAAGTATAGACGTCTTTGTACCGATCCGTATGGCTCTACTAAACTTGCTCATGTCCCATAAAACCTATGAACCTAGGGCTCTGATACCAACTTGTCACGGCTCAAAACCACCAATCGTTCGTGATGGCGCCCAACTCACTTTCTAGGTAAGCCAAACATAATAAAAGCAGAACATAATAACAGAATTAACAGAGATAATATAGTTCCAAAGCCAACTGACATAAATAACTGCATCGATACAAAAGAAATCCCCAGAACTTATAATACAGAGTCATGAGCTCTGAAATGAAAAGCGACGCCAAAGACTGTGGTTAAAATGCAGCTCTATCTCGTCTCTTTGCAACCCTCAACAACAAATCGCAGTGACTCACGGCTCGGTCTAACATCTGGATCTGCACAATTAAGTCCAAAGCGTAGTATAAGTACAACCGACTCTATATACTCAACAAGTATCATAACTAATCCCGATGAGGTAATAGAGACAAGAATTATTAATAATACTCGCTAATAACCTACTCAATTCATAAATTTTACAAGTACACAACAATAATATCATTGAATCATAAAAATACAGATAAAGCCACCTCGGTGCACAATATATAACATAATATGCTCTGTTTTAGTTAACAATCCAGCATATAGAGAAGATATGCAAAACAAGGCATGTATACATTTCTGATCTATCATATAGAGAAGATATACGAATAAAACATGTATACATCCAAGGAAATTGCAAGTAGAGAAGAAATGCAATAACCAAATCAAACACTGGTAAGTTTTCCTCATATAGCATATATACCATCAATAGAGAAACATGAGAGGGTGACCCTAGGAGGATGGATACTTATCCACACGTTGCGCGGACAACTCATGTGCTAACATACTCAGATCTGTACAGACCACTCACGTGCTATCAACCCAGTCCATATCACACAGAAAGCATAAACAAGAATACATATACATGAATAATGGATATCAAATTACATACTCATGGACTAATATAAGTGACATGCTAAGGTGTAGGCATGTGCGAAGTGTACTAGCGTAGTTCAAATCAGGCGATTACGTTGCAAAAATAGCAATTTACATGTTTGAACAGGAGATCAACCAACAAATAATCTCTAACATGATTCAATTAGCTCAGCAAAAGGAGTACAACATAATAAGCATGATAACATAGAGCTTAGCAATCAATTCGGGGCACAAAATAGCATAATCACCACCCCGAGCATGGATAATACCCTAGTGCATGCACATGGCTAAATCCCAGCACATGTGCGCCACCTATTGCGCGTAGCCAACACTAATAACATGGGAAACTAGTGCCTCAACCAAGTTTAGGTAAGATACTTACCTCAAGCAAGCCAAATCAATACTCTAAAAAACCCTTCCCACGTGAATCAACCTACGGACGGCTCGAATCTAGCCAAAATAACTTATAACATCAATAAAAGTTGTTGATACCCAATTTTGCCCTCATATTTTATGAAATATTCCATTTATTTTCAAAAATTAATTTTTACATTATTACCCAATTTACAAGTCATATAAGTATTTTCTATAATTTTCTATGAATTTAAGGATTTAAAAGTGATTTTCTCACATTTAATTTTTTAAAATATTTATTAATTATCTATTTAAATCAGTTTTGGGTGATTTTTACTTTTGTTCGCAATCCTATATGCCTTGAAGTTAGACTATATTCATGTATTCTCTAGCATCTAAACTTACCTAAATCATATACTTGGTCATCTACCACTATGTATAATTTTGACCATCTTGAACCTGCTCAGTCTATTATGTTTATGCACACATGAGTTTCCTATGTTTGTTGCTTTCCCATGTTCATGTCTTGCTCTGAATTATTGTATTAAAACTCTTAGGGTAACTACTCATGCCCTGAATGTGCTCGACTATACTTCTCTATGCTAGGTCATTCAGGCATAACTTGCTATTTTCTCATGTCTATATGAATTCTGAACTCTTTGGAAAAGCATGCTACTCTACCATTTGTGAACCCCAATCCGCATTATAGTTGCCTGCTTTACTACCATCCTGTTATGTAGACTCATGCCTGCAAATACTAGGATTGATCGGGTTTAATGCCTAGGGAATCATTGATGAGCATAACTAAACTTGCTATATGTGATCAATTTGTGTTAAGTACTTGTTTGCTGATTAGTTGTGGTGTTGAGTTTGTGATACTGTTGACCCTAAGCTTCTTTAATAGGTTTTCTTAGTAGCACTTCTACTTGCCCTGAATTAGCCTACAATTCTTAGTTATGTCCTGCCTTGCATTCTGATGTTCTTCTTGGGAAGGTTGTTGTGGTATCTACCCCAAAGGGGAGTCTCTTGAATATGTCACTTCCACTTGTTAATCTTCTTAGAACTAATTCATGCCCTTAACTCTCATGCTTAGTTTCTTGCTTTGTGGATTCATGTTTCCTATAACTAGTTAGGTGCATCTTAAGAAGTCTATGCTTTGAATTATTTGCTAGTTTGAAAGCCCTACATATGTGCTCATTATATGGTCCTTGTACATATGTGTCCTCCCACCTGTTAGACATTACCCCTAAGGTGATACTTAGAAAATCTTTCTGCTGATGATTGTAATAATAGAAACCCATGTGTATTTGCCTGAACTCTGAGTTATTTGAATGACATGTTTTATGTCCCCATGTTCCTGTTGTTTGTTAATGGGTAATAAAGATAATTGTCTTCATGTTTGGGGCCTGGCTTATTGGGTCGTGTGAGTTATTAGATCTGAGCATTGGCCATACATTCTTCAAAGCGTGAGTATTGGGCATGTTGGATATGCAAGAGTAAGGATGGTGAAGGCCAGAAGGTCACTGCTGGGTTACTTTGTACTTGTGTAGGACATGTAATTGCTGTATTTGGGCCTGCAATTGCCCTATTAAGTTTGTATTTATTTTATTATTCTAACTAGGCATGTAATAACAAACAACGGGGGAGATTAGTAAAAAGTGGGGTTGGGGTATCCTAATTCTTACATGAACGGGCAGAAAACATGTCCATAGGATTTAATTGCCTTGCTTGTTGTTTGTTTGACGTGCTACACATAGAAAACATCATGCCTATAGGAAGTCACACATTTCATTTAACCTGTCTAATACCTGTACATTATCCTAAAGCATGTGTGTTTGCGTAAATACTTTACTTGCTCTCATATCTACTTCTATGCGCTATTAGACAGCATGTCTATAGGAATCAAACGCCAAAATTATTTGTGTAATTGCAATACGATTATTAGACAACATGCCTATAGGATTGCACTAATACATGACTTTGCTAATACTCATCTAGCTACCATATCTACAGGGCTCTAATTAATTAACTAATCCACTACTTATGTTGTTCTTATTACACAGCCCGCCTAGATAATGTGTCTATAGGAATATGCATGATGAATCTATGTTTAAATACCAACTATTAGAGATCCTGACTATAGGATATTGTTACTCACCTAGAAAGCATGTCTATAGGATAAAACACGAATAATTTCGAGTTTTCTAATAGCTTTCACTTCCCCATTGGCACAAATAACTTAGAGATCATGTCTATAAGTTTGATAATACCTATAATCTGCAAATTCGATAGTCTGAAATAGCAGCATTGCCTGTAGGACGTCTTGAACTGGGATCACATAGAAGCTATGTCTATAGGACTTAACGACTCTAGTACCCCTTAATTCTGAAATTGCCTACTACCTGATATAAAAAATCTGCTCGCCTGCATTTGTTGTTGTGTGGAGGCTAACTTGAGCCGTTTATTGATTTTACGTGTAGTCCTATATATTTTGAATGTGCGCCTAATTTTATATTTTGAGCACCCTAAGTATAGTCTAGAACCACCCAAATAGTAGGTCCAAATCCTCCTGGACCATAGGCATGGGATGGGTAGTATGCGCATAGGACACGGTTTAGAATTGAACTAGAGCACTTTAGGTAAACAAGAACAACTTTAACATAATAATTAGGTAGCAAGAGATGTTAGTCTGTGCCCGCTGAATAATATGAGCAACCCCTACCCTAAGGGAGTTGCGAAGTATTATTTATGTTGCACGAGGTTATCCTTTAGGCTAAAAAACATAGGAATCCTCCCCCCCCCCTCCCTCCCTCCCCCTCATTTATATGTTTATTGGTCGCGCCTTGTTTCTTGAACTTAGAATAATTAAGCTGTATCATATAACCTCTAAAGACTTGTACTAATCACTTATATATATAGTTTAATTCCCTCACATGTGTGATTTTCTTCACACTTGTTTACATTGAAGTTGAATTTTTAAATTCCATGTCTTCCTTTACTAACATGATCACATAAGACAACCCAATATTCCTACATAGTGTGAATTTTGGCAGGGATCCACAGTTGTGGACCTCGAAGAGTGCCTAACACCTTCTCTTCGAGGTAATTTGAGCTCTTACCTGATCTTTGGTAACATAGATTAATGCACCTCAAAATCGTTAGATGGCAACTCTTTTCTTTTAATACCCATTTAAAAGAGTTGCCACATGTCGAAACCCGCTTTCGAGAGAAAAAAGGGCGCGACAAAAGCCATAGGAAACAATCCCAAACAATAAAGCTATAATCTTGAAATAACTATACAAAGTCAACCCAAAAGGTCAGCCCCATGCCCGCTCCTCAAAACCCGAGAAAAGTCACAAATCCTGAATACTCATTCGAGTATGCGTCCAACCATACAGGTTTCATCCAATTCTGACTCTGAATCGTGGTTCAAATCCTCCTTTTCATTTTAGAAAAGTTTTGCGAAAATCCCTAATTTTCTTCACTTAGATTCATCATTCAAATGCTAAAATCAAGGTTAGAATCATGAATAATAACCAAATCCGAATCAAAAATATTTACCCCAATCCAAATCAAGAAAATCCTCTCAAAAATCCTCCAAATCCGAGGTCTCAATCTCAAAATATGATAAAATGACTAAAATCCTCAAAATAGATTAATTAAGCATCTGCCAAGTAATACCATTCGCGATCACGGGACCAATTTTGCGATCGCGAAGCACAAATCAAAAACTGCCTTAGAAGACCTTACGCGAACGCGAGGACCTAGTCGCGAACACGATGCCTACCACTGATGAGCCTACACATATCCAGTCCCCCACACGCGAACGTGAAGGCTAAAAACCTAACGAACCCATTCGGCCTTCCCTTCTACGTGATCGCGACATCCAGCCTGTGAACGCGAAAGACACTACTCCCATGTTCCGCGAACGCGACATACCCTTCACGAACGCGAAGAGAAAACATCACCAACCACCAAACACTGTTCGCGATCGCGATACACCACCCTCGATCGTGAAGAACACTAGAACACCAAAAGACAGTTGATCCAAATCAAGGGGAAATGGTCTGAAACTCATCTGAAACACACCCGAGGACTCCCCCGGACCCCGTCCAATCACACCAATCAATCCCAAAATATAACACAAACCTACTCGAGGCCTCAAATCATACAAAATCACATTCAAACCATGAATCGCACCTCAATTCAAACTTAATGAACTTATCCAAATTTTCGAATTCAAAACTTATGCCGAACATGCCTAGACAACTCGAAATGACCTTAAATTTTACACACAAGTCCCAAATGACGAAACGAACCTATTTCAACTCCCAAAATTACAATCTGAACCTGATATCATTAAAGTCAACTCCCGGTTAAACCTATGAACCTTTCAAACCTTCAAGTTTCCAACTTTCGCCAAATATAACCAAATCAACCTAAGAACCTCCAAATCCAAAACCGGCCATACGCCTAAGTTCAAAATAACCATATGAACCTATTGGAATCATCAAAATACCATTCCCGGGTCGTCTACATAAAAGTCAAACTCCAATTAACTTTTACCACTTAAGCCTCCAACCATGGAACTAAGTGTCCCAAATCAATCCAAAACTTCTCTGAAACTAAATCAACCATCCCCGCAAGTCGCACAACAACAAATAAACATAAGGAAAACATCAAATATGGGAAATGTCACGACCCCAAAATCCCGCCTTTAAGACCGCGATGGCACCTAGTCTCTAAGACTAAGTAAGTCTAGCACATGCTGAGAATTAACATAAATAAACAACTTAGCCACTAAATTAAACAGATAATTGACATAATAAAAGCTTAAACTGATCAATAGTCATACATTCCCCAAAATTGGTAGTAATGAGTCACAAGCTCTACTGAATAATTTTAGCTTCCTGCTCCAATTTTGAATTAACTTTCCAATAATCTCTTATTTGTGGAGCTTGAAATCTTATAGTTCTAATACTTTTCATTCGACTTCACCAACGTGCTTGTGATAATGATTTAAGAGTTAGGTTGGGCACATTATCTTTTAAATACAGTGTACCACCCTAAAAAATTATATAACTTTTTAAAATAATTAGCTACGTCACAAAGTACTATATTTAATTTGTAACAATATTTTTAGAAAACAAGACTTTTGTATAAATCTATTAGAAAAATTTGGGACTCCAAAATTTTTGGCCTAAAGCACTAGATTTAGTTGCTTTAGGCTTCAGCTGCCCCTGGTTTACAGTATTTCATCAGAATAATTAAAAGAAAAACAGAAATACTTGCATTTTAAAATGACCGAAAATTTGTAGACCGAATATTTAGATATTTTACATTAAAATACAAGAGTGGCGATTAATATATTTGTTCAATTTAAATTATATAGGAGTTTTAGTTCTGATACAATATTGTATAATAATGGCGTTTAGAATAATTTATTCAGAGAAAATAAAAGAAAAGAAAACCTTAAACCATAATGACTAAATATTTGTAGGCCCAGAAACAAAGAAAGGAAATGAAGATTGAACTGGAATGGGCTTAATCTTCTTATAGGCGCCGTGGGTAAATGGGCTTAGCATACAATCCAAGGGTTCATAGAAAATCAATGTGGAGTTCTGCTCTTAATAACCTAGCGTTTCTTGTTAAATCTGATATTGGGTGGAATCTTTCTCTTGTGTGTTTGTTTTCGTATCAATTCCCTACTTTAAGTTCTATTGTACAAGATAAAAATGAAAGAATATGTAAAACTTTTTATTTGTCGATGTAGCCTCTCGGTTATAAGTATGAACTCTGAATATACATACCCCTATTAACTTATCTCTAACTAAAGCAAACAAACGGACTCCAAGCAGGGGCGGAGCTAGTGTTTTATTTACGGATTCGGTCGAACCCAATAGTTTTGGTTTAAATTCTTTATTTTTTTTATGAAATTCATTAAATATGTAAAAAAAATTATTAATTTAGAACCTAATAACTTAAAAGGTCTAGAATCTTGATCATGGACTCGTGACATTACTACATACCATCATGCAACCCTTGTATCAAACGAAACATATAGTAATCAGTAATTAGTATTATAGTCTAATCAACATTTGAAAAAATGACTAGATTTGCACGTCAATAAAGTTATATAATGAATACCATGTTGATTTAAAAATTCTTTATCCACCTATCAGAGTTAATTATTTCGTAGTTTACATGCTGCGTGCACCATAACAATATACTACTTTTGAGTTGAGATTTATACAGACCGGTTGTAACTAGTTCGCCGTAGGTTTAACGTTGTTACATGCTTTTGGCAAAAGCAACTCTTTTTCAATCTCCATATAATACGTGAAAACAAATTCGGAGTAAAATAATAGTGCAAATGAGACAAGGACTCCAATGAAATATAATCTCCAAATAAAAATGTTTGATTTCTTTCTTTAATAATATATATATATATATATATATATATAAAGAGAGAGAATATTAGGATTTGCAACTGCTATGATTTTGGTCAAGGAAATTGAAAATAGATGCTTGCATGGATTGTCACATCCAACAACAATAACAACAATTAATCCAGTGTAATTTTACAAGTGAGGTTTGGAGAGAGTAATGTATACGTAGACATTACCCCTACCTTATGAATATAGAAAGATGGTCTCCTAGACTCTAAGTGAAAGTGAAAAGGAAATTACATCCAAATGACAAAAAAAAAAAAAGCTAATTCCACATTTGCCTAACATGCAGTCCATGATTATCTAGGCAGGTTCTAACCAGTTGGGGCCATAATAGTTAATAATAATATATCATTCTTTTGTCAATTCTCTAATTAGCCTAAACTTTTCTGAAAGGGTACTGAAAGAACTTTTGACAAACCTTTAGTTTCGTAATTTTCCAACAAAGTTTTCTATTGCGTCTAGTTGAGCTGTGTTATATGAAAAAAATAACCAAAAAAAAAAAAAAGTTACTCCAACAACCTAGTTCACATTATAACCATTTTAAGCGTTCAAATAATGCAATTATAAATCAATTTACCGAAAGAAATAAGTCTTCGAATTTGGCTTTACTTTAATATACGTACCTGTGCAATTTCGCGCAACGAATCTTCCGACTGATTTAAGCAAATGTTCCATTTCTAAGTCATTGTTTAAATTTTGTACTTATTTTATGGCCCTTAAAAAATTATCCCTTTTGGATAACATTAGACTAAGATCTAATATTTGCTCATAAAGTTTTTAGTTGGCTCGCAAAGTATTAGATCATGAACTAATGTGTGCAATAATTTATCAAATTGTAGATCGCGATCGAATATTTTATCTTAAAAAAATTACAACTTGCTTAAAAATGATCTTTAGACTGCCATCTAAAAGGTCCATAAATTTTTAAAAAAAAGATTTAATATTTGATCTAAAAAGGACAACCGGCGAAAATTTCACGAATATTCCTAGACCCGCTATTGTTTTCCTCAAAACGCACATGCATGTACATTTATTACGTATTAATAGACCTTATTCTGTTAACCAAAAAAATAAAACAAGACCTTACAACTTCTCTTACTTTCTCTTCTTGAAAAACCTCGCCAAAACATCGTATAACCCCCCCCCCCCCCCCCCCCCGACCAAACCTTCTCAAAATGCAAAAGAACAATTTCAATAGGATCAAAAGTGAGGAAACAAAAACTTAAGAGGATGTGTTTGTTCGTCCCATGTATTTGTAAAGAAGTAGAAAAAGAGCTAGGAAGAAAAGCAGCAGCAGGGGCATGTCCTTACTGTGGAGGAAAAGTACAAGCTATAGATGTAGAAAAACGTCTCAGATTCTGCTTTCTCCCCATTTGTTTTAGGTTCAAGAGGAAGTATATCTGTACTTTCTGTTCTAGGCGTTTGGTTTTGTATTCTTGATTAAAAGATAGTTAGCTCCTGTTGTGTTGTAATTTGTCTAATTTTGGTTAATAGAATGTAGAGGAGGAGGAAGGTGGTGTTGTATTCTTTATCAACTTCCTTGAAGGAAGTTTAGTTCTTTCTTCTTCCTCTTTATTTTTTTTTTTTAAATTGTGTAATTTATAGCCTGCGATTAGTTTTACTTTCTTACCATTATTATTTTTGTTTCGTATCTTCTCTGTCAATTTAACTTTTTGTTCGGATCGGGAACCCGGGTAGTGCGGAATATAGCCAAACAACGGTATAATGACAATAACAAAGACAATGGAAGTTGATAACAACGACAATTAAAGTAGATAAAGAAGACACAAATTTAACGTGGTTCGGTCAAAGTGACCTACGTCCACAAGCGGAGAGAGGCAATTTACTATAATAATAAGAGTACAAAAGAGAGTACAAAATTAGAGTAAATACTCTAATTAATCCCAAATACCCTAAGGGAATAACCTCACAAGGTCACTCCAAAGAAAGGGTTCACACAAGTGCTTCCCAACACTAACTCTCATACAAAATACTCTTAATAAAGGAAGAAAGGAAGAAACAAGAAATGAACACTCAAGTCTTGTTGGTGTGTTTCCAAATGAGTAGAGAGTCTTCATTATATAGGAAGAGAAGAAAGAAATGCTTGGCCAATAATTGGCCACATCCTCTCAAAATACAAGGCCATTTATTTGGCCAACAAGGCCTTAAATAAAAGGCTCTAAATGTGCCAACAAGGCTCACAAATAAAAAACCTAAAAATAAGGCCACCTTTTACAAATCTCCACCTTGGCCTAATTTTGGCTGATATAGTAAATTTGCTTCACCTTCTCCGCAAAAGCCCCAATGGGCATATGTCAAAATTTAATGCCATCAAAATCACACAAGTTATCTGATACCGAAACTGTAATAGGGCCTATAACAGTGGAACCCAATAAAGTATACAACGAACCAGATCTGTGTGCTTTCATGATCACAAGAGCATCTTGAAAAACTTTTAAAACTCCACCTTCACTAGTGAATTTGCACCCAAAGGGATTCTAAAGTTCCCAAAGATATGAGATTTTTCTTCAACTCAGGAACATATCTAACATCGGTGAGAGTTCTCACCACATCATCGTGCATTCTGAACCGAATTGTACCTTTGCCAATAACGTTGCAAGTAACATTGTTACCCAGTTGGATAACTCCACCTGTAACTGAATCATATGTAGAAAACAAGTCCCTGCTAGGACACATATGATATGAACAACCGGAATCTAAAATTCACTCATTGTCTAATCTGAAACTAGTTTCAATTGCTAAAAATATAGTTCCCTCAATCTCATCAGTTGCTACACTAGCTTCGGCGGTGTCAGTATTTTTGTGCTCATTTTTTCTTTCTTTATGCTTTTCTTTATTTTTCAGTTTATAGCATTCAGAGATATTGTGACCTTTCTTATGACAATAGCGACACTGTAAATTATTGTATCTAGATATGGAATCGGATTTACCCCTAACAAACAAGCCAACTTCCGCTTGAGTTCCACTAGCTTCCCCAGTAATATCACTATCTATCTGTTCTTTTGATTTTAAGATAGATTTAATATCCTTATAAGAGATATTATCCTTTGCATAAAGCATAGTATCTCTTATATGCTTAAAAGATGGGGGTAGAAAATAAAGCAGTAACACGGCTTGATCCTCATCTGTAATTTCAGCATCTATATTACTCAAATCCATAAGAATGGAATTAAAAGTGTCAAGATGAGAGAGAATAGAGGTACCTTCACCCATAAATACGAAAAAAATTATGCTCGCTAGTTAAAGATAGTATAGTATAATATCGTGTCCACAAGGATTGGATTTAAACAGTGTTCTCGTAGTTTGTAGCTAGATTGCTACCCAGAAGGATCAATAATGAAGATTTATATGAATTCTAACTACAATTAACTAAGAATCTAAAGCTATTGACTAATGACAATCGCAACAAAGGTAAGCAAGGAAGTTATCAATGGGAGAAAATATGGGTTGATAGGATAGGTACAAGATAATTGTTGGGATCTAATTCTAGATAATTTACTACTAATGATCAAGTGAGTCTCTCGAATTCACTCAATTATCAGTACAATTATTTAGTAGAAACTCCTCTCTTGATTAACTCTCAACCTCACAATATGAACCAATTTAAGCTCGGTGAAGATATGCAATAATTTGTAATGGATTGGTCTTTAGGATAACCTCTTTCGATTATCCTCCTAACTAGGTTTAATCAAGGATTCAACTAGCCTCTTTTGATTACTTCGAAGAATCTATGAATTCAACCAACAATATAGTGCAAATATATCACAAGTTATATCTCTCTCGATTATAAGAACAAGTGAACATAGGTGCAACAATTTAATCTTCCCAAAATGATTCAAATACATAAAAATAGAGTTATAATCAACAAATAATCATCAATACACCAAATCCATCAAAAACCAAAAGGTTATACTCCATAGACATGGAGAAGTTCTTCACAAATGAAATAAAAGTAGATGGAAACATAAATACAATCCAAACCCGGATCTTGAGTGTGGAAGGAATGATGAAATCCTTGTGCTTGTACTCTTCAAACTCCTCCTTAGCCTCCTTGGCCTCCCTAGGTCGAAATCTATCCAAAAGTGCAGAAATGGTATTTTTCCCGTGTTTAACTATCCCCTAAATAAACCCCAAACGAAAACACCCTTTTAGTAGCATTGGGAACATACTCTAAGAATTTTGCACTACCGCGCCGCACCATGCGGCGCGCTTGTGGAGAATTCCAGAACATTTGCAAAATCACTTTCTGGGCACATTTTGCACAGCCGCGCTGCGCCTCGCGCCGCGGCAGTTAGGAATTTGGGAAAATGTAAAGCATAAAAGTTGTAGCTCTTTTAAATAGATTTCCAACGATATAATATGGAGCCCAAACGGATTTCTAAGCAAAACGTTATGTGCATTTTACTGGATAATGCGCAGTATGCCTGTTCGATTCTTCGTTTCGTTCTTAAAGTGCACTATCATCCGTTGATCTCCGAACACGATTCCAACTTAATCCTTGGACTTTTACTCAGACTTCAAAGCTCCAGAATAGCTTGAATTCATTTCATAACATCTAAATAACTCGGAATCACTCCTACACAGTATAAAACACATAATAAGTGTAAAACGCTACTAATTAAAGCTCAACATGGGTAAAGTGCAGTAAATTAGAGTGCAATAAGAGACTAAAATACAGGATTATAGCCTACCATCAGGCTTTGGGAAGAAGATATAACATTTACGGATGAAGATACGGACGGACTACTACTGCCGCATAATGACGCACTAGTAATCTCTTTAAATGTGTTAAACTTTAAAATTAAACGTGTTTAAGTGGATCCAGGAAGTTCTGCTAATATCATACAATGGAGAGTTCTGGATCAAGCTAAACTCACCGGGAGCATCATCCCGGTGACAAAGCTCCTTGCTGGATTCAACCTCGCAAGCGTAACAACCCGAGGGGATATTTTACTGCTCATAGAGGCCGAGGGCGTAACAAAGACGGCTCTCTTAGAAGTAGTATATAGAGACATGGGCTATAATATCATCTTGGGAAGGCCGTGGCTGCACGAGATGAAAGTTGTGCTTTCTATGTACCACCAATTGCTGAAATTTTCCACACTTGAGGGGATCAAATAGATGAGAGGTGATCAACTGGCCATAAGAAAGATGAACGCAATATCGACCTCCCAGAGCAAAGGAAAGAAACCTACGGCATAGCAGTTACCGGAACCGGCTTCCGCCCCCGAACCGGAGGAAATTTCCCCGGGGGCAAGAGAGTCGGAGCAATATCATATACCAAGGTATTTACAAGTACCGGAAGAAACGGACGCAATGAAACCCACGGCAGAAGAACTAGAGCAGGCTGCACTGTTTGAAAAATTCCCAGAAAGGAAATTCCATTTGGGAAGAGGACTACACACAGAGCTCAGGTCAGATTTTATTGAATTCCTTAAAATTAACGTTGATTGTTTTGTATGGTCGCACGAGGATATGATAGGAATACCAACAGAGATAGTCGTGCACAAGTTAAGCTTGGACCCGAGCATACCTCCGGTAAGGCAAAAGAAGCGCCCTATTGCCGAAGCAAGAAATAAATTCATCAGAGAAGAGGTAACCCGTCTACTTAAGATTGGTTCAATCCGAGAGGTAAGACATCCGGACTAGCTAGCTAATATGGTACTAGTTCCTAAGAAGAGTAATAAATTTCGCGTATGCGTAAATTATAAAGATCTTAATAAGGCATGCCCGAAGGACTCGTTCCCATTGCCAAATATTAATCAAATGATCGACGCTACGGCCGGGCACGAGTTAATGAGTTTCCTCGATGCCTATTCTGGGTACAATCAGATCAAGATGAACCCAGAAGATCGGGAAAAGACTTCGTTTATAATAAATTATGGTACATATTGTTACAACGTAATGCCCTTCGGACTAAAAAATATCGGAGCCACTTACCAACGGCTCGTAAATAAGATGTTTGAAAAATAAATAGGAAAAACTATGGAAGTATATATAGACGATATACTCGTTAAGTCCCTGCATGCAGGTAACCACCTGAGACATCTGCAAGAAACGTTTGACAAACCGAGGGAGCACAATAAGAAGCTTAACCCCGAGAAGTGTGCGTTCGGGGTCGGATAAGGTAAATTCTTAAGATTCCTGGTCTCACAAAGAGGAGTTGAGGTGAATCCCCACAAAATCAAGGCCATAGAGGACATCCCGGATCAACTATTCAATGTAAAGGAAGTACAGAGACTCACACGCAGATTAGCGGCTTTGAGCAGGTTCATTTCCCGATCATCAGAAAAGTGTCATCGCTTCTTCGCACTGCTCAAAAATAAAAACAACTTCAAGTGGACGCCAGAGTGTCGGTAAGCCTTGAAGGAATTGAAGAGGAACCTGTCAAGCCCTCCATTGCTCTCGAAACCTAAAGAAGGAGAAACATTGCTGGTCTACCTGGCGGTCTCAGAAGTTGCGGTAAGCGCAGTTTTAGTCCGGGAGGAAAAAGGTATGCAATTCTCCACATATTACGTTAGCAAGATTTTAACGGGAGCATAAACCCGCTAACCACTTCTGGAAAAGTTGGCCTTAGCTTTCGTGGTAGCCGCCCGAAAGCTGAGGCCCTACTTCCAATGCCACCCCATAACGGTGGTGACTACTTTTCCTTTGAGGAATATACTCCATATACCCGAACTCTCAGGAATATTGGCCAAATGGGCCATTCAAATGAGCGAGTTTGACATAGAGTATAAACCAAGGACAACGATTAAATCACAAGTCCCGGGTGACTTCGTGGCCGATTTCACCCTAAGACTATTGCCTCTGGCCGCCAAAGAGGCAATAATGGTGTCAGAACTGGCACCGGGAGCCTGGACCTTATTCACGGATGGAGATACAAACGTGAAAAGGTCCGGGCTCGGAATAGTCTTGATCACGCCTTCGGGAAAAACCTTAAGGCAAGCCATCAAAATGATTCCTCTAACTAACAATGAAGCAGAGTATGAAGCTTTGATTGCATGGCTCAAATTGGCCTGGGGGCTCGATTCCGAAACCATCAACATCAAATGTGACTTACAGCTGGTGGTAAATCAGGTTTACAGAATTTTTGACACCAAAGATGAGCGAATGCAACGATATGTGGTAAAGGTTCAGGCCTTATTATCACGATTCCGAGAGTGGTCAATAACCCACATCCCGAGGGAAGAAAACGTGGAAGCAGATGCATTAGCAAATCTGGGCTCATCAACAGAAATCTGAGGACCGAAATTAGGTACGGTAGTACAACTAATGAACTCAGCCTTGGGCACAGAGAGTTATTATGAGGTAAATTCGACCAGTCTAGTGTGGGACTGGAAAAATGAGATAATTGATTATCTCAAGCTTGGAAAATTGCCCGAGGAACCCAATGCATCAAGAGCATTGCGCACCAAAGTTGCGCGGTATAGCTTCGGGAAAGGCCAGTTGTACAGAAAATCCTTTCAAGGCCCGTTGGCCCGGTGCTTAGGAGCATCAGAAGCCAATTATGTCATGAGATAAGTTTATGAAGGAATATGCGGCAACCACTCGGGCGCAGATTCTTTGGTGCTGAAGTTAGTCCGAGTAGGATATTGCTGGCCCCGTATGGAACAAGATTCCAAAAACTACGTATGAAAATGTGATAAAGTACCAATACCACGCACCACTAGTACATCAACCGACGGAACCCCTGCATTCAGTTCTTTTCACGTGGTCGTTCATGAAATGGGGAATGGACATCGTTGGACCATTACCACCGGCTCCTAGAAAGGTAAGGTTTCTTTTGATTTTGACTGACTACTTTTCAAATGGGTGGAAGCATGTCTTTATCAAAAGATCAGAGAACGTGAAGTGGTCGACTTCTTGTGGGAAAACATAATTTGCAAGTTCAGAATACCGAAAGAGAGTTCATGTGACAACGGGCCACAATTTATCGGCGCAAAAGTTACGAAATTCCTCGAAGATTTGAAGATAAAAAGGACTACCTCTTCACCTTACCATCCGAGCGCAAACGGACAACGGAGTCAACAAACAAAACAATTGTGCAAAATCTAAAGAAAAGGCTAGAAGCAGCAAAAGGCCGCTGGCCCAAAGAGTTACCAAGAGTGTTATAGGCCTACCAGACAATGGCCAAGTCAAGCACAGGAGAAACCCCCTTTTTCCTTGTGTACGGTGCATAAGCTTTAATACCGGTGGAAGTAGGGGAGCCAACCTTAAGGTATTTCCAGGCAGATGAAGAATCAAACAACGAGGCGATGCTAATCAACTTGGAATTGCTCGAGGAACGCAGGGAATTAGCGCATGTCAGACTGGCAGCCCAAAAGTAGAGAATGGAGCGATATTATAATCAAAGAACTAACCTTTGTTATCTCAAAGTGGGAGACTTGGTCTTAAGGAAGGTGACTCAGAACAACCGAGAATTCAATGCCGGAAAATTAGGCTCTAAGGGTCATACGAGTTGGAAAACTGCAACGGAGACAAGTTGCCCAGCAACTGGAACATGGCTCATCTCAAAAAATATTACTGCTCACAAACAACAGTCAAATGGAAAGCATGTGTTGCACTCTTTTATCCTTCGTTCCCCTTTTTATCCCAATTGGGTTTTTTTCATGCAAGGATTTTAACGAGGCAGCGACCACAAGCATACTACAAAAATAGCAGTAATAAGACCTTTGATGACAAGGCAAACAAACAAGTCTCCACTCAGGGACGGTAAGGTAATCTTTGCTTCGATAGCAAATTCCCACCGGGAAGTTAAGTTTGCTACCGAACAAAGGTTACACGATCGTTCACGAGCACAAACCACTAGAGGATTGTTAGGTATTCTTTCGCTCGACAGCATGAATTCCTAAGGGGAAAGCAAAATATGTTACCAAGCAAAGGGCTACAACAATTCATTGGTGGAACCTTCGAAGATACAAGACTTCCACTATTCCAACTCGCATTCTTCGCACTAGAACACTGGAGGGGGATAATGATATGATTACAAGGCAACACTGAATTCCACGTCAATCGGGAATGAAAATCCAGTAAGGCAACACTGAATGCCACGTCAACCAGGAACGAAAATCCATCAAGACAACACTGAATGCCACATGCCATCGGGACCGCGGACTGCACAGACAACCCCGAAGAAACAAGTTGTACAAGATAGCCACAAGTCATAGCAACTTCTTTTCTACGTAGCAAAATACCTATGTAAACTATGAAAACAGAAGGAATGAAATGAAATCCTTTTGCTTTTATCTTGTTTCTTGTCTAAACGATGAGCTAATTTTGTCATTTGAAAGTTAAACAAGTACTTCAAATGTTAATATCGTAATGAACAGGAGACGTCCTTTTCAAGAGCACCGTAAACATAAGAGGGCCCTCTCTTATAAAAATCCTCCCATTAAAGGGTTGTTTCGGAAGAATATATGCCCGGAACCAAAAATACTATCGGGGAAAAATACACCTGAATCCACATATGAAAAAGACGCAAAAACCAAACCTGCGCAAATATTTATTAAAACCCTCATGTAAAAGGGATAATTCTCGGAGACAGAAATGCATCAAAGAAAATGCATCCGAGACCACATACAGAAAAATATGATCAGACATTCAAGCAAAAGTAAGACTCGATCAAACATTCGAACAAAAATATGTCTTCATTTACAAGAATGTGCCAAAAGAAATACAAAACACGGAAAGAAAAATCTAAGCTACATCGTCACTGGAATCAGGAGGAAGAGAAGTATCCATATCCACGGGAATAGTAGCCATTTCAACCGATGGTTCAACATCTTCCCCGGCTTGATCTTTGGCATCATCGCCTTCCTATTCCTCTTCAGTGTCCGAAATGTCGGAACCAGAATAAGAAGAACCTTGAGCATCAGACTGCGCTGGGAGTCCTTTCTTTGCAGCCAACTCAAGCTCGCTTGCCTTAGAAATTTCGGCATCAATATCAAAAATGCCAGCTTTGGCTCTTTTCAAGGTATTTCTCCTCATGCTGTACATGGCATAAGTTTTTTCAACAATGAGGAAAGCCTCCCGGTTCCTGAGTTCTTCTTTGAGTTAAGCGATCTCTGCAGAAAGATTGTCCCGAGCGGACCTAGCAGATCGGAGACTGACATTGAGATCATGGATAGTTGAACTATAGAGCCTGTTATGCTCGATAGTTTTCTTATACTTCTTCTCCAACTGGGCATGTCTCGCCCCTGCGGCAGCAAGTTCTTCGGCCTTAGAATTCAAGGCTGCTTCTAAATTAGTTACCCTTTCAGCAGCAGTAGCCTCACGATCATTGGCAGCAAAAATTGCATTCTGGACCTCATCCCATTTAGCCTTGACTTCATCAAAACCGGCCCTCAGCGACCCAACTTCCTGGCTGAGGGCTACCACTTCCTGCTCACTTTGTTGCAAACGAGCTTCCAAAACATCAGCCTCAGTGGCCCTAGTTTCCAGTTCCGAGAGGCAAAGAACAGTCCGATCACGTTCAGCCAAAAGTTGATCCCGTTCAGAAGAGAGTTCCTCCTTCTCGTGGATTAACCTTCGTATTCCCTCGGAAGCAAGAAAATTAGCCTGCAAGATAAGAAGAGGAAAAAATTTTAAATGCACTCAATCAGAAGCTGGAAAATAACAGAGAAAGATAGAAACATACCATTGCGGCTTGCGGCATTATGCATGGCATTGTTCAACAAACACTCTCCCGAGAGTGTCTGAATATTTTCCCAATCCTTCTCTGAAGCCAGGGGCTTCGGGTAATTCTCAAGCTCCACCGGCCGGGAAAGAAGGTTGCACCCGGTAGAGACTGAGAGGGTAACATTCCTCCTCCTCTGAGGATCTTCAGAAGGGACAACATAATTTTACCCCAAATTCCCATGAACAGGAGACTGGGGAAGAGGAACTCCTTCAGCACGGCCAGGTGCGGCCGTTGGAGATAATGTTGTTGGGGGAAGCGAGGATGAAGATGGAAAAGATGTAGGAGTTGCTGGTGGCGAAGAAGGTGGTGATAAAGCTGGTAAAGGAGAAGAACGGGAAACGACTGCATCGAAGGAAGCACTGGTTGTTGGGTGCTCACCAATCAAGGACGGCAAGGACCTGGTACTCTGCCTCGTAGTACGAGGCACAACGATTGGGGACCGAGAACGGGAGTTGCATTTTCCACCAAATCAAACTCTCCCCAAAGTGCCGAAACATCATCCTTGGCGGATATGACTGCATCAACAGGTTGAGCATCCTGTTGAGAGGCTAAGAATCGTTGTCTTCTATGAAGAGAAACTCTCTCATCACTAGCTTCTTCATCATCAATCACTACGGTGTCTATGACCGGCCCGGAGGGAGGACCGGCCAACGTCGCCACCAGGGATAATTCGGGGGCATCAACCTTTGCCCTCTTATTCTTCTCCCCGGCCGCAGAAGAACGCCTTCTTTTTGGTTGCTTGTTCTCTGGTCGGGGACTCCGTGAGGAAATATTTGTGCCCGGAGTAGACCCGGAGGCACTCGTTCGAGAAAGCGCCTCCTGGAGCAGCCTCACCGCATCAGCAGGGTCGGTCAAAACATCCTCTTCAGGGATCTCGACTGAGCCCGGGTGTAGACCTAATTTGACAAACAAGTCAGGAGATTAAGCCAAATTCCATATATACAAAAACCAAAACAAAGCAAATTATAGTTACCATGATTTTTGGCCTTCCACCCATATTTGATGGACAGTTCTTTTCACAAGCGGATTTCGGGCATGGTAATGTCCAAGATCTTTTGAACCCACCTGTCCAAGCCTTCTACCACCTGTGGGACCCATCGAGTCTCTATAACATACAGAAGTTGAAATATCAATACAGGCGTAAAAAGCATTTAGGAGGGGAGAACATATTGAAAGAAACTTACGGGAACGGTTCCCAGCAACCGGAAAGGATGAGTCCGTTGTTGGAATAATATCACCGGAGGCAACTGTAACAAACCGTTCCATCCACCCTCGGTCGCTGCCATCATCCATGCTAGAAATCAAAGCATGGTGACCACACTTCCAAAAATTTATCATCCCCCCGCGGAAGATCTTGGAGAAGTACAGATTCATCATGTGAGCTCTTCTCTGGTGCCAAAGCACAAGCGCCAAAGGCAGGCAACCGTCCTCCACACAGAGGTTCTTACCTGTGCCAAACATACCTGGTAGTGAAGACAAAATTCTGCTATCATGGAATCAAGCTCCCCACTCAAAGTGAACGTGCCCAAGGTAAAAGGGTATGTGTAAAAATATGTGAAACCCTCTCTAGGAAGGATAACTCACTCCGATAGGTCGGGAGCGATGATGTCCAAATTCAGGCAGCACCAGTCTTCCTTCATAGTAGGGATACTGGAAGGACGAATAGAAGATGAATACCTGCTACGCCCATGTACGGGGGTTATCGGTGGAAAATTTCTCCTCCAAATCCTTCAAAGTACTGAGCCTTTTGGGTATTATGGAACTCACTGTTGAAGGATCATAATCTTCATTTTTGTTCTTATTCTTCGAAGAACCAGAACGTTTAGATGAAGAAGCCATTGGAAGAGGGGAAGAAAACGTTATGTGTTTGGAAGAAATTAGAAAAGAGATGTAGAACAGGGATGCAGGTTGGAAGTTCAAGCAACTGGTGAAACCTAAAGGAAAAGGGAGTCGATACGTATAGGTAAAAATTTTGGGCGGCTAAAATACATGGCTCCAATTACCTCGATAACCAGCAAAAGGCGTGCTAAATCATAGGAGGACACGTGTTCAAGGCATTAAATGCGGAGAAACCGGCGTCTAATCAACCGTTAGTAACCTTCAAAAGAAATTATAGTAATTCCCGCCAAAAGAAGATTCTCACCAACTTCCCGGTAACACAAAGTTATGTCACCGAAAAGTAGGGGGACTATCTGTATTGAGTAAAAAATGTCACGGTACGTGGCCATTAAAGAAAGGGGACACGTGGAATCGAAGTCGGGAGGACGAAAAACCAGGCACATCTACCTCGTGTGTCACCGAGAAAGGCAAGTCCATAAAGACATTAAACATTTTGCGTCCGCTAGCATTTAATGAAGAATATTCCACAGCATTAAAGGGTAACGACTCATTACAGAAATTTGGGCATTTATGTTTACCGTTAGGCTTCCATTATCACATTCCAATAACTGCCATTAATGGTGGGCCCGACCATTATGCCCACTAAGCTATAAATAATATGCTCAACTATCATTGTAAGACACGATTTTCTGGACATCAAAAGATATATTCTAAAACAACATCTTGATACTATTTTTCTCTCTCTAACTTGTTGTTCTTATCATCATCGTTCCCGAAAAACCTGTCCTCGGGCTCTCAATATCTATCATTTTATATACATTTGAGCTAGATCCGGAATCAACATTACATTCAATTCTCCACTAATGTGTATATCGCCATACATATTATATCGTGATATACATTATCGTAATATACATTCCATACATATTATATATCGTGATATACGTTGTCGAATGTGTGATATACAATGATATCACGATATATATTGTGAGATACATTGTCATAATTGACGATTTTAAGTCTCAAAATCTCAGAACAAAGCATCTATAAATGTGTTATATACTGAGATATGCAGAAGAAAAATAAAATTTTGATATACATGTTGATATACACAAAGAAGGAAAATAGTCAATTTGGGCTACTAGGTGCCAAATCCAAAAAATAGATTTTGTACATAACAATAGCACGGGCTAGCCAATTTTCGGACTGATAATTAAAAAATAGCCAGCGTTTGCAAAGTCATTAAAAAATAGCCACTATTTTGCTGCAACACAAAAAGTTCCAGCATAATATACTGGAGATTGGTGCACCTGTGTATGAACTTCCAGCATATTATATTGGAACTCCAGCGCACGGAAAGTTCCAGCATAATATACTAGAGATTGGAGCACATGTGTATGAAATTCCGGCATAATATGCTGGACCACTTTCATAAGCTGGAACTCCAGTATATTATGATGGAGTTCCGGTATAATTTATACCGGAACTCCATCATAATATACTGGAGTTCCAGCTTATGAAAGTAGCTGAGATGAGGATGTTGAGATGGATGTGTTGGCATACTAGGTTGGATAGAATTAGGAACGAAGTTATTCGGAACAAGGTAGGAGTGGCCCCTGTGGAGGCTAAGATGTATAAGGCGGGGTTGAAATGGTTGGGGCATGTTAAGAGGAGAAGCACAGATGCCCCAGTCAGGAGATGTGAGAGGTTGGCCTTAGGAGGTGAGATGAGGGGTAGAGGTAGGCCAAAGAAGTCTTGGGGAGAGGTGATCATGCGGGACATGACGCAGCTTGAGCTAACCGAGGACATGACCCTAGATAGAAGGGTGTGGAGGTTGAAGATTAGGTTAGAAGGTTAGTAGGTAGTCGTGCATTTCTCTTTGACTTTTATAGTTCGATAGTATTAGTGCTAGTACGGTACCCTTTTTTCCTTAGTGTGCTATATTCGCATGTCATGTTCTGTTATTACTTGTCATCAGTAATTCTGTAGTTTGCTGGCAGTACTTCGTTCATATTCTCGTTTGCTGCCTTGAATTTAGTTTTCTAAATATATTATCTTTCTATTACTTATTATCGGTACCTCTTTCATATTCTTTGTTTCTATCTTCGATTTAGTTTTCTAATGATGTAGTGTCTTGCTATTACTTACTATCAGGGCTTCTTTCATCTTCTTTAGTCGAGGGTCTATCGGAAACATTCTCTCTGCCCTGCTAGGGTAGGGGTAAGGTTGTGTATATCATACCCTCCCCACACCCCACTTGTGGGATTATAGTGGGTTGTTGTTGTTGTTGTTGTTGTTGTTGTTGTTGTTGTTGTTGTTGTTGTTCCAGGATAATATACTGAAACTTCAGTATATTATGCTGGAATATTTTCCGGAATTTGAACAATGTTTTCGTTCAGATTTATCTTTACATGAAAAGTGGCTAAATTTTGATTACTTTTGAAACTGTTACTATTTTTCAATTATCACTTGTAAATCTGGGTATTTTTGAGTTTGACTCCTTTTTTACGCCAATTATTGGACCAGATTGTCATGGAATGTCAAATTCCCCTAAATTACAGGGTTTAAAATCTTTAATTTATGCTCTTAATAACTTTCTTTAACACATATACAAGTTCGGAATCGAAAGTATTGAATTTAAATAAACTTACAAAATGAATACTAGATTCCCCCTGGGTTAGATCCCCCACCACAGGGTGAAGAGAAGAGTAGGTGATTAATCTATTACAACAATTAGATGAGCTGCTAACGAACCTTCAAATTCACAATATTGGTTTTCTAGGCGCTTGGACAAGCATTTGACGAATAGAATAAGAACTTTTTTAGGCGCTTTTTTCATATGTTGATAAAATATCGAATTAATGTTCTAGTTTAAGAGTAAGTGTCGCAGTTCAGCATAAACTTGATAATTTACTCAATCCGATTCATATTATCTGTATTTTAAGGATGCTATACACTTCTTTATAATTTTAATAAGAAGAGTTTATTTCTAAAGTATTATTCATCTAAAGCATTTCACCTAATTAATAGAGCGGCCACTCTTGAACAAAGTGGTTGAGGGAGTTTTTCCAGTACTAGGTCAAGAGTTCAAGATTGTACCTTGCCAATGAGGAGAAAACTCCACTAATTGGAATTTTAAAAAAAAAGTTTTGAAAAAATATTTTCTAATTGACAAATTGTAAAACAAAGTAAATTTGTCAAAAGTCTGATGTTTGTGATAGGAAGAACTAACTTTTATCCATCTTTAGTTAGTTGAATGAATATCGCAAGTATATTTTATAGAAAGACCACATTTATAATGAATCCCAAAACCATATGCCGAAGACGTAATGATAAGAAATTAAAAATTAAATTTATGACGATATATGGAGTATATTATTTTACCAAACTATAATTTAGTGGCAGAATCATCAGATAGTCATGCTAGGTTGATTCGGATATCACTATTATTTATTATCGATTATAATTATGATTTAGTCCTTTAATTTGGGTTAACACCAAATCAAACCAACTTCTTAGTTTGTTCAAAATATAAACTTAACACAAAATTGATTCAAATCAAACCATAGATACAGTAGTATCAATTTTTTAGGTCAATTTGCTTAATTTTTTTTGGTTGGTCTAGAATACCCCTACTTATTTATACCACATAACGTACCATTTGTCAACAAAATCACAGTATCACACCACTCCTCCTTCCTTTATCAAAACCGAAATTATCCTTCTTATCTCTGTTTATTGTAATAGCATGTCGTTTTATTAGCAAAAAAAACAAAAACAAAAACAAAAACAAAATAACACTACTGACTGCTGCCTGTTTGGCTTTACTTTATGCGAGAGTTAGCCTTAGCCACAAAGCTTCTTAAAACTGCGGGCGCCGAATCTTCTCGAAATCTCTCCGTTTTTTCGGAGGACAGCCTCCGCCCACCTAAAGAACGCGTATATATATATATATATATATATATATATATATATATATATATAAACAAAATATAATTTTTCTACTACAATTTCGTAAATAATGTATATCATGTCTTCTTTTTCTTCTTTGAGTTTCAATTTGAAATTCAGCCTAAAGCAAGTCTAATCTTCACCAAAACACGCTCAAAATTGAGATATAAACTCCAAACCATATTCACAATTGTTTACAACAACACTCAATCCAAACAAATAATAGTTTTTGAAAACCCAAATTCGAATTCAAAGTTTCAAAGCTTTTTATAAAATTTATGATTTAATATATATTATAATATTAGTGTCGTTGTAAAAATTTATTATTAAAAACAAAAAAAAAATGAGTTAAATTTATTTTAAATATAAAAATATTAGTATTATATACAGATTAGGAAAGAAATAAATAGGACGACTGTTATATGCACAGAACAGGAGGTATATGCTTCTATATATACACAACACACACATAAGCCATACAACTTCTCATACCCTCAAAAATCTCAACAAAACATCGTATACACGGAAAACCCTTTTGTCTTTCTCTCTCACCTCGCTCCAGCAAAAACTCCTCAAGAAAAAAGAATACTATTTCCCCCTTTTTATTTCAATTTTAAGGAGAGAAATTGCAGTGAGAAGAAATAAATAGTAGTAAAAGAAGAGAAGATGTGTTTGTTCTCATGTGTATGTGAAGAAGATGAGAAAGAGCTAGGAAGAAAAGTAGCACCAGGGGCTTGTCCTTGTTGTGGAGGAAAAGTACAAGCTGTAGATGTAGAAGGCCGTTTCAGATTTTGCTTTCTCCCTATTTGCTTTAGGTTCAAGAGGAAGTATCTCTGTACTCTCTGTTCTAAGCGTTTGGTTTTGTATTCTTGATCTCCCTATTTTCCTCTTGTAATTTCTACTCTCAATTTTTTGAACAGCATCCTATAAGTGTAATTATTTATTTGAAATAGTGTTTGAGAGTTGTTCATTTGCTCAAGAATATATGAAACTTTTGTAGTTGTGCTCAGTTATGAGAATTTACAAAATCGAGGTTTTCCAATTGACTGTTTATAGCTCGGTATCAGAAAAATAAATATATTGTCGGTATTAAGGAATTTTTAAACCTTCAGGTAGTTTTTATTTGTTGTTTTAAGATTATAAATTTTACATTTTAAGGAAGTTTACCTATACATGGTCGCAAAAAGTTCTTTGCATTGACTGTGCTTGTAACTCTAATGACAAAGCCAACTGTCTTAATGCTAATTGGGATTCAGGCTCCTAATTAATTTTCAGCATATTGCATTCTGCATTCATTGTTAGAGACTCCCATTTCACCTCTGCGTATTGTATTCTCAGTGTTTCCAACTCTTAATAAAGGTCTTGGATTCGAGTCCTCGTAGCAATCGAGATATTTTAAATTTAGTGAATTTGGAATAGGGAAAACAATATATGTGGCAGATTTGAGTAGCCACGTACTTGTCCATTTCATTGCCCAAATCTTGGTCAGACTAGTTGACCCAATTAACCCCGCCACAGAAATGTGTGAATGGCATGTGTCCTGCTCGTGGACCAAAACATACTCCAAATACCTTTAGGCCTTGGCCAAATTAAGGAAGCTTCCTAACAACGTGGTCTGTTTCCCTTGTGTTGTCGAAATTGAACTCTTTGATTCGATCAAGCTCCTGGCTTTGCAGGATTTGGTACTTTGGAGATTGTCCGATGCGGATTTAGGATTTAAAACTATGGTTTAATCTTTAAAGTTTTTGCATTGAACTTTTTTTATGCTAAAAATTATGGATCATATTTATTATCTGTTGTAACTTTCGTGAATTTTTACACATAAATTTATGTTTTACGTCAAAAAATATTGCATTCAGCTGAATCCGGCGTCACAAGGCTAGGTCTTATTTGGAGTACTTCATCGTGGTGGAGGACGACTTGTTCTTAATTTTCTAGTTGAATTGAGCAGCTCCATCCTTTGAATTTTTAAGTTATATAAACTGACAATTTATACAACTATTAGTATAATTTAACTGCTTATAACAATTTGTTTGTTTATCTTTTTAAATTATCATATTAGGTTTGATTGGTTCAGGCAGTTACTTGCTATCGCAAGTCAATGACACTGTTGAGTCCATAGACATAAACATCCTATGTAATATTCTGTATCTCAAGGTTCAATTTCTTGGTCTCTCTTTTGGCGCTTTTCTTGGAATAAAATTGAATGAACTGAAACGAGATAATAACAGAAATTCGAACATCTAAAGTGAGTTTGAAGCCAATCATCCGAACCAAATGTAATGTGTCTTTTATTTACGTGCACTTTTCCCCCCTTGTTTCGTTATTTATGTTAATTTTTATGTGCACTTTTTTCGTTAAAGTAAGAGAGTCTTTTGAGTAACAGTAAAGTTGTTTCTGTGGTCACAAGTACGAGTTGTGAAAATAATCATTAATGCATGCATTAGGGTAGGTTGTATACGTCATACTTCTTGAATTACGATCCTTCTTCGGACTATACGTGAACGTTAGATTTTTTGTGTAACGGACTGTTTTTTTACTTGGTCTATAAGATCTTACCCGAAAGTTATGGCACCACCTACATACTATACACCTGATGGATGTGATACAGGCATTTGTAACTTTGTATTGCTTTTGGACAAGATAGAATTGTTGAGACATTAATGTTTTTCTTTTTAAAAAAAAATCAGTTGATAACGATCCCCATACCTACTAATGGCCAACTTTACAAATTATGAGAAAAATCGAGGCACTACCCAGCCAGTTTAACTTTTTCAGATGGTTCTCGGGCCTTCGCTTAATAGTATTTTGACTTTTCAGCGAATGAAAACATAAAAGTTGTCCCCCCAGAAAAAAGTGTTCTCACTCTTGTAGTAATACAATTAAGTATTATTCGTCACGTGAGTTCTACCATTTCTTTAAGTCAGGATATACAATTGTAATTGTTTGACTGAGAGTAAGTAAACAAGTTTAGTTTTCCTACCTGTTTTCTGGAGCTTCACTTGGCAAGCTTATGAGCATAAAGAGAAAAAGAAGTTGTATACTTCTTCTCATTTAATTGCTTAAATTAATGTGAAAGGTACGTACAAGGTTATTTTTTGTTACAACTATCACAAGAGCTTCTAAACGTATAGTCGTAAAACTCACAGTATTGACTTCCAAATCCGACGGGTCATAAATAATGAAGTAACAATAACCCGAGAAGCAGCAGAGACACTATTTTTAATTTATGTGAAAGAGTGTCCAATATCAGTTTACTTCTTCTAGAAAAACCTCCCTTTCATTTTCAAATATTTTCGACAAATTTACCACGTTGTTGCTAAAGCAATTAGTCAAATACACGAGAACTATATTAACAAAGTTATTGCTTATCAAATTAGGAAACAATAACAGAAATGAGGGCAAAACATTTTAATTATGAAAATAACACAATAAAAATAGAGAACGAAAAAGAATAAAATAGTAGGTAAAGTGTCCTTATCCGCTAGGGTCACCAAACCCAATGTAACATAGCAAATCCCTCATTAGCGTTCTCGAAACTCAAGTTCTCATTCCCCTATAGAATCACCAAGCAGGGGCTGAGTTCAAATATATAGCTTTTGACTTGTACCGAACTTATTAGCTTTGATTCAAATCTTATATTTGTCTTAAAAATAATAAATATGTACAAAAGCATTAACAATATACCCAGTATAATCTCGCATAGTGGAGTCTGTGGAGGATAGTTGTATGCAGATCTTATCCCTACCGTATGGAGATAGATTGATTATTTTTAATAAACCCTCGGCTTAAAAAACAATTATAAGTTATTAATTTAGAACCTAATAATTTAAAGGGGCTAATACTGAATATAAGCTTCTAATCCTGCCTTTCCTATTGGCTGCTAATTAACAATCCTTTATTCCTCGTATCTGCAGTG
The DNA here is from genome assembly GCF_000715075.1 of Nicotiana tabacum. Taxonomy (NCBI): domain Eukaryota; kingdom Viridiplantae; phylum Streptophyta; class Magnoliopsida; order Solanales; family Solanaceae; genus Nicotiana; species Nicotiana tabacum. Next base: position 21,706,358 of record NC_134088.1, on the reverse strand, counting down.
CACTCAAACCGCAACAAGCGGCTTTCTGTTAAATAATAATACATGAGAATTTGCATATCATATTAAAGCCAATGCTACGATATGATGGACCTTTAATATATCCAGACTGTTAAAAGATTCTAAACTAAGGATTAAAGATTAATAATAACATTAGTACATCGTCATTTGCTATACCGTGCAGTAAGTACATAAGCAACGGCGGAGCTAGAGTGTCTAGAGCGGGTTCGGCCGAACTTTGGTTTGAATTTTTTATTTGTCATAAAAATTTATTAAATATATAAAAATTATTACTTTAGAATCAAATAATTTTAAACAATTAAAATTTTGAACCTATAAGTTTAAAATCCTAGTTTCGCCTAGGTATAAGAGAAGATTATTAATGTTGTCACGAAATTAATCCAATGATCAAGATGTCACAATTTGAGCAGTAATGTCTCAAGCTTGAGTTCATTAGCCACTTGACACTGTTGTCCAACTAGATTTCCCTCTTCTCTTGTACTATATATGTAATAGAAAAATCTTCGTACGATACTATTTTTTTTAAATTACCTGCAGATTTTTCTAGTTGAACTCATATTAGGATTCCATAATCACTTTTTCTCCTAAAATATGGCCTACCTTGTCCCTTGAGAAAATTCGAGGATATGATGATAGGTGTCGATCGATGTCTTTGTTCTTCACTTTGTCATTACACATGAGAAAAGCTACAGTTTTTGAGAAAATTAGAAAGATTAACTTCAATAATGGAGAGCAAATGGAGCCCAATAATTTATTTGGGCGTTGAAAAATAAGAAGCATGTCATTTCTATTACTGTAGTGGACAAAATCCAGTTTGCTCCCTAAATTTTTGGGAGATCGGTATTCAGGATTGCTGTCAAAATATAATTATTAATAAAGTGCATTAAGGGTCCGTTTGGCCATAAAAATATTCATTTTTTTCGAAAAAAAATCACTTTTTTTCAGAATTAATGTTTAGCCATGAAATTTTTAAATTTTATTTGAAGTTGAATTTCAGATTTTTTCGATTTCAAAAACCTCAAAAAACTTTTTTTCAAAATTTTTACTTCAAACCACTCACAAAAATTCAAAAACAACTTCAAATTGTATTCATGTCCAACCACAACTCTAATTTTCAAATACCATTTTCAGTTGAAATAAAATCACTTTTTCTGGAGTTTCACAATTCTTATGTACAAACGCCCACTAAATATTTTTTATTCAACGGATCATGAGATTGATTTTCCGACCAGTGCTATATAGGTGAGTTAGCAGATTAGATCCCGGTAGAATTTTGGAAGAACGCGGACAAGGCAGGTTTGGAGTGGCTTATTAGGTTGTTTAATGTTATTTTTAGGATGACGAAGATGTCCGAAGAATGGAGGTGGAGTACGGTGGTTCCAGCGTACAAGAATAAGGGTGATATCCAAAACTGCAATAACTACATGGGTATCAGGCTGCTAAGCCACACAATGAAAGTTTAGGAGAGGGTGGTAAAAGTAAGGATGATGAGGAGTATATCTATTTCTGAGAACCAGTTCAGATTTATGCCAGGGCGATTGACTACTGAAGCCATTCACCTTATTAAGAGACTGGTGGAGTAGTATAGGAATAGGAAGAGGGACTTGCACATGATATTCATTAATCTAGAGAAAGCCTATGACAAAGTCTCAAGGGAGGTGCTATGGAGATGTTTGGAGGTTAGAGGTGTGCATGTAGCTTATACTAGAGTGATTCAGGATATGTATGATGGTGCTAAGGCTCGGGTTAGAACGGTGGGAGGGACTCAAAACATTCCCAGTTGTGATGGGTTTTCATCAGGGATCCGCTCTCTTAGCACGTTTTTATTTGCCATAACGATGGATGTTCTAACACAGCACATTCAAGGGAAGGTGCTATGGTGCATGTTATTCACTGATGATATAGTATTGATTGACGAAATGTGGGCCGGTGTTAGTGCAAGGTTGGAGGTCTGGAGACGAACATTTGAGTCAAAAGGTTTCAAGTTGAACATCACTAAAATGGGGTACTTGGAATGTAAAGTCAGCGGCATGACTACGGAAGAGGATGTGGAAGTGAGGCTAGATTCACAAGTAATTCCCAAGAAAGGGAGTTTTAAGTACCTTAGATCTATAATTTCTAGTAATGGAGAGATAGACGAGGATGTCACGCATCATATCGGAACGGGATATATGAAATGAGGGCCCCGCTTTCAAAATTTTGTGTGATAAAAAGGTACCACCAAGACTCAAAAGTAAGTTTTATAGAGTAATGGTCACACCAATTATGTTGTATGGGGTGGAGTGTTGGCCGGTCAAGAACACCTATGTACAACAGATGAAAGTAGTAGAAATAAAGATGCTGGTATGGATGTGCGGGCATACCAGGGTAGATAATATTAGGAATGGAGTTATCCAAGACAAGGTGGGAGTGGCCCCCAGAGGGATAAGATGCGGAAAGCTAGACTGAGATGGTACTGAAATATGAAGAGGAGGAGTATAGATACCCTGGTGAGTAGGTACGAGAGGTTGGACATGGTGGGGTTGAGGAGAGGTAAAGATAGGCCTAGAAAGTATTGAGGAGAGATGATTAGGCATGACATGACGCAACTTCAGCTTACTGAGGACTTGACCCTTGATAGGTGGGAGTGTCTCATTTTCATGTCGGTATATAACACTAGTATTAATCTCTTATTTTCATACCTTCTTATTTGTAGGTTTCTTTTATCTTATGTTTATCCTTTCGTTTCGATTATTCTTTCATCATGTCTCCTTATCACCTAATCTTTTTTATGTTACTACATGTTGTATCTTCTTCTTTTATTTTTACCTTGAGCCAGAGGTCTATCGGAAATAACCTCTACCTTCATAAGGTAGGGGTAAGGTCTGCGTACACTCTATCCCTCGACCCTAATTTATAAGATTATGATAGGTTTGTTATTGTTGTTGTTATTGCTATAGGTGAGTTAAAATGGCAATGAAAATTGGAGAGACCAAAATGAGCAAGATAGGACTAGAAGGATGGACTTTCAACACATATAGAATTTTAGCCTCTTTTTAAAAATATTTACCATATTACTTTGCCATGATTTATCATCGGCTAATCGCAATCATATATTCTAATGTCATGTTATTTTCTCTTACACCGTATTGGATATAAGGCTAGTCTGTTAGTGTCTTATTTTAGTATGTTAGTACCTTGCCATTGTTTCTGATTATTAATATTATTTTATTTATTTATTTTTTTGATTCTTAGGTCGTTGGTACTATCTTTCTGGCCTCGATATATTGTTGTTACAATTCTATTATCTCTTTTCATCTTCTTGTGCCAAAGATCTATCGAAAACAGTCTCTCTACCCACATGGTAGGGATAAGGTCTGCATATACACTACCCTGCCTAGATTCCACTTGTGAGATTATACTGGGTTGTTGTTGTTGTTGGCTATCACTTGTACACCAATAAATGCCTCTTAAGGTAATTAACATAATACGACGATGTCTTAGTGATAGGGTTAGCTTTTTTATCATAGTTAAAAGTAGGATTAATTTAGCATATGATCACTCTACTTTACTTTATTATACTAAAGTTACTATACTATTTTGTATTCTCAACTCTGCCTAAGTATCTCAGAATTAATAGTTTTTATAACTAAAAAGTCACTCAACTCTATCTAAGTATCATGGAGTAATATTTTCTTTATTGTCACTATGTTTACTTTGTTTTCTCCTAGTAATTTTCTATGGTACTTAGCCAAATATGAGTGATTCTTTTATTACAAAGAGTAGTTTTGTGTGCCTTTCTATGATACTTAGTTTGAAGTAAAATTTTCATTATAAGAAAGAGTTAGACTTTTATGCAATAAAATGGAATTTACATGATCATACATGTAATTAACCCTAGAATGAATATTATTAATCCTGTGAAAGGAAAACTGATAGGTTATATGTATCCCTGCTATTTTTTGATGATCTAACAAACTTAATGATAAGAACTAGATAAGGAACCTGTTACACATCCTCAAGTACTTAAAGAATAAAAAGTCTCAAGTCGGGGACGTGGTTCAACTCTTCAGAGTCAAAGGAACAACAGAGGGAACATATGGCCACCAGTTCCCTTGGTGATGGTACAAGTCAGCTCCTCACAGTTGTAAAGTTGATGCCTGCACACGCAACAGTGCAAAAACAGTGCAGCAATCAACTTTATGGGAATGCCCTTTACCTAACTTATTTGCATCATTCAAGTGATGTCACAAATGAACTATTAACATCAAGCAAAGGCAAAACAAAACACTTGCACATTCAGAATCGATCAAGTATTCTCTCAAGTCTGTCTCAATCTTGCAAGTGATTCTCAAGGGCATCAAGAACAAAGAACAACATAACGAAGGACCAGTTTCCTGTATTGAGTCATTACATGTCCTTAGTTGTGTTGCACCTTTGTTAAAGTACTTTACTTGTAATTCCTACTTAGCTTAGTTAGAAGCATTGTATAGGAAATCTTTGTAAAATTATAAGCCGTGTGTTTGTGTCTTGGCTAGAGTTAGTCGAGTTGTTAGTCTTTGTAATAGAGTTATTACAAAGTGGCTTGTAATAGAGTTATTACAAGTTAGTGAGGGATTAAGAGGTTAATTCCTTGGTTACAATAGGTTGTAATCTAAAGTTTGCTCAGTAGTGAAGTTGAAATTCTACAAGGGTAGGTCATGATTTTTAATCTCGTGAGTTGGGAGTTTTTCACATAAAATCCCATTATGTCATTTACTTACTGCTGTGTGCGTGCGTTCTGTGGGAACTTATAGAGAACTTGGTTCTCTACATAGTTTGGTAGACCCTTAGTTTCTATCAATTGGTATCAGAGTAGGTTCTTTCTAAAAGGTTAACACCTAGATAAGATCTTCATCATGACTGCTCCACCAAACTTTGAGGAAGGACAATCAATGTACATACCACCTAGATTCAACGGCCAATACTATGGTTGGTAGAAAACAAGAATGCATGATTTCATTATGGCTGAGGACTCAGAGTTGTGGGATATAATCTGTGACAGACCTTTTGTTCCCATGAGAACTGTTGATGAAGGAACAACTATAGTCCCAAAAATGAGAAAAGAGTACAAGGATGCTGACAGAAAGGCTATTAAGAAGAATTTCAGGGCTAAACAAATTCTTGTCTGTTGCATCGGACCAGATGAATACAAAGCATCTCAGCTTGTCAGAGTGCTAAGGAGATCTGGGAAGCTCTTCAAACAGCACACGAAGGGACAACTCGAGTCAAGCAGTCGAAGATCGACATGTTGACAACTGAGTGTGAGCTCTTCAGAATGAAGGACGACGAGTCCATCCAGGACATGCACACTTGCTTCACCTCTATCATCAATGCGCTTCACTCACTAGGATAAATCATTCCCAGGAACAAAATTGTCAGGAAAATACTTAGTGTATTACCTGGTTCCTGGGAAAGCAAGGTAAACGCCATCACGGAGGCAAAGGATTTGCAGAAGCTGACCATTGATGAACTCATTGGTAATCTGAAAACTTATGAAAAGAATAAGAAGGACAATGAGAGAAGAGAGCCCAAAAGGGAGAAAAGCGTGGTCCTCAAGACACACAAAAATGACTCAAGTGGTGAGGATGCCGACATGGCTTACCTGACAAAGAAATTTTAGAAAATGGTTCGCAGAAATGGAAGTATTCCAAAAAGGGGCAGCTCTAGCAAGACAAGAGGCTATGACCTATGTCATAAGTGTGGGAAACCAAGACATTTCATCAAGGATTTCCCCCTTCTTAAGCAAGATCAGTACAAACACAACATAGACAAAGCAGTCAAAAGGAACCAGGTTCTTGACAAAAAGTTCAGGAGAAAAGATACCGCTGACAATGTTGTGAAACAAACTCTTGCTGATTGGGAAGACTCCTCCAGTGAATCTGGAGATGATGATGATCAAGGTGATAGCTCCATGATGGCAGTAGAAAGTGAAGCAGCTGAATATGATTCCATATTTGCTCTAATGGCTAAATCAGATGAGGATGAGGAAGATGACGATGAAGATGAGGTAAACTTTCTGGATGTTCAAAGAAATTTGAAATCCTATTTTCAAAAGAAGCTTATATCTTTGGCTAATATTTTAATTGATGCTTATCACAGTCTCATTAATGATAAAAATGTGCTAACCATGGAACTATGAGAAATAGAACACGAGAGAGATGATCTAGTGGTGGTTACGATTGATCTAAGAGAGACCATTAAGAGTTTAAAAAGGGAAAAGGATATTTTGACAGAGAGAATTGCAAACATAGAGCATGAGAGAGATGACCTATTGGTAGTAGTTATAGACCTAAAGGAAATAATTGAGGAATTAAGAAGGGAAAGTAGGGCTATGAACACTCAAAAGGGAAAGGAAGTTGCAAGTGAGGCACACCTTATGCTTGAAAATGAGCTAAAATCAGTGAAATCTAGTCTGTGTGCTGAGCTTGAGAAAAACAGACAACTTCAGGAAGATCTAGGCAGAGTGAATAGTGACCTAGAAAAATCTCTTAAGTGGACCTGATCCTCTGATGCAATCACTTCTATGTATACGAACAATGGGGGGAACAGGCAGGGAATCGGGTTCAAAAAAGAAAAAACCCCTTACAACCCACACAACAAGTGCATTACTATTCCTGATAATTGGCTCTGCACTCACTGTGGTAACACTGGACATTTCAAGGAAACATGTAAAGTCAGATTCCAGTCCCAACAGAAAAACAAAGTTTTTGCTGAAAAAGTAACTATTGCTAAAAAACTTGCTCCCTCATATAACAAACGTATATTGCCTGCTTGGACAAAAAGAACTTTGATTCACCCATTTCCTCATTACAAGGGACCCAAGCTTGTTTAGGTTCCTAAGTCTAATCCTTGATTCTCTTGTGCAGGGAGAAGTGAAAGGAAGCAGCCAAAGATGGTATATGGATAGTGGTTGCTCGAAGCATATGACTGGAAGCACTAATGATTTCCTTTCACTCAAAGCCCTGCAAGGAGGGAGTGCATCCTTTGGAAATGGCAAAAAGGGATACATTCTTGGAGCAGGAAGAATTGGGAAGTCTTCACTCACTCAATCGAAAATGTGTATTACGTGAATGGCCTGAAATACAGCTTGCTGAGTGTCTCTCAAATCTGCGACAAAGGAAACAAGGTGGAATTTGTGTCAAAAATCTACACAGTCACAAATCTTGTGACTAGTGATGTGATCCTGATAGCAAAAGGATACAAGAACATCTATGTCACTGATTTTGAGTCACTACATAATGGGGATCTCACGTGTATGAGTGATGTGTATGATGATGCTGAACTATGGCACAGAAGGTTGGGCCATGCAAGTTTTACACTGCTGAACAAGTTGGTCAGGAAGGACCTGGTTCGTGGATTGCCTAAGTCAAGCTTCAAAGATCACAAGGTGTGTGATGCATGTGCAAAAGGAAAGCAGATCAGATCCTCCTTCAAACCCAAAAAGGAAGTAAGCAACTCAAGGCCACTTGATCTCCTCCATATAGATCTCTATGGACCTATGAGAGTGCCAAGTAAAGGAGAAAAGAAGTACATTTTTGTCATTGTGGATGACTACTCCAGGTTCACATGGACCTTGTTCCTCAGAACCAAAGATGAGACCTTTTCAGTGTTTGCTGCCTTTGTTAAAAAGAGCCAAGTAAAGATGAGCCATAATGTTGTGAGTATAAGATCTGATCATGGTACAGAATTCGACAATGCAAAGTTCAACGAGTTCTGTGCTAAAAATGGTATAAGTTACAATTTTTCAGCTCCAAGAACACCTCAACAAAATGGTATCGTGGAGAGAAAAAATAGAACTCTTGAAGACATGGCTAGGACAATGCTGATTGTTAGTGGTGTTGCAAAAGGTTTCTGGGCAGAGGCAGTCAACACTGCATGCTGCTTAGTGAACAAGTGCATGATCAGGTCCCTCCTAAACAAAACCCCATATGAACTGCTGAATGGGAGAAAACCTAAGCTAAAACACTTGAGGACATTTGGTTGCAAATGCTTTGTCCTCAACAATGGTAAGGAAGCTCTAGAAAAGTTTGATGCCAAGAGTGATGAAGGAATATTTCTTGGTTATTCATCACAAAGCAAAGCCTACAAGGTATACAACAAAAGAACTCAATGTGTTGAGGAAAACATACATGTGATCTTTGACGAAGCACAACACCCTCTTGGAAAAGCTGCACATGATAAGGCTGATCAAGATGGAGAGTTATCAAATGTCCCTGGTGAAGTTATTGACATGGCAAATGGAAATGCCGATATGATGAGTCAGGTCAATGAATCAAATGACAATGGCACAGCTGAATCTCCAGTTGACATAGAGGAACCTGGTTCCTCAATCACAATAACTGAAGCAGAAAACAGAGTTGTGGATGTTGTACATAGAACTCCAGCTGCTGAGGTGAGGAACAGGACACATGGATCACATGCAGAAGAATTTGGAACCTCTCATAATGAGATTCAGGTGTCCAACTGGAAGCACAAAAGCTCATACCCTCTTCAAAATGAGATCACCCCCTTGACTCAGGAATTCAAACTAGATCAAAGTCTAGAAACTCTCTTGCCTTCTCTGTATTTCTCTCTCAAATTGAGCCCAAAAATATCAAAGAAGCATTGAAAGATGCTGACTGGATTACGGCTATGCAAGATGAGCTTCATCAATTTGAGAGGAACAGTGTATGGCACCTGGTTCCTCGACTGGCTGACAGAACTGTCATAGGAACCTGGTGGGTATTTAGAAACAAACTTGATGAGTTTGGAAACACCACAAGAAATAAGGCAAGGTTAGTAGTTCAAGGGTACAATCAAGAAGAAGGAATTGTCTATGATGAAACTTTTGCTCCAGTTACTCGAATGAAGGCTATCAGAATCCTTATTATCTTTGCATCTCATATGGAATTCAAATTGTTTCAAATGGATATCAAAAGTACATTTCTGAATGGCTTTCTAAAAAAAGAAGTTTTTGTCAAGCAACCGCCTGGTTTCGAGTTCCATGAGCATCCTGAGCACGTGTTTAAACTTAACAAGGCATTATATGGACTGAAGCAGGCTCCTAGTGCATGGTATGAAAGGTTGTCCAAGTTTCTTCTAGAAAATGGCTTTACAAGAGGGAAAATTGACAACACTCTATTTTTGAAGAAATGTGGGAGGAACCTGCTCATAGTGCAAGTCTATGTTGATGACATTATCTTCGGAGCAACAAATGACTCTTTGTGTGAGGAATTTGCAAGACTCATGGGAAGTGAGTTTGAAATGAGCATGATGGGGGAATTGAATTTCTTCTTGGGTCTACAAGTCAAGCAAACTCCTAGTAGACCAGACATTGTTTTCAGTATGGGACTCTGTTCCAGGTTTCAATCCAATCCAAAGAAGTCTCATCTGAAGGCTGCAAAGAGAATTCTGAGGTATCTCAAAGGAACACAGGACCTGGTTCTCTACTATCCCTCAGGAGATAACTTTTACTTAATAGGGTATGCTGATGCTGACTATGCTGGTTATCTAGTGGATAGGAAACGCACTTCTGGTATGGCACATTTTCTGGGTTCATGTCTAATCTTATGTGGCACAAGAAAACAAAACTCAGTGGCCATTTCAACTGCTGAAGCTGAGTATGTGGCAGCTGCCTCTTGTTGTGCTCAACTGATATGGATCAAGCAGCAGCTAGAAGATTTCGGTATATTTTTTGATTATGTACCCTTACTATGTGACAACACTAATGCTATCAACATGGCAAAAAATCCAGTTCATCATAAGAGAACAAAGCATATTGATGTGCGACATCACTTCCTCAGAGACAATGTTGAGAAAGGGCTCATATGCATGAAGTTTTGCAGCACAGAAGATCAAATTGCAGATATCTTCACCAAAGCACTGATCAGAGAGCACTTTGAAAAGTATCGCTTGGCACTAGGGTTGATGAAATCTAGCAAGGGACCTGGTCCCTCGATGATTGGCTATGAAAGAAATGTACAGGTAAAATAGCTAAAAAAGTGTTTTCTGGCAAAGTCTAACTCATCTCTATACCATTGTAGGTAGACATGCATGACGATTACAGAGCAAACAAGTAGCCAATGATATCGCATTTCAGTCAAAAGAATGAAGTTCACATTTACAAAATCTTTCAGGGAACCTGGTTCCTTTGACACAGGTTAGTAGTTTCTATATACTCTCATCCACATCTTTTAAATGGCTGAAATGGTGCCACGTCATTAAAATGTCAATCCTTCCTTTCTCTCTCTTTTTGGAACTCAAGCGTCCTACCCATTATGAAATGACCCGTATACCCAACTTGATAACCGTTCCTAACCGGTCCTTCACCCCTCTTAAATAACCTCTCTCACGGTCACTATCATAACTGTTCACATCAAAGCCAAAAATTTCCTTTTTCCTTCAAACCAAACACTATCTTCTTCCATCAAACTCTCACTATCCTCCACCATGTCTGAAAATCTAGAGACTCAGACTGTTCCAAGCATCATCCCCACTGTGTCATCACCCATTGAAACCTCAGTCCTAGAACCTACAATCCTTACACCATCTAGTCCAAACCCTAAGCTAGAGTCACAACCACCTACTAGTTCCTCTCCAACTCAGTTGAGCACTGGCTCTCATAGGAGTCGCAAAACCTCGGCTCCCAAGAAATTTGTGGCAGCAATCTCTCTTTCTGTATCATTGGAAAAAATGGTAGAAGCAGATACAGTGGCAAAAAAAGACAATCAGGAAATTTCTAGTCGACCAGTGGAAGAATGTTCTGAGATGCAAGGAGTGAGTTATAACAGCGATGAATCGGCAAAGACTACCCTAGGTCTTGATTTGAATCTCGCCGAGTCTACAAGTAATGCTCTTCTTATGTCTTCTGAGTTTACTTTGGGTTTGCAAGAACAAGAGGCAATAGAGAATATGTTGTCAATCGCTGCTGAGGGCTGTGTAGTTGGTGAGTATGAAGGCGTATCTAAAACAAATGGGTCTAAGGGGGAAGGTTATAGTTTACTAGTGGAGGAAAGGGAACTAGTTCCTATAAAAAAATCTGGCACCAGACAGTACTACTGGGGAACTTCCTGAGGGACCTGATCCCTCCACACAAGAGGAGCACTATGCTCCTACTTGGGATGAAACTCCCTATTCTTCTAAAGAACCCCAGGTCAGTACTGATCCCGCTCCCTTTCCTCATTTCTATGCTGAGCCATTGGCCATTGTTCCTCCCGAGATGAGATCTCTATCTGAGGAGAAAAATGAAGGGAGTGAAGAAGACTATGACAATGTGGCTCTTGCGAGCTTCATCAGGGCTAGGAGTAGTCAAGAAACTCCCCAAGAGTCAACTTCTAAGAGACCTATTACTAGGTTGCAGAAGAAGGAAGAACTTGAGTCAGTTTTACGTAAAAGTAAAAAGCAAAAGAAGAAGAGGAGATTGGTGAAAGATGGAAAGGTTGTAAATGAGAAGGTAGTGCCTCCTACACTAGTTGTTGATGTTGATGATGAGGTAGAAGAGGAACCTGGTTCCTTGGTTCGTAAGTCCTCAAAGAAACTTACTCTTCCAAAGTCCAAAAGGGAGTCATCTGTGAGTGAAATGGACTTGAGCAAGGTTGAGGGTGAAAAATCTTGTGAGAAAGTAGGTGAGAAATCTGGTGAGAGAGTGGTTGAGGAGTCTGGGAAGAAAGTGACTGAAGAGTTGGTTGAACAAGTGTCTGAGAAAATGGTGTCTGAGAAATCTGTTGAGAAAAGAAAAAGTGCAAGACAATTAGTGAAAAGGAAGGCTAGTGCCAATGAAGAACCTGGTTCCTCCAAGAAGGCCAAGGTTGGTGCAACCCAGGATGCTGGAAGGGAAAAATTGAGAATCCAAAAAGTACTGTGGGGCCATATATTTGCCCCTGATATTCTGGATATGTCAGGAATGCGCCAATTGGTGGAGATATGTGAATTCTAATAGTGGACACATCTATTCACAACTGACAATCCCAAGGTATATGAGGCAGAAGTGCGTAGTTTCTATGTTGACTTCTTAATAGTTGAGGATGATAACATTTGTTTGAAAGTGAACGGTGTTAATTTTGTGATGGACATTACTGTACTGGGAGCCATTTTGGGCGTGCCCACTGATGGGATGTCCTCCATTGAGGAGGTATGCTCTACAAATTTCAGAAATGTCATTATTAAGGATAAGGCAGTGCAACAAGGGGTACAGGTACACAAGAAGGCCCTCCTTCCAGTATACCAACTGCTATTTGAAATAGTGAACAAAGTTCTGGTCTCACGTGCTGAAAGATGCTCAATTACATCACGAGCAGACTTGGTTCTCATGAAAGCACTGGATGGCTACACCACTATAAACCTGCCTGGTCTTATGATAGAGCACATGAAGAAAGTAGCAGAGTTCAAGGAAGGTAATCATGGGTTGCCTTACGGGTTTCTCCTCACTAAAGTGTTTGAATTCTTCAAGGTTCCTTTGGGACAGGATAAAGTATGAACTTGTAAGCAATCTTTCTCTAAAACCACCCTTGAAGAGTGTGAGTGCATTGATAGGAGTGGAGGGGTTGGCAGCTATTCGACCATTTCTCAGCAGATCAACGCTCAAAATAGTGCCACTGAAGAAATAAGGAAGCCGAAGGCTCGAAATGCCATTCTCGAAGATCCGCTCAGTCAGACCCAGGAGGCAGCTAGTTCCAGTAGTGCCCAAAATACAGAGGTTGCCCGCGTGACAAAGAAAAATGCTGCTCTCAGGAAACAGGTTGAGGACTTGAAGGAAAAGTTGCTAACCGAGCAAGGGTCTGCAAATGCTCGTATGGACATCCTTCTTAGAACCCTTGCCTCTTCCTCTGCCTCCAGTGCTCCCCCTTCCAGTGCTCCTTAATAGCCATCCTGTTCCTAGTGTCCGTCCTCTATTTTTTTGTCTTAATGATGTTTATGACTGGTACCTTTTGTTATTTTTATTTTGTGGATGGTTTGGTAACAATGGAACTGCTCCCTACTTAATTTCCAAAAATTAGTGGACGTTTCATCCTTTTTGTTGTGTATGTCTTGCTCTTTTGCGCTGTTTTTAGTCATGATTGTGTACACACATGTGGCATGAGTTAACCAAGCTAGACTTCTTTTTTCTTACTGCTTGCTACTGATCTTTTTATGATTCCGGGGGGGGGGGGAATCATTAAGGGGGAACAAGCTGGGGGAACAGATTTAGGGGGAATACAGGAAACTGATCTACCATTCTGGTTCTTAAGGGGAACTTCAATTATAAGTTTTTCGTCATCAAAAAGGGGAAAATTGATAGGTTATATGTATCCCTATTATGTTTTGATGATCTAACAAACTTAATGATAAGAACCAGATAAGGAACCTGTTACATATCCTCAAGTACTTAAAGAACAACAAGTCTCAAGTCGGGGACGTAGTTCAACTCTTCAGAGTCTAAGGAACAACAGAGGGAACAGATGGCCACTAGTTCCCTTGGTGACGGTACAAGTCAACTCCTCACAGCTGTAAAGTTGCTGCCTCCACACGCAACAGTGCAAAAATAGTGCATCAGTCAACTTTATGGGGAATGCCATTTACCTAACTTGCTTGCATCATTCAAATGATGTCACAAATGAATTATTAACATCAAGCAAAGGCAAAACAAAACACTTGCACATTTAGAATCGATCAAGCATTCTCTCAAATCTGTATCAATCTTGCAAGTGATTCTCAAGGGCATCAAGAACAAAGAACAACATAACGAAGGACGATTTTCCTGTATTGAGTCATTACATGTCCTTAGTTGTGTTGCACCTTTGTTAAAGCACTTTACTTATAATTCCTACTTAGCTTAGTTAGAAGCATTGTGTAGAAAAACTTTGTAAAATCATAAGCCTTGTGTTTGTGTTTTGGCTAGAGTTAGTCGAGTTGTAAGTCTTTGTAATAGAGTTATTAAAAAGTGGCTTGTAATAGAGTTGTTACAAGTTAGTGAGGGATTAAGAGGTTAATTCTTAGGTTACAATAGGTTGTAATCTATAGTTTGCCCAGTAGTGAAGTTGAAATCCTACAAGGGTAGGTCGTAGTTTTTAATCCCGTGAGCTGATAGTTTTTCACGTAAAATTTTATTGTGTCATTTACTTATTGATGTGTGTGTGCGTTCTGTGGGAACTTATAGAGAACTTGGTTCTCTACATAGTTTGGTGGACCCTTAGTTTCTATCAAAAACAAAAAAGAAAAAGAAAAACATCTAGGCATTTAGAGAAAATATTTGCGAGTGTAATCTTGATCACCATAATTCAAGTAGTTTAAAGCAAATAGAACCCGCAAGGCATCTAACGAAAAAGTGCGACACTTTTAAAAGTGAAAAGATTTGTCATACTGTCTCAAAAATCATAGTTTTCCTGATTTTGAAGTTAACCAACCTATGGATCGGAATTTCTTCATTGTAATAGTGAATTCAGCAACTATAGAAACATTGCATTTACCAATATTCCAAGCTTTTAAAGATAAAAATAAACAAATAAATAAATGACGAGTTAGGTAAAATGGCTCTATTAGAAATATCTTCAAGATTTTTCTTTCTTGTTGTAGTAGATTGACCCACCTAACAATTAGGTGTATTATGCATATCCATTTGCTTATAGTAAGGTTTTTATCTCTTATTCAGCCACATTGCTAATTTGTGTAGAAGGTGAAATGCATATAGTCAAAACTTCTTGGGATAAAGTATTTATTTATTATTTGGTCCCATTGCCAGGTTTTTCAAAGAAATAGGAACATTTCCTTTCCTAGTGAGGTTCTAGGAGAAAGCAATTGTAATAATGATTTCTGTAAATAGTCAGAGGTGATAAAGAAATCAAAGAAGGTGGCTGGTCAAATCCACTTAATTAATGGTTGTTGTAACTTGTAATGTGGCATTTTTTTCCTGCGCTTTTAGTTTCTGTTTTCCGAATTGAGTAGAAGGCATTAATAAGGTTGATTAAATGAGTCTAGGACAACGTGAAACATACTTCCTTAATCTCAAATTTTTATCTTTTACATGTTCCTTAATAAATATTAATTAAGAAAAGGGTTTGATTATTTTATCCTTATTTATATCTTAAGATATAATTTCTATTCATTAAATATTTATTTTATTTGTGTGCTATCTTCATCTTCAAGAACAATTATTATTTAGGATAAAATAAAAAAATTATAATTTATTTTATTTAAACTTCTAAAATAACAAATAAAGATATCTATATTTAAAAAGTACGATAGATAATATGAGACGAAGGAGTATTTATCTCGTTACGATTTCCATATGTTCAAGATATATCACATTAGCCTCCCTACATTTGGTAAATTGAGTGTGAGCGCACTCCGGATATATATAATCACATTAAGATTTTTTGAGAGGAACGGACGAGTTTAATTATGTTTAAGATTTCTGTTATCCTAGAGGAAACACAACCCTCTAACGAGTATAGTAAATAAATAAGAACACTAACGTAGAAGCTACACATTAGTTTTAGGAGTAGTTTTGAACATTCATCCTTTTATTTCAAGACATCAGCTGTGGTGAAATTACCTTTCATTCAATTTCTTTTTCTTTTTTTTATCCCCGTCAACCAAATTAGGGGAAAACATTATCACATGTAGGCATAAATACCCACTCTCAAGAATCATATATTAGGTGATTAACTTTATCTAACACAAGCCAAATCTTGAATTTAGATTCAGTGAATTCAAAATAAGAAGTGATCTCATTCTATGTATATATTATACATAATTGTTTTAACATATGTATACGCAATTCAAATCGAAAAAAAAATAATTGAATTTATAAAACTCGTCTTAGATCCACCTCTGTGTTTAACTAATCTAATTAGTGTGGAATAAGAAATATGATTGACGTTCGTAAAAAAAGCCACGGAGCAAAGCATGATCTGACTTCATTTGGGGCAATGTAAGTGAATGAGGAGCATACAAATTTTTCTAGTCAAAATGTGCTAAATATGTTTTTACTTTATGTCTTTTCTGTTCTAATCAAATTGACCTAACTGTCTTTCTCAAATATAGCCATATCCCAGATTATTGGGTTATTATTGCAGTCTTACTTAATAGGAGTACTTAATAAGTGGTTCAAGTTTAAAGTACTTTTTATTTGGCGTACAACCTACGAGCTACTTCCTCTCGGTTCTTCATCAAATTCTTTTGAATTATTCTGAAACTACCTTTAAGTACTTAAATAAAAAACGGGCAGAATATAAAATTGGTCGATCGACATATACTAATTATATTTTCTAATTAAAAAGTATATAAAATATTAATGTTATATGTACATAATACACAAATATATCAAAAATATATATTTTGCCAGCTATTATTTTTGTACAACTAAAAATATATATTTCTTATAAAAAAACTGATAGATATCTAAATGTGGATTAAAGTTGAGGAGAAGTTGTTACTTTCTATGTATTCTCTTTTTCAATTACTGTTTATTTCATTCAGTATGAGGATTAATTTGGTGTAACTAAAAATGATAAAAATGGCTAAGATTGTGGAATTGACATTTGAGAAAGATAAAAGATTAATAAACAAAGAGGAATTTTCATAAAACACTATTGTTTAGTAGCTATTAACTTCCTATAACTACCATATACATAATTACTTCCTATAGCTACTATTCAGTTATTACGGTAGTGTATTCACATGTATTCGCGCTGTTGTATTCATGGATACAACAACAAAATGCGCCTAAAATCAGGGCAATCCAGCCATACGTGCATGTATTCACATGTATTTGCGCCATGTATTCATGAATACAACAGTAAAAAGCGCCTGAAATCAGGGCAGTCTAGCTGTACGCCTATGTATTCACATGTATTCGCGCTACTGTATTCATGAATACAACAGTAAAAAGAGCCTAAAATTATGGCAGTCCAACTGTACGCGCATGTATTCACATGTATTCGCACCATGTATTCATGAATAAAGCAGCAAAAAGCACCTAAAATCAGGGCAGTCCAGCTGTACGCGCATGTATTCACATGTATTCGCGCTGCTGTATTCATGAATACAGTTGTACGCGCATGTATTCACAGGTATTCGCGTCATGTATTCATGAATACAGTAACGGCAATCCCTTAAAAATAGGTATGTCCAGTTGTCTAAGAGAGAGGAAAAACATAAATAGCATATTTCATGTTTTAATGGTAGTATATACCATAAAATACTTATTTTGCTATAAAATATAAAAGGTAGCTATAAAAAATAATATTTTAAAATAATTTTGGTTTATAATAAATAGGGTGTATATCTTTGATATAGAAGGTAAAATTTCCAAATCGTAACTATAGGCGGTGAAATATTGGGCTTAGGCTAGTTAGGCCGCAAAACGTGAATAGGCTGATTGGGCCATGGTGTGGGATGAGGGACAAAGTTGGCAAATAACCACTTTTAGCACATGTTATCAAAATTTAGCCATCATTTTAAAAGCTATTACGAATTTAGCAACTCTTTTAACATAATTTGTTTTTGAATAAAAATATCTCCAACTAAAACACGAAAAAACTTCTAGAACGACTAGTGAAATTTTAACATTTATCAGTTCAAACTACATTTAAAAGCTCTTGCATCTTTTCAAGGGGTTTTGAACTACCACAGTTCATACTCCAACATCTTTTCGTGATGTTTGAAATTTTGACAAGTGGAATCCAACGATTTTTTTCTTGAGTTCTCAATTTTAGAACCACAAACTTCAGGTGATAATTTTATTTTCATGCTTGTCCTATTCTGCTCTATCTTGACAATAAAAAAGAGTTGCAAAAATCAAGCAATAAAATATTATGTTTCTCAATAAGTATTAAGTGTCTATTTCGGTATTTTAAGTAGGAATATTTATATCCAAATATTTTATCCACATTAAGGAATGGGTATTTCCTCATTTCAAATGACCAATATTAATAAGCTGTCCAAAAAATGGCTATCACGCCAAATTTAACCTGGGAATTGATGCATTCTCTTTTGTCAATCACATGCTACCTATTTTTATAAAAAAGATCCATTTAATATGAATGCCTTTGGATGCTTTATTGACTTGGTTTTATTATAGTGTGCTATAAAGATCCTTTTCTTTTTATATCCAAAAAAAAGTGTAACACATTATAGCATTGATTTACTATCTTTTTTCAGGTTACTAACCAATCATCTCTTGAGAAATACAAATGAAAAAGGACATATGTAAGTAAAAATAGAAATTCATGACAAATTATACCAAAAATCCCTTGGAAATTTTTGTAGTATAGTTTAGTCAAAATGATCCTCAATTGACTCAATATATGAAATAAGACATTAAAACCGACGTGGAGGGAGAGTAACCGTGTATGAAATAATTATTTTCAAACGAGAAAAGATGACAGCATCAATAATTTCACAACAAAAGTGGAAAAGATGCCTTTAAAGATTTGTAAAATGGTCTTTTTGTGCAAATTAACGCAACAGACGTCATTAGCAATATTAGAAAAATTCCAAAATAAACCGCAATGATTAATATCATGATAAATTATTATGACAAACTCATATTCTGTTTTCCTGCATTTCTTTGCAGAAACATTCAAAAGGAACCTCAAGAAAGTTAGACAGAGGATTGACCCAATGCAGAAAGAAGTCCCTTCTTTTACCCAACTGTTATTTGGAATTTATTGCCCCAACTAATTTAAATTTGCAGAACCTTTTCGCGGACAAAATAGATTGGGATTTTTATATAGTATATATTTGCCCTCTCTTCCAAAATAACAGCCGTCAAATGTATATTACATATAACATACATAATTTATACATAATCAACGTATATCTTTCCCTTCGTTTTCTTATTATCTTATTATTGTTAAGGCTCGTGCTACTGCTTTATTTTCATCTTTTGTTGAGCCGAGAGTCTATCGGAAACAACCTCTCTACTTTCTAAATAGGGATAAGGTTTGCGTACACACTACCCTCCCCAAACCCCGCTTGTAAAATTATATTGAATTTATTATTGTTATTATATTTGATTAGTGAATATAATTATTTTTTCGCCGATCGATCAAATATGTTAAATACCCCTTCTCTATTAGAAATCTTTTTCATTTTTCAGAGTTCGGATCGATTCCTTGTGGTAATTTTGAAAGATGTCACGGTCAAAGAGAACGAACATTGCTTTGATCATTTTGTTTGGACTCTATAAGTTAGAAAGTAATTCGATTTCGTTCTTATATTTACTTTTATCCAACCAAAATGAAAGTGACAGAATGGCTATTAACAGTTTGGTAACTTCTTTACTTTTTTCTTCAACAGAAATGGGCCATCACAGAATTTGGACATCTCGCACAAAGACATGACATTTTTGTGAAAGAAGATGTATCAGCATCATGTGATCCTTTAAAAGGACTAAAAGAATAGAAAAGTTGATCGGTTCTAATCAGTAGTACGTGATAGAATTTCAAGTAATTTGATAATAGGAATCTAGAAACTTTCCATACATAAAATAGGAATGATTTAAGTTACACAATATGAAGAATTTTTACCAATCAGTTCAATTTAACTGATCATAGCAGGTTATTAGTTCTCTCCGTTTCAATTTATATATAGACATTTTCTTTTTGTCGATTCCAAAAAAGCGAACAACTGTAACTTAAACTTTCTGTTTTACCCTGAATTATAAGTTTTTATAGTTACACAAATGTTATGGCATGTTTCATACACAAGCTTCAAAAGTCTTACAACCACACAAATATTATGATACGTGTAAAAATTCACAAGTTTCGAAAGTTTTATTTTACCTAAATTCCGTGACCAATCAAGTTATATCACATAAAATAAAACGAAAGAAGTATATTAATTACTCTATTTTCCACACTACTATATTATGTTGATATGAAAAATTATTTGTTGTTGTAATTTAACTTAACATAAAAATTGTTGGTGCTAGCTAGTGCACGAAACTTAATCTCAAAAGGAATGGAAGGCCAAGGATTGGAAAGTTAGATGTGCTTTTTCACAATTGAATTGCCATCTAAGGACGATGGTGAATCCGATCTATAACTTCGCCAATATCTGTGTTCAGTGAAGAGATGCTTTTTCAAATGTAAATTTTGTACAGCTACAAATGTATTTTTACTGGGTTGTCGTTTCCACATTCTTTAGGATTTTCTAAAAAGTTATGCTCCAAGTTTTGTTTTACTATCCTTTAGTCCCCCATTCAGCAATTTTATGAACTTCTATATTGCTCTATTTTTTCATTGCAATAACATTATCAAGTTATATTAACATGCAACAATAGATAATTTTTCATATCAAATTTAATTTGGTAATAGGGGCGGATCAGCTAGCCGCTTGGTGAGAGGTTTATCTGAATGTAGTATTTTCAACACAGGCTAGGGGCAAATTTAATATCTTATTGATGGTGCACATGAACTCATGGTCTTTCCGTCAAACTAAATATTTTATGTACAGTATATATTTCTTAGAATTGATCTAATATTATTTGCTGGCCTTAGGCTCCAAAAAGGCTAAATGGTGCACTTGGTTGAGTATTTAGTTATTTATCCAAAGGATCAAGGATCAATTCCCCCTTAATATTTCTTTTTTCTCCTTTTATTAGTAACATATTCTAAAAGTCCTAGATCCGGTTCTGCGCAGAGTATATATATTACTCCCTCTGGTCTATTTTAATTGATTTTTTGACCTTTTTTAATCGTTCACAATATTTGATTTTTTCAGATATCAAGAAAGAATTTAATTTCGTTTTTCCAAAGTTACCCTTGGAGTAAAGAGCATGTGAGTATTTATTGTATTTTCAATGAACAAATTACTATTAATATGGTCAATTTTATTATTAATTAATGCTAAAAGATGGATTCCTTAATGTGTGTGAAAACCGCCAAAAAATCAATTAAAGTAGACCGGAGGAAGTATATATATACGAAAATTCATTAAAATTTAACAAATATTAAATCTGAACTTATGAAATTAAAATTCTGAATATGTCTCTATACGGTAACCTATAAAATAGATAATCAACTGTAATAAGTGTGATTTTTATACTGTGTCAATGTATATGACTCTCACCCAAACGACATCTATATAACGCACAACACACATGCACATACACATATATATAGGCAGAGAGAGAGAGAGATTTAGAGAGAGAGAGAGAATGCGAATGATATATGTGTGTGAAGAAGAAGAAAAAGAAGTAGGAAGAAAGAAAGCATCAGGGATATGTCCATATTGTGGAGGGACAGTGGAGGCAGTGGACATTGAAGGCAAAGGGAAGCTTTTCTGTTTGCCCATTTGCTTGAGGTTCAAACGCAAATATCTCTGTTCTTCTTGTTCTAGGCGTCTTGTTTTGTACCCTTCCTAAAAAAAAATAATTTTTTTTTTCTCTTAATTAATTAAGGCTGGAATGTTTAGCCAGTTTTTATTATTGCATTTAAGTTTTATGTGTAATAATCTTTTTACATTATCAGGTTAATTAAGTTATCTGCATGAACATTGTTTATAACAAGCTAAGTATTTGGTAATCCAGAAATAAAGTAACTTAGCTGTTATAATATGTTAAATTATAGGAGTACTAATTACGTAAAAGTTCAAGTTAGAGTAAATTCACCTTATTTTCTTTGGTAGCAGAGTATTTGTTATCAGATCCTGATCTTTGTTTATGGAGATGACATCTAAGTAATTTTTTATCTGTTAGAATACTAAAATTAAAAGAGAAAAATAATAAAATTTCCATGAAAATTTACAATTTAGTTA
Organism: Nicotiana tabacum; assembly: GCF_000715075.1. Lineage (NCBI taxonomy): Eukaryota > Viridiplantae > Streptophyta > Magnoliopsida > Solanales > Solanaceae > Nicotiana > Nicotiana tabacum. Next base: position 21,684,602 of record NC_134088.1, on the reverse strand, counting down.
AAACTGTAGAATCTTATGGGTTTTATTAATTTTTTAACTATCAAGGAGTCTCTATTTTCTTTAGACTTATAGTCGCGTGGAATTTGCATTCAACTTACAGTATATTTTGTTGGAGCGAAGAAACGAGGCTTGAAAGAACTGTGGAAACAAAAGTGGACGGATATAACACATTTCCTTATAATATAAGATAACTTAATTAATAAGCTTAAAAAACATTGATTTTGGATTGGCCCATGCAATCATCACGAGAAATAATAAAGAGAAATTTTCATAAAGCACTACAATTTAGAGCTTAATTATGATACCTAACTATAGTTTGCATAATTTTTATTTGTAGCTACTGTTCAATTATTATCAGTTTGTATCACTTGTATTCAGACGCACAACGAATACAACATGTGTGAATTGTATTCGTTCATGCAACGAATATAACTTGTACAAATTGTATTCATTTGCGCAACGAATATATCCGAGGCGAAATCCGGGGTGTATATAAAGGATACAGAGTGTATACAAATGTATTCTGTATCGACTGTATTTGTTGGTGTAAATACAACCAATACAAAATACAGAAAAATAAAATTCTTTCATTAAGAGTCGAACTCAACACTTACACTTACTAAAGCAAGTGGTTTAACTAATTAAGCTAAATTGAGCTACTAGAGTTTGTTGCTGGACAAAAACTAATCCTAAAGCCGGTGTTACATCGTTACCATATATAGTTTTCATGTAGTTAATGTCAAGAAAATCACGTTCTAGGAGAGATCCAAAAGACAAAAATTTGAAATGGGTAGAGATCATGAGCTTAATTTCATTGTTAAAGGACAAGCGTTTAAATATACAAAACTTGTAACCGCAGTTTGAAATAAAGGTCATAACAAGGTCGTCTCCAATTTTCGAGAGTACTGAAAGAAAGCGTAACTCCTAATACTTTGTTCTCCTCAAAAAAAAAAAAAAAGTGGCTGATGACAAAAATGTCCATTTTGTTATTACCTATACTGATTAGTTTTTTTTTTTTTTTTTGAGTATCTCTATTATATATGGATTTCTTTTCTTTCTTTTTTTTTTTGGAGGGGGGAGGGCAAGTTTGTGATCATATTCAGTTTAATACTATCCCGTGTCAATTCATGTGGCAGAGTTGGACTAGATATCGAGTTTAAGAAAAAAAATTAGAACTTTGTGATCATAAATATGTCATTAAAATTTTTGTAACTATAAAAGCATATTATTAAGGGTATAATGAGAAATTTAATAAATTATTTTCAAATACAAAAATATACTATTTATTTCGATGAAATTTACCATAATTCACATATAATTTAGGACAAAATATAAAATTAGTCGGCCGATCAAAACTAATTACATTCGCTAGCCAAAAGTATATATATTATTTTTAGGAACGGCTAAAAATATACATTTAATTAATGGGGCAAGTGCACGGATAACCATTCTTAGGGATGCTATTTAAGGATTAGCCAGTACTTATTTTGTCCTGAAAAACTAAAATTCAGAATGAACTGGCTAATACCTAAATACCAGCCATTTGGAGTAGCTATGTAACGACCCGACTTGTCGTTTTAAGAATTTACGCCCCGTTCAGTGATTTAAGGTCTCGAGCAGCTTCGCAATATGTATTATGACCGCGGGTGTGGTCGAGTTTGAATTACTGAAGATTCGGAATTAAATTAAAAGAACAATCCTTATTTAGAAGCTTAAATGGAAAGGGTTGACCGAAGAGTTGACTTTTGAGCAAACGACTTCAGAATGGAATTTTGATGATGTCAATAGCTCCGTATGGTAATTATGGACTTAGGAGTGTGTCCGAAAAATTATTTGGAGATCTGTAGTGAAATTAGGCTTGAAATGACGAAAAATGAATTTTTGAGAAGTTTGACCGGGGGGTTGACTTTTTGATATCGGGGTCAAAATTCGATTCTGGAAATTGGAATAGTTTCGTTATGTCAATTATGACTTGTGTGCAAAATTTGAAGTCATTCCGGATTGATTTGATGTGTTTCGGCACAAGATATAGAATTTGAAAGTTCAAAGTTCATAGATTTTGATTTGAGGTGTGATTCGTACTTTTGATATTGTTTGATGTGATTTGAGGCCTCGAGCAAGTTTGTGTTATGTATTGGGACTGGTTGGTATGCTCAGACGGGGTAGCGAGTGGCTCGGGCGAGTTTCGGGGTGGTTTCGGACAATTTTTATTCTATTTTTAGTTGCTGGTTTTTGGCCACAGAGGTATGCATCGCGATCGCAGACAAACGGTCATGATCGCGAAGAGAAATTTTGTTGTTTCGACACTGTGAATCGCGATCGCGTAGAGGAAACTCCTGCCGCACTAACCCGATTTTGAAAGCTCATATCTCTCAATCTATAAGGAATTTGATGATGATCCAAAAATGAAAGTTGTAACCCTTTGTGTCTAGTTTTCAGAAAGGTCAACCATTTGTCATTTGGAGTTGTGTACAAAACGTTATAGTAGATATACTACAGGCTGTCCGGGAAGAGTTTGGAAATCTCTGTTGCATATGGCTGAATTTGGAAGCTTATATCTCAAAATATATAAGGAATTAGGAGATAAGCAACAAATAAAAGTTATAGCTCTTAGAATCTTGTTTGCAAAAACTTAAATCATTCATAATTTGGAATTTGATACAAAAGGTTATGACTATTATACTAGAGGCTGTCTGGAAGAGTTGGGGAGTTTATTCTTCGCGATCGCGATTGGTTTTCCGCGATCGCGAAGAGCAATTTTGGGGCTGAAAATTTTGTGCTTCGCGATCGCGAAGAGTAAATACCTGGGCAGTAGCTATATTTCGAGGTTTCAGCCATTTTTAACATATTTGGAGCTATGGAGCTCGGATTGAAGCGATATTTGAGGCGATTTTCACCATATGGATTGGGGTAAGTGTTCTATATCCTAAAGTGTTTATATTTCATGATTCTACGATTATATTCATCATTTAATTCGGATTTTAATGGAAGAAATCAAGATTTTTGTAAAATCTTCCAAAAACAAAAATTTAAGATTTGGAGGTTGAGTTGTTATTGGAATTCAATAAAATTGGTATGGTTGAACCCGTATCGGAATGGATGTTCGGATTTCATAAAAATTATATTGGGTTCTGAGGGGCGGGTCCCGCGTTGACTTTTGTTGACTTTTTGGAATAAATTTTTAAGTCGACGTATTGTTATCCGGAATTATTTTCAATGAATTTTAATGAAGTTATACAATTAATTTGGATAGATTTGAGCGGTCCGAAGGTCAATTCAAGCAAGAAGAAGGCGATTTTGGAATATCGACATAACTTCAAAAAAGTAAGTGTCTTGCTTAACCTCGAGTGGGAAAAATACCCCTTAGGCATTGAGTATTATGTGCAAATTGTATAATTGAAAACCATGTATGCTAGGTGACGAGTACGTACTTAGTTTATATGTGCAAATTTCGTTGATTAAAAAGAATTTTCCCTATGCAAATAATTAATTAAGCAAGTTTAAAAAGAAGTGTTAACTTAATTATCTAAGTTTGGATTAATGAAGGCTTTGCTTTATGCTGAGTAATTTCTATCTCTGTTGATTATTTTTGGGGTGTTATACACATTGTATGGGGCCTTCGGCTATTTGTTGTTAAATTAATTGATTTGGTTGTATCTTTAAAATTTTGGTTGTGGCCATTGGGCAAATTGTGATATGAATTGATTTTGTTATATTGCCATGATATTTTCCCGTATAAATTTTGTATTGTGTGAGTTCTTATTTTGAGGAGATAAGGGTGGAATTTTACCATTTATATTATGTGGGTATAAGGGTGGCATTTCACTGTAGTTGTATTTGTTGGAATATTGTCTGGGCGGAGCGATAAGGGCATCTATAGGAGCGATAAGGGTGGCTATAGGAGCGATAAGGGTGGCTATTGATATTGTCAGGGCAGAGGGATAAGGGTTGCTATAGGAGAGATAAGGGTGGATATAGGAGAGATAAGGGTGGTTATTACCAGGGATGATATGTGATGATGTGGAGTTATTGTGATGGTGATTTTCATGTGATGTTGTGATTTTTATTGTGTTTATTTTATACCTTGTGCAATTTATCTTGTTGTTAGTAAATTGATAACAATCTGATTTATGTTGAAATTGAGAGCCTGTGGCTATTGCCAGACGGATTATAAAATAAAATATGGGTACGAGGTGCCGTGAGTAAATAATGAGGATATTGGCACGTGAATTGTCCGTGCAGTTGTGATATGAAATGTGGGCACGAGGTGCTGTGAGTAAATGATAATGATATTTGGCACATGAATTGTCCGTGCAGTTGTGATATGAAATGAGGGCACGAGGTGCCGGGAAAATATGATGATTTAAATATGGGCACGAAGTGCCATGGAAATATATGAAAATAGGTTGAAACCCGTATTTTTAAGATTTTGAAATGAGGTGTCACAAGGTGACTTCTTAATTGAAAGAATTATATTCAAAATATTTATTTGGAAGGATTTTTATTTAGAAAGTATTATATGAAAGAATTGTATTTGAAAGATAGTATTTGAGGAAAAAAAGAATTTTTATTTAGAAAGTATTATATGAAAGAATTGTATTTAAAAGATAGTATTTGAGGATATTATATTTGAAAGAGAGTTTTGGAAGAATTATATGTGAAAAACATTTATTTGAAAGACTTGATTTAATTGGGTGTAATTGTATTTATTAATTATTTAGCGATATTAGTGGTGTTCTTGTTGTCTTGTTGTGCATATCACTGGTTATTTTATATTGCCCTTATTGTTATCTGTTCCAACTATTTTGTATATTATATTGCACATGCTATTAGACTAGTGAGTGCCTTGATTGTACCTCGTCTCTACTCCATTGAGATTAGTCTTGTACTTACTGGGTACATCCGTGGTATACTCATACTACACTTCTGCATATTTTTGTGCAGAGCCAGGTATTTGAGATATCAGACTTGGGCAGAGTAAAGCAGGATGGTAAGGATTCAAGGTAGAGCTGCTTGGTCATCGTAGTCCCTTGGAGTCTTTTCATTTCATTGTACTGTTAATTTTTAATCAAATAGTATTGTATATTCGGTCCTCGTGATCATTCCATGTATTCAGTTAGAGTTCGTGACTCAATACTACCAGTCTTGGGAGATTGTATATTCATATTTGTACCGCTGTTAGTTTTGATTACTTATTATTTTTTATTTTTTTTAAAAATAGCTTCGAAATGTAATGGAAATCGGCTTACCTAGTCTTATAGACTAGGTGCCATCACGACGCCTGTGGTGGGATTTTGGGTCGTGACAAGCTACCTTGTGTCATTTCTACTTTATTAAGGGATTTTTACCTTCCTATACTATATATGAAACTTTATTACCCTCCCTAATCAAGTTTTAACTTAATTATATGGACATTTATAATTTACCAATTACATACAAATTAGTTTTAAATGAGTATCCCTTTATATTAGGAATTGAATAGGGAATCCTCTCTCTCTCTCTCTCTCTCTCTCTCTCTCTCTCTCTCTCTCTCTATATATATATATATATATATATATATATATATATATATATATATATATTCTTTTCCCCAATTTTCTTCCTTCGTTTTTCTCTGCTTTTTTTTTTTTTTCCTCAGAAAATTCATCAATGAATTTTAATTGTTATAATATAGAGTTTTAACTTAACAATTTTTTTTATATTGCACAATTCATGTTCGAATTGAAATTGTCAATTAATAAATTTTGAAGGTATTTGATTTTCTACTATCGACAACTATTAAAAAACTCCAAAGTTTTGAATTCGAATTTGGATTTTAAAAACTATTATTGTTTGGATTGTGTGTTGTTGCAAATAATTGGAAATATTCTTTGGAGTTTATATTTCAATTTTGAGGGTGTTTGGTGAAGATTAGACTTGATTTTGGCTGAATTTCAGATTGAAACTCGAAGAAGAATACATGACATACAATATATTTACGAAATTGTATTAAAGTTGTATGTAAATTGTATTTAAGTTGTATTCTGTTGTAATTATATATTTCTTTTATTTGAATGTTGTATGAAAGTTGAAAAATAGTCGTATAATGTATGAATCATTGTATGAAATTTTTATTTAAGTTATAAATACTATGTTTTTACATAAAGTTGTTAATATGTTTAAAAAGTTTTTTTAAGAGAGGAAGTTTTGACTGAAATTTCAGAGAGGAAGAAGAACACACCACTTACAAAATATATATAAATCATATACAAAAATACATACAAAAGACATATTGTATAAAATTTGTATGAAAATTATATTTAAGTTGTATTATGTTGTAGTTGTATTTAACTGGGTAGAAATAATATATGAAAATTATAGATAAGTTATAAATAAGTTGTATACTATATAAATTTAGTTGTATGAAATTTATTTTTACTATGTATGTTATTGTAGATATTCAAATTTGCATTAAATTTGTACGAAATTTATTTTTAATTTATATGTTGATATACCATACATTGTTCTTTTATGAGTAGAACACTTCTTCCAATGTATGCAATAATTTTGAATACGGTCATATCAATTCGTGGTATTCAAACAGCCAATGTTCAGATCTTTTTATTTTCTGTCATATATCTTCGTGTCTTTTTACTCTTTCAAAAACATTAAGGGATAAACCCGTACCCAGCCTAAGGTAATGAAATTAAGTATCATATTTGAAGTGGCTCGCGATCAGGACATAGATTATTTTAAAGTCGTTAGAAGTTGTTGGCTGATACAATTTTGTAATTAGCCGGACCTAAGGTTGGCCAATCAACCATTGGAATTCCGTTTGTTATGGCTTAAAATGGGCAATACACAACTGGAAGGAGTCTTATTAAAAAAGGAATGGAGAGAAAATAAGAAAACGTTGTAACAAAATCCCTTAATTTAATGCACTAATAATGAATTGTATATAATTTGTAAGTAATCCTTGTTTAAGGCGGATAATATACAAAATTAAGATAATTTTGATAAATAAATTTCAAATATTGTATAGGAAGGAAAAAATCCCCTTTAATAATCCATAAGGGCCGCAGAGGCAAAAGGCCTTATGACAGACCCGTGTTCTCCAATCCAATCAAGCAAGATTGCCCCAACGAACGACGATAGGGAATAAAGATTAAAGCATTACTCATTTTCATAGGCTGGTCAACAAAGCAAAGACAGTTATAAATAGAATTGTATTTAAGGTAAATGTCTATATTTTAGAGAGATTTTAGGGTTTGCTACTTTATGGTTAAGGCATTTTTTCCCTATAAATAGAGGGGTTATATTCCATTGTAATTGATCCCAAATCAATAAGAATTCTCTCTCCCTACTTTTCTCTGCAATACTCTTCTTCTTTTATTATTTTATAACACGTTATCAGCACAAGACTCTAACAAATTGAGTAGAGGGCGGTTATTTTAATTTGTAGATATACTATTAATTAGTTGTCTAGCGTTTGAGAAATTAGACCCCATTGGAGAGAAGATATATGAATTTGTGTGAGACTCTTGGGTGAATACATTGATATTCCTATACTAGGAATCTGCTTCGGTCACCAGGTTTTGGGATACGTGCATGGTGCTCAACCTGTATATAATATTGGGAATAATGATTGTCAATTGTTCCATAAAATTTCTTCAGGAATAAATTCTGGACTTAAGGTATGTATTTTGCCTTATTTTTCTCTTTTAAATTCTTGAAATTCTATAATTTGATTTTAAATACAAGCAAAAACAATAAATTTTGCTTATAACTCTAGTAGAGTTTGTAAGAAATTATAAACATCCGAAGTGGTAAAATTTCTATGTCTTACCATGATCAAATTTATGTATGATTGTGGGCACAAGAAGTGAAAACTCGTCCCATTGAATTTTCTTCATTCTCATTCCCTTAAGAGAATGTGATAGCAGTATGTGATAGGTCTGAAAGAACACAAAATTATTGCCATGAATGTATCAATGTGTGGACATGTCAATAGACAAAATTATAATCGTCATCATTGTGGTAACGAGAACAATAAGGATTCTCAAAATAATCCTTTACTTTGTGAAAGTAATATTTATTATCGATTTGACATGAGATTTTGTAAAGCACATATATAAATAATTATGGTCCATTCATGATGTGAATGTGACAACATGTGATTTATGAATACATATTCATTTTTGGAAGAATATGAATGTGCTAGTTATAGTGAATATTCCACACTCACCTCTAGAAGAAAGTTTGTGTCACGACCCCAAATTTCCTCCGTAGGATATCGTGACTAGGTAAGCCTATCAATGCAGAATAAAAATTTAAATCTGAAATAAATAAACTATAATTCAAACAATTTTAACTCCCAAAACCCGATAAAAATAAGTCACAAGCTTCTAAGAATTTTATTCTCAATATCTATATATCAAGGTCTAAAAAAAAATAAGGAAGCAACATAATAATGATAGAAGGGGACTCCGGAGTCTGCGGACGCTGGCAAATATACCTCGAAGTCTCCTCGTATAGCTAGTTTACTGATGCCTGGTCTGATAAGGTGTACCTGGATCTGCACAAAAAGATGTGCAAAAGCGTAGTATGAGTACACCACAACGATATCTAGTAAGTACCAAGCCTAACCTCGGTAGAGTAGTGATGAGGTCAGGTCAGGCCCTACTGAAAAATAAATAATGATATGGTAAAATGTTTAAACAATATAATAAGAAAAAATGACAATGGACATGAATCAAGTAGTATGTCACATTTAATTACACCAAATAATGGCAAATAAATATCTCGTGGAAACAAAATAAAATTTCTTTTCAACGTTAAGAAAAATCACAACAAAAATTAAAGGCAACTACGACCATAAATCAATATCAACAAGGGCACTTCCGAGGTACCTCATCGTAGTCCTAAATCATAAATAAATTTACAATATCTCATTTTCTTATCTCACCGCGAGAGCCTTCACAATTTATTTTAAAAAAAATATTTTTTCCGAAATAGCATCCTGAGTTTTAGCCATCCTTATCACACCGCATGACTTCTAGTACACTACTAGAAATTCGGCAAAAATCCCAACTTTGGTCGGTAAAAAAACCGACCAAAAAACCGACCAAAGTTGGTCGGTTTTTCAAAATATTTTTTTTTTTTTTTTTACGAAACCGACCAACTTTGGTCGGTTTTCTTTGGCACAAAAATGCGGAAAACTATTTTTGAGTCCCGCGAAATTTATGTTTCAAGAAACCGACCAACTTTGGTCGGTTTTTCAATTAATATAAATAAAAATTAATATTAAAAAAACCGACCAAAATTGGTCGGTTAATTCGGCGGGTCATTTAAAAAAACTGACCAACTTTGGTATGTAATTTTACTTTTTAATAAAATCGACCAACTTTGGTCGGTTATTTTCGTGCGAAAATACAATTAAAGAGTATAAATCAAATAAAAGACAGTCTTAAAACAAAATGTACAAATGGTCTAGTGGTAAAATAGTATCCTGCCACAGTACAGACCCCGGTTCGATTCCCAGATGGTGAATTTTTTTTTTACATAATTAAAAAACCGACCAACTTTGGTTGGAAAAAACCGACCAACTTTGGTCAGTTTTTTTTTGCAATATTTTTTTTTTAATTTAATTGACCGACCAACGTTGGTCGGTAATTTCCGACCAACTTTGGTCGGTATTCCTTTCCGACCACAAAAATACCGTCCACACGTAAATGGTCGCGTTTTGATCGGTTTTTTGCCATTACCGACCAACGTTGGTCAGTTTGTTTGATCGGTTTTTACCGAATTTCTAGTAGTGGTAGTTCCCCCTACTAGCTACGCGTATCAAGCCACCCTTATCTCACCGCATGCGTTTCAATACTCAGACCTTATATCACCGCATGCGTATCAATATCACAATTTGCACCTCAAGTGCTCAAATAATTTAACTTGCTAAAATAATTCAACAACAATATTTTTTTCACAATAAAGAGCTCACGGCTCATGCCAAAATAAATCATCAATAATAATTTTCTACAATAAAGAGCTCACGGTTCCATCACAATGAGTACGAAAATCTTACAAAAATATTGAGGAATAAATAATTCAGGAAAAAAATATTTCAAAATCTTTAATATGTTGCTTCAATATCAAGTATAAAAATGTCAAATACTTCATATTAATAATATTTAATTTAAAGATAATCAACCTTCAAATAATGCACAGAATAAAAGAAACCAAGTTTCAACTAAGCAGGTAAAACAATTAGCATCAAAATGTCAAGCAAATTTAAAGTATATAAATCAAATCAATAATGAAGAATATAATAAAATAAAATAATTTAATTAATGCGCAATAGTGATCTACACAATTTAAAATATAATTTTCATATTTAGCCCGTGTACACACTCGTCAGCTCGTGTACACGACTTTCCACACATTACAATTATCAATCCTAAGGAAATTTCCCCCACACAAAGTTAGACAAGTCACTTACCTCGACTTGCTCCAATTTAATCACGTAGTATGATTTTTCCTCGATTTTTCGATTCCGGTCGACTCGTATCTAGTCATAATTAATTCGATACAGTCAACAAAAATTATAGAATCAATTCCATAAGAAAATACTATATTTTTCAATAAAAATCCGAAATTAACTCAAACATTGCCCGTGGGGCCCACATTTTGGAATCCGGCGAAACTCACAAAATCCGACAACCCATTCAATTACGAGTCCAACCATACCAGTTTCACTCAAATCCGACTCTGGATCAACACCGAAATCTCAAAAATACGTTTCTATGAGATTTCTAAAATTTTCCAAATTTCAATCTCAAAACACTAATTAAATGGTGAAAACAATGATATATTCGTGTATATTGACCAAATCCGAGTTGGAATCACTTACCCCAATATTTTTTCCTTGAAAATCTATCAAAAATCGTCTCTGCTCAAGCTCCAAGTTGTTAAAAATTGCGAATGGGACGAAGCCCCCCTGTTTTTATAACTTACAGATCTGTCCAGGCTGACCTCGATCATGGAGTCCGAACCTGGACCTCAATCATGGGAGTCCGATCATGGGGAGTCCGATCATGGGGAGTCCGATCACGGAGTTCGATCACGGAGTCCGATCACAGAGTCCGATCATGAGGAGTCTGATCATGGGCAGTCCGATCATGAGGAGTCCGATCATGGGAGTCCGATCATGGAGTCCGATCACGGAGAATCCGATCATGGGGAGTCCAATCATGGGGAGTCCGATCATGGTCTGCCTCGATCTTGGGCTACCTCGATCTTGGGCTGCCTCGATCTTGGACTGCCTCGATCTTGGGCTCGATCACAACCAAGAATTTCCAGTAGCAGAGAAAAATTGCAATAGTTGTTTTAAGTCCAACTTTTGATCCGTTAACCATCCAAAACTCTCACGAGGCCCTGGGGACCTAAACCAAATATACCAACAAGTCCTAAAACATCATACGAACTTATTTGAAACCTCAAATCACATACAACGACGCTAAAACCACGAATTATGCTCCAATTCAAGCTTAATGAAACTTAAAATTTCTAACTTCTACATTCGATGTCGAAACCTATCAAATCAGGTCCGATTGACCTCAAATTTTGCACACAAGTCATAAATGACATAAAGGAGCTGCAAATATTTTCAGAACTAGATTCCGACCCCGATATCAAAAAGTTAACTCCCCGGTCAAACTTCCAAACTTAAATTTCTATTTTAGCCATTTCAAGCCTAATTTCACTACGGACTTCTAAATAAAATTTTGATCACGCTCCTAAATCCAAAATCACCATACAGAGCTGTTGGAATCATAAAAATTCTATTCTGGGGTCGTTTGCACATAATTCGACATCTGGTAACTATTTGAACTTAAACTTTTAGTTTTTCATCAAAATTCCATATCTCGGGCTAGGGACCTCGGAATTTGATTTCGGGCATACGCCTAAGTCCTAAATCATGATACGGACGTACCGGAACTATCAAAATACTGATTCGAGTCCGTTTGCTCAAAATATTGACCAAAGTCAGCTCAGTTGAGTTTTAAAGCTCTAATTCATATTTTAATCCATTTTTCACATAAAAACTTTTCGGAAAATTTTACGGACTACGCACGCAAGTCGAGGAATGACAAATAGTACTTTTTGAGGTCTTAGAATACATAATTAATTATTAAATTTAGAGATGACATTTTGGGTCATCACATTCTCCACCTCTAAAACAAACGTTCGTTCTCGAACGGAGTTAGAAAAAGTACCTAAGTTGGTGAATACGTGTGGATAATGGCTGCGCATATCATGCTCGGTCTCCCAAGTTGCCTCCTCAATCGGATGATCCCTCCACTGAACCTTCACGGAGGTAATGTTCTTTGACCTCAGCTTTCGAACCTGCCTATCTAAAATAGCCACTAGTTCTTCAACATAAGATAGATCCTTGTTCAACTTAACCGAACTGAAGTCTAGAACATGAGACGGATCGCCGTGATATTTCCAAAGCATAGAAACATGGAATACCGGATGAACCGCTGAAAGACTAGGTGGTAGTGCAAGTCTGTAAGCTACCTCTCTAACTCTCTTAAGAATCTCAAAAGGCCCAATATACCTAGGGCTCAACTTGCCCTTTTTCCCAAACCTCATCACACCCTTCATAGGCGAAACCCGGAGCAATACCCGCTCACAAACCATGAATGCAACATCACGAACCTTCCGATCTGCATAACTCTTCTGTCTAGATTGGGCTGTACGAAGTCGATCCTGAATTAACTTAACCTTTACCAAGGCATCCTGAACCAAGTCTGTACCCAATAGTCTAGCCTCGCCCGGTTCGAACTAACCCACTGGAGACCGGCACCGCCTACCATACAAGACCTCATACGGAGCCATCTGAATGCTCGACTGATAACTGTTGTTGTAAGCAAACTCCACAAGTGGTAAGAACTGATCCTAAGCACCCCCAAAATCTATCACACACGCACGAAACATATCCTCCAGTATCTGAATAGTGCGTTCGGACTGCCCGTCCGTCTGAGGGTGAAATGCTGTACTCAACTCTACTCGAGTACCCAACTCACGCTGTACTGCCCTCCAGAACCGTGATGTAAACTACGTACCCCGGTCAGAGATGATAGATACTGGTACGCTGTGAAGTCTGACAATCTCGCGAATATAGATTCGAGCCAATTGCTCGGAAGAGTAGGTAGTCATCACAGGAATGAAATGAGCTGACTTGGTCAATCTATCCACAATCACCTAAACTGCATCGAACTTCCTATGAGTCTGTGGGAGCCCAACAACGAAATCCATAGTGATCCTCTCCCATTTCCATTCTGGAATCTCTAACTTCTGAAGCAATCCACCTGGTCGCTGATGCTCATATTTCACTTGTTGACAATTTAGACACCGAGCTACATACTCCACTATGTCTTTCTTCATCCGCCTCCACCAATAGTGCTGTCTCAAGTCCTGATACATCTTTGCAGTACCCGTATGAATGCAGTACCACGAACTGTGAGCCTCCTCGAGAATCAACTCACGCAAGACATCTACATTGGGTACACATAGCCTGCCCTGCATCCGTAATACACTGTCATCTTCAATAGTGACTTCCTTGGCATCACTGTGCTGAACTGTATCCTTAAGGACAAGCAAATGGGGGTCATCATACTGACGCTCCCTGATACGATCATAAAGAAAAGACTGAGAAACCACACAAGCCAAAACTCGACTCGGCTCGGAAACATCCAATCTGACAAACTGGTTGGCCAAGGCCTGAACATCCAAGGCTAAAGGTCTCTCTGCTACCAGTAAATATGCTAAGCTGCCCAAACTTTTTGCCTTACGACTCAAGGCATCGGCCACTACATTGGCCTTCCCAGGATAATAGAGAATGGTGATATCATAATCCTTAAGCAACTCCAACCATCTCCGCTGCCGCAAATTAAGATCCTTCTGTTTTAACAGATGTTGTAGACTTTGGTGATTGGTGAAGACCTCGCAATGGACACCGTACAAATAATGCCACCAAATCTTCAAGGCATGGACAATAGCTGCTAACTCAAGGTCGTGTACATGATAATTCTTCTCATGTACCTTTAATTGTCTGGATGCATAGGCAATCACCCTACCGTCTTGTATCAACACCGCGCCGAGACCAATACACGATGCATCACAATACACACTATAAGCCCCTGAACCTGTAGGTAATACCAATAATGGGGTTGTAGTCAAAACTGTCTTGAGCTTTTGGAAGCTTTACTCACATTCCCCGGTCCACCTGAACGGAGAAACCTTCTGGGTCAATTTGGTCATAGATGCAGCAATAGAAGAGAAACCCTTTACAAATCGACGATAACACCCTGCCAAACCAAGTAAACTCCAGATTTCCGTAGTTGAGGACGGTCTGGACCAACTCCGCACTGCTTTAATTTTCTTCGGATCTACCTTGATCCCCTCGCACGAAACTATATGACCCAAAAATCCCACTAAATCAAGCCAGAATTCATACTTTGAAAATTTTGCATATAACTTCATTTCTCTCAAAGTCTGAAGCACAATCCTAAGGTGCTGTTCATGATCTTCCCGACTCGGGGAATGCACCAGAATGTCGTCAATAAACACAATAATGAAAGAATCAAGATAGGGCTGAAATACACTATTCATTAAGTTCATAAATGCTGCTGGGGTGTTGGTCAGCCCAAAAGACATCACAAGGAACTCGTAATGACCGTACCGAGTCCCGAAAGCAGTCTTCGGGATATCTGGCTCCCAAATCTTCAACTAATGATAGCCTGAACGTAAGTCGATTTTAGAGAACACTCTGGCACCCTGAAGCTGATCAAATAGATCATCAATACGTGGCAATGGATACCTGTTCTTCACTGTAGCCTTATTCAGCTGGCGGTAATCAATACACATCCGCATAGAACCATCCTTCTTCTTCACAAATAAGACAGGAGCACCCCAAGGCGATACACTGGGCCGAATGAAAGCCTTATCAAGCAACTCCTGTAACTGTTCTTTTAATTCTTTCAACTCTGTTGGGGCCATACGATATGGTGGAATAGAAATGGGGTGAGTACCCGATAATAAATCAATGCCAAAGTCAATATCCCTGTTGGGTGGCATACTCGGAAGATCTGCTGGAAATACATCAGGAAAATCCATTACTACAGGAACTGACTCCATAGTAGGAGTATCAATACTAACATCTCTCACATAGGCTAGATACACATCACACCCCTTCTCAACCATTCGTTGAGCTTTAAGAAATGAAACAACCCTGCTAGAAACATGATCTGAAGTACCTTTCCACTCTAGCCGCGGTAGACCTGGCATAGCCAACGTCACCGTCTTGGCGTAACAATCAAGAATAGCGTATAGGGTGACAACCAGTCCATGCCCAAACAAATATCAAAATCTACTATACTGAGCAATAATAAATCAGCTCTGGCCTTAAAACCGCTAATAACAATTAAACAAGACCGATATACGCGGACCATACTAATAGATTCACCCGCGGGTGTAGATACATAAATAGAAGAACTCAAGGAATCATGTGATACGCCGAAATACGAGGCAAAATAAGATGACACATAAGAATAAGTGGAGCCTGGATCAAATAAGACTGATGCATCTCTATGACAGACCGGAATAATACCTATGATAACAGAATTGGATGCAACGACATCTGTCCTAGCAGGAAGGGCATAATATCTAGCCTAGCCTCCTTTTCTAAGGGTGACCTCTACCAGTCCGACCTCCACCTCTAGCTGGCTGTGCAGGTGGAGTGGCAACTGGTGCAATAATCATGGCCTGAGAAGCCTGAGGGCCCTATGGAATGGGTGGGGCCTGAGAAATCTGTGAAGGTGCACCCCTCCTAAATCTGGGGTAATCTCTCATAATATGACGAGTGTCACCACACTCAAAACAAGGCCTCGGAGGATGTGGTTGTTGAGACTTTTTCGGGCCTGATCGGCTAGACTGTCCGCTGAAAGCACCCCGTACAGGAGGTACAGTAGACATTGGCGGTGCATAATATGGAACATGAGGTCTGGGAGTAGCCGGAATACCACTGGAAGCTGGAAGTGCTGAATGAATAGGATGGCTCACATAACCTCTACCATAACGGGCTGCAACTGGGGCACGAGAATTATTATATGTGCCAGAATCTCGTGGTCTCTTAGCTTCCATCTCTTCCCTCCCCCGAGTTTGCATACCTTCCAATATCCTAGAAATTGACACCACATGTTGGTATGTGATGTCCATCTCTAGCTCTCAGGCCATACTGTATCTGATGCTAGGGTGGAGACCCTCAATAAATCTGCGAGCTCGCTCTCTAACAGTAGCAACTAAGGCTGGTGCATGCCTAGCCAAATCACTGAATCAGACCCCATACTCTGACACGGTCATAGAACCCTGGCGCAACTGCTCAAACTCTGCGCGCCATGCATCTCTAAGACTCTGAGTAACATACTCCCTTAAGAACATATCTGAAAATTGAGTCCAAGTAAGTGAAGCTGCCTCAGCTGGACTATCCAACTCATATGCCCGCCACCACTGGTAGGCTGCTCCTCTAAACTGGAATGCCGTGAAAGAAACCCTACTGGAATCCACAATACCCATAGTACGAAAGATATGGTGATATTTCTCCAGAAAACCCTGAGCATCATCTGAAGCTAAACCGCTGAAAGTGGGAGGGTGGCACTTCTTATACCTCTCGAGCCTGAGCTGCTTCCCCTCTGAAACTGCTATCCTAATCTCAGGCCGAATTGGGACAACTGGCTGCATTGGTATAACCTTTAGGGCATGGTCAACTTGGGCCCGTGGCTCTGGAGTACGGGCGGCAGGAGTTTGTGCTCCTCCCCCAGCCTTAGATGTGGCAGGAGCAAGTGGAATTAACCCTGCCTGAGCTAAAGTGCTAAACATGCTCAAAAACTAGGCAAGAGTCTCCTGAAGTGCAGGAGTTGTAACAGGCATCTCAGGTGCCTGCTCTCCAACTGGAGCTACTGGTGGCTCTGGTGCAGTAGCTTGTGCAGGTGCTCTAGTTGCACCATGTGGTCTTCCTCGGCCTCTGCCCCGACCCCGGCCTCTTGCGGCTCCAACAGGGGGCACGGGTGTCTGATCATCAGATCCAGTTATGCGTGTCCTCACCATCTATGAGAGAATAGAAAGACAATTGTTTAGAACTTTGAAATCAACAAAGGCGCACGATAAGGAATCAAAGAAGTGAATATTTTCTAATAGTTCCATAGCCTCTCGAAGATAAGTACAGACGTCTCCGTACCGATCCGCAAGACTCTACTAAACCTACTTGTGACTCATAACACCTATGAACCTAGAGCTCTGATACCAAATTGTCACGACCCCAAATTCCCTTTGTAGGATGTCGTGATGGCACCTAGTCTCTAAGACTAGGTAAGCCTATCAATGCGGAATAAAAATTTAAATCTGAAATAAATAAACTACAATTCAAACAATTTCAACTCCCAAAACCTGGTAGAAATAAGTCACAATCTTCTAAGAATTTTATCCTTAATGTCTATATATCAAGGTCTAAAGAAAAATAAGGAAGCAACATAATAATGATAGAAGGGGACTCCGGAGTCTGCGGACGCTGGCAGATATACTTCGAAGTCTCCTCGTACAGCTAGTTTACTGATGCCTGGTCTGATAAGGTGTACCTGGATCTGCACAAAACGAGGTGCAGAAGCGTAGTATGAGTACACCACAACGGTATCTAGTAAGTGCCAAGCCTAACCTTGGTAAAGTAGTGACGAGGTCAGGTCAGGCCCTACTGAAAAATAAATAATGACATGGTAAAAAGTTTAAACAATCTAATAAGAAAAAATAACAATGTACATGAATCAAGTTGTATGTCACATTTAATTACACCAAATAATGGTAAATAAATACCTCGTGGAAACAAAATAGAATTTCTTTTCAACTTGAAGAAAAATCACAACAAAAATCAAAGGCAACTACGACCATAAATCAATATCAACAAGGGCACTTCCGAGGTACTGCCTCGTAGTCCCAAATCATAAATAAATTCACAATATCTCATTTTCTTATCTCACCACGGGAGCCTTCACAATTTATTTTAAAGAAAATATTTTTCCCGAAATAGCATCACGTGTTTTAGCCATCCTTATCACACCGCATGACTTCTAGTAGTTCCCCTACTAGCCACGCGTATCAAGCCACCCTTATCTCAGCCCATGCATTTAAATACCCAGACCTTATATCACCGCATGCGTATCAATATCACAATTTGCACCTCAAGTGCTCAAAAAATTTAACTTGCCAAAATAATTCAACAACAATATTTTTTCATAATAAAGAGCTCACGGCTCATGCCAAAATAAATCATCAATAATATTTTTTCACAATAAAGATCTCACGCCCCCATCACAAAGAGTACGAAAAGCTTACAAAAATATTGAGGAATACATAATTCAGGAAAAAAATATTTCAAAATCTTTAATACGTTGTTTCAATATCAAGTTTAAAAATGTCAAATACTTCATATTAATAATATTTAATTTAAAGAAAATCAACGTTCAAATAATGCACAGAATAAAAGAAACCAAGTTTCAACTAAGCAGGTAAAACAATTAGGAGGGAAAGGTCAAGCAAATTTAAAGTATATAAAAGAATATAATAAAATAAAATAATTTAATTAATGTGCAATAGTGATCTACACAATTTAAAATATAATCTTTCATATTTAGCCCGTGTACACACTTGTCACTTCGTGTACACGACTTTTCACACATTACAATTATCAATCCTAAGAGAATTTCCCCCACACAAAGTTAGACAAGTCACTTACCTCGACTTGCTCCAATTTAATCACGTATTATAATTTTTCCTCGATTTTTCGATTCCGGTCGACTCATATCTAGTCATAATTAATTCGATGCAGTCAACAAAAATTATAGAATCAATTCCATAAGAAAATACCACATTTTTCAATAAAAATCCGAAATTAACTCAAAAATTGCTCGTGGGGCCCACGTCTCGAAATCAGGCGAAACTTATAAAATCCGATAACCTATTCAATTATGAGTCCAACCATACCAGTTTCACTCAAATACGATTCCGGATCGACACCGAAATCTCAAAAATACATTTCTTTGAGATTTCTAAAATTTTCCAAATTTCAATCTCAAAACACTAATTAAATGGTGAAAACAATGATATATTCGTGTATATTGATCAAATCCAAGTTAGAATCACTTACCCCAAATGTCTTTTCCTTGAAAATCTATCAAAAATCGCCTCTACTCTATCTCCATGTTGTTTAAAATGGCGAATGGGACGAAGCCCCCCTGTTTTTATAACTTACAGATCTGTCCAGGCTGACCTCGATCATGAAGTCCTATCCTTGACCTCGATCATGGGAGTCCGATCATGGGGAGTCCGATCATGGAGTCTGATCATGGGGAGTCCGATCATGGGAGTCCGATCATGGAGTCTGATCGTGGGGAGCCCGATCACGGAGAGTCCGATCATGGGGAGTCCGATCATGGGGAGTCCGATCTTGGGCTGCCTCGATCTCGGGTTACCTCGATCTTGGTCTGCCTCGATCTTGGACTGCCTCGATCTTGGGCTCGATCACAGTCCAGAATTTCCAGCAGCAGAGAAAACTTGGAGTAGTTGTTTTAAGTCCAACTTTTGATCCGTTAACCATCCGAAACTCTCCCGAGGCCCTCGGGACCTCAACCAAATATACCAACAAGTCCTAAAATAGCATACAAACTTATTTGTAACCTCAAATCACATACAACGACGCTAAAACCACGAATTATGCTCCAATTCAAGCTTAATGAAACTTAAAATTTCTAACTTCTACATTCGATATCGAAACCTATCAAATCAAGTCCGATTGACCTCACATTTTGCACACAAGTCATAAATTACATAAAGGAGCTGTAAAAATTTTCAGAACTGGATTCCGACCCCGATATCAAAAAGTTAACTCCCCGTTCAAACTTCCAAACTTAAATTCCTATTTTAGCCATTTCAAGTCTAATTTCACTACGGACTTCCAAATAAAATTCTGATCACGCTCCTAAGTCCAAATTCACCATACGGAGCTGTTGGAACCATCAAAATTCTATTCCGGTGTCGTTTTCACATAATTCGACATCTGGTAACTATTTGAACATAAACTTTTAATTTTTAATCAAAATTCCATATCTCAGGGTAGGGACCTCGGAATTTAATTTCGGGCATACGTCCAAGTCCCAAATCACGATACGGACCTACCGGAACTGTTAAAATACTGATCTGAGTCCGTTTGCTCAAACTGTTAATCAAAGTCTACTCAGTTGAGTTTTAAAGCTCTAATTCATATTTTAATCCATTTTTCACATAAAAACTTCTCGGAAAATTTTATGGACTGCACACGCAAGTCGATGAATGATAAATAGTGCTTTTTGAGGTCTTAGAACAAAAAATTAATTATTAAATTTAGAGATGACATTTTGGGTCATCACAGTTTGAGATGAAATAAGAAAATAATTTTATTATTATGACATGAATGGTCATTGATCACGTACTTATTGTGATTATCCTAAAATATTATGGCAATGTGATTATTACAGGGCATAAGTAATGGAAGCTACATATCTTACCTATAATGATTTTGACCATGACCATAATGGTATAACTTTTTCCTTAAAAGAGATATTCACCATATGAATGTTGATGGATATGTGGTAGTACAAAAGTAATTGAAAGTTCTAGAAGAGCCAATTATTACTATTTTGGAGGAATAAAATTGATTATCAATAAGGCATTGTGTCGTACGAAGTCTCAAAGAAACTTATTGAGTTTCTAAAATATTCGCGAAAGCGGTTGGTCATATTGAGATTATAAATAAAGGAAAGATTTAATATCTTTTATTACTACAATTTGTAGCGGTGTAATATTTTGGTGAAAAGTTTCCTGCTTTATTCTTTAATTTATACTACACACATAAAAGAATGCCACAATAAAGTGGAAGTTTATTGATATAAAATCCCATATCATAATAAACTTGAAGTTTATTGATAATTGCACACGTCATGGTATAAACCTGAAGTTTATCAATATTGATAATTTATCCAGTTGGCATAATTGATTTATCCATGTTAATTTAAGTATGGTGTGCAAAAATAAAAGAGAATTCACATGGGTAAATATTAAAGAACTAGAAAGTTCTTTACGAATTCTCTTATGTTGTTTGTTCTCATTAATTAATATACCAACTAAAATTGGGATTGAATCCCATGAATGCTGGAAATATCAAAGGTGAATATGGGCCCATTCACCTTTCATGTATACCACATAAGATGTATCTATGAGATGGTTACATGTGCTCTTATTATTAACCCACAACTTGACATTTGCGAGTTAACTGGCTCAATAACTTAATTTAGAGCATAATTTTCATATTTTCTATTCAAGACAGTTCATCTTGATAAGTTGGTTTATATCACAGTTAATTTAGCAAAACGATTTATTGAGTGCCTCCACTTAATAGCTAAACTACTGCTCATGAGAACAAAGTTATCTGTATGGTTTGATAAACATTATATACGAAAGAATATTATATTCTCCCCTTGCAAATGGTTCAGGGTCATGAACCAAATAATTCCATCTTCTTATTATTGATGTGAGGTGTATATTTTGATTAACACCATAACACACAAAATTGATGAAGCAAGTTAGTTTTTCTAACATGAGGGAGAGACGGGATAAACAGTTGAGAAAAAGTTACAGAATGAATTATTGTTTGTACATCTAGATCCTCGAATAAGATAATATAAACTTGAAGTCTATAAAAAGATAATTCATCTATAATATGTTGCAAAGCATGCCAGACGCATTTGCTGACCCAAAGAAAGTAACTATATTCTCACTGCAAATGCTCCAATTAGAATAAGTCCTATAAGGACAAATCTATGGTACGCTTAAAGCGTATAGACAAATTGATTTCAAATAAAATTCTTGATAAAGAAGATGAGCAAATGATCAAAATAATCATAATAAAGAGGCAAGTGATCTAGAAGATCACATGACATAATACTTCATAAAATCTCAGGAGAGGTTCAGGTACCTGAAATGAATGAAGAAATCTCTATGTTATGTCTTTATGAAAAAATGTTGGAACCGATATAAAATATTCGTCGATGACATCTATGATATCGCTAAGTTTAGATGAGGATCTTAAGTCTATCAAATACAGATATAGAAATATTGGCCAAATGGAAGAGACGAAATTCGAATAGAATTGGTTTCATATGAAAGACATGTAGTTTTGGACATGTAGTTCAAACACTTGAAAGTATAAAATCAATGGTGTGTACAATCACTTTTATATATCTTATATATCTAGAATGACATGAAAATTTGATATGCATCTAAAGTCTATTTATATGGTTTATATGACTTAACTTATAGGACAATCTCTGAAGTATTTACATTGCTTGAAGATGCTATACGATTGGAATGCGAAGGCTCAAAGATGTGAATTGATGCTCTCATCATGGGGAGTTAATATGCATTGCACTCTTTTTTCCTTACAAGGTTTTGTCTCACTGAGTTTTTCTTGCAAGGTTTTTAACGAGGCAACTAAAAGGCGTATTGTTAGATATGTGTACTCTTTTTCCTTCACTAGAATTTTTTTTCATTGGGTTTTATTTTAGTTAAGGTTTTAATGAGGCACATTATTTGTTGAATAGTCATTCAAGGGGGAGTGTTATAAATAGAATTGTATTTAAGGTGAATGTCTATATTTTAGAGAGATTTTAGGGTTTGTTACTTTGTGGCTAAGTCACTTTTCCCCTATAAATAGAGGGATTCTATTCCATTGTAATTGATTCCAAATCAATAAGAATTCTCTCTCCCTACTTTTCTCTGCAATACTCTTCTTATTTTATTGTTTTATAATAAAGACGCTATTTTATTTTCTGTAGTACAATTGTACATGTTGAGATTAGTAGTGCTAGTTAGGGGTGTTCGTCGGTCGGTACCGTACGGTATTTAGATATTTCGGTTCGGTATTTTCGGTATTCGATTTCTTAAATTGCAATACCAATACCGTACCTAATTAAATTCGGTATGGTTCGGTTTATTTCCTTTTAATTTCAGTTTATTTGGTTTATTCGGTTTGAATACTAACTAGTGCATAGAGTCATAGACTGTAATATTCTAAATTAAAGTACTTAAAAGTACATAAGTAAAAATATTTGTTGACAAACGTTTTGTCCAAAACTAGCAAATATCAACCCAGAGAGAGAAAACTTTACATAAAAGAACAAATTTGATCATTAAAAATGTCTTGTTACTTGCTTAGAGTTAATTGATGAACTTAGAGAACAAAGGAAAGTAAAATTTTAGATTTTTATATTTATAATTAATAATATGTGTATTGTGTAATATAAGATATATTTCGGTATGGTATCGGTATTTCGGTATTTTATTTTAAAATACCAAATACCATACCTAATACCAATATTTTTTAAAACTTAAACCAAATACCATACCGAATACCAAATACCAAAATTTTCTGTTTGGTACGATAATTCAGTATTTACCAAATTATGCACCGCCCTAGTGCTAGTGGTGGTTAACTTTCTTTCTTCATTGTTAGTTAGGTAGTTAATTTCCATTGGTTAGTTATAACTAACTTACATTAGAGTAGAGTTAGTGTGACTAGAGTTAGCATTAGCCTTAATTATAGTTGAGGAGTAGAGTTAGTTTTATTCTCTTCTTCTATATATACTTGTACTACTACACTTGTCAAATTGTATTGGAGTATTACATTTCAATTCTTCTCCTCTAGAATATTCTATCAGATTCACTTTAGCATTCTTCCTCTCTAGAGCTAACAGAGATATTCAGCTACACATCCATGGCAGAGCTCCATGGTTAACTGAATTCATCATGGTATCAGAGCCACACGACCATTAGTGTGTTCTTATCTTCTTCAATTCTATTTTCTTAAAGCTAATTTAGGAGATCAACAATGGCGACACTCGATAACACGAAACTAGATAAATTAAGTCACAATCACCCTCTCTTCCTGAATTCAAATGATAATTCAGGTACGATACTGATTTCACTATAACTAAGAGGGCCAAAAAATTACTCTGTGTGGAGTCGGGTAATGAGAACTGCAATCCTAGGTCGAAACAAACTAGGGTTTATTGATGGCACATGCAAAAGAGAAATTAAGGCACAAATCTAGTTGATCTCTGGGAACGTTGTAATGCAATATTGTTGTCCTGGTTGATGAATTGTGTATCACCTGAATTATTGAGTCGAATGGTATATTCCTCAAATGATAGTGCAATTTGGGATGATTTGAAAGAGTGATTTGATAAGGTGGACTATTCTAGGATTTTTCAGATCAACAAACAAATTGCTACTGCTAGACAAGGCACGAGCTCAATTTCAACTTATTTCACTAAATTGAGAGTACGCTGGACGGAGTTTGATAGTTTGGCACCTATTCCTGGCTGTGATTGTTCTAAGTCTCATGAATTTGTCTAGTTTATGGAGCGACAAAAATTTCTACAATGGATGATGGGACTCAATGAATCGCATGAACAAGCTCACAGTCAACTTTTGATGATAGTGCCAGTGCCATAAGTGTGCAAGGCATACTCTATGCTGATGGAGCATGAAAGCCAAAGGAATATTTCAAATGCTTCTGCAAACATGGATAATACTGAAATGACTGCCTTAAATAGAGCTGGTTATCAACAGAAAATGAGGAAGAACTACAATCTCTTTTGTAACTTTTGCAAGATAAAGGGGCATACTAAGGAAACATGCTATAAAATAGTGGGCTATCCAAATGATCACAAGTTCAAGAAGAAGTACAACACTCAGGCAACAACTAATCTTGCAACTGAGCAGACTGCACCTGAAACACTCACTTCCACTCCCACTGCACCAACCTTCACACCAGAATAATACCAGCAGATTCTGCAGTTGCTAAATAGTAAGCCCATAGAAGTTTCAACTAATGCAGTAGAGCTGGAGTCAGGTAATATCACATCTTTAATGACTTTTCTGAATCAAGGTGTTTGGATTGTAGATAGTGGAGCATCCAACCATATGACTCCAAGGTTGGACCTACTGAGTAATCCAAGTCCTTTAGGCAATAGTAGTTCAGTTCACCTTCCAAATGGAGATTTAGCTAAGATCACTCACAGTGGATCCACTAACATATTCAAGGATCACAAAATTAGTGATGTACTTCATGTTCCACATTTAAAGTATAACCTACTACCAGTTTCAAAACTTACTAAGGAATTGCAGTGCATGGTTGGATTCTTTCCTGATCTATGTGTATTTCAGGACCTCTACACTGGCAAGGTGTTGGGGATTGGTAGTGATGCTAATGGGCTATACATCTTAGCGATTGCCTTTACAAGAGACAGTCATCTACACTAACTGTAAAATACCACAGCTATGCAGACTTCAACTCAGAATAAGCAGAGCTCAATAAATTTGGGCGTTTGGCACTAAAGGCTTGGACATCTACCTATGGAGGCCATTAAGAGGATTGTCAACCTCAAGCAACATCTTAAGAATGACAGTTCTGCTTGTATAGAACGTCCTGTTTGTCCATTAGCTAGGCAAACTAAGTTGCCATTTCCAGTTAGTACTAGCAGAGCATAAGCTCCTTTTACACCTTTTACTTATAGATGTATGGGGGCCTTACAGGGTGCCTACTCATGATAATAAAAGATTTTTTCTCACAGTGGTTGATGACTTCTCTAGAATCACTTGGTTGTTTTTGATGAATGCCAAGGATGAGACTTTTTGGTTGATGAAAAGGTTAACTTGTATGATCCATACATAGTTCAATTGTCATGTTAAAACTATAAGAATAGACAATGGGTTAGAATTTGTTAACTCAAATATGAAATAATTTTTAGAATCACAGGGAATTGTTCACCAAACAACATGTGTGTACAGTCCACAACAAAATGGTGTCGTTGAGAGGTGGCACAAATATATACTAGAAGTGGCAAGAGCCTTGAGGTTTCAAGCTAAAATCCCTCTAAGATTTAGGGTGACTATGTGCTTACAGCAGTGCACATCATAAACAGGTTGCTTTCCACAGTTTTAAAAGGAGATTCTCCATATGCAAAGTTGTTCAACACTGAACCTTCTATTATCACATGAGAGTCTTTGGATGTTTATGCTATGCTGTGAATGTAAGAAGGCAGGACAAATTCTCAGCCAGAGCATTGTCTTCTGTGTTTATGGGGTACTCACCCACCAAGAAAGGCTATAAACTATATGATTTGCAGTCCAGACAATTCATAGTTAGCAGGGATGTAGTTTTTTAGGAACATGTATTTCCTTTCAAGAAAATGGAGGTATTATCTATAAATTGTTTATTGAGCCAGCTAATTTATCAGATACTACAACAGAGTTCTATCAAGATCAAGCAGTTGAACACATTGCAGTCCAAGACATTGATGCTACTAAGGGATCTGATGCAAATCCCGAGGCAACAAAAGCCTTCTTTGATGCCTCTCCACTATCAGTTAATGAAGATGTTGGTGATTCTCCACCATCAGTTGATGCAAGTACTGATGATTCTCCACAAATACAAATTTTGGATGTTGCACTGCTCATTGCAGTTAGAAAACCACCCAAAACTACAGGTCCTCCAAAGTGGATGCAGGATTTTGTCTCCACCTCTTGTGAATATACCATGTCAAACTATTTGAGTTATGAAAGTTTATCACCTTCATATGCTAAATGTCTCTCAACTCAATCATCCATAGTTGAACCTAAACACCATCATGAGGCTTCAAAAGATGAAAAGTGGGTAACTGCTATGCAACAAGAAGTTACACCATTGGAGGAAAATAACACCTGGATGTTGTTGACTTGCCTGCTTGTAAGGCTCCCGTAGGGTGCAAATCAGTGTACAAAGTGAAATACAAAGCTAATGGGGAGGTGGAGAGGTTTAAGTCTAGACTGGTAGCCAAAGGTTACAGTCAAAAAGAGGGCCTGGACTACACGAAAACATTTTCCCCAGTGTCCATCTTGGCCACTATTAGATCAGTCATAGTAGTAGCCGCTTCTAAGCATTGGTACATTTACCAAATGGATGTTGATCTCGCCCAAGTCACACCTCAAATTAGGATTGTTAAGCGTTCGATTACAATAATTATATCCAACTAGGAGTCGGGATCGAATCCACAGGGAGCACGTGGATTGTCTAAGTTGCACTTCCAAAAACTTTATTTTGATTTTACTTCTAAAATCATACTAAGGATTGCAATTGAAAAATATGAAACTAGAGAAGAATGTTTTTTTTTTGTTGTTTTTCAAATATGTAAAAGGTCTAGGGCTGTGATTTCCACCTAGGTGTTTGCCTAACGGGTTGTGAGTTTTAGAGCGAGTTTAGTTGGTCGGGGTGTTTTATAGCAATCAACACTCAAATACCCACTCAATACCTCTCGGTAAGAGAGTAGTTTTGCCAAATTTGGCTTTCTCAAGTCCAAATGGGTATTGAACTAAACAGTTAATAAATTGCTCAAGTCAGATTTTACTATCTCTAGGTTTAACTCTTTAATTGGGACTATCATTCTCTTGATTTCATCCCAAACTTTTGTTAGTCAAGTTTTCCTAGACTAAGTCTTTCTTTCTCAAGTAGAGACCAAGTCAAATAGGCTTGAACCAATGTTTGCAACCATTAATTCTACAATTATAGTAAGAACTAGGCTAAATAATACACACCCAACCGTAAACAAGCACTAAATCAAACACCCATTAGGTTCCCACACTAGGGTTGGGTCACAACCCTAGATAGAAATTTAGCTACTCATAGTGGATATTGAAGAAAATAAAGAAGAAAAGATGACAAAACTCATATTGAATGATTAATAGATGAAAATTCAATGTAAAATCAATAATATAAACTAAAGTTGCCTAAAAGAGAAAAGAAAAATGGGTACTGACTTTCTGGCATTCAAAACTTAACCTAATTTCGTCAAAAGAGTCTATTTATACACAACTGAAATTTTTGGACAAAATTATCCTTTCGTAGGTTCTGCGGCCGCACAATTCTGTGTGCGGTCCGCACTTTGCTTCAACTCTTGACAAGAGTTGGATCTACGGCCGTGCAGCTCTACACTGCAGCCGCATCTCTTGAGTTCTGCGGACCACATAATTCTGGATGCGGCCGCACATTTGATTTCTGCGGCCGCACAATTATAGTGCGGTCTGCAGTTCTTGCTGGGCTTGGAGTTGGAATTCTCTGAACCCTGACTTCTGTGGCTGCACAATTATTGTGTGGTCCGCACCTTACATTGTAGCTATGTTAATTCTTCTTCATGTTCTACGGCCGCACACAGAATTCTACGGTCCGTGCTTTAGCATTTTGTGCTTGATTTTTGTCCTTGTTCAAAAGCACTCCTCTTGAGTTTGATTTTATCGTAATGGCTCATTTTCCAATACTCCTACAAGTAAGCATATTTCATCAGTTTTCAGGAATAACTTTAAACATTTTTGAACTAAAACAAAAGACAAAAGACGCAAATAAGTAGTCAAAATCCCCACTTATCAACTCCCCCAAACTTAAGCTTTTGCTTGTCCTCACACAAATAAGGTAATTCCCACCTCCACAAGAAAAAAGCTATTCCAGCTAATCTAAGGTGAAGCAAATACACATCAATCTGGACCAACAATTACCCACAACACTTATGAATTATCTACAAGGCAATGATTTGAAGTTTTAAGCACAAATAGTTCTAATGTGACACTTGGGCATCAAGAGTTGACTTACTCATCAAGGAAGTTCGCTCTTTCATGTAGGTCACTGTGGATCCCAAACTCCTCCTCCTATACTCTCTGTTAGCTTCTCTCACTTAAGAATGAATCAGTCAATTCAAGGATTTGTGAAAAGTTCGCTCATCTCTCTCAAAAGAATGTCACAAGTACGGCTCTAAATATCATATGCTTGCCCCTCATGTAAATCACCATTAATGTAAGCTCACTTGTCTTGAAATCACGTAGGTCTTTTTTGGCATGTAATGGAGGCTTTTGGACTAAGGTTGGAAGTTTTAAAGTAGAACAGGTTCATCTTTCCTTAAGCACTTCATTTTTTCTTTTTGGCTCATGCTTTGCCGACTCTTTGAGTCATTTTCTTTTTCCATAGGGGAACTAGAGAGACTTGACATAACTCTTTCTTGGTCATGATATTCATTTTTTTTTCTTCTTTATTTCCTCCATGCTTTGCACTTTTGCTTTTCTTTGAATCCCTTCAACTCTTCAATTTATTCACTTTCTTTTTGTATTTTTCTTTTGTTCTTTCTTTCGTTTCTTTGCCTTGCCTTTTCTTCATTTCTTTTCTCTTTTTGTACCTTGATACCACTTTCAAACTCCTCGTCTCTCCCCCAAACTTCTGTTTTCACCAATTGCTTCTCATAAGTATTAAGGAAAGCTCGGGTTCCAAGAGAGGGTCACTACAAAACGGGTAAAGGCTTGTAACATGGTTATCAAATGAGAAAAGGTTTTAGGTTCAAAAGGGTTTACTAGGGATAACATCATTGGTGGGCCATGAAAAATTTCAAAACGGTTCAAGGAGAGCCTACAATCAATTCTCAAGCCAAGCAAAACGTAAAATTTTGCCTAGAAACATATTCAGCGCAAGTTTTAGACCATTCGCACGAGTACTTGGACTTGCAACAAAACATCTCACCTCTCACATAACTGGATTGTTAAAGAGGATAGAGTTGAGGGCCCATAACAACCTTATTCAAGATTGAAAATCACCAATGGTTCAACTAAACCACCCGATGATTGTCTAAGTCAACGCAAGAGTCACAAGGTCATTAACTAGAGCTATTTGTTTCCAAGAACTTATTTTTAATCATAAGCATATAGTTAAGTGTGTTGGTACCAAGTGAAGCATGTTTTACTCTTCTAGTTCGACTCAATTAGGTCCTCTTATTCATTATTACTATTGTCACACCTTCCATCGTTGGGAAGAGTCACCCGGTTCACACAAAAACCACCTTTGAAAAGAACCGTGACATTAAAAAAATCAAAGGCTTATTGATCACTTAAACATGAAAAGAAACTACTAAATTAAAAAGAAGCTATTAAAGTAAATAAGAAGCTATTAGACTAAATATTGACTACTGAGAAAACAAAATAAAGAAGATATGAAGTAAACTGCTAAAAGCATAAATGAATATACAAACTGAGATAGGGAAAGAGAATATATACATCAATAGAGAGAAGAATATGTACATAATGAAAGTAAAAATAAAAAGAGAATGTTATCAGTTATTACATGCCAATGTCAATGTCATATCAAATCAAAATAGACCACCCCTCTGAATACGAATAAGCATTGTCCTCAATGCTTAGAAAAAATCAAAATAAGGAAGGGAAAGAGTAGAGAGGACTCCCTATATGGTCTCAGTGTCCATAGCAGCATTACCTCCCTCAGGCTCCTCCAACTGGATCTCATCATCCTCTGCTCGGGGAGTAGTTGTGTTGGTAAACATCTGTAGCACCGCCTCAGTTGTGTGGACAGCAAGGTCTGGCTCCTCAGACTGGCCAGTTGGTGCCACTGGTACTGATGGTGCTGCTGGGTCTGCTGGTACTGATGTCTCCATCAGTAAGTCAAAGGGAAGATCACCAGCTGTTGCTATCTTGGTCACTTCACGTCTCAACTTATCCACTGATTTTCTCGAGGCATGGGATTTTCTCATCTTCTTCACCTGTTTACCTAGATCCTCAATTGCTCCTCCATGTGCCACCAAGGTATCCATGATGGTATTCTGATTATCCAATTTCTTTTTCAATGTTTCCTCCACTGACGGAGGAACCTGGGGGGCTGGGGCAGAAGACTGTGCTGCAACAGCACTGGATAGTTCAGACAGCTTTGTAGTAGCTGTCTGCATCTAGTTGTTGAGACTTGCAGTATCTGGGAGACTCATAGCACAGTGAGTGGATAAGTGGATGAGCAAGGCACTAATACTGATGCTGATGGCCCAGAAGATGGAGGTGGTGGCATGGCAGCTGTCTCAGTGGAAGGCATGGAAGCTGTAGAAGGCATAACAGTAGAATCTGCAACTACCACCAACGGCTCATCAGACTGGCCTACAGTAGTAGTCAACTTACCCCTATTCTTCGGATTCCTTGGGTCCTTCAGAGAGTACCAGGAGAAGGGTTGCTTAGCCATAACCTTCGTATCAAAGCTCTTGGGCTCCACCCCTGTATCCATGAGATACTCCGTGATAGTGTTGGGATACGGATATGAGCTTTTACCCTGCCTAACAACTAGAGATATGTTGGCCGACATGATGGCACCCACATTGATTGGGTATCCAGCCATGATGGAAGCAACTAGGACTGCCAGAGGGATTGGGAGATTATTTTCATTTCGGCTTGGGTCTATGCGACTGCATACAAATGTTTGCCGCCCTTTTGCTTCAAAGTTGAGGGTGTTCCGCAGAATGGGAACTCCTGCTGTGATCCATGGTGGTAGTGGTCCTGGAGCTGCTAGTATCTCAGCTAGCCAAGGGCAAGCTGCCATCACCCAATGTGAACTTCTCTAAATACTGCACTAGCTCTATATCCTCGAGCCCCAAATAAGTGTTCAGGTTGCTCTGATCAAAGCGTACTTTCAAGTTCCGCACCTTAGTCCCCCTTTTGATGTGCTCCACATTGGCGTAGAACTCCCGGACTAAGTGCTCCTTGGAATCCAATACGCTTTTCGTGAACCACTTCCACCCTTTTCTTTCTCGAAATTGTCTTAACACATTTGGATTATGCCTCTCCAAGTCTTTCAACAGGAACTGACGCTCAAGTGTGAGCGATCTCTAGGGCCACCACTCTTAGAAACTGTTGAAAGCAGTCAGGCTCATAAACCTATATTCCCAAACTTCCTTCTTCTTTGACCTCTCTAGGCCTGCAACTCTGGTATCACCCCCCCTCCCCCCCCTCCCAACCGTCATCCGGAATATCATCATCATCATCAACTTTGACTGGTGCGGCGGGGGCATGAGTAGATGAGGGCTCCGACGCCTGGATGTTCCCTTCCGACCCCTCAGAAGTACTCTCAGAAGAGGTAGGCTCATCTCTCAGCCGGTATCTGTCCTGGGGCAGCTGAGGCTGTGATTGCACCACAGGCTGCCTTTGCACTGAGTCGCCCTTCGATGCTTCCATAGATGGGGCATATGAACTTGACTCAGAGGGCTCTGCAGATCTATCTCCCCCTACAGTTGCCTTTTTAGATAACACTCTTTGCACGAAAAGTGGTAGGGTAACCCTGCCTCGGCCTCGGGAGGTTCACCCCTCCCTTTAAAAGTATCACCACGTCCTCTTGATCTAACCATTTTCTGCAATACATAGCAACATGAGTCAGCTAAAGTTCAAACACAGACTATAAAATAGTGGGCAAGAGGGGGAAGTGAGGTCCGCATAATTCTGAGTGCGTCCGCACAATTCAAGGACTAGAAATACCAATTCTCTGAAGTTTTGATCTGCGGCCACACACATTTTTCTGCGGACCGCACAATTTTGAGTGCGGCCCGCACAATCAATGCACAGACTTTGTCCTCGCCTAAGGATCTGCGTACCGCACAATTTTTTGTGCGACCACACAATTCAAAATTAGACGGCACTGAACGTAGGTTTTATTTTTCATTATTTGCACAATTTAGACATGGTATTGGCAAATTAAACATGATTCACAGTTTGCCCATCCCCCATTTAACAAGTATGAAGTTACCCACGCTATTTTAAGCACACATGATGATTAATTTTGACGTTTAAGCCAAAAAATAACTAAACTAATGAAGAACAAAAATTAAGAAATTTGAAAGAATCTAAACATGAAATGAACATACCAGTAATGAATGATGCAGGGAAGAATCTAGGGTGACGAAGTGAAAGCGAGATGACTCAATCAATTTGAGTGCGCTGTGCTTGCTTATTATCAACTAGTTAGAGTGTGTAAAGTTTTGAACAGTGGTAGAGGGTCACTATTTATATTTGGCCAATTTTAGGGCAAGGATTAGCATCTGAGTGCGACCGCACAATTTTGTGTGCGGTCCGCACTCTTTACCTGTCACCTGCTTCCCTCTTTGTCGATCTGCGGTCCGCACAATTCTGAGTACGTCCGCTGATTTTTGTGCGGACCACACAATTCTTTGTGCGGCCACAAATTGGCCATTTCTCTACAATTCAAACTTCAGAGAGTTTGCAATTTTGTGATCTCTAGTTGTACGGTCGCACAATGAATTGTGCAGCCGCAAACTCCTTTCTGCTGTGACCATCAAGATTGTGCGGTTCGTATAATAAATGTGCGGTCTGCACTTTTTTCCATACTTAGCATTTTTCCTTAGCACAGTTCCTGCAAAGCACAATCATTCTTGTAACATACTTCAAAACTAGTTAGCACAAAACAAGACCTATCTAAAAATAGAAGAAAAATAAAAATAAAAAGAAACATGAGTTGCCTCCCAAGAAGCGCCTGATTTAATGTCGCGGCACGACACAGATTACCAACAATGACTTGAAATGAATCAGTGCCACAATGTGGCCACCATCAACTTTCCCAAATAATGCTTCACCCGGTGACCATTGACTCTAAATACTTTATCATTTTTATTCTTCAAGTGTAATGCACCAAAGGGGGTCATACTCACAACCTCAAACGGGCCACTCCATTTAGACTTCAACTTTCTGGAAACATCCGTAACCGAGAATTGAACAATAACACAAGATCACCTTCTTTGAACTCCTTGTTCCAGGTGTACTTATCATGGAGGTACTTCATCTTCTCCTTGAATAAGGAAGAACTTGTATATGCATGGTACCAGAATTCATCAAGCTCATTCAATTGTGCCACCCTTAAGTTGGCGGCGACATCCCACTCAAGATTTAGCTTCTTCAATTCCCACATAGCCTTGTGCTCAAGTTCCACCGAAAGGTGACAAGCTTTTCCAAACACCAACCGGTACGGAGATATCCTAATCGGTATTTTGTAAGCCATCCTATACGCCCATAGAGCATCATCAAGTTTCTTCGACCAATCCA
The DNA here is from genome assembly GCF_000715075.1 of Nicotiana tabacum. Taxonomy (NCBI): domain Eukaryota; kingdom Viridiplantae; phylum Streptophyta; class Magnoliopsida; order Solanales; family Solanaceae; genus Nicotiana; species Nicotiana tabacum. Next base: position 21,650,531 of record NC_134088.1, on the reverse strand, counting down.
TCCGGTTGGAATTCACTGTCTTTGACAAAATACTCTTGATTTCTCGGCTGGAGACTTCCACTTGTCCGCTCGCTTGAGGGTGATAGGGGTTCCTGACTTTGTGAGTGGCACCATACTTAGTGAGTAAGGTATCAAAAGCTTTGTTGCAAAAGTGCGATCCCCCATCACTTATAATGGCCCTTGGAGTACCAAACCTTGTGAAGATGTTCTTTTTCAAAAATGCTACCATACTTCTAGCTTCGTTGTTGGGTAGAGCAACGGCCTCAACCCATTTTGACACATAATCCATAGCAACCAAAATGTAGGTGTTCCCACAAGAGTTTCTGAACGGTCCCATGAAATCAATGCCCCACACATCAAAAATGTCAATTTCTAAGATAGTGGTGAGGGGCATCTCATTTTTCTTAGAAATCCCACCGACCCTTTGATATTCATCACAACGCTTGATTAGATCACTTGAGTCCTTGTAAAGAGTAGTCCAATAGAATCCACAACTCAACACTTTCACTGCCATTCTCGCTCCACCATGGTGACCACCATATGGTGAAGAGTGGCAAGCATCAAGAATTTTCACTTGTTCCTGCTCCGGCACACATCTTCGAATCACACCATCGGTATAAATCCGGAAGAGGTACGGTTCATCCCAATAGTAGTCAAGGCAATCCCATTTGAGTTTCTTCCTTTGGTTTGGAGAGAACTCATTCAGTACAATACCACTCACAAGATAATTTGCTAAGTCGGCGAACCATGGCATCTTGGTCATTGAAATGGCTAGAAGTTGATCGTCAGGAAAGGAGTCATTGATTTTAAGGCCGTCATGTGGCCTCCCCTCCTCCTCTAAGCGAGACAAGTGGTCCGCCACTTGGTTTTCACTGCCTTTGCGGTCTTGGATTTCTAGATCGAACTCTTGAAATAAAAGCACCCATCTCATTAACTGCGCCTTTGAATCTTTCTTGCTCATTAGGTACCGAAGCGCTGCTTGATCCGTGTGGACAATCACCTTTGTACCCATCAAGTACGGGCGGAACTTCTCCATAGCAAAAACAATAGCAAGGAGCTCTTTTTCGGTCTCAGTGTAATTGACTTGGGCATCATTCATGGTCTACTAGCATAGTAGACCGAATGGAAGATTTTGTTGATACGTTGCCCCAAAACTGCTCCGACCGCCACATCACTTGCGTCACACACGAGCTCAAAAGGCAATCTCCAATCCGATGTGGTGATAATAGGATTAGTTGTCAATTTGGACTTGAGTAATTCAAATGCCTTCATGCAATTCTCGTTGAAATGGAATTTGGCATCTTTCTCTAATAGCTTACACAGGGGGTTCACCACTTTGGAAAAATCCTTGATGAAACGGTGGTAGAACCCTGCATGACCCAAGAAACTCCTCACTCCCTTTACGGATGTTAGGGTGAAAGTTTAGAAATCACCTATATTTTGACTTTGTCGACCACAACACCAATCTTTGAAATTTTTTGGCCAAGGACAATGCCTTCCTCGACCATAAAGTGACATTTCTCCCAATTGAGTACTAAGTTCATCTCTTTCACATCTTGCCAAGACCTTATCCAAATTTTTCAAGCAATCATCAAAAGAATTCCTGACCACTGAAAAGTCATCCATGAAGACCTCAAGAAAATCCTCCACCATGTCCGTGAAGATAGCAATCATACAACGTTGAAAAGTCGCCGGTGCATTACATAAACCAAATGGCATCTATGAGAATGTGAAAGTACCATAGGGACATGTGAAAGTAGTCTTCTCTTGATCCTCTGGAGGAATAAGAATTTGATTGTAGCTGGAATACCCATCAAGGAAATAATAGAAAGCACGACCGACCAACCTATCAAGCATTTGATCAAGGAAGGGAAGTGTGAAATGATCCTTCCTTGTGACATTATTGAGCTTGCGATAGTCCATACACACTCTTCACCCAGTCACCGTTCTTGTAGGAATCAACTCGTTCTTGTCATTGGTGACCACCGTCATGCCCCCTTTCTTTGGGACACATTGCACTGGAGAGGACCACAAACTATCGGAAATGGGGTAAACAACCCCGACATCCAACCACTTTATGATCTCCTTTTTGACCATCTCTTGAATTTGCTTCATTTAGTTTTCTTTGATGTTCAACGGAGGGTTTGGCATACTCCTCCAAAATAATCTTGTGCATGCAAAAGGCGGGGCTTTTACCCTGAATATCCGTTAATGTTCATCCGATAGCTTTCTTCCTCTTTTGTAGGACCGCCAATGTGGAGTCTACCTGCATGTTAGTCAAACAAGAGGAAAGAATAACCGGTAAAGTAGAACAAGGGCCAAGGAATTCAAACCTGAGATGTGGAGGTAATGGCTTTAATTCTAAAGTGGGAGGCTCCTCGATTGAGGGCTTTGTTGGAGGAGTCTTCCGATTTTCAAGATCCAAGGATAATTTGCGGGGTTCATAAGTGTAAGACCCCATTCCTTACAATGCATTCACACATTCCACATAGCCATTCTTCTCATCATCATCAAGGTTGAGCAAAACGGCCTCCAAAGTATCATCCACATTCATCATGGCACTAGTATCATCAATAATCACATCGGTCACCAAGTCCACAAACGAACAAACTTCATTGCTATTCGGTCGCCTCATAGATTTGCACACACGGAAAACCACCTTTTCATCACGCACCCGAAAAGTGAGCTCACCGGCTTCCACATCAACTAGAGCCTTCCCGTAGCAAGGAAAGGTCTCCCTAGAATAATAGGTACCTCATAGTCTACTTCACAATAAAGAATTACAAAGTCCACTGGGAGGATGAATTTATCAACACGAACCAACACATCATCAATAATACCCAATGGTCTCTTTATAGTACGATCTGCCATTTGTAACCTCATAGATGTGGGTCTTGGTTGCCTAATTCCCAAATTCTTGAAAACCGAATAGGGCATCAAATTGATACTTTTCCCAAGATCACAAAGAGTTTTTTCAAAGTCGGCGCTTCCAATAGTACAAGGGATTGTGAAAGCGCCGGGATCTTCCAATTTAGGAGCCATTGAGTGCACAATTGCACTCACTTGATGTGTCATCTTTATAGTCTCACAATTCATCGACCTCTTCTTTGTCACCAAATCTTTCACGAACTTTGCATAACCAGGCATTTGCTCCAAAGCCTCAACCAATGGCACATTAATAGATAGACTTTTCATCAGATCAATGAACTTTTTGAATTGGTTCTCGCCATTTTGCCTGGCAAGCCTTTGAGGGTATGAAGGAGGAGGCCTTGGCATTGGTGCCTTAGCCTTTGGTACTACCGGTTCCGGTATGTCTACAATGTGATCCCTAGACGGGTTCACTTCCTCTTGAGTCTCCTCCACATTTTCATCAATATCAATTCTTACTTCATCATTGGCTTGCACCAAATTGTTTGGAATCTCATCTTCTTGAATCACTTGTTCATCATCCACAATTTTCCTTTGACTTGAGATGGTTGGAGACTTAATCGAGAGAGGAGTTTTTGCTGAATGTTTGAACGAATAATTGAGTGAATTCGAGAGAATCACTTGAACATTAAAAGTGGATTATCTAGAGTTAGATTCCAAACAATTATCTTGCACCTATTCTATCAAAACTCTTTCTTCTCCCATTGATAACCTTATTTGCTTATTCCTTGTGTCTATAGTCATTAGTCAATAGCTTTAGATTCTTAGTTAATTTTAGTTATTAATCAGATAAATCTCAACTGTTGATTATCATGGATATAAATCAAGCTAAAAACTACAAGAATACTGTTTAAATCCAATCCATGTGGATACGATGTTATACTATACTATATTTGATTAGTTAGCAGAATTTAAGTGTGTGTTTTGCATTCATCAAATTTTTGCACCGTTGCCGAGGATTGGTAATCAATAGTGTTTGAAATAGTTTGTAGTGCTAATATAGGAATTATTTTTCTTTATATTTTGTTTTTCACTTTTTACAGGTTAAGATTGGTGCATTACTCGAGCTTCTGCAAAAGAAGTGGTACTATACAAGCCAGACCTTTTCGACTCCTTATATTCAAGGCCATGGCATGTCCGGTGTTGTTCCCACCCTTTGGGTTCACCACCATGTCACTTGGTAGTGCCCCCTTAGGACGAGTGTTCAAAGCTTGCGAGATTTGCCCCAATTGAACTTCCAAATTGCGAATTGAAGTGTTGTGAGAGGCTAGTTGAGCATCGGAGTCGGCATTCTTCTCCATCATTTGTTAGAACATGTTCTCAATTCGCCCCATCTCATTGTTGGAAGAGCTAGGACCATTAGAAGGATAAAGAGGTGAGTTTCTTAGTTGTTGATACATCGGGGGCCTTTGAAAGCCCGACCCCCGATTCCCTTGGTTATTGTTCCATCCCCCTTGATTGTTGCCTCCCCAATATCCTTGACTATGCCACCCCAATTGCTTTGGTGTTTTTGACCATTCCAATTTCCTTGGTTGTTTTGATTGTTCCAATTACCTTGGTTGTTACCACCACTCCAATTGCCTTGGTTGTTTGAGTTCCAATTCCCTTGATTACCTTGAGATCACAATTGTTGTTGATTCAGGCTTTGAGAGTTGTTTCTTTGCCCTGGAAGTTGTTCACATATTTTACTTCCTCTTCCTGTTCATTGTAAGATTCCTCTTGGTCAAACACACTATCTTCTTGTACATATTGTTCCGCATGGTTTTGCACTTGTTGACCCTTTTTCCTTCTCTTGTTTACCATCATAATGACGCGCTCCATTGCATTTACTTGCTTAGGACCTTGAACTTGTTAAAGTTGAGCTTTGGCTAATTGATTCATTAAAGTGGTCAACTCGGCAATTGCTTGCACATGATCATGCAATTCTTTATGTAGGTGAATCACATTTAGATCACCTTGAGGAACATTTTCTCTACTTTTCCATGCCGATGAAGTATCCGCCATTTCATCTAAGATCTCACAAGCTTCGGCATATGGTGTTGTCATGAAATTTCCACCGGCAAGTTGGTTGACCACGCATTGATTGGTAGTATTGATCCCCCTATAGAAAGTTTGTTGAATCATAGCCTCCGTCATGTCATTATTTGGGTACTCTCTCACCATAGTTCGATACCTCTGCAAAGGCTCATTGGGTTCTTGTTTGAATGCTAGAATCTCGTTTCTAAGAGTAGCCATATACCCGGGAGAAAATAACTTAGAAATACATTTCTCCGCCAATTCATCCCATGTATGGATGGAATGGTTTGGCAACTTTTCTAACCAATCCAAGGCTTTCCCCCATAGAGAGAAGGGAAATAGCCTCAACCTTAGAGCATCCTCGTAGACGTTGGTCTGTTTACTCCCCCAGCAAGTGTCCATAAACCCCTTCAAGTGTTTATATGCATTTTGACTCGGAGCCCCGATGAAGAATCCTCGTTGCTCTAGCAATGTGAGCATAACATTTGTGATCTGGAAGTTGCCCGCCCTAATGCGGGGCGGTAATATGGCACTTGCATACCCTTCATTCGGCAATACCCGATGTGGAGCCGCTCTTGGTGGAGGTGGGGGTGGAACGGGAACGTTGTCTTGAGGCGGTCAGCCTTGTCTATTTGCTTGAGGTTCAAGAGGTACCTCTTCAACTTGGTCATCTTCCACGTCCACATCCCCCAAAGACATGTTTCCGAGAGGATCATTGTTGTTGAGAGCCATTGTTTCACCTGCAATTGTTTCACCAAAAATATTAGTAACACGGAAGGAAAAGAAGAAATTCACACACAAAACCAAATATATAACTAAATCTGTTTTTATGCTCCCCGGCAACAGCGCCAAATATTCATCTCGTCCAAGTCACACCTCAAAATGGGGTTGTGAAGCAGTCAATTGCAATAATAATACCCAACTAAGAGTCAAGATCGAATCCACAGGGAGCGTAGATGGGATTACTGGTATATATGTAGTCTAAGCACGTGAATTGTCTAAATTTTACTTCCACAAACTTTGTTTTGATTTTAGTTCTAAAATTATACTAAGGATTGCAAGTTAAAAATATGAAACTAGAGAAGAATGAAACTAGGACCCCGAACTAGTAGGCAATACCAACACTGGGGCTGTAGTCAAAGCAGTCTTGATCTTTTGAAAGCTCTCCTCACACTCCTCGGTCCACCTGAACGAAGCACCCTTCTGGGTCAATCTTGTCATAGGTGTTGCAATAGACGAGAAAGTCTCTACAAATCGATAGTAATACCCCGCTAAGCCAAGAAAACTTCGGATCTTGTAGCTGAGGAAGGTGTGGGCCAACTATGCACTGCTTCAATCTTCTTCGGATCTACCTTGATCCCCTCACTCGATACTACATGACCCCAAAATGCCACTGAATCTAGCCAGAATTCACACTTTGAAAATTTTGCATATAACCTCATTTCTCTCAAGGTTTGAAGCACAGTCCTCAGGTGCTGCTCATGATCCTCCTGACTCCGGGAATACACTAGAATGTCGTCAATAAACACAATGATTAAAGAGTCAAGATAGGGCTGAAATACATTGTTCATCAAATGCATGAATGCTGATGGTGCGTTGGTCAGCCCAAAAGACATCACAAGGAACTCGAAATGACCATACCGAGTCCTGAAAGCAGTCTTCAGGATATCTGGCTCCCGAATCTTCAACTGATGATAGCCTGAATGCAAGTCGATCTTAGAGAACACTCTGGCACCCTGAAGCTGATCAAATAGATCATCAATACGTGGGAATGGATACCTATTCTTCACTATAACCTTGTTCAACTGGCGATAATCAATACACATTCGCATAGAACCATCCTTCTTCTTTACAAACATGACAGGAGCACCCCAAGGCGACACACTGGGTCGAATGAATCCCTTATCAAGCAACTCTTGCAACTGTTCATTTAACTCTTTCAACTCTGCTGGGGCCATACGATAGGGTGGAATAGAAATTTGCTGAGTGCCCGGTAACAAATCAATACCAAAGTCGATATCTCTGTCAGGCGGCATGCCCGGAAGATCCGTCGAAAATACATCTGGATAATCCCTCACTATCGGAACTGACTCGACGGTAGGAGTGTCAGCACTAACATCCCTCACATATGCTAGATACGCATCGCACCCCTTCTCATCCATCCGCTGAGCTTTTAGAAATGAGACAACCATGCTAGGGACATAATCTAAGGTATCTCTCCACTCTAGCCGCAGTATACCTGGCATAGGCAACGTCCCCGTCTTGGCGTGACAATAAAGGATAGCGTGATAGGGCGACAACCAGTCCATGCCCAAAATAACATCGAAATCCACCATACTAAGCAACAATAAATCAACTATGGTCTCAAAACCACTAAGAACAACCAAATATGGCTAATACACACGGTCAACAATAATAAAATCACCCACGGGTGTAGACACATAGACAGGAGAACTCAAAGAATCACGGGATACACCCAAATACAAAGAAAAATAAGATGACACATACGACTAAGTGGAGCCTGGGCCAAATAAGGCTGATGTATCTCTATGACAGACCAGAACAATACCTGTGATGCCAGAGTCGGATGCAACTACCTTCGTCCTAGCAGGAAGGGCATAGTATCTGGTCTGGCCTTCCCCTCTAGGGCGACCTCTACTTGTCCGAACTCCACCTCGAGTTGGCTGTGCAGGGTGGTAGCTGGTGCTGTAACCATAGCCTGAGGACCTGGTGGAGCACGCGGTGCCTGAGTGGTCTGTAGAGGTGCAACCCTCTTGAGTCTGGGGCAATCCCTCACCATATGACGAGTGTCACCACACTCAAAACAAGTTCTTGGAGGACGTGGTTGTTGTGACTGACTCAGGCCTGATCGGCTGCACTGACCGCTGAAAGCACCCCGTGCAGGAGGTGAACTAAACAATGGTGGTGCATAATAGGGAGCCTGAGGCCTAGGAGTGGCCGGATTACCGCTGGTGGCTGGAAGTGCTGAGTGAACATGGCGTCCTACATAGCCCCTACCCTGACGAGCTGTAGCTGGGGCATGAGTACCAATATATGTGCCAGACTCTTGAGACCTCTTGGCCTCCCTCTCCTCTCTCTCCCGAGTCAACATACCCTCCAATCTCCTAGTGATCCCCACCACATGCTGGTATGTGATGTCCATCTCTAACTCTCGGGCAATGCTAAATCTGATACTAGGGTTGAGCCCCTCAATAAATCGACAAACCCGCTCCCGAACATTAGCAACCAAGGCTGGTGCATGCCTAGCCAAATCACTAAACCGGACCGTATACTCTGACGCGGTCATAAAATCCTGGCGCAACTGCTCAAACTCTGCATGCCATGCATCTCTGAGACTCTAGGGAACATACTCGCTCAAGAATATATCTGAGAACTGAGTCCAAGTGAGTGAAGCTGCCTCGGCCGTACTACCCAACGCGTATGCTCGCCACCACTGATAGGCCGCTCCTCTAAGCTGGAACGTAGTGTAAAGAAACCACAATAGACTCCGCAACACCCATAGTACGGAGGATACGGTGGCACTCCTCAAGAAAACCCTGGGCATCCTCTGACTCCAAGCCACTGAAACTACTCCCTCTCAGAAACTGTTGTACTAACCTCGGGCTGGACTGGAGCTACCGGCTGCATTGGTATGACTTTTGGAACCTGGTCGACCTGGACCTGCTGCTCTGGGGTACGGGCGGCAGGGTTTTGTGCTTCTCTCGCGGCTTGAGATGTGGCAGGAGCAAGTGGTATCAACCTTGCCTGAGCCAATATGCTGAACATGCTCAGAAACTGGGCGAGAGTCTCTTGGAGGGCTGGTGCAGTAACAGGTGTCTCAGGTTCCTGCCCTTCAACTGGAGCTACTAGTGGCTCCTCTGTGGCAGCTCGTGGGAGTGCTGTGGCTGCACCACGTGGACGTCCTCGACCTCTACCCCAGCCCCAGCCTCTCGCAGCTCTAGCAGCTCTAGAATTCGAAGTCAAAAATTTTGCATGACAAGGAATCAAAGAAGTGAAGCTTTTCCTAACAGTTCCATAGCCTCACGAAGATAAGTAGAGACGTCTACGTACTGACCCGCGAGACTCTACTAAACCTGCTTGGGACTTATAACACCTATGAACCTAGTGCTCTAATACCAACTTGTCAAGACCTGAATTTACTCCGTAAGATATCATGACACCACCTAGCTTCTAAGACTAGCTAAGCCTAACAAATATGCGGAATAACTAAAATAATAACTTAAATAGCAAACATCAACAAATATGTAAATGAAAATTACTGCTCAACATGTACAAACCCCAAAACTCGGTGAATTATAAGTCACAAGCTCTAGATATAGTGTGGAACGCTCCTATATATCAATGTCTATCAAAATGTAAAGAAATAAAAAAAGAACGGGATAGAAGGGGATTCCAAGGCATACGGACGCGGGTAGGTATACATTGAAATCTCCATAGCAGCAACACAACGTACTAATATCGAGGCTGATAGGATGCACTGGGATCTGCACAAAAATATGTGCAGAAGCATAGTATGAGTACACCACAACGGTACCCAGTAAGTGCCAAGCCTAATCTCAGTAGAGTAGTGACGAGGTCAGGTCAGGGCCCTACTGGGAATAATAGGAAAAACAAGGCAGGAGATATAATAATGTAATTAGATGACAGGGAGGTGTAACAATAGAAACTCACAAGAGATAACAACCTAGAATTCAAGAAGACAACTATAGCACGTAAGGAAACAAGAATCTTACAAGTTAAGAAACAACAACAACAATAACAACAACAATAATAACAACAACAATAATACAACAAATAGAGGTAAACAATAGGGGCGCCCCCGAGGTACCGTCTCGTAGTCCCAAAAGTAAATATCTCACAATAGCACAGACGAAACCTCATGCAAATAATGATAACTACATGGAAGACACCGCGTGCGACAATAACACTCCACACGGCAAAAACCTCGTGCCACAATAACACTCCGCACGGAAGAAACCTCGTGCCACAATAACACTCCGCACGACAAAAACCTCGTGCCACAATAACACTTCGCACGAAAGAAACCTCGTGCTACAATAACACTCCGCACAGAAGAAACCTCATACCACAACCAATCAGTTATCTCTACAAAAATCACGAAAACAACACATAATAATGGAACAATGAAATTACTACAAGGAATCCTACAGTTAAAGATTGAATACGAAATCAAGAAGGAATGAATTCAACTAATGTTGCACAAATTGCAAGTAAGAGATAAGACATGTAGACATGTGACATTATGCTAAACATGATGACTACAAGTGCTAGAGTAACTCAATTAAAGGAATAAAAGGAACTATTTAGCAAAAAAAATTGGATTTTCAACCTTTAGCCCGAGTACGCGCTCGTCACCTCGCGTACACGGTCTTCACGTATTGCAATTTACCATAATAGTACCAAATCCTAAGGAAAATTTTTCCCACACAAGGTTAGACAAGTCACTTACCTCAAACCTCGCTAAATCAATCAATAAGAAGACCTTTGACTTGATTTCCTAACTCCGATCGGCTTGAATCTAGCCAAAATAATTACATACTATAAATATAACTATAAGAAGCTAATTTAAATAATGAAACTACGACTTTAGCAAAGAATTGAAAAATCGTCCCAAAAGGTCGACCCGGGCCCACGTCTCGGAACCCGACAAAATTAAAAAATTCAAACACCCATTCGATATCGAGTTCACCCATACCAAAATTACTCAAATCCGATACAAAGTTCTCGATCGAAACCTCAAAATTCGGCCAAAGGATTTTTTCTCCTATTCCCCCAATTTCTCAATCTGAGCTCTCTAGGTCGAAAAATGGAGAATGAAATCAAACCCTCGAACTTAGGCCTTTTTTGTCAAGTGAATTCGCACCTGCCAACCCATAGTCGTATTTGCGGCTCCGCACCCGCGGAATTCCCATCGCAGGCGCAGTTCTCACTTAGTGTCACGACCCAAAATCTCACCTGTCGTGATGGCGCCTATCTCAATACTAGGCAAGCCAAAAATCTCAAGAAAACACCATATATTTTAAATTTGAAAACAAAATAATTAAATTCAGCGGAAGAAAATCTCAGAATTTCAAATATAACACTCCCAAAATCAGGTGTCACTGAGTACATGAGCATCTAAATGAATACAAAGTCTGACTGATAAACATCACTTTCTGAAGTATAGAACACTACAATAACTAAACAGGAAGGGAATCAAGTCTGCGGTTGTCAAGTAGCTACCTTGATACTCTCCAACAGAAATAACTCCGAATTCTAGCAGTCGTCATGTCTGGGAGCACCTGGATCTGCACACGAGGTGCAGAGTGTAGTATGAGTACAACTAACTCAATAAGTAACAAGACTAAACCTCTGGGCTGAAAGAAATGATGAGCTCTGCAGGTACAACCCAGTAAAAATAATGGTACAGAAATGTAGGCATGCTTTCAAGTTCAACAGTTAAACTCAGTGCAAGTGAAATAGATTAATACCGCACGATATGAGGAATATGACATCTCAATGGAAAGACCTCATGTAATACTGGTCATAAATCATTTGGTCACTCGGTATTGTTTATGGCCAATCCATCCCAGGGGTGTTCCAACCCGTATATAAATACACATCGACTGACAGTCAGTCACTCAGTAATGTATAAGGCCAATCCAGCCCTGGGATAATTTATCCCCAAATATAAATAATACGATCAAGATCCATGTCCAGGTAAACTCATTATAATACAAATAAGTAAGGCAAGTCCATGCCCTGGGAAAATCCATCCCAAATATATATATATATATATATATATATATATATATATATATATATATATATATATATATATATATATATATATATATATATATGCAGTAAGTAAGGCAAGTCCATGCCCTAGGAAGTCCATCCCGAATATCGATGATCATCTACACTCACTAGGGGTGTGTACAGACTCCGGAGGGGTTCCTTCAGCCCAAGCTTAATACAAAGCCAATATGACCTACTGTAGGCGGGCAGTCCCGATCCGTATAATAGTAAAGCCTATAAGGCCTGCTGCAGGCGGGCAGCCCCGATCCATACAATAATAACGTATAAAGCCATTATGGCCTACTGCGTCGCGCAGCTCAATCCCATAAATATCCTCACAATGGATAATTATTACTGAGTGTGAAATATATATTTTTGAACAATTAATTCAACAACACGACCCCATGGATCCCAAAATATTGGCACGTAGCCTAAACATGATCTTTAATAGGAGCCTTAGCTCAATTTCTCTAACACGTGGAGAATGTTCAGATAATAACAAGATTCATTAGTCTTACAACTACACATGATTTATTCAAGACACAATTTATATGGTGCACGTCTACATGCTCGTCACCTATCGGGTATGTCACCTCCAAACAATTTATATCATACCAAATTCGGAGATTCATACCCTCAGAACCAAGTTTAGAAGTGTTACTTATCTCAAACCGTATAATTCTTTACTTCATTATGCCTTTGCCTCGTGAATTGGCCTCCAAACACCTCGAATCTAGCCACAATTAATTCGATTCAGTCGATAAAATTTATTAGAATTAATTACATAAGAAAATACTAATTTCCCATAAAAATCCGAAATTTAGCTCAAAATTTGCCCGTGGGGGCCACGTCTCGGAACCCGACAAAAGTTACAAAATTCGGAAGCCCATTCAACCACGAGTCTAATCATACTAATTTTACCAAAATCCGACCTCAACTCGACCTCCAAATCTTCAAATCTTATTTTCAAATCCCTAAGTTCAGACCCCCAATTTACACCTCAAAAACATGTAATCTAGTCGGATTATTCGATGATAATTCAATATTATGGAGTAGATATGATCACAAGTGACTTACTTCAAGTTTCCTTTTAATTCTCTCTCACAATCTCCCCAACAACCGTGCTTGAAGGTCCAAAAATGGTAAAACTTGGAACCCCTCTGTTTTTAACATTCTGCCCAGGATTTTCGAGCCTGCGATGATTTTTTTCGCACATGCGGTCTTCGCACCCTCGGAATAACTCTCGCGCCTACGGTGTCTGCACCTGCGGCTTCGCACCCACGGTATAATTTTTTGCACCCGCGGTGCCTGGCCATCCCATGCATTTTCTGCTTCCGCGACTAATTCCTCACTTCTGCGAGCTCGCACCTGCAGCCCTTTTTCACGCAGGTGCGATCACACCAGATGCCCAGCTGCTTCAGCTCCTCCTCCAAATCCAAATTCGATCTGTTAAGCATCCGAAATTGGTCCGAGGCCCTCGTGACCCCATCCGAACATACCAACAAGTTCCATAACATAACACGGACCTACTCGAGGCTTCAAATCATATCAAACAATATCAAAAGGACGAATCGCACCTCAAATCAAAATCTATGAACTTTGAACTTTCAAATTCTATATCTTGTGCCGAAACATATCAAATCAATCCGGAATGACTTCAAATTTTGCACACAAGTCATAAATGACATAACGAAGCTATTCAAATTTCCAGAATCAGATTTCGAGCCCGAAATCAAGAAGTCAACTCCCCGGTCAAACTTCCAAACTTAACTTTCTATTTTAGCCATTTCAAGCCAAATTCTACTACGGACTTCCAAATACTTTTTCGAACACGCTCCTAAGTCCAAAATCACCATACAAAGCTATTGGAATCATCAAAACTCTATTCCGGGGTCGTTTACACATAAGCCAACATCCGGTCAACTATTTCAACTTAAACTTCCAACATGAAATTCATTCTTCTAAGTTAACTTCGAAATACCTTAAAACCAAAGCCGATAATTCACACAACTCATAATACCTCGTAGGAAGTTATTCAAGATTTAAAATAGTTTAAAGGAGCATAAATGCTCAAAATAACTGGTCGGGTCGTTACAATCTCCCCCACTTAAACATACGTTCGTCCTCGAATGTGCCAAGAGTTGTTTCCAAGTCATCACATCAATATTCCTTCTACCACGGACATACCCGGGGGTGATACCACATCACCCTATTCTATATAGGCCTAACAACATAACACAACTGAAAATCAATAATTTAACCTTAGCCCAAAACTTGGAGCCCAATTTCTAACACCTAGAATTTTTTCCAAGATCTAAATCTTACACACCGTATAAGTCTGAACAAGCTGTATCAAGCCATAGCCATAAACCCAGATATAATCACATTACATACTACACAACTCACATGCTCGCAGCACCATTCCTGATCACAATCACAGTAATTACTCCAAACCAACCAAGTACAAGTATTAAAACCCCGCATTCAACAGAACCTCATTCCAAAACCTTCGTACACTGCCAATGATGAAAGAAACAATAAAAAACTCATCAGATCAACTAAACATGGAGCTCTCTTGCCCAACCAGAACCATAATCACTTTCTAAGCTGTTTTAATATTATACTCCTGAATAAACAGTAATCAAACCTGATAGTACCCGTTCTAGGTCCAATGACCTTATATTATTAAACAAAACTATCCTATTAACATGCCACACCAATATAACTCAATCCACAACTGTGCAACCTCGTACCCAAAATGGAAGATGTGTCAAGGTAGAGAACCGTATTGTAAGTTCAACAAGCACCACCACAACTGTACTGCTATAAGCTCACTATATATAGTAGAATCAATACACACAAATTTAATAACAGTAACCAGCTCTTTTAGAGCTCACATTAACATCACTCGCACGGACAACTCATGTATTATAGTATCAATATCTGGACCCGCACGGATAACTCACATGCCAATAATATAAATATCTGGACCCGCATGGACAACTCACGTGCCAAAAATATCAGTACATGGATCTGCACAGATAACTCACATGCCAATAACATAATCCGCCTGGCATGGTCACAGGCCTCTAATCCAAGCATATCATACAGGAGCAATCAAACAAGTACATATGAACCATCATAACTGATCACAACTCCAGCATTCGAATGACTATCACATCCTTCATACACGATCATCCCACCAGGAATATTTTCATAATTTTTCCGTGCCACATATCAATAATTTGATTATCAACAACCTATCAACCAGGAGAGTACCGCAATACCAATGAACATCTGTAACTCAAAACATAATGCTCCTTTCAACCGCACACCCTTCTCAGGGATTACCGAGCAACTATAACATTCACCTAAATATATAACACTAACCATTCCATTCAGAATCTGTGATCTTACCTTCAAGAATGAACTGCCACCTCATACATATAAATCTAAATCCTGCACAACACACCACATCTATCATGTGAAAAGCATAAGAATCTCATTATAAACTCTGAGTCCAAACTCATTAACCACACACGAAAAATTTAATTTCCCCCAAAATTTAACAACGTGAAGAATCTTTCAAAACATTCACACTCGAGATTGTACGTCACATCAAACGAAAATAAAGCACCCAATGGCCTTCCCTTACATTTCAAGGAAACACTTCGCGTCACATTCAAATCGTCTTAACACATCCCGCAGTTACATCATACTCATCACAAAGTCAATCCACCGCTCATCGAGCCACAAATTCCACTCGTAAGGACATTACCGGACATATGAGTCCAAATGTATAGATTACAACTGAAGCTACCGAGCCTAAGCTGCGGTCTAAACCTGGCCTCAAGTCTTCCAGACTGGACCATCACTAAAACACATAATACACATCTTGAACCTCATTCATAGGATCATAAGCCGGCGATGCACAACTGATACCGAGCACTCATGAGCGTATACGAATGCATGGAAGGAATTCAAAGAGTTATGTTTGAAGCTGAATCAATTCCGCACGATAGAATACAAGAAAGTGAAATTTTCCTAAGGGTTCGACGGCCTCTTGAAGATAAGTATAGGCGTCTCCTTACCGATCCGCAAGACTCTACTAAACCTGCTCATGACTCGTGAGACCTATGTTACCTAGGCTCTAATACCAACTTGTCACGACCTAAAATCTCACCTGTCGTGATGGCGCCTATCTAAATACTAGGCAGGCCGAAAATCTCAATAAAACACCATATCTTTTAAATTTGAAAACAAAATAATTAAATTCAGCGGAAGAAAATCTCACAATTTAAAATATAACACTCCCAAAATCTGGTGTCACTAAGTACATGAGCATCTAAATGAACACAAAGTCTTACTAATAAACATCACTGTCTGAAGTATAGAACAATACAATAACTAAACAGGAAAGGAATCAAGTCTGTGGTTGTCAAGCAGCTACCTTGATACTCTCCAACAGAAATAACTCCGAATTCTAGCAGTCGTCGTATCCGGGAGCAATACACTGGGCAACACCCATAGTACGGAGGATACGGTGGCACTCCTCAAGAAAACCCCGGGCATCCTCTGATGCCAAGCCATCCTCTACTCCCCCTCAGAAATTGCTGCCCTAACCTCGGGCTGGACTGGAGCTACCGGCTACATTGGTATGACTTCTGGAACCTGGTCGACCTGGACCTGCTTCTCTGGGGTACGGGCGGCGGGAGTCTGTGCTTCTCCCCCGGCCTGAGATATGGCAGGAGAAAGTGGTATCAACCTTGCTTGAGCCAACGTGCTGAACATGCTCAGAAACTGGGCAAGAGTCTCCAGGAGGACTGGTGCAGTAACAGGCGTCTCAGGTGCCTGCCCTCCAACTGGAGCTACTAGTGGCTCCTCTGTGGCAGCTCGTGCGGGGTGCTCTGGCTGCACCACGTGGACGTCCTCGGCCTCTACCCCAGCCCCAGCCTCTCGCAGCTCTAGCAGGGGGTGTGGGTCTCCGGTCATCTGATCCAGTTGTACGTGTCCTCACCATCTGTGAGAGAATAAAAAGACATAAATCTAGAATTCGAAGTCAAAAATTTCGCATGACAAGGAATCAAAGAAGTGAAGCTTTTCCTAACAGTTCCATAGCCTCCCGAAGATAAGCAGAGACGTCTCTGTACCGACCTGCGAAACTCTACTAAACATGCTTGGGACTTATAACACCTATGAACCTAGTGCTCTAATACCAACTTGTCACGACCCGAATTCCCTCCGTAAGATGTCGTGACAGCACCTAGCCTCTAAGACTAGGTAAGCCTAACAAATATTCGGAATAACTGAAATAATAACTTAAATAGCAAACATCAACAAATATATAAATGAAAATTACCGCTCAATATGTACAAACCATAAAACCAGGTGAATTATAAGTCACAAGCTCTAGATACAGTGTGGAACGCTCCTATACATCAATGTCTATCAAAATGTAAAGAAATAAAAAAAGAGAGGGATAGAAAGGGACTCCAAGGCATACAGACGCAGGTAGGTATACCTTGAATTCTCCAAAGCAGCAACACAACGTATTAATATCGAGGCTGATAGGATGCACTTGGATCTGCACAAAATATGTGCAGAAGCGTAGTATGAGTACACCACAACGGTACCCAGTAAGTACCAAGTCTAACCTCAGTAGAGTAGTGACGAAGTTAGGTCAGGGCCCTACTAGGAATAATAGGAAAAACAAGGCAAGAGATATAATAATGTAATTAGATGACAGAGAGGTGTAACAATAGAAATTCACAAGAGATAACAACCCGGAATTCAAGAAGACAACTACAACACGTAAGGAAACAAGAATCTTACAAGTTAAGAAATAACAACAATAACAACAACAACAACAACAACAACAACAACAACAAATAGAGATAAACAATAGGGGCGCTCCCGAGGTACCGTCTCGTAGTCCCAAAAGTAAATATCTCACAACGGCACAGATGTAACCTCGTGCAAATAATGATAACCGCATGGAAGACACCTCGTGCCACAATAACACTCCACACGACAGAAACCTCGTGCCACAATAACACTCCGCACGGAAGAAACCTCGTGCCACAATAACACTCCGCATGGTAGAAACCTCGTGCCACAATAACACTTCTCACGAAAGAAACCTCGTGCCATAATAACACTCTGCACGGAAGAAACCTCATGCCACAACCAATCAGTTATCTCAAAAAAATCACGAAAACAACACATAACAATGGAACAATGAAATTACAACAAGGAATCCTACAGTTAAAGAATGAATACGAAATCAAGAAGGAATGAATTCAAGTAAGCATGCTGCACAAATTGAAAGTAAGAGATAAGATATGTAGACATGTGACATTATGCTAAACATGATGACTACAAGTGCTAGAGTAACTCAATTAAGGGAATAAAATGAACTATTTAGCAAAATAAATTGGATTTTCAACATTTAACCCGAGTACGCGCTCGTCACCTCGCGTATACGGCCTTCACGTATTGCAATTTACCATAACAGTACCAAATCCTAAGGAAAATTTTTCCCACACAAGGTTAGATAAGTCACTTACCTCAAATCTCGCTAAATCAATCAATAAGAAGACCGTTTCCTCTATTTTCTAACTCTGATCGGCTCGAATCTAGCCAAAACAATTACATACTATAAATAAAACTATAAGAAGCTAATTTAAATAATGAAACTACGACTTTAGCAAAGAATTGAAAAATAGTCCCAAAAGGTCGACCCGGGCCCACGTCTCGGAACCCGACCAAAATTATAAAATTCGAAAACCCATTCGATATCAAGTTCACCCATACTAAAATTACTCAAATCCGATACAAAGTTCTCGATCGAAACCTCAAAATTCGGCCTGAGGAGTTTTCCACCTTTTCCCCCAATTTCTCAATCCAAATCCTTAATTAAATGGAGAAGTTAATGATAAATTAGTGGAAATTAATCAAAAACGAGTCAATAATCCTTACCCAAATATTTTCTCTGAAAATACCTTAAACTTTCGCCTCAATCCGATTTCTCTAGGTCGAAAAATGGAGAATGAAATCAAACCCTTGAACTTAGGCCTTTTCTGCCCAGTGAATTCGCACCTACGAACCCATAGCTGCATCTGCGGCTCCGCACCTGCAGAATTCCCATCGCAGGCATGGTTCTCACTTAGTGTCACGACCCAAAATCTCATCTGTCGTGATGACGCCTATCTCAATACTAGGCAAGCCGAAAATCTCAATAAAATACCATATCTTTTAAATTTAAAAACAAAATAATTAAATTCAGCGGAAGAAAATCTCACAATTTCAAATATAACACTCCCAAAATTCGGTGTCACTGAGTACATGAGCATCGAAATGAATACAAAGTCTAACTGATAAACATCACTGTCTGAAGTATAGAACAATACAATAACTAAACAGGAAGGGAATTAAGTCTGCGGTTGTCAAGCAGCTACCTTGATACTCTCCAACAGAAATAATTTTGAATTCTAGCAGTTGTCGTATCCGGGAGCACCTGGATCTGCACACGAGGTGCATAGTGTAGTATGAGTACAACTAACTCAATAAGTAACAAGACTAACCTCTGGGCTGAAAGAAATGATGAGCTTCGCAGATACACTCCAGTAAAAATAATGGTACAGAAATGTAGGCATACTTTCAGGTTCAACAATTAAACTTAGTACAAGTGAAATAGATCAATACCGCACGATATGAGGAATATGACATCTCAGTGGAAAGACCTCTTGTAATACTGGTCACAAATCACTCGGTCACTCGGTAATGTTTATGGCCAATCCATCCCAGGGGTGTTCCAACCCGTATATAAATACACATCGACTGACAGTCAGTCACTCAGTAATGTATAAGGCCAATCCAGCCCTGGGATAATTGATCCCCAAATATAAATAATACGATCATATATATATATATATATATATATATATATATATATATATATATATATATATATATATATATATATATATATATATATATATATATATATATATATATATATATATATATATATATATATATATATATATATATATATATATATATATATATATATATATATATATATATATATATATATATATATATATATATATATATATATATATATATATATATATATATATATATATATATATATATATATATATATATATATATATATATATATATATATAGGCGGGCAGTCCCGATCCGTATAATAGTAAAGCCTATAAGGCCTGCTGCAGGCGGGCAGCCCCGATTCATATAATAATAATGTATAAAGCCATTATGACCTACTGTGTCGCGCATCTCATTCCCATAAATATCCTCACAATGGATAATTATTACTGAGTGTGAAATATTTATTTTTGAATAATTAATTCAACAACAACACGACCATGGATCTCAAAATATTGGCACGTAGCCTAAACATGATCTTTAATAGGAGCCTCAGCTCAATTTCTCTAACACGTGAAGTATGTTCAGATAATAACATGATTCATTAATCTTACAACTACACATGATTTATTCAAGACACAATTTATATGGTGCACGTCCACATGCTCGTCACCTATCATGTATGTCACCTCCAAACAATTTATATCATACCAAATTCGAGGATTCATACCCTCAGAACCAAGTTTAGAAGTGTTACTTATCTCAAACCGTACAATTCTTTACTCCATTATGCCTTTGCCTCGTGAATTAGCCTCCAAACGTCTCGAATCTAGCCACTATTAATTCGATTCAGTCGATAAAATTTATTGGAATTAATTACATAAGAAAATATTAATTTCCCATAAAAATCCAAAATTTAGCTCAAAATTTGCCCGTAGGGGCCACGTCTCGGAACCCGACAAATATTACAAAATCTGGAAGCCCATTCAACCACGAGTCTAACCATACTAATTTTACCAAAATACGACCTCAACTCGACCTCCAAATTTTTAAATCTTATTTTCGAATCCCTAAATTCAAACCCCCGATTTACACCTCAAAAACATGCAATCTAGTCGGATTATTCGATGATAATTCAATATTATGGAGTAGAAATGATCATAAGTGACTTACCTCAAGTTTTCCTTGAATTCTCTCTCAAAAACGCCCCAAAAATCGTGCTTAAAGGTCCAAAAATGGTAAAACTCAGGACCCCTCTGTTTTTAACATTCTGCCCAGGATTTTTGCGCCCGCGATGATTTTTTTTCGCACCTGCGGTCTTTGCACCCGCGGCATAACTCTCGCGCCTACGGTGTCTGCACCTGCAATGATTTCTTCGTGCCTGTGGCTTCGCACCCGCGGTATAATTTTTCGCACCCGCGGTGCCTGGCCAGCCCATTCATTTTCCGCTTCCGCGAGCTCGCAACTGCGGCCCTTTTTCGTGCAGGTGCGATCACACCAGATGCCCAGCTGCTTCAGCTCCTTCTCCAAATCCAAATTCGATCTATTAAGCATCCGAAACTCACCCGAGACCCTCGGGACGCCGTCCAAACATACCAACAAGTTCCATAACATAACACGGACCTACGCGAGGCTTCAAATCATATCAAATAACATCAAAATGATGAATCGCACCTCAAATCAAAATCTATGAACTTTGAACTTTCAAATTCTATATCTTGTGCCGAAATATATCAAATCAATTCGGAATGACTTCATATTTTGCACACAAGTCATAAATAACATAACGAAGCTATTCAAATTTTCAGAATAAGATTTCGAGCCCGATATCAAAAAGTTAACTCCCCAGTCAAACTTCCAAATTTAACTTTCTATTTTAGCCATTTCAAGCCAAATTGTACTACGGACTTCCAAATAATTTTTCGTGCACACTCCTAATTTCAAATCACTATACGGAGCTATTAAAAATATCAAAACTCTATTTCAGAATTGTTTATACATAAGCCAACATCCGATCAACTATTTCAACTTAAACTTCCAACATGAAATTCACTCTTCTAAGCTAACTCCGAAATACCTTAAAACCAAAGCCGACAATTCACACAAGTCATAATACCTCGTAGGAAGTTATCCAAGACTTCAAATAGTTTAAAGGAGTATAAATGCTCCAAACGACCGATCGGGTCATTACACTTAGCCCAGCAACTTCCGCTTCTGCGGACCAAAATGCGCATCTGCGTTTCCGCTTCTGCGACATAGAAGCGCTTCTGTGCACGCGCTCCTGCGGACTAAGTCCGCTTTCGTGATCACAGGCCTTTCTAGCCTTTCCGCTTCTGCGCTTCCCCAATCGCATGTGCAAGTCCGCTTCTGCGAAACTCTGACTGCATCTGTGGTCCCAACTGGGCAGGCCACAAACCGCTTATGCGGCTCGATGGCCGCTTCTGCGGTGCCGCACATGCAGACCCAACAATGCTACAGCTTTCCCACAGGTCTAATATTATTCCGGATTCAATACTAATCACACCTGGGGGCACCGGGACCCCGTCCAAATATACCAACAAGTCTTAAAACATCATACGAACTTAGATGAGACTTCAAATCACATCAAATAATGCTAAAAATACGAATTGCACATCGATTCAAGCCTAATGAACTTTAGAACTTCTAACTTCTACATTCCTATCAAATCAAGTCCGATTGACTTCAAATTTTGCATACAAGTCACAATTGACACTACGGACCTACTCCAACTTACGGAATCGGAATCCAACCCTGATATCAAAAAGTCCACTCCCGGTCAAACTTTTCAAAAATATCCAATTTTCTAACTTTCGCCAATTAACGCCGAAATGACCTACGGACATCCAAATAAATATCTGGACAAGCTCCTAAGACCGAAATCACCCTACCGAGCTACTGGAGCCGTCAAAACTCCATTCCGGAGTCGTCTTCATACAATTCAAACTACATTAAATTCCTAGAACTTAAACTTCCAATCTAGGGACTATGGGTCTTATTCCACTCCGAAACTCTATCGAACCTGATACCAAGCACCCCGATAAGTCACAAAACCATAAAATAAAATAGAGGGAACAATAAATAGGGATTCGGGGTTAATACTCTCAAAACGACCGGTCGGATCGTTACAACATCCATAGCAGCTCTCCATGGTTAGCTGAATTCATCAGTACAAGACTTTGAAAACTTCTGTGTTTAACAAATTATGTCAATCAAGTCTATGAATCTTTGAAGTTTCGTGGAGGAGGATAGTGTAGAGAATAGCACAAAGAAAAGTATTTACTGAAAACTTTCTATTAGCTCAAGATCGATAATTAAAATAAAAAATTTAAACTAAAGAAGAAAAAACTTTGAAAGGAGGATTTGCTCGTTTAAAGGTGGCTTTCTTTGGAGGAGAAGAGAAAGTTTTGATAGATGACTCTCGAAATTGAACGGTGTCACATAATTTGAAGGGATGGAATAGTTATTATTATTTATAATGTAACGAGTGGGCAAAACATAAACTCGCCCGTTTAAAGGTGGCCTCCGTCTGATCACTACGAGCCCATTTTGGTTCTTCAACCCTATTAAGTATTAACTTTGCAAATAGAAATTTAAAAAAAAAAGTAAAACAAAAGGAAATCTATGCAGTTCATTTAAGCTCGCTGTTTGGAAGATTAAAATTGTGAAAATAGTACCGGCAAGCCAGTTTTCGGACCGATAATTAAAAAAATAGTCAACGTTTGTAAAATTATTGAAAAATAGTCACTATTTTGTTACAACACGGAAAGTTCCAGCATAATATACTGGAGATTGGTGCACATATGTATGAACTTCCAGCATATTATGCTGGAACTCCAGCACACGGAAAGTTCCACCATAATATACTGATTGGAGCATTTGTGTATGAACTTCCAGCATATTATGCTGGACCAGTATATTATGCTGGAACTCCAGTATATTATGCTGGAAGTTCACATGTAAAAAATTCGAACTCCAGTATATTATGCTGGAATATTTTCTGAATTTTGAACAATATTTTCGTTCAAATTTATCTTTACATGAAAAGTGGCTAAATTTCGATTACTTTTGAAACTATTATTATTTTTCAATTACCACTTGTAAATCTGGCTATTTTTGAATTTCACCCATTAAAGTTTCGTATGTTTTCACTTCACAATTTTATCACTTAGACCTTCAATTTCATCAACTTTTTATATTATATTTGTTTGTTTCCCCAGCTTATGTTGTCATCTAGTGTCGTACGCATATTGTTTTCATGGCTATTTTCAGCCATAGTTGTTTTCTTTGAGCTTTATAAAGATTGCATTGGAAAGTTCTTCCAAATTAAACTCAAATTATTCCTAAGAGAAAAAAATAATTAGTTTTTTCTCACTTATCTAAACTAACTAATGTCTAGTTATAGAACTAAAGTCTTTTAGAACAACAAAATCATAAAGCTTCATAGGTCGTTCGTCCTCTTTGTACTACCATAGTTTGACTTTATTAGATGTGACAGATGCAAGAGTCAAGTTAAGATAGGTCAAATCAATAAAATGAATTATGATTTTACTCGCTTGAGATTAACTTGACCTAAAATTAATTAGAAGGGCGTTTGGTTAAGTTTAGAAACTAAATCGGTTTATAACTTACTTACACATTTTGTTAGCACCCAAAATACTTATATGACAAGTACTTACAAGCCACAATCAGCTAAAAGGTATAATTTGATCACCTCAATGTATAACTTTTCAACTTATAATAGGCAGTTTTAGTTTGATCAAGATTTTTATTATTTTATTATCCTTAAAAAATAATTTTTTATTCAAAATATACCTTTCCTAAAACAAAACTCATAACTTTATCTTCATTCCACATTCGTCATTCCTCCTCTCCTTCACAAAGAAGCTTTTAAATTTATAATCTTTATAAGAAATATAATTGTATTTTAGTCATTTTAGCAAAAAAATAACTTATGAGTATTTTTTATTTAACATATCGGCACTTCAAGCTTATCAACTATTTACGTTCAGCTAATTCAAACCTGCTAATCAAGAAGGATTACAAAATAGATTATAGCCCAATGACACGTCTTTAGTCGTTAACTAAGTACACGTGCGACACTTGACAATTTAATCACGAACTTGCACAATTTGCTCACGTTCTTGCTATGCCAAGTCACCCTTACTACACTCAAGATCGCTAAGAGAATGGTAGAAAGAGCACAAGAGAATTGTTAAAGGAAGCTTTGTATTAGAGAAAGCTTGAATTGTTTGCTTGGTGGATTACAAATGAATGATCCCCTTTATATACTAGTCTTTTAGGGGCTAGTGTGTAAATATTAATTGTTACACAAGTCCTTAATATTTACAATATAAGGGCTTTCTCTAGAATTCTCTACAAGCTTAGAAGATTCTAAGAACTTTCCTAACAAATTCATAGGGATCTAAATGTCCATACTTCTCTAAAATCTTCTCATAAATGCTAGCCTTTCTCCTATGTAAGCTTCCACTTGGCATTAATATATGCCAAATATCGTCTATGTGGCACGATGACACGGCGGGTCATCACACCAAGGAGACTTTTTCCTATTGAAACGAGGATGGAAACTTTTCTGAAAGACAAAGTTAGTCATCACTCAAGAATGAGAGGGGGTGTTCGAATATTTTCTTGCTTCCCACATACAAATTCATTGGTTTTGGAAGGGTGCATGTATTCGCCTTATCCAGCTTACACAAATAATATTCGTCTGATCTTTTATCTTAACTCAGCAAATTAAAATATCGTTGCATCCACGCGTAGGATAACTCTTGATTTATTATTTAATTTTTATATCAAAACGTTTCTAGTTAGAATTTCATTAACGTCTCTACATTTTGGTATATCTTCAGCAAATCGTTTACGGTTGTGAGTCTTGTGACTATATTCAATTCCGGAACTATATATATACATATTTAGATTAGTAGATCACCTGACACGTATACAAGAACTGAAATTAAATAGACATTTTCTCACAATCAAACTATTTTAATAGGCGCTAAAAAAAGACAGACCGATGCTTTAAAGTTAAAACTCCCCCTATGTGTGATAGGATCAAACCCTATTAGGTTTTATGCACGTAGCCTCATTTTCTATTTCTACTGTTTTCATGACTTGAACTAGTGACGGATGTAGTGTAGTATCACCGAGTTCAACTGAACCCATAACTTTTGATGCGGAGTAAAAATTTGTGTGTAAAGATTCATTAAAATTATAAAAATAGTAGATATGAACCCATAAATTTTAAAATATAATGGGTTCAATGCTAAAAACTTTAAAAGTTAAACCCATAAAATTTAAATCCTGGATCCGCTTCTGACTTGAACCTTCGACCTTTTGGTCACAAGGCGATAACTTTTACTGTTGCGTACCAAGACTACCCTTGTATTTAACTAGGTAGGCGCTAAATACAAAATTTCTTGCCACAATCAAATTTTTTAAAGAAAATGAAATTCGAGCCTAACTCAATTACAAAGTTGGCTCATAAAATAAGGGCTCATACATTCAATTAAGTGGGACTCTAACACTCCCCCTCTCCCCTCCTGTCAAGAGCTAGACATTAAAATCAAGAAAATCAAAATGTGGGAGCTTAACACTGAATAGATCAAGAATTTGTAAAAATAATAAGATTTAACTCAACTCCACATATAATACTCAAAATTGATGATTGTTCAATGTCAAAAAATTATAATCCATATATAGTGGCGGAGCTACAAACATAGATACGGGTCCGACGCACCCAGTAATTTTTGCTCAAATCTTATATTTCTATTAAAAAATTTATTAAATTTATATAAATATTTAATTACAAACTCAATAACTAAATAAGCTATGAGTTAGATGATAATTTTAAAATCGATAAACTTCAAATCCGGCTCTATCTCTATTTATATACTCAGTTAATGTGGGACTTCAACAAAAAGGCACCACAACAGAAAGTGTCTGATAAATTTTGACACCTCAAAGACAGCTGTAGTTGGCAAGAGAGGTGGCCTACCATTTAACGTCGTCCAAAAAAGTACTATTCAGTAGAAGCATCACGGGTATTTATTTGGAAATTGCAAAATTGCAGCACGTATTCCTACAATTAAAAAAAAAACCGAAATTGACATAACAGGCCGTCAAAGAGGTGGAATGTTTCTCAAAAAGTTGTTCTGAAAGGTTTAGAGAAGTTGTTTTGTCGTATTTCATGCGAAGGTATTTGAATAAGCACGAAATTATAAAATTAAAGAAGAATCTTGATATATAAATAAAATAAAAAATATACTTTTAAATGTGTGGTAGTGAGAGTTTTATATGTCTTTTTAATTTCTCTATTCTTATAAAGAATGTACTTTTATATCAAGTGAGTCTCAATAAATCATGTCTTTAAAGGTAACTTGAGGAAGTTAAAATTAAGTTGTTCCAAGAACAAAAAGATATTTTTAGGACAGACTAAAAAGAAAGTGCGTCGTATAAAACGAGAACAAAAAGTACATACCAAAATGATGCAAGAGCATATATCTCCAAAACCAAATGATATCGTAAAAAGGATATATATTATTATCTAGTTAATAGTATAAATAAATATTTACACAAGTAGTATAATTTAACATGAAATAGAAAGTTGATGTTTTCCCCCCCGAGTTATTAATCAATGATTATGGAGAGTTACCTTTAATACTTTTAAAGTAACCTATTACTTCTTTCGTGTCTATTTATATGTAGTAGTTTGATTCCGGATAAAATTTAATAAAAAAATAAAGAGTGTAAAAGGCTTTTGTGGGGCTTTGAACTTGTGTTTTTATAAAAGATTCTTTTTAGGGGCAAAATGAGTAAAATAAAAGTTAAAATTAAATTATTTCTAAATATAGAATTTGTTATTATTTTTTAAACGGATTAATTAGCAAAATGTATCACATAAATTGAAACGAGGGAGTAGTATAACAAGTTTTTATACCGTGTATAAAAGTTATATTTAGAGATGGAGCTAGAGTTCTATTAGCTCCATAGTTTTGGCTAAAATCCTATATTTGTGTTACAAAGTCTATTGAATATCTATGAATAATTTATCTAGAATGCAGTAAACTATTTTTTTCTAAAATCTAGAAGCCATAACTTTTGACACGGAGTAATTATTTATATGTAAGAATTTATTAAAATTTTAAAAATAATAGATATGAACTCATAATTTTAAAAATATAACAGGTTCAATTTTAAAAACTTTAAAAATTGAACCCCATAAATTTTAAATCTTGGATTCGCCTCTGCGTCTTATTATACCCAAAGAAGATTTTTTACACGGGTAAAAAATCGTTTACACACTTGATACCACATCTATATAAGTGCACTTGCCAATCACATCAGGATATAATAATTTGAGACAAACATACTTATAATACTCCCTCAAACCACGTATAGAGAAAGAGAGAAAGTGAGAAATTAAGAGAGAAAATGTGTTTGATAATATATGGTTGTGATGCAGAAGAAAAAGAGCTAGGAAGACAAGCTGCATCTGGAGCTTGCCCTTCTTGTGGTGGCAAAGTTCAGGCTGTTGATGTTGAGAGTCGTTGGAGGCTTTGTTTCCTTCCCCTTTGCTTCATTATCAAGAGAAAATTTCAATGTACTCTTTGTTCTAGGAGTTTAGTCTTGTATTCTTCGTGAACGATTTTCTTGGGCCGAATGTTTATCTGAAACAATCTTTTCACCTTACATAAGGTAGGGATAAGATTTGCGTATGCCCCATCCTCCTCAAATTACTGGGTATATCGTTGTTGTCGTTGTCGTATTCTCTCTTTTCCCAATTCCACGAGGATGAGTTCTTCACTTCTTCCTCTTCCAATTAATTCCTTTATTCTTTTTTTGGATTATTGGTGATGTTCAAGTCAACTTGCATCTTTTTTTTATTGTACCTGTTACTTTTCACTTGTACAATTACACAGTAACCCTTTTTTCTTCTCGCTGAGATTTGAATCCTGATTTCTAGTGGTTTTCACTCATTTAATTGACCGCTAGGTCACACCGTTATTGCTATTCTGGTTTCCGTTTTAGGTTATTATGTTTTTGTAAATACAGAGAGATATGTCTCTCCTTTTTTTGTTCTTTGCAAGTCTCATTGTAATTTCAAGATGTATGGTCAAGCACTATTCTTTAATTTTTTGTATAGGGTGAGAGATTGATTTCCGCTACATTTTGATTGATATATTATCAAATTTTAATATCACAATATTCTGAAACACATTGTTATGATTTTGAATCCCGGTGATTTCTGTACTAATTATGTCTTACTGAATCTTCTTTACTCCCCTTAACTCTGTAAAATGAAAAAGGATTGTAACCTTCAAAATTTCAGTTTCTGCAATGTGATTCTATATACTCTTTTTTTAAAAATATTTCTTAAAAGTAGAAACCTTCACACTATTCTTTCGTTTTTCATAGTATTGGACCTTATTTACTTATTATTGTTATTATTTTTCATCTATTTTCTGGTCCTTATGATGTTGTTAATATTTCTATGGTTTCTATTGATGGAACTGATATATTATCTCTTTTCGTCTTCTTGAGCCGAGAGTCTATTGGAAACAATATTTTTACTCTCTCGGGGTAGGGATAAGTTCTGCGTATACACTACCCTCCCCAGACCCCACTTGTAAAATTTTATTGGGTTGTTGTTGTTGTTGCTTAAAAGTAAAAACCTGGCAGACTAGTTGGAAAACAATGTATTTATGACATTGTAATTTCTGAAGTCCCATTTTTTTTTATTGATGCTGTTTACCCGGAAAATCGGATATAGTTATATTTATAAGTAGTTCTAAGAATATGTGATATAGTTTGACATAAATCGTACGTAGAAGTGGAAATGTTTAGATTGGCTATAAAAACGGGAGATAAATTATTGAACAAGAAGAGTGAGTATGCTGAGTAAAACAAGCTCAAGAGATTTATTCTTCAATAAGAGAAGTAGTCTTTTCTTACAATGTGTGAACCTGCCCTGCGCTTACAAAGATTCCCTCTTTTATAGTAGAGGGATCTTACTTTATTTATAATAAAAAATATATAGTGAAGAATCCATGATGAATTGCCTCTTCCTCGATTCCCGCCAAGATTCTCTCCCCTAGTGCGGTTGCAACGGCTCTTGTCTGCGAGCTCGATACTGGCTTGAGCTCGGTATTGGGTCGAGCCCTTAGCTTTGGTTCGAGTTTGGCATTCGGGGTGAGTGTTAATCGGTCTGTGCGTCTCCGACAACCTTCACGTTGCCTTGCGGTTCGATTTGGTCATGAGCTCGATAATGATATCGAGGCGATTCCTCGATAGATCTTGGAACTCGAAGCTTGTTTGTACTATCTTCGGAACTCATCTCGAAGTCTCACTTCGGTCGCTTACTATTCGAACTCGATCAAACGTACGAAGGCCGAAATCTATTTCGACCGTATACAGATAGTCCCCTCGTTTCTCAGGAAGAATGTGGTGAGAAGTGATATGATTTTCAACGGCTCGATCGGGTTATAAGCTGACGTTTTCACTGGGCTCGATCATGATGTACATGATAACTGTCCGTTGATTTAGTCTTTCAAGGTATTTAATGCATGTCAGACGGTGGTCGGCCACCACTGATACTGAACCGCCACGGTATAAACCTATAAATAACCCTTCCATTTATCATTTACCACTTTTACATCTTCAATCTTCCAAATTTTCTTACTCTTTCTGCCTCTATTTCGCCGCTTGTAGAGCCACATTCACCAGCGTTTGGCACCATCAATCTTTCATCTTCCTTTGCTTTTCTTTTTCTTATATCAATGGCAAAAACTTCAAAAACCGTACCTCAGAAGGAGAAAGCTTCCTCTTCACAACCGTCTGGCGACAAGGCGCCGGTGGAGCCGCCTCCCCACGAGTATGTTCCTGGCCCGTGTACTCTAAAGATCGATTTTAAGGTTGAAAATCCTTCATCGGGTCCGGGTCGATGTGAGCATGTGTCGATGTACATGTGCTCGATAACAGAGGGCCATCTCGAGGCTGTGAGGAAAGACTGCAACTGGGGTCCCGAGGTTGTGTTCCAAATTCCCTCTTCTGAAGAGAGCATCATCACTCATGTGGAGGGGTTTTTAAGTGTTTATACTTACCTCTTCACGTTGGGTCCCGTCGACCCAGTGATCATTGATTTTTGCAAAAGATATCAGGTCACCCTCGGTCAAATTCATCTTTCTCTATGGTGCATAGTAATCTTACTTCGCTTCTTCTCCAACAAGGCCAGGGGGCTGGATTTCACCCTAAATGACCTCATACGATTGTATCAGCCTCAAATCTTTCGAGGACTAATCATGCTCCAGCGTCGGGCATCGAAAGCTTTAATGTTGAGCATCGACGAAGACAAGGATCGGGGTTGGATGGGCCGTTATATTCGAGTGAGGACCCGTGATCTTATCCCGGAAGAGAAGATGATGTTCCCCGAGGAATGAAATTTCGACCGTAAGTGATTTTTATAAGGCATTGCTTTTTGTCTCTTTCTCTGATTCTATCTGATATCTCCCTCCGATATACAGCTGCCTCTTAGATGCCACAAGCGGTACCCGACCTCGAGGATTGGGTTCGGAAGTTAGCCTCGACTTCCTCTTATGCCAAACGCGCTTGGCGTGATTTAGAGAAAGGTAGGTGGGAGGCCAAAAATCACGGTAAGGGTAACTTCTCATGTTTTTCAAAATGTTTTTTATGCTCCATTCGTTACTGACTTCCTTTCATGCGGGCATAATGAAGGATGCTGTTTTGAGGCCTTCGAGTGGTGAGGAAGGAACCGAGTCCCCGGTCCCGAAATCGGGGATAGATAAAAAGCAAAAATCTGTCTCTCGGTCAAAGAATCTCAAGCCCAAAACTCGAAAGGTAAGGAGGAAGGCAATCACTCTTTCGATGGACTCGGTCCAACGACTGAGAGAAGACGAATAAGAAGAAGAAGAAGAAGAAGAAGAATATGCTTTGGCTTTGGTGGTCCGATCTGCGAAAGCTATCGAGGTCGTCAGACCTTCTGAGCCGATGACGGTTACATCGGTCGGGGCCAGTTCCAATACCCCGAGTCTCAATCAGAGCATCCCGAGCGATTCGCTTGGGACCATGATAGTAGGTCATTTGCCTTCTCCTCCGACCTTTTCTGAGGAGGCGTTAAAGGAAGCTCGAGAATTGAACACCCCCCGATATGGGCGGAGGCTCTAGTGTAGGGGATCATTTTCGAGATTTCTTTACTGGAGTCGATGATGCCTCCGATATTAGTGACGCCTCTCTTCTCCTAGAAGAGGCCCAACGTTTCATTTCTCGGGTAATGATTTTACCGCGCTTGGTTTCTTCGTTCTTTTCTAACCTGACTTATGTTTTTTCCTTTCTGTGTAGGCCATTAGCAAGTTTCGAGCCGACCTTAGCCAGTGTGAGGTCGAGCTTCAGAAGGTCTCGGGGGAGAGAGATGCTCTGCGGCTTCTTTGCGGCCAAAAGGACGAGGTTATAAAGGACCTCCAAGCAGATTTGGCTAAGGCTCGTGAAGAACAGACCGAACTAGATAAACAGTTAAGCCTCGTTCTGTTAGAGTATGGGTTTGGCCCAACTGTGGAAGCTGACCCTTCGTTATCTCAGCTGCAGCAAAAGGTTGAAAAGATCGGATTGCTTCGGGAAGAAGTCGATCAAATCAAGGCCGAATGTGATCGGTGGAAGGAGACTATCGACCGCCTGGCTGCAGAAAAAGAAACTATCTTGGCCAAATTATCATCGGCCGATGTTCAGCTTCGAAGCGTCAAGAAAAAAGGTTCGGCTCAGGCCAAGAGGATTGAGGAGCTTGAAACAAGGCTTGTTGAGGCCAAGGCGGAGATTGAGTCATCAAAAGTCATGGCGGACAAGTCTATTGCTGTGTATCGGGCCGATGCTGAGGCTGCTCAAATGGAGGCAAAAGAGATAGCAGATACTGCCAACACTCGAGCACATTGGGTTGCCGAACTTGCTAAGTGTCGATCTCGGAGGGAGACCTTCGACGAGATACACGCTCGAGGTTTCGAACTTGCTGAAGAGATAAAAAGGGCCAAAGAACTCAAAGCTGATGCTAAAGCCTTGACTTCTGATAGAGGCGATGATGATGATGATGATGATGGTATCAAGAGCGGGTCCGATAACGGGGGGGAGTGGGGGGGGGGGGGTGGAGAAGAGACCGCTCTCGATGATAACCCAGAAGCTTAACCTTTAGCTTCTAGGTTGCATTTATTCATGTGAACAATCTTTGTATATTTATACAAATATCTTTTTCTTTTACTGGCTTGCTTCTGCTTTCTTGCCTTGTGAAGATTTCATTCATGCCTTGCGAATGTTTTCATAAGAATTTAGGCGATTTTATCGAATTCGGCCTTCGTAGCCTTTATGGCCGAGTGAGTGTTTGCTCGAACTCAAAATAAAAGTAGCCCACAGGCTTAGTAGTCGAGTGAACATTTCGAACTCGAAGTAAAGTAGCCCATAGGTGTAATGGTCAAGTAGGTGCTTGCTCGAACTCGAAATGAAAGTGGCCCGTAGGCTTAGTAGTCGAGTGGGTTCTTCGAACTCGAACTTAAAGTATCGTAGCCCGTATGCTTTTTATGATCGAGTGAGTGATTGCTCGAACTCGAAGTAAGATAGCCCTTAGGCTTTAATAATTGAGTGAGTGGTTGCTTCGAACGCGAACCCGAAGTATCTTAGCCCGTAGGCTTTTTATGATCGAGTGAGTGATTGCTCGAACTCGAAGTAAGATAGCCCTTATGTTTTAATAATTGAGTGAGTGATTGTTTTGAACTCTAACTCAAAGTATCTTAGCCCGTAGGCCTTTTATGATCGAGTGAGTGATTGCTCGAACTCGAAGTAAGATAGCCCTTAGGCTTTAATAATTGAGTGAGTGATTGTTTCGAACTAGAACTCAAAGTATCTTAGCCCGTAGGCTTTTTATGATCGAGTGAGTGATTGGTTGAACTCGAAGAAAGATAACCCTTAGGCTTTAATAATTGAGTGAGTGATTGTTTCGAACTCGAACTCAAAGTATCCTAGCCCGTAGGCTTTTTATGATCGAGTGAGTGATTGCTCGAACTCGAAGTAAGATAGCCCTTAGGCTTTAATAATTAAGTGAGTGATTGTTTCGAACTCGAACTCAAAGAATCTTAGCCGGTAGGCTTTTTATGACCGCTTGTATCAAACATTCTCTTGATAGTGGTTGGCCTTTAAACCTGTTTGAATCATGAAGCAGGAAGATCTTTTCAAAGTGTGAGATATCTGAAAAAAGAAGAAGTTCTCCTTTATAAGTCATTATACATGTGTTTGTATCTTGTGCCAGAGTTCGAGCAAAACTACACGAGCAAAACTACGTGGGCAGTATTCGAGGTTGATTATGAAGGAGCCTCAGATACTATTGATTTGTCCTCGGGTAGCACATAGTTGTTGCCTCATTAAAAACCTTGCCGGAAAAACCCATTTGGGAAAAAAGAGTACAACGCGTGCTTTGATACCAGAGGTCTTGATATTTTTTGTCGAATTCCTGCAATGAGTTAGTGTCGAATATACGTATATAGACGATAGAGAAGAGAAAATCATACCTTAACAATAATATCGTTTGAGAAGCGATATGTTCTAATTGTTTGGTAATGGTTTTCCATCCATTGCTCTAAGTTTATAAGATCGCTTCCCGACTATATCGAGGACTTGATAGGGTCCTTCTCAATTTGGGCCGAGCTTCCCTTTATTAGGATCTCGAGTGTTGACGGTGACCTTCCTTAGGACCAAGTCCCCGGTCTTGAAATGGCAGAGGTTGGTTCTTCTGTTGTAGTACCTTTCGATTCGTTATTTTTGTGCAGCCATTTGAACTAGTGTCGCTTCTTGTTTTTCATCTAATAATTCTAGGCTAGTATTCATTGCCTTGTAGTTCGATTCTTCCGATGTATGTCGGAACCTTGCGCTTGGTTCCCCGACTTCGACCGGAATTAAAGCTTTGGAGCCATACACTAAGTAAAATGGAGTTGCTCCTGTACTAGATTTAGATGTTGTCCGATATGCCCAAAGGATTTCGGGCAAAATTTCTCTCCACTTTCCTTTGGCTTCGTTCAATCTTTTCTTTATGTTTTGGATGATAATCTTGTTCGTTGATTCGGCCTGTCCGTTCCTACTAGGATGATATGGTGTTGGCAGTATCCTTTTTATGTTATGATCTTCGAGAAATTGTCACTTTACCGCCGATAAATTGTTTACCTTTGTCACATGTTATTTCTACTGGTATACCAAATCTACACACGATATGATCCCAGATGAAATCTATAACCTCTTTCTCTCTTATGTTTTTGAACACATGTGCTTCAACCCATTTAGAGAAATAGTCAGTCATAAACAAAATGAATTTAGCTTTACCTGGGGCCGATAGTAGAGGGCCGACGATATCCATTCCCCATTTCATGAATGGCCATGGAGAAATGACTGAATGAAGCTGCTCTTCGGGTTGATGGATCATTGGTGCAAACCTTTGACATTTATCGCATTTACGAACGAAGTCCTTAGTGTCCTTTTCCATGCTATCCCAGTAGTATCATGCTCTGATGATTTTGCGAATTAGTGGTTCGGTGCCGGAGTGGTTTCCACAGGTGCCTTCATGGACCTCTTGTAAAACATAATCGGTGTCCCCTGGTCCCAAGAATACTGCCAGTGATCCGTCGAACGTCCGTCTATACAATGTTTCATCTTCAACCAACGTGAATCGAGCAACCTTGGTTCGTAGAACCCTCAATTCTTTAGAGTTCGATGGGAGTTTTCCGTTCTTTAAGTATTCAATATACTTATTCCTCCAATCCCAGGTTAAGCTTGTGGAATTTATCTCGGCATTCCCTCCCTCGATTATAGATCTCGAAAGTTGAACGACAGTCCCCGAGTCGATCTTATCTTCTTCGACCGACGACCCCAGATTTGCAAGTGTGTCGGCCTCACTGTTTTGTTCTCGAGGCACATGTTGTAGGGTCCATTCTTTGTAACGGTGTAGAGTTACCTGTAGTTTTTCCAAATACCTCTGCATCCTATCTTCTCGAACTTAGAAAGTTTTGTTCACTTGGTTCACCACTAGCAAAGAGTCACATTTGGCTTCAATGACTTCTGCTTCCAAGCTCTTAGCTAGCTTGTGACCTGCAATAATAGCCTCGTACTCGGCCTCATTGTTAGTTAATCTAGTAGTTTTGATGGATTGACTAATAATGCCACATGTGGGAGGTTTTAATACGATGCCAAGCCTGGATCCTTTCACATTTGAAGCACCATCTGTGTAGAGGGTCCAAACCCCCGACGATGTACCTGATTTTAACAAGAGTACCTTTTCAACTTCAGGTACGAGGGTTGGTGTGAAATCGGCCAAGAAGTCTGCTAAAATTTAGGACTTTATGGCCATTCGAGGATGATATTCAATATCGTACCCACTGAGTTCGACGACCCATTTGGCCAGTCGGCCCGATAGTTCGGGCTTGTGCAAAATGTTTCGAAGTGGGCAAGTTGTTAAAACACATACGGGGTGACATTGAAAGTATGGTCTTAACTTTCTAGAGGTGCTTATCAATGCAAATGCCAATTTCTCTAAGTGTGGGTATCTAGTCTCTGCCTCTCCTAAGGTCCGACTTACATAATAAACAGGAAACTGCATACATTGCTCTTCTCGAACTAGGACACCACTTACCGCGATTTCCCATACCGCTAAGTATAAGTAAAGCTTCTCATGTGTCTTCGGAGTATGAAGTAATGGTGGGCTCGATAGGTACCGCTTCAGTTGTTCTAGTGCCTGTTGGCATTCTGGGGTCCAGGTGAAATCGCTCTTCCTTTTGAGTAGAGAGAAGAATTTGTGGCTTCGATCTGACGACCTTGAAATAAATCGGCCTAAAGCAGCTATCTGTCCGGTTAGCCTTTGCACTGCTTTCACACTATCTATGACGGTGATGTCTTCGATGGCTTTGATTTTGTCGGGGTTGATCTCGATCCCCCGATCCGACACCATGAACCCAAGGAACTTGCCCGATCCAACCCCGAAAGCACATTTCTCGGGGTTGAGCTTCATGTTGTATTTCCTTACAATTTTGAACATTTCCTACAAATGAGTCAAATGGTTCTCTGCGCGCAAGGACTTAACTAGCATGTCATCAATGTAAACTTCCATCGATTTACCTATTTGTTCTTCGAACATTTTATTCACTAGGCGTTGGTACGTAGCCCCTGCATTTTTTTAGCCCGAATGTTATTACATTATAGCAATAGGTTTCATACTTAGTGACAAATGAAGTTTTTTCTTGGTGCTTCGGTTTCATGCTAATTTGATTGTACCCGGAATAGGCGTCGAGAAAAGTGAGGATCTCGTGGCCGGCTGTGGCATCGATCAAGCGATCGATGCTAGGCAGTGGAGAAGAATCTTTGGGGCATGCTTTGTTTAGATCTTTATAATCTACACACATTCTAAGTTTGTTCCCTTTTTTGGGGAATACAACCACATTGGCTAACCATTCGGAATATTTTACTTCCCGAATTGACCCTATTTTGAGAAGTTTAGTTGCCTCATCTCTTACAAATGAGTGTTTTACCTCGGATTGAGGTCTTTTTTTTTGCTTCACCGGTTTGAACCTAGGGTCCAAACTCAGCTGGTGCATTGTTATCGATGGTGGGATCCCTGTCATGTCTAAATGGGACCAAGCAAAACAATCTATATTATCAATAAGAAATTGAATAAGTTTTTTCCTGAGTTCAGGGGTCAACCCCGTTCCTAGGTATAACTTTCTCTCGAGCAGACATTCAATTAATATAACCTGCTCCAGTTCTTCGATCGTCGACTTGGTGGCGTCGGAGTCGTCAGGGACGATGAGAGCTCGAGGTGTCGGAAACTCTTCCTTGTCATCTTCTATTTCCTGCTTTACCGATTTGGTCGAGACTGGTTGCTATGATTGCTATTTGGTTTCTCGCCTATCTTTTGTGCTTGACCTTTCTGAGGCCGATAACATTGGTATCGGTGTTATCTCATCAACCGCAAACATTTCCTTCGCATCATGTTGCTCCCAGTATACTATTTTCACGCCGTCCGACGTAGGGAATTTCATCACTTGGTGTAGAGTCGAAGGCACTTCCCTCATATTGTGGATCCATGGTCTTCCGAGTAGGGCATTGTACCTCATATGTCCTTCGATTACGTGGAACTTGGTGTTTTGGATGGTTTCAGCCACATTTACGGGCAGAATAATTTCCCCTTTAGTTGTTTCACTGGCCATATTGAAGTCATTTAAGACCCGAGCTGTGGGCACGACTTGATTCTGTAAACTGAGCTTCTCCACTACCCAAGATCGGATGATATTCGCAGAGCTACCTGGATCCACTAAGACACTCTTAACTTGAACTTTATTTAATAGGATAGAAATTACCAGAGCGTTGTTGTGAGGTTGAGAGATGCCCTCGGCTTCTTCAATTACGAATGATAAAGTGCCCTCGGGTACATAACCTCGAGTTTGTTTTTCCCCTGTGTCCGGTATCTTGCCGTATTTGAGCTCGGGTCCCTGTGGAGTATTGACCCCACCGATGATCATATGAATGATATGCAGAGGTTCCTCTTGTTTATCTTTTTTGCTGGCGTCCCTTTCTCAGAAGTGGTTCTTGGCTCTGTCACTAAGGAACTCCCGAAGGTGGCCCTCATTGAATAAACGGGCTACCTCTTCTCTTAATTGTCTGCAATCCTCGGTCATGTGGCCATGCGTACCATGATATTTGCACATCGAATTCGGGTTCCTTTGGGAAGGGTCGGTTTGCATAGGTCTGGGCCACCTAGTATCTTTGATTCTTCCGATCGCCGATACAATGCCCAATACATCGACGCTGAAATTGTACTCCGATAGCCGAGGTGCCTCTATAGGATCAGCATATTTATCAAAGTCATCTTGCTTATAATCCCCCGAGAATTTTGTCCTCGATCACTCTTCGATTGTTCCGAGCGGCATTGCGCGTTGAACCGTTGTTCATTCGATATGCGACGTACAGTTGATATCGGTCTCTTTTCGACCTTTGCTCTCTGTCGATGTCCCTCTGGTTTTTAATAGTTGTCCTGTTCTGATGCATGGATCCGGAAGGAGCTCCCAACTAGTTGTCTTCGACCCTAATTTTTG
Source organism: Nicotiana tabacum (assembly GCF_000715075.1). Lineage (NCBI taxonomy): Eukaryota > Viridiplantae > Streptophyta > Magnoliopsida > Solanales > Solanaceae > Nicotiana > Nicotiana tabacum. The sequence goes on along the minus strand of NC_134088.1, from coordinate 21,611,706 downwards.
ACTGATATCGGTTGCATACATCTGCCCAAGTTATTACTGAATACTCGATCAAATTTTGCTTCAGCCGACGTGATGCTATTGAACTTTGCTCGTTCAACCCTTGGGTGAAAGCTTGGACGGCCCAGTCGTCTGTGACCGGTGGCAATTCCATGTGTTCCATTTGAAATCGGGACACGAACTCCCTTAGCATTTCATTACCCCTTTGTTTTACTTTGAAGAGGTACGATTTCCTTGTTGCAACCTTTATGGCACCAGCATGTGCCTTTACAAACGAATCCGCTAACATAGGAAAAGAATCGATGGAATGTGGTGGCAGATTATGATACCAAATCATCGCTCCCTTCGAGAGGGTCTCTCCGAATTTTTTCAATAACACGGATTCGATCTCATCGTCTTCCAAATCATTACCCTTGATGGCACACGTGTAAGAGGTGACGTGTTCGTTGGGATCGGTCGTACCGTTATATTTGGAAATTTTGGGCATACAAAATTTTTTGGGGAATTGTTTTGGGGCTGCACTCGAGGGAAAAGGCTTTTGTACGAATTTTTTCGAATCCATACCTTTTTATAATTGGTGGAGCTCCCGGGATCTGATCGACCCTCGAATTATATGTTTACTCGAGCAATTTAGTAATTTCGGGAGTAGTCCCCGATTCTTGCTTGTTTGACTTCACTATGGCTGGCTCCGTTCTGTGGGTGATTTCTCGAAGCGGATTGGGCTCCGACCTGCTTTGTACCTGTGTTTGGCTCTGCAACTGAGCTATCCCTATTTGTTGGGCTTGTAACATCTCGAAGATCATATATAAGCTGACTCCGATCTCCTCCATGTTATGAGTATCTCGAGCTACGGATCGAGTACCGCCCTGAATATTTTTTTCCGGTTCGGAATGTTGGTTTGCCTCAAGAGTCACTTGTGAATTGACATCTAGCGGTACTTCGACTCGGATTTCAGGTACTTCGACTCGAGCTTCAGTGACATCGTTAAGTGGCCTTCCGGCCCTGGATATCAAGTTGTTGCTTTCATCTTGAAGGCCGGCTTCGTGGTCGATAGGTAAAGCCATCAATCGAGGGTTTGCCTATGCTGATTCGAAGTTGTAAACTGGTGTGTATTGAAGATTTATATCAAACAACCACTGTTACCCTTAACTCAACGGTGGGCGCTAAACTGTTTACCCGGAAAATCGGATATAGTTGAATTTATAAGTAGTTCTAAGGATATGTGATATAACTTGACATAAATCATACGTAGAAGTGGAAATGTTTAGATTCTTGGCTATAAAAACGGGAGATAAATTATTGAACAAGAAGAGTGAATATGCTGAGTAAAACAAGCTCAAGAGATTTATTCTTCAATAAGAGAAGTAGTCTTTTCTTATAATGTGTGAAGCTGCCCTGTGCTTACAAGGATTCCCCCTTTTATAGTAGATGGATCTTACTTTATTTATAATAAAAAATATATAGTGGAGAATCCATGATGAATTGTCTCTTCCTCGATTCTCGCCAAGATTCTCTCCCTTAGTGCGGTTGCAACGGCTCTTGTCTGCGAGCTCGATACTGGCTCGAGCTCGGTATTGGGTCGAGCCCTTGGCCTTGGTTCGAGTTCGGCATTCGGGGTGAGTGTCAATCGGTCTGTGCGTCTCCGACAACCTTCAAGTTGCATTGCGGTTCGATTTGGTCATGGGCTCGATAATGATACCGAGGCGATTCCTCGATCGGTCTTGGAGCTCGAAGCTTGCTTTTACTATCTTCAGAACTCATCTCGAAGTCTCACTTCTGTCGCTTACCATTCGAACTCGATCAAACGTACGAAGGCCGAAATCTATTTCGACCGTATACAGATGCTATTACCAGATTTATCATGCGTGAGAAATTTATTTTATTCCCACACTATCATGGCACGGATTTAAGACTGGGTTCGACTAAACTACCATTACTTTTGAGTTGAACTATATGTACATAAGAAAAAATATATCAGTGAATCCACATTGTTCAATTACAGAAGATTGTTTTGATATATCAGTGACATAAAAACTATTTCATAATTGTGTTTGCTAAATATTATATTTCTTAGGTATTGTTGGCTCAAATTCAAGCCAACGCAAGTGTGTTCCTATCCAAATTGTCTATCATGTTTTGCTTCCTAAAAGAAAAGAAAGATCAAGATATGGTCCCTTCCTTATCCACAAGAGTATATCACAAGAGTTTGGTTGTCACTACCTCATAAAGCTCTAACCCCACCTATAATATATTTGGAGAGCACCTTAAAATGCCTCTTCAAACTCAAAAAGACAACATTTGGAAAGGGCACTTATCTAATATTCAACTTTTTGTTTTTACTCAAAGTCGGTGTTTTTCAATTATAGAAATTCTTAAAATCTAAATTTGTGAGTCAAAAGTCTTTTAAATGGATGTGTTTATAATATTAATACGTTTTATTTCCATAGTTTTTACACATTTGTACAGAGATAGGAGTCTTGTACAAATATACTAGTTGACCATGGGAAGCAGAAGCGAAGTCAGCTTAAGGGTGTTCAAACTTGAAAGAAATGAAAGATATATTCCGACAAAGAGTATTCAATACACAGTGTAATTTTCAACAAGGGGTGATCAACTGACCACCCTTAAGACAATGTAGCTTCGTCCCTAATGGTAAATTGCTAGAATATGCATAAAATTCTCAAGAATACAATAGCACAAAATATTTATGTGAAAATTTACAAAAAATTCTAATAAATAGATAGTTTGAACCCATAATTTTAAAAATATAACAAGCTCAATACTAAGAAATCTTAATGATTGAACCCATAAAACTTAAATCGTGAACCCGCCTCTTAATACACGATATGGTATGAAATCGGGAAGACAATATTTATTTAACCAAAACTAAAAGCAATAGTTATTTACGACTCTTGGAAAAAACATTGAAAAACTTGAACTAATTAATTATTACAAGTAATGTATGTAGTTTGTAGGCTAAATAAGTTTGCAAATACTAGAGTGTAGATGTCTTTTTCAGTTATTGCATGATTAGATAAGTTTTGATCCAGTCTTTGGAGCAATCTTTGATAACTTTATCAACCACTAACAATAATTGAATAATCGCTACGTGGCTTAATGTAAACACATTGAATATAAAATAATACAAAAAAAAAAAAGGAAACTTCTCAAAAGTGGCAGTATTTAATATCAATTTTGGTCCGATTAATATGGACAAAAAAGTCAATAAGTTTCTCGTACATATCTTGTGTTAGGTACGTATTGGAACTGTCTAATTAAGTGACTAAGATTATTTCGAAAAGGTAACATTCATTAGCAAAACTCAAAAAATATTAGTTCGTTCGTCCAATTTTATACCATTAATAGAAGAGTTGAAAGAGCTCTGTTTCCAAACAGATTTGGGAATATAGGCCGATGCGTCTCCAGCTTGTGTTTCAATGACGAGTAAAACGGTCAAGCTACATGTGCATGTCTGGTTAGATTGTTTGGACGCTCTTTCTAAGAGACGAGAATATGATTTCCCATCAAGGTTCAGTTGTGAATTCGCAAAGAGGTTCAAGGTTTGTAATTTGAGTCAGGATCTTTCACCTATCTAAATTCGGGAGGATTCTGCTTTTCACATTCATTCTACAGGACCAAAACGAGGAGGCAAGCCCCCCCATCTTCCGCATATCTTGCTCATCCGACATGGCATGAATCACCGAACCTGCACTCAGGAATAGTAATGCTTTGAAAAACGCGTGATTCATTAAGTGAAAGACGCTAACCGAATAGTTAGAGATGCCGCAAGCAAAGATCATATAGCCTAATTGACTGCAAGTTGAATAAGCTATGACCCTCTTTAGATCATTCTGTAATATTCCAGTGGTTAAAGGCAGAAGAAAGAAAGCCCGAATAAAAGAAAGCTGACCAGGAGTGCCAAACCACTCTAGTATCTTCACCCTTGCACCTCCTATGCTATTATACTTGGACTAGGGGCCTCCTTCCTTTGTGCTTTTATACACATGGAAGTACCTTTTTTTTTAATCAATTCGCCTTCATAAAAAGAAATAGTCAAATTTGGTGACAACTATTTTAGTGTTCATCCTCTTATCCCAAACTTACCCTTTTTTTCACGGAAGCCCACCCCTCACTTTATTGTTCTTCATGAGTGGGAAAAAATCAAAATCTTTCTATCAATATCAATCCGGGAATACTAGACTAAGCATGTAGCCTATCTGCTTCACTCGTAAAAACCAGGTTTAGTTGAATGGTACTAAGTAAGAATGCTATTGGATGAGAAAATTTTGACTCAACATCATCAATAGACGCATAAGAAATAAAATAATTGGATTTGTGGACTCGTTTTTTTTCTCATAGTCAGACCACGCCTTATGACGAAAGGGGGAGAAAGGACGGATCACCTGTTGATCTGTGATCAAAGAAAATTATACCTGAAGAATGGGATACAAATTGACAAGCCTAAAATAAAGGCTAGGAGGCGCTACAAGCGAGAAAAGAGTTATGCTTTTCTTTCTTTGTTGAGATTGAAATCAAGTTAAAAGGTTAGGTATAATGGAGGAAGGCCAAGTCAAGAAAAGGACTTCCTTACTTTTCATTCATAAGTCTTAATGACTAGTAGTTTGAAGCCTTAAGAAAGTGATATTTTTTCAGCACTCGCTTCCTTCGTCTTAAGTCAAATTTAGTTTACTTTTTCGATTCGGAACTCTTAGTCAAGCTGGTGGCGAGATCGATTTTTTGTTCGAGGTTCAAGAGTAAGGAGAGGAACCACCTTAGGTAGTTATTCCTCCCGTAGTTATGTTCTTGGTATGTTAGTCTTGTTAATGCTTTCTAATCTACTTTCTATCTTGTACAATACCCATTTTTCATTCATTCTATCTAAGAAAAAAATTCAGCATAGACCCCCCCCCCCCCCCCCCCCCCAATTTTTTCATTTATTTATCTATAGGCAAGAAAGCGAAAAATTTCAAAAAAGTAAAATGAAAAAAGTGTCCCCTTTTAATTAGCCTATTTCCAAGAGGGAGAATGTCTTATGGAAATCTCAGGCATACTCAAAATCGGTTATTTAATGTCTTATGTAAATCTTAGGCATACTCAAAATCGATTATTTGGCCTAATCGAGCAACCTATGAATAATTGTCGCCTACATAACCTACCTACCAAACCAAGGAAAAAAGGTATCAGCCATCTGGTTTAGTAAAATTTATGACTTTCCTCACCTACTGCATTCTTAGTTTGGCAAAGTAAGAGTAGGTGAGAGCTGAAAGAGTATCTGTCATCTGCGCAAGTGGTTTGGGTTTATGGGTTTAAACTGACTACAACCAAAGCCGTGGCTGATTATGCCATGCTGCTTGGCTTGGAATTAAATGCGGAGATTTCAATACGAAATTTTTTAGACATAATCCCCGGCATCAGAGAATTTCAGGGCTTCGTCTCCCATTGTAGTCGCCTTCTTCATATGGCAAGCGCTACCCGTCGGCTGAAGGGTCAGGAAGAGAGAACGACTATACTTTCTAAGTTAGAACATTAGGAACCTTACACCCAAGAAAGTAGCCAAAACAGCAGAGAAGATCATAGATGGGTTTAACGAGAAATTTAGCTCACACCTATCTTTGATGAAAGAAGCCGCAAGTTTAGGCCTCTCTTTATTCTCTTGAGGGACAAGAAAATATTCAGGTACTTGATAAAAAAACTACCACTTTTTTTTATTCCTCTTCAATGATCTGGAATTTTTGCGAGGAGTTTCGTTCGTGAGGAAGCACCTGCTCTTATCGAAATTGACCTTTTGTCCATTACTCTGCCGAATCTAACGGAATTTTCTTATCAGCAGACCAACTCTGTTCAAGAGCAAATTGGCCTTCTTCGTTTTCGGGTAGGCTTTTGGCGGCAGCAAAGGCGATATGAATTGTTTAGTAGTTATCAAGAGAACATGTAGGTTGAAATTTAACATGTCTTTTTTGAAATATGGAATAATGAAATGATTATCATCAAGAAAAATAAAAGAGGGCCTCCTTTTAACAATTCAAGTATAAAGCATGTTAGGAACCATTTAGGAGTGTGGTGGGTTGGACAAGACCCCTTTTATTCTTAATCAACTATCTCGAGTTTGAGTTCTGCAATTAAAATTATCTCTTGATAGGGATCTCTTTCCCTTTTAATGAACTGTACTCAAGGAGAATCCGAATTAGTTAAGCCAGTGAATTATAAACAGAAGATGATCACACATATTTAGACCTCTCTATAATAGTCATCTTGTATAACAACAATTCACTGTAAATTGTCAACTTTTCGTTGGTACCAATTTTTCCTTTTATGTTATAATATATATTTTTTGTAATAGCATTTTATTATAGGAGTCAAAAATATCAAAACAAACGAGACTGTTATATTGAGATTAGACCGTATACACAAAAAGAAACATGTTTAGGAAGTCGGACATTTTTCTAAGATAGTAAATTTTTGAATGAACAAAAGGATTTAGCGCCAAACATAAGAAAGCAAATTCCAACAATGAAAAGGAAACTTCAAAACATGTCCAGAATTGCCTCAACATTTTCTCCCGCATTATGTACTTCTCTATTGGTTTTGTATTGTTCTAGAAATGGAAATGTATAATTTCCTAGTTATTTTTGAGTATTTAAGTTTTCCCTTCTAATCAAAAGGAGAAACAAAAATGCAATTTTGAGAACCACAAACAAAGGTGAGGAAATATTGTACATTCAAGAAGAAAAAAACTAAAAATTGGGGCAACAGTATTGGATCTACATACTACACAAAAAAGGAAACTTCTGCGAACCAGAGACTTTTGTCTTGTTCATTTACCTGTTTAGGATGTCGATATGCTATATTCATGCAGAATTTTAAAATTTTTGCTTTCTTATTCAGACTTCACTTTATTTTATTCGTTTCGTTTTATTTTAGCTGACATTATTTTTATCTTTTCGTTCATAAAACATGTCTAGAAAGTTAAACATTTTCTATGATGGAAAGTTGTAGAATCCACAACTGAAGGATTATTTAACGCCAAGTATGTAATAGCAATTTATTTTTTTGGGTAAATAGCATGATTATATTAATAGCTAGAAAGAATTAGTACATGCTGCGACGCTTCTTAGAGCATCCAAGTTAGCTGATTTTGAGCTCACTACCTCGATTTCCTTTTACTTGTTGATTTGTATTTTGCACACCCCTTATAAGAAAGCATTAATTAAGTATTTATTCTCTAAATTGTCCTTATCAGTGGTACTTTAAGAATCTAAATTTGACTACTAGTACTCAAATTAGTTTGGATAAGATGATTACTTAATGACGAAGGTAAAATTAAAAAGAAGTAACTAATTCTCTCTTGCTTTGGTAAAGTTGGATATATAACCAGAGGCGTATGCAATGTAAAAGTTTTGGGTTCAACTGAACCCATAGCTTTCGCTCATACAAGGATAACCCGCTCTAATACCAATTGATGTTTTATACTTAAATGCCACACAAGAGGGGGAGGGATGATTTGTGTGGGTGATTTGTGTGGTGTCCAATTTTTCGCGTGCACAGATTATAGAAGGACCTGGTTCTTCTATGTGTTCTTTATACTACTGTTACGAAAATAGTAAATGCAGAAAGTAAAAAATACATGTATTTTTACGTAAAAAATACCCGATTCAAAAGGTGAAAAAACTAATACATTTTACTCAGTATGATTTTTCCCAACATTTCACTAAATCATTGAACCAAGACAACATTCATAAAACTCTTTGTAAACCTAAGGATTACCTCTAATCCCGTTGTGAAAACCAACCTCTAACTGTTGCGACAACTTCAAGTTAACTCTAACTTGAATACAATACTCAGAGTACCTAATACAATTGCTTCTAGATAAAGCTGAAAGGTACAACTTGAAATACCTACTACGATGAAACTAGAATAAAAGACAGACACTTGAAACTGGTTCTTCTATCTGGTTCATATAGCTTCAGGTTCGCACACTTGAATCATAAAAGAATTGCTTGCAAAATGCCTTGCTATTTTGCTCTTAACTCACGTTTAACTTCAACGTTTGTGCGTCCCTATAAAATGAGAACATCCTACAATTTATAGAGTTAGTAGAATAGGAAATAACTAGAGTTCCAATACATGCTCTTCCTTGGTGGAAGAGTTTTAGTTATCTTCAACTTCTAACTCCTCCCTTATCTAGGATAGAGTTCTCTCGAGTAAGGAGTCCTTCTCCTTATCACTTGTGTAACCTTTTCGTTCAGGAGATATCATATATATCCACTTACGCTTATCTCCTTCACGTGCCTGCCTTGTGCTCGAATTCTGCCCGTGTTTGTGTTCATTTTGTATGGACCTGGTTCATGCTTGAGTTCCTTTGTCAATCATCAAAACAAACTTCACTTGGGCCAACAAATTCCCCTTTTTTGATGATGACAAACTCTCTGCTTTTCATAAGCATAGGCCCTGTGTCAACCCAGCTCAACATCAATACAATGTTAGAACACTTTTCATTTTAAAGTCACAAATCATCAAGGATCAGGTTCATTAGGTTATAAACATCACAGTCCAAAGTAAAAAACACAACCTATCTTTCCTCTTTTGGCATCATCGAAAAATTGCATAATTAGGTTAGATAACCATATTTTAATAGAAATTACTCATGGCCACTGGAACTACTTCCAATGTAATCATGGAGTCAAGCATCATTTATCAATCTAATGATATTAGCCATCTAAGAAGTATCAACAAACAGTTAGAGCTAAAATAGTTGATTGTCATTGATTCTAGTCATCCACAAATCATAAAGAGAAATAAAAATATTGGATCATGAGCAAAAAGAACAAAAAGAAATCCCATCTGGGTCACTGGTTTGTCTAACAAGGCTAGAAAGGTTTCAAGGCTGGGAAGGACCAGGTTCTTGATTTCTGGCCTGAAGTAGTTGATAAGTGAGGATTTTGACTGCTTATTAGCACCTTTTAGCTTTTGTTTTGGTCCAAAAGCATTGAATTGTGTTCCCGAAACTAATAAAATTATGTAAAATTGCAGGAATGCTAGAAGTTTGGTCTCCCAAGATAAAATCCGACTCAAAAAGGAGTGTTCAGAAGCATAAGGTGCAGAAGCACAAATGTGCGGTCCGCAGAAGAAATTGCGGACCGCAGAATACTATATTCGTCCGCAAACCAAGAAGAAACATTTAGCAGAACTTTGCACAAAATGCGGACCACATATGAATTGTGCAGCCGCAAAACTGGGTTAAGAGTCGAAGATCAGAGAGTATGCAAAAAGACCAAGTCCAGGAGCCTCTGTGAATTGTGGACCGCACAAGAATTATACGGTCGCAGAAGAGTTGCCTTGCGGCCACAGAACTCCACTTCCTGCCAGATGAAGAAACCTGCGAACCGCAAATGGAATTGTGCGGCCGCAGAACCTCTCAAGGGGCATTTTTTTCGAAATTTTCTACCTTGTATAAATAGACGAATTTCACAAAATTAGGTCAAGTTCAAACATTCGAAGTTGCTATAGCCGTTTTTCTTTACTACTTTAGGAAGTTTCACATTACTTTGGTGTATTTATATTAGATTTAATCATTTTAAGCTTCCATTATGAGTTTAATTAGTTTTTCTTCCTTATTTTCTTCAAATCCCATTATAAGTAGCTAGACTTTTACTAGGGTTGTGACCCAAACCTAGTATGTAAACCTTATGGGTATCTAATTTAGTGCTTGTATATGATTGGGTATTGATTATTTAGCTTAGTTCATGCTTTAATTGTAGAATTAATGGTCACAAACATTAATTCATGCCTATTTGACTTAGTCTCTACTTGAAAAGGAGGGACCTAGTCTAGGATAACTTAGCTAACAAGGAATTGGGTCAATTGAGAGATTGATTATCCCAATTAAAGGGTTCAACCTAGAGATAGTAATAATCCGACTTGAGCTCTTATCAACTATTTTGGATGATACCCATTTGGTCTTGAGAAAGCCAAATTGGGCAAAACCACTCTCTGACCGAGAGGTATTGAGTGGGTAATGTAGAGTTGAGAGCTATAATACACCCCAATTAACAAAATAAGCATTAACGTCTTTATCCTATTAGGCAAACACCTAGGTTATGGTCACAACCCTAGGCCTTTTACCCATTTGGAAAAACCTTAAAATTATTTATGTCTAGTCTATTTTCTTCATGTTGCAATCATTAGATTAACAATAGAAATAGAAAGCAAATTTTTGTCGTGGAAGTGCAATCTAGATAATCCAATTACTCATTTGAAATATATACTCCTAACTCCCATCCTAGCTCCCAGTGAATTCGACCCCGACTCATAGTTGGGTATTTATTATTACATACGACCGTTTCATATCTCTATTGAGGTGTGCTTTGGACGTGATCAATTTTTGGCGCCGTTGCCGGGTAGTTAAAAACAGTGTTAGCTATATATTTGGGTGTGTTTTTGAAATATCTTCTTTTTCTTCCGTGTTACTAACTTGTTTGAGAAATCATAGGTACAACCATGGCGAACAATGAGCTCGAAAATTTGCCTTTTGGGGGATGTGGACGTCGAGGATGAGCAAGTTAATGAGGTTGTCACACCTCCTTTTTTCCTTGGGATAGGAGAGTTTTTCCAATTTAAGTGACATTATTCGAAATGAGATTATTTATTTAATCAAAGTCGCCACTTGGAATATTTGTTATGGTGTCCCAAGTCACCGATTTATTTTAAATCCCAAATTGAGAAAATTTGACTCTATTTTTGGTCTGCGAACACAAAAGACCGGGTAAGAAATTCTGTTAACCCGGGAGAAGGTGTTTGGCATTCCCGAGTTCCGTGGTTTTAGCACAGTCGCTTAACAATTAATAATTGGCCTAATTATCTGACTTATTACATGTTTTAAACCTATTGTGTATTTTACCTTTTGACCATTTTTAATTATTTGCTTAACCGCTTTTAGTATTTATGGAATTTATTTGAACAAGCTACGATATCGTACACTTGTCGTTTTGGTACACATTGTAAACCGCGCCACGTGAAACGCACTCGCGATTTATAACATATTTATTTTTATTATTATTTGATGTTATGGTCAAGTCGCGTGAAACACGCACTTGAATTGGGGTTTACGTATCATGACTATGCCACGGGAACCGTACCTATAGTCACGATGATTTATTATTAATCACGCCTAAATCACGCTACGATATTCAGATATTATTCAATTACTAAATTTGACATTATTGTAAGGTCATGAGGTATGGATATTGTTATGGAGGAAATGAAGTAAATTAATTATGGAAAAGTTGGCTAGCTTGTGAATGTTTATTTGTTTTAGGTCATGTACAACAATTAGCCCATAAATACGCTAGGGAAGTCCAATTAAAGTCTTACACCAATCATGGTCCAACCTAATTTCTTATAAATTTACTGCTAACCAATATTTGAAACTAGACTAAATTTATGGCAGGAATAGATAGATACGGGCAGAACCAATTTAGTCACTAAGATAGGAGATCAAAATGAAACTAAAGCATGCTAAAATGGAAAGTCATTACCTCATTGAATGAACAAGAAAAGTAATGAATTAATACATATTCATCAATAAAATTAACCATATGAACTACCAAAAAGGAAAATAAATTAATCTTAATAAATACTCAAAATGAGAACAAATTAATCTTAGCACACTCAGATGCGAACTCGACCATATCATACTCAAAGTTAAATTAAAACAGAGTGACCCAGAACATTAATGAGAAAACAAAATAGAAAGAGAAGTGAAACTTTGTATTGATGATTGTGGATTTAAATTACAACCACTCAATGATCGGATAGCTCTCAACTGGACCCTTAGGACCACGGAAAACTTCGAGCGAAAAATCTCAACTTGCAACCTTAATCGACCTTGCAAAACTGACGATTTAGTGGCTATTTTTGGAGCTTTTTTTATTTATTTTTTTTGGGGTTAATGATGGCTCAAAAGTGGTCAAGGGCTGGTGGCTTTGGGGTGTGAAGCTGCTGGTTTTTTTTCGAAAGAAAGACGAAAAAGAATGACACGAATAGAATTTTTCTTAGCGTAGAACAAGCAAAAACATTTCTCTCCAAATCTCTCCCCTCGTTTTTTTCCTTTCTTCTCTCCCTTTTTCTCCTCACATTTCTCTTCTATTTATAGAAAAAATTTCAAAATTTTTTCAGATTTTGTTTTATTATTATTTTATTTTTTTAATTATTTTTTAATTAAAAAGAATTCCCACTTCTCATTTTTTTTTAAAAAATAAAAAAATAATTCCCCACTTTCCTTTACTTTTATTTTTTAATTTCTTACTTTTTTGACTTTTATTATATTTAAATTCCCACTTTTATACTTTTCTTTTTTTATTTCCCATTTATTTTACTTTTTTTTTTAATTTCCAATTAATTTTACTTTTTTAAAAAAAAATTCAGCTACACTTACTTTTATTTTTTAATTCTAACTTTCTTTTACTTTTCATTTTTTTAAATTTTCACATTCTTTTACTTTTTTTAAAAAATTTTCCACTTTCTTTTACTTTTTGTATTAAATAATTTCCACACACTTTTACTTTTACGTTTTAATTTTATATTTCTACTTTTCCTATTTTTTAATTCCCATACGAAATTTGTTTTAAAAAAATTAAGTTTTATTTATTTTTGATTTTTTAATTCATTTTATTTAAAAATAAAGATAAAAATAAAAATAAAAATAATGCTAATAGTAATAATTTTGCTTGAAAACATGTAGAGTTTTTAGGCAAAGACTAGGTGAGCCATGTGACTAGTTTTTGACCAAACCATTATTCAAAAGGAAAAGAAATAAAAGATAGGGTGCAACCGAGTCCTGGTTTTGGACAGCTTACATATCCCGGGTTATAGGGGAATCAGGTCGCGTGTAGTTCAAGAAGAATGATGGAATGATGAGTTGAGGATCGAGTGAGGTTCCATCGAGGCTCCGGTCCGCGATCCTGCTATTATAAAAAAAAGAAACTAAACAAACCTATCAGCTATGAGTTATAAGATTCCTATCTATGAGTCTTCTGAAACTTGATCTTGAGTCTTGACTGGTTCTTCATGCAGACTCTGATCTAAACCTTAATGCTCACTAGCTGTGGGTTCCAGTTTATTGTTATATAGCTTCTTCTAATCAAAACGGGACTTCAATGCTCGTGGCTTCAGTCATGTCTTGAGCATTCCATATCTTTTCAAATGCTTTTGCATTTTGGATTCACTTATTTTTTCTTTTCTTTTATCTAAATTGAGACTTCTTCTTTTAGTAATCTCGAACCCTGTGCCTTGAGGTAAAACCTACTCAGACACCAAAAGAAATAAACGAACGAAATTTTTCTGCCCTAGTTTGCACTGGAAAAATTTCGTGAGTTATTGTAACAAAATTCTAATCTACTTCTTTATTGAAAGAACTAAAAGTTCGGGAGTGATGTACCCCGATAAAGTCATGCTTTTTGTTTTTGGATGGTGTTCTTTTATTGTCAAAAGGATGTCCCAACTACAGATTGATATACCTTATGTTGGAAAAATATGGTCAGGGAATGGGATACCCTATATTGGCAAAGATATCGGGGAGTGGTGTATCCTGCATTTAAGATCAAATCAACTAGGGAGTGGAGACCCTATGTTGGAAAAACATACTAGGGAGTGGAGACCCTATGTCTAAAAATATCAACTAGGGAGTGGAGACCCTATGTTAGAAAAGTGACTAGGGAGTGGAGATCTTATGTCTAAAATAATCATCAACAAGGGAGTGGAGACCCTATGTTGGAAAAGCAGACTAGGGAATGGAGACCCTATGTCTAAAAACATCAACTAGAGAATGGAGACTTTATGTTGGAAAAGCATACTAGGGAATGAAGACCCTATGTCTAAAAACATCAACTAGGGAGTGGGGACCCTATGTTGGAAAAGAGACTAGGGAGTGGAGACCCTATGTCTAAAATAAAATCAGCTAGGTAGTGGAGACCCTATGTTGGAAATATAAACTAGGGAGTAGAGATCCTATATTGGGAAAGAAACTAAGGATTAGAGACCCTATGCCTGAAATAAAATCAACTAGGGAGTGGAGACCCTATATCTAAAATAAAATCAACTAGGGAGTGGAGACCCTATGTTGGAAAAGGTGACTAGGGAGTGGAGACCCTATGTCTAAAATAAAATCAACTAGGGAGTGGATACCCTATGTTGGAAAAGTGACTAGGGAGTGGAGACCCTATGTCTGAAAAAAATAAACATCAACTAGGGAGTGGAGACCCTATGTTGGAAAGGAGACTAGGGAGTGGAGACCCTATGTCTAAAATAAAATCAACTAAGGAGTGGAGACCTTATGTTGGAAGAGCGACTAGGGAGTGGAGACCCTATGTTGGAAATATCAACTAGGGAGTGGAGACCCTATGTTGGGAAAGAAACTAGGGAGTAGAGACCCTATGTCTGAAATAAAATCAACTAGGGAGTGGAGATCGTTTGTTGGAAAAGAGACTAGGGAGTGGAGACCCTATGTCTAAAATAAAATCAACTAGGGAGTGGAGACTCTATGTTGGAAAAGGAGACTAGGGAGTAGAGACCCTATGTCTAAAATAAAATCAACTAGGGAGTGGAGACCCTATGTTGGAAAAGTGACAAGAGAGTGGAGACCCTACGTCTAAAAAAAAATAAAAAATCAACTAGGGAGTGGAGACCCTATGTTGGAAAGGAGACTAGGGAGTGGAGACCCTATGTCTAAAATAAAATCAACTAAGGAGTGGAGACCCTATGTTAGAAAAGAGACAAGGGAGTGGAGACCCTATGTCTAAAATAAAATCAACTAGGGAGTGGAGACCCTATGTTGGGAAAGAGATTAGGGAGTGGAGACCTTATGTTGGAAAAGAGACTAGGGAGTGGAGACCCTATGTCCAAAATAACTTCAACTAGGGAGTGAAGACCCTATGTTGGAGAAAATGACTAGGGAGTGGAGACCCTATGTCCAAAATAACTTCAACTAGAGAGTGAAGACCCTATGTTGAAAAAGCGACTAGGGAGTGGAGACCCTATGTCTAAAAACATCAACTAGGGAGTGGAGACCCTATGTTGGAAAAGAGACTAGGGAGTGGAGACCCTATGTCTAAATATCATCAACTAGGGAGTAGAGACCCTATGTTGGAAAATCATCAACTAGGGAGTGGAGAACCTATGTTGGAAAAGAGACTAGGGAGTGGAGACCCTATATCTAAAATATCATCAACTAGGGAGTGGATACCCTATGTTGGAAAATTATCAACTAGGGAGTGGAGACCCTATGTTAGAAAAGAGATTAGGGAGTGGAGAACCTATGTCTAAAATATCAATCAACTAGGGAGTGGAGACCCTATGTTGGAAAAGCGACTAGGGAGTGGAGACCCTATATTGGAAAAGCGACTAGGGAGTGGAGACCTTATGTCTAAAAACATCAACTAGGGAATGGAAACCCTATGTTGGAAAAGCGTAGCTAGGGAGTGGAGATCCTATACTACCGTGATTTTGAAACCTTTTTGTTCTTTTTTTTTCTTTTCATCATCATTATTTTTTTCAGAGAATGAGTAAATGCGGGAAAGAAGTTTTGGAGGAGACTTCCCTTTTGGAGTGGTTGCTGCAAAACTATTTCTAGCCTTTGCGCAATTTCTAGTTGGTTGTACCTGCTTCTTGCAAGGTTGCTTTTGGATTGCACCTCTTTCCTGCTTTTTCAAACAAAAAACAATTTGTCAGTTTGAAATGGTGGTTGGTTTTGTGGCCTTGATTGTTTCAGTAACTTGGTCTCGGCCCTTTCAGCTGCAGCTGGTTGTTTCCTGAATATCGATTGCACTTCTGACCCTAGAGAAACTTTGGCTTTTCCAGACTTTTCCATGACGGTTAGTCACGTGGGACTTAACCTTCCAACTTTATTTTGGCTTTCAGAGTCGCCAGAGCAGTCACACCTCTTTTTTTCCGAGAGGGTAGGGGTGTTTTTCCAATTTAAGTAACATTATTTGAAATGAGATTATTTATTTAATCAGAGTCGCCACTTGGAATATTTGTTATGGTGTCCCAAATCACCGGTTTATTTTAAATCCCAAATCGAGGAAAGTTGACTCTATTTTTGGTCTGCGAACACAGAAGACCGGGTAAGAAATTCTGTTAACCTGGAAGAAGGTGTTAGGCATTTCCGAGTTTCGTGGTTTTAGCACGGTCGCTTAACAATTAATAATTGGCCTAATTATCTGACTTATTACATGTTTTAAACCTATTGTGCATTTTACCTTTTGACCATTTTTAATTATTTGCTTAACCGCTTTTAGTATTTATGGAATTTATTTGAACAAGCTACGATGTCGTATACTTGTCGTTTTGGTACGCATTGTAAATCGCGCCACGTAAAATGCACCCGCGATTTACAACATGTTTATTTTTATTATTATTTGAAGTTATGGTCAAGTCGAGTGAAACGCGCATTTGAATTGGGGTTTACGTATCATGACTATGCCACGGGAACCGTACCTATACTCACGATGATTTATTATTAATCGCACCCAAATCAAGCTACGATGTTCGAATATTATTCAATTACTAATTTTGACATTATTATAAGGTCATGAGGTATGGATATTGTTATGAATAAAATGAAGTAAATTAATTATGAAAAAGTTGGCTAGCTTATGAATGTTTATTTATTTTAGGTCATGTGCAACAATGAGCCCATAAATACGCTAGAGAAGTCCAATTAAAGTCTTACACCAATCATGGCCCAACCTAATCTCTTATAATTTTACTGCTAACCAATATTTGAAACTAGACTAAATTTATGGCAGGAATAGATAGATACGGGCAGAACCAATTTAGTCACTAAGATAGGAGATCAAAATGAAACTAAAGCATGCTAAAATGGAAAGTCATTACCTCATTGAATGAACAAGAAAAGTAATGAATTAATATATATTCATCAATAAAATTAACCATATGAACTACCAAAAAGGACAATAAATTAATCTTAACAAATACTCAACATGAGAATAAATTAATCTTAGCACACTTAGATGCAAACTCGACCATATCATACTCAAAGTTAAATTAAAACAGATTGACCCAGAACATTAATGAGAAAACAAAATAGAAAGAGAAGTGAACCTTTGTATTGATGATTGTGGATTTAAATTACAACCACTTAATGATCGGATAGCTCTCAACTGGACCCTTCGGATCACGGAAAACTTCGAGCGGAAAATCTCAACTTGCAACCTCAATCGACCTTGCAAAACTGACGATTTAGTGGCTATTTTTGGAATGTTTTTTGGGGGGGAGGGGGGGGAGGGGGTTAATGATGGCTCAAAAGTGGTCAAGGGCTGGTGGCTTTGGGATCGTGAAGCTGCTGGTTTTTTTTCGAAAGAAAGACGAAAAAGAATGACACGAATAGAATTTTTCTTAGCGTAGAACAAGCAAAAACATTTCTCTCCAAATCTCTCCCCTCGTTTTTTTTCCTTTCTTCTCTCCCTTTTTCTCCTCACATTTCTCTTCTATTTATAGAAAAAATTTCGAAATTTTTTCAGATTTTGTTTTATTATTATTTTATTTTTTTATTATTTTTTAATTAAAAAGAATTCCCACTTCTCATTTTTTTAAAAAAAAATAAAAAATAATTTCTCACTTTCCTTTACTTTTATTTTTTAATTTCTTACTTTTTTTTACTTTTATTATATTTAAATTTCCACTTTTATACTTTTCTTTTTTTATTTCCCACTTATTTTAGTTTTCTTTTTTTTAATTTCCACTTAATTTTACTTCTTCTTTTTAAAAAAATTTCAGCTACCCTTACTTTTATGTTTAAATTCTAACTTTCTTTTACTTTTCATTTTTTTAAATTTCCACATTATTTTACTTTTTTTAAAAAAAAAATTTCCACTTTCTTTTACTTTTTGTATTAAATAATTTTCACACACTTTTACTTTTACTTTTTAATTTTATATTTCTACTTTTCCTATTTTTTAATTCCCATCCGAAATTTGTTTTAAAAAAAATTAATTTTTATTTATTTTCGGTTTTTTAATTCATTTTATTTAAAAATAAAGATAAAAATAAAAATAAAAATAATGCTAATAGTAATAATTGACCTTTTAAATTATTATTAATTTTTACCCTATATATATAAGTGTAACAAAGCTAAAAAATATATATTAAATTTCTGAAAATATTTAAATAGTAGAAGGTGGTAAAAATTCAAATATAGTAAAAAACTTTAGGTGCTTAGAGAGGTTCCTCTTGAACCTCAAGCCAATAGAAGAGGCCGAATGCCTCATGACTATGTCCCTGCTCCACCCCCACCTCCACCATGAGCGGCTCCACACCGGGTGTTACCCAATGAAGGATATGCTAGTGCAATAGTCCCTCCCCGTATTAAGGCGGACATCTTTCAATTACCAATGTGATGGTCACTTTGCTAGAGCAACGAGGTTTCTTCATCGGTGCTCCAAGTCAAAATACATATAAACATTTGAAGGGGTTTGTGCACACTTGTTGGGGGAGAAAACAAACAAATGTCTCCGTGGATGCATTGAGGCTAAGGCTTTTTCCGTTCTCTCTATGAGGGAAAGCTTTAGATTGGTTGGAACGTTTGCTGAACCATTCCATTCACACTTGGGATGTGTTGGCGGAAACTTTATTTCTAAATTCTTCTCTCCGGGGCACATAGCTACACTTCGGGATGAGATTTTGGCATTCAAGCAAGAGCCAAATGAACCACTACATGAGATATGAGAACGTTCTAGAACAATGGTAAAGGAATGTCCCAACAACAATATGACGGAGAATATGATTCAACAAACTTTCTGTCGTGGGATTAACAAAACCAACCAATGTGTAGTGAATCAACTTGCCGGTGGGAACTTCATGACTACGCCTTATGCGGAGGCATATGAGATTTTAGATGAAATGGCGGAAACATCATCGGCGTGGCAATCCCGGGCTAATGTTCCACAAGGTGATCCGAACGTGATCCACCTTCACAAAGAGTTGTATGACCATGGGCAAGCCATTGCCGAATTGACTACCACAATGAATCAATTATCAAAGGCTCTCAACTTTAACAAGTGTAAAATTCTAAGCAAGTCAACGTCATGGAGGGAGTGAACATGATGGTTAACAAAATAAGGACAAAGGGTCCACAAGTGCAACATTGAGTAGAGAATTATGTGCAAGAGGATAGTGGTTTTGATCAAGATGATTATTACAATGAACAAGAAGAGGAGGTGAAATATATAAACAACTCTCAAGGGCAACGAAACACTTCCAAGGCCCAAACGAACAACAGTGGCGACCTCAAAACAATCAAGGCAATTGGAATTCTAACAACCATGGAAATTGGAGTGGTGGAAACAATCAATGGAATTAGCATAACAGCAACAATCAAGGAAATTAGAGTGGCAATAATCAAGGAAATGGGGGGGGGGGGGTAACAATCATTTCTCAGTGAAGGACCTGGTTCATCAAGATTTCATGGTACGTACTCTCCACTATGCATATTTTGAAATAATTATATTTGGATTATGATCAAAAGGAGAGTACCATTTAATCCTAACCTCCTTGAGCTTATCCGTTATAAAACGAACCAGTTTCATCCAAATAGAGTCCCAAAACGTAATAAGTGCCTAGATTCTAGGGAGAGTCTTCAACGTCTTTTCAAACTGACTCTCAGTTTAATTAGACTTCTAAGCTTCTGAAAAGGTTATCGTTACCCAATTAAACTCTTCCGCTTTATATTGATTAGGCCTTAGTTGTTTCTTCACTTCTAAATTTTCAGCTGCCAAACAATTCTCTCTATCTTCTCTCACCCTCTAACCATCAATAGCTAACGTATCTGGAAATCCCCCATCACCACCTAAAGAATACACACCCACGCCTTCAACCACACCCTCAACCACATCTCTCTCTAAGAAAGGAAGATTCAAGATACTTTCTCGCAAGACTGTGGTAGGGAGTGAATTATCCAAGAAGTTAGATGAACAATTGAAAGCAAGCCAGGCCCAAGAACCCCAGAAATCTAAAGAATCATTCAAGTCTGCTACTGAGGGGGAAGAAACTGTTTCTTCTAAAGCAGAACAGGTAACATCTGGCCCTAAAATTTCATCTTATATAATCTCTGAGATTGCTGCAAATCTAGAAAATAGATTTGTTCTGGTAGGAACTGTGATTGGGGTAGAGACCACTGAGTCTGGGAAAACTGGTGGTAAAAATAAAAAGAGAAAATAAAAGGAGAGTGAGGGTGCTCAAGGCGATGTGAGGGGAATAGGACAAGGAGTGGCTGAATCTTCACCCACTCCTGTTGGTTTGACTGAAGAAACCACAGCTATGGTAGTATGGAGTGAGGAATCTGCTGGAGAAGAAGAAAGTGTGAGAGAAAAAAGGGAAGTGGGTCTGAAGAAGCTGTTGAGGGGTTGGTTAGATTGAGGAAGAATGTTCAAGAACCTGTTCTATCAGGACATGAACCCCTCGAAGATCTACTAAAATGTGTGTCTGACAACTACAATCCAAAAAGGAAGAAGAGTTCAGGGATTAAAATCCATGGAACTGCTAGGGCAAACAAGAAGAGAAAGGCTACCTCTTCTATCCCGGTAGATACTCCTCTCATAAGAGGAAAGCTACAAGGAGTCATAAGAAGCAAAGTGAGGCTGAACTTGAGAAGGACTTGGAAGAAAGTAAAAGAAAATCTGTTGCAAAGGGAAAGAAGAAAGTGGTTGAGCCTGTTGAGCCAGTTGAAATTGAGGAGATGGACCCGGTCCTTTGTGATGAATAGGAGGCAAAAGAGGTGGAGGTTGTGACTCCATAAGCAAAGAAAATCAAGACTTCCAAAAAGAAGTCTCCTTCTAAAACAAAGTCAGCAGAACCTTCTACCTTGGAAAAAAGAACTAGGTCTGCCTTGCAGTCTAGAAAAGTAAAGTAGTAGAGGAAGAAGAGAGTGAAGAAGAAGAAGAATCTGATGCAGAGAAGGACAAGATGGTTAAGTTTAGGAAAAGAATCATCCTGAAAGGTAGACTCCTCAAGGACTTGGAGGAGGAAGGCATGATGATGCTGTTGGAAAAACTAGAATGTAGGGTTGGGAAGGACATGGTCCTTCAGATGGATGGAAAGCTTGCCAGAATTGAGATTGTAGAGTTCATGGAAAACTGTGAAATCAAGAATGGTAGAGTCACCAACGTGGTAAAGGGGGTGACTAAGCTTTGATGACAAGGAATTGGGAGAAATTCTGGAAGTACCTGCTGAAGGGTACAATGACTACAAAAAGTTAAAATGGCCTAGCCTAAAAATCCTCCCCACATCACTTGCCATTACAAGGAAGTTTGGTGACAATGACGAAGAGCTTCAGCCCAAGGCTATATATAAAAGTGAGATAAAGCCTCCCCACAAAGTGCTATTTGAATTTGTTAACAAGGTTGTGATGCCTAGGCAGGAGAGAAGGCACATTTCCACATTCATGGACATGGTCCTTATAGAATGTTTGGATAGTGGAAGGCAAATCAATTGGCCTGGGTTTATCATCCAGCTTCTTGATAGAGTTCTGACTGGCACCAAAACTCATGCCATACCCTATGGTTTTATTATCACGGTTGTACTTGCACACTTCAAGGTACCTATAAAGAAATGGAAAGTTGGTACAAGCAAGGATCACTTTGAGGCAAACACTTTGACTGCATGTGACTATGAAGTCCACAACACTCCCAAAGAACCTGGTTCATCCAAAAAGGTACCTATGAACAACAAAGTGCGAACTTTGGTGCAGAAGAGTGGGGCTAAGGATGCTGAGATTGAGAGATTGAAGAAGAGGTTGCTGAAGTAGAAACTGAGAGAGAAGTTCTCAGGGCTGAGCTTGCAAATGAGAAGGAGAAGAATGATGGCATTCTTCATGATATGCTGAAACTACTGATCACGTCCAAAGCACACCTCAATAGAGATATGAAATGGTCATATACAATAATAAATA
This sequence comes from Nicotiana tabacum, assembly GCF_000715075.1. Classification (NCBI taxonomy): domain Eukaryota; kingdom Viridiplantae; phylum Streptophyta; class Magnoliopsida; order Solanales; family Solanaceae; genus Nicotiana; species Nicotiana tabacum. Next base: position 21,589,748 of record NC_134088.1, on the reverse strand, counting down.
CCCAACTAGGAGTCGAGGTCGAATTCACTGGGAGTTAGGATGGGCATTAGAGATATATATTTCAAATGAGCAATTAGATTATCTAGATTGTATTTCCACAATAAGGATTTTCTTTCTATTTCTACAGTTAATCTAATGATTGCAAGATAAAGAAAGTAGACTAGAGATAATTGTTTTTAAGGTTTTTCCAAATGGGTAAAAGTCCTAGGGATGTAACCATAACCTAGGTGTTTGCCTAATGAAATGAAGACGTTAATGCTTGTTTTGTTAATTGGGGTGTATTACAGCTCTCAACTCTACATTACCCACTCAATACCTCTCAGTCAGAGATATTGAGTTTTTCCCAATTTGGCTTTCTCAAGACTAAATTGGTATCACCTAAAACAGTTGATAAGAGCTCAAGTCGGGTTATTATTATATCTAGGTTGAACCCTTTAGTTGGGGTAATCAATCTCTCAATTGACCCAATTCCTTTTTAGCTAAGTTATCCCAGACTAGGTCCCTCTTTCTCAAGTAGAGACTAAGTCAAATAGGCATGAATTAATATTTGTAACCATTAATTCTACAATTAAAGCATGAACTAAGCTAAATAATCAACATCCAATCATAAACAAGCACTAAATTAGTTGCCCATAAGATTTACACACTAGGGTTGGGTCATAACACTAGTAAAAGTCTAGCTACTCATAATGGGATTTGAAGAAAATAAGGAAGAAAAACTAATTAAACTCATATGGAAGCTTAAAATGATTAAATCAAATGTAAATACACCAAAGTAATGTGAAACTTCCTAAAGTAGTAAAGAAAAACGGCTACAACAACTTCAGATGTTCAAACTTGACCTAATTTTGTGAAACACGTCTATTTATACAAGGCTGAAAAGCTCGGACAAAAATGCCCCTCGGGATGTTCTGCGGCCGTACAATTCCATGTGCGGTCTGCAGATTTCTTCATCTGGCAGGAAGTGAAGTTCTGCGATCGCACATTTTTGAACTGCGGCCGTGAGGCAACCTTCTGCGGCCACACATTTCTGAACTGCGGCCACAATTCGTGTGCGATCCGCAATTCACAGAGGCTCCTGGACTTGGTCTTTTTGCATACTCTCTGATCTTCGACTCTTAGCCCAGTTTTGAGGCCGCACAATTTATTTGCGGTCCGTATTTTGCGCAAAATGTTGCTAAACCTTTCTTCTTGGTTTGCGGCCAAAGATGGAATTCTGCGGTCCGCAATTTCTTCTGCGGCGACAGAATTCCTTCTGTGGACCACACATTTATGCTTTTGCTCCCTTTAGTGCTTTGTGCTTCAGAACACTCCTTTTTTAGTCGGATTTCATCTCGGGAGACCAAACTTCCAGATTCCTGCAATTTTACACAATTTCATTAGTTTCTGGAACACAATTCAATTCTTTTGGACTAAAACAAAGGCTAAAAGGCGCTAATAAGCAGTCAAAATCCCTACCTATCAACTCCCCTAAACTTAAGTCTTTGCTTGTCCTCAAGCAAATAAATTAGTTCCCTGTCAAAGCTAAGCTATCCGCACATCAGTTGAAACAAACAATTACCCACACTACTCATGTATTATTAACAAGGCGACAAGTTAAATATTCATGCACATATAGTTCTAATATGACATTTGAGCTTCAAGAATTGACTTTACTCATCAAGGACTCTTGCTCTATCATGTAGGTCATGGTGGACTCCAAACTCTTCCTCCTCTACTTTCCATTTGCCTAGCTCACTTAAGAAATTTAGCAATCTATCCAAAGATTTATGAAATGTTCACTAATCTCTCTTTAGAGAATGTCGCAAGTACGGCTTCAAGTACCATAGGCTTGACCCTCATGTAGATCACCACTAATGTAAGCTCACTCGGCTTGAAATAAAGTAGGACTTCTTTCGGGATACAATGAAGGCTTTTGGATTAGAGTTGGATACAGTATGGGTGAGTGGTTACACCTTTCCTTAAGCACTCCATTTTTCATTTCTCGGCTCACACTTTGCCAATTCTTTGAAGTACTTTCTTTTCCTTGTGGGATTAGAGAGACTTAATATCACTCTTTCTTGATCATTACATCCTTTTCTCACTCTTTGATTTCTCCATGTTTGGGATCATTACCTCTCTTTGAATCCCTTCAACTCTTCAACTTATTCACTTTTTTGTGCATTTTTCTTTTTATTCTTTTCTTTTCTTGCCTTTCCTTCTCATCATTTCTTTTCTCTTTTAGTGCCTTGATACCTTTTTCAAGTTCCTCATCTCTCCCCCAAACTTACGTTTTTAGCCATTTATTTCACAAGAGTGTTAAGGAAAGCTCGGGTGCCAAGAGAGGGTCACGACAAAATGGGTAAAGGCTTGTAACATAGTTATCAAATGAGAAAGGCTAGAGGCTCAAAGGGCTTGACTAAGGATAATGACATTGGTTGGCAATAAAAAACTCAAACGGGCCAAGGAGGGCCTACAATCACTTTTCAAACCAAGCAAAACTTAGGATTTTACCTTGAAACACATTCGAGGTAAGTTCTAGACCCTTCACACGGATACTTGGACTAACAACAATTCATCTCACCCCTCACGCAACCAGATTATTAAAGAGGACAGAATCGAGGGCCCACAACGACCACATTCAAGTTTTAAAACGACTATGGTTCAATTAAACCACTCGATGATTGCTAATGTCAACACAAGAATCACAAAGTCACTAACTAGAGCTATTTCTTTCAGAGACCTTGTTTCTAACCATAAACACATAGTTAAGTGTGTTGGTACCAATTGAATCATGTTTGACTCTTCGAGCATGACTTAATTAGGTCTTTTTATTCATTACTACTACTATTATTACCTAAACACCAAAAACAAACTCATTTCCTTAAGAAGGTTGTCACGCCATCTATCGTTGGTACGAGTCACCCGGTTCATACAACAACTACCTTTGGAAAGAACTGTGGCATTAAGAAAACCAAAGGCTTATTATCTACTAAAAGATAAAAAAAATGCTACTAAATCAAACAAAGAAGCTACTAAATCAAACTAAGAACTAACAAAGAAACAAAAATAAAGAAGCTAATAAACAAAAACTACTGAATACATATAATGAGAGAAAGAGAGAGAATATATATATAATATAAAAAAAGAAAATAATATCAAGTTATTACAGGCCAAATGTCTCAGAATGTACCAAATATGATCAATAAACTCCACCCCCCGAATAAAGATAAGCATTGTCCCCAATGCTTAACAAAATAAGAGTAAAAGAGGGGAAAAAATGAAGAAAACTCCTTATGACATCTCTGTGTCCCCAGCAATGTCACCGCCCTCAGTCTCATCCAACTGAATCTCATCATCCTCAACTGTGGGTGTGGCTGGGTTGGTGAACATCTGATGCACTACCTCGGTAGTGTCAGCAGTAAAGTCTGGTTCCTCAGGCTGGCCAACTGGTGCCACCGGTGCTGCTGGTGTTATATGATCCGGGCCTGAATGGTGTGGGTCACTCAGCATGTCAAAGGGGAGATCTCTGGCTACAACAAGCTTGGTCATCTATCCCCGGAGCTTGTCCACTGACTTCTTGCTGGCCTTGGACTTTCTCATCTTCTTTACTTATTTTTCCAACTCTTCGATCACTGACTCGTGCTGTACCAAGGTAGCCATAATGGTGTTCTGGTTCTCTAGGATCTTCTTCAATGTCTCCTCAACTATCGGGGGAAACTGAGGTGCCTAAGCAGTAGACTATGCTGCAACAGTACTGGATAAGTCAGACAACTTTGCAGTTATTGTCTGCATCCAGTTGTTGAGGCTCGCCAATGTCTGGGAGACTCGTAGCGCAGAAAGTGGGACACTAGGCATGGGCACCAGCTTCAAAGCCGAAGTGGAAGCTGTGGCAGGAGCTGCAATAGGGGCTATGGATGATAGCGGAGACATAGCTGCGGCACTGGAGGAAGGGTCGGCCGAAGTGGATGGAACATCAACTGCCTCAGCAGCTACCATGGCTGGCTCATCAGACTGGCCCGCAGTGGTAGGAGGCTGAACTTTCTTCTTCGGATTGTTCACATCCATCAGTAAATACCAAGTAAAAGGCTTCTTCGGCTTCACCTTTGAGTCATAATCCTTCGGCTCTACCCCTTGCATCTGTGAGGTATTCTGTGATAGTGTTGGGATATAGAGAGGACGAGTCATTTTGCCGAGCAATCACTGAGATGATGTTCGACATCACGGCCCCCACTTTGATAGGGTACCCGACCATAATAGAAGTAACCAAGACTGCCCGAGGAATAGGAATGTAAGTCTCATTTTGGCATGGGTCCAGTCTACTGTAGACAAAGGTTTCCCACCCCTTCGCCTCAAAACTCAGCGTGCTCCTATGGATAGGAACCCCAGTGGAAATCCATGGTGGTGGTGGACCTGGGACTTCTAGAATCTCCGCTAACTAGGGACGGGCTGCATCTCAAACTTCTCCAAATATTCCTTTGGCTCAACATCTTCAAAACCCAAGTATGTGTTGAGTGTATGCTGATCAAATCTCACTTTGAGGTTACACACTTTGGTTACCTTTGTCTTCTTTCTGATATGTGCCACATTAGCGTAGAATTCACGGACAAGGTACTCTTTGGCATCCACGACACTTAAGGTGAACCACATCCACCCCATGCGTTCCTTGAACTTTCTCAACACTACTGGTTTGTACCTCTCCAAATCTTTCAACTGAAGTTGTCGCTCAAGAGTAAGCGACCTCACAGGCCACCATGTACGAAAGCATGTGAACGCGGCCAAGCTGACAAAACGGTCCTCCCAGACTTCTTTCTTCTTTGACATTTTAAGGCCGGCAGCTGTAGCATCTCCCTCTCTGCCATCATCGAGGATATCCTAAACTGGTGTATCTTCTGCCTCAGGAACATGTGTAGTTGATGGATCAGAATCCTGACTAGCACTTTTCGATCCTTCGGAAGTGCTATGAGATAAGGACGACTCATCCCTAAGTTGGTATCTCCCTTGCGGCCTTAAATGTACAGTCGAATGTTCTTGAACAGAGGCTGAGTTGCCCTCTGATGCTCTCCTAGACGGGACATAAGAGCTCGTCTCGAAGAGATCTGCACCTCTCCCTCTGCCGGTTGTAGCTTTCTTTGTTATTGTCCTTTGTTGGCCGAGGGGTAAGTCACTCTTGCCTTAACCCTTGGAAGGTTCACCCATCCCTTTAAAAGTATCACCTCTGCCTCTAGATTGAATCATTATCTGTATCAAGCAAAGGATATTGTTAGTTGCAATTCAATGTTCAAACGTACAAGGAGATATGCAAGTATACACCAAGAAACACAGTGAGGTTCGCAGTTTAAATATGCTTGCAAGATAAGGATCTGCGGTCCACACAATTTTCTTGTAGCCGCAGATGAGGCCTTGCATACCGGACAATCTAGTTTTGTAGCCGCAAAAAGTGAAGTGCGGTCCATACAATTTTATTTGCGGCCGCAACTCAGAAACCCAAAATATGTCAACTCTCTGATGATACAGAATTGGCTGATGTGCGACCGTAACATGATTTCTGCGGTCCGCACAAGTAGACATGTGGCCGCACATTTGAGTCACAAAGTGTAGACTCTATGATGACAGTAAAAGGGTTGTTCTGTGATCGCAATGGGAATTCTGCGGTCCACACATTTTACCTTGTGGCCACAGACCCCTTCTTCACTAATAAAGCCTTAGAATCCATTTCTGCGGACCACGCAATTAGACCTGCGGCCACAGAATTCAAAAACTTCAAACAGTTCAACATACTAACATCATAGAAGCATGAAAATGTGTTGACCCAGTCACTAATGAGCATGTATTAATTAACCCACTACAGATTTACCTCCACATTGATGTCTAATTGAGTTTTACTGACAAATGGCCTAAAAAAGCTACAAATTAAACTAAAAATGAAAAATTCTAACAAGGAATTTAAGCATACCATATGTGAATGAGTGCAAGGAATGAGTGATCCAAATTGTTGGCCGTGTGGACAGATGAAATCACCAAGAAATTTAACAGAGGACTATTGTTTTATGCTCAGAGAGTGAAAAAGCTTAAGAAATGCCATAGTTCCTCTATTTATATCATTTGGCCGGCTAAGGGGGAAGAAGGTCGAGTGTGGACGTAAAATTTCAAGTGCGGTCCGCACTCTGTTACCTAGGTCTTCGGTTTTGATTCTTCGTCTGCGGTCCGCAAAATTTTGTGTGCGGCCGCAGATTTCTTGTTGCACAGCAGATTTCCTCTTGCGGTCGCACATTGATCTTTTTACTGATAGACTAAACTTCAGAGAGTTTGCATTTTCACCCCTTCATTTGTGTGGTCTGCAAGATAATTTTGCGTCCACAGTGCAATTTTTTTTGCTGCAACAACTACCAATGTGCGGTCCGCACAATTCAACTGCGGTCTATAATTCTTGCAACACTTAGCTAGATTTTTGTGCACAATTCCTGTAAATCACACTCAGCCCTGTAGCACACTTCAAATCAAGTTAGCACAAAAATAATACCTAACTACAAAAGGGAAAAAAAGAAAAGAAACATGGGTTGCCTACCAAGAAGCTCCTGAGTTAACGTCGTGGCACGATACAGTTGAAATGAATGACTGCCACGACGTGGCTATCTCCAACTTTTTCCAAATAGTGTTTCATCCGGTGATCATTGACTTAGAATACTTCATTGTTTTTGTTCTTCAATTCCAATACACCAAAAGGAGTCACACCTATAATTTCAAAAGGACTGCTCCATTTAGACTTTAGCTTCCCGGGAAACATCCTCAACCTTGAGTTTAACAACAATAGAAGATCGCCCTTCTTGAACTCTTTGTTCCAAATGTATTTGTCATGAAGATATGTCACGCCCCGAACCTAGGAGCGAGACAAGCACCCGGTGCCTCACCTAACCTGGCGTACCAAATTGCGACTAAGGGACTCTGAACATATAATGTCATATTTTGGCCATGGGGCCACCTTGCAAGACAATTTGCAAAGCAAAATATAAAACTGAATGGAAACTAGCGCTAACTAAACATCAATATAAAGCTAGGCCAACAAGGCCGTCATAGCTACTACAGCTGACAAACCATCAAATATACATACCAGGCCTACAAACCTAACATACTGCACTAACCAACAAGATATGTCTACAAGCCTCTACTGATAGATGTACTATGATCGGAACAGGGCCTCGACCTACCCATAACATATATACAGATATACATAAGATGTACACAACACTCTAGACCTGGTAACTCCGAAAGACATGGAGCTTACTGATCAGGCTGAACTCGGGAAACACCTACTGAGGAGATCTACTCGTCCGTCTATCTGAACCTGCATGCATGAAATGCAGCGTCCATGGAAAAGGGACGTCAGTACGAAATAATGTACCGAGTATGTAAGGCAATAACATAACTGAAAATCAAAACTGAACTGATAATATAATAACTGGAAGTAACTGGGAGTCAAAGATGATCTGAAGATATACTTACCTGCTGATACTGACTCAACTCCTTCAATATAGTAAGTAAAATAATTGTACGGCCTTATAAGGCTCGGTATATATATAACTGCTCTGCCATAGTAGGCTCGCTCATAGGCGCTCGGCCATACTAGGCTATGTATCTCGGCCATGCTGGGCTCGCTCATAGGCGCTCGGCCACAGTAGGCTCGGTATATAACTTTCCATCTGATCAGAGGTTGCCCAATAGGGGCCTGCCCATCGATTATAGCTCGATGGTAATGAAAATACTGTAATACTGTATATATAGGCTTGCTGCTCTCTTGACTGGAAGAAGACAATACTAAAATTGAATATAGAGTCTCGATAAGGAATAATATTGTAACTTATGAGACTAGAATAGTGTGAATAAATTCATGAATATGAACTTCTCTTTTTGTCTCATTACTAACACATGTAGCTACGAGATCATGCCAAAATGAAGGAAGGCTTAGCCTTAACATACCTTATCACAATCTTTCGAATCACCAAGTTGAGCTCACCTCTTCGCACCTTAATCTACAAGAATGATAATAATACTATCGTTAAGTTACGAAAGGTACAACTATCGCACAACGAACGACAAACCTATTTTGTATTAAAACGGACAGCATCTCCCCTATAATCCTTACTTCCTCCAAATTCAAGATAACACCAACAATACAAGAACAGAACAATAACAACATATATACATCATTTTCCAGCCCTATATACACCATCAAATACTACAAAACAGCCCAACACACCCCAATCTCTTCGTACACAAAACGACCACCGTAGTAGTGTCAAACGACCCGAAAATATTATGACGAACGACCAGCCAACCACCCTACATTTATATGGTGTTTATAAACCCCCTTCCTCGTCCAAAACTCCACAAAATAGTAGTAAAACACGCAGCCCAACAGCAACACAAAACAGTCCACAAAACAGTCCGCTACAAGTGAATAACTCGAACTCACGGCTTCCGATCACCGTCCCCTGAGTTCTTACAAGTATAGAACGACTTACCATGAATTTACAGAAGAAAAACTGGATGAAAGAGAGCAGTAAACTCACCTTATTTGTTGGATAACTCAGCTCCTATCTTGGTTCTTCAAACTCTAGGTTTTACCTCCAATTAGAACTTGAAAGGGAGAGAAAATCAATTAGGGTTTGTGGGAAATTTTTGGGAGGATTCTTTGCAGAGCTTATGTCTGGTTATTATGCTCTATTTTAAGTCTAATATATGAAGAAAATAGGCCCTTAAAAGGCCTCTTTGGACGACCCGAAATGGCCCATTTTTGGGCTTTCATTTAAGCAAGTAGGTGACACACCTACTTGTCACCTAGCAGCTTGCGCAGTATCGCAAAAATGCCCATATCTCATTACTCCGATGTCATATTGACAAACGGTTTAATGCATTGGAAAATAGACTCATAGATCTTTAATTTGATGGGTGGAACACCACATAACTCTAAGTATATTGGGATAAAATCGCAGTTACATTTGACCCAAAGTTTCAGTAAAACTTATGAATGTAACTTGTGATGACTTTCATCGACTTTTGTTCCACAACTCTCTTGACTTCAAAACATAACACACGGATGTCATACGACTTATATAAATCATAATATAATCTCCTTATCATGTTATGCACCCTAGTCTCACCCCAAAGGTATATGTTATAACATTCCCAACTTGTCGACTTTCGACGAAACATTATTTTCTTCAATTGCTTTAGCTTCTGAACTGTCCAACCCTCTTTGTACTTGTTGTTCATGATCTTCAATATTTGTAACCTCAGAGGTAACATGATTAACTTACTTTATATACTTTTAAATATTATCTCTTTTTTGGTCCTACATTAGTTTGCTTACGACGCATTTTTACGTACGAAAATATAGGGTGTAACATCACTCCCCCTTGGGAACATTCGTCCTCGAATGTTTACTCTTAGAGACTTTGGAAAATTTTGCCAAAGTATCCTTCGTACACTTGGTTAAAACCAACCTGCACGTAGCCAGAAACATACTATGCATGCCACATATGGCCAATCATTATAAATAGCAGCAATTTGCCTCACCGACCGTAAATCATAAATATTGAAAGTGAAAAATAAAAGCTTACCTGATGACCTGCTAGCCTACATAGAGCTATGTTGTAGCGTCCCATCTCGAACCATATCTTCAGTTTGAAATAGGTGGGGGTATTTAGACTTCATTTCTTCCTCCGATTCCCACGTCATCTCTTCTACATTCTTGCTCCTCCATAAAACCTTTACGGAAGCTACCTCCTTATTTCGTAGATTGCGGATTTGTCGGTCTAGGATGGCAACTGGAATTTCCTCGTATGACAAGTCCTCTGTAATCTGTACATCATCCGTGGGCACCACTCGGGTAGGATCGCCAATGCACTTCCGTAGCATAGATACGTGAAAAACCGGATGGACAGACTCCAATTCTGAGGGCAACTCTAACTCATAAGCTACTTGGCCCACTCTCCGAATGATCCTATAAGGCCCAATATACCGTGGGCTAAGCTTGCCTTTCTTGCCAAACCTCATCACGCCCTTCATAGGTGATACCTTTAAGAATACCCAGTCATTAATCCTGAACTCTAAGTCTCGTCGCCGCACGTCAGAATATGACTTCTGACGACTCTGAGCTGTCAACAGTCGCTCCCGGATGAGCTTTACTTTCTCTATGGCCTGTTGAACCAGGTCTGGCCCATATAACCCAGATTCCCCAACATCAAACCACCCTATAGGAGATCTGCACTTACGCCCATACAAAGCCTCGTACGGAGCCATCTGAATACTGGAGTGGTAACTGTTATTATATGCAAACTCGACAAGAGGTAGATGTTCATCCCAACTTCTTTTAAAATCCAACACACATACTCGTAACATATCCTCGAGCGTCTGAATTGTGCGCTCGGCTTGTCCATCAGTCTGTGGATGAAAAGCTGTGCTGAGGTTCACTTGAGTCCCTAGACCTCTCTGAAATGACCTCCAAAAATGTGCTGTAAACTGAGCCCCACGGTCAGATATAATAGAAACTGGTACTCCGTGTAACCGCACTATCTCCTTAATATATAACTTGGCATAATCTTCTGCTGTATATGTAGATCTGACCGGTAGGAAGTGAGCTGATTTCGTGAGCCTATCGACTATCACCCATATGGAATCGAACTTACGATTAGAACGAGGTAAACCCGTGATAAAGTCCATGTTTATCGCCTCCCATTTCCATATCGGGATCTCTATAGTCTGCATTAGCCCTCCAGGCTTCTGGTGCTCTATCTTCACTTGCTGGCAACTAGTACATTGGGCGACAAACTCAGCAATGTTCTTCTTCATATCATTCCACCAGTACATATCCTTAATGTCATGATACATCTTCGTCGACCCAGGATGGATAGAATACCATGAATAATGTGCCTCTGACATAATCCTGTCTCGTAGCCCTGCTACATCTGGAACACACAAGCGACCCCTATATCTGAGAACCCCATCTCCCTTTAGCTCTAACAGTGGCTTCTTCTGCTGCGGAACTCGCTCTCTCAGCTCGACCAACTCTGGGTCCTCGTACTGCCTTTCCTTGACTTCCGCTATGAGGGATGATTTTGTAGTGTTTTGGAGTACAACTCCACCATCCTCAGAATCTACTAACCGAACCCCCAACGAAGACAATTGATGAATCTCTCTAGCTAATTGTCTTTTCTTGGGCTCTACATGTGCTAAGCTACCCATAGATCGGCGACTTAAGGCATCTGCTACAACATTAGCTTTCCCTGGATGGTAGAGAATGTTAACATCGTAATCTTTCAATAACTCAAGCCATCGCCTCTGTCGCAAATTCAACTCTTTCTGCTTGAAGATATATTGTAGGCTTTTATGATCAGTAAATACATCAACATGAACACCATATAAATAATGCCGCCATATCTTAAGTGCATGGACAACCGCAGCTAACTCGAGGTCGTGGGTCGGATAATTCCTCTCGTGCTTCCTCAACTGCCTTGAAGCATACGCAATTACCTTCCCATGTTGCATCAGGACACATCCTAACCCGACACCTGATGCATCACAATACACGGCATAACCCTCTAGACCCTCTAGAAGTGTTAGAACTGGAGCTGAGGTCAACTTGTTCTTAAGCTCTTGGAAACTCTGCTCACAAGCCTCTGTCCATTGAAACTTAGTTTCTTTCTGTGTCAACTTCGTCAATGGTGCCGAAAGGGAAGAAAAACCCTCTACGAACCTCCGATAGTATCCTGCTAAGCCTAGAAAGCTACGAACCTCTATCGGAGTGGTAGGTCTAGGCCAAGATTTCACAGCCTCAATCTTCTGAGTGTCCACCTTTATCCCTTCATTTGATACAATATGCCCCAAGAATGCTACAGACTTCAACCAGAACTCACATTTAGAAAACTTAGCATACGACTTACAATCACGGAGGGTTTGGAGTACCGCTCGCAGGTGGTCCGCATGCTCATCCTCTGAACGGGAATAAACCAGAATATCATCAATAAATACTATCACGAATAGATCTAAAAATGGTCGGAATAGGCTATTCATTAAGTCCATAAATACAGCAGGTGCATTAGTCAACCCGAAGGACATGACAAGGAACTCGAAGTGGCCATATCGGGTCCTGAAGGCTGTCTTCGGAATATCTTTTTCCCAAACTCTGACTTGGTGGTACCCCGACCTCAAATCTATCTTTGAAAAGCATCTAGCCCCCTGCAACTGATCAAACAAGTCATCGATCCTTGGAAGTGGATACTTATTCTTAATAGTTACCTTGTTCAGCTGCCTATAATCGATACACATCCTCAGTGAGCCGTCTTTCTTCCGCACAAATAGTACTGGTGCACCCCAAGGTGAGGTACTGGGCCTGATGTAACCTTTCTCCAACAAATCTTTTAACTGCTCCTTCAACTCCTTCAATTCACCAGGTGCCATTCTATACGGAGGGACGGATATTGGTTGAGTTCCTGGAAGCAAATCGATGCTAAAATCAATCTCTCGCTCTGGAGGAATACCTGGAAGCTCATTTGGAAACACATCTGCATACTCTTTGACTACGGGAATAGACTGAAGTGTAGGTATCTCAGCATCTGCATCTCTAACTCGCACAATATGATAAATGCACCCTTTTGCGATCATTTTCCTCGCCTTCGGATAGGAAATAAACCTACCTCTGGGTGTTGGTGTATTACCTACCCATTCAAGGACTGGCTCACCCGGAAAATGAAATCTGGCTGCCTTTGCTCGGCAATCAACTGTGGCATAGCAAGCTGCCAACCAGTCCATGCCCATGATAGCATCAAAATCCATCATCTCTAGCTCAACTAGGTCAGCTGAGGTTTGACGACTACAAATTGTCACCGTACAACCTCGGTAAACCCGTCTAGCAATAATCGATTCTCCGACCGGTGTAGATACCGCAAAAGGATCACTTAGTATTTCAGGCACTATACCAAACTTCCTCGCGACAAATGGGGTAATATAAGATAAAGTAGATCCTGGGTCTATCAAAGCATAAGCATCGTGAGAGCAAATGGTTAATATACCTGTCACAACGTCTGGTGAAGACTCCTGGTCCTGTCGACCTGCTAAAGCATAGATACGGTTCTGATTACCACTTGAACTGGAACCTCTACCTCTGCCCCGACCTCTACCAGCCGAAGACTGAGACTCGCGCCCTGAAGGATGCACAGACATAGATGATCCTGTTGCTGAACTTGCTGGTTGTGCCATTCCCCCCGAATCTCTATTTGGGCAATCCCGCATCATATGCCCTGGACGCCCACATGTATAACAAGCATCAGAACCTGCTCAGCATTGGCCCAAGTGTCCTCTACCACAGATGTCACACCGTGGAGGAAATGACCATGTCTGCGCAGATCCTCGCTGTCGCTGCAAACCCGATGCCCGTGAGCTCTCACCTGGTCCTGACTGAGTATAGCGGTCATACCTGTAACCCTGTAACCGAGGGTGGCGGAGGCCTAGGTGGCCGTCCGAAGTACTGGGTCCTATAACTACCCTGAGATTGCTCTTGAGACCTAGGAAATCTCATCCTCTTACGTTGCCCTTGCTCAGCCCTCTCTGTACCCTGCTGCCGACGCCTACCCCTTTCTATATTCTGGGCGAATGCCTGAATCCGGGAGATATCCATACTATCCTGCAATGCAGCGGTGGCACATGCCTCGGTTAACTCTGGGGCTAACCCTGCTATAAACCTGTGAATCCTGTCCCGCATAGTAGCAACTATGGATGGTGCATATCTGGCCAATGAGTCAAAACGGAGACTATACTCTCGAACACTCATATTACCCTGCTTGAGGGCTAGAAACTGATCGACTCGAGCCTGTCGGATCTCCCGTGGTAAGTACTGGTCAAGGAAGGCATCTGAAAAATTCTCCCAAATAGCTGGAGGTGCATCACGTCCCCTGGACCTCTCCCATCCCTCGTACCAAAGGATAGCTATATCTCGGAGTCGAAAAGCTGCTAGCTCAACTGCCTCTTTCTCCGTGGCATGCATAACACGAAAGATCCTGTGAAGCTGATCTATGAAATCTTGCGGGTCCTCCCTCTGATCTGTCCCCGTGAACTCTGGGGGACTCAAAGCAATAAACTCTCGGACCCTTGAACTCCCAGACCCCTCAGAAGTTCCTGCACTAGCTGATGCCCTAGCTTGTTGCTGGGTAGCTACCAACTGTGTCAACAAATGCACCGCACTCCTCAAGTCCTGATCTGATGGAAGTGGAGGGGGAACTGGATGTGCGGTTTCCCTAGGAATCTCCGCAGTTGGTGGAGGAACCGATAATGGCTGAGTAGGGGTCTCGCCTTGAGCCTCAGACTGGGCCCCATCTACTGGGGGTACCCTGCTGGTCCCCTCACCTGCTGCTGTATCTCTCCTCTGGCTAGCCGTAGTCTTCCTAGTCACCGTCATCTGTGCATGCAAACACCAACACATAAGTTTAATTCAAATTTCCTATAACTCAGTTCTATAGCACGATTTAGATTTCAAAGAAGGGTAACTAACTCCTAAATGCCCTGTAGTGCCCTGCTTATATAATGTGGTGCACAACACATCTATAAACAAGACTCTACTAGACACAGCTTGTAGACTCCCTAGGATAGAACTGCTCTGATACCAAATTTGTCACGCCCCGAACCTAGGAGCGAGACAAGCACCCGGTGCCTCACCTAACCTGGCGTACCAAATTGCGACTAAGGGACTCTGAACATATAATGTCATACTTTGGCCATGGGGCCACCTTGCAAGACAATTTGCAAAGCAAAATATAAAACTGAATGGAAACTAGCGCTAACTAAACATCAATATAAAGCTAGGCCGACAAGGCCGTCATAGCTACTACAGCTGACAAACCATCAAATATACATACCAGGCCTACAAACCCAACATACTGCACTAACCAACAGGATATGTCTACAAGCCTCTACTGATAGATGTACTATGATCGGAACAGGGCCCCGACCTACCCATAACATATATACAGATATACATAAGATGTACACAACACTCTAGACCTGGTAACTCCGAAAGACATGGAGCTTACCGATCAGGCTGAACTCGGGAAACACCTACTGAGGAGATCTACTCGTCCGTCTATCTGAACCTGCATGCATGAAATGCAGCATCCCCGGAAAAGGGACGTCAGTACGAAATAATGTACCGAGAATGTAAGGCAATAACATAACTGAAAATCAAAACTGAACTGATAATATAATAACTGGAAGTAACTGGGAGTCAAAGATGATCTGGATATATACTTACCTGCTGATACTGACTCAACTCCATCAATATCGTAAGTAAAATAATTGTACGGTCTTATAAGGCTCGGTATATATATAACTGCTCTGCCATAGTAGGCTCGCTCATAGGCGCTCGGCCATACTAGGCTATGTATCTCGGCCATGCTGGGCTCGCTCATAGGCGCTCGGCCACAGTAGGCTCGGTATATAACTTTCCATCTGATCAAAGGTTGCCCAATAGGGGCCTGCCCATCGATTATAGCTCGATGGTAATGAAAATACTGTAATACTGTATATATAGGCTTGCTGCTCACTTGACTGGAAGAAGACAATACTAAAATTGAATATAGAGTCTCGATAAGGAATAATATTGTAACTTATGAGACTAGAATAGTGTGAATAAATTCATGAATATGAACTTCTCTTTTTGTCTCATTACTAACACATGTAGCTACGAGATCATGCCAAAATGAAGGAAGGCTTAGCCTTAACATACCTTATCACAATCTTTCGAATCACCAAGTTGAGCTCACCTCTTCGCACCTTAATCTACAAGAATGATAATAATACTATCGTTAAGTTACGAAAGGTACAACTATCGCACAACGAACGACAAACCTATTTCGTATTAAAACGGACAGCATCTCCCCTATAATCCTTACTTCCTCCAAATTCAAGATAACACCAACAATACAAGAACAGAACAATAACAACATATATACATCATTTTCCAGCCCTATATACACCATCAAATACTACAAAACAGCCCAACACACCCCAATCTCTTCGTACACAAAACGACCACCGTAGTAGTGTCAAACGACCCGAAAATGTTATGACGAACGACCAGACAACCACCCTACATTTATATGGTGTTTATAAACCCCCTTCCTCGTCCAAAACTCCACAAAATAGTAGTAAAACATGCAGCCCAACAGCAACACAAAACAGTCCACAAAACAGTCCGCTACAAGTGAATAACTCGAACTCACGGCTTCCGATCACCGTCCCGTGAGTTCTTACAAGTATAGAACGACTTACCATGAATTTACAGAAGAAAAACTGGATGAAAGAGAGCAGTAAACTCACCTTATTTGTTGGATAACTCAGCTCCTATCTTGGTTCTTCAAACTCTAGGTTTTACCTCCAATTAGAACTTGAAAGGGAGAGAAAATCAATTAGGGTTTGTGGGAAATTTTTGGGAGGATTCTTTGCAGAGCTTATGTCTGGTTATTATGCTCTATTTTAAGTCTAATATATGAAGAAAATATGCCCTTAAAAGGCCTCTTTGGACGACCCGAAATGGCCCATTTTTGGGCTTTCATTTAAGCAAGTAGGTGACACACCTACTTGTCACCTAGCAGCTTGCGCAGTATCGCAAAAATGCCCATATCTCATTACTCCGATATCATATTGACAAACGGTTTAATGCATTGGAAAATAGATTCATAGATCTTTAATTTGATGGGTGGAACACCACATAACTCTAAGTATATTGGGAGAAAATCGCAGTTACATTTGACCCAAAGTTTCAGTAAAACTTATGAATGTAACTTGTGATGACTTTCATCGACTTTTGTTCTACAACTCTCTTGACTTCAAAACATAACACACGGATGTCATACGACTTATATAAATCATAACATAATCTCCTTATCATGTTAAGCACCCTAGTCTCACCCCAAAGGTATATGTTATAACATTCCCAACTTGTCGACTTTCGACGAAACATTATTTTCTTCAATTGCTTTAGCTTCTGAACTGTCCAACCCTCTTTGTACTTGTTGTTCATGATCTTCAATATTTGTAACCTCAGAGGTAACATGATTAACTTACTTTATATACTTTTAAATATTATCTCTTTTTTGGTCCTACATTAGTTTGCTTACGACGCATTTTTACGTACGAAAATATAGGGTGTAACAAGATATTTCATTTTTTCTTTGTACAGGGACGAACTTGCATAAGCATGGTACCAGAACTTATCCAATTCGTTCAAATGTGCAACCCTCAAGTTAGCGGCTACATCCCAATCAAGATACAACTTCTTTAGAGCCCATATGGCCTTGTGCTCTAGTTCCACAGGAATATAACAAGCTTTTCTGAACACCAACCGGTATGGCAACATTCCGATGGGTGTTTTGTAAGCCGTTCGATAATCCCATAGTGCATCATCAAGCTTCTTGGACCAATCCGTCAGATTAGCATTCACCGTTTTGGACAAAATACTCTTTATCTCTCGGTTAAAGACTTTCACTTGACCTCTAGCTTGTGGATGATAGGGAGTTGTGCCTTTATGAGTAAGACCATACTTGCCAAGTAAAGTTTCGAAAGCCTTGTTGCAAAAATGTGAACCCCCATCGCTTATAATAGCCCGCGGAGTACCAAACCTTGTGAAAATATTCTTCTTCAAGAACGTCACCACACTTCTCGCCTCATTGTTGGATAGAGCAACGGCCTCAACCCATTTGGAAACATAATCAACCGCGACCAAGATGTAGGTGTTTTCACAAGAACTCACAAAAGGACCCATGAAATCAATACCCCACGCATCAAAAATATCAATCTCCAAAATGGTAGTGAGAGGCATTTCATTTTTCTTTGAGATTCCAGCTGCCCGTTGACATTCATCACCTCTTTTCACTAGCTCACTAGTATCCTTGTAAAGAGTGGGCCAATAGAAACCGCAACTTAGCAATTTGGCCGCCGTTCTTGCTCCACCATCATGACCACCATATGGCGAAGAATGACAAGCCCCAAGAATTTCACCTCGCTCTTCTTCCGGTACACATCTTCTAATCACCCCATCCGTACAAATCCGAAAAAGGTACGGTTCATCCCAATAATATTCTTGACAATCCCGTTTGAGCTTTTTCCTTTGGTTTGAAGAGAACTCATCCGGGATGATTCCACACACAAGGTAATTTGCTAGATCTGTGAACCATGGCACCTCTTTCATTGAAATAGCCAAGAGTTGCTCATTAAGGAAGGAGTCATTAATTTCAAGGCCATCATGCGGCCTCCCCTCCTCCTCCAAACGAGACAAGTTGTCCGCCACTTGGTTTTCACTCCCTTTTCTATCTTGGATGTCAATATCAAACTATTGAAACAAAAGCACCCATCTCATCAACCGGGATTTGGAATCTTTCTTGCTCATAAGATAATTAAGTGTCGCATGATCCTTATGGACAATAATCTTTGCACCCATCAAGTACGGGCTGAACTTCTTAATTGCAAACACAAAGGCAAGGCGCTCTTTATCTGTACCGGTGTAGTTGACTTGGGCACTATTCATGGTCTTACTTGCATAGTAGACCGGGTGAAAAATCTTGTTGATGCATTATCCCAAAATAGACTCAACCGCTACGTCACTTGCATCACACATTAGTTCAAAAAGGACACTCCAATTTGGAGTTGTGATGATAAGAGTAGTTGTCAACTTGAACTTTAGCAATTCAAAAGCTCTCATGAAATCATCATCGAAGTTGAACTTAGCATCCTTCTCAAGAAGCTTGCGCAACGGGTTTATCACCTTAGAGGAATCTTTGATGAAACGCCTGTAAAACCCCGTGTGGCCTAAGAAACTCCGCACATCCTTCACCGAAGTTGGAGGTGGAAGTTTAGAAATCACCTCAATCTTTTCCTTGTCAACTTCAATTCCATTCTTTGAGATTTTGAGGCCAAGTACAATGCCTTCCTCGACCATGAAATGACACTTCTCCCAATTGAGCATCAAATTTGTTTCTTTACATCTTGCCAACACGTTATCCAAATTTCCAAGACAATCATCAAAATAATCTCCAACCACCGAGAAGTCATCCATGAAAACTTCAAGGTAGTCCTCCACCATGTTCATGAAGATATCCATCACACAACTTTGAAAAGTCGCTGGTGCATTGCACAAACCAAATGGCCTCCGCTTGAAGGCGAAAGTACCATAGGGACATATAAAGGTTATTTTCTCTTGATCATCCGGAGCAATAAGAATTTGGTTGTAGCCCGAATACCTATCAAGAAAGCAATAAAAAGCACGGCCGGAAAATCTATCAATCATTTGGTCTAAGAAAGGAAGTGGAAAATGATCCTTCCTTATGACTTTTTTGAGCTTGAGATAGTCCATACACACCCTCCATCCAGTCACTGTACTTATAGGAATCAACTCATTCTTGTCATTGGTGACCACATTCATGCCCCCCTTCTTCGGGACACATTGAACCGAAGAAGTCCATGAACTATCGGAGATGGGGTAGACAACCCCGACATCCAACCACTTGATAATCTCCTTTTTGACAACTTCTTGCATAGCCTCATTGAGTCTCCTTTGATGTTCAATAGATGGTTTGGCACCTTCCTCCAAGTTGATCTTATGCATGCAAAATGTGGTGCTTATCCCCCGAATATATGCCAATGTCCACCCAATAGTCTTCTTTCTCTTTTTGAGCACCACCAATGTAGAATCTATATGCACGTTAGTCAAACAAGAGGAAAGAATAACCGGTAAAGTAGAACAAGGGTCAAGAATTTCATACCGAAGATGTGGAGGAAATGGCTTCAACTCCAAGGTAGGAGGCTCTTCAATGGAAGGCTTTGTAGGAGGAGTTATCATATTTTCAAGATCCAAAGATAATATCTTACAAAGAGTTTACACATTCCATGAGGCCATCCATCTCATCATCATCAAAGTTGAGCAAGACGGCCTCCAAAATATCACCAACATTGATCATAGTACTGGTGTCATCAACAATAACATCAGTTACCAAGTCCACAAAAGAGCATACTTCATTTATATTTGCTTGTCGCATGGACTTACACACATGGAAAACCACTTGTTCATAACCCACTCGGAAGGTGAGTTCTACAGTTTTAACATCACAAAGAGCCTTTCCCATAGCAAGGAAAGGTCTTCCAAGAATAATCGGCACCTCATAATAAACTTCAAAATCTAGAATGACAAAATCCACCGAAAAAATAAATTTATCAACACGAACCAAGATATCTTCAATCACTCCCAAAGGTCTCTTCATAGTACGATTGTCCATTTGCAATCTCATAGAGCTGGGTCTTGGTTGCCCAAGTCCCAAAGTCTTAAAAATCGAATAGGGCATCAAATTAATACTTGCTCCAAGATCACAAAGAGCTTTAGTAAACTCGGGACTTCCAATTGTACAAGGAATCGTGAAAGCACAAGGATCCTCTAACTTAGGAGCCATTGAATGCACAACTGCACTCACTTGATGAGTGACTTTGATAGTTTCAAAATTCATTGACAGCTTCTTTGTCATGAGATCATCCATAAACTTTGCATAACCGGGCATTTGTTCCAAAGCTTAAACTAATGGCACATTGATTAAGAGACACTTCACCATTTGAAAAAACTTCTTGAATTGATTCTCACCATTTTTCTTGGCAAGTCTTTGAGGGTATGGAGGTGGAGGCTTAGGCAATGGTGCCTTAGCCTTTTGCACGACCGGCTCCGGTATGTAAATAATGGGATCCCTAGACGGGTTCACCTCCTCTTAAGTATCTTCCACACTATCATCAATATAAATACAAACTTCATCATTTGATTGCACCATATTTCGGGACCGCTTCTTCTTGTACCACTTTCTCATCATTCGCAAGTTGTTTTTCACTTGAGGTAGGTGCATTTTCACCTTTTCCACTTCTTGTAGTAACGTTCATGGCATGCCCCGTGTTGTTTCCACCCATTGGGTTTACTACCATGTCACTTGGTTATGCCCCCTTAGGACGAGAATTTAGAGCTTGAGAGATTTGCCCCATTTGAACTTCTAAGTTGCGGATCGATGTGTTGTGTGAGGCAAGTTGGGCATCCGAATCGGCATTCTTTTCCATCATTTGCTTGAACATGTTCTCAATACGCCCCATCTCATTGTTTGAAGAACTTGGACCGTGGGAAGGATAAGGAGGCGGGTTGCTCGGTTGTTGATTCATCGGGGGTCTTTAAAAACCTGATCCCCAATTTCCTTGATTATTGTTCCATCCGCTTGTAAGTCTGAATTTTTCAAGAAAATAAAGATAATATCATTAGAGATTAATGAGATATTTTAGCACTCGGCACAATAGTATACTGATAAAAGTATGAGACTGAGCAAAATCTAATCTAATTATGTACAAAATTCACAGATTTTCTAACCAATGTTTGAGTTAGAATTGTTCTTTTTAGGTGATCTTAATCATCCCTAATTCTAACATGTTCCTTTCAAACTGATCTCTAGTTAGAGCTTTTGTAAAGATGTCAGCTATTTGCTTGTCAGTAGCACAAAATTCCACAGTGATCAAATCATTTTCATAGTTGTCCCTATAAAAGTGATGCCTAACATCTATGTGCTTAGTTCTTTTGTGAAGAACCGGGTTCTTGGTCATACTATTAGCAGTGGTGTTATCACAAAAGATAGGGATACAACCTACATCAATTCCAAAGTCCATTAATTGTTTTTTGATCCACAACAATTGAGCTAAACATGAGGCAACATCAACATACTCAACTTCAGCAGTAGATAAGGCCACAAAATTTTGCTTTTTAGTGGCCCAAGACACAACACATGAGCCAAGAAAGTATTCCACACCTGAGGTGCTCTTTCTTTCCATAAGAAAACCTACAAAATCAGCATCAGCATATCTCACTAAGTTGAAATTACTACCTTTTGGATACCATAGACAAAGGTCAGTGGTGCCTTTTAGGTATCTTAAGATCCTCTTTACAACAGTCAAGTGAGACTCTTTTGGATTTGCCTGAAATCTAGCACAAAGGCCTACACTGAAAACAACGTCAGGTCTGCTAGCAGTGAGATATAACAAAGAACCAATCATTCCCCTATACAACTTCTGATCAACAGATGAACCAGGTTCATCTACATCCAATTTTTTGGTTGTTGCTATAGGAGTGTCAATTTCTTTGGAATCTTCTATTTTAAACCTTTTAAGCAATTCTTTCACATACTTCTGCTTATAGATCACAGTTCCATTTGAATTTTATTTAATTTGTAAGTCTAAAAAGAAATTAAGCTCACCCATCATACTCATTTCAAATTCACTCCCCGTTAGTTTAGCAAATTCTTCACTAAAATTAACAGTAATTGCTCCAAATATTATATCATCAACATATATCTAAACTACCAAGAGATCTTTACCTTTTTATTTCAAGAATAAAGTATTATCAATCTTACCTTTCTTGTAGCCATGATCAAGCAAGAATTTTGATAATCTTTCATACCGTGCTCTTGGAGCCTGCTTGAGCCCATAAAGTGCCTTGTCAAGCTTGTACATATGATCAGGACATTCTTTGCTTTCAAAGCCCGGAGGTTGTTTAACAAACACTTCTTCCTTTAGATAGCCATTGAGGAAGGCACTCTTGACATCCATCTGATGGAGAGTCAATTCCATATAAGTAGCAAAGGTTATAAGGAGTCTAATTGCCTCCAATCTTGCAACTGGAGAAAAGGTCTCATCATAGTCTATGCCCTCCTCTTGATTATATCCTTGTACCACCAATCTTGCTTTGTTCCTTGTAACTGTTCCATCTTCGTCAAGTTTGTATCTGAAGACCAATTTTGTGCCAATTACTAATCTGTCCTTGGGTCTTGGTACCAGATGCCAAACTTGACTTCTCTCAAATTGGTTGAGTTCATCTTGCATTGCATTCACCCAGTCTGCATCCTGCAAAGCCTCAGCATTATTTTTAGGTTCAATTAGAGATGAAAAAGCATCAAATGCACAAATAGACTTCCCCGTAGCAAGGAAAGGTCTTCCAAGAATAATCGGCACCTCATAATCAATTTCACAATCTAGAATGACAAAATCTGCCGGAAGAATAAATTTATCAACATGAACCAAGATATCTTCAATCACACCCAAAGGTCTCTTCATAGTACGATCGGTCATTTGCAATCTCATAGAGCTAGGTCTTGGTTTCCCAATTCCCAAAGTCTTGAAAATCGAATAGGGCATCAAATTGATACTTGCCCGAAGATTACATAGAGCTTTAGCAAACTCGGCACTTCTAATTGTACAAGGAATCGTGAAAGCATCGGGATCCTCTAACTTAGGAGTCATTGAATGCACAATTGCACTCACTTGATGAGTGACTTTGATAGTTTCAAAATTCATTGACCGCTTTTTTGTCATGAGATCATCCATAAACTTTGCATAACCGGGCATTTGTTCCAAAGCTTCAACTAATGGCACATTGATTGAGAGACTCTTAACCATTTGAATGTATATCTTGAATTGATTCTCACCATTTTGCTTGGCAAGTCTTTGAGGGTACGGAGGTAGAGGCTTAGGCAATGGTGCCTTAGCCATTTGCACTACCGGCTCCGGTATGTCAATAATGTGATCCCTAGACGGGTTCACCTCCTCTTGAATATCTTCCATACTATCATCAATATCAATACAAACTTCATCAGTTGATTGCACTATATTTCGGGACCGCTTCTTCTTGTACCACTTTCTCATCATTCGCAAGTTGTTTTTCACTTGAGGTGGGTGCATTTCCACCTCTTCCACTTCTTGTAGTAACGTTCATGGCATGTCCCGTGTTGTTTCCACCCTTTGGCTTTGCTACCATGTCACTTGGTTGTGCCCCCTTAGGACGAGAATTTAGAGCTTGAGAGATTTGCCCCATTTGAGCTTCTAAGTTGCGGATCGATGTGTTGTGTGAGGCAAGTTGGGCATCCAAATCGAAATTCTTTTCCATCATTTGCTTGAACATGTTCTCAATACGCCCTATCTCATTGTTTGAAGAACTTGGACCGTGGGAAGGATAAGGAGGCGGGTTGCTCGGTTGTTGATTCATCGGTGGTCTTTAAAAACCTGATCCCCAATTTCCTTGATTATTGTTCCATCCACTTGTAAGTCTGAATTTTTCAAGAAAATAAAGATAATATCATTAGACATTAATGAGATATTTTAGCACACGGCACAATAGTATACTGATAAAAGTATGAGACTGAGCAAAATCTAATCTAATTATGTACAAAATTCACAGATTTTCTAACCAATGTTTGAGTTAGAATTGTTCTTTTTAGGTGATCTTAATCATCCCTAATTCTAACATGTTCCTTTCAAACTGATCTCTAGTTAGAGCTTTTGTAAAGATGTCAGCTATATGCTTGTCAGTAGCAAAAAATTCCACAGTGATCAAATCATTTTCATAGTTGTCCCTATAAAAGTGATGCCTAACATCTATGTGCTTAGTTCTTTTGTGAAGATTCGGGTTCTTGGTCATACTATTAGCACTGGTGTTATCACAAAAGATCGGTATACAACCTACATCAATTCCAAAGTCCATTAATTGTTTTTTTGATCCACAACAATTGAGCTCAACATGAGGCAGCATCAACATACTCAACTTCAGCAGTAGATAAGGCCACAAAAATTTGCTTTTTAGTGGCCCAAGACACAACACATGAGCCAAGAAAGTATTCCACACCTGAGGTGCTCTTTCATTCCACAAGAAAACCTGCAAAATCAGCATCAGCATATCTCACTAAGTTGAAATTACTACCTTTTGGATACCATAGACAAAGGTCAGTGGGGCCTTTTAGGTATCTCAAGATCCTCTTTACAACAGTCAAGTGAGACTCTTTTGGATTTTCCTGAAATCTAGCATAAAGGCCTACACTGAAAACAACGTCAGGTCTACTAGCAGTGAGATATAACAAATAACCAATCATTCCCTATACAACTTCTGATCAACAGATGAACCAGGTTCATCTACATCCAATTTTGTGGTTGTTACTATAAGAGTGTCAATTTCTTTGGAATCTTCTATTTTAAACCTTTTAAGCAATTCTTTCACATACTTCTGCTTATAGATCACAGTTCCATTTGAATTTTATTTAATTTGTAAGCCTAAAAAGAAATTAAGCTCACCCATCATACTCATTTCAAATTCACTCCCCGTTAGTTTAGCAAATTCTTCACTAAAATTAACAGTAATTGCTCCAAATATTATATCATCAACATATATCTAAACTACCAAGAGATCTTTACCTTTTTATTTCAAGAATAAAGTATTATCAATCTTACCTTT
This sequence comes from Nicotiana tabacum, assembly GCF_000715075.1. Lineage (NCBI taxonomy): Eukaryota > Viridiplantae > Streptophyta > Magnoliopsida > Solanales > Solanaceae > Nicotiana > Nicotiana tabacum. Next base: position 21,564,436 of record NC_134088.1, on the reverse strand, counting down.
CTTGTAGCCATGATCAAGCAAGAATTTTGATAATCTTTCATACCGTGCTCTTGGAGACTGCTTGAGCCCATAAAGTGCCTTGTCAAGCTTGTACACATGATCAGGACATTCTTTGCTTTCAAAGCCCGGAGGTTGCTTAACAAACACTTCTTCCTTTAGATAGCCATTGAGGAAGGCACTCTTGACATCCATCTGATGGAGAGTCAATTCCATATAAGTAGCAAAGGTTATAAGGAGTCTAATTGCCTCCAATCTTGCAACTGGAGAAAAGGTCTCATCATAGTCGATGCCCTCCTCTTGATTATATCCTTGTACCACCAATCTTGCTTTGTTCCTTGTAACTGTTCCATCTTCGTCAAGTTTGTTTCTGAAGACCCATTTTGTGCCAATTACTAATATGTCCTTGGGTCTTGGTACCCGATGCCAAACTTGACTTCTCTCAAATTGGTTGAGTTCATCTTGCATTGCATTCACCCAGTCTGTATCCTGCAAAGCCTCAGCATTATTTTTAGGTTCAACAAGAGATGAAAAAGCATCAAATGCACAAATAGACTTCCCCGAAGCAAGGAAAGGTCTTCCAAGAATAATCGGCACCACATAATTAATTTCACAATCTAGAATGACAAAATCTGACGGAAGAATAAATTTATCAACACGAACCAAGACATCTTCAATCACACCCAAAGGTCTCTTCATAGTACGATCGGTCATTTGCAATCTCATAGAGCTAGGTCTTGGTTGCCCAATTCCCCGGTCTTGAAAATCGAATAGGGCATCAAATTGATACTTGCCCCAAGATTACATAGAGATTTAGCAAACTCGGCACTTCTAATTGTACAAGGAATCGTGAAAGCATCGGGATCCTCTAACTTAGGAGTCATTGAATGCACAATTGCACTCACTTGATGAGTGACTTTGATAGTTTCAAAATTCATTGACCATTTTTTTGTCATGAGATCATCCATAAACTTTGCATAACCGGGCATTTGTTCCAAAGCTTCAACTAATGGCACATTGATTGAGAGACTCTTAACCATTTGAATGTATATCTTGAATTGATTCTCACCATTTTGCTTGGCAAGTCTTTGAGGGTACGGAGGTAGAGGCTTAGGCAATGGTGCCTTAGCCATTTGCACTACCGGCTCCGGTATGTCAATAATGTGATCCCTAGACGGGTTCACCTCCTCTTGAATATCTTCCATACTATCATCAATATCAATACAAACTTCATCATTTGATTGCACTATATTTCGGGACCGCTTCTTCTTGTACCACTTTCTCATCATTCGCAAGTTGTTTTTCACTTGAGGTGGGTGCATTTCCACCACTTCCACTTCTTGTAGTAACGTTCATGGCATGCCCCGTGTTGTTTTCACCCTTTTGCTTTGCTACCATGTCACTTGTTTGTGCCCCCTTAGGACGAGAATTTAGAGCTTGAGAGATTTGCCCCATTTGAGCTTCTAAGTTGCGGATCGATGTGTTGTGTGAGGCAAGTTGGGCATCCGAATCGACATTCTTTTCCATCATTTGCTTGAAAATGTTCTCAATACGCCCTATCTCATTGTTTGAAGAACTTGGACCGTGGGAAGGATAAGGAGGCGGGTTGCTCGGTTGTTGATTCATCGGGGGTCTTTAAAAACCTGATCCCCAATTTCCTTGATTATTGTTCCATCCACTTGTAAGTCTGAATTTTTCAAGAAAATAAAGATAATATCATTAGACATTAATGAGATATTTTAGCACACCGCACAATAGTATACTGATAAAAGTATGAGACTGAGCAAAATCTAATCTAATTATGTACAAAATTCACAGATTTTCTAACCAATGTTTGAGTTAGAATTGTTCTTTTTAGGTGATCTTAATCATCCCTAATTCTAACATGTTCCTTTCAAACTGATCTCTAGTTAGAGCTTTTGTAAAGATGTCAGCTATATGCTTGTCAGTAGCAAAAAATTCCACAGTGATCAAATCATTTTCATAGTTGTCCCTATAAAAGTGATGCCTAACATCTATGTGCTTAGTTCTTTTGTGAAGATTCGGGTTCTTGGTCATACTATTAGCACTGGTGTTATCACAAAAGATAGGTATACAACCTACATCAATTCCAAAGTCCATTAATTATTTTTTTGATCCACAACAATTGAGCTAAACATGAGGCAGCATCAACATACTCAACTTCAGGAGTAGATAAGGCCACAAAAATTTGCTTTTTAGTGGCCCAAGACACAACACATGAGCCAAGAAAGTATTCCACACCTGAGGTGCTCTTTCATTCCACAAGAAAACCTGCAAAATCAGCATCAGCATATCTCACTAAGTTGAAATTACTACCTTTTGGATACCATAGACAAAGGTCAGTGGGGCCTTTTAGGTATCTCAAGATCCTCTTTACAACAGTCAAGTGAGACTCTTTTGGATTTTCCTGAAATCTAGCATAAAGGCCTACACTGAAAACAACGTCAGGTCTACTAGCAGTGAGATATAACAAATAACCAATCATTCCCTATACTACTTCTGATCAACAGATGAACCAGGTTCATCTACATCCAATTTTGTTGTTGTTACTATAAGAGTGTCATTTTCTTTGGAATCTTCTATTTTAAACCTTTTAAGCAATTCTTTCACATACTTCTGCTTATAGATCACAGTTCCATTTGAATTTTATTTAATTTGTAAGCCTAAAAAGAAATTAAGCTCACCCATCATACTCATTTCAAATTCACTCCCCGTTAGTTTAGCAAATTCTTCACTAAAATTAACAGTAATTGCTCCAAATATTATATCATCAACATATATCTAAACTACCAAGAGATCTTTACCTTTTTATTTCAAGAATAAAGTATTATCAATCTTACCTTTCTTGTAGCCATGATCAAGCAAGAATTTTGATAATCTTTCATACCGTGCTCTTGGAGACTGCTTGAGCCCATAAAGTGCCTTGTCAAGCTTGTACACATGATCAGGACATTCTTTGCTTTCAAAGCCCGGAGGTTGCTTAACAAACACTTCTTCCTTTAGATAGCCATTGAGGAAGGCACTCTTGACATCCATCTGATGGAGAGTCAATTCCATATAAGTAGCAAAGGTTATAAGGAGTCTAATTGCCTCCAATCTTGCAACTGGAGAAAAGGTCTCATCATAGTCTATGCCCTCCTCTTGATTATATCCTTGTACCACCAATCTTGCTTTGTTCCTTGTAACTGTTCCATCTTCGTCAAGTTTGTTTCTGAAGACCCATTTTGTGCCAATTACTAATATGTCCTTGGGTCTTGGTACCCGATGCCAAACTTGACTTCTCTCAAATTGGTTGAGTTCATCTTGCATTGCATTCACCCAGTCTGTATCCTGCAAAGCCTCAGCATTATTTTTAGGTTCAACAAGAGATGAAAAAGCATCAAATGCACAAATAGACTTCCCCGTAGCAAGGAAAGGTCTTCCAAGAATAATCGGCACCTCATAATCAATTTCACAATCTAGAATGACAAAATCTGTCGGAAGAATAAATTTATCAACACGAACCAAGACATCTTCAATCACACCCAAAGGTCTCTTCATAGTACGATCGGTCATTTGCAATCTCATAGAGCTAGGTCTTGGTTGCCCAATTCCCAGGGTCTTGAAAATCGAATAGGGCATCAAATTGATACTTGCCCCAAGATTACATAGAGCTTTAGCAAACTCGGCACTTCTAATTGTACAAGGAATCGTGAAAGCATCAGGATCCTCTAACTTAGGAGTCATTGAATGCACAATTGCACTCACTTGATGAGTGACTTTGATAGTTTCAAAATTCATTGACCGCTTTTTTGTCATGAGATCATCCATAAACTTTGCATAACCGGTCATTTGTTCCAAAGCTTCAACTAATGGCACATTGATTGAGAGACTCTTAACCATTTGAATGAATATCCTGAATTGATTCTCACCATTTTGCTTGGCAAGTCTTTGAGGGTATGGAGATGGAGGCTTAGGAAATGGTGCCTTAGCCATTTGCACTACCGGCTCCGGTATGTCAATAATGTGATCCCTAGACGGGTTCACCTCCTCTTGAATATCTTCCACACTATCATCAATATCAATACGAAATTCATCATTTGATTGCACTATATTTCGGGACCGCTTCTTCTTGTACCACTTTCTCATCATTCGCAAGTTGTTTTTCACTTGAGGTGGGTGCATTTCCACCTCTTCCACTTCTTGTAGTAACGTTCATGGCATGCCCCGTGTTGTTTCCACCCTTTGGCTTTGCTACCATGTCACTTGGTTGTGCCCCCTTAGGACGAGAATTTAGAGCTTGAGAGATTTGCCCCATTTGAGCTTCTAAGTTGCGGATCGATGTGTTGTGTGAGGCAAGTTGGGCATCCGAATCGACATTCTTTTCCATCATTTGCTTGAACATGTTCTCAATACGCCCTATCTCATTGTTTGAAGAACTTGGACCGTGGGAAGGATAAGGAGGCGGGTTGCTCGGTTGTTGATTCATCGGGGGTCTTTAAAAACCTGATCCCCAATTTCCTTGATTATTGTTCCATCCACTTGTAAGTCTGAATTTTTCAAGAAAATAAAGATAATATCATTAGACATTAATGAGATATTTTAGCACACGGCACAATAGTATACTGATAAAAGTATGAGACTGAGCAAAATCTAATCTAATTATGTACAAAATTCACAGATTTTCTAACCAATGTTTGAGTTAGAATTGTTCTTTTTAGGTGATCTTAATCATCCCTAATTCTAACATGTTCCTTTCAAACTGATCTCTAGTTAGAGCTTTTGTAAAGATGTCAGCTATATGCTTGTCAGTAGCAAAAAATTCCACAGTGATCAAATCATTTTCATAGTTGTCCCTATAAAAGTGATGCCTAACATCTATGTGCTTAGTTCTTTTGTGAAGATTCGGGTTCTTGGTCATACTATTAGCACTGGTGTTATCACAAAAGTTAGGTATACAACCTACATCAATTCCAAAGTCCATTAATTATTTTTTTGATCCACAACAATTGAGCTAAACATGAGGCAGCATCAACATACTCAACTTCAGCAGTAGATAAGGCCACAAAAATTTGCTTTTTAGTGGCCCAAGACACAACACATGAGCCAAGAAAGTATTCCACACCTGAGGTGCTCTTTCATTCCACAAGAAAACCTGCAAAATCAGCATCAGCATATCTCACTAAGTTGAAATTACTACCTTTTGGATACCATAGACAAAGGTCAGTGGGGCCTTTTAGGTATCTCAAGATCCTCTTTACAACAGTCAAGTGAGACTCTTTTGGATTTTCCTGAAATCTAGCATAAAGGCCTACACTGAAAACAACGTCAGGTCTACTAGCAGTGAGATATAACAAATAACCAATCATTCCCTATACAACTTCTGATCAACAGATGAACCAGGTTCATCTACATCCAATTTTGTGGTTGTTACTATAAGAGTGTCAATTTCTTTGGAATCTTCTATTTTAAACCTTTTAAGCAATTCTTTCACATACTTCTGCTTATAGGTCACAGTTCCATTTGAATTTTATTTAATTTGTAAGCCTAAAAAGAAATTAAGCTCACCCATCATACTCATTTCAAATTCACTCCCCGTTAGTTTAGCAAATTCTTCACTAAAATTAACAGTAATTGCTCCAAATATTATATCATCAACATATATCTAAACTACCAAGAGATCTTTACCTTTTTATTTCAAGAATAAAGTATTATCAATCTTACCTTTCTTGTAGCCATGATCAAGCAAGAATTTTGATAATCTTTCATACCGTGCTCTTGGAGACTGCTTGAGCCCATAAAGTGCCTTGTCAAGCTTGTACACATGATCAGGACATTCTTTGCTTTCAAAGCCCGGAGGTTGCTTAACAAACACTTCTTCCTTTAGATAGCCATTGAGGAAGGCACTCTTGACATCCATCTGATGGAGAGTCAATTCCATATAAGTAGCAAAGGTTATAAGGAGTCTAATTGCCTCCAATCTTGCAACTGGAGAAAAGGTCTCATCATAGTCTATGCCCTCCTCTTGATTATATCCTTGTACCACCAATCTTGCTTTGTTCCTTGTAACTGTTCCATCTTCGTCAAGTTTGTTTCTGAAGACCCATTTTGTGCCAATTACTAATATGTCCTTGGGTCTTGGTACCCGATGCCAAACTTGACTTCTCTCAAATTGGTTGAGTTCATCTTGCATTGCATTCACCCAGTCTGTATCCTGCAAAGCCTCAGCATTATTTTTAGGTTCAACAAGAGATGAAAAAGCATCAAATGCACAAATAGACTTCCCCGTAGCAAGGAAAGGTCTTCCAAGAATAATCGGCACCTCATAATCAATTTCACAATCTAGAATGACAAAATCTGTCGGAAGAATAAATTTATCAACACGAACCAAGACATCTTCAATCACACCCAAAGGTCTCTTCATAGTACGATCGGTCATTTGCAATCTCATAGAGCTAGGTCTTGGTTGCCCAATTCCCAGGGTCTTGAAAATCGAATAGGGCATCAAATTGATACTTGCCCCAAGATTACATAGAGCTTTAGCAAACTCGGCACTTCTAATTGTACAAGGAATCGTGAAAGCATCAGGATCCTCTAACTTAGGAGTCATTGAATGCACAATTGCACTCACTTGATGAGTGACTTTGATAGTTTCAAAATTCATTGACCGCTTTTTTGTCATGAGATCATCCATAAACTTTGCATAACCGGTCATTTGTTCCAAAGCTTCAACTAATGGCACATTGATTGAGAGACTCTTAACCATTTGAATGAATATCCTGAATTGATTCTCACCATTTTGCTTGGCAAGTCTTTGAGGGTATGGAGATGGAGGCTTAGGAAATGGTGCCTTAGCCATTTGCACTACCGGCTCCGGTATGTCAATAATGTGATCCCTAGACGGGTTCACCTCCTCTTGAATATCTTCCACACTATCATCAATATCAATACGAAATTCATCATTTGATTGCACTATATTTCGGGACCGCTTCTTCTTGTACCACTTTCTCATCATTCGCAAGTTGTTTTTCACTTGAGGTGGGTGCATTTCCACCTCTTCCACTTCTTGTAGTAACGTTCATGGCATGCCCCGTGTTGTTTCCACCCTTTGGCTTTGCTACCATGTCACTTGGTTGTGCCCCCTTAGGACGAGAATTTAGAGCTTGAGAGATTTGCCTCATTTGAGCTTCTAAGTTGCGGATCGATGTGTTGTGTGAGGCAAGTTGGGCATCCAAATCGACATTCTTTTCCATCATTTGCTTGAACATGTTCTCAATACGCCCTATCTCATTGTTTGAAGAACTTGGACCGTGGGAAGGATAAGGAGGCGGGTTGCTCGGTTGTTGATTCATCGGGGGTCTTTAAAAACCTGATCCCCAATTTCCTTGATTATTGTTCCATCCACTTGTAAGTCTGAATTTTTCAAGAAAATAAAGATAATATCATTAGACATTAATGAGATATTTTAGCACACGGCACAATAGTATACTGATAAAAGTATGAGACTGAGCAAAATCTAATCTAATTATGTACAAAATTCACAGATTTTCTAACCAATGTTTGAGTTAGAATTGTTCTTTTTAGGTGATCTTAATCATCCCTAATTCTAACATGTTCCTTTCAAACTGATCTCTAGTTAGAGCTTTTGTAAAGATGTCAGCTATATGCTTGTCAGTAGCAAAAAATTCCACAGTGATCAAATCATTTTCATAGTTGTCCCTATAAAAGTGATGCCTAACATCTATGTGCTTAGTTCTTTTGTGAAGATTCGGGTTCTTGGTCATACTATTAGCACTGGTGTTATCACAAAAGTTAGGTATACAACCTACATCAATTCCAAAGTCCATTAATTATTTTTTTGATCCACAACAATTGAGCTAAACATGAGGCAACATCAACATACTCAACTTCAGCAGTAGATAAGGCCACAAAAATTTGCTTTTTAGTGGCCCAAGACACAACACATGAGCCAAGAAAGTATTCCACACCTGAGGTGCTCTTTCATTCCACAAGAAAACCTGCAAAATCAGCATCAGCATATCTCACTAAGTTGAAATTACTACCTTTTGGATACCATAGACAAAGGTCAGTGGGGCCTTTTAGGTATCTCAAGATCCTCTTTACAACAGTCAAGTGAGACTCTTTTGGATTTTCCTGAAATCTAGCATAAAGGCCTACACTGAAAACAACGTCAGGTCTACTAGCAGTGAGATATAACAAATAACCAATCATTCCCTATACTACTTCTGATCAACAGATGAACCAGGTTCATCTACATCCAATTTTGTGGTTGTTACTATAAGAGTGTCAATTTCTTTGGAATCTTCTATTTTAAACCTTTTAAGCAATTCTTTCACATACTTCTGCTTATAGGTCACAGTTCCATTTGAATTTTATTTAATTTGTAAGCCTAAAAAGAAATTAAGCTCACCCATCATACTCATTTCAAATTCACTCCCCGTTAGTTTAGCAAATTCTTCACTAAAATTAACAGTAATTGCTCCAAATATTATATCATCAACATATATCTAAACTACCAAGAGATCTTTACCTTTTTATTTCAAGAATAAAGTATTATCAATCTTACCTTTCTTGTAGCCATGATCAAGCAAGAATTTTGATAATCTTTCATACCGTGCTCTTGGAGACTGCTTGAGCCCATAAAGTGCCTTGTCAAGCTTGTACACATGATCAGGACATTCTTTGCTTTCAAAGCCCGGAGGTTGCTTAACAAACACTTCTTCCTTTAGATAGCCATTGAGGAAGGCACTCTTGACATCCATCTGATGGAGAGTCAATTCCATATAAGTAGCAAAGGTTATAAGGAGTCTAATTGCCTCCAATCTTGCAACTGGAGAAAAGGTCTCATCATAGTCTATGCCCTCCTCTTGATTATATCCTTGTACCACCAATCTTGCTTTGTTCCTTGTAAATGTTCCATCTTCGTCAAGTTTGTTTCTGAAGACCCATTTTGTGCCAATTACTAATATGTCCTTGGGTCTTGGTACCCGATGCCAAACTTGACTTCTCTCAAATTGGTTGAGTTCATCTTGCATTGCATTCACCCAGTCTGTATCCTGCAAAGCCTTAGCATTATTTTTAGGTTCAACAAGAGATGAAAAAGCATCAAATGCACAAATAGACTTCCCCGTAGCAAGGAAAGGTCTTCCAAGAATAATCGGCACCTCATAATCAATTTCACAATCTAGAATGACAAAATCTGTCGGAAGAATAAATTTATCAACACGAACCAAGACATCTTCAATCACACCCAAAGGTCTCTTCATAGTACGATCGGTCATTTGCAATCTCATAGAGCTAGGTCTTGGTTGCCCAATTCCCAGGGTCTTGAAAATCGAATAGGGCATCAAATTGATACTTGCCCCAAGATTACATAGAGCTTTAGCAAACTCGGCACTTCTAATTGTACAAGGAATCGTGAAAGCATCAGGATCCTCTAACTTAGGAGTCATTGAATGCACAATTGCACTCACTTGATGAGTGACTTTGATAGTTTCAAAATTCATTGACCGCTTTTTTGTCATGAGATCATCCATAAACTTTGCATAACCGGTCATTTGTTCCAAAGCTTCAACTAATGGCACATTGATTGAGAGACTCTTAACCATTTGAATGAATATCCTGAATTGATTCTCACCATTTTGCTTGGCAAGTCTTTGAGGGAATGGAGATGGAGGCTTAGGAAATGGTGCCTTAGCCATTTGCACTACCGGCTCCGGTATGTCAATAATGTGATCCCTAGACGGGTTCACCTCCTCTTGAATATCTTCCACACTATCATCAATATCAATACGAAATTCATCATTTGATTGCACTATATTTCGGGACCGCTTCTTCTTGTACCACTTTCTCATCATTCGCAAGTTGTTTTTCACTTGAGGTGGGTGCATTTCCACCTCTTCCACTTCTTGTAGTAACGTTCATGGCATGCCCCGTGTTGTTTCCACCCTTTGGCTTTGCTACCATGTCACTTGGTTGTGCCCCCTTAGGACGAGAATTTAGAGCTTGAGAGATTTGCCTCATTTGAGCTTCTAAGTTGCGGATCGATGTGTTGTGTGAGGCAAGTTGGGCATCCAAATCGACATTCTTTTCCATCATTTGCTTGAACATGTTCTCAATACGCCCTATCTCATTGTTTGAAGAACTTGGACCATGGGAAGGATAAGGAGGCGGGTTGCTCGGTTGTTGATTCATCGGGGGTCTTTAAAAACCTGATCCCCAATTTCCTTGATTATTGTTCCATCCACTTGTAAGTCTGAATTTTTTAAGAAAATAAAGATAATATCATTAGACATTAATGAGATATTTTAGCACACCGCACAATAGTATACTGATAAAAGTATGAGACTGAGCAAAATCTAATCTAATTATGTACAAAATTCACAGATTTTCTAACCAATGTTTGAGTTAGAATTGTTCTTTTTAGGTGATCTTAATCATCCCTAATTCTAACATGTTCCTTTCAAACTGATCTCTAGTTAGAGCTTTTGTAAAGATGTCAGCTATATGCTTGTCAGTAGCAAAAAATTCCACAGTGATCAAATCATTTTCATAGTTGTCCCTATAAAAGTGATGCCTAACATCTATGTGCTTAGTTCTTTTGTGAAGATTCGGGTTCTTGGTCATACTATTAGCACTGGTGTTATCACAAAAGATAGGTATACAACCTACATCAATTCCAAAGTCCATTAATTATTTTTTTGATCCACAACAATTGAGCTAAACATGAGGCAGCATCAACATACTCAACTTCAGCAGTAGATAAGGCCACAAAAATTTGCTTTTTAGTGGCCCAAGACACAACACATGAGCCAAGAAAGTATTCCACACCTGAGGTGCTCTTTCATTCCACAAGAAAACCTGCAAAATCAGCATCAGCATATCTCACTAAGTTGAAATTACTACCTTTTGGATACCATAGACAAAGGTCAGTGGGGCCTTTTAGGTATCTCAAGATCCTCTTTACAACAGTCAAGTGAGACTCTTTTGGATTTTCCTGAAATCTAGCATAAAGGCCTACACTGAAAACAACGTCAGGTCTACTAGCAGTGAGATATAACAAATAACCAATCATTCCCTATACAACTTCTGATCAACAGATGAACCAGGTTCATCTACATCCAATTTTGTGGTTGTTACTATAAGAGTGTCAATTTCTTTGGAATCTTCTATTTTAAACCTTTTAAGCAATTCTTTCACATACTTCTGCTTATAGGTCACAGTTCCATTTGAATTTTATTTAATTTGTAAGCCTAAAAAGAAATTAAGCTCACCCATCATACTCATTTCAAATTCACTCCCCGTTAGTTTAGCAAATTCTTCACTAAAATTAACAGTAATTGCTCCAAATATTATATCATCAACATATATCTAAACTACCAAGAGATCTTTACCTTTTTATTTCAAGAATAAAGTATTATCAATCTTACCTTTCTTGTAGCCATGATCAAGCAAGAATTTTGATAATCTTTCATACCGTGCTCTTGGAGACTGCTTGAGCCCATAAAGTGCCTTGTCAAGCTTGTACACATGATCAGGACATTCTTTGCTTTCAAAGCCCGGAGGTTGCTTAACAAACACTTCTTCCTTTAGATAGCCATTGAGGAAGGCACTCTTGACATCCATCTGATGGAGAGTCAATTCCATATAAGTAGCAAAGGTTATAAGGAGTCTAATTGCCTCCAATCTTGCAACTGGAGAAAAGGTCTCATCATAGTCTATGCCCTCCTCTTGATTATATCCTTGTACCACCAATCTTGCTTTGTTCCTTGTAACTGTTCCATCTTCGTCAAGTTTGTTTCTGAAGACCCATTTTGTGCCAATTACTAATATGTCCTTGGGTCTTGGTACCCGATGCCAAACTTGACTTCTCTCAAATTGGTTGAGTTCATCTTGCATTGCATTCACCCAGTCTGTATCCTGCAAAGCCTCAGCATTATTTTTAGGTTCAACAAGAGATGAAAAAGCATCAAATGCACAAATAGACTTCCCCGTAGCAAGGAAAGGTCTTCCAAGAATAATCGGCACCTCATAATCAATTTCACAATCTAGAATGACAAAATCTGTCGGAAGAATAAATTTATCAACACGAACCAAGACATCTTCAATCACACCCAAAGGTCTCTTCATAGTACGATCGGTCATTTGCAATCTCATAGAGCTAGGTCTTGGTTGCCCAATTCCCAGGGTCTTGAAAATCGAATAGGGCATCAAATTGATACTTGCCCCAAGATTACATAGAGCTTTAGCAAACTCGGCACTTCTAATTGTACAAGGAATCGTGAAAGCATCGGGATCCTCTAACTTAGGAGTCATTGAATGCACAATTGCACTCACTTGATGAGTGACTTTGATAGTTTCAAAATTCATTGACCGCTTTTTTGTCATGAGATCATCCATAAACTTTGCATAACCGGTCATTTGTTCCAAAGCTTCAACTAATGGCACATTGATTGAGAGACTCTTAACCATTTGAATGTATATCTTGAATTGATTCTCACCATTTTGCTTGGCAAGTCTTTGAGGGTATGGAGGTGGAGGCTTAGGAAATGGTGCCTTAGCCATTTGCACTACCGGCTCCGGTATGTCAATAATGTGATCCCTAGACGGGTTCACCTCCTCTTGAATATCTTCCACACTATCATCAATATCAATACGAACTTCATCATTTGATTGCACTATATTTCGGGACCGCTTCTTCTTGTACCACTTTCTCATCATTCGCAAGTTGTTTTTCACTTGAGGTGGGTGCATTTCCACCTCTTCCACTTCTTGTAGTAACGTTCATGGCATGCCCCGTGTTGTTTCCACCCTTTGGCTTTGCTACCATGTCACTTGGTTGTGCCCCCTTAGGACGAGAATTTAGAGCTTGAGAGATTTGCCCCATTTGAATTTCTAAGTTGCGGATCGATGTGTTGTGTGAGGCAAGTTGGGCATCCGAATCGACATTCTTTTCCATCATTTGCTTGAACATGTTCTCAATATGCCCTATCTCATTGTTTGAAGAACTTGGACCGTGGGAAGGATAAGGAGGTGGGTTGCTCGGTTGTTGATTCATCGGGGGTCTTTAAAAACCTGATCCCCAATTTCCTTGATTATTGTTCCATCCGCTTGTAAGTATGAATTTTTCAAGAAAATAAAGATAATATCATTAGAGATTAATGAGATATTTTAGCACACGGCACAATAGTGTACTGATAAAAGTATGAGACTGAGCAAAATCTAATCTAATTATGTACAAAATTCACAGATTTTCTAACTAATGTTTGAGTTAGAATTGTTCTTTTTAAGTGATCTTAACCATCCCTAATTCTAACATGTTCCTTTCAAACTGATCTCTAGTTAGAGCTTTTGTAAAGATGTCAGCTATTTGCTTGTCAGTAGCACAAAATTCCACAGTGATCAAATCATTTTCATAGTTGTCCCTATAAAAGTGATGCCTAACATCTATGTGCTTAGTTCATTTGTGATGAACCAGGTTCTTGGTCATACTATTAGCACTGGTGTTATCATAAAAGATAGGTATACAACCTACATCAATTCCAACGTCCATTAATTATTTTTTGATCAACAACAATTGAGCTAAACATGAGGCAGCATCAACATACTCAACTTCAGCAGTAGATAAGGCCAAAATATTTTGCTTTTTAGTGGCCCAAGACACAACACATGAGCCAAGAAAGTATTCCACACCTGAGGTGCTCTTTCTTTCCACAAGAAAACTAGCAAAATCAGTATCAGCATATCTCACTAAGTTAAAATTACTACCTTTTGGATACCATAGACAAAGGTCAGTGATGCCTTTTAGGTATCTCAAGATCCTCTTTACAACAGTCAAGTGAGACTCTTTTGGATTTGCCTGAAATCTAGCACAAAGGCCTACACTGAAAAAAATGTCAGGTCTGCTAGCAGTGAGATATAACAAAGAACCAATCATTCCCCTATACAACTTCTGATCAACAGATGAACCAGGTTCATCTACATCCAATTTTGTGGTTGTTGCTATAGGAGTGTCAATTTCTTTGGAATCTTCTATTTTAAACCTTTTAAGCAATTCTTTCACATACTTCTGCTTATAGATCACAGTTCCATTTGAATTTTATTTAATTTGTAAGCCTAAAAAGAAATTAAGCTCACCCATCATACTCATTTCAAATTCACTCCCCGTTAGTTTAGCAAATTCTTCACTAAAATTAACAATAATTGCTCCAAATATTATATCATCAACATATATCTAAACTACCAAGAGATCTTTACCTTTTTATTTCAAGAATAAAGTATTATCAATCTTACCTTTCTTGTAGCCATGATCAAGCAAGAATTTTGATAATCTTTCATACCGTGCTCTTGGAGCCTGCTTGAGCACATAAAGTGCCTTGTCAAGCTTGTACACATGATCAGGACATTCTTTTCTTTCAAAGCCCGGAGGTTGCTTAACAAACACTTCTTCCTTTAGATAGCCATTGAGGAAGGCACTCTTGACATCCATCTGATGGAGAGTCAATTCCATATAAGTAGCAAAGGTTATAAGAAGTCTAATTGCCTCCAATCTTGCAACTGGAGAAAAGGTCCCATCATAGTCTATGCCCTCCTCTTGACTATATCCTTATACCACCAATCTTACTTTGTTCCTTGTAACTGTTCTATCTTCGTCAAGTTTGTTTTTGAAGACCCATTTTGTGCCAATTACTGATATGTCCTTGGGTCTTGGTACTAGATGCCAAACTTGACTTCTCTCAAATTGGTTGAGTTCATCTTGCATTGTATTCACCCATTATGCATCCTACAAAGCCTCAGCATTATTTTTAGGTTCAATAAGAGATAAAAAAGCATCAAAAGTACAAAGATTCTTCAAAGAAGATCTGATTTTGATTCCAGAGGTTGGATCAGTAATTATGTTCTCAATGGGATGAGAACTTTGATACTTGTATGGTTTTACAACCAGCTAGTAGTTTTACAACCAGCTAGTTTCCCTTAGATGTTCCTTCAATGTTTTTTTGCTGAGGAACAAGTTTATGGATAGGTTCCCTCGAGGTTTAAGGATCAGTTCCTCTTTGTTCAGTTCCCTCTGTCAAGTTGCCCTAGGTGGAAGGACCTGTTCCATCACCTATTCCTTCCTCTGGTGAAGCTTTAGTCTGGGCTGTGGTTTCATTTGAGTTTTTTACCAGCCTAATTGCTTCATCATCATGTCCCTGCCTCTCATAAAGAATGTTAGTTTCATCAAAAACCACATGTACACTTTCTTCTACACACATAATTCTTTTGTTATAAATCTTATAAACTTTACTATGTGAAGAATATCCCAAGAATACTCCCACATCACTTATGGGATCAAACTTACCTAGGGAGTCTTTACCATTATTGTGCACAAAGCACTTGCATCCAAATGCCCTAAGATGGGATATATTTGGCTTTCTCCCTTTAAGTAACTCATATGAAGTTTTCTCAATAAGAGGTCTAGTCATGCACCTATTTATGATGTAGCATGCAGTGTTCACAGCTTCTGCCCAGAAACTATTGGGTATTTTACTAGAAAGCAGCATAGTCCTAGCCATTTCTTCCAATTTCCTATTTTTTCTTTCAACTACTCTACTTTATTGTGGAGTCCTAGGAGCAGAAAATTTATGATTTATGCCATGCTCATCACAAAATTCAGCAAATTTAACATTCTCAAATTTAGAACCATGATCAGACCTAATTGATGCAAGTTGATTACCTAGTTGTTTCTGAGTTTTTCTAACAAAAGAAGTGAACATGTCAAATGCTTTATCATTAGATGTTAGAAACAATGTCCAAGTAAACCTAGAATAATCATCAACAAACACCATAAAATATCTCTTATCAACTCTGCTCAATGTTCTCATTGGTCCACAAAGATCCATATGGACCAGTTCCATCGTCCTGGTGGTGCTTACCATTTTCTTGCCTTTGAAAGAGGATCTTACCTACTTCCCCCTTGCACAAGCCTCACAAACTTTATCTTCCTTGAACTTAATGTTAGGCAGTCCTATCACCAAGTCTTTGGAGACTAGTTTGTTGAGTTGACTTAGACTGGCATGTCCAAGTCTCTTGTGCCAAAGGAGGGGATCATTATCCAACACACTTAAGCAAGTGAATTCATAATCTAAAAGTGCGAACAGATCTATAACATACATGTTGTTCACTCTTTTTTCCTGCAAAACTATCTTGTCAGTAGTAAGATTAAAAACAAAGTATTTTGTAAAGGTGAATGCTACCATGTTACCTCTATCACACAATTGTGATGCACTTATTAGACTGCACTTCAGTCCATCTATCAAGTAGACGTTCTCAATAGAGTGAGAATCAGTATTACCTACCTTTCCAATCCCAATGGTCTCACATTTCTTCCCATTTCCAAAGAAGATATTACCTCATTTAAGGTCCTCAAGTGAAAGGAACTTATTCTTGCTTCCTGTCATGTGCTTTGAGCAACCACTATCCATGTACCATATTTGGTTGCTCCCCTTCACTTGGACCTGCAAAAGGAAATCAGGGGTTAGTCTTAGGAACCCAAACTACTTTGGGTCCCTTTCTATAGGCAAAAGGATGAATCAATTTCTTTTTAGCCCAACTTGGTAGCCTATTCTTCCCTTGAACAAATTCTTTGTTCTTTTGAATTGCCTTTTATTTTGCAGTGCATTCACTTTTATAGTGACCTGTTTTACCACAGTGTGTGCAAATCTTGTTCTTAGGAAATGTAAGGTACTTGATTTTGGGATCCCACTTAGGTGTCAGGTTCCCAAAGCCAAGTCCTCTTCTGTTACTATTATGGTGTTCTTGTAGCCATGAAAGTGCAATGGAGGACCTATTCCATTTACAAGTTCTGTCTAGCTCATGCATGACCTTTCTTAGATCCTCCTTTAGCATTCTTACCTACTCATCCCTTTTGTACAACTCATCTTTCATTTTTCCTACATTTTCTTCTAAAGTGAGTTGTGTGTGATCAACTGTCTTTTTACATGTTCCTAATTTCAGTTTTAGATTTTCAGATCTAAGCTCTAGGACAGTTGAGTCAAGTGCATGAACCTGGTTCTTCAACACAGTATTTTCAGTTATCGTTTCACTAACATTAAGTTCCAGATTTTTGCACTTAGCCTTCAAAATCACACATTCTTTAGACATTTGTTCCTTTTTGTTGTTTACATCCTCGGATTCATCAATTAGTTCTAGTAGTAACTCAGATAATCTTTCTTTAGACAAAAATTTAATCTTGTGATGAATTACACTTACCTCAGTTTCTTCATCAGATTCTCCAATGGCCATAAGTGCTTGTTTATCATCATCATCATAATCTGAGCTTTCATCTGAGCTTTCCCCCCAAGCAGCGACCATAGCCTTGGTTGAACCTTTGTTGTTGCTTTTCTTGGGTTGAACTTGTTCCTTCTTCCTGTTCCTTTGTTCAACTCTTCCCTTCTTCCATTTAATTTCCCACAAAGGACAGTTCTTGATGTGATTAGTCTTTCCATACTTGTAGCAACCATCATTAGTTTGCTTCTCAGGAATTTTTGACTTGCTATAACTTGCACTTCTTAAAGAACCCTTTTCTCTCCTTAGGTACTTCTTGAAGTCCTTGGTGATCATAGCCATTTCATCATCTTCCAGATCAGAAACTTCAGTGATTCTGAGTGCCAAGCTTCTTTTCTTTTTAGGCACATCCATCTTCATGGTTTGTCTCCTAAATTCATAAGCAATGAGATTTCCAATTAATTCATACAGTGGGAGAGCAAAATATTCTTTTATTCCTGGATGGTAGTGATTTTGCTCTCCCAAGTGATAGGCAAAACCCTAGCCAGTATCTTCTCGACTCTATCTTCTTCATGAATAATCCTTCCAAGAGATTTTAGCTCATTTGTTAGTGTAGTGAACCTTGTGTACATTTATTGAATGGTTTCTCCTTCCTTCATAGCAAAGTTCTTATACTGAGAGTATAGTAGAGTTCCTTTGGATCTCTTCACCTGAGGTGTTCCTTCGTGAGCCACTTGCAGTGTGTCCCAAATTTGCTTAGCAGTGGCACAACTTTGGATTCTGTTGTGCTCATCTGGACCAAGTCCACAAACAAGCCATTTCTTGGCTTTAGCATTCTTCTCCCACTTCTTCAAGTCCTTAGCCGTGCAGTAAACTCTTATCTTTAGCACATCTACTCCTTTAGTATTTTTCTTCAAGGTAGTCAGTGGACTATCGGTGACAATGTCCCATAGCTCATAGTCATCTCCTATAATGTGATCTCTCATTCTGTTTTTCCACCAAGAGTAGTACTGGCCATTAAAGAGTGATGGCCTAGCAGTGGATTGCCCTTCCCAGATTCCAGGTGGTGCACTCATCTTGATCTTCTCCTAAGGTGTTAGCATCTTCAAGGATAACCTGCCTTGCTACCAATTGATGTTTTATACTTTAATGTCACACAAGAGGGAGGGGATGATTTGTGTGGTATCCAATTTTTTGTGTGCACAAATTTTAGAAGGGCTTGGTTCTTCTATGTGTTCCTTATACTACTATTGCGGAAATAGTAAATGCGGAAAGTAAAGAACACAATTATTTTTACGTGAAAAATACCCGACTCAAAAGGTGAAAAAACCACGACCTACTACTCAGTAGGATTTTCCCCAACACTTCACTAAATTACTGAGCCAAGACAGCATTTACAAAACTCTTTGTAAACCTAAGGATTACCTCTAATCCCGTTGTGGGAACCAACCTCTAACTATTGCGACAACTTCAAGTTAACTCTAACTTGAATACAATACTTAGAGTACCTAATACAATTGCTTCTAGATAAAGCTGAAAGGTACAACTTGAAACACCTACTATAATGAAACTAGAATAAAAGACAGACACTTGGAACTGGTTCTTCTATCTGGTTCATGTAGCTTCAGGTTCGCACACTTGAATCACACAAGAATTGCTTGCAAAGTCCGTTGCTATTTTGCTCTCAACTCACGTTTAACTTCAACGTTTGTGCGTCTCTATAAAATGAGAATATCCTGCAATTTATAGAGTTAGTAGAATAGGAAATAACTAGAGTTCCAATGTTATACTCTTCCTTGGTGGAAGAGTTCTAGTTATTTTCAACTTCTAACTCCTCCCTTATCTAGGATAGAGTTCTCTCGAGTAAGGAATCCTTCTCCTTATCACTTATGCAACCTTTTCGTTCAGGAGATATGAGATATATCCACTTAAGCTTATCTCTTTCACGTGCCTTCCTTGTGCTCGAATTCTGCCCGTGTCTATGTTCACTTTGTATGGACCTGATTCATGCTTGAGTTCCTTTGTCAATTATCAAAACAAACTTTACTTGGGTCAACAAAAATGATTAAATGTGTATAAATAATAAATTTTGAATCCATTAAATTAGATGAGATAAGACAGAATTGCAAATCTGAACCCATAAAATTTAAATCATAGATCTGCCTCTAAGTAAAACGTCCAAATATGGTTTGCAATAGTGCCCCTACTTCCTCTAGCTAGGTAGTAGTATAGTACTTTTTATCCACAATAATAAAGGCGATTTTGGTGGAGTAGCATGTGTAGTTGAAGCTTGTAAGAGTTTTTATGTTGCAAGGCTACCGTCCCTTAGCTCCTTTCATTCGTTACATACATAAAAGAAATACGGATTACTACTGATCAGTGTTTTAAAAGGTATGGGGCGTAAGGCGTGGGGCATTTTACATATGCCTCAACGAGACGTAAGCCCCGAGGCATGGGGCGTAAGCCCCATAGATATTTAATTTTTAATATTTTATAAAATAATATAATAATAGTAAATATTTATAAACAGGTAAAATTATATAAAAATTGAAGAAAACTATATAATGATAGTAAATATTTATAAACAGGTAAAATTGCATAAAAATTAAAAAAAAACTATAAATATATGAAATATATATGTGTGTGTGTGTGTGCGCGCGCGCGCGCCCCACAAAAAACTAGTCAAACAATCTATTATACGCTACTTACAAGCAATGTTTTAAAAGGCGGGAGCTTGAGGTGGGGCGTTTTACTTGACATGGGGCGAGGCGTAAGCCTGGGGGGAGGGGGGGGAGGAGAAGGGGCATAAGCCCCATGGATCTTTAAAAATTTTAATTTATAAATTAATAAAATAACATAATAACACAAAAAAAAAATTAAAAGAACTCATAGAAAAAAAATATCTAGCATGATTCTTAAGTATAACTAATGCATACAAATCACGTATAACGTCTTTAGCTTTCAAATAATTAAAAACTTATAATTTCTTTAAAAAAATGATCAAACTCCACATTTTACCTTCCTAAAAGTAAATAATTAATAAAATCTTATTAGTACGCTAATTAAATTATTACTCCTTCATGAATAAATACAAATTAGTTTAAGATATCAAATTAATAAAAGTGTATAACAAGGAGGGACAAATGAACTAAGACACGACCAATAACAAGAGAAGATATAAATTCGCAATACTATGTCTCATTATTGGAGTTATGCTCAATCTTCATATTTCTATCGATGAATAGAACTTTTATCATTAATTTGTTAAAGAATTTTGAAGGTCAACGATATTAATTAGGAAATTCGATATGTGATTTATGTTAGAACTGTTAGGCGAGCCCCAGGCATTGGGCGTTAGGCGTGTTTAGGGCGCACGGTCGGACGCTTGGGGCGTAAGCCTCACAGAACTAAGCCCCATACATGAGTCCCAGAGCGTTTTGCAAGTGCCCCGCCCAAGGATGAGCCCCAGACGAGTCCCAGAAATACCTTTTAAAATACTGCTACTGATCACGAGTTTGACAAGATTTTTTCAAAGATATTGGGACCAAACTTTTGTCCATTCGTTGTTAGCATTTATTTGCTGTGGCCCAAATTTTTTATTGACATTTAGTGCAGGTTGAGTCTTTTGTGCAGAAGTACACTGCAGCTTTTTTCATACTATGGTAACAAATAAACGTGCACGAAGATATCACCGGGATGTTATATCTAACTTGCTCAATATTTTGTATGGTACGAAGTGATTGAGTTATCACTTATGTTATATATGTACAGAACAATACATTGAAAATATTTTTTTAACATAGAGAAGAGCATTCATTTAGGCTAAGCTCGTTTTAACATTGCCATTGTGGAAGGAGCCTAAGCTCGTTTAGTGGTCCAACCTTTTGTATTATATGAAATCTATTTGGACATGATTGGGGTTGAACTTGATTTGCAACATTTATAGAGGAATGAAATGGAGTCACTCAAATTCTTGAACATAAATTTTGAGAAAAACCCTGAGGAATTTGGGCTATGCTTGTCGATATAAAAAATAAGAAAAGATTAACTCAATTTTGGACGAGTTAAAATAAATTAAATATGATAATTGTGTCATAACTAGCACGGATTAAAATGAATTAGTGGACTGATTAACGAGTTATAACCTAACCCTTTCAACTTGATCCAATACTAATATTCTAAACAAAATATTCGTTTAAATAGTTCACTTATCATGTGAATTAAGTTGCAAAAATCTCAATATGCACTAATCTCCTCCAATACAAGTGATAAAGTACAATATTAGTATGTTACGATCCATGATGCACGTTGAACTTAATTCAACTAAGTTAGGATGTTACAAAAATTATGCTATATCGAAAAATGATAGCCATAGAAAATGGAGAGATCAATTAATATATTTATTGAATCTACCGCAAAGAACCCACAGCTTTCACCTTGACATGGTGGTGCTCTGACCGATTGAACTATAATCTTAGAAAAATTAGGTTTACAACCTAAAATCAATTTAAATTCGAACTATTTAATTTTGTTATATTAGGGACAAATCTGGACCTTTTACCTTATTATTATTATTATTATTATTATTATTATTATTATTATTATTATTATTATTGAGGTTCTTTTTCTTCCATCTGTTAAGATTGTTATCTCTATGTTCTTTTCTTCGCGTAGCGGCCCATAGTTAGTAAAGAAAGTCACCAAGCCCGCACCTATCCTGAAAGCAAAATACTCTGGTCTCGCAGAAAGAACGAAGAAGGTTTTCAACCCATTGGGTTGGGCTATGTTTTGACAAGTTGGGTAACACCAGTTATAACCCAACTTCTAGATGGATCAATATGGGCTATTCTTTAGTTAATAAGGACGATTTGTTCAAATAACGATTATTTAGTGCCATCCTTTAATTTATAATCCTATTAAGAATTTTTTAAGAAAAATAGTTTCCGCGCCAGAATTTTGAAGCGCTCATGGCGGTTGCGAGGATTTCATATTTGATAAAGGCAAGTGATCTTATGGTGATTCGTCAGAATTTCTAAGTTATTTTATAGTATTGGGCAAGACTTGTCTTAACAACAAAATATGGTGATTGTCAGGATTTCTGGTCAAATCCAAACGAATCGCCATAATTTTTTCAGCATTTGTGGCTAAAATTCAAGTGATTTTTCAGGATTTGGCTCCAAATTCTGGTATCATCGTAACATGTTGTGTAGAAATTCATCAATAAGTTTTTGTTGCAAAATTGATTCAAATCAATTTTAAATGATCTGTAAGCATTTAAATTTTATTGGACTTAAATTCTATAAAATAATTTGGACTATATGTTAAATATATTAGTTCGAATAAATATTATGAGCTAATATAATTGGATTAACTACTTAAGTCCAATAAATATTGACTGGGCTAGCATATTTAGTTGGGCTACAAATGATGAGCTCACTTCATCAGGCCCAATATGTCATATTCCTATAGGTCCAGTTTGGTGTCACGTGTCAAATGACGTGGCACGCCAAGTCAAGTGGAAGAGCTAATAGGATCATGCCACGTGTCAAAATGACAATGCATACCAAGTCAAATTAAAAGGCCAATGAAATTGCGCTACATGTGCAAGTGACATGTTCTGTCCAATCAAATGCGGTCTTGTCACTCTTCAATTTGATTGGTCGGAAAGAGTTTGTTCTTATCATAACTCTTCCCTTCCACAACTATAAATAGGGGTCTTCATAAACTAGAAAAGACACCAGAAGTTATAACAAGAAGCAAGAGAGAGCTCGTGGATCAAACGCCGCAGATTTCTCTAAAAGCTACAAGCATTCAAGTGTTCTAAGGATTAAAAGATCAAGACGAAGATTCAAGAACAAGTTGCAAGCCCTTGGATTAAAAATACGTCAAGATCAATATCAGGCCTCAAGCACTTGGATTAAAATAAAATAAAGTTCAAGATTCAGCTCGAAGGCTCTTTTATTTACTATTAAAAAGTAGAATCATAGGATTCATAGAGATTGTAACACTCAAATATTTGAAATAAAATACTACGATTGCTGTAATATTTTTCGGTCTTGATTTTATTTTCTCAACGAAAATTTATTGTCTACAAATTCTGGCACACCCAGTGGGATAATCTCTACCTCTCATCTCAACTTTTCAATCACCAAAGTTTAAGAACATCAAAATGGTTTCAAAGAAAATCAATCCCGGATCAACCTCCACCAAGGCTGCTAGCTTCAGGTTCTATGCTGATGTGGAAAGCATTCTCGATGTTACCTTTGGAAGTTTCGGACCAGTTACGAGGAGCAACGCAAGCTCTTTAGGACAACAAACACTCCAAATGCAGTATGCATCAACCCCTGTTTTCGGATCTTCATCCTCAAAAGGAGCAAGATTTTTCACAAACGCACCCGAAGGAGGAAGCGATGTTGCTGAAAAGATCAAGAAAACTCTTGCTCTACTTGACCTCTACGGATCTAAGTACTCTGCTGTGAAGGAAGATGATGATGTTTCAAGTGATGGATCCTCCCCACTTACACCGCATAGCGTGAGCCATTCGAGAATCAATTTGTGTGACAATCCATGCTACTCCCCATCATCTACAACAATCATGCAAGCCATGGTGACAAACATTTCATCTGTGGAAGAGCAGTTGGCAAACTTGACGCAAGCAATTGCTGGCTTGACCAAGTACATGCAAAATCAAGATGCTAGAATTGACAAGCTAACAGACGGGGTGGGAATCTTGATGGAAGAAGAATCCACCCATGCACCTGGCAAGCTCCTAGAAGTTCCAGAGATTGATTATCCCTAAAGACGAGTAGCATCCGCTTAGTCTATCCCTGTCTCATCTGAAGGGATGATTCCCATCGATCAACTGAAGGAGTTCATTGAAGGAACTATTAAGAATATATATGAAGTTGCTGCCAAGTCCTCCTTTACATATGCAAAGCCGTACACTGCAAGGATCGATATGTTGAAGATGCATACTAGCTATCAACCTCTAAAGTTTCAACAGTTTGATGGTAAAGGCAATCCAAAGCAACATGTGGCGTACTTCGTTGAGATATACAACAATGCTGGGACTTATTGGAGATTACCTCATCAAACAACTTGTCCGCTCGCTAAAGGAAATGCTTTTGATTGGTATATAGACTTCGAGGCGGGATCTATTGATAGCTAGGATCAACTAGAGCAAGAGTTCCTCAATCGCTTTTATAGCACAAGGCGCATTGTGAGCATGGTGAAACTCACAAATACTCTTCAACGGAATGGTGAACCAGTTATCGACATTATCAATCGTTGGAGGAATGCAAGCCTCAACTGTAAAGACATGCTTAGTGAAGCTTCTGGCATAGAGATGTGCATCCAAGGCATGCATTGGGGATTGCACTACATCTTGCAAGGTATCAGGCCTAGCACATTTGAAGAACTTGTAACTCATGCCCATGACATAGAATTGAGCATGACCTCCGTTGGAAATAAAAGGCTGCCCATCTATGAACCTCGCAAAGGGAACAACAAGCAAGAAGTTAGGAAGTGGGGCAAGTTCGTACCCAAGTCTAAAAGCAAAGAAGCTATAAATGTCAACACATCACCTATGAAGTTCATGACGAAGGTGAGCAAGAAGCAGAGTATGAAATCCACTTCTTTTCAAAATAAGCCAAGAGGAAAGTTGTCTCTAAATCTCATTGATCTTCCGGAGATGAAGCGGCCAAATGAAGCTGGGAAAACTGATGACCTAAATTACTGCAAATATCATCGACTTGTGAGCTACCCTTTGGAGAAGTGCTTTGTCTTCAAGGACAAAGTTATGGACTTGGCTCGTGAAAAGAAGATCCTTGAAGATGATAAAGCAAGCGCAAAACAAGTCTCTATCAGATTTGGCTCATTCAGTCTAGATGAATTATGTAGTTTTAAAGAAAGTAAAGATGAATAATTACTAGAGAACAACAAATTTGAACACGATCAACCTGATGATGATGAAGGTTGGACGTTGGTGACTCGTCGTAGGCGCCACAAAAGGAGCTCATGAAAAGAATCAATAGAACAACCAAAAAGGAAAATAATGGTGAAAAGACCAAGGAGATGGAATCCAGTTAAGCATTTGAAGAAAGCAAAAGTGGAGGTGAACCCTCCTCAAAAGCCGCGACATCTAGTGACCTTGGAAGATTTCTTGCCATGTTGGTTCCGCATGAAGATTTTTCGTGATGGTATTGAGGCCTCTTGTTGCAATGCTGATAAAGGGGAAGAAAAGAGTGATGACCTACCGTTGGCACCATCTTCAGAAAATCTCATCGAGTCTATTCCTCAAGAAGTTAACGCGTGTGAGGAAAAAGTCACGTTCACAAATGATGATCTTCTGCTAGGTGACAATCTTCATAACCGCCCATTGTACCTGGTTGGCTATATGCGTAATGAAAGGGTAAATCGAATCTTGTTGATGGAGGATCCTCAGTGAACATCTTGCCAATTCGCAATGTGAAAGAACTTTTTATCCCTATGAACTAATTCTCGAAAAGTCGTGTGATGATCCAAGGATTCAACCAAGGGGGGAAAAGAGCCATAGGCGCGATCAGGTTGAGAATCACCATCAAAGATATGCAATCAAGTGCATGGCTGCATGTGATCGATGCAAAGACTTCATACAACGTCTTGCTTGGAAGGCCTTGGATACATGAGAATAAAGTAGTTCCATCTACCTACCATCAATGTTTAAAATACTACGAGGGTGAAGTCGAGAATAAGATAATTGCTGATGATGAGCCATTCACCGAGGCTGAGTCACACTTCGCCGATGCAAAGTTCTACTTGAAGAACCGCATTGTGAAGGAGCTAAAAGCTAATGATGTCATGAAAAGAAAGAATGGCGAGCCCACAACTAAAAGAGCTGAGGTGACTGTTGGTAAAGCCAAAGCTGTTACTTAGGAGGTACAATCTAACTCGAATAACCCTTATAGAGGGGATATTGCGTCTTATGGAAAGAAAGTAACTCTTACGCTCCAATATGTCCCTAAAAGGAAGAAAGATAAAGGTGAATCATCTAATCTACAAACTAACATGCTAAAGGAGTTAACTCTTCCGGTAAAACGAATTAAGGCAGTAAAGTTGTCCTCAAAGCCACTTGCAGGGTTTGTGGCTCAAAATCATTTTCAGAATGTGGCACTCCCTACAAAACGAACAGGTGAAGGTTTTGATCCTAACGCTTACAAGCTATTTGCAAAAGCTGGATACAATTCCAATGAGCCATCAAAGTTAGGGAAGATCCCATCAGAAGATGCAACGAGGCAACCACGTGAAGGTTTGGGATATACGCAACCGTCACCAGTGCGCATCTCCAAAAGAAGGGCGAGCAACAATTATATCACTGTAGAAGACGAATCTGCCACTTCTAACAGGCCTTCTGCCTTTGATCGACTTAGAAAATCAAGTGTGAGAACTTCTGCATTTGATAGATTAGGTCCATTAAAGAAGGGGAATAAGTTTCAGAGAAATTATTGAAATACAAGAACACCCGCTTCGCCCAAAATTCAGAAGATCTCTAAGGATTTCCAAAGTCTGGTTCCTTCTAGGATGGAGCGACAAACAAAAGCCATGGTTTCATATGATGAGGTACTGAAGGTGAAGCCATACACTATGGTCTACACTAAAGAATGTGATGAAGACGAAGAAAGTGTGGGTTCTTCGTATCATGTTACTGCACAAGGCGAGCATGGTATTTTATCTCTAATGGAGGATGACGAGAAATTGGACGATGTTTCATCATGTTATCACATATCCTTCAACGATGGGGACCCTTAAGAAGATGAAGATGCGAAAGATGCTCCCCCGGAACTTGAAGAAGAGGTGAAGGCAACGATTGATGCCTTAAAAGAAGTTAACCTTGGCACTGATGAAGAACCAAGACCTACCTACCTAAATGTTTTACTAGAAGTTGATAAAGAAAGCACTTATATTGAGTTACTCAAGGAGTTTAAGGATGTCTTTGCTTCGAGTTACAAAGAAATGCCTGGCTTGGACCCTAAAGTAGTAGTCCATCACCATGCGGTCAAGAATGACGCTCGTCCTGTTAAGCAAGCTCAAAGGCACTTTAGGTCGGACTTGGTTCCCCTGATTGAAATCGAAGTTAACAAACTCATTGAAGCTGGATTTATTCGGGAAGTTAAATACCCAATGTGGGTTTCAAGTATTGTCTTTGTAAGGAAGAAGAATGGCCAGATTCGAGTGTGTGTCGACTTCAGGGATCTCAACAATGCGTGTCCCAAAGATGAATTCCCGCTTCATATTACAGAGCTGATGATCGATACTACTATTAGGTATGAGGCAATGTCGTTTATGGATGGTTCGTCAAGCTATAACTAAATTCGCACGACACCAAAAGATGAAGTGCTTACTGCATTCCGCACCCCAAGGGTATTTATTGCTACAGGGTAATGCCTTTTGGCTTGAAGAATGTTGGTGATACTTATCAAAGGGATATGAAGAATAGTTTTGACGACCTTCTACACAAAAATGTCGAATGCTATGTGGACGACTTGGTGGTAAAATCAAGAAAGAGGGGCGGCCACTTGAAAGACTTGAGAATGGTGTTTGAGTTGCTCCGGAGGTACCAACTTAGGATGAATCCATTGAAATGCGCCTTTGGAGTTACATCTGGAAAGTTTCTTGGTTTCATTATTCGACATCGAGGGATTGAAATTGATCAAGCAAAAGTAGATGCAATCTTGAAAATGCATGAGCCTCGGGATATTCACGAATTGAAAAGTCTGCAAGGAAAGTTAGCATACCTTAGGAGATTCATCTCAAACCTTAGCTGGGAGGTGACAACCATTCTATTTCCTTATGAAGAAAGGTGTCCCTTTCAAATGGGACCAAGAGTATAGCAATACCTTTGAGAGCATTAAATCCTACTTGATGAAGCCTTCAGTTTTAGCAACCCCTATACCTGGAAAACCATTGATACTATACATTGCGGCGCAAGAAAGGTCTGTTGGAGAACTATTGGCCCAAGAAAATAGTGAGGGGAAAGAAAACTCCCTTTACTACTTGAGTAGGATGATGACACCAAACGAGCTGAATTATTCGCCAATTGCAAAGTTGTGTTAGGCGCTAGTCTTCTCAATTCAAAAGTTGAAGCACTACTTTCAGGCTCATGTTGTTCGTCTTGTTTCTAAAGCAAATCCCATCAAGTTTGTGATGTCAAAAC
This sequence comes from Nicotiana tabacum, assembly GCF_000715075.1. Classification (NCBI taxonomy): domain Eukaryota; kingdom Viridiplantae; phylum Streptophyta; class Magnoliopsida; order Solanales; family Solanaceae; genus Nicotiana; species Nicotiana tabacum. The sequence goes on along the minus strand of NC_134088.1, from coordinate 21,535,962 downwards.
CTGTTCTTAGTCATCGACTAGCTAGATGGTACCTCCAATTTCAACAATTCGAGATTTTGTACATCCCTCAAATGGCTGTAAAAGGACAAGCATTGGCAGACTTCTTGGCAGATCATCCGATACCTGATGACTGGGAGCTAACTGATGAACAACCTGATGAGGACACAATGGTCATTGAAGTTCAACCTCTATGGAAGATGTACTTTGATGGTGATGCGCATCGCGGATGAGCTGTTGCTGGCGTAGTATTTGTCACATCCCAAGGTGAAGTCTTACCCTACTCCTTCACCTTGACACAACTTTGTTCCAACAACGTTGCTGAGTATCAAGCACTAATACTTGGGCTTGAAATGGCTGTTGATATGAAGCAGTTGCATTTGCATATTTTTGTTGACTCCCAGTTGGTGGTCAACCGGCTTTTAGGTAGTTACGAGGTCAAAAAACCCGAACTATGCCCATATCATGATTATGCTAAAAAATTAATGGGGTGGGTCGGTGACGTGACTATTCAACATGTGCCAAGGAAAGAAAATAAGAAGGCTGATGCTCTAGCTGCCCTAGCTTCATCGTTAACCTTGCCTGATCAAGCGCAAGTTACTGTCTGCCAAAAATGGGTAGTACCGCCACCAAATGAGGCTGAAGGTGAAGAAAATGATCTCAAGCATCTTGTCGTTGTTTATGAAGCTGAGAAAGAAGAATGGCGACAACCCATTATCGACTACTTAAGCTATATGATACTTCCAGAAAATCCGAGGAGAAGGACTGAAATCCGTCGTCGTGCACCTCGCTTCCTTTACTATAGAGACTCTATACAGAAGGTCATTCGATGGAGTACTCTTGCGATTCTTAGGGGAAGAAGAAGCACTCCAAGCTCTGCAAGAGGCACATTCTGGGGTATATGGGTCACACAAATCTGGACCAAAGCTCCACTTCCTTATAAAAAGGATGGGATATTATTGGCCAATGATGGTGAAAGATTGCTTGGACTACGCTCGAAGATGCAAGGCTTGCCAACTTCATGCAAATTTTATTCATCAGTCTCCTGAAGTGTTACATCCAACTGTTGCATCCTGGCCATTTGACGCTTGGGGATTAGATGTTGTTGGACCACTGCCAAAGTCCTCTGGTAGGCACCTATACATCTTGGCTGCAACTGACTACTTCTCGAAATGGGCTGAAACTGTTACTCTTAAGGAAGTAAAGAAGGAGAATTTTGCAAGTTTCATTCGAGTAAACATAATCTATCGCTTTGGCATTCCTCGTTACATAATAACGGATAATGGCAAGCCATTCGACAATAGGTTGATGAACAAGATTTGTGATCTCTTTGGCTTCAAGCAATGCAACTCTTCTATATACAATGTTGCCGCCAATGGTCTAGCCGAGGCATTCAACAAGACTCTATGCAACTTGTTAAAGAAAGTCGTCTTTAAATCCAAACGAGACTGGCATGACCGTATGGAAGAAGCTCTGTGGGCATATAGGACAACTCACCGCACGCCAACACAAGCGACCACTTATGCACTCGTTTATGGAGTCGAAGCCGTCTTACCACTCGAGCGTCAAATACCTTCATTACGATTAGCTATTCAAGAAGGGATCACTGATGAAAAAAATGCTTGACTTCGATTAGCAGAGTTAGAGGCTCTTGATGAGAAGATGTTGGAAGCTCAACAGAGTCTTGAATGTTATCAAGCTTGATTGTCTTGTGCCTTCAATAAATGAGTTCGCCCGAGATCCTTTCAAGTAGGAGATCAATTCCTTGCCGTACAAAGACCCATAATTACTTCCCATAAACCTGTAGAAAAGTTCACTTTAAAATAAGATGGGCCATATGTCGTATAAGAAGCTTACTCAAGTGGGGCTTACAAGCTGGTTGATGCAGATGGCATGAAAATCGTCCCTATCAATGGCAAGTTTTTGAAGAAGTATTATCCTTGAAGTTGCAACGCTCCTTGACACATGAGCCTAAACTGCATGTTCCTACACTCCTAGCCCGCATGAGTCTAAACCGTGTACGGCCCACCCAAAAAAAAGAGTCTGCTGGGTTGAAAACCTCGAAAGAGGCGGCCTAGGCAAAAGTTAGGACATATAAAAAAAAAAGTCCGCTAGGTTGAAGACCTCGAAAGAGATAGCCTAGGCAAAAGTTAGGACATATAAAAAAGAAGGTCTGCTAGGTTGAAAACCTCGAAAGAGGCAGCCTAGGCAAAAGTTAGGACATAAAAAAAAAAAAAAAAAATCACCCATTCTGAACTACGGTATGACTTGATCCTCTTCACTGAGGTACGTAGGCAGCTTAGAGTTTCATTCTGAGTTCAGTCGCATGAGTTCAAAAGATACATAGTGCCCCAATCATCATTCGAATGAAGTACGATGGAATCTAATCCATTCAATCAACAGTTAAAAATCGAGCTGAGATACCATTCTTTTGTTAAGCTTTGGATTCCATTTGATTTAAAGGGGGCAAGCTGCTATGGTAAAATGGCATCTTCACTGAAATAATGACAATATTTGCATATAAGTCTGGGGATTTACTATGTTTTCATGTTCGCATAACCTTCAAGTTTTTTGGTCTTCATATCCGCTCACTACCCTAAAGGGGGGAGGGGGGGAGGGAAGAGAAGAGAGACGTCAAAAGGGAATACAAATATAAGAAGAAAGATTTGTGGGCATAACATTTCAAATTTAGTGAGACTTGAACCCAAGATATTTGTGAGAATGGAGTTCTTGAATTTCGATTGATAGCAAGAAAAACATCTCGTTATCCCGAGGCTTCTATACCAAAACATAAAAGTTTTGGCGAAGTCGCGCTAATTTTGAACTGTCGGTATATCAAAATCTGATGTTGATTTTGAAATACTATCTGAAACTATCCTTAAGGTATTAAATCCTATATTTAAGAAATATTTTAGATTTTGAGGTTTTGTTTTCAAGAAATCAAAAGGTTCATAATTTCGACATTCCTAAATCAAGATATAAAAGTTTTGGTGAAGTCGCGCAAGTTTGAAATCGTCAGCGTGTCAAAATTTTATGTTAACTTCAAAATATTATCTGAAACTATCCTTAAAGTATTAAATCCTACATTTTGGACATATTTTAGATTTTGAAGTCTTATTTTCAGGAAATCAAACGGTCTGTGATTTTGACATTCCTACGTCAAGATACAAATTGTTTGGTGAAGCTGCGCAAATTTGAAACTATCAACGTATCAGAATTTAAAGTTAGTTTTAAAATAATATCTGGGACATTTCTGAAAGTGTTTGATTTCGAATTTTGGATATGTCTTAGATTTTGAAGTCTGAATTTTAAAAAATCAAACAGTTCATAATTTTCACGTTTTTACACCAAGATACGAATTTTTTGACGAGACTGCGCAAATCTGAAATTGACAGCGTGGTGCAATATAAAGTTGGTTTAAAAATATTGCCTGGGACAGTTCTAAAGGTGCTCGTGGCGAACTTTAAAGGATCCTCACTGCCGACTTTTATATATTTCTACCACGAGCTTTTAAGGGTCTTCGCTACGAATTTTTAAACGTCTTCGTCGCGTACTTTTAAAAGTCTTTACCGTGAGCTTTTAAAGGTCTTCACTATGAACTTTTAAATATCTTGACCACGAGTTTTAAGGATCTTTGTACGAACTTTTAAGGGTCTTCGTCATGAATTTTAAAATGTCTTCGTCGCGCACTTTTAAAAGTCTTCACCGCGAGCTTTTAAAGGTGTTCACTGTGAACTTTTAAAGATCTTGACCACAAGCTTTTAAGGATCTTTGTACGAACTTTTATGGGTCTTCGCCGCAAATTTTAAAGGTATTCATCGTGATCTTTTAAAGTTCTTCATTGCGGACTTTTATGGGCTTCGTCGCAAATTTTTAAGGTTTTCATCGCGAACTTTTAAGGGTCTTCGCCACGAATTTTTAAAGGTTATTATCGCGTGCTTTTAAAATCTTCACCGCAAACTTTTAAATATTTTCACCGTAAACTTTTAAAGATCTTGACCACAAACTTTTAAGAATCTTTGCGCGAACTTTTATGGGTATTCGCCTTCATCTCAAATTTTTAAAGTACTTCAAAGTTTGATAAAGTTACTTTTAAAAAAATACTTCTAAAAAAAGAGACAATGAAGTACAAAAAGAATAAAGCACAAGATTTGAAAGTACTTCAAAGTTTAATAAAGTTACTTCTAAAAAAAAACAATGGAGTACAAAAAGAATAAAGCACAAGAGAAGATGCCTCCAAATCGATAAAAGTAGACTCACACTAATTTGAAAACAGTGAAATTGGTACCGAAATTGATACCAACGGAATGAAAGGTGTATGGTATTTATAAATGACGGAGGTCGGCAGTCAAGGATTTGTTTCGATGTGGGATATTCGTAATCCATCCCCGAAAAGGATTTGAGTCTATTGAGGCAGCGCTCCTAATTCGTATGCAACAAGGAATGTGCACAAGTAGTGATGGCATAAATCCTGACAAATTGTACTTGAATTTGTCACACGGAGACACTAAAGACTTAACGTATCAATCTGCTGGGCATACGATTGGAAAGATTCTTTCTTAAATTGTGAAAGAGTTGGAATTTTCAAGCAGCATTAAATTCAAGTATCAAAGGTACCCCAATCAACGCGGATCCGACATGAGCTAAGGTTAAATTCTCAAGTCAAATTATTTTAAGGCATAATTTATGCAATACAAATGAACTCGAAAATACCTGTTTCGAGGATATTTGATCCGAGGCTAATTTATCGGTACTTCGGAGCCTTGCCTTGAGATTTATCAAATTCGCACTTCAAACGAGTCTCGAAGTATAGATTATTCGTAAGCATTTAAATTTTATTGGACTTAAATTTAATAAAATAATTTGGACTATATATTAAACATATTAGTTCGAATAAATATTATGGGCTAATGTAATTAAATTAACTACTTAAGTCCAATAAATATTGACTGGGCTAGCACATTTAGTTGGGTTACAAAATGACGAGTTCACTTTATGAGGCCCAATATGTCATATTCCTAGAGGCCAAGTTTGGTGTCACGTGTCAAATGACGTGGTACGTAAAGTCAAATGGAAGAGCCAATAGGATCATGCCATGTGCCAAAATGACAATGCATGCCAAGTCAAATTAAAAGGCCAATGAAATCGCGCCACATGTGCAAGTGACATGTCCTGTCCAATCAAATGCGGTCTTGTCACTCTCCAATTTGATTGGTCGGAAAGAGTTTGTTCTTATCATAACTCTTCCCTTCCACAACTATAAATAGGGGTCTTCATAACCTAGAAAAGACACCAGAAATTATAACAAGAAGCAAGAGAGAGCTCGTGGATCAAACGTCGCAGATTTCTCTAAAAGCTACAAGCATTCAAATGTTCTAAGGATTAAAAGATCAAGACGAAGATTCAAGAACAAGCTGCAAGCCCTTGAATTAAAAATACGTCAAGATCAAGATCAAGCCTCAAACACTTGGATTAAAATAAAATAAAGTTCAAGATTAAACTCGAATGCTCTTTTATTTACTGTTGAAAAGTAGAATCAGAGAATTCATATAGATTGTAACACTCAAATATTTGAAATAAAATACTACGATTGTTGTAATATTTTTCGGTATTGATTTTATTTTCTTGGAGCAAATTTATTGTCTACAACCCCAAATTTGATATACAATTTAATACCAATCCCAATAGTGTCTTAGATTCAACCTAAACATTCAAAAATTAATAGACCCACTTTTATTTTCCTCAACAAAAAAATTCAAGCTCAATTTTCAATTTTCTCCAACTAACCAAACCAAATGATAGAAATTATAAGCTCAATAATGAAATGTTACCTACTGAATTCTAATAAAAAATAAGTAATGAATCTTTAATTTTCTATAGCACATATTTTATTATTTTTAAATTTTAATGTGTGCTAATAATTTATTGAAGGAAGAAGGAAAGGGAGGAAGGAGAAGAAGAAGATAAAGAAGGAGGAGGAGGAGGAGGAGGAGGAGGAGAAAAAGAAGAAGAAAGAATGTTCTGATACAAGGCTGAAAAAGTTAAAACTTTGTAAATAGGATTAAAATTTGAATGAGTACATCCTAATAGTGTCCTCTTAATAATCCAATTCATTAGACTTTAGGATCTATTTATTTATTTGGCCTTAAAATGCCACAACTTACATGGCCGTCACATCTGCGTAGGCTAATATCATCTCTAGGATATAAGACACCTATACATAGGTAATATATGTTTTAACTCTAATAAGTTATAGTATCAAAGATAAGAGGATGTGCAGCTACTCCTATCAAACTTGTCGCTCTACTAATTTAACTTTAGTCCTGCCTATTTTAGTGCTGAACATCTATATATCCAGTGATATGTTCCCAATTTCGACGGGATGTTGATGAAAATGGACAGCGATTGGTGGCGGATGCAGTGGAAGCAGGTGTGGAGAGTCTCTCTCTCTCTCTCATGATAGCAGTAGTTAAGCTTTTGCAGTGTTTGATTGGCTGTTTTAAATGATAACCACATCATGTTATGTATTGTATTATTTTTAACTGGATAGAACATGAAAGAACAATAAGAAATTGTTTGACTTGTGAACAATTTATACTGAGATTATAATGTGAAAATTATTTTACCAGAATTAAGTAATAGTAACATGATTATTAGTATCTACTTTTATTAGAAGAATTTAGTTTGTCGAACATTCAATTGCATATACTTTAAAGGAATAGAGGAACATTTAGAATAAGAATGATATCTAAAGAAACCTATGTCGAGTAGTTCCTATCTTTATCTGTTGGGATCTATGGAAACATAGATGCTCTATCAGGTATGGAAACATAAATCCTACGATTGCAAAGCTAAGACAGTCTATTTTGTTTCGTGTGAAGGTATACATGAAGAAGATGAGGGGCTACTGTGGATATGAAATGGCAATGGCATCAAATTTGCTCTTACATGAAAGATTATAGGCCAAGAATCACAAACACTCTTTATTTTGGAGGGGTGGTTATGAATAGAAATGGAGGTTTGATCATGGCATTTACCAAAACTCTTTATTTTTGCACTAACAACCAAACTGAAATTCAGGCAGCCATTGATGCCCTTCATTGGTGCAAGCAAAACAATGTAACCAACTGCATCCTAGAGATGGACTCTCTTACAAAGGCGGGTCCAAGATTTTAAGAGGATGGGTACACTATTATAAGTAGACGGATCTAAGATTTAAATTTGATGTTCAGCCTTTAGCTTATTGAGACAATTATATTATTGAAATTATAGGTTTAAATTTTTTTTAGACAGTTTCGTATTTTTTTTCAAAATATATTTGTATTCCATATCGAAAATTTGTTAGTTGAACTCATTAATTGACTCTATACTATATCCTCCATAGCTACTAGTTTTAATAAAAGACAGTTTGTTTAGTTATACAAATTTTGTTATTACAAAAGGAGAACAAGATTTCAATAGTCTTGGGAGTTTTAAGAAATAAACCAAATAAAGAAAGAAAAACAAAGAAAAAAGTACTTAATCAAAACAGAAGATGGACAAGGAAATTAAATCCTTGACTTCACTTCCTTTAGCCATTACATCATATGACTCTTTGAGCTTGGGTGCATACACATATATTTATATTATTTTGAAATAATATTATATTATTATACATGGTTAAGAGAGGAGACATAAGTGCACGTGAACCGGCCGCTTCCATCCCCTTAGATACGCCCCTGCTCTCTTATGACTGTCAATATGATAAAGGATGTTTATAAATCTCCTTGGGAGCTTACAGATGACATCAAGTACATGATTCAAACCGTACAATCCCTAAACATAGAAGTTCATCATTGCTATAAAGAAGGAAATGAAACTGTTGATGCCTTAGCCAAATTTGGAGCCAATTGACAAATTTCTATAGAGGCAAAGATTTTCTTTCAAGTCTTGGAATTACCAGCTGAAGCAAGAGGAGCTTATCGAATGGATAAGGCCCAATTTCCATGTTTTAGAATTAGGCATAGTAGGAGCAGTAAAAACTCTAATGGTGACTATGTATGTAATTAGCCTTATGTTTTTGTATATCCTCTATCACCGTGGACAGGAATTAACCCCTCCCACACTCTCAGTAATCACCACTCATGCTCCTCTCCTCATTGAATTTTTTGTGTACTTAGTAGAACTCTAAGTAGGCCTAACTCTAACTATGACCCAAAGGAGATCAGACATTATGTCCCTCTCCTCCACGTATTCAGTTTTTGGCTTTTGGTAATATACAGGTAAGGGTTCATGCCTTAACCCTCACACCACTATGGCGGACTTTAAAAAAAAAAGTTTGTCGAACAGAATGCGCTATACGGGATACGAGTGGCGAAGCTAAGAATTTTTTCGAGGATGTTTCAAATATGAAAAGAGTAAAAAACAAATTCCCATATAGGATGTTCAATATATATTATGTACCTCTAAAACCTGATATTTTACCTTTTTGTTCGCTGTAATTTTTCGACTAGTAATTTAAAAGTTTAAAGGATTCCTAAGTTTGACCGTAGGTTGAATTTGTTGCTACCGGGTTCGGATTTTTGTTCCAAAACTTGATATAGGTTCATTTAAGTAATTATGACTTGTCTGCAAATTTTAGTGCAAAACGGAGTTGATTTGATGTGATTTAGACATCCAATTGTAAAATTTCACGTTGTTGAGTTTCTTTGAAAATTTCAATTGCTTTGGTGTCTGATTCCTAGTTCTAGGTGTTATTTTGATATTATGATAGCGCGCTAAAGTTCGTATGATATTATTACACTTGTTTATATGTTTGGTTTGGAGCCCGAGGGACTCGGGTGAGTTTCGGATAGGCTATAAATGATTTTGAACTTAGGAAGAATTGTTGGTTTTTGTCACGACCCAAAATCCCATCACAGGCGTCGTGATGGCACCTAGTCTCTAAGACTAGGTAAGCCGATTTCAATTACATTTTGAAGCCATTTTTTTAAGTAATCAAAACTAACAGCGGAAATAATTACGATATACAACCTCCCAAGACTGGTAGTACTGAGTCACGAACTCTAACTGAATACATGGAATGATCACGAGGACCGAATATACAATACTGTTTGATTACAAATTAACAATTCAATGAAATGAAAAGACTCCAAGGGACTGCGACGACCAAGCAGCTCTACCTTGAATCCTTACGATCCCGCTTTAACTCTTCTTAAGTCCGATATCTCCAATACCTATCTCTGCACAAAAATAGTGCAGAAGTGTAGTATGAGTACACCACGGTCGGTACCCAGTAAGTATCAAGACTAACCTCAATGGAGTAGAGACGAGGTACAGTCAAGACACTCACTAGTCTAATAACCTGTGCAATATAATATACAAAATAATAGGAAACAAATAATAATAAGAGCAGGATAAAACAACCAGTTATATGCACAATAGACAACAAGTACCATTAATATCACTCAACAATTAATAAACACAATTACACCCAATTAAATCAAGTCCTTCAAATAAATGTCTTTCACATATAATTCTTCCAAATAACTCTCTTTTAAATATAATTTTCCCAAATAATTATTTTTCAAATATAATTTCCTCAAATAAATATCTTTCAAATACAATTCTTTCATATAATATTTTCTAAGTAAAAATCCTTCCAAATAAATATTTTGAATATAATTTTTTCAATTAAAAAGTCACCATGTGACACCTCATTTCATAATCATAAAAATACGGGTCTCAACTCATTTTTATATTTTACTTAAACACGGGTCTCATGTACTCCTATTTATGTGTCCACTCCTGTGGGCGATTTTGTTGTTGTGAATTAGATCTATCGGTCCTATGTTGTTACATTCTGTGGTTATGAGACTAGAGTAGATCTTCTACTGCTTGATATGACCGACTTCGAGATTATCCTAGGCATGGACTGGCTATCCCTATATCATGCCACCCTAAATTTCCATGCTAAGACTGTTACTTTTATTTTTATATTTTTACGGCACCTCGTGCACATAATTAAATTATCATATTTTTCCGGTACCTCGTGCCCTCATTTCATATCACAGCTGTACGGACAATTCACGTGCCAATTATCATTATCATTTCATCACAGTGTCTCGTACCCACATTTCATATCACAACTGCATGGACAATTCACGTGCCAAAATATCCTCATTATTTACTCACGGCACCTCGTGCCCAGATTTTATTTTATAATCCGCCTGGCAATAGCCACAAGCTCTCAATTTCAACATAAAACAGATTGTTATCAATTTACTATCAACAAGACCAATTGCACAAAGCATAAAAATAAACAGAAGAAAAATCACAACATCACATAAAAATCATCAACACCACAACCCCACATCATCACATATCGTCCCTGACAATAGCCATCCTTATCGCTCCTATTGCCACCCTTATCACTCCTATAGCCACCCTTATCGCTCCGCCCAGACAATATCAATAGCCACCCTTATCGCTCCTATTGCCACCCTTATCGCTCCTATAGTACCCTTATCGCTTCGCCCAGACAATATTCCAACAAACACAACAATAGTGAAATGACACCCTTATACCCACATAATATCAACGGTGAAATGCCACCCTTATCTCCCTAAAATAATAACTAACACAACACAATAATTTACACGAAAAATTAACACAACAATATAATAAAATCAATTCATATCACAATTTGCCCAATGGCCACAACCAAATTTCAAAGATATAACAAAATCAATTAATTTTACAACAAATAGTCCAAGGCTCCACATAATATATATAACACCCAAAAACAATCAATAGAGATAAAAATTACTCAACATAAAGCAAAACCTTCATTAATGCAAATTTAGATAATTATATAACACTTATTCTTAAGCTCGCTTAAATTAATTATTTGCATAAGAAAATTCATATTGTAATTAATTTCCAAGAAATATTAAACCAACAATACTCACGAAATTTCATAAATATTTCAAGTAGCAATCACATCAAATTATCATATAAAAAAAAATTCAACAATAAGGATTTAGGCATGGCAAACAGATGATTTAATAATTTTTTAAAATTTAATAATTTACTACACAATAATGTCTAAGACTTTAATTCAATGAATTTTTGCACGTATAAGCCCGAGTACGTACTCGTCACCTCGCGTACACGGCTTTTCACATTTCACAAATGGCACATAAGACTCGATGCCTAAGGGGTAATTTCCCTCACTCGAGGTTAGGCAAGACACTTACCTTTTTGAAGTTAGGCCGATATTCCAAAATAGCCTTCTTGCTTGAATTGACCTCCGGACAGCTCAAATTTATCCAAATTAATTGTACAACTTCATTAAAATTCATCAGAAACAATTCCGTATAATAATACATCGACTTAAAATTTTATTCTAAAAAGTCAACAAAAGTCAACGCGGGATCCGCCCCTCGGAACCCGATAAAATTTTCATGAAATCCGAACACCCATTCCGATACGAGTTCAACCATACCAATTTTATTGAACTCCAATAACAACTCGACCTCCAAATCTTAAATTATCGTTTTTGGAAGATTTTATAAAAATCTTGATTTCTTCCATTAAAATCCAAATTAAACGATGAATATAATCATAGATTCATGAAATATAAACACTTTAGTATATAGAACACTTACCCTAATCCATATGGTGAAAATCGCCTCAAACATCGCTTAAATCCGAGCTCCATAGCTCCAAATATATCAAAAATGGCAGAAACCTCGAAATATAGCTACTGACCAGGTATTTACTCTTCGTGATCGCGAAACACAAAAATTTCCAGCCCCAATATTGCTCTTCGCGATCGCGGAAAACCAATCGCGATCGCAAAGAACAAACTCCCACATCTCTTCCAGACAGCCTCTAGTATAATGGTCATAACCTTTTATACAAAATTCCAAATTACAAATGGTTTAACTTTATGAAAACTAGCCACCAAGAGTTATAACTTTTATTTGTTGATCATCTCCCAATTCTTTATAGATTTCTAGATATAAGCTTCCAAAGTTAGCCCTATGCAACAGAGATTTTCAAACTCTTTCCAGATAGCCTATAGTGTTTCCACCATAACTTTTTGTACACAACTCCAAATACCTAATGGTTTGCTTTTCTCAAAACTAGACATTAAGGGTTACAACTTTCATTTTTGGATCATCTCCAAATTCCTTATAGATTGCGAGATATAAGCATCCAAAATCGAGTCAGTGCAACATAGATTTGTTGTACGCGATCGCGATTCACAAGGCCCCAAACTGTTGTTTGCTCTTCGCGAACGCGACCAAAAGTTCGCGATCGCGATGTACACCTCTGTAAGTAGAAACCAGCAATTAAAAATTGCCTAGAAATGGTCCGAAACCACCCCGAAACTCACCGAGTCTCTCGGGACCTCAACCAAATATCCCAACAAGTCCTAAAACATCATACGAACTTAGTCGAAGCCTCGAATCACATCAAACAACGCTAAAACCACGAATCACACCTCAATTCAAGCCTAATAAACTTTGAACTTTCAAATTCTATATCTTGTGTCGAAATACATCAAATCAATCCAGAATGACTTTCAAATTCAAATTTTACACATAAGTCATAAATGATATAACGAAGCTATTCCAATTTCTAGAATCGAATTCCGACCTCGATATCAAAAAGTTACCCCCGGGTCAAACTTTCCAAAAATTCAACTTTCGGCATTTTAAGCTTAATTCCACTACGGACCTCCAAATAATTATGAGGATACGCTTCTAAGTCCAAAATCACCATACGGAGCTATTGACATCATCAAAATTCGAATCCGAGGTCATTTACACATAAGTCAAATCTCCGGTCAATTATTTTTTCATTTAAGCTTCAAAAATGAGAATTGTTCTTTTAATTAAATTTTGAATCTTCCGAAAATCAAACTTGACCACACTCGCGGGTCATAATACATATTACGAAGCTGCTCGAGACCTTAAGTTACTGAACGAGGCGTAAATTCTTAAAACAACAAGTCGGGTCGCTACAGTTTTGGCTATTGCTGGTGCCTAGTGAATTCTTCTTCGCGATCGCGAAGATACTCCCACGAAGAGTAAATTGGGATGGGGATGGATTTACCCTACGCGTATGCGGGAATATGTGGATGCGAAGCTTTAGGGGGATCACTCTTCGCGAACGCGACCACCCACACGCGAACGCGAAGGTTTGTAGGATTCTAGGGGAGCTGGGCTGGTGTTCTACGCGAACGCGATCATTGGGTCGTGAACGCTATGGCCAGGACGGAAGAGCCATCGCGAATGCGAAGAACATCTCGCGAACACGAAGTTCATTTGGACCGCAGTACTTCGCGATCGCGTCAGGTCCTTCGCGAACACGAAGTGACTAGACGCCAGTGATTTAAAAAGTCCCAAACACGTGATTTCATCCATTTTCACTATCTTCTCATTAAAGCTCGGCCTAGAGGCGATTTTGAAGAGAAATTTTATCACCATTTCATAAGTTAGTGTACTTTAACTCGTTTTCTTCCACTTTCATCAACACCCATTGATTTCTAACCTTAATCTATGTTCTTTCATGGTAGAAAATTAGGGATTTAGGAAGAATTAGGAAGGGGGGGGGGGGGTTTGTAAAATTGAGATTTAGACCTCAAATTGAGGTCGAATTTTGAAACTAATCACATAATCGGGCTCGAGGGCAAATGAATAATTTGGTTTTGGTCCGAATGTTGGGTTTTGACCAAGCGGTCCCGCGGTTAACTTTTATTGACTTTTTAGAAAAATTATAAAGATCTTAACTTTATGTATTATAATTGATTTCCTAGCATTGTTTGATGTTGCTGAGTCGATTTTGGTTAGATTCAATTAGTTTGGAGGTTGATTTTAGAGTAAAGGTCCCAATTAAGCTTTGATTTGCTTGCGGAGCGCGGTAAGTATTGGGTCTAACCTTGATTTGAGGGAATAGGAACCCTTGAGCTATGTGTTATATGAATTACATGTGTACCGGCGTATATGTGAGGTGATAAGTGTATATATCTCGTCAAAATAATTGTTTCCATGCTTTCCCGTATTCCATTAATTATTTTATTCCATGTCTTAACTGTTACATACTTAAATTGCTTTCTATGCTTTAACTTGCTACTTTGTCACTTATCATTCTCGTATTAAAATGTTAGTTTCTTCCATGCTTCCATGATTAATTGCTACCTGCCTTAATTGTCTTACTTGTACACTTTAACTATCATATATTTGGCGTGTCTTGTTACTTTGTATTAATTGTAGCATTTCTTGATTTGGTACAAAGTTCCTTATTGCTTTGTTTTCATATTCTTGGGTCATAGAAACTCTAGTGAATTGAGATGTTGAAGTGATCACATTTATTAATTTTGTTTATGGATCGGGTTGTACGCCGCAACGGGTGGATTAAGTGAGGATTAATATTGATATGGTGGGATCGGGTTGCATGCCGCAACGGATTTTATACGTGATTTTGATATGGTAAAATAAGGGAGGATTGTGATATTGATTCCGATTATATAGTGGGATCGGGTTGCGTGCCGCAACAGATTTGTGTTTTGTATTCATTGGTGCATTGTGATAGCTTTAGTGTTTTCATATGAGATTTTGAGGATTGATGTTTCTGGTTTTACTGATTTCGAGGATTGAGTTTATTTTCATAAATTATCTGCTTTACTTTTTTGTGTTCTTTTCCTGTTATTTTCATTATATTGTGTATAGGTTATTGTAAGTGACCCGCATTAGGCTCGTCACTATTTCGTCGAGGTTAGACTCGCATTTACAGAGTACATGGGGTCGGTTATACTCATACTACACTTTGCACTTCTTGTGAAGTTTTTGGAGTCAGTCCTAGCAGCGGTCAGTAGATTTCTCTAATTGATTGCCTGAAGTCCCCTTCTACCTTATTCTAGATGTTTATTTCATTTCATACAATTTTACTTTCATTCAGATCATTACTTGTATTATTCTAGTCGCTCGTGCCCTTGTGACACCATTTCTGGGATTGTATCTAGATACTGCAGTTATTATGATTTTTTCTCACTCTATTTCAGTTCTATTTCAATTTATTCAGTTTAATTGGTATCAGTTAATTTGATTTGCTAAAAATGGTTAAAAACTATTCTAACGTTGGCTTGCCTAACAAGTGAAATGTTAGGCGCCATCACGATCCCGAGGGTGAGAATTTCGGGTCGTGACACGTGCATCAGGCTGCCCATTCCGGGATTAGTAATTTGAGACTATTATCCCATACTAAGTGTGGTATAAAAGTTATATCCCAATTATGACATAAATCTCGAAATTGGTTATATCAAAATCAAATATTTAACTAGACATGTAATAAAATAATCCCCATATTCTATTTTGAGACTATTATCCTTTATCCTTGTAATCAAACTTACAGATCGACTAATGCTAACACATCAATATTTTGGTGTCAAATCATCATTTTGTAATTACGAAATTTTCAACAGGTAAAGATGATCTTATAATAAAATTAACACGGTGAATATCAGTTAAGCTCCGAAGAAGCAAGAAATAATGAAACACTAGTGCTTTCTAATCTAAGTGAGGAGGCAAGTATCAAGACTAATCAATAAAACGTTTTTCTTTTTTCCCTCCAACTACCATTTTTTAAAAAGTAATTCCTAATAGGCAAAACGAAAAATTCGATCAATATTGTTGTTAACGGTTAAATATTTTGATGACGACGCGGTTAACACAATTTGAAATCGTATAACGGTATAGAGCAGGCAAATGTTCAGTACAGTCTTACGTGAGGGACTGCTTTGAATGATTGAAAACCTAAATTAAATTACAATAAAAATATCTTATCTCTACTATGTCGATTTAAACTATTACTCTCTCTGTCCAAAAAAGATGATACTTTTCGGATTTCGAGAGTCAAACTTTTTAACTTTTGACCATAATTCTGTCATAAAATCTTTAAGTTTTTTTTTTAAGTAAAATTATATTTCGAAACTACATTAAAGTACTATAAGTCATAATAATTTACAATTCAAAATATTTAAAAGGTATATAAAAAATTTATGGTCGAAAACCAACTCGTTTGACTCTCGAAATTCGAAAAGTATTATCATTTTGGAAGGCATGGAGTATACAATTCACAGAGAGAATTTGCCGGTGAATCTTTTTCGTTAACGAAGCTATATAAAAATTGTCCTTCAACATTTGAGTAGTTTCCTGCGTTATGGCATTGCGAGATATACGGCTAGATCCCAAATATTGCCTTTAACGTAATCGCATGCTTTGATTCTTTTATTTGATAAACAATGCAGCTTTAAATTATTTTTATAATTATTATTACATTAATAGGTGAAGAGAAGACGCGTCTTGTTTAATTTTCACCTTCATTCACTTAAAAAATAGGGAAGCTTCCTTCATTAATGCTTCACTTAGCTTGTCATATGGATATTCAGCTAGATCCAAAATTTCCGGAATTTATTTTCATTTGTTTCTTCTATCTCTTATTCTATAATTATTTTCATTCTTCCAATAATTCGACCCTTGGCTGTAATACCAAAATCAAGTCGTTAATTATTCCTGTCGAGGAAGAGTTGAAGGCTATAGCATGTATGTGGCAAAGCTGGCTTTTAGGCAAATTGGGGCATTGGAGTTTATTTGTATAAAAAATATTTCATAATCTCTTTGTAATTGTGAATTACATTGTACACTATACTCTCTTGATTCCAAATTGAAAGTATTCCTCTCCTCCCCCCCCCCCCCCTAATATGGTTATTGATGCATGGAAAACAAAATGAATAAATCATTCACTATTTGTGGAGAGAGCATGTTAGGTCATATATTGATGAAAAAGACAAGTTCAGTGCACGAAGCATTCCGCGATTACACATAATTTGCAAAAGGGCTGCATCGGAGTATAACGTGGGCAGCCTCAGGGTGAATAGATCTTTGAATAACTTTGAATAACTAAATAGGAAAAAAGATCATAATATATCAAGATAAACCGACCATGTAAAATATATTTACAAAATTATGATATTTATAAGATTATTTGGAGGTATATCTCCATGATAAACTTTAAATTATAACCTAAAAATGGTAACTGACCTGCTAACATATTAAAATTCAATAATAGCGTAAAAAATATTTGCATACTCCGTGCATATAACTTAAATTGAAAACAAAAAAAGAAAAAAAAGAGAAAACCAGAAAATCATGTGTCTTCCTTTGCCAATGGCCATGCTAATCAATGTGATCGTCCTGCTGGCTATAAACCGCTCATAATTGAAGCCAATTTAGTATACTTACGTGCAGAGAGTTGATCAATAAACAAGCAGAAGAGGTACGTTTCGAAATGAAACATAAATTTTAAAATATTGCAACTAGGATTCCTTGACATCTCTATAAAAACAAACTTAAATGCTATGTTTACACCTGCCTTAATCTATGTATTTTCTCTCTCTCTATTCTAATACTCCAATCTCCTTTGTTAGAAAGGAAATAGAAAGAGCTCTAGCATAGTGAAAATGGCCAGTTCTAGTAGTATTAAACTTGTGTGCATTTTCTTCATTCTGAGTATTGTTGTGCCAAGCTTTGCGAAAGAGTACGTGGTTGGAGGCAGAAAAGGATGGAGTCCAGGCGTTGATTATCATCATTGGGCTTATGGGAAAAGCTTTGGCGTTGGAGATGTTCTTCGTGAGTATTGCTTAACAACTGTTTTTTACACAAATAATGACACGTATTTATTTTGAGCTTTAGAACTCTTTAGCTTTAAATGTCTCATTTTATCCGTGATGACATACTGTTAAGGGTCGTGTGGTTGGTGGAATAAGGAATAACAATTTCAGGATAAAATTTTGGTTGAGTATTAATTAGTCACGTGAACAATTTTATACTAAAATAATGAGATTAACTATCCATATAGAAGGTGTGATAGCTGATATGATAGGACATATATATGAATTTAACTATTACTACTCCCTCCGTCCTAATTTGTGGGGTGTTTAATTCGGCACGAACTTTAAAAAAATGAAGACTTTTAAATTTGTGATTTAAAATAAAACCTTGTATGACTATAAATCATCTCATTAAGGGTAAAACATGACGTTTAAAGTTGAGTTATTTATAAATAAGGAAGTATGACATTGTTTTTGGGACTGAAAAAATGCTACTGTATTTTCTAACATTGTTATGAAATTTTCTATTGGTGAAATTTAATTTAACCTGATGAGGAAGATTAATACTTGACTTAATTTCTATATACTTAATTTACAAAAGAAAGAATGAAATTAACAGATTATGATATGTTGACAGGTTTCATCTACCACCCAAAATTGACAGATGTGGCTTCAGTGGATATTGCAAGCTACGCACTTTGCGATAGTGTCAAAACTTACACAAAAGATAACAGTGGGCGCACATCAATTACTCTTGACAAATCTGGGGCTTACTACTTCATCTCTACAAACCAGACACGCTGCTCTTCAGGTCTCAAGCTAGAGTTGCACGTTGTTTGAGAAGCACATTGTAGTATTGTTTGAGAAGTAATTGTTGCATTCTTTTTTCTTTTAAATTTGTCAATTTGTATTCTTTTATTTATGTACTAGTAAGGTTCTGTTAATAATTATGTGAATGTTCTAGTCATTATCTAGAGCTTTCTCTTTGATGATGAACTCTATATTATTTTATTGGTGTACCTCTCATAAGAAGTTAAACGGCTCTATTTTTTAAAGTTCTCCTGTCAATGGATTGGATTTTCTTCACATTTCACTCTTACTGATTCTCTCTAATTTTCTTTTGGAATTATTAAAGTTTATAAATGAAAGTTTAGAGGAGTTTGTAACCAATTTTCGAAGTACAGAAAATAAACTGCAATCACAAAAATAAAAGAAGAATATATTTTATTAATTAATTATAAATATAATTCCATTAATTTCCTTGATTCTTCATTTCGGATTGTTTTCCGTGATTCGATAGTTAGAGCAACGTATTTCTCGAACGTAGGATGATACAGACCTCCTAAGGATGTATTTGACATGAAAGTCGGGTAATACGTTTCTCTTGATCTCTCCTTATTGTTTCTTCTATCGAGGGCCAAAATGGTGCATCTCTCGAGAGAAGGAATTGTGTGGATCTTAAGAAAAAAATATATATGTTATTGAAATATCAAAAAAGAAAACGTCACACTGAATTTTTGATATATTAGAACTACATAAGAAAAAGGTTATACCAATTCAATTGATTGTGTGTAACTACATACTATTGTACTTTCCTTTAAAATTTCACTTACTCTTTACTTACATATGTTTTGATATTATCTATATAGTTTAAAAGTGTATACTAATTTATATGGGACACACGTACAACACACGTGTCTAGAGACTAGTAGTTCATAAATGCGGAAAGAACGATCAATTAAGTAATAAATTAGTCAAAGCATGGATACCATAATCAAAGAAGGATGTAAATTACATGAAACAAGTCCCACCCGCATGCTTTAACCCAAAAACAACACATAAGTACTCGTCACCTCACATATACGTTGTACCCAAATATTTAAACACATAGCAAATAGGCAAACAAGTCCTAATCCCTCAAGTTAAGGTTAACCACGACACTTACCTCGCTCCAAAATCAACTCAAAACTCAACCACGACTTTGCCATTATAACAAGCCTAAGAACCAACCAAATATAGCAATTTATTAACCAAACGATTCAAAATAAGCCTCAGGAACTACCCACGAATGAAAGAGGTTCTATTAAGGTCATTATTGAAAAAGCCAACAAAGGTTAACTCCTGGGCCCGCTTGGTCCAAATCCGAAATTCAGACCAATACCCGATTACCCATTCACCTCCGAGCCCGGTTATGTAATTTGTTTCGAAATCCGACCTCAATTTGAGGTCTAAATTCAAATTTTACAAAAATTCCTAATTCTACCCAAATCCCCAATTTCTACCATGAAAATCAAAGATTTAAGGTTGAAATCTTATGAAATTTAATGGGTAATTGAAAGAAAGTAGGTTAGAGTCACTTACCAATGAATTAGGGAAGAATAGTTCTTGGAAAAATCGCCTCTAAGGTTTTTTAGGGTTGAAAATTTGAAAGAATGTGAAAAATCCTGCCTATCTTAGCTTTTGACCAGGCGCAAATGTCGTAATTGCGACCCGGGGTTTGCGAACCCCACAAATGCGAAAAAGCCTTCGCAAATGCGAAAAAGCCTTCGCAAATGCGAAGCCTTCACACCTCTGCTGCCTTCGCAAATGCGAACCTGAGAAGATCGTAATTGCGACCCAAATCTTGCAAATGCGAGAAACTAGCCCTCAACCCCTACTCGCCAATGTGAAGTATCCTTTGCAAATGTGAATCTTGCATTTATAAGACAGACCTCGCATTTGCGAAGTCTGCAGTCCAACACCAGAACACACATGCACCAGCTATTTTCTACGTCCAAAACCACTCCGACGCTAATCCGAAACTCATCCGAGCTCTCGGGGCTCCAAACCAAATATGCACATAAGTCCAAAAATATTTTATGAACTCGCTCGCGCGATCGAAACACCAAAATAACACTTAGACTACGAATTAGATACCAAATCAAATGAAATTTTCAATGAAACTTATGAATTTCTATTTTAACATCGGACGTCCGAATCACGTCAATTCAACTTCATTTTGCATCGAATTTTGTGGACAAGTCATAGATCTAGTAATGTCCCTATACCAAGCTCTAGAACCAAAATCCAGACCCGATTGCAACAAAGTCAAACTTTGGTCAAATCTTTAAATTCTTTAAACATTTAAACTTCAAATTTTAGACAAAATGCGATAACTCGAGCTAGAAACCTCCTAATTCGATTCCGGGCATACGCCCAAGTCCCAAATTGCGATACGGATCCACTAGGATCGTCAAAATATGGATCTGTGTTCGTTTGCTTAAAACATTGATCGAAGTCAACTGAAAAGGATTTTTAAGGCATGAATTCTCATTTTAATAAGTATTTCACATAAAAGCCCTCCAAAAGAAGATACAGACCGCACACGCAAATCAAGGAAGGAAAAAAGGAGCTGTTTGAGGTTTCAAAAATACAGAATTGAGTTCTAAAATATACGTTGACCTTTTGGGTCATCACATTCTCCACCTCTAAAATAACCATTCGTCCTCGAACGGACATAGAAAAGTACCTGGACTGGTGAAAATGTGTGGATATCTACTCCGCATGTCCGACTCAGACTCTCACGTGGATCCCTCGACCGACTAACCTATCCATTACACTCGAACCAAAGGATAAATATTTGACCTAAGCTATCAAACTTGTCGGGCTAGAATAGCCACCAGATCCTCCTCATAAGTCAACTCCTAGTCCAATTGGACTAAGCTAAAATCTAACATATGGGACAGATCATCGTGATACTTTCGGAGCATGGACACATGGAACACCAGATGGACTACTGATAAACTAGGTGGCAATGCGAGTCTATAAGCCACCTCACCACTCTCTCAAGAATCTCGAAGGGTCCAATATACTTAGGGCTAAACTTGCCCTTATTTCTGAACCTCATCACACCCTTCATGGGTGAAACCCGGAGCAAAACTCTCTCTCCGACCATGAATGCATTATCACAAACTCTACGGTCGGCATAACTCTTTTGCCTAGATTAAGTGGTGCGAAGTCGATCCTGAATAATCTTTACCTTATCCAAGGCATCCTATACCAAGTCTGTACCCAACAACCGAGCCTCCCCCGGCTCGAACCATCTAACTGGCGAACGACACCACCTCCCATATAATGCCTCATAGGGAACCATCTGAATGATCGACTGGTAGCTGTTGTTGTAGGCTAACTCCGCAAGTGGCAAGAATTGAACCTAAGAACCCTCGAAATCTATAACACAAGCGCGAAGCATGTCCTCCAATATCTGAATAGTGCGGTCGGACTGTCTATCCATCTGGGGATTAAATGTTGTGCTCAACTCAACCTGCGTGCCCAAATCACGCTGTACTGCCCTACAGAAGTGCGAGGTGAACTATGTACCTCGATCAGAAATGATAGACACGGGCACACCATGAAGGCGGACGATCTCGCGGATGTAAATATCAGCCAACCGCTATGAAGAATAGGTAACTGCCATACTGACTTGGTCAACCTGTCCACGATGACCTATACCGCGTTGAACTTCCTCTGAGTCCGTGGGAGTTCAACAACAAAATCCATAGTGATACGCTCCCACTTCTACTCTGGAATCTCTAACTTCTGAGGCAAACCACCAGGCCTCTGATGCTCGTACTTTACTTGATGCAACTATATCCTTATTCATCCTTCTCCAACAATAATGCTGCCGCAAGTCCTGATACATCTTGGTAGCACCCGGATGAATAGAATACCGGGAACTGTGGGCCTCTTCATGAATAGGCTCACAAAGTCCATCTACATTAGGCACACAAATACAACCTTGCATCCTCAAAACCCCATCATCTCTAACAGTAACCTGCTTGGCACCACTGTGTCGCACTGTGTCCCTGAGGACAAGCAAATGAGGGTCATCATATTGCCTCTCTCTGATGCGCTCATACAAGGAAGACCGAACGACTATGCAAGCTAGAACATGACTGGGATCTGAAACATCTAACCTCAAGAATTGATTGGCCAAAGCCTGAACATCTGATGCAAGCGGTCTCTCACCAACTGGAATATACGCAAGGCTGCCCATACTTACTGCCTTTCTATTCAAGGCATCGACCACCACATTGGCCTTCCTGGGGTGATACAAAAATGATAATATCATAGTCTTTCAACAACTCCAACCACCTCCTCTGCCTCAAGTTGTGATCCTTTTGCTTGAAAAAATATTGTAGATTCCGATGATCCGTAAATACCTCGCACGACACTCTGTAAAGATAGCACCTCCAAATCTTCAGCGCATGAACAATGGCTGCCAACTCTAAGTCATGAACATGGTAATTCTTCTCATGAACCTTCAAATGCCATGACACATATTCGATCACCTTTTCATCCCGCATCAATACGAGATTTATCACAATACACCGTGTAAGATCCTGAACCTATGGGCAACACCAACACTGGCGCCATAGTCATAGAAGTATTGAGATTTTGAAAGCTCAACTCACACTCGTCAGACCATCTGAATGGGGCACCCTTCTGGGTCATTCTGGTCAATGGGACTGCTATAGATGAAAACCCCTCCACAAACCAACGATAATAACCCGCCAAACCCAGAAAACTCTAGATCTCCATAGCTGAAGTGGGTCTAGGCCAGTTCTGAACCGCCTCAATCTTCTTAGGATCTACCTATATACCCTTTGCCGATACGACGTGCCCCAAGAAAGCTACCGAGTCTAACCAAAACTCGCACTTTGAAAACTTGGCATATAATTGGCTGTCTCTGAGAGTGTGAAGTACAATCCGAAGATGCTGCTCGTGCTCCTCTCGATTATGGGAGTAGATCAAGATATCATCAATAAATACAATCACAAAGGAATCCAAGTAGGGATTGAACACCTGGTTCATCAAATCTATAAATGCTGCTGGGGCGTTAGTCAGCCCAAAGGTCATCACTAGAAACTCATAATGCCCATACCGAGTCCGAAAGGTTTTTTTAGGGACATCCGATGCCCTAATCTTCAACTGATGGTAGTGAGACCTCAAATCAATCTTTGAAAACACCTTAGCACCCTGAAGCTGATTAAATAAGTCATCGATTCTCAGCAATGGATACTTGTGTTTTATGGTGACTTTGTTCAACTGTCGATAATCTATGCACATCCATATCGATCCATCCTTCTTCTTCACGAACAGCACAAGCGCACCCCCGGAGTAAATCTTGCAACTGATCCTTCAATTCCTTCAACTCTGGCGGGGCCATACGGTATGGCAGAATAGAAATGGGCTGAGTCCACGATGCCAAATCAATACGGAAGTCAATATCTCAGTCAGGTGGCATCCCCGATAGATCCGCAGGAAACACCTCTAGAAACTACAAACAACTGGTACTGAATCCATGGAAGGAACCTCCACACTAGAATTACAGACATAAGCCAAATAAGTTGGACACTCCTTCTCGACTATACGTCGAGCCTTCACATAAGAGATAACCGTGCTGGTAGAATGGATAGGATTCCCCCTCCACTCTAATCGAGGCAACCCCGACAAGGATAAGGTCACCGTCTTGGCATGACAATCCAATATAGCATGATATGGTGACAGCCAATCCATACTCAAGATGACGTCAAAATCTACTATATCAAGAAGTAAGAGATCTACGCTAGTCTCAAGACTCCCAATAGTAATCAAACACGAACGATAGACATGATCTGCAACAATAGAATCTTCCACAGGTGTGGACTCATACACAGGAGCACTCAAGGAATCACGAGCCACAACCAGATATGAAGCAAAATAAGATGACATATAGGAATAAGTAGAGACCGGATCAAATAGAACTGAAGCATCTCTATGGAAAACTGGAACAATACATGTGATGATAGTGTCAGATGACTCATCCTCAGGCCTCGCTGGAAAAGCATAAAATCGGGGCGGCCCCCCACCACTCTGAACTACGTCCCTGGGACGGGCCCTAGCTGGCTGGTCTCCACCTCTATCGGCCTGACCTCCACCTCTAGCGACCTAATCTCCACCTATGGCTTCCTTACCCCTATCTCTAGCTGGTTGAGCAGGCTGTGAAGTAATCAGTGTCGGAACAATGGCACGAGAACCCTGCTGTTGTGAGCTGACCGGAGCCCTGGGGCAAAATTTAGCAATATGCCTCAGATCACCACAAGTATAACAAGTTCTCGGTTATTGTGATTGCTTACCCTGAAACTGACCATGTCGACCTGAGTAACCACCCTAAAAGCTATGGAGCGGAGGCACACTAATAGGAGGTGGTGGTGCACTGCAGGCTAGCTGATCGGGATGAGACATATGAAGACCGCAACCACCTAAAGCACTCTAAGATGCCTGGAGCGCTGAGTGAAATTGCCTAGAAGGATGGCCTCTACCAAAAGTACCCCTTCCTCCAGACGAGGCACCGCCGAATCTACCGAAATAATGAGGCCTCTTATCATACCCTTTCCCTCTCTCCTGTGCAAGAACCATCTCGATCTGCCTAGCAACATTAGCAGCTGTCTGAAAGAAAATCTCACCCCCGGTCTCCTTAGCCATCTGTAGCCTGATAGGGTGAGTGAGTCCATCAATAAAACTCCTCACCCTCTCCCTCTCAATAGGAATCAAGAGAAGATCATGACGAGCTAGATCCACAAAATGGGTCTCGTACTGAATAACAGTCATACTGCCCTGCTGGAGACACTCAAACAGCCTGCGGTAATCCTCTCTTAGTGTGATAGGGAGGAACTTCTCTAGAAATAGCTGAGAGAACTGGTCCCAAGTAAGAACAGGTGGCCCAGATGGTCTGGTCGACATATAATACTTCCACCACCTCTTGGCGAAACTCATAATCTAAAACACGGCAAAATTGACCCCATTGCTCTAAACTATACCCATGTTCCGCAACACCTCATGGAAGTGGTCAATATAATCATGTGGTTCCTCAGAAGGTGCACCACTACAGTGAACTGGAAAGAGCTTTGTAAACTTGTCCAATCTCAATAAACCCTCAGAAGACATGGTGGGACTATCACTGGCCTGTGTCGCAACAACCGGCTGAACTACCCCAGCTGGCGGGGCTGTTGGAGTCTGATACTAGGGAGCCATCTTCTCCAGAGTGTGAGTAGTGAGAGTCTGTGCTCCTCCCCCAGCCTGAGAGATGGATGGTGGCACATGAAATGTACCGGCTTGGGCCACACTCTCCATAAGGCCCACAAAACGGACTAGAACATCCTGAAGAACTGGAGTGGCTATGAACCCCCCGGAACACAAGCTGGTCCAACAAGTACAGTCTGAGCTGGCATCTCCTCATCAAAATCCACTTGAGGCTCCACTACTGGTACTGCTGCTCGATCTCTAGGCTGAGCCCTGCCTCTGCTTTGGCCTCTGGCGCGACCTCGGCCTCGACCTCTGCCCCTCATAGGAGCTTCCACTGAGGGCTCCGGCTGCTGTCCAGCTGAAGATGCAGTACGTGTTCTAGCCATCTGTGAGAGAACAAGAATAGAAGAGTTCAATTATCAACGATAGAATAAAATCGCACAACAGAGAAGAATAGAAGTGAAATTGTTCCTAAACTCAATAGCCTTTGGAAGATAAGTAGAGACGTCTCTGTACCGATCCTCCCTAATATACTAAGCCTGCTCATGAATCGTGAGACCTAGGCAACCTAGTGCTATGATACCAACTTGTCACGACCTGAAATTTCCCACCTTCAGGACCATGATGGCGCTTAACATTTCACTCGCTAGGCAAGCCAACATTAGAGTAATTCTTTTGCCCATTTTAAACACTTCGAACAATTTAACCGATTAGATAGAAATAAAACTACAATAAAGTATGAAGTAGAATAATAACCCAATTATCTAAGTACAACCCGGATATGGAGTCACAAGTATACGAGCTTCTAGAAGTTCTACAAATAGAGTCTGAAATAAGTACAACTATCTTAAATGAAATGAATAGTAAATAAGGAAAGAGGACAGGGACTTCAAGGCCTGCGGACACTAGCAGATCTACCTCGAGTCTCCAAATAAACTAAGCCGAGTTGATGCACTACACGAACAGCTGGGACTAGTACCAAAATCTGCACAAGAAATGCAGAGTGTAGTATGAGTAACACCGACCCAATGTACTCCATAAGTGTCGAGCCTTATCTCGACGAGGTAGTGACAAGGCTATGACATGACACTCATGTGACTAAACCCATGCAAATGATACATACAACGTAATAACAATAAATACTAAAAATGTACTATTGGGAGGGGGCAAGCGAAGGGGAACAAGATACGATAGCTATAACAAAAATAACGACATAAAACCGTCAAGTAAATCACCAACCAATGGAAACAGATAAGATAATGAATAAAGACTACACGACATCACCCATGATGCTTTTACTCTCAACCTCACCATGGAACAACAATAATGGCACGACATCACCCTTCGTGCTTTTACTCTCAATCTTTCCATAAAATTGTAAATACGACACGACATCACCCTTCGTGATTTTACTCAAAATTTCTTCATGAAACGATAAATACGACATGGCATCACCTTTCGTTCTTTAACTCTCTTCCTAATTATGTATTAATAAATAAATGAAACAATAATCGGTATGACATCACTTTTCGTGATTTAACACTCTCCCTTACCATGTAGCAATGAATATATAACATTTGGGGAGATAGAATAAGCAAGAATAAACCTTATGTCAACAACAGTTCCACAATACCAAACCTCAACTTCCAAAAATACTCAATTATCACAAATAGTTCATAAATGCAGAAAGAACGATCAATTAAGTAATAAACTAGTCTAAACATGGATACCATAATAAAAGAAGGATGTAAATTACAAGAAACAAGTCCCACCCACATGCTTTAACCCAACAACAATGCATAAGAACTCGTCACCTCACATATACGTTGTACCCAAACATTTAAACATGTAGCAAATAGGCAAATAAGTCATAATCCCTCAAGTTAAGGTTAACCATATGTAAGGCCCCGTAAAAATTTTCTAATGACTTAAGATGTTAAAGTGCGCCAGCGGTATTTGGGAATAATGTATTCGAGTATTAAAGGATACCCATGGGATAGAACCACATCATTTTAAAATGAAAATATATGTTTAAGGTGTGTTGGAACATACTAAGGAGTTTTGTGAATGGCAAGAATTTGTGTAGAACAAGTTGGATACATTAAGTTGAAAGGATGTCCAAATTAGCACAAGACCCGACTTCAAACAAATAGAACTCCCTCAATATAAAGACTTAGGTGGTGATATACCTATTAAATTAAATCCCTCTGATTTTAGTTTCTAATGCTTCAAACCGTTTGTCATTTGGACATATGTACAAGAGGTTATGACCAAATTACCAAAGGTTGGCAGAGGAGTGAACTGCGGATGCGAAGCATCCGAGGCCGAATCCGAAAGAAGGGCTGGCAGTGAAGTGCTGCCATAGCATCCGGGGCAGTATCCAAAACCCAGAAATCTAGGCCTATAACTACAATTTCGGGTTCCCCACTTCACTTGGATGAATTTTGGAGCTCTTCTACACTCTCTCAAGACCACCAACTTCCCTCTTCTTCAAGGTAAGCAATCCTCATTATATTGGTGTGAAACTCCATCATTTCTACACTAGTATTGATAAAATCTACACATAAAATACTTAGATCTTCAAGAAATTTCTTAAAGAACTCAAAGGAGGTTTTTGCAAGATTTGTTTTCAAAAGGTAATCCTACAACCTTAGACTTATATGTGTGGATATATTATGTGAATTTGAGTATGAATTAAGTATTGAAACTTATGGTATGGTGATTGGAAGCCATAAGTTCCCAATTTAAATACATAACCATTGTAGAGATTGGAATGTGATTATTTGATGAAATTTTATTGGTTGGGTGTGGATGGATGGTCATGTATGTGATGTTGGAAGTTATGAATTATGTAAGAATGATGGTGGGATAAATTGTTGGTTAATGGTAGTAGTTGGATGAACTAATTCTATGATTAAGATATGTAGAGATTCATGCCTACTAGATGTTTGATAAAGTGACTAAATGGCCAAAATTATGGAATTTGTTACTAATATTGGTCCCATTGGATGTTGTTATTATAGATTGAAGTTTCTTAGTGTAGTGGATCATTTTAGTATCATTAAGGACCACTTTGTGTAGGGATCGTGGTATTGTGGTTACACCTCCACCCACATATATTGGGGTGAGGCAGTAGAGCTGCTTTGTGTAGGGATTGTAGTATTGTGATACACCTCCACCCGCATATATTGGGGGTGAGGCGGTAGGGCCGCTTTGTGTAGAGATTATGGTATTGTGATACACTTCCACCCGCATATAGTGGGGTGAGGTGGTAGGGCTGCTTTGTTTAAAGATTATGGTATTGTGATACACTTCCACCCGCATATATTGGGGTGAGGCAGTAGGGCCACTTTGTGTAGGGATTATGATATTGTGATACACTTTCACCTGCATATATAGGTGGTAGGGCCACTTTCTGTAGATATTATGGTATTGTGATATACTTCTACCCACATATATTGGGGTGAGACGGTAGGGCCGCTTTGTGTATAGATTATGGTATTGTGATACACTTTCACCCGCATATATTGGGGTGAGGCGGTAGGGCCGATTTGTGTAGAGATTATGGTATTGTGATTCACTTCCACCCGCATATATTGGGTGAGGCGGTAGGGCCGCTTTTGTGCAGAGATTGTGGTATTGTGATACACCTCTACCTATATATATTGGGGTGAGGCAGCAGGGCCTCTTTGTGTAGAGATTATGGTATTGTGATACACCTCCACCCACATATTTTGGGGTGAGGCGGTAGGGCCGCTTTGTGTAGAGATTGTGGTATTGTGATATACCTCCACCCGCATATATTGGGGTGAGGCGGTAGGGCCGCTTTATGTAGAGATTATGGTAATGTGATACACTTCCACCCACATATATTAGGGTGAGGCGGTAGGGCCGCTTTGTGTAGAGATTATGGTATTGTGATACACTTCCACCCGCATATAGTGGGGTGAGGTGGTAGGGCCGCTTTGTTTAAAGATTATGGTATTGTGATACACTTCCACCCGCATATATTGGGGTGAGGCGGTAGGACCGCTTTGTGTAGAGATTATGGTATTGTAATACACTTTCACCCGCATATATTGGGGTGAGGCGGTAGTGCCGCTTTGTGTAAAGATTATGGTATTGTGATTCACTTCCACCCGCATATATTGGGTGAGGCGGTAGGGCCGCTTTGTGTAGAGATTGTGGTATTGTGATACACCTCCACCCACATATACATATATTGGGTGAGGCGGTAGGGCCTATTTGTGTAGAGATTGTGGTGTTGTGATACACCTCCACCCGCATATATTGGGGTGAGGCGGTAGGGCCGCTTTGTTAGAGATTGTGGTATCGTGATACACCTCCACCCGCATATGTTGGGGTGAGGCGGCAGGGCTGCTTTATCTGAAGGTGGCTATAGAGGATCCCCGACTTAATATTTATAAATTTTAATGGAAGCTCTTAATAAATTTGCTTGAAGTTAACGACTATCTAAGCCCTTTTACTGTTACCATGATTCATTATATTCATGTTGTATTTCCAAGCCCTTGAATATGTGTATTTGTATTGTGTAAGTAAGCACTATGAACGGTCTATCAAACATACATGTGTATTGTACATGTGATACTATGAACGGTCTATGAAACACACAGGTGTATTGTATAGGTGATACTGTGAACTATCTACGAGACACATAGGTGTATAATATGATATGTGAACACTAAGGACGGTCTATGAAATGTTTATGTGTAAAATAAGGGAGGAAGGTGCTACTTTCATTGGCCTTGTTTGTACATGTTGTTACAATTACATTATATTATGTATTCCACGCATAGTTCATATGGGTCAGTTGATCCTAAAAGAAGTTTAGAATGATGCAAGTATAATAAGACTTGAAATGTGATTCTATGGGACGTTTCGTAGTTTCTTGATGTACTTTATTTGCCTCTTATTTGAGTTACCGTATTTTCTTATGTTGTTTTGACTTCCTTACATACGAGTACTATTCCACATGCACTCATGTCCCTTTTGTCGGGGGTGCTTCATCTTTTAATGGATACATGCATACTTCTACATGATGATATGGATCTTTTTCACTACTCAGCTTATGGTGAGCCCTCTACAGTTCTAGTGGGTGTTTAGGTCTAGTTCGTTTTATGTATATAGGTATCCATTGTTATAGAAACTCCATGTGCATTGTGGGTCATGTAATTAAAGATTTGAATTTTGTCATGTATTTATGTTCACAGTATTTACAGCTATTTATAAATTTGTGTAACCATCATGAGAAAGCAATTATGGGCCATTGAGCCAAATGTTTCAATATGAAAGTCAAGATCTAATTATGTTATGGTAAATTATGCATGAGTAATGATGAGAGGTTAATGTAAATTAGACTTGCTCGACTGGCTTTACTCGGTTGAGCGTCGGTCGCACTCCTTGAGTTTGGGGCGTGACACCATGACACTTACCTCGCACTAAAATCGACTCAAAGCTCAACCACAACTTTGCCTTTCGAACAAGCCTCCGAACCAACCAAATCTAGTAATTTATTAACCAAACGATTCAAAATAAACCTCAGGAACTACCCAGGAATGAAAGAGGTTCAATTTAGGTCATTATTGAAAAGGTCAACAAAAGACAACTCTTGGTCCCGCTTGGTCCAAACACGAAACTAAGATCAAAATTCAATTACTCATTCATCTCCGAACCCGGTTATGTAATTTGTTTCGAAATTCGACCTCAAATTGAGGTCTAAATTCTAATTTTACAAAAATTCCTAATTCTACCAAAATCTATAATTTCTACCATGAAAATCCTAGATTTAAGGTTGAAATCTTATGAAATGTAATGTGTAATTGAAATAAAGTAGGTTAGAATCACTTATCAATGAATTGGGGAAGAAGGGTTCTTGGAAAAATCGCCTCCAAAGTTTTTAGGGTTGAAAATTTGAAAGATTGAGAAAAATCCCGTCTTTCTCAACTTTTGACCAGGCGCAGATGTCGTAATTACGACCTGGGGATCACAAATGCGAATCCCGCAAATGCGAAAAATCCATCACAAATGCGAATCCTTCACACCTCTTCTGCCTTCTCAAATGCGAACAATATGTTCGCAAATGCGAAACTGAGAAGATCGCAATTGCGACCCAAATCTCGCATTTGCGAGAAACTAGCCCCCAGCTCTACTCGCAAATGCGAAGTCTTCTTTGTAAATGCGAGGCTCGCATTTGCGAGCCAGATCTCGCATTTGCAAAGTCTGTAATCCAGCACCAGAACACACATGCACCAACTATTTTTAAAGTCCAAAACCACTCCGACGCCAATCCAAAACTCACCCTAGCCCTTGAGGCTCCAAACCAAATATGCACATAAGTCCATAAATATCATACGAACTCGCTCGCGTGATTGAAACACCAAAATAACACCTAGAACTATGAATCAGACACCAAATTAAATGAAACTTTCAATGAAACTTAAGAATTTCTATTTTAACACCGGACGTCCGAATCACGTCAATTCAACTCCGTTTTGCACCAAATTTTCAGACAAGTCATAAATATAGTAATGAACCTAAACCAAGCTCAGGAACCAGAATCTGGACCCGGGAGTAACAAAGTCAAACTTTAGTCAAATCTTTAAATTCTTTAAACCTTTAAACTTCAAATTTTTGACAAAATACGATAACTCGAGTTAGGGACCTGGGAATTCGATTCTGGGCATACACCTAAGTCCCAAATCATGATACGGACCCACCGGGATTGTCAAAATGTGGATCAGGGTCCATTTTCTCAAAACATTAGCCAAAGTCATCTCCAATAGATTTTAAGGCACAAATTCACACTTTAATCAGTATTTCACATAAAAGCCCTCCAGATATGACATGGATCACGCACGCAAATCGAGAAAGAAAAAAGGAGCTATTTGAGGTTTTGAAACATAGAATTAAGGCGTAAAACTCTAGATGATCTATCAGGTCATCACGAAATTAGATTTCAAGATCTATAATAATAGTACAAAAGAATGACCAAGTATCTCATAGATTGAGAACTATTATATACCTTGATGAAATGAAGAAAGAGAGTTCCAACGAAACATTAATTTTATTTGAGAAGAAAATTCATCAAGCATACATATCTTATTAGAAAAGAAACCACAAAATTTTATTAAAGTAAAACATACATTACAATAAATCCAACTGAACAACAACGGAATTATATTTGTAATGAATCATTTAAATTCCATCTTTCATATTTTTCTTTTTATGTGAAAATTAAGTTAAACACAGTTGCAGTCTCTTCGTCTAAAAATATTTTTAAGTACTAAAACTAGCTGTATAAATAAGTAATTATGCGTTTGAATATAAGTCTAAAACTGATAGTATGTAATTAATGTGTTCGATAGAAAAGTCCCGATAAGTAATTTTTTGTTAGTATAACATAAATATCCTTAATATTATTTTCCAAATTATAAAGTAAAAAGTATATTTACAACAAGGAGGGCCGACAACTATGGAACTAAGAAGGAGGGATGGGTTTTATCCTGAAAAAAGTATTTTGAGAATTAAAAAGGAACAATTACATTGTATATCACCCGACCTAGTGCTATAATAAAACAAAGCCAATATTTTGGAATTTTACCCGTTGGAGCCATATTTATATATCTTGAAATAAAAGTTTTACTGTTTAACCCAAACATCTTCACTCATCTCTTCTACATCATCTCCTCTTCTTCTCTCCACTCCAGTGGCCACATCCTCTAAAAGTTGGTTATGAAGTCAAGACTTTGATATCCAAACAAAAAATTAAGTTGAGGGAGTTGGAAGCTTTTTAGATATGAAAATTTATGAAAGAATCATGCTCAAATTCGAGTGGGTGCTATTGAAATTAACTAATAATAGTCCAAGAAGCTTCAACTTGGAGATTTGGTTCAGTTGGACTAGTTTACAACTCTTTGAGAACGAATTTGGTAAAGTAAAATCGGGAAAACCCGATTTGGATTCTTGATTTTTGTTTAAATTTCTTCAAGATTGAAGCTCTGGACTGAGATTTTGAGCCCATTCCAACTTATGAGATTTGTTTGCAAACCTGTCACGATCCAAAATATCAACCATGGGGCCGTGATAATGCCTAACATCCACTTGCTAAGAAAGCTAACATCAGCCATAGAATTAACGAACTTTATCAATTTAAAACAGAATAAACATAATTAATGATTGATAAAATCTGAAATACATATGATAAATCCGTAAATAACACAGCCTATACTAATACCAGAAATCCGGAGTCACAAGTACATGAGTAACTAGAATACTACAAATATGTTCTGAATGAATTACAACTGGTCGAAACAAAGTAAACAGTAAGAAAAATATATAATAGAAGGGGACTTCAGGAACTGCGACCACTATGCAGATCTACCTCAAGTCTCTTGAGCTAGTGGATCAGGGAAAACTCCTCTATGCGCCGCTAGGACTAACACCAAAACCTGCACAAGAAGTGCAGAAGTATAGTATGAGTACAACCGACCCCATGTACTATGTAAGTGTCGATCCTAACCTCGACAAAGTAGTGACAAGGCTATGACAAGACATTCACTACAAATCTATACAAATAATAATAATAATAAAAGAAAACAGAAATATAAAAAAGCAGTAAACTCATAAGTACGGGACCCGAAGGTCAACTAACAGCGGGCCCCAGAATAACATCATCTCATAACCTCATATTATAGTACATAAATAGAGTACTATAGCTACCAACAATTAAAACACCTCTTATTCCATTGAGGCGCGCAGCCCGATCCCACATAAACACAATTTCTGTTGCGCCGTACTACCCGATCCCAATGTCATATTATTATCTGTTGCGGCGTGCAACCCGATCCTAATGTCAATTCATTTCAATATTGTTACTGCACGCAACCCGTTCCCCA
Organism: Nicotiana tabacum; assembly: GCF_000715075.1. NCBI lineage: Eukaryota > Viridiplantae > Streptophyta > Magnoliopsida > Solanales > Solanaceae > Nicotiana > Nicotiana tabacum. Next base: position 21,501,345 of record NC_134088.1, on the reverse strand, counting down.
TATCAAATCATTAAAATAAATAACTCAACACAACCAATAACATAATCTCAACCCAAAAGGGAAATAAAGCATACAGAACATCAAGGAACATCCAGTTCAAACAGAGAATAACCAATATCGCGTAATCATAAATCTCGACAATTCATTAATTGCAGAACATCTAAATGACTCACACAATCAAATATAATGTGATAAAGTGCAACGAGTAATGTAAGGCAATAAAGGAAAGTAAAGACATGAGACAATGAAGATATACAACTAATACATGTAGGAACATATAGTAGGTAAGCAAATATTGAGCGAGGAATGAACAAATTAAATTAGGTAACAACTAAATGGCAGATAACAAGTAAGGAATGAATAACAAGTAAGATCATGTAGCAATCAAATCATGTAACAAGAGATAACATGGAATAAGTAATGGCATAAAGGTAAGTATCCCAACCCGCATGCTATAACCTATGACAGCGCATATACACTCGTAACCTCGCGTATACGCCGTCCCCACACATAATTCACGTAGCAAATAGACTATCAAGTCCTAATTTCCTCAAGTCAAAGTTAAACATTATACTTACCATTTTCCGCAATCTAATCAATAATTCACCACATATTTCCTTTAGGACAAGCCTCGAAACCAACAAAATCGAGCCAAATATCATTCATTCAATCCAAAATAAATTTTAAAAACTATCCACGAATGAAAAAAGTTTAATCTTTAGCTAAATTGAAAAGGTCAACCCCGGGATCGCTTCATCAAAATCCGAGATTCCAACCAAAACTCAAATAAGCCATTTACCCCTGAGCCTGGATATATGATTTATTTTGAAATCCGATCTCAATTCAAGGTCTAAATTTAAATTTTAAAAAATTCCTAAATTATACCCAAAATCCCTGATTTCTACCATGAAATTCAAAGATTTGATGCTAAAAACTCATGAAAAGTAATCGAAATTGATTGAAAAGTGATTAGAGATGCTTACAATGAATTTGGGAAGAAATAGTTCTCCCATTGTAGGCGTTGCATGTTCGCAAATGCGATGCCCACATGAGATACATTGATCTCAAATGCGATCAGTGCATTAGGCCTAGTAAAGTCGCAAATTTGGAATGCCCTCCATCACAAATGCGCTCCAATGCTTCGCAAATGCGAAGCTGACAAATGTTACCAGTGTTCGCAAAAGCTGAGAATTATTTGCAAATGAGGACAACACCTAGTTCACAAATGCGAGGTTTCCTTCTCAAATGTGATTCCCAACCCCCACTTCCCATTTCACAAATGCAATCATTTGACTGCAAAAGCGAGACTCGCAAATGCGAGCCAGACCTCGCAGATGTGAGATCTGCAGAGTTGCACCAGCAAATCCTAAAATCTTCCAAACTCATCTGATACTTACCCGAGTCCCTCGGGCTGCAAATAGAACATGCACACAAGTGTAATAACATCATAAAAACCTGTTCGCTACATAAAATCATCAAAATAACAGCAAATAACAAGAATCGATCCTCAAAACTCAAGATTTCAACTTGAAAACTCAATTTTCACAATTTTTCACATAATGCGCCAAAATGCTCTCGGGTCACCCCGGCCCTGACCAAACGTGCGTACAAGTCTAAAACCATCATACAAATCTACTAGAATCGTAAAAACACCGATCAGAGTTGTTTACCAAGAATGTTGACCATGGTCAACCCAAGTCTTATTTTAGGCCAAAAATTATATTTTCATCAAACATTTACGTAGAAACTTTTTGAAATATGACACGGACCATGAACACAAATCAATAAATATCAAATAAACTTATAATAGTTCTCGAAAAACTAAAATTAATTCTATTACTCAAAAATGACCTGTCGGGCCGTCACATTCTCCACCTCTAAAAGAAACATTCGTCCTTGAACGGATATAGAAAAGTAATTGGACTGGTAAAACTGTGGGGGTATCTACTCTTCATATCGGACTCGGACTTCCATGTAGCCTCCTCAATCGGCTGACCTCTCCATTACACTTTCGTAGAAGGAAAACTCTTAGATCTCAACTTGCGAACCTGCCGGTCTAGAATAGATACCGGCTCTTCCTCAGGGGTCAGATATTCATCAAGTTGCGCTGTGCTGAATTACATAACATATGATCTATCTTCTTGGTACTTCCGAATCATGAAAATGTGAAATACCAAATGTAACCCTGCTAGGCTAGGAGGCAATGCAAGCCTATAAACAACCTCCCTAACTTTCTCTAAGATCTCGAACGGGCCAATAAACCTCGGGCTCAACTTTCTCTTCTTCCCAAAATGCATCAAGATCTTCATAGGAGACACTTGGAGAAGAACATTCTCACCCACCATATTATCCATATCTCAAATCTTTTGGTCCCCATAAGTCTTCTACCTAAACTGAGATGTACGAAGTCGCTCCTGAATCATCTTAACCTTTTCAATAGCATCACACACCAAATCAGTGCCCAACAATCTAGTATCTCTAAGTTCAAACCAATAAATCAAAGAACGACATCACCTCCTATATAAGGCCTCATACGGGGCCATCTGGATTCTCGACTGATAGCTGTTGTTGTAGGCGAACTCTGCGAGCGGTAGAAATGTCCGAAATCAATGACACAGTCAGGTAACATGTCCTCCAAATTCAGAATAGAACACTCGGACTGTCAGTCCATTTGAGGATAAAATGCGGTACTCAACTCGACCCATGTGCCCAACTCACACTGTACGATACTCCAAAAATATGATGTGTGCTGTGTGCCTTGGTCAGAAATGATGGAAATAGGCACGCCGTGCAGGCAAATAATCTCTCGGATGTAAATCTAAGCCAACTGCTCTGAAGTATAGGAAGTCATCACCGGAATGAAGTGTGCGAACTTAGTCAAACGGTCCACAATAACCCAAACTGTGTCATACTTCCTTAATGTCTGTGGTAAGCCTACCACATAATCAATAGTGATGTGCTCCCACTTCCACTCTGATAAATCCAATCTCCTAGTCAATCAACCCGGTTTCTGATGCTTATATTTTACCTGTAGACAATTCAAACACCGAGAGACATAAGAAATAATATCTTTCCTCATCCTTTGCCACCAATAGTGATGTTTCAAGTCACGATACATCTTTGTGACACCTGGGTGAATAGAATAGCATGAACTGTGAGTCACCTTAAAGATCAAATCTCTCAACCCATCAACATTTGGAACACAAATTAGGCCTTGAAGCTGCATAACACTATCATCTCCAATCACAACCTCCTTACCACCATCCTACTGCACCGTGTCTTTCAACACCAACAAGTTAGAGTCATCAAACTTGCGAGACTTGATACGCTCTAACAACGAGGATTGTGCCACAACACAAGCAAGAACCCGGCTAGGCTCCGAAACATCCAATCTCACAAATCGATTGGCCAAGGGCTGAACATCCATAGCTAGTGGCCTCTTTATTTCTGGTAAATATGTCAAACTGCCATGCTCTTAGCTATCCTATTCAATTCATCGGCCACTATATTGGCCTTTCTCGGATGATAGAATATGGTGATATCTTAGTCTTTCAACAACTCCATCCATCTCCGCTGCCACAAATTAAGGTCTTTTTACTTGAACAAGTGCTGGAGACTTTGATAGTCAGTATAGACCTCACATTGAACGACGTATGGATAATGCCCAGATCTTCAGCGCATGAAGAATGGCTGCCAACTCTAAGTCATGTACATGGTAATTCTTCTCATGAACCTTCAACTGCCGAGACATGTAGGCAATCAACCTACCGTCCTGCATCAATACCGCACCGAGCCCAATACACGGTGCATCACAATACACCGTGTAGGATCCCAAATCTGTAGGCAACACCAACAATGGAGCTGTAGTTAATGCAGTCTTGAGCTTCTGAAAGGTCAACTCAAACTCGTTGGACCATCTTAAAAGGGCACCCTTTTGGGCCAACTTGGCCAACATGGCTGAGATATATGAAAACCCCTCCATGAACCGGCGATAGTAACCCGCCAAACCTAAGAAGCTCCAAATATCTATAGCTGAAGTAGGTCTAGGCCAACTCTGAGCTGCCTCAATATTCTTAGGATCCACCTTAATGCCTTCAGAAGATACAACATGGACCAAAAAGGAAATCAAGTCTAACCAAAACTCACACTTCAAAAACTTGGCATATAACTGACGATCTCTCACGGTTTAAAGTTCAATCCACATATGCTACTCATGCACCTCTCGCCTGCGGGAGTAAACCAAAATTATTAATAAAGACGATCACAAAGGAATCTAGATAGGGCTTGAACACCAAATTCATCAAATCCAAAAAGGATGTTGGGGCATTAGTTAAGCTAAATGACATCACTAAGAACTCGTAGTGACCATACCGAGTTCAAAAACCAGTCTTAGGGACATACGATGCCCTAATCTTCTGCTGATGATAGCTTAATCTCAAATCAATATTCAAAAACACCTTGGCACCCTAAAGCTGGTCAAATAAGTCGTCAATCCTTGGTAATGGATACTTGTTCTTGATAGTGACCTTGTTTAGCTGCATGTAGTCAATACACATCCTCAAAGAGCCGTGTTTCTTCTTCACAAATAAGATCGGTGCACCCCAAGGCAAGACACTTAGCCTAATAAATCCCTTGTCAAGAAAATCCTACAACTGCTCTTTCAATATTTTCAACTAAACTAGGGCCATATGATATGGTAGAATAGAAATGGGTTAAGTGCCCGAAATCAAGTCATGCAGAAGTCCATATCTCTATCGGGGGGCATCCTTGGCAAATCTGTAGGGAACACCTCTGTGAACTTGCGCATAACAAGTACCAAATCCATGGAAGGAACCTCCGCACTGGGATCACTAATATAAACTAAATATGCTAGACACTCCTTCTTGACCATACGCCGAGCCTTGACATACGAAATGACCCTGCTAGTGGAATAACTAGGAGTCCCTTTCCACTCCAATCGAGGCAACCCCAACATGGCTAATGTCATAGTCTTTGCGTGACAATCGATAATAGCGTGATAAGGTGAAAACCATTCCACGCCCAAGATTACATCAAAATCTACCATATCAAGTAATAGAAGGTCAACCCTAGTCTCAAACATTCTGATGGTGACCAAACAAGCATGATGCTTGGTCTACCTTAATAGAATCCAACACGCATAGACACATAAATAGGAGCACTCAAAGAATCACGAGACATATCCAAATATGAAGTAAAATAGGATGACACATATGAATAAGTGTTACCCAGATCAAATAGAACTGATGCATCTCTATGGAAAACTGGAACAATACCTGTGATGACCGCATCAGATGACTCCGCCTCAAGTCTAGCCGGGAATGCATAGAAACATGGCTAAGCTCCACCACTTAGACCTTCACCTCTAGGAAGGCCTCTAACAGGCTGGCCTCCACCTCTAACGGCCTAACCACCACCTCGGGCTTCCCGACTCCTGCCTCAAGTTGGCTGAGTAGGCAGTGGAGAAACTGGTGCTGGAACTATGACATGAGTGCCCTGCTATGGTCTGCTGCTCCTCAATATAGGACAATACCTCCTGATGACCTGCGGTGCCCCACTCAAAGCAACCCCGCGACTAGAATATCTGGTAAGTCTAAGATGATTCTTAACAATCCGAATGATGACCGTAGTAACTATGTAACGGTTGTGCATTGATATGAGCTGAAGATGTATTGAAAACTGGCTGCTATGATGAGACCCATATGCACTGTGACTACCTAAAGAACCATGAGACCTAAAGTGCTAACTGAATTGGCATGATAAGATGGACTCTACCAAACGAACCTCTGCCTCTAGATAAGGCACCACTGAAACCATCAGAATGATGGGGCATCTTCTCAGATGCCGCCTCTCTACCCTGATTACGAATCCTCTCGATCCGTATAGAAATATCTATAATCCCGTTGAAAAAAATATCATCCTTTATCTTTTTGGCTATCTGCAACCTTGATACCATAAGTAAGTCCATATATAAATCTCCTCACATAATCCCTCTTGGTAGGGATCAAAATATCTCCATGACGGGATAGATCAACCAATCTGGTCTCGTACTGGGTAACAGTCATGCTACTCTACTGGAGGCGATCAAACTGCTTCATAGATCCTCTCTGTGAATAAAAGGGGTGAACTTCTCCAAAATTAGTTGTGAAAACTGATCCCAAGTGAGTGTAGTGAACCTGTTGGTCTACCCCAAACATACTCCTTCCACCATACTGCGATGTCAACTCCCTTGGACTCCACTATGCCCATATTGCACAGCAACTCATGGCAACAATCCAAGTAATCCTGTGGGTCCTCAAAAGTTGTACCACCAAAATGAATTGGAAATAGCTTGGTAAACTTATCCAACCTCTTCAACCCTTATGTCGACATAGCGGGAACCCCCCGGACTATGTAGCAATAAGGGGCTGACCTACTCTAAGTGCTGGAATTGTGAGAGTATGATATCCGTAAGCCATATGCTATAGGGTGTGAGTAGCAGGAGTCTAGGCTCCTCCCCCGACCTGAGATATGACTAGTGCTACAAGAAATGCACCAGTCTGGGCCAGACTCTCCATAAAGCCCACTAAGTGGAATAGGGCGTCCTGAAGTACGGGGGTGGCGATGAACCCTTTTTAGGACCTGAGCTGGTCCAACTGGAGCAGTCGGAGCATGGATCTCCTCCTCCTGCTCGATTAAAGACTCTACAATCATTGTTGTTGTGCGGGCTCTAGGCTGAGCTTTGCCTCGGCCTCGACATCTATCCCTAGTAGTGGATGTAACCTGGGGCTCCGATTCCTGCTTGGCTGTGGATGTTGTGCGTTTCCTCACCATATGTGAGAGAACAAGAATAGAATGATTCAAACTGCAACGATAAGATAAAGTCGCACGATAAAGAAAGAAAGAAGTGACATTTCTTAATGCTCTATAGCCTCTAGAAGATAAGTACAGATGTCTCTGTACCGATCCTCTAGACTCTACTAAGATTACTCATGACTCATGAGACCTAGACAACTTAGTGCTGTGAAACCAACTTGTCACTACCCTAAATCCTAACCATGGGGCCGTGATGACGTCTAACATCCATTTGCTAGGCAAGACATTGTCAACCATAGAATTAACTACCTTTATCAATTTAAAATAGAATAAACATAATTAACGATTGATAAAATCTTAAATACATATGATAAATTCGTAAATAATGAAGTCTATACTAATCCTAGAAATCCGGATTCAAAAGTACATGAGCAACTAGAATACTACAAATACGGTCTAAATAATTTACAATTGTTCGAAATAAAGTAAACAGTAAAAATACATAATAGAAGGGGACTTCAGGGACAGAAAACACCATGCAGCTCTACCTCAAGTCTCCTGAGCTAGTTGATCCGGGCAAACTTCTTTATACAATTCATTTATTATAGAACATCTAAATGACTCACGCAATAAGATATAACGTGATAAAGTGTAATGAGTAAAGTAAGGCAATAAAGGAAAGTAAAGACATGAGACAATGAAGACATACAACTAATACATGTAGGGATATATATCAGGTAAGTAAATATTGAGCGAGGAATGAACAAATAAAAATAGGTAACGATTAAATGACAGATAACAAGTAAGATCATGTAGAAATCAAAGCATGTACCAAGAGATAACATGGAATAAGTGATGACATAAAGTTAAGTAGCCCAACCAACATGCTATAACCGTTGACATCGCATATACACTCGCCACCTCGTATATACGCCATCGCCACACATAATTCACGTAGAAAATAGACCAATAAGTCCTAATTCCTTTAAGTCTAAGTGAATCACGGCACTTACCACTTTATGCAATAAAATCAATAGTCCACCATGGATTTTCCTTTAGAACAAGCTTCCAAACCAACCAAATCTAGCCAAATATCATTCAAACAATTCAAAATAAGCTTTAGAAACTGCCCACGAGTGAAAAGGTTCAATCTTTAGCTAAATTTAAAAAGTTAACCCCATGCTCGCTTGGTCAAAATTTGAGATTCAGACCAAAACCCGATTACGCATTTACCCCCGAGCCTGGATAAAAGATTTGTTTCGAAATCCGACCTCAATTCGAGGTCTAAATTCTAATTTTATAAAATCCCTAAATTCTATCTAAAACCGCTAATTTCTAAAATGTAATTAAAAGATTTGATGTTAAAAACTCATGAAAATTATTTGAAATTGATTGAAAAGTAATTAGAAATGCTTACCAATGAATTTGGGAAGAAAGAGTTCTTCAAAAATCCCCTCTAGAGAGCTTAGGGTTAAAAAATGGTGTAAAATGAGCTAAGTCCCAATTTTCCTTCTGTTACCTAGCTTTAAATGTTGATTGTGGTTAACTCTATCCTCATTTTAAGTCAAAAATTATATTTTGTTCAAAGTTGTTTGCAAAATCTTTACGGAAAACTATACGGACCGCGCACGCAAATAGATTAACATCAAATATAGCTTTGGGAGGTCTCGAAATACAGAAATAATGGGTCATACTCAAAATAAATTATCGGGTCATCACAAGACCTGAGGAAGATGTATTTTGGTGGAAAAATCAAATGGGTGTTGATGAATACCAGTGAAATTATTTGGGTGAAGCTAAATATAGAAAAAGCTTGTAGTAACTTGAATCTAGAGTACCGGGTAGATTGAGTGTGACGACTCGATAGGTCGTTTTGAGTGATAGACTTAATTTATGTGATCCGAGATCTCCCATAGCTTCATTTAATAGTTATGTTTTGTGTGCATGGTCCGTGTCGCTTTTCGAAAAGCTTTTATGTGAAATTTTGAAGAAAATGATTTTTTTGAGTCTAGAGTTGACTACAGTCAATATTTTTGGTAAACAACCTCAGATAGGTATTTTGACAATTCAGGTAGGTTCGTTAATAGTTTTTTACTTCTACGCACGATTGGTTGGGGTCCAGGGTGACCCCATCGCGTTTTGGCGCATTATGTGAAAGATTGTGAAAAATTGAGTTTTAAAGTTGAAATCTTGAGTTTTGATGATCAATTCTAGTAATTTGGTGTTATTTTTATGATTTGAGGTAGCGAGAAAATTTTTAGGATGTTATTACACTTGTGAGCATGTTCTGTTTGGGGCTCTAGGGGCTCAGGTGAGTTTTGGATGCATTGCAGATTAGTTTTGGGGCTGCTGGTGCAAGCCTGCAGATTTCGCATTTGCGAGGTCTAGCTCACATTTGCGGTCAAATGATTGCATTTGCGATAATGAGATGGGGGCTGGTACTTCACTTTTGCAAAAATAGTTCACTTTTGCGAATTGAGCTGAGACTGCATTTGCGATCTCAGTGTCGTATTTGCGCAACAATGCCTGGTAGAAAGAGTTTCGCATTTGCGATGGCTAGGGACTTCGCAAATGCAAGGTATTTGTCACTTTTGCAAATTTTGGGGACCAGATGCACTAATCACATTCGCAATCAGTATTTTGCATTTGTGGATATCGCAATTGCAAACAAGAGTTTGCAGTTGTGACATCTACAGCTGGATAAAAGATTGGAGAAATCGGGACTTAGCTCATTTTACACCATTTTTCAACCCTAATCTTTTTAGAGACGATGTTTGAAGAACATTTTCTTTCTAAATTCATTGGTAATCATCTCTTACTACTTTTCAATCAATTTCAATTACTTTTCATGATATTTTAACATTGAATCTAAGAATTTCATTGTAGAAATTAGGATTTTTGGGTAGAATTTAGGGATTTTATAAAATTAAGATTTAGACCTCAAATTTAGGTCAGATTTCGAAACAAATTACATATCCAGGCTCAGGAGTGAATGGATAATCGGGTTTTGCTCTGAATCTCGAATTTTGACCAAAAGGGCCCGGGGTTGACTTTTGTTGGCTTTTTAAAAAATGATCAAAATTGAACCTTTTTCATTCATGGGTAGTTTCTATCTTATGTTGGATTGTTTGATTAATAATTGGCTAGATTGGGTTTGTTTGGATGCTTTTTTGAAAGGCAAAGCCATGATTGATTGTTGATTTTTGTTGCGGATAGAGGTTAGTATCGTGGTTAACCTTGACTTGAGGGGACAAGACTTGTTTAATCTATTTTCTACATGAATTATGTCTGGGCGGCGACGTATATACAAGGTGACGATTATATATACGTTGTCATAGGTTAAATCATGCGGGTGGAATTCATCTTGTTTGTTCCATGTTGATTCATCTACTATGCCTTCTATGTCTTAGCTAGATTGTCTATTCTTTTATTGTTCACTTTTGTGCTCATTGCTCAAGTTGAGGTTTTTGTAATATTGAAAGTTGAATTTGCTTATTCTAGTACCATCGTTGAAGTTGAAATTTACTTCCCACCTTACTTGATACTTTGGGTTGTTCTTATTGCTTGGTGAGGAATAGTGAAAATCACGAAGGGTGTTAACGTTCCATATTTGCATATTGCTATCATTGATTGAGTGAATGTGAGGATTAAAGCATGAAGGGTGATGCCATGCACTTGATTGCTCTATTATCATTATCATGTAAGGATGAGAGTGAAAGCACGAAGGGTGATGCCGTGCAAATGTATTATTTATACATATTAAATGGTGAGGATGAGAGTAAAAGAATGAAGGCTGATGCCATTTAATTGTATTTATATTATATGGTGAGGATGAGGGTAAAAGCACAAAGGGTGGTGCCGTGCAATTTGATGATTTCATTGTTTTTACTTGTTGAATTATGGATTTAACTTGGCGGTTCCGTTGCTTATTTCGGAAGAGACTTACTTGGTGATTCTTTACTTAATGTTCCGATTGTTGCTCCCTTTTATATGCCCCCACCCTAGTTATTACACCTAATGATTTACTTGTTATTTCCGTTGCTTTATATATATCTGCACAGGTTTATATTGGCATTCCCCGAATGGTATAATATGGTGATATCATAGTCCTTTAGTAACTCTAACTATCTCCCCTACTGCAAATTAATGTCTTTTTTCCTGAACATGTGCTAAAAGCTACGATGGTTGTCATAGACCTCACATGGAACACCGTAGATAGTGCATCAAAGTCTTCAGTGCATGAACAATGCTGTCAACTCTAAATCATACACGGAGTAATTCGTCTCATGAACTTTCAACTAACGATATGTGTAGGCAATCATCCTACCATCCTCTATCAGTACCATACCAAGTCCAATCCGCGATGCATCACAATACACAGTGTAAGATCCCGAACCTGTAGGCAACACTAATACTGGGGTTGTAGTCAATGCAGCCTTGAGCTTCTAAAAGCTCACCTCGCACTTGTCGGACCACCTAAAAAGAGCACCCTTCTGGTTGAACTTGATTAATAGGGCTGAGACAGATAACCTCAATGAAACAACGATAATAACGTGCCAAACTCAAGAAGCTCCTCCGTAGCCGAAGTAAGTCTAGGATAGTTCTGAACTACCTCAATCTTCTTAGGATCCACCTTGATACCCTTGGAAGATACAACATGTCCCAAAAAGGAAACCGAGTCCAACTAGAACTCACATTTTGAAAACTTGGAATATAAGTGACAATCCTTCAAAGTCTGAAGTACGATACGTAGGTGCTGGTGATTGTCACGACGCAAACTGATGGGCTGCGATGGGCACCCGGTGCCTTACTCAACCGAGTACCAACGTTAAATATCTTTCTTATCGTACTGTCATTGGCAAATGGGCCATCATGGGCTAACCAGAATAAACATAAGGGAATACTCTATAAGGCCACAATGAGCACTCGTACACTGAACATAGGCCGACAAGGCCATACAAACTTTCATATACATGACATCTGTCTACAAGCCTCTAAGAATACATAATTTATATAAAGTTCGGGACAGAGCCCCGCCATACTAATCAATACATATCTTAATCATACTGACCAAATAGTAACTCCGGAGAAATTGGAGCGCACCAACACCTTTCACTGAGCTAATAACCTACTTGGAGGACTCTCGACCTGGCTATCGGGACCTGCGGGCATGAAACGCAGCATCCCCAGGAAAAAAGGACGTCAGTACAAATAATGTACCGAGTATGTAAGGAATGAAAATAAGTAAACAATGGACATGAGAGAAACATGGAGTAAAAGACTCAATATGTAAGTCTAAATAACTCTGTGAATCATTAATATTTACAATGCCATGCATATGCGTATAAATGTCATACCATGCATAGGTATATGCGTACATAACATCATCAAGCCTCTGAGGGTATCCCATCATATCTTCTCGGCCACTGTGGGCAAATCATCAACGTATACCAGCTGATCAGGTGGTGGTGCGTATATAACACCGTAACCTTTTCCCATATCCCATATACATATAATATACGCGTATATAACGCCATATGGTCATGAAATGCATAAGAATTTAGTTAATAAAATCTCTCAGAATGTCATAAGACCATTATGCCTTTGATTAATGTCATGAAATAAACTTTATCAACTTATGTATTTTCTGAGACCTAGGTGGATCAGTCTGATCATTTCAGATGTTCCCCGATGATACGTGAGCCCTAGTGATTACATAAAAGGTCAAGTTATCAATGGTAGATTATAGATCAATACTGAGGTGAATCAATAATGGATGGATAAAAGTTACAAAGTATGAGATGAAAATAGGCCATCACTTTTAAGATAAACAGTGATGAAGAAGCATTAAATGACTTAGATTTATACATATAGGATAAGCAATAAAAGTAACCTGGGGTTTGGTAGCAGACCTCAGTAACGATAAATAAAAGTAAGAGTTATGGTACAGTATGACCTACCTAAATGCAATAAAGTCATACAGATGAATAACCAGGTCTATGAAATAAGATATAGCAATATTCATAAGTTCAAAAAGGTACCGGGCAGAGAACTTTAGTGTACTTATAGATACCTAGAGGGACATCTTATCAAGCTCTGTATATGTTTACAAAGTGAGGTCTAGAGATTAGATAAAAGCTAGGGGACAAGGAAAGAAGAGCCACATAGGAATATTTAAAAGGTCAGAATCGTACAGGCTGCATGATAAAAGGTAACAACAGTTACGAGATTGAAAGGATTCCGAGAACAAGTCGTGGTGTGAGAAAGAGGCCTAAAGGGGGGTGGGAGGAATGCCCTGGCCCTTGGATTTATTTACATAACAGTTGCCTAGATAGCAAGAAGAGTACTAAAGCATTCGCAAGAACTATATGTTATGATAATGATAAGTGCATCAATCAACATTCGAGGACAAATGTTCCAAGGGGGGAATGATGTTACATCCCGTATTTACGTGTGTTAAAGTTTTGTCGTAAGTTCAGGAATGAGATTATAAGCATTATGCTATTTCAAACAAGTGATGAGTAAATTTGTGAAGGTGAGAGGGTAAGCAAATCGAAGAAAATGAATTTCGTCGAAGTTTGACATTTTGAGATAAACTACGGTCTGAGCTATAATACCCGGTATTTATGGACTAGTGCCATACAAGGCACTACATGATCATGATAGTAGGTGTATAAGGTATGTTAAAAGCGAGTAGTATTTTAAGTAAGTTGAAATAATTTTTAATTATGGGGATAATTGGGTAATTATTGATTAGTGGAAGATTTACAAGTTAATAAAGAGATTAGTGGTTAATTAATGATAATCTTGGACAAGTTAAAGAGCCCCCAACGGCAGCCCATGAAAGCCAAAGAAATGACTCTTGAATCACATAGCAACATGGCACATTTAGAAGACTAAGTGGCTAAGTCATCAAATTAGTAGGGCCCACACCCACTAATACAAAAGGGCTTCTTTAATACACAAAATAAGAGATGCTTACATTTCTATCTCCAAGTAATGATCTTCCGCAAGACAATTTCGTCCAAGAATCTATATGATGGTAACATGAGTTAATTCAGCAGAGAATTCATATGAGATATCTTAATATTATAGCAACGTGAAAATTTGCAATTCTAAGGGAGTACAGTGTAATTTTTCTCAAGAATATTATACAGATTTTCCCCCACTTCGATCTTCTAGTCACGTGTTTTGTCGCGATTGTTGGGTGTTGGAAGGATTGTCAAGAGAACCGGCTCAGGCATGTTAAGGCTATCCCTTATTTATTTTTTGCATGATCAATACGATACAAACGAAACAACCAAATGCACAAATTCCATAAATGACTATATTCATAGAAATACTAGGGGAGTCTATATTCTTGATTCCCCATGTGTCTTATTATTCTATTATCTATTCATGGGTATCAGAAAATACGTAAGTTGATAAATTTTAATTCATGACATTAATCAAAGGCATATTGATCTTATGACATTCCGAGAAATTTTATTAACGAAATTCTTATGCATTTCATGCATTTATACATGTACATTGACCCATAACCAGATGGCGTTATATACGAGTATATTATATGTATATAGGATATGAGAAAAGGTTACAGTGTTATATACGCACCACCACCTGATCAGCTGGTATACGTTGATGATTCGCCCACAGTGGCCGAGATGATATGATGGGATGCCCTCAGAGGCTTGATGATGTTATGTACGCATATACCTATGCATGGTATGACATTTATATGTATATGCATGACATTGTAAATATTAATGATTCACAGAGTTATTTAGATTTACATGTTGATTCTTTTACTCCATGTTTCTCTCATGTCCATTGTTTACTGATTTTCATTCCTTACATACTCGGTACATTATTTGTATTGACGTCCCTTTTGCTTGGGGACACTACGTTTCATGCCCGCAGGTCCCGATAGCCAGGTAGAGAGTCCTCCAAGTAGGCTATCAGCTCAATAGAAGGTGTTGGTGCTCTTCAATTGCTCTAGAGTTGCTATTTGGCCAGTATGATTAAGATATGTATTGATTGGTATGGTGGGGCTCTGTCCCGACCTTTATGACAATTATGTATTCTTAGAGGCTTGTAGACAGATGTCATGTATATGAAAGGCTGTATGGCCTTGTTGGCCTATGTTCAGTGTACGAGTGCTCATTGTGGCCTTATAGCCCCGCATGTCAAATGTATAAGTTTTTATATCAGATTGGGTCATCTTATATTGAGTTTTACCTTATGTTTATTCTGGTTAGCCCATAATGGCCCGTTTGGCCCATTTTCCAATGACAGTAAGATAATAAAGAAATGTAACGTTGGTACTCGGTTGAGTAAGGCACCGGGTGCCCATCGCGGCCTATCGATTTGGGTCGTGACAGTGATGCTCCTTTTAACTACAATAGTAAACCAAAATATCATCAATGAAGATGATCACGTAGAAATCCAGATAAGGTTATCAAATCCATGAAGGCTGCTGGGGCATTAATCAAGCCAAATGATATCACCAAGAACTCGTAGTGACCACACTGAGTCCAAAGAGTTATCTTAGGGATATCCGATGCCCTAATCTTCACCTGATGGTAACCTGACCTTAAAAAAATTTTGTAAAAAACCTTGGCACCTTAAATCTGGTCAAATAAGTCTTCAATCCTTGGCAACAAATACTTATTCTTGATAGTGACCTTGTTCAACTGCTGATAGTCTATGCACATCCTCATCGATCTGTTCTTTTTCTTCACAAATAACACCAGTGCACCCCAAGGCGAGACACTAGGTCTAGTAAATCCCCTATCAAACAAATCTTGCAATTGCTCCTTCAATTCTTTCAAATCAACTGGGGCCATATGGTATGATGGAATAAAAATAAGCTGAGTAACTGGAACCAAGTCAATACAAATGTAGATATCTCTGTCAGGTGGCATACCCGGCAAGTCTGTACGAAACACCTCTGGAAACTCTCTCACCTCCGGAACTGAATCCATGGAAGTCACCTTGACACTAGAATCACTGATATAAGAAAAATACGCCAAAGACCCATTCTCGACCATACACCAAGCCTTCACATATGAAATAACCCTTCTAGTTGAGTGATCAACAGTACCTCTCCACTCAAATCGAGGCAACCCCAACATGGCTAATGTCACATTCTTGGCGTGACAATCCGAGATAGAATGATACAATTACAACAAATCCATTCTCAAAATTGCATCAAAATCTACCATATTAAGCAACAGAAGGTCAACCATAGTCTCATCTCTCCCGATAAAGACCAAACAAGAACTATAGAACTGGTCCACCATAATAGAATCCCTAACAGGCATAGATACATAAACTGGAGTACTCAAAGAATCACGAGACATATACAAATATGAAGAAAAATATGATGACATATATGAGTAAGTAGAACTCGGATAAAATAAAACGGATGCATCTCTATGGCAAACCAGAACAATACCTATGATGACCACATCAGGCGACTCCACCTCAGGTCTAGTTGGGAATGCATAGCAGTGGGGCTGAGCCCCACCAATCTGATCTCCACCTCTCGGATGACCTCTCACTAACTGGAATCCATCTCTAGTTGTCTGACCTCCACCTCTGGCTGCTTGGCCTCGCCTCAAGCTTGTTGAGCGGGCGGTGGAGCAACCGCTACCCGGAATCATGGCACCAATACCATACTGTGTTACATGCTCTGAAGCCTGGGACAATACCTCTTGATATGACCCATACCTCTACACTCAAAGCATTATCTATGCTGACGTGGCTACTGAATCTGGGATTGACCCAGATGGCCCAAATAACCATTGTGATAGCTCTGAATCAGTGGTGCACTAATGGGAGCTGAAGGTTCATTGTATGATATCTGCTCAGGATGAGACCCAAAAGAATCATGACTTCCTGAAGCACCATGTAATACCTGAAGCGCTAACTGAACTAGCCAAATAGGATGACCTCTACCAAATGAACCCCTGCCTCCAGAAGAGGCACCACTGAACCCACCAAAATGACGAGGCCTCTTCTCAGATGCTTCCTCTCTACCCTAGCCATGAATCCTCTCGATCTGCCTGGCAATCTCCATAACCCGACTAAAAAAAATATTATCCTCGATCTCTCTGGACATCTATATCCTAACGCTGTAAGTAAGTCCATCTTTAAATCTCTGCACCCTCTCCCTCTCTGTAGGGATCAAGATAACTGTATGGCGGGATAAATCCATGAATCTGGTCTCATACTAAGTAATGGTCATGCATGCTACCTACTGGAGGCGCTCAAACTGACTGCGGAAGTCCACCCTTTGAGTGAAGGGGATGAACTTATCTTAGAATAGTTGTGAGAACTAAGCCCAAGTGAGAGGAGGTGAACTTGCTGGTATGCCCCGAACATACTTCTACCACCACCTCTTGGCAGAGCCATGCATCTAAAATATTGTGAAGTCAACTCCGTTGGAATCCATTATACCCATGTTGTGCAATACTTCATGGCAACGGTCTAAGAAATCCTGGGGGTCCTCAGAAGGTGTGCCACCAAAGCTAGTGGGAAACAACTTGCTGAACTTGTCCAACCTCTTCAACCTCTCGGTTGACATCGCGGGTCCCTCCCCGATTTGTGTAGTAATAACGGGTAGAGCTCTCCTAACTGGTAGAACTACTATGGTCTGATATCCGTGAGCCATTTATTCTAGAGTGTGAGTAGTGGGAGCCTAGGCTCCTCCCCCAGCCTGAGAAATGGATGGTGCTATAGGGAACATACTGACCTGGGCCACACTCTTTATAAGGCCAACCAGGCGGATTAGGAAATCCAGAAGTATTGGGGTAGAAATGAACCCCTCTGCGACCTGAGCTGGTCCAACTGACACGACCGAAACAAAGATCTCCTCATCCTTCTCAATTTGAAGCTCAACGAAAGTTGTTGATGCACATGCTCTAGGATGAGCTCTGCCTCTACATCTGGCCCTACCTCGGCCCCGACCTCTTCCCCTGGTAGTAGTTGCAGCTTGAGGCCCCGAATCCTGATCAGCTATGGATGTCATACGTGTCCTCACCATCCGCGAGAGATTAAGAGACGAATGATTCAAACTTCAACAATAGAATAAAGTCGCACAATAGAGCATGGCCATCCATCTTGTTCCTATACTGTGAATCCTGCTACTTTCTTTCCATTTCCACTAATAAAATTCAAAAACCCCAATTGTGAAACCATAGACCAAAAAATGAAACCTCAAATCATCTGAGCTATCTTATGATCTTTCAAGTCCGAGCATACAGGGAGCTTCTTCAGAATTTCATCATGAAGATTCCGTACCCAGAGGTCAAACATAGTGACCTCTGTGTTCTGAGCTTTGTCCGATGAGTTTTTCCTTCAACGATCAAATTCTCTCCTCTCAGGTAAAAATCCTCACTGATTTCCCTCTATGTCTCATCTTTTCACTCGATTGCTTGCATCATCCGGTCTTCGTCACTCTCCACGACCTAAGTTCAAATATGTTAAAAACCTAAGGCATTGAATGCCACTATAAATTGGAGATTTTAATGCTCTCACCTAACAGAGCTAACACACAAAATAACCTAATACGAAGTACTCAATAGCTTATAGTTTCAATAAATAAATGTAGGTTTTTAACCGATTTCTCATCTCTTCTCTTTCCAGTTCTGAGTTCTGGTAATTGTTTGAGCTTTGGTTCCTAAACGGCTAAGCAAAATCCTTGTTTGGTTTGTTGGTCCAAGGAAGGTCAATGTACTTTGACCCTTTTCTCTCTTTTAATTACGTAGTTAAAATCATGCCTACTCTGTTATCTTATGCTAATTAACTCTGCTTATGATATATTGTCATTAGTTTATTTCTACTCAATATGTGTTGTTACTTGTCCATAATCGACCACTATACTTTGGTACTATTTTTTTTAATAATCTAAAACTAAACCAATGCTAATCGGTCACTTTTGTAATCCTGATGAATATGTCTCTAAGTTGAATAATCTATATGTTGTTATACTTCTGTGATTAATAAAGAATCTAAATGGTTCTATACATATTTTGATTTTAGATTTTTCTTGATGATTTTACTATGGTCTTCATTGATGTTGCCTTAGTGATATTTGTTGATCTGTATTATACACCTAAAGTTGTTTGCCCGATAGACTTTATTAGAGCAGTTATGAATACTTAAGGATAAATATATGGTTGTCATTACAGCTAAAGTATATCAACTTATAATATTTGAGTTGACCTGTTCCTTCTAATGTGCTTCTGTTATCCTGTAACTCTTGAAAGATCATTGTCAAGTTTTCCTGTCAACTTTTATAACTGTTTGATCACATCTATGAGTTTCCCTGTATAAAATAATGCCCTGAAGAAACTAGATTAAGTTTTAATGAGATTTATGCAGTTAGTGTTGTATCCCGTCAATTGTTATCCACCTAGCTTAAGCTATGCCAGAAATTTGACTGAAGTTGCATTCATTATGGTTGAGTATTATTTGTTGAGTTGGTAGTGCTAAACTTCATTATGTTAGACTAATACACTTAACTTGTATAACTGAACCATGGCTACTTAATATGAAACTCTCATTTCTCTGAACTTTCTGTAATGAACCTGTTGATCGGAACCTATACTCTACCATGTTGTAGTCTTGTACTTTTTAAGAATATTTCTTGTATGTACCTGATTATCTTCTCTTTAGTTTTCTGCACTCTATCATGTTCTTAAAGAAACTTCCTGCTTATCTCTCATACTCGTGCATGTGTCCTTATGTTGCACTGTCACATAATGGAAACTGAACTTTTCTAAGCCTTGACAAATTAACTGTTACTCACCTATAGACTTAAGAGAAACTCCCTGATGTTTATATGCCCTATTTAGGTATAACACTGTGAATTATCTCCAAATGAGCTTAGTATGAATGTGAGCTTCTTTGAAGTTTATGTCATCTGTTAAGTTGAGATCAATTTGTTTGCTTAAGTATCCGGTTAATACTCTTTAGAGATTCTGAATGGAGCTGCTAACTCACATACTTAGTAAGAATTGAAGGATTAATGTATGTGTGCATCTTTACTGAGTTTGAACATGGCTAATGTATTATTACTGCAGCAAAGAATTTTTATAAGTCTGAATCTATCAGTAGGATTAGTAAGGGTAATGTAAATGTATCTTCTGTACTCCTCAAGTTGCTTGATTTAATTGTTTGGACTTATGAAATAGCCTGATGTTATGCTCTTCCTTTGTCTGTACCTGTAATTGGTTTTTTTGAATACTCTTGAGCATGTTAAAAGTATTGAAAGTGTACCATATACTTGTGTTTGGATTGTGGCCTCAAATGGTGTGATTGGTTGTCTTACACTCATAAAAATATTCTATAAAGTTTTCTGTGAGAAGTGTACATGCTTGAACCTTTGTGTTATTGTTACTATTACATTGAAGATTACAGAAAGTGCCTCATTGGCACTTAAACCTATAGGGAGGAGTAAGTGTGAGTGATTAAGAGTATTTAGGAGTAAGGTTTAGTTTGTGGTTGAGATACCCTTCCTAACACAAGCACTTCTTGGGGTCCTTGAGACCCTTGTGAACTCTGAAGTGCGGGATCCAAAAGGTGTCTTGTCTATGAATGAAATTTTACCTTAAGCTTTTAACCATTAACATTTGTTAATCGCTTAAGGATTAGTGTTAAATGAAAGAAAAGGATTCACAGTTACTTTCTTTTCTCTCTTTGACCTTACATTAGTTTTACTACATTCCTAATTACTAGTACTTGTTACAGTTCTGTTTTGGGCCTTACATTGATATTATTTGTATTTAAGTTTTATATTGGGCCTTATTACTAATGTCTTTCCTTTTCTTTTTTACACAAGTAACCGAACTGGGGCTGCTGAGTTCTCAAAAACTCACGCCCAAGTTCCAGCCTCGAGTTTGGTGTCATTGAAGTTGCTTGTTGTCGTTCGTTGTCCGCTGAGACTAATATTCTTCAGGCCCAAACCATGAGTCCAACTTCCTTTTCTTTATGAAATTCCATAAATATTATGGTGCCTTTATGTGTATATGACACTGATAATATTGAGTGAAGCTTTTATCTTTTATCTCTTTGAATTGCTTTAGCAACCTAGGCAATTTAAAACTATTGGTATATTAAAAATAAGTACTATCTCTTCAATAGTTAAATAACTTCAACATGCTTAGTTACTTCTACTATACATTTTTCTCTTTTCATTCATACTAACTGTTTTCATGAAGCTCTTTGAAGATTAAGACAGATTTGAAAAGTAAGCGCTCTCTTTCTAAAAAAACAAAATGATAAAATAATTTCCAAGTCGAGTTTTCTACAAACCAAATGAGTACCGTTGCGACCAAAGAACTTCAAACGGTTTTCTTCTAAACCCGAATGTAGAATTTGGAAATAGGTTTTCAAGGTATATTTAAACCCATTTCTCTAATAATCCTTATTTCACAAAGGTTACACAAACAACTATTTTGTTTCAAAAGTAAAGTATTGTTAAGCCTAGCCATACTTACAAAGTTTACAAGTAAAGCATTATAAGTCTACTTTCAAAAGTTCTTTCAATCACACAAATATGAACACTTTTCAAGGCTTTTACAAGTGAAGCTTATTCTTTCTCTTCAAAATGCATATACTATCTTCCTTTAAGTTTATAAGTTTTAAACATAAACATAGGGTAAGCTATACACTTTCAAGCACTAACTAAGTAGAATATAGACATGTAATTCCTTAAACTTAGTCTATGTCCTACGGACCTATCTTAGGTAGATTCAAGGGGGTGCCTAACACCTTCCCCTTAGAAGAACAAGAAATCTCACCCAAATATCACTGTTTAGTAGACTAATAGAGAAATTATTAAACAATTAAATATGTACCCTAGTGTACCTTTAAATATTAGGCGATGACTCTCTTTCATCAGGAAAGCCAATAGTTGACTCTTCTTTTGACTCGTGCAAAATAGAGTGCAACACTAGTTTCCTTCTTCGCGACCGCGGAGGGTGTCACATATTAGCGATGAAGGATTTGGGGCAGGGGTGTTTTTATTCTTCGGGTTAGCGATCATGGGGTTGTGTTCGTGAAGGTTTAGGACTTGTGATCGCATAGAACAAAATTCAGTTGTCACCGACCCAACTTTGGAACCTTATATCTTACAATTTATAAAGAATTTGGAGATGATCCAAAAATACAAGTTGTACCCCTTTGTGTCTAGTATTCAGAAAATCAAATCATTTGGCATTTGGATATTCGTATAAAACATTATGGCTGATACACTGCAAGATGTCTAAGAAGAGTTTGGTAAGGGTTATGGAAGTTTGTTCTTCGTGATCGCGGGGACATGGCCACAATCACATAGGGTAAAAATTATCCTGGAAAATTTTGTAATCGCGATTTCCAGGTTTGTGATTACGATCGCGAAAGGTACCGTGGAACAGTGTATAAATTACTCTATTTCAAAAGTTTCGAACATTAGTTCAAAGTCGGATTTGAATGAAACTTGTATGGTTGAACTCGTAATTAAATGGGTTATCAGATTTTTTGAGTTTTATCGGGTCCCGAGGTGCGGGCCCAGGTTTGACCTTTTGGTTGACTTTGGACTTTTAATTAAAGTTTTGACCTTTGTCATTTGCAATTGTTTCCTTAGGTATTATTTGATGTTTTTGAGTTGCTTTTGGCTAGTTGCGAGCCGTTCGGATATCGGTACGCGCGGGATGGCATTTGTGGAGTATCGTTTGGCTTGCTCGGTATTGGATTTGGTTTTTTTGAGGTGAGTAACATTTCTAAACATGATGCTAAGGGTATGAACCCCCGAATATACGTGATATGTGTTTGGTGTTGAGGTGACGCACATGCTAGGTGACGGGCATGTGGGCGTGCACCGTGTCAATTATGACTAGGTTGTTT
Organism: Nicotiana tabacum; assembly: GCF_000715075.1. NCBI lineage: Eukaryota > Viridiplantae > Streptophyta > Magnoliopsida > Solanales > Solanaceae > Nicotiana > Nicotiana tabacum. The sequence goes on along the minus strand of NC_134088.1, from coordinate 21,478,641 downwards.
ATGTGATACTATGTAGTTACCTAATCTTATTTTTATCCATGATATTTCTACACGGTAGAGTACTTGGGCTGTGATCCATGTTAGAAACCATGTTTAGACTATATGCTTATTCTGTTGGGACCCACTGAGATCATATCTACTGTGGAGTTATTTTCTTAAATTTTTGTTACATACTCAGTCATAGTCATTCATTTGCATATAATAGCACACTCTCTGCTGCTATTTATTGATACATCATATCATCATTTTGGGCTGATTATTATGACATTGCGATCCCGAGATACTGGAGAGATTGATGACTGAGTGAGGCCGGGGCCCTGTTTGTGAGGATGTTATATGGGATTGGGATGCACGCCACAATAGGATAATTCATTCATGCCATGATTGCCTTATTATAGTGCTTGGGATATATCTGCCCCTCCAGAGTTAGAACATCCACAACGAGCGTAGGTACCTACTGAGTGCGAGTACGAGTGCCGACAGCGAGTGCTGAGTGACTGTGAGGGCTGAGTGACTATGAAGACTGAGTGATTGGGAGGACTGAGTTAATTGATACTCTGAGAGTATGGATATGGTTTTATCATTGTGTTGCAGTACTTGACATACATACATAAAGATGCATTTTTCTCATGTTGTATAGTATTGTGTCATTCATGACTTCACATACACATTGACATATAAGCATAGAGATGTATTGTTTCCTCATGCCATTTGAAAATGAAACATTTACCTGTTGAAAATTTTGGGAAAATCAGAACTTTAAAAACTTACTCATATTTTGGTGATTTCAGTAAAGGATTTGGGTTTTCACTGATATACTTGAAAATCATTCTTATTTTTCGGAACTGTGAATGAGATGAGCATTAAATCTCTGAGTTTCCTATTTTATCACTTTTATTATGTTATTATGAACTGTTGTTGGCTATTGGTGTTGGACTCCGACCTTTGTTCCTGCTCGTCACTACTTTCAACCTAAGGTTAGGTTTGTTACTTATTGAGTAATCGGGGTCGGTTGTACTCATACTACACTTCTGCACCTTGTGTGCAGATGTTGGATGCTGAAGTTGATGTGAACGGTGGGAGCTGGATTTGAAGATATAGATGTGTTCCGGTCATAGCTGCCTCTTGATCTTGGTAACTTTAGAATTTTAATATGTTCATGTATATTTCAAACAAATGATGTACTTTATTTCATACCAGCTTTATAAATTTTAAATCTTAGAAGCTCATGATTTGTACTACCAGTCCTTGGAAAATGTATAAATGTTCACTTATTTAATTATTCTTTTGTCTCAATAAATCTAATTAAATGGGATAGTTGTTAATTGGCTTACCTAGCGGGTTGAGTTAGGTGCCATTATGACTAGTTGGAGTTTAGTTCGTGACAAGTTGGTATCAGAGCTCTAGGTTCATAGGTTCTACAAGTCATGAGAAAATGTCTAGTAAAGTCTTGCGGATCGGTATAGTGACGTTTATACCTATCTTCGAGAGGCTACATGGCATTTACGACAAACTTCCCATCTTTCCTTCCTTATCGTACGACATTGATTCAGTTTGAAGCGTATCTCTTTGAATTCCTTCCACTCAATCGTATGCGTATGTGAGCACTCGATATCAGCTGTGCATCGACAATTTATGATTCCATGGATGAGGTGCGAGATATGTTTCTGGTGTGCTGATGATGGTCTAGTTTGAGGACTTGAGGTCGGGTTTTGACTGTAGCTTGAGCACGGGGTTTTCTGTTGTGTGAGCATGTTCTTTTGGACTCATATGTCTGGTAGTGTCCATATGAGTGAAATTTATGTCTCGATGATCGGTTGGATGGCTATATGATGAGTATGATGTGACAATGGGATATGTTCAGATGGTTTAATTTTGACGAGAAAAGTTTGCTTGAGATGTGAAAAGGACTATTGGATGCTCAATTTCTATGGATGTGTTATACAGCCTTGAGTTTTGAAGGTTTTGAGAGATTATTTCATGTTATTTCATTTGTGAAACAAATTAGATTCTCATGTCTTGTTGACGAGTTCATACTCGGGAAAATTAATTAATTGTGTAATAGTTGTGGCCGTGAAAGGGCATAGAGAGATGTTAGTTTAGGGCTAAACAGGTGGGTTATCGCTTGCAAGGTGATCTACGGATGTGTGATCCTTATGATTTTATGTGGAGAGTTATTTTCTACAGGTGGGTTATATGTGTTGTAATTTGAGTTTGGATTGGTTGAGAAAGTTGACCTGGCTGTCACAAGGATGAATGCGAACTTAGCGGATGATTTTAAGTATTATATGTTTTGTGTTACATGAGCTTATGAAGGATTTAGTTGAATTTCAGTGCAGCATTTTGGCAGTAATAGAGTATGGGTATTGTAAGTTATCGAATGTTTTGTTCTATGGCTCTGGGGTAAGTTGGGGAGTCTGCTATCGACGATTTGATTGCATGGTTATGTGTTGTACTGGTTTCAGTTTGAGGCATACTTGTGAATCAGTTATGACTTGCAGATGTTGAGATCGAGGATGACTTGAGTGAGGAGATTTCTGGATACGATAAATATTATACTTTATGGGTATATGGAAATCACTGGATGGTTTGAGTTTGTTATTCGTGACAAATGTAATGTGCATGGAGTAGGGATTCATTCGATTGCTTAGAGGTGTGGATTACTTCTTTGGGTGTTGGTGTGCTAATGGGTCACAAGTCATTTGTCTCGTGCATTGGATGGTGTCGAGACTCGTGGCATTTGTATATCATTATGGATTCTCTATTTCAGTATTAGGAAGGTGAGAGGAACATCTTTAGATTCATGTAAGGTCTCTTCAGAGTGGGTATCTCGGTTGTACTACTTTTGGGGTGCTTAAGAGGGAATCCATTAGCTTATGGGCATTAGGACGGTGTGGTTTTATGCTAGGATCTCTTGTGGTGAGCTTTGGGTAAGGATCATAGTGTTTTGGCAAGGAGAAGTTTCAACTTGAGGGTAATTCGGAAGGAACTCGGAGAAATAGGAAAATTGGGTAGTAGGTTGGATCAGCACGGTAACGGATATGATCAGTTCTTTGGGTACATATTATGTGGTGAGTCTCTACAAGTGTTTTAGTGGCAATACTCTTGGGTTTGGCGACCTGCTTGGGTTGGTTGAGCTAGAGAGATTCAGTTTTGATGGTTTGGTTAGGTGCAAATGGGTTTCAGAGAGTTCTCGATGGTTTCTACCACGGTTTGAGATGGATATATCCTACTGGCGAGAGGAGCATATTGCGTATTGTGATTTTCTCCTGGGTGAGATCAAAGGGAAGCATTCCAAGTGACCGGGTATGTATTCTTCTTGTGACTCAGAGTTGATTATGAGATACTCGTGCTTTTAATATAATGGCATGATAGATGTGGTGTGTTGTGCGGGGTTGAGATTTGCATGTGCGGTCACTATTTAGTTTTCGAGGGAAGGTCATGAATTCTGAACAATATGAACGGTTTCAGATGTTTAGTGAATGTTATTACTACTTGGTATTGCATGAGAAGGGTGCGCATTTCAGAAGGCGCGCTGTGTTTTGGGTTACGGATGCTTCATTGGTATAATGGTACTCGCTTGGTTGATCGACTACTAATGTTTAGATTTTGCTATGTGGCACGGAAGAATTATGGAAGAATTTATCGTGGGATGATTATGTATGAGAGACGTGTTTTTCATTCCAGTGATGGAATTGGGGTTGGCTATGGTGATTCAGGTGTTCTAAAGATTTTGAGACTAGAAGTTCTTAAAAGTAAATTATTTCGGGGTTACGGACTATGAAGATATGGCCAAGGTTAGCTATATGGTGGTATGTGTTATGGTTAGAACATTGTGGACTTTTGGAGGACTATTTATCCATTCGGGAATGATCGGAGTTGATTTGGGGGCCCATTGGGAGGCTTGAGGAGGATATGTATTCTGCACGGGGTCGAATTTATGGACTCAAAATTGTTAGAGCTGAGGGGTGTGTCATTTGGTTAGAGTTGAGATTGTTCATGTTCTGATATGTTATATGTGATACTCTTCTATGCTATGAGGGGTTGTGATTTGTTGGTTATATGCACACATGGTGCGGTTCTATTTGGGTCTCGTAGCCGAATCCGAGCGAGATTGTGATTGGGATGTGGAGTCATTGATTGAGCCTTGGTTATGGCCTATTTTCCAGTTGTGATATGTTGTGTTGTTTGCTTCTCCATGTTTATGGTCATGCACTTTGGGTACTTGACGTCGAATTGCGTGTGGTTGTTGATTTTGAGCATTGTGGCTTGAAGTATTTCATATGGGCCAGTGTTTAGATAGGGTCGCGCACTGCAGCGAAGTTATGTTGGGATATGATCCTTTGTGTTAGATTCATGTTTTTTGGTTATACTATGTATGATGAGTTCATAGCATTACGGTTGTGGTGGTATTTGTTGAGCTTGCAGAATAGTTCCCTCATTTGAGTCATTTTTCATTTTTGAGTACATTTGAGTTGTTGCGTATTGGCCACGGATTGCACGGTTTGTGGCTCTGGGTAGTATTGGTGTGGCATGTCTGTAGAGTAGCTTGCATTTGACGAGATGATATATTTGGGGCTGACGTGATTGCTATCGAATTTGATTATGATGTGTTTGGAAGAGTAATGACGGAAGTCAGCTTAGAATTCGGGCTATGGTTCTAATTAGGCAAGAGAGTTCCATGAGTTGTTGATCTGGTGAGTGGTTGTGAGTTTTGCGTATTTATTTCATCATCATCACCGTACGAAGGTTATAGAACGAGGTTTTATTTGATATGAGATTTATTACCGGCACCGGTGTGTTTTGAGAAGCAATCGCGGTCAGAAGTTATTGCTATGAGTATTTGAGTTATGTGGTATACCATATGATTACATCTTGGGTTGTGATTATGGCTCTATACAACTTGATCATACTTGTACAGTGTGTAGATGCGAGATTCGGGTCTTTTAAGGAGGTCTGGATGTTGGGAATTGGGTTCCAAGGTTTATGGGCTAAGGTTGAATTAAGGATAGTCAGTTAGGTTGTGTCATCAGGCTTATATGAAATAGGGTAACGTGGGATCACCCCCAGGTATGTGCACGGTAAGGTTACACAGCAATTTGCTAGCTTTGGAACAACGAGGACGAACATATGTTTAAGTGGGGGAGAATGTAACGACCCAGCCGGTCGTTTTGAGCATTTGCATATGATATATGACGAGCATTTGAAGTCTTGAGCATTATCGTATGAGGTATTATAACTTATATGAATCACCGATTTTGGTTTTCACGTTATTCAGAATTAGTTTGGAAGAATGTTGCTCAACTAGGAAACTTTAAGATAAAAAAGTTGACCAAGTTTGACTTTTGTGCATTTGACCTCGGATTGGAGTTTTGATGGTTCTGTTAGGTTTGAATGGTGATTTTGGACTTGGGCGTATGCCCGTATTTGCATTTGAATATTTCTAGAAGGTTTCAGCACTCATTGGCGAAAGATGAAAATTTGAAGGTTTTGAATGTTCATAAGTTTGACTGATAGTTGACTTTGATCTTATTGGGTTCGAATTGTTGTTTTGGGAGTTGGAATAGGTTCGATATGTCAATTGGAACTTGTATGCAAAATTTGGGTTCATTCCGGATTGGTTAGGCTTGAATCGGATATTTAGTTAAAAGTTTGAAGTTTATGAACTTAAGAGATTGATCTTGATCGGCGATTCATAGTTTTGATGTTGTTATGTGTGATTTGAGGCCTCTAATAGGTTCATGTTATGTTTTAGGGATTGTTGGTATGTTCAGACGGGATTCCGAGGGGCTCGGGAGAATTTTGGGGTGGTTTCAGACCATTTTTAGCTGCTGGTTTTTTGCTACAGGGGTGTACATTGCGATCATGTAGAATTTGTCGCAATCGCAAAGAGTAAAATAGGAAAAATGGACATGCGAATAGCGATCGCGTAGAATTGGTCGCAATCGCGAAGAGTAAAATAGGAAAACTGGACTTGTGAATCGCGATCGCGGACGCCTTTTCGCGATCGCATAGAACAAAATTCTGTTGTCACTGACCCGATTTTGGAAGTTTATATCTTGCAATCTATAAGTAATTTGGAGATGATCCAAAAATAAAAATTTTAGCCCTTTGTGTTTTATTTTTAGAAAATTAAATCGTTTGCCATTTGGAGTTTTATTCAAAACATTATGGCTGATACACTACAAGCTATCTGAGAAGAGTTTGGAAAGGGTTATGGAAGTTTGTCCTTCGCGATCCCGGGGAAATGGCCGCAATCGGACAAGGTAAAAATTATCCTGGAAAATTTTGTAATCGCGATTGCGAGGTTTGTCACCACGATCGCAAAGGGTACCATTGGAATAATGTATAAAGTACTCTATTTTGAAGGATTCAGACATTTTAGCATATTTTGAGCTATGAAGCTCGGATTAAGGCGATTGTTTAGGCTATTTTCTCTACATGGATTGGGGTAAGTGTTTCGTGCTTGGTTTTGGTTATATTTCGTGAATCTATCTTCATTTTTGTAATTGGATTGTGAATTTTAAAGAACAACAATGGGGATTTTGTCTATAGTTTCATAGAATGAAATTTTGAGTTCTGAACATCGACTCTAAGTCAGATTTGAATGAAACTTGAATGGTTGAACTCGTAATTGAATGGGTTGTCGAATTTTGTAAGTTTTGTCGGGTTCCGAGGTGCGGGCCCGAGTTTGATATTTTGGTTGACTTTGGATGTTTGATTAAAGATTCGAACTTTATCATTCCTTAGGTATTATTTGATGTATTTGAGTTGTTTTTGGCTAGTTTCGAGCCGTTTGGAGGTCGGTACATGTGGGATGGCATTTTTGGAGTATCGTTTGGCTTGCTCGGTATTGGATTTGGCTTGTTCGAGGTAAATAACACTTCTAAACTTGGTGCTGAGGGTATAAACTCCTGAATATACGTGATATGTGTTTGGTGTTGACGTGACGCACATGCTAGGTGCCGGGCGTGTGGGCGTGCACCGTATGAATTATGACTCGGTTATTTTTGTATTTCTGTATAGTTACCTAATCTTATTTTTATCCATGAGATATTGGGTTATGATCCATGTTAGAGACCATGTTTAGGCTATATGGTTATTTTGTTGGGACCCATTGAGGTCATATATGTTGTGGAGTTATTTGCTTAAATTGCAGAGTCATACTCATTCATTTGCATATCATATCTCAGTCTTTGTTGATATTAATTGATACATCACATCATCATTTTGGGCTAATTTTCATGACATTGTGAGCTCGAGAGACTGGAGAGATTGATGACTGTGTGAAGCCGAGGGCCTGTTTGTGAGTGATATTTATGGGATCGGGTTGCATGCCGCAACATGCTTTATTGATTCATTCCATGATTGGCTTATTATAGCGCTTGGGTTGGTTCTGCCCCTCCGGAGTTTGCACACCCACAATGAGCGCACGTACTTACTGAGTGCGAGTGCCTTGAGCGAATGCCGAGTGATTGGGAGGGTTGAATGACTGTGAGGACTGAGTGACTGGGAGGACTGAGTGAATTGATACTCTGATCGTATGCATATGGTTTTATCATTGTGTTGCATTACATTCGACATGCACACTTGACATACATGCATAGAGATACATTTTTCTCATGTTATACAGTATTGCTTCATTCATGACTTCACATACACATTGACATGTAGGCATAGAGATTTATTTTTTTCTCATGCCATTTGAAAATGAAACATTCACCTGTTGAAAGTTTTGGGAAAAATCACAGTTTTACAAACTTACTCAGATTTTTGTGATTTTAGTAAAAGATTTTGGTTTTCACATATATACTTGAAAAGCATGCCTATGTTCTGGAACTATGAATGAGCTGAGCATTAAATCTCTAATTTACTTCATTTATCACTTTTATTATGTTGTTATGAACTGTTGTTGGTTGTTGGTGTTGGACTCTGGCCTTTGTTCCAGCTTGTCGCTATTTTCAACCAAATGTTAGGTTTATTACTTATTGAGTATATAGAGTCGGCTGTACTCATACTACAATTCTGCACCTTGCGTGCAGATGTTGGATGCTCATCTTGCTTTGTACGACGTGAGATGGATTTGAAGATGTACTTGCGTTTCGGTCATAGCTGCCTCTTAATCTTGGTAGCTTTAGAATTTTAATTTGTTCATGTATATTTTAAACAGATGATGTACTTTATTTCATACCAGTTTTGTAAATTCTAAATTTTAGAAGCTCGTGATTTGTACTACAAGTCTTTGGGGAATGTATAAAGGTTCAATTATTTTATCATTCATTTGTCTCAATAAATCTTATTAAATTGGATAGTTGTTAATTGGCTTACCTAGCAGGTTGGGTTAGGTGCCATCACGACTAGTTGGATTTTGAGTCGTGACAATTCCATTGTTATTGTTGTATTTCATGTCCATTTATAATTTTTGTACTTTATTTATTAACAACTAGTAAGTGTCGATGTCAACCCCTCGTCGCTACTTTTTTGAGATTAGACTAGATACTTACTGGGTACATGTTGATTTACGTACTCATGCTACACTTCTATACAAAATGTGTAGGTGTTGAGGCAGGTACATCTGGTATCCGTTCAGACGCGCATCCATATTATCCAAAGACTTAGCGGTGAGCTGCTCCCCCATGCTACGATCTGTAGCACCCAGAGTCTCCTTCCTATTGTATTTTATATTTCTGTCTATTTTATTTTAGACATTAGTTGTAGTGGTTTGTATATTCTACTAGATTGCTCGAGCACTTGTGACACCGAATTTTTGGAATTTCTAGTACATGTTTATGCTTTTTGTCTATTAATATCACCATTGCACTCTTATGTTTTATTTATGCTTAATATCACCGTGGCATTCTATACATAGTTTCTTTATTAAATTAAATTCATGATTTTAAAAGTAATAAAATGAATAATTCAATGGATAGTTTACCGTTGGCTTGCCTAACAAGGTACTCACTATAAACCTGTATGACTATAAGTAAAAACAATAGCAGAATAGAGGGCCCCAGAATAACATCTATGCTCAAATTCACAATACAACACCGATACGGAACCAATAGCCAAGGAAAATCATAATATATATCTTCTTCGTTGCGGCGCGCAACTCGATCCACATATTTATACATACCAATGCCGTTGTGGTGTTAAACCAATCCCATATATAATATTAATATCCATTGTGGAGTGCAACCTGATTTCAAATATCAGTACAAAACTGCTGCGATGTGCAACCCGATCCCAAATATCATATCAAAACTGTTGCGACGTGCAACCCGATCCCAAACATCATGATAAGGAATGTATGTAAAAGGAACTAAATGGGATAGTTGCTCTAAGACAATCCAATACAACAATTCACAGTGAAATAGGAACGAGTAAGGCAAATAAATAAGTAAATGCGTAAAATAAGTAAAAGAGGCTAACTAACAACGTATAAAAGAAATAAGCAAATAAAGGCGTACAATAAATGAAGGCATAGCTACAAGGGAACACATAGCAAATTGAAACATGTAACAAAGGAAGGCATGAATCTAATAGGTAAAGGCAAGTAGAAATTAAAGCACGGAACGAATGATAACATGGAATTAAAGAATGCATAGTAATAATGGAAATCGTGCAATTAAGTAGACAATCCCGCATGCTTAACTCATGACAACACATATACATATGTGACCTAGCACATACGTCGTCCCTGCACACAAATCAAGTAGGAAATAGACCAAACAAGTCCTAAGTCTCTCAAGTCAAAGTTCATCATGATACTTACCTCTTTCCGGAATCAAATCAACAATAAACCATGACTTTTCCTTTAGAACAAGCCTCAAAACCAACCGAATCTAGTCAAATATTATTAAAATAATCCAAAATAAGCTTTAGAAACTACCCACAAATGAAAAAGTTTCAACATTTAACTAAGTTTAAAAAGTCAACAAAAGTCAACCACGAGCCCACGTGATCAAAATCTGAGATTCTGACCAAATCTTGATTGCCCATTCACCCCCAAGCCCGATTGTGTGATTTATTTCAAAACCCGCCTCAATTCGAGGTCTAAATCTCAATTTGTATAAAATTCCTAAATTCTGCCCAAAACCCCTATTTTCTACCTTAAAATTCATAGATTTGATATTAAGATTCATGAAAAGGTAATTGAAATTGATTGAAAACTAGTTAAAGTTGCTTACCAATGAATTTGGAAAGAAAATACTCTTTAAAAATTGCATCTAAAGAGTTTAGAGTTAAAAAATGATGTAAAATAACATAAGTCCTAATTAATCCAACTTTTACCCAGCATGCAGGTTTGCAATTGCAATGCTCGCAGTTGCAGAGTCACAAATGTAACACACCAGCGATAATTGCGGTTACCCAGCCTTTGCAAATGCAGCTCCTTCTTCGCAAATACGAAGTTTCCCACTCCCAGCAACCTTCACAAATGAGATTCCTTGACCGCAAAATCGATGCTCGCAAATGTGAGATCTGCCGGCTATACCGGCAATAGTTGATGCACACAAGTGCAACATCATATAAACTCGCTCGCTAACTCAAATCATCAAAATAACATCAAATATCAAGAATCGATCGTTAAAACTAAAAATTCCAACTTAAAGTCAACTTTTGCCAATTTTCACATAATGCGTCGAAATACGCTCGAATCACCAGGGACCCTAACCGAACATGCATACAAGTCCAAAAATATCATAGGAATTTATCGAAATCATCAAAATATCAATCCGGGGTCGTTTACTTAAAATATTGATCATGGTCAACTCTAGCCTCATTTAAGTCAAAAATCACTTTTTCTTTAAAATTTTACATGTACACTTTTCGAAAAATGACACGTACCACGCACGTAAGTCATAAATCATTAAAATAAGTTGCGAGAGATCTCGAAACACAAGAAAGAAGTTTGTACTCAAAACGACTTATCGAATCGTCACAAAAAGTTTCTCATTAAGGGTAAAATAGATAAATTATTTTGAATGTTAAACCTCATCTACTCTTAGCTAAATTGTTTCACACCTTTTTAGAGAATCGAAAGCATACTAATAATTACTGGATTCAACCTATCAACTTAGTATTTTTGACATGGAATATATATGTATAATGTAAGAACGTAAATATTAAACTCTTAAAATTAAAATCCTAAATCCGTGTTTGATAGTTTTATGCACTTGACATAATAGAGTTTAAAGGAACGCAAAGGGTCTATATGCAATAGAATTTAGTTTTTTTTCCCTTTACATATGTTTACACTGGACCAAATTGATCTGACTCTTATAACTAGATCTTAGCTGGCTCCAGTTGTAAAATATACGAATTAGAATAACTTGGACTTGAAAATAAAATTCAGGGAGCATAGATATTTATTTGAAAAGAAATCACTAAATTTTATTAAATTAAAACATACATTAGAATAAATCCATCAGGAAATATATTTGTTATGAATCATTTGAATTTCCATCTTTCATATTTTTCTTTTTATGTTGAAATTAAGTTAAGCACATTTGCAGTGACAAACATGCTTATTTCCCTCTAATTTGCAAGCTCCTCCGAGCTCACAGTCACTGACACAGAACGTCCAACATTTGCCATCATTTTCTGGACTATCATCTACACCAGGTACACATGAACCAAGTTCTGGGTGATCCATGCAACACTTTGCTGCATCAGCTATATTCTTGCAACCTACAAAATAACAACAATACATTATATATGTAAATATACACATATTATGTGTGCGCGTATATGCATATCTAGATTTTTTCTAACTAATGTATAAAATATCTTAAATAGTCTTATTATTTGAATGATCTTGTGCTTGAATAATATAAAATATCTCTCAGCCCTTTGAATAAAGAAATTTTAGCTCTAAATGTATAAATTCCTGCGTTATAGTATCACTTGAATTACAAAAAATTGAGAGCAGCACAATTAAGCACATTTTTTTGTGCAAACCAAAGATCTATTACATAAAACAATTAAAAATAATGTATCAAATAACATTGAGATATTAAAAGGTACGAACAAAAGTACCTATAGAAAGTATAAGGAGTGTGAAAAGAAGAACTGAAACACTCTTGATAGCCATGCTTATAGAACAATTAATTTTCAGAGTTGGGTATATCAGTTCTACTGAGAGCATACTATTAATTTATAATGCTAGAAATGACCAGAGGTCTTTAAATTCTATATTACATGCATCCATATTAGATTAGTAACATAATTAACTAGCTTATAGAAAAGAAAGTATCGCTAATTTACTTCCCTTCTTACGGAAAAAGTTAAGGTAAGGGACTAGAATTTTTAGTGAAATGCAAGGAATAGTATACTATCTCATAATATCATTAAGATCATCGAGCTGTGTATAACAATTTTCCCAAAATCCAAACTTCCAACATATTCCTTATAAGATATAACTCGATGTTAGGGAGTTGAGCTCACTCTGATGTCTAATCATTAATGTTTATGACAGAGATCACTGAATTAGTTAATTTAAAGTAGCTATTAATGTAAAGACCCTAATTTTCAACCGACCGGGATCGTAATGGCGCCTAACACCGCTTGCTAGACAAGCCACCACACGGCAACAAAATACGAAAGAATAGCAATAATTGACTAATCAACAAAATAATAAGAAAAGTAAAAGCAACTCGAAAGTGAACAAGATAAGTCTAAAACCCTTACTAGCATTCAACCCTCCAAAGATGTAGAGTCACAAGTACATGAGCTTCAACAGTTTTCTATATATACTGTTCTGAAAGAAATACAACACTATTTTAGAAAAATGGAAACAGTACCATAGAAATAAGAAAATGACTCAAGGCCTGTTGTCACGACCCTAAATCCCAACTTGTCGTGATGGCGCCCAACACACTTACTACGCAAGCCAAAAATTCACATAACAACTAAATATTTGGATAAAATATGGTTTAATAAACTCAAGGGTGGAAATAACAAAAATATCTGATAAAATAAACTGAAACACTACTACAACCATCTCAAAACCTTGTGTCAACGAGTACATGAGTACTACTAAGTTTCAGCATAAACCGAAACTCTAGTACAATTGTCTGAGTAATAGAACAGTACTTAAGAAAATAACAGGAAAGAGAGTCAAGGTATGCGGACGTCATAGCAACTACCTCGAAGTCTCCAAGAAGGTCCTAGGACAGATCTAGCAGTCATCACGTCTTGATGTACCTGGATCTGCACACGAAATACAGAGTGGAGTATGAGTACAATAAATCTCATGTACTCAGTGAGTAAAATAACTAACCTTGGGTTAAAAGCATTGACGATCTCAGAAGATGATAGCCTGAATCCAATAAAATGACAATACGGATATAATAATGGTAGTAACAATAAACAACTAAGATTAATTTTCAAAATCAGCTCATTCAGGTTACAGGAAATTAGACATGCTTTCAGGTTCAACAATTAAAGCCCAACACTGATACGAATATGTCAAGTACAGCTACTATGAGGAATGGTACATCTCTATGCCTACATGTCAACATATATGTAACATGTATGATTTCACGGTGGGTTTCTCATGTACTCACACAACTCAATCTGTCTGCCAAATGTCCACACAAATCATACACACAATCACTCAGCACTATACGTGTGCCTGGCATCAATGTCCCTCACCAAAGCACGTGTATATAATATAAAATGTGCATGCGCTCACTACTAGTATGTCAGACTCTGGAGGGGCAGATCCTGCCCAAGCGCTAATATAAAGCCTATAAGGCATGTTGCGGCTTGCAACTCGATCCGCAATAATAAATAAGCCAATAATGCATGCTGCGGCGTTAAGCCCACAATAACACTCACAACCAGGCTTTCAGGCCCACCTCAATCATACCATTCAGCCCAAACGATAATAACATGTGATGCAACAGTGCATAATAATAGAGACTAAGATATGATATACAAATTAACAATCATGATTGAATATATAATTACAGTTAAAGTGGATTACTCAAAACAACATAAATAACCTCATTAGGTCTCAATCGAATAAGCACATAGCCTAAACACGATTTCTAGCATGAATCACAGTTCAATTACTCTAACAAGTAGGAATTACACAGATAGAACAAGACTTGATACCAACTCAGTACAAAAATCAACCCGGATCATGGTTACCACGATGCACACCCACACGTCCGTCACCTAGCATGTGCGTCACCCCAACATAACACAAATAACACTTTTTCCAGGGGTAAATACACTCAATTCCAGTTTTAGAAATATTACTTACCTCAAAGTGCGCAACTCAATGCTTTAACAAACCCTTTGCCATGCAAATCAGCCTTCGAACAACTCGAATCTAGCCAAAGTAACTTAATTCCATCAATAATAGCTATAGGAAACAATTTCAAAATATAAATATAATATCTTTAACCAAAAATCAATAAGTCAACCCCATGCCCACTCATAGGAACCTGACAAAATTTATAAATACTGAATACCCATTCGATAACGAGTCCAACCATACTGAAATCATTAAAGCCCAACACTGATACGAATATATCAAGTACAACTACAATGAGGAATGGTACATCTCTATGCCTACATGTCAACATATATGTAACATGTATGATTTCACGGTGGGTTTCTCATGTACTCACACAACTCAATCTGTCTGCCAAATGTCCACACAAATCATACACACAATCACTCAGCACTATACGTGTGCCTGGCATCAATGTCCCTCACCAAAGCACGTGTATATAATATAAAATGTGCCTGCGCTCACTACTAGTATGTCAGACTCTAGAGGGGCGGATCCTGTCCAAGTGCTTATATAAAGCCTATAAGGTATGTTGCGACGTGCAACCCGATCCACAATAATAAATAAGCCAATAATGCATGTTGCGACGTTCAGCCCGATCCACAGTAACACCCACAACCAGGCTTTCAGGCCCACCTCAATCATACCGTTCAGCCCAAACGATAATAACATGTGATGCACAGTGCATAATAACAGAGACTGAGATATGATATACAAATTAACAATCATGACTGAGTATATAATTACAATTAAAGTGGATAACTCAAAACAACATAAATAACCTCATTAGGTCTCAATCGAATAAGCACATAGCCTAAACATGATTTCTAGCATGAATCACAGCTCAATTACTCTAACAAGTAGGAATTACGCAGATAGAACAAGACTTGATACCAACTAAGTACAACAATCAACCCGGATCATGTTTACCACGATACACACCCATACGCCCGTCACCTAGCATGTGCGTCACCCCAACACAACACAAATAACACTTTTTCCAGGGGTAAATACACTCAATTCCAGGTTTAGAAACATTACTTACCTCAAAGTGCGCAACTCAATGCTCCAACAAACCCTTTGCCATGTAAATCGACCTCTAAACGACTCGAATCTAGACAAAGTAACTTAATTCCATCAATAATATCTATAGGAAACAATTCCAAAATATAAAGAAAAGATCTTTAACCAAAAATCAAAAAGTCAACCCTGGGCCCACTCATAGGAACCTGACAAAATTTATAAATTCCCAATATCCATTCGATAACGAGTTCAACCATACTGAAATCATTCAGTTCCAACCAAAAATCGACCATCAAATCCCCAAATCTCACTCTCCAATATTCAATTCTAACTTGGATTCATGAAACTTAGGTGTAATAATCAAGGGGTCTTCAATATTTATAGACAAAATTGATTAAAAGTCACTTACCTCTTCAATCTAGGTGGAAACCTCTCCAAATATCGCCCCTAGCCGAGCTGTACAAGTCAGAAAATGAGAAAAACAACTAAACCTTTCGATTTAAGACATTGCCCAGCGATATCGCACCTGCACCTCCTTTTTCCGATTCTAAGGAACCGCTTCTGCAGTAAAAAGGTCCACTTCTACGGAATCCACTTAATACCTGACCAAGCGCACCTGCAGCCACTCATGTGCACCTGCGGGACCGCTTCTGTGGTCCTTCCTTTTCTCCTGCGCTTCCGCACCTTCGGAGAAGTCTCCGCTTCTGTGACTCTAGCCTCACATGCCCAATTCCGTTTCTACGACCAGCTGCCCGCACCTACAAGCTCGCAGGTGCAGAATATTTCCTTTTTCATGCGCATCTACTCAGTGTCCCCATAACTGCTTCTACGACCTCAGGACCACTTCCGTGGTCTCGCACCTACGGCCAAAACCACGCAGGTGCGATAAAACCAGACGCTTTAAGCTTCAGCATTTCCTTACGTCCAAAATGCAATTCGATTTCAATTAGAATTACACCCAAGGCCCCCGAGACCCCATCCAAGCATATCAACAGATCGCAAAACACGAAACAAACTTAGTCGAAGGCTCAAATTACACTAAACAACATCAAAATCACGAATCGTACCCCAATTCAAGCCTAACCAAACTAATGAATTTCCAACTTCTAAAACAAATGTGGAAACCTATCAAACCAACTCCGATTGACCTCAAATTTTGCACACCAATCATAAATGACACAACAGACCTATTCCAACTCCTGAAATAAAAATCTCAGCCCGGTATCAACAAAGTCAACTCCCGATCTAACCTCTCAACCTTACAAACCTTCAACTTTTTAACTTTCGCTAATTCAATCCAAAACGACATATGGATCTCCAAATCAATATCCAGACATACTCCTAAGTCCAAAATCACCATACAAAGCTATTGGAACCATCTAAAAGCCATTTCAGACTCATCTACACAAAATTTAAACTCCGGTCAATTCTTTCAACTAAAGCTTCCAACCTCAGGACTAAGTATCCTAATTCACTCCGAAACATCCTCAAGACCAATCCAACCACCCCGAAAAGTCACATAACCCTAAATGAGTATAGAAGAAGCGATAAATAGGGGAACAAGGCTACAATATATAAAACAATTGGTCTGGTCGTTACACTTACGAACAGGATGCAGCTCTACCTCGAATCACCTACCCGATATTTGCTAAGAAACTCTCGGGACTCTACTAGTACCGATATCTGGATCTGCACAAGAAGTGCAGAAGTGTAGTATGAGTACAATCGACCTAATGTACTCCGTAAGTATCCAGCCTAACCTCAACGAGGTAGTGACGAGGCTAAGACAACACACATGCAATGAACTTGTGCAGTTATATATCAAGAAGTAATAAAATAATAGATAGAGTATGAGATATAACAACAGAATAATGACAAATGAAAGTTATAACAAGTACATAGGTAAAGGGGCATAAAACGGAAATATAAAGTAAGTGATACTGAGTAAGCCTCATTCAAAAGCAAATAACGAAACTACAAATCCACGTTCACATTTTAAAATATCAAAGTAAAGAGCAATGAAATCAATAAAAGTTCATGGCATCACCTTTCGTGCTTTTACACTAATCCTCGTATAATAAAATAATAATTAAGAATGTAAACATCCTTTGTGCATATCTTATCACGTACAATTCACACCCAATTAAAAGAATATGAAACAGTCATTAAAATAATAACTCCAACACGAGTCGGGGTCGAATCCACAAGGAGTGTAGAATGGGTGTTGAGATAAATACTTAAGAAAGAAACTCGAAATAGCTTGATTTAGCTTCCAAAAAAAATGGATAACAATTCTTCAAAATTAAACTACTAAGAAATTTAACTAACTAATGATTGAATTTTTTTTTAAAATTTTATGAAATAGAGAAAGTCCTATGGTTGTAAACTTAACCTATGTGTAAACCTAATGGGTAGAGTAAATCTTTGATTGCTTGGTAGATCAACATTTGTTATGAATCTCAAAACACAAGTACTCACTCAATACCTCTCGATTAAAGAGTGATTATGCCAAAATTGACTCTCTCAAGTTGAAACGGGTAGCAATCAAAGCAATTGAATATGAGTCCAAGTTAGATTATCCCTATCTCTAGTTTAAATCCTTTAATTAAACTAATCAATACTTCAACTAGTTCAATTTCTTGTTAGCCAAGTTTTTCTAGAATAAATTCTTCTTGCTCAAGTAAGAACAAAGTCAAATAGGCATGAATCAATATTTACAATCATTAATTCTAACTATAAATCATAAACAAGGCTATATAACATTAACCCAATCAATAGCAAGCATTAATATTAAACACCCAGAAGTTTTACACACTAAGGTTGGATCACAACCCTAGAAAAAATCAAGCTACATATAGAAATGGACATAGAAATTAAAAAGAAGAAGAAATTAAAGCCATAAAACTAAATTAAAATAGAAAACTAATTGACCCTCTCTAATTGTAGCTCAAAGTTTTCCCAAATAACTAAGAGTAACTACCAGCTGCTGCTACAATGCAAGAAGATATCCTAAAAAGTGTTTCTCGTCTATTTATAGTGCTCCGAAATTCCTGACAAAAAACCCTTCGGGGGATTTTGCGGACGCACTTTAACATATGTGGTACACACATTGCTGGGTTACTGTTTGTCACGACCAGAAATTTCCACTGACGGGACCGTGATGGCGCCAAACATTTCACTTGCCATACAAGCCAACATTAGAGAATTATTAAACCAATTTCTTATTTCCATTCAGTAAATAACAATAATTCTCGGGTCATCCCTATCAAATATGTACAAGTTACGGAGGATCTATCTATTACACCCTATATTTTCGTATGTAAAAATGCGTCGTAAGCAAACTAATGTAGGACAAAAAAATGAGATAATATTTAAAAGTATATAAAGTAAGTTAATCATGTTACCTCTGAGGTTACAAATATTGAAGATCATGAACAACAAGTACAAAGAGGGCTGGATAGTTCAGAAGCTAAAGCAATTGAAGAAAATAATGTTTCGTCGAAAGTCGACAAGTTGGGAATGTTATAACATATACCTTTGGGGTGAGACTAGGGTGCTTAACATGATAAGGAGATTATGTTATGATTTATATTAGTCGTATGACATCCGTGTGTTATGTTTTGAAGTCAAGAGAATTGTGGAACAAAAGTCGATGAAAGTCATCACAAGTTACATTCATAAGTTTTACTGAAACTTTGGGTCAAATGTAACTGCGATTTTCTTCCAATATACTTAGAGTTATGGGGTGTTCCACCCATAAAATTAAAGATCTATGAGTCTATTTTCCAATGCATTAAACCGTTTGTCAATATGACATCGGAGTAATGAGATATGGGCATTTTTGCGATACTGCGCAAGCTGCTAGGTGACAAGTAGGTGTGTCACCTACTTGCTTAAATGAAAGCCCAAAAATGGGCCATTTCGGGTCGTCCAAAGAGGCTTTTTAAGGGCCTATTTTCTTCATATATTAGACTTAAAATAGAGCATAATAACCAGACATAAGCTTTGCAAAGAATCCTCCCAAAAATTTCCCACAAACCCTAATTGATTTTCTCTCCCTTTCAAGTTCTAATTGGAGGTAAAACCTAGAGTTTGAAGAACCAAGATAGGAGCTGAGTTATCCAACAAATAAGGTGAGTTTACTGCTCTCTTTCATCCAGTTTTTCTTCTGTAAATTCATGGTAAGTCGTTCTATACTTGTAAGAACTCACGGGACGGTGATCGGAAGCCGTGAGTTCGAGTTATTCACTTGTAGCGGACTATTTTGTGGACTGTTTTGTGTTGCTGTTGGGCTGCATGTTTTACTACTATTTTGTGGAGTTTTGGACGAGGAAGGGGGTTTATAAACACCATATAAATGTAGGGTGGTTGGCTGGTCATTCGTCATAACATTTTCGGGTCGTTTGACACTACTACGGTGGTCGTTTTGTGTACGAAGAGATTGGGGTGTGTTGGGCTGTTTTGTAGTATTTGATGGTGTATATAGGGCTGGAAAATGATGTATATATGTTGTTATTGTTCTGTCCTTGTATTGTTGGTGTTATCTTGAAGTTGGAGGAAGGGCATATTATAGGGGAGATGCTGCCCGTTTTAATACAAAATAGGTTTGTCGTTCGTTGTGCGATAGTTGCACCTTTCGTAACTTAACGATAGTATTATTATCATTCTTGTAGATTAAGGTGCGAAGAGGTGAGCTCAACTTGGTGATTCGAAAGATTGTGATAAGGTATGTTAAGGCTAAGCCTTCCTTCATTTTGGCATGATCTCGTAGCTACATGTGTTAGTAATGAGACAAAAAGAGAAGTTCATATTCATGAATTTATTCACACTATTCTAGTCTCATAAGTTACAATATTATTCCTTATCGAGACTCTATATTCAATTTTAGTATTGTCTTCTTTCAGTCAAGAGAGCAGCAAGCCTATATATACAGTATTACAGTATTTTCATTACCATCGAGCTATAATCGATGGGCAGGCCCCTATTGGGCAACCTCTGATCAGATGGAAAGTTATATACCGAGCCTACTGTGGCCGAGCGCCTATGAGCGAGCCCAGCATGGTCGAGATACATAGCCTAGTATGGCCGAGCGCCTATAAGCGAGCCTACTATGGCAGAGCACTTATATATACCGAGCCTTATAAGGCCGTACAATTATTTTACTTACTATATTGAAGGAGTTGAGTCAGTATCAGCAGGTAAGTATATCTCCAGATCATCTTTGACTCCCAGTTAATTTCAGTTATCATATTATCAGTTCAGTTTCAGATTTCAGTTATTTTATTGCCTTACATACTCGGTACATTATTTCGTACTGACGTCCCTTTTTGGGGGCGCTGCATTTCATGCGTGCAGGTTCAGACAGACAGACGGGTAGACCTCCTCAGTAGGTGTTTCCCGAGTTCCGCCTGATCGGTAAGCTCCACGTCTTTCGGAGTTGCCAGGACTAGAGTTTTGTGTACATCTTATGTATATCTGTATATATGTTATGGGTAGGTCGGGGCCCTGTTCCGATCACAGTACATCTATCAGTAGAGGCTTGTAGGCATATCCTGTTGGTTAGTGCAGTATGTTGGGTTTGTATAAATTGGTGGTTTGTCAGCTGTAGTAGCTATGACGGCCTTGTCGGCCTAGCTTTATATTGATATTTAGTTAGTGCTAGTTTCCATTCAGTTTTATATTTTGCTTCGCAAATTGTCTTGCAAGGTGGCCCCATGGCCAAAGTATGACATTATGTGTTCAGAGTCCCTTAGTCGCAAATTGGTACGCCAGGTTAGGTGAGGCACGGGGTGCTTGTCTCGCTCCTAGGTTCGGGGCGTGACAAACTTGGTATCAGAGCAGTTCTGTCCTAGGGAGTCTACAAGCCGTGTCTAGTAGGGTCTTGTTTATAGATGTGTTTTGCACCACATTATATAAGCAAGGAACTACAGGGCATTTAGGAGTTGGTTACACTTCTTTGAAATCTAAATCGTGCTATAGAACTGAGTTATAGGAAATTTGAATTAAACTTATGTGTTGGTGTTTGCATGCACAGATGACGGTGACTAGGAAGACTACGGCTAGCCAGAGAAGAGATACAGTAGTAGGTGAGGGGAGCAACAGGGTACCCCCAGTAGATGGGGCCCAGTCTGAGGCTAAAGGGGAGACCCCTACTCAGCCATTACCGGCTCCTCCACCAACTACGGAGATTCCTAGGGAAACCGCACATCCAGTTCCCCCTCCACTTCCATCAGATCAGGACTTAAGGAGTGCGGTGCATTTGTTGACACAGTTGGTAGCTACCCAGCAACATGCTAGGGCATCAGCTAGTGCAGGAACTTCTGAGGGGTCTGGGAGTTCAAGGGTCCGAGAGTTTATTGCTTTGAGTCCCCCAGAGTTCACGGGGACAGATCAGAGGGAGGACCCGCAGGATTTCATAGATCAGCTTCACAGGATCTTTCGTGTTATGCATGCCACGGAGAAAGAGGCAGTTGAGCTAGCAGCTTTTCGACTCCGAGATATAGCCATCCTTTGGTATGAGGGATGGGAGAGGTCCAGGGGACGTGATACACCTCCAGCTATTTGGGAGAATTTTTCAGATGCTTTCCTTGACCAGTACTTACCGCGGGAGATCCGACAGGCTCGAGTCGATCAGTTTCTAGCCCTCAAGCAGGGTAATATGAGTGTTCGAGAGTATAGTCTCCGTTTTGACTCATTGGCCAGATATGCACCATCCATAGTTTCTACTATGCGGGACAGGATTCACAGGTTTATAGCAGGGTTAGCCCCAGAGTTAACCGAGGCATGTGCCACCGCTGCATTGCAGGATAGTATGGATATCTTCCGGATTCAGGCATTCGCCCAGAATATAGAAAGGGGTAGGCGTCGGCAGCAGGGTACAGAGAGGGCTGAGTAAGGGCAACGTAAGAGGATGAGATTTCCCAGGTCTCAGGAGCAATCTCAGGGTAGTTATAGGACCCAGTACTTCGGACGGCCACCTAGGCCTCCGCCACCTCAGTTATAGGGTTACGGGTATGACCGCTATACTCAGTCAGGACCAGGTGAGAGCTCACGGGCGTCGGGTTTGCAGCGACAACGAGGTTCTGCGCAGACATGGTCATTTCCTCCGCGGTGTGACATCTGTGGTAGAGGACACTTGGGTCAATGCCGAGCAGGTTCTGATGCTTGTTATACATGTGGGCGTCCGGGGCATATGATGCGAGATTGCCCAAATAGAGATTCTGGGGGAATGGCACAACCAGCGAGTTCAGCAACAGGATCGTCTATGTCCGTGCATCCTTCAAGGCGTGAGTCTCAGTCTTCGGTTGGTAGAGGTCGAGGCAGAGGTAGAGGTTCCAGTTCAAGTGGTAATCAGAACCGTATCTATGCTTTAGCGGGTCGACAGGACCAGGAGTCTTCACCAGACGTTGTGACAGGTATATTAACCATTTGCTCTCACGATGCTTATGCTTTGATAGACCCAGGATCTACTTTATCGTATATTACCCCATTTGTCGCGAGGAAGTTTGGTATAGTGCCTGAAATACTAAGTGATCCTTTTGCGGTATCTACACCGGTCGGAGAATCGATTATTGCTAGACGGGTTTACCGAGGTTGTACGGTGACAATTTGTAGTCGTCAGACCTCAGCTGACCTAGTTGAGCTAGAGATGATGGACTTTGATGCTATCATGGGCATGGACTGGTTGGCAGCTTGCTATGCCACAGTTGATTGCCGAGCAAAGGTAGCCAAATTTCATTTTCCGGGTGAGCCAGTCCTTGAATGGGTAGGTAATACACCAACACCTAGAGGTAGGTTTATTTCCTATCTGAAGGCGAGGAAAATGATCGCAAAAGGGTGCATTTATCATATTGTGCGAGTTAGAGATGCAGATGCTGAGATACCTACACTTCAGTCTATTCCCATAGTCAAAGAGTATGCAGATGTGTTTCCAGATGAGCTTCCAGGTATTCCTCCAGAGCGAGAGATTGATTTTAGCATCGATTTGCTTCCAGGAACTCAACCAATATCCGTCCCTCCGTATAGAATGGCACCTGCCGAATTGAAGGAGTTGAAGGAGCAGTTAAAAGATTTGCTGGAGAAAGGTTACATTAGGCCCAGTACCTCACCTTGGGGTGCACCGGTACTATTTGTGCGGAAGAAAGATGGCTCGCTGAGGATGTGTATCGATTATAGGCAGTTGAACAAGGTAACTATTAAGAATAAGTATCCACTTCCAAGGATCGATGACTTGTTTGATCAGTTGCAGGGAGCTAGATGCTTTTCCAAGATTGATTTGAGGTCGGGGTACCACCAGGTCAGAGTTCGGGAAAAAGATATTCCGAAGACAGCCTTCAGGACCCGATATGGCCACTTCGAGTTCCTTGTCATGTCCTTCGGGTTGACTAATGCACCCGCTGTATTTATGGACTTGATGAATAGCCTATTCCGGCCATTTTTAGATCTGTTCGTGATAGTATTTATTGATGATATTCTGGTTTATTCCCGTTCAGAGGATGAGCATGCGGACCACCTGCGAGCGGTACTCTAAACCCTCCGTGATCGTAAGTTGTATGCTAAGTTTTCTAAATGTGAGTTCTGGTTGAAGTCTGTAGCATTCTTGGGGCATATTGTATCAGATGAAGGGATAAAGGTGGACACTCAGAAGATTGAGGCCGTGAAATCTTGGCCTAGACCTACCACTCCGACAGAGGTTCGTAGCTTTCTAGGCTTAGCAGGATACTATCGGAGGTTCGTAGAGGGTTTTTCTTCCCTTTCGGCACCATTGACGAAGTTGACACAGAAAGAAACTAAGTTTCAATGGACAGAGGCTTGTGAGCGGAGTTTCCAAGAGCTTAAGAACAAGTTGACCTCAGCTCCAGTTCTAACACTTCCAGAGGGTCTAGAAGGTTATGCCGTGTATTGTGATGCATCAGGTGTCGGGTTAGGATGTGTCCTGATGCAACATGGGAAGGTAATTGCATATGCTTCAAGGCAGTTGAGGAAGCACGAGAGGAATTATCCGACCCACGACCTCGAGTTAGCTGCGGTTGTCCATGCACTTAAGATATGGCGGCATTATTTATATGGTGTTCATGTTGATATATTTACTGATCATAAAAGCCTACAATATATTTTCAAGCAGAAAGAGTTGAATTTGCGACAGAGGCGATGGCTTGAGTTATTGAAAGATTACGATGTTAACATTCTCTACCATCCAGGGAAAGCTAATGTTGTAGCAGATGCCTTAATTCGCCGATCTATGGGTAGCTTAGCACATGTAGAGCCCGAGAAAAGACAATTAGCTAGAGATATTCATCAATTGGCTTCGTTGGGGGTTCGGTTAGTAGATTCTGAGGATGGTGGAGTTGTAATCCAAAACACTGCAAAATCATCCCTCATAGCTGAAGTCAAGGAAAGGCAGTACGAGGACCCAGAGTTGGTCGAGTTGAGAGAGCGAGTTCCGCAGCAGAAGAAGCCATTGTTAGAGCTCAAGGGAGATGGGGTTCTCAGATACAAGGGTCGTTTGTGTGTTCCAGATGTAGCAGGGCTACGAGACAGGATTATGTCAGAGGCACATTATTTATGGTATTCCATCCACCCTGGATCGACGAAGATGTATCATGACATTAAGGATATGTACTGGTGGAATGATATGAAGAAGAACATTGCTGAGTTTGTCGCCCAATGTACTAGTTGCCAGCAAGTGAAGGTAGAACACCAGAAGCCCGGAGGGCTAATGCAGACTATAGAGATCCCGACATGGAAATGGGAGGCGATAAACATGGACTTTATCATGGGTTTACCTCGTTCTAATCGTAAGTTCGATTCCATATGGGTGATAGTCGATAGGCTCACGAAATCAGCTCACTTCCTACCGGTCAGATCTACATATACAGCAGAAGATTATGCAAAGTTATATATTAAGGAGATAGTGCGGCTACACGGAGTACCAGTTTCTATTATATCTGACCGTGGGGCTCAGTTTACAGCACATTTTTGGAGGTCATTTCAGAGAGGTCTAGGGACTCAGGTGAATCTCAGCACAGCTTTTCATCCACAGACTGATGGACAAGCCGAGCGCACAATTCAGACGCTCGAGGATATGTTACGAGTATGTGTGTTGGATTTTAAAAGAAGTTGGGATGAACATCTACCTCTTATCGAGTTTGCATATAATAACAGTTACCACTCCAGTATCCAGATGGCTCCGTACGAGGCTTTGTATGGGCGTAAGTGCAGATCTCCTATAGGGTGGTTTGATGTTGGAGAATCTGGGTTACATGGGCCAGACCTGGTTCAGCAGGCCATAGAGAAAGTAAAGGTTATCCGGGAGCGACTGTTGACAGCTCAGAGTCGTCAGAAGTCATATTCTGACGTGCGGCGACGAGACTTAGAGTTCAGGATTAATGACTGGGTATTCTTAAAGGTATCACCTATGAAGGGCGTGATGAGGTTTGGCAAGAAAGGAAAGCTTAGCCCACGGTATATTGGGCCTTATAGGATCATTCGGAGAGTGGGCCAAGTAGCTTATGAGTTAGAGTTGCCCTTAGAATTGGAGTCTGTCCATCCGGTTTTTCACGTATCTATGCTACGGAAGTGCATTGGCGATCCTACCCGAGTGGTGCCCACGGATGATGTACAGATTACAGAGGACTTGTCATATGAGGAAATTCCAGTTGCCATCCTAGACCGACAAATCCGCAATCTACGAAATAAGGAGGTAGCTTCCGTAAAGGTTTTATGGAGGAGCAAGAATGTAGAAGAGATGACGTGGGAATCGGAGGAAGAAATGAAGTCTAAATACCCCCACCTATTTCAAAATGAAGATATGGTTCGAGATGGGACGCTACAACATAGCTCTATGTAGGCTAGCAGGTCATCAGGTAAGCTTTTATTTTTCACTTTCAATATTTATGATTTACGGTCGGTGAGGCAAATTGCTGCTATTTATAAAGATTGGCCATGTGTGGCATGCATAGTATGTTTCTGGCTACGTGCAGGTTGGTTTTAACCTAGTGTACGAAGGATACTCTGGAAAAAGTTTCCAAAGTCTCCAAGAGTAAACATTCGAGGACGAATGTTCCCAAGGGGGAGTGATGTTACACCCTATATTTTCGTATGTAAAAATGCGTCGTAAGCAAACTAATGTAGGACAAAAAATGAGATAATATTTAAAAGTATATAAAGTAAGTTAATCATGTTACCTCTGAGGTTACAAATATTGAAGATCATGAACAACAAGTACAAAGAGGGCTGGATAGTTCAGAAGCTAAAGCAATTGAAGAAAATAATGTTTCGTCGAAAGTCGACAAGTTGGGAATGTTATAACATATACCTTTGGGGTGAGACTAGGGTGCTTAACATGATAAGGAGATTATGTTATGATTTATATTAGTCGTATGACATCCGTGTGTTATGTTTTGAAGTCAAGAGAGTTGTGGAACAAAAGTCGATGAAAGTCATCACAAGTTACATTCATAAGTTTTACTGAAACTTTGGGTCAAATGTAACTGCGATTTTCTCCCAATATACTTAGAGTTATGGGGTGTTCCACCCATAAAATTAAATATCTATGAGTCTATTTTCCAATGCATTAAACCGTTTGTCAATATGACATCGGAGTAATGAGATATGGGCATTTTTGCGATACTGCGCAAGCTGCTAGGTGACAAGTAGGTGTGTCACCTACTTGCTTAAATGAAAGCCCAAAAATGGGCCATTTCGGGTCGTCCAAAGAGGCCTTTTAAGGGCCTATTTTCTTCATATATTAGACTTAAAATAGAGCATAATAACCAGACATAAGCTCTGCAAAGAATCCTCCCAAAAGTTTCTCACAAACCCTAATTGATTTTCTCTCCCTTTCAAGTTCTAATTGGAGGTAAAACCTAGAGTTTGAAGAACCAAGATAGGAGCTGAGTTATCCAACAAATAAGGTGAGTTTACTGCTCTCTTTCATCCAGTTTTTCTTCTGTAAATTCATGGTAAGTCGTTCTATACTTGTAAGAAGTCACGGGACGGTGATCGGAAGCCGTGAGTTCGAGTTATTCACTTGTAGCGGACTGTTTTGTGGACTGTTTTGTGTTGCTGTTGGGATGCGTGTTTTACTACTATTTTGTGGAGTTTTGGACGAGGAAGGGGGTTTATAAACACCATATAAATGTAGGGTGGTTGGCTGGTCATTCGTCATAACATTTTCGGGTCGTTTGACACTACTACGGTGGTCGTTTTGTGTACGAAGAGATTGGGGTGTGTTGGGCTGTTTTGTAGTATTTGATGGTGTATATAGGGCTGGAAAATGATATATATATGTTGTTATTGTTCTGTCCTTGTATTGTTGGTGTTATCTTGAAGTTGGAGGAAGGGCATATTATAGGGGAGATGCTGCCCGTTTTAATACAAAATAGGTTTGTCGTTCGTTGTGCGATAGTTGTACCTTTCGTAACTTAACGATAGTATTATTATCATTCTTGTAGATTAAGGTGCGAAGAGGTGAGCTCAACTTGGTGATTCGAAAGATTGTGATAAGGTATGTTAAGGCTAAGCCTTCCTTCATTTTGGCATGATCTCGTAGCTACATGTGTTAGTAATGAGACAAAAGAGAAGTTCATATTCATGAATTTATTCACACTATTCTAGTCTCATAAGTTACAATATTATTCCTTATCGAGACTCTATATTCAATTTTAGTATTGTCTTCTTTCAGTCAAGAGAGCAGCAAGCCTATATATACAGTATTACAGTATTTTCATTACCATCGAGCTATAATCGATGGGCAGGCCCCTATTGGGCAACCTCTGATCAGATGGAAAGTTATATACCGAGCCTACTGTGGCCGAGCGCCTATGAGCGAGCCCAGCATGGTCGAGATACATAGCCTAGTATGGCCGAGCGCCTATAAGCGAGCCTACTATGGCAGAGCAGTTATATATACCGAGCCTTATAAGGCCGTACAATTATTTTACTTACTATATTGAAGGAGTTGAGTCAGTATCAGCAGGTAAGTATATCTCCAGATCATCTTTGACTCCCAGTTAATTTCAGTTATCATATTATCAGTTCAGTTTCAGATTTCAGTTATTTTATTGCCTTACATACTCGGTACATTATTTCGTACTGACGTCCCTTTTTTGGGGGCGCTGCATTTCATGCGTGCAGGTTCAGACAGACAGACGGGTAGACCTCCTCAGTAGGTGTTTCCCGAGTTCCGCCTGATCGGTAAGCTCCACGTCTTTCGGAGTTGCCAGGACTAGAGTTTTGTGTACATCTTATGTATATCTGTATATATGTTATGGGTAGGTCGGGGCCCTGTTCCGATCACAGTACATCTATCAGTAGAGGCTTGTAGGCATATCCTGTTGGTTAGTGCAGTATGTTGGGTTTGTATAAATTGGTGGTTTGTCAGCTGTAGTAGCTATGACGGCCTTGTCGGCCTAGCTTTATATTGATATTTAGTTAGTGCTAGTTTCCATTCAGTTTTATATTTTGCTTCGCAAATTATCTTGCAAGGTGGCCCCATGGCCAAAGTATGACATTATGTGTTCAGAGTCCCTTAGTCGCAAATTGGTACGCCAGGTTAGGTGAGGCACGGGGTGCTTGTCTCGCTCCTAGGTTCGGGGCGTGACATAATTACTACCACCCGAATCTAGAGTCACAATTCACAAACATTCTAGAATTTGCTACAAGTAATAGTCAGAAAGAAATACAACTGCATGAATGAAAGAAACAGTAGAACAAAAAAGATAGGCGGGGACTTCAAGGTCTGTGAACGCCGATAGATCTACCTTGAGTCTCCGTACAGCGGACCAATAGCAAAATCTCGATCAACCCGAGCCAGTATCAAAATCTGCACAGAATGTGCAGAGTGCAGTATCAGTACAACCGATCCCATGTACTAGCAAGTGTCGAGCCAAATCTCGACAAAGTAGTGACGAAGCTAAGGCAAGACACCTACAAATCAACCTGTACAATTTAACAATGTATATGCAAATAACAGAAATGAAGAACTAAACAGGAAATGTCGGGAGAGGAACATACTGAGGGGAATACAAGATAAAGAACTACAATAGATTGATCACCGGAGCAGTCAATATACCATGAATCAACATGAATAGTGAATGCAGTAAGAAAAAATACACGGCATCACCCTTCGTGCTTTTACTCTCAATCTCACCATAAAATTAATAGAAACAGCACGGCATCACCCTTTGTGCATCAACTCTCATATCATGGCACGACATCACCCTTCGTGTATTAAAACTCACAATATGGCACGGCATCACCCTTCGTGCATTAACACTCTCCCTTACCATAATGCAATGCATAAATAATAATATGGAGATAGAATAACAAGTACAAACCTTACTTCAACATTTGCTTCCATAATATCAATCTCAACTTTGAAATAAAAACTCAACTATCTCCAGAAAATCCGTAAACATGATAAGAACGATAAATTGAACAACACTAGTATAACACGTAGCAATTTGGAATAGGAATGAGAAAATATATGAAAAATAGAGAAACATGGAAAACAGATAAATTGGCGGCGCATAAGTACTCGTCACCTCACATATACGCCGCTCACATGAATTTTACTTAGCAAGTAATCTAAAGTTCCTAATTCCCTCAAGTCAGGGTTAGACACAACACTTACCTCGCTTCGAAGGCCACTTAATTCTCAATCACAGCTTTTCCTTTGGAATTCACCTCCAAACCACTCGTATCTATTCAAAAATGACTCAATAATATCAAATATTGCTAAAGGAATCAATTATATTGCATAAATTAAATTTTCCAAATTTTCCTTCAAAAAGTCGAAAAATCAACCCGGGCCCCGCTTGGTCAAAACCCGAGGTTCGGACCAAAATCCTTTTAACCATTCACCCCCGAGCCCGAATATGTAATTAGTTAGAATCCGACCTCAAATTGGGATCTAAATCCTAAAATTTTTAAAATCCCTAGTTTCTACCCTAACCCCTAATTCTACCATTCTCTAGATCTTAGGTTGATAATTCAAGAAATGTAATGGGTAATTGAAAAAAATGGTTTAGAATCACTTAAAAATTGTAATTGAAAAAAATGGTTTAGACCCGGTACTAACAATGCCAAACTTCAATCAATTCTTAAAAATAATTAATTTTCAGACTTTTAATTTTCATCAAAAATTCATAACTCAAGCTAGGGACCTCCGAATTTAATTCCGGACATACGCCTAGGTCCCAGAATTCGATACAGACCTACTGGGACCACCAACGCACAGATTCGGGCCCGTTTACCAAAAATATTGACCGAAGTTAACTAAAATTAACTTTTTAGGCAAAAATTGTTATTTTCATTAGGTTTCAGCATAAACGCTTTCCGGATACCTGCCCGGACTACGCACGTAAATCGAGGAGGATAAAAATGAGATTTTTAAGGCTTAAGAGCACAGATTCGAGTTCTAAAAAATAACATGACCTTTTGGGTCATCACATTCTCCACCTCTAAAACAATCATTCGTCCTCGAACGGACATAGAAAAGTACCTGGGCTGGTGAAAAGGTGGGGATATCTACTCTGCATATCGGACTCAGACTCCCAAGTAGTTGCCTTAATAGGCTGACCTCTCCACTACACTGGAACTGAAGGGTAACTCTTTGATCTCAACTGGCGAACTTGCCAGGCTAGAATTGCCACCGGCTCCTCCTCGTAAGTCAAATCCTTGTCCAACTGGACAGAGCTGAAATCTAACACGTGGGACGGGTCACCATGATATTTTTGGAGCATAGACACATGGAATACCGGATGAACTGAGGATAACCCTGGAGGCAATGCAAGTCTATAAGCTACCTCCCCCACTCTCTCGAGGATCTTAAATGGCCCGATATACCTAGGGCTCAACTTGCCCTTCTTCCCAAATATCATAACACCCTTTATGGGCGATACCCGAAGCAATATTCTTTCTCTAACCATGAATGCAATATCATGAACTTTACGATCAGCATAACTCTTTTGCCTAGACTAAGCTGTGCGAAGTCGATCCTGAATAATCTTGACCTTATCCAAGGCATCTTGTACCAAATCGGTACCCAATAACCGAGCCTCTCCCAGTTCAAACAAGCTAACTGGCGAACGATATCGCCTTCCGTATAATGCCTCATATGGAGGAATCTGAATGCTCGACTGGTAGCTGTTATTGTAGGCAAACTCCGCTAACAGCAAGAACTGATCCCAAGAATCTCCAAAGTCAATAGCACAGGTGCGGAGCATATACTCCAAGATCTGAATATTACGCTCGAACTGCCCGTCCGTCTGAGGATGGAATGCTGTGCTCAACTCAACCCGTGTACCCAACTCACGTTGTACTATACTCCAAAAGTGCGAGGTAAACTACGTACCTCTATCTGAAATAATAGACACGAGCACCCCGTGAAGGCAGACAATCTCACGAATAAAAATTTCAGCTAACCTTTCTGAAGAATAGGTAGCTTCCACTGGAATGAAATGTGCTGACTTGGTCAACCTGTCCACAATGACCCCAAACTGCATCAAATTTTCTCTAAGTTTGTGGGAGTCCAATAACAAAATCCATAGTGATACGCTCCCATTTCCATTCAAGAATTTCTAACTTCTGAAGCAACCTACCAGGTCTCTGATGCTCGTACTTAACTTGCTGACAATTCAGACACCGAGCTACATATGCAACTATATCCTTTTTCATTATCCTCTACCAATAATGTTGCCGCAAATCTTGATACATTTTGGCGATACTTGGATGAATAGAATACCTGGAATTGTGTGCCTTATCAAGAATTAATTCACGAAGCCCATCCACATTAGGCACACAAATATGACCCTGCATTCGCAGAACTCCATCTTCCCCCACAACAACCTGTTTGGCATCACCGTGCCGCACCGTGTCCCTAAGGACAAGTAAACGAGGATCATCATATTGCCT
This sequence comes from Nicotiana tabacum, assembly GCF_000715075.1. NCBI lineage: Eukaryota > Viridiplantae > Streptophyta > Magnoliopsida > Solanales > Solanaceae > Nicotiana > Nicotiana tabacum. The sequence continues at coordinate 21,446,399 of NC_134088.1, read as the reverse complement.
CTCTCTGATGCGCTCATATAAAGAAGATCGAGCTACTGTGGAAGCTAGATCTTGACTGGGTTCTGAAACATCTAACCTCACGAATTGGTTAGCCAAAGTCTGAACATATGCAGCTAATGGCCTCTCACCAACCGGAATATACGCAAGACTTCCCATACTCACAGCCTTTCTACTCAAAGCATCGGCCACCCTATTGGCCTTTCCGGGGTGATACAAAATGGTGATATCATAGTCTTTCAACAAATCCAACCATCTTCTCTGCCTCAAATTAAGATCTTTTTGTTTGAACAGGTACTGAAGGCAATGATGATCAGTAAATACCTCACACGAGACACCGTAGAGGTAATGCCTACAAATCTTCAGCGCATGAACAATGACTGCCAGTTCTAAGTCATGAACATGATAATTCTTCTTGTGAACTTTCAATTGCCGCGGCGCATATGTAATTACCTTGCCATCTTGCATTAATACAGCACCAAGCCCAATGTGAGAGCTGTCACAATATACTGTATACGATCCTGAACCTGTGGGTAATACCAACACTAGCGTTGTAGTCAAAGCGGTCTTGAGCTTCTGAAAGCTCAACTCACACTCGTCTGACCATCTAAATAGGGCACCCTTTTGGGTCAATCTGGTCTTAATAGCTATTCATAATCAAGTACAGAATCGTCAATTAACTTCATGTTAACAAAAATATCATTTCAAACCTTCACAATACTAATAACGAGATGCGAGGCATGAAGACCTCATAATTATTTACCCGAATTAACGAGTCGCATTTAATGCCACCTGGGCGGGCACCTTCCCCGTATGTTACAACTCAATATTACAACACGAATTTGGCAAGTATGCACAGAGAATTTCATACAAATATTTTTAAATAAGCCTAGCAGGCATGACTCCCTATTAGTACTATCGTACAAATTAAATTTCACAAGGGAGAATTTAAACACAGGAATTTTTTTTATCACAAGGATCTCGTCCTTATATAACTTCCACCGCAACTCATAGCCCGATTTAAACATATCAATTTATTTTAAAATACGAGGACCTCGGCCTCCGTTCTTAATCAGAAGTAATATGCACATCTTGCCAATCGAAACTTTCCATTTTCTCCTTTTAAATAACTTTCGTTAAATAAAATCACAACACATAATGAACCCCACACCGGTAGGGCATATAATTCACAATTTGTAAATAAATTATCTGGAAATACATCAAAACATACCGAAATAACTACCAGAAAGGCACATTTAGCCTCACAGATCTTATTAGAGTACATCATGGAATGATAGGTGTAGTTACCTCTATAAAACCTCCCAACAGAAGTAAACACATAAGTAGATTATAGAATTACGAAGCTCACTCATAAGTGGAGCACAATAGGAGGACTCGTCTTGATACTCAAAACAGAATCAAGTTAAGGAAATTATTCCTTTATTTTAAATCGAGGTCGTACTTAATAACGACACCATCTGATGTAACGATCTCCACCATACCATAAAATAAATATAACAATGGTTGGGTCTCCACCTGTAGGAGGCCTTCTACCTACCTGTCCTCCACCCTTAACTGATCGTGTGGGTGGTGTAGTAACTGCAATGTGGCACGTAGCCTGAGTGCTTTGATGATATATGCCTCTCCCAAGTTTGGGGCAATTTTCTCATGATGTGCCTAGTATCGTCGTATTCATAACAACCCATCTGCGGGTTTGGCTGCTCATACTGAGTCTGTGCCAGATAATTAGAATAACCATTGTAGGACACTTATGTCAGTGGTGCATTAAAAGAACTTACTGGAGCACCTCGATTAATCCGATGTGCGAACTGGGCTGGTCGACTACCCGAGCCCCCTCCATAATGATTTATACTCACAGAGTAGAATCCACTGAATCCCCCAGAACCTCGAGACGTCTTGGTCTACTTAGTTTCCTTTTTCCTCACCCCGAACACATTCTAATATCTTGGCAATTTCTACCACTAGTGGAAATGAAGTATCAGCCTGTAGCTCCCGAGTCATACAAAATTTTACGATCATAATAAGTCCTTTAATGAGTCTGTGGACTCGCTCTTTGGCTGTAGGAAGCAAAGTAGGAATATGACGGGCTAACTTATTGAACCTGATGGCATATTATGACACCGTCATGGTGACCTGACATAATCATTCAAACCCTATGCGCCATGCATTACAGAGAGTTCGGGAAACAAACTCTTTCAAAAGCATTTCTGAGAACCGAGCCAAGTGGGCGGTGTAGTATTGGCTGGTCTGCCCTCTTCATAGGATTGCCACAGACACTTGTGGAGAATTATCTCTCCCAAGGCCAATTTATTCTTTTGTTATGCTGTCTCGACACTGTTGAGCTGATCCATTTCTTAACATACTCTTTGATTCTTCTTAGAGTTAACCCTTACCCCTATTTATACACAACGATCACAAAAGTAGAGCTCCATACAGACAAATGTTGGCACAAACCACATAGTCCAGAATCTCGTCAACCACTGTACTTCCTCTGAAGCATCCCAAAATCCGCAACCATGACGTCCACGCTGAGTAGATCTTCTGTAAATTTAAAGTTGTTTCTCTAACTCCTTTGGGAGGCAGACATACCGCATGTCCCAACCTTATCCTCTACAAAATCTCAGGCCTTAAACACATGTAAATTTTGGGAGAACCTTTCAGTACCACATATATACATTTCAGGCCAAAACTGATATAACATATGACTCGCAATCCATTCATTGATAGTGGACTCCCCCACTCGGCGCGAAGTCATAGTTCACCACGCCCGATGGTCCACAATATTAACCTTCACAACTCGTATAAATCAACCAGATGCCAAGGTACATTCCCTCCCCCCCCCCACACATTATTCACTGGGTGATCTCTTTATACATGCGTATCTTCAGTTGGAATCACACGTTGAGGTAATGTTTGCGTATCTCTGGCTCCCTCGTAGTTCATCTGCGGCATCACGAACCGTCGACGCACAACTGATACCGAGTGCGCAATGTCATGCACGAGTAGATACAAAGGAATGTGAGATATAGGTTTCAAGCAAAATTAATGTCGCACGATAAGGAATGAAAGAGGTGATATTGTTCCTAAACTTCATAGCCTCTCAGAGATAAGTACAGAAGTCTCCGCACCGATCATTCAGACTCTACTAAACTTGCTCGTGACTCATGAAACCTATGTAACCTAGTGCTCTAATACCAACTGTCACGACCCAAAATTTCCTACCGACGGGACCGTGATGACATTTCACTTGCCAGGCAAGCCAACGTTAGAGAATCATTAAATAAATTCCTTATTTCCCTTCAGTAAATAATAATAATTAACTAAGAAGAAATATAATAAGTGTGAAATATCATAAAACTGTATTAATTACTACCATATGGATCTGGAGTCTCAATTCACGAGCATTCTAGAATTTGCTACAAGTAATAGTCAGAAAGAAATACAACTGTCTGAATGAAAGAAACAATATAACATAAAAGAGAGCCAGGGACTTCAAGGTCTGTGAATGCCGACGGATCTACCTTGAGTCTCCGGACGGCGGACCAATAGCAAAATCTTGATCAACTCAAGCCGGTATCAAAATCTGCACAGAAAGTGCAGAGTGCAGTATCAGTACAACCGACCCCATGTACTGGTAAGTGTCGAGCCTAACCTCGATGAAGTAGTGACGAGGCTAAGGAAAGGCACCTACAAATCAACCCGTACAATTTAACAGTGTATATGCAAATAACAGAAATGAAGAACTAAAGAGGAAATGTCGGGAGGGGAACATACTGAGGGGAATACAAGATAAAGAACTATAACAAAATGATCACCGGAGCAGTCAATATACTATGAATCAACAGTAATAGTGAATACATTAAGGAAAAATGCACGGCATCACCCTTCGCACTTTTACTCTCAATCTCACCATAAAATTAATAGAAACGGCACGGCATCACCCTTCGTGCATTAACTCTCATATCATGGCAAGACATCACCCTTCGTGCATTAACACTCATAATATGGAACGGCATCACCCTTCGTGCATTAACACTCACAATATGGCACGGCAACACCCTTCGTGCATTAGCACTAACAATATGGCACGGCATCACCCTTCGTGCATTAACACTCTTCCTTACCATAATGCAATGCATAAATAACAAATGGGAGATATAATAACAAGTACAAACCTTACTTTAACATTTGGTTCCATAATATCAATCTCAACTTTGAAATAAAAACTCAACTATCACCAGAAAATCCGTAAACATGATAAGAACGATAAATTGAACAACACTAGTATAACACGTAGCAATTTGGCATAGAAATGAGACAATATAAGAAAAATAGAGAAATATGGAAAATAGGTAAATTGGCGGCACATAAGTACTCGTCACCTCACATATACGCCGCTCACATGAATTTCACTTAGCAAGTAATCTAAGGTTCCTAATTCCCACAAGTCAGGGTTAGACACAACACTTACCTCGCTCTGAAGTCCACTTAATTCTCAATCACAACTTTTCCTTTGGAACTCACCTCCAAACCACTCGTATCTATTCAAAAATGACTCAATAATATCAAATATTGCTAAAGGAATCAATTATATTGCATAAATTAAATTTTTCAAATTTTCCTCCAAAAAGTCAAAAAATCGACCCCGGGCCCGCTTGGTCAAAACCCGAGGTTCGGACCAAAATCCTTTAACCCATTCACCCCCGAGCCCGAATATGTAATTACTTTTGGAATACGACCTCAAATTGGGATCTAAATCCTAAAATTTTTGAAATCCCTAGTTTCTACCCTAACCCCTAATTCTACCATGAAACTCTAGATTTTAGGTTGATAATTCAAGAAATGTAACGAGAAATTCAAAAGAAAATGGTTTAGAATCACTTACCAATTCTTTGGGGAAGAAAATGACTCTTGAAAATCGCCTCTACCCGTTTGGTTCTTTAAAAGTGTTGAAGAAATGGCTTAAACCCGTGTTTGGAGTCTGTTTTAAGTCACTGGACAGGCCTTCATCGCGTTCACGAGAGGCCTGTCGCGATCGCGATGCACAACAGCCTAAGGCCTTTGTGTTCGTAAGTCTTTCTACGCGTTCGCATAAGGTAACTCCCCCCAATCCTTCACCTTCGTGACCCAGTGGACGCGTTCGCGTAGAAGAACATGACCCCCCTCCCCCCAGGTCCCTTAAACTATTGCGTTCGCGTGATACAGATCGCGTTCATGAATGGTACCACCCCCAATGCTTCGCGTTCGCAAAGAAGAAATTTCTCCTGCCCCCATTTTACCTTTTGCGTTTGCGATACTACCTACGCGAACACGAAGAAGGGCACACTAGAACAACTACTGTAGCAAAAATCTCAGATTTTTTAAGTGTAAATCACCCCGTAGCCTATCCGAAACTCACCCGAGCCCTCAGGGCTCCAAACCAAACATACACACATGTATAAAAACATCATACAGTCCTGCTCGCGCAATCAAATTGCAAAAATAACACTTAGAACTCCGAATTTAGCACCAAACCGAATGAAATTCTCAAGAACACTTTAAAATTACTATTTTCTCAACTGAAGGTCTGAATCATATCAAATCAACTCCGTTTCTCACCAAATTTCTCAGACAGGTCTTAAATATTATAATGAACATGTACCGAGCTCCGAAACCAAAATACAGACCCGGTACAAATAATGCCAAACATCAATCAATTCTTAAAAATAATTAATTTTCAGACTTTTAATTTTCATCAAAAATTCATACTTAAGATAGGGACCGTCAACGCACGGATCAGGTCCCGTTTATCAAAAATATTGACCGAAGTCAACTAAAATCAACTTTTAAGGCAAAATTCTTATTTTCATTAGTTTTCAAAATAAAAGCTTTCTGGAAGTCCGCCCGGACTATGCACGCATATCGAGGAGGGTAAAAATGAGATTTTTAAGGCTTAAGAGCGCAGATTCAAGTTCTAAAATATAAGATGACCTTTTGGGTCATCACATTATTGTGAGTGCTTTCAGGTGGGAGAGTTTTGCGGCCGCACACATCACGACCCATCTACCATCGGAGCCGCAACATTACCTAATACTACTTGCCACGCAAGCCAATAGTCACATAATAACTATGCATTTGAATAAACATGGTTTAATAAACTTAACAGCGGAAATATCATAATTATCTAATGAAAACAATAACAATACTGCTACAACCATCCCTAAAATATAGTGTCAACGAGTACATCAGTACTACTGAGAATCAAAATACAAATCAAATCCTCAATACAACTGTCTCAACAATAGAATAATAATAAAGGAAATATAGGAAAAAGTGTCAAGTTCTGCGAACGATATAGAAGTTACCTTTAAGTCTCCTAAATACTGGTACCAACACGGTTCTAAAAATCACCATGTCTAAATGTGCATGAATCTGCACACAAAGTGTAGAGTGTAGTATGAGTCAAACCGACCCCATGTACTCAATAAGTAACAAAACTAAGCTTGGGCTGAAAGCAGTGACGAGCTCAGAAGATGTCATCAAAAACCAATATTAAGGGCAACACAGATATAATGATGACTGAGAGTAACAATAAGTAACTCAAAGGAATTCTCATAATAAGCTCATACACATTATAGGAATTTAGACATGCTTCCATATATAACAATTTAAGCCCAACGCTGATAAGAACATTTCATTTACCAAGGATGAGGAATGATATATCTCTATGACAACATGTCAAATATGCATGTAAAATGAATGATTTCACTGTGGTACCCCCAAATGTTGTCATTCTCAGCATACTCAAGTTGTCTGTCTCAAATGCCCACTTCATCACACACACACAATCACTCAGCACTATACCGGTGCCTGACATCCATGCCCCTCACTAAACCACGTGTATATATATCACTGTTTTTGCTTTCACTCCGAGGATGTTAGACTACGGAGGGGTGGATCCTGCCCAAGCTCTAATCAAAAGCCAATATGACCTATTGTGGCATGCAGCCCGATCCAAATAATAATATAGCCAATAAGGACTGTTGCGGCATGCAACCCGATCCATATATCACTCTCAACACGGCTCTAAGGCCAACCTCAGTCATCAACCTCTCAAGTCTCAAAGGCTCACAATCTCATGTCACTCAGCCCAAGAAGTATCACATATGGTAAAACAACAATAGTGTGTGATGCAATAATGAATAATGTACAAAGACTGAGATATAATATGCAAATAAATAGTCATGATTGGTCATATAACTACAGTTAAGTCAGATAGCCCGATACAATAGAAGTAGTCTCATTAGGTCTCAACAAAATAATCATATAGCCTAAACATGATTTCTAACATAAATCACATCTCAGATAATCAAACAAGAAGGGAGAACATATATATAACAAGATATAACAGCAAAACAAGTTCAGTAATAATCTAAAAGTCAACTCGAATTATGATTACCCAGTGCACGCCCAGACCCCCCTCACCTAGCATGTGCGTCACTCCAACACACCACAAATAACATGGATCCTAGGGATAATTACCCTCAAATTCAAGTTTAGAAATGTTGGTTATCTTAAAGTGCGCAAATCAATACTCCATAAAGCCCTTCCCACGCAAATCGGCCTTCGAACGACTCGAATGTAGTCACAAACAACTTAATATCATCAAATAATGCCATAGGAAAGAACATCAAACAATAAAGCTTTGATCTTTACCAAAATCAAAAAGTCAACCCTGGTCTAGCACCCCAGAACCTGATCAAACTCACAAATTCTGAACATCCATTTAGTTACAAGTTCAACCATAACAATTACATCCAATTTTGACCTCAAATCGACCTTCAAATCCTCAGTTTTCACTTTAGGAAAGTTTTACTAAAATCCCCGATTTCATCGCTTTAATTCACCAATTAAAAGCTAAAAACAAAGATGGAATCATGAAAAATAAACAAATCCGAGTCAAAAATATTTACCTCAATCCAAATCGTGAAAATCCCCTACTAGATCGCCCAAAACCGAGCTCTCTAACCCAAAATATGATATAATAACTCTAACCATTGAAATAGAGATTTAATAAAATCTACCCAAGCATTGCCCTTCGCAATCGCGGAAAGACCTTTGCGATTGTGACGAACAAAATACTCCACTTGCCAAAACCTCCAATGCAAACACGATGACCTGGTCGCGAACGCGATGACCAGAAGACCCATGCCTTCGCGAATGCTTAATAACACCTGCGAGTGTGATGCACAAACGCATGCTATTCCCTATCAGACCTTTCTTCTACGCGAACGTGGCTCCCTTCTCGCGATCGCAATACACAACCTATCTAATACTTCGTGATCGTGAAGAAGGAGTAGAACCTCAGCAACAATAATCCAAAAATGATGGAAATAATATGAAATTCATCTGAATCACACCCGAGGCCCCCGGGACCCCATCCAATCTCATTAACCAATCCTAAAACACAATACGAACCTACTCGAGGCCTCAAATCACACAAAATAATATCAAACCACGAATCGCACTCCAATTCAAGCCTAATGAACTAATGAACGCCCATCTTCCAAAACTCATGTCGAAACACATCAAACCAACTCGGAATAACCCTATTTGTTTCATGCAAGTCCCAAATGACACGTTGGACCTATTCCAACTCTTGGAACCAAAATTTAAGCTTGATATCAACAAGTCAACTCTCGATCAAACCTATCAACCTTCCAAGGCTTCAACTTTCCAACTTTTGCTAGAAAGTACCAAATCAACCTACGAGTCTCTAAATTTAAATACGGACATACGCCTAAGTCCAAAATCACCATATGAACCTATTGTAACTATTAAAACTCCATTCATAGTCGATAAATAAAAGTCTATCTCCGGTCAACGGTTTCAATTTAAGCTTTCAACTTTGGGACTAAGTGTCCCAATTCACTCCAATACTTCTCCGAAACCAAACCAACCAACCTGAAAGGTCACATAATCACAAATGAACACAGAAGAGGCAATAAATAAGGGAATAGGGTTGCAATATAGAAAACGACTGATCGGGTCGTTACAACACATTAACTTTTGCATCCGCACTTCAGCTTCTGCGGACGCACTGAATTACTGCGGGACATACTTTGAGGAGGCTTCTGACTTTGTTCGATTTCATATTTTAGGGTTTTTAGTGCGAGCGTATTTTGTGGACAAAGTGCGATTGCACTTTTTTGTTTGCGGACCGCACTTCTGCCAAAATTTCCTAAAGCTCTAGTTCCTCTTTTGTGGTCATATTTCATCTTCTGCGGGTTGCATTTGCTTTTGCGGCCATAAATCATGGTGGACTCCATACTATTCCTCTTCTACCTTCCATTTTCAATGCTTACTTCAAGTTTCAATACTCAATTTCTAGAACAACAAAGGTTTTACTCTTCTCTCACAAAGCAATGTCACAAGTTAAGCTTCAAGTACCATAGGCTTACCCCTCATGTAAATCTTCACTAATGTAGGCAAGCTCGGTTCGAAATCAAATAGGACTTCTTTCGGGTTGTAATGAAGGATTTTGGTCCGGGGTAGGATACTATATGGGATACAAGTAGTTACACCCTTCCTCAAGCACTTCACATCACATTTCATGGCTCACATTTGTCAAACCATTAGAGGAATTTCTTCTTCTTGGAGGCTAGAGATACTTACCATCACTCTTTATTGACAATTTTAATCTTTTTCTCCCGTTATTTTTATACTAGAGGTACTTGCTTTAGTAAATTTCATCAATCTCCCTTTTTGTCCCCTTTTTGGGCTTCTTTTTGTTCTCAACAATATCTTTTCTTACTTTTGTTTTGGTAACTATAAACTTTTTATTAATAACCAAAATATCATGTACAAATCAGCTAGACTTTATAACATAGTCTGCTTTGATTATAACTTCTATCAAGAGTAGCTCTCTTTAACACTAAAAGCCTTTTCTATCTATATCTACTTCTTATCTAGGAAATCTATACTTTTGGAGTAGTATCCTAGTGGTATCACTGGCTCTAACATGACATGTATATGCAATATCTCTAGCTATTATTTCACATGTGTTATCCTTATGGGTAAACAACTTGTTGTTCCTTTCTATCCAGACTGCATAAACAAACTCTATAAACACCAGTTTCACTAGTTTAGCCTTCACAGTTTTCCCTTTTGTATTCTGCTCGATCCATTATTGCATCTGGTTCCATGAGCTCATATCCACCCAAGTGATTTGCAGCGACTTCATTAGTTTATTCCATACCTGTCTTCCAACTGCACATTCCTCAAACAGATGGTCCCTGGTTTCAGCTACCTCTTTATACATGACACAAGTAGTGTTAACTTATATTCCCTAGTTTTCCAGTCTTGAAGCAGTAAGTAGCCTGTCTTGTTGTTGGATCCATATTATAAATATTGCTTTGGGGCTTACTTCATTTCCACAAATGATGTTTTTCAGGCAACTTTGGGTAGATCCCCTACCATTCTCAAGTAAATGCTTCTGATCGGACTTTTGTTCTTCAGGTGATCTGGTTGCACATGCCTCAATTCTTCTCTTGCTTTGAGTATTTTCCTGACCATCCAACTAGCTTATTGGGGGATAGACATAATCTCCAAAGGTTGTATTTTTATGTAGTATTCATGGATCCACTTAATCCACAAAGTGTCTTTCTTAGTCTTCAAGTCCCAGCAAATCTTTGTCATGGCTGCTTTGTTCCACAATTTAAGGTTTGTGAGATTCAACTCCCCTACCGCTTTTGGCATACACATCCTACTCCAAGCTACTAGTGATTTTCTGGTGAGTTCATTTGCTTCTGACCAGATAAAACTTCTGCAATATCCTTCTATAGCTTTCATCACCTTAGCAGGTATGATAAACATTTGTGCCCAATAAGATTGAATATTAAAGAGAACTGACTTTACCAATTGGACTCTGCCTACATATGATAACTCCTTAGCTACCCATGATGAAATTCTTGTTGTGATCTTGGTTATTAGAGGCTGCCATTCTACCAATTTCAGTTTTCTAGTAGCCAGTGGTATCCCCAGGTACCTGGATGGTAAGTCACCCCCCTATAATAGATAGCACTTTTGGATTGATTAGCCTATAACCCTGAAGCATTTGTAAATATACCAAACCTTTCATGTAAGAGCCCTACAGAGATTTTATCACCTTTAGCAAACATGAGGAGAACATCTGCAAAGCACATATGTGTGACATTTAGTTTAGAGCATTTTGGGTGATACTTAAACTGCTTCTCTTCCTTTAGGGTGCTGAGACTTCTACTCAAATATTCCATAACAATAACAAATAGGAAGGGAAATATTAGATCTCCTTGTCGAAGTCCTCTTGCAGCGTCAAAGGGTGGGGTTGATTCACCATTTATAACTATGGAGTAGTTAATAGTGGTAACACACTCCATCACCCATCTGATAAACTTTTGAGGAAAATGCAACTCTATCAACATTTGCTTCAAGAATCTCCAATCCACAATGTCATATGCCTTCTGAATATCCACCTTAACCATGCATCTGGGTGATATATGTTTTCTTGTATATGTTTTCACCAATTCCTGAGCCATAATCACATTATTTGCTACCTTCCTTTCTGGGATAAATCCTGATTGAGTCTCTGTAATAATGGTTGCAATCACCTTCTGGATTCTTCCTGCAAGGATTTTAGCTATAATCTTGTATAGGACAGTGCAATAGGAAATTGGCCTATACTCCATAATTTTAGCAAGATTGGCTACCTTTGGTATCAGGGTGCCTGCTATACAATTGATTCTTCTATACATTTTGCCTGTTGTGAAGAAATCTTGCACAACTTCAATGATTTCACTTTTAATGACTGGCCAGGATCTTTTACAAAATACAACATTATATTCATCCACACTTGGATCTTTGTCATCTCCTATAGATTGAAGCCTTGCATAGATCCCCCTCTGTCACATCCTCACATATTTAGAGTTGTTGAGCATGATTCAGTACATTCCCCCTTCTCATGATTGTCTTTCTTACTGCTATCACATTATACAGAGCTGATCTCATAAGTGATTTATAAAATTGTATTATCTCTTGCTTCTGTTAATCTTCCTCCCTCTTGAGACTCTAACTCTAGTATTTGTTTCTTCTGCTTTCTGTCTTTTATAACAACTGAAAAATAGCTAGTATTGGCATCTCCAATTTTTATCCATCTTGCCCTGGCTTTTTTGTTGCGATGCACTTTCTTCAATCATAGACCACTTCTTAAGTTGACATATAATCTTTTTTTTTTTTGCCATTGCTAACTCATCTGAGTATTGATGTCTTATCTTGAGTTGTATTTCTTAGAGATCTTCTCTTGCTGGGTTGATTCTTATTGCTACACCTTTGAAATCAGTCTCATTTAATCTTTTTAGTTTCTCCTTTATTTCCTTATGTTTCAACCAGATATTCCGCATCTTATGCAAGTGAAGTTTCTATTTCTAGTTTTCCTCCACTAGGTGGAGAAAATCCTCATGAGTTACCCACACATTAAAAAATTTGAATGCAGCTCTGACCATTGGTTCCCTAACATTAGTGACTATCATCATAGGGAAATGGCCTGGTATATGTGGGAGTTTATACTCATTAATAAAGTGGCCATATTTTACAATCCATTCAGCATTTACCAATGCTCTATCTATTTTGCTCCATATTCTATCACCCCCTTGCTGCTTGTTTATCCAAGTATAATAGTCTCCTTTCCAGGGTAATTCATTTAGCATCAGTTGTTGGATACATTCTGTGAAATCCTTTATCTCATAGCTAGTGACTGTTGCTCCTTTCAATCTATCTTATAGACTCAAGATAGAGTTGAAATCTCCCCAAATAATCTATGGTTTAGTTGGTGCTTGAGACAAATTACTCAATTGCTGCCATAAATCTTTCCTCTGCTCCATTGTATTGTATCCATAGACTATTGTCATTTCACGGTCTATTTGTTGATGTCAGCTCATCACTTTACAATGAATAAGTTGTGCTTCTTTCTTCAAAACTTCAATCTTGTAAGCATTATTATCCCAGAGTAACCAAATCCTACCATTCTAAGCATGATTATAATTGTTTTCAAATCCCCAACCTCGGTAAATTTTATTATATATTATTTGTGCTCTATGCTCTTTCACCCTTGTCTCCACTAATCCTGCTACTTTAACTTTGTTTTCTTTGAGATAATTAGCTAATTCTTTCTGTTTATATCTCTTATTTATTCCCCTCATATTCTATATTAACCATCACATTAATGATGACATATAAATCCCCCACCTATATCAGTAGGTAGGAGTTGTATCATCATATCATCTTCACATTGCAGTAAATCAAATCCATTTCTCACTGGAATAGCAGCCTCAATCAGTTGATTTACAGGTCGACCATTGATTTCTTTGGCTGCCTTCTCTTTTAGTAATTGCTTCTCTTTAACTTGTGGGTTCAACTCCTCTGTATTTACTCTCTCTTTTGATTTTTGAGCTTGTTTAGTGGCTGCAGCATACTTAGCTTCCTTCTGCTCATCATTAGCTTCAGCTGAATCTCTTTTATCCTCCTTTGGTACCCAGGTTTGCACCACCTTCTTAGGTCCTTGCTTCTTCTTTTAAATATTGTTATTCATATGTTCCTCCTTTTTTAAATCTTACATTTTCTGCTTTGTACAGTTATGCCCTATCATTAGGCATTCTTCACAGTAATCTGGTTTCCATTCAAATACTACTGATTGTTGGAATATTTTCCCTGATGGATCCATCACAATCACTTCATCTAGTAGTGTCTTGGTGACATCGACCTTTATAAGCATTCTAGCAAATGAGATTCTGGTTTGCTTTGATGTACATTCATATGCATTCTTTGGCACTCCAATCGCACTAGCTATCATGCTCAATGAATCCCGGCTCCAGCAACTCATAGGTAGGCTAGGAAATTTAACCCACAAAGGAAACTTTGTAAGGAACTCAGCATTAAAATCAAACTTTGGAAACCATTGTTTCAATATCATAGGTTTGTTGTTAATTCTATATGGACTTGCATACTGTACTTCATTCAGATCTTCTATCGATTGGAATTTAATAATATAATAGCCTTCTTCTTGATAATACACCTCAGGTTCTGCCACCATATTCTAATTTTGAGCCATATATCGTTTCATATAGTTATAGCCTGGTGTTTCATCTATCATATATACTACTAATGCAACCTTCCATTTATCAGCTTCCCTATTTGTTTCTTCCTTATCGAGCTTGACCATTAGACTAGCTTCAACCAATTTTGGTGGTATGTAATAGAGTGACATACCCTTAGTTGTTGCACGATTCCGATTGAATAGCCTAGACCAGGTGGGATCTGGAGCTTGGCCCTTTGCTGTCTGCTTCGGTTTTCTCAGATTTGGTTGTTTGATCTGCGTTGATTAGTGTTTCTCATTAATTCCTGTCAATTGCAGCTGTAGAGGTTCACTTAAGTTCAATTTTTTAGCTTCGATGGTTGTTTTGCTTGCCGAGATTAGCAGAGACAGAGATGGGAATTGAGTTGCTAAAGGTGTAATCACTCATTGTTCGCTACCATTTTCTAGGGTTTCAGCTATCACCCTAGCACTGACTAAGCTTCCCACTATTACAATTGCTTGTTTCTTTGGTCGTCCTCGCCCTCTGGCCATGGCTACCACCATCGGCGTGCATTTTCTTAACTTACGCCGATAGATGATATAGGGAGAAAGAGGTTTTCTCTCTTTTTAATGCGTTGATACCTCTTTTAGATTTCTTAACTTTTCTCCAGACTTAGGCTTTAAGCCACTTACTACATATGAGTTCTTAGGAGAGTTCGGGTGCCAAGAGAGGATCATGTTCAAAACGGGTAATGGCTTGTAGCATGGTTATCAACAGAGAAAGGCTAAAGGCTCAAAGGGGTTTACTAGTGATAACGAACATAGGGTGGAAATTGAAAGCTCAAACGGTCCAAGGAAAGCCTACAATGATCTTTCAAACTAAGCAAATTTAAAATTTCGTCTTGAAGCACATTCGGGGCAAGTTATACACTATTCACTCAAGTACTATAATGACCCGATCGGTTGTTTTGAGTATTGAAGCCTCATTCCTATATTTATTTCTTATTTTATGTTCGTTTGTTGTTATGTGACTTGTCGGGGGTGGTTGGTTTGGTTTAGGGGATATTTTAGAATGAATTGGGACACTTAGTCCCAAGGTTGAAAGCCTAAATTGAAAGAGTTGATCAGAGTTTGACTTTATTGATATTGGGTCTGTATTTTAGTTTCAGAAGTTGGAATAGGTCCGTTGTGTCAAATATTTCTTGTGTGTAAAATTTGAGGTCAATTGGAGTTGGTTTGGTATGTTTCGGCATTAGTTTTAGAAGTTAGAAGCTCATAAGTTCATTAGACTTGAATTGATGGGTGATTCAGTGTTTTATTGTTGTTTGATGTGATTTGAGGCTTCGAGCGAGTTCATATCATGTTTTAGAGCTTATTAGTAGGTTTGGACCAGGTCCCGGGGGGCCCGGGTGTGTTTCAGATTGAGTTCGGACCAATTATTCTTGGAATGGGATTACTGTTTTATGTGTTCTGGTTTTCGTCATCGCGATCACGAGGAAAGGTCCTCTATCGCGAGGAAAGGTCTGCGATTGTGAAGGGTCTTTGAGGACTTCTAGTATTTTAATATTCGCGTTCGCAAAGTCAGTGATGCAATCGTGAAGGTTGTTGAGCTTGTTCATCGCGAACGCATGCACCGGACCGCGTTCGTGTATAAGGAAGGAGGGTCAATGTTGAGGCGAGCCTTGTTCTTTGCGTTCGCGTGGTGTTGTCCGCGATCACGTAGCTTTGGAGGTCCTGCTATCGCAATCGCGACTGAAATCACGTGTTATTAGGTGCGCACACGCGTGGGGTTAAACCCGTGTGTAGGAACCAGGGTTATTTATTCATGTTCGGGTTGCGCTCAGGCTCTTATAAGCCTATCATTTAACTGTTAAACTGTAAGCTATGATGCTTCGCACATTTGTGTCATTGTTGTGAACTATTTGAGCTATGTTTGGGGCTACATCGGTGTTTAATCCCTAAATGAACTAATAAATGTTATTCTTGATGAAATTGCCGGATTGAGCTATGATAGTGCACTGCACATGCTGACACTTTAGCATGTCATTTATACTAGTCCAGGAGCATGCTGTTTGTTATTCACTCATTTCATACAGGTATACTTGTTTATTTGCTCCTGGATGATATGATTAGACTGGATGCCTATGACCATGTAGGGCGGATTGTGTTGTTATGCCTGTGACCACGCTGGGCGGGTTGTGTTGTTATGCTTATGACCATGTCGGACGGATTATGTTGTTGCGCCTGTGACCACGCCGGGTGGAGTGTGATATTGAACTTGTGACCATGGCGGGCTGGTAGCACAATGAATTGGCCGTGCGTGCATGTGGATATGGATCCATCCCCCTAGGGTCATACTTTCATGTTTCTCTCTCGATGGTGTACACGTGATTATTGAGAATACAAATCGGTGGGTTGGAACGGATATGGAAAAGTTGAGGTAATCTGGCCAGTGCTTTGTTAAATTTTGCATTTCATCTTTACATGCAATTCCCTTGATTATTTATCTGATTTAACTACATATCATCTCTATATGTCATGATATTGACTGATAGAGTATTCCAAATATTGTTTTGCATTGACTTAAAGGATGAAACTACACATGTGATAGCTAGTATCATTATAATTTGTGCTTCTCTTACCTTGCCTGCTTATTTACGATATTTATTGAGTACATTGCGTCAGTTATATGCATACTACACTCGAGACTTAATTGTTAAGATCCAGGTATGGGGACCAGTTATCAACAGTAGGCTTGCTTGTTGAACTATCTGCTAGAGGCGAGGTAGAGATGCATCCTTGGTCGCAGTTTGGATTGTCTTTTCCTTTAATACTGTTGTTACAGTTCAGACAATGTATTCATTGTTCAGTTTCAAACTTGTATTCCATTGTAGAAGCTTATGACCCCGTACTTACCAGTTTCTGGGGGAATTTACTTTGTATTAGCAGTTATATTGTATTAAAACCAAAAGTTTGTTATTCTGTTTGCCTTCATTATCATGTTTTAGCTTGCCTTGCCATCACAACGGAAGGGATTTTAGGTCGTGACAAGTTGGTATTAGAGCCCTAAGTTCATAAGTATTACGAGTCATGAGTAGGTTTAGTAGAGTTTTGCAGATCGGTACGGAGACATCTTTACTTATCTTTGAGAAGTTACTGAATCATTAGGAAAACTTCACTTTCTTGTGTTCTTATCATGCGAATTTGTTGATTTCGGAAACTAAACTTCTTTTATTCTACTCTCTCACAGATGGTGAAGAAATGTGCTATCAGATCGGGCAGAGAGGCCGGGGCCGCGGTAAAGGCAGAGGTGCAGATCGTACAGCAACTAGAGCGGCACCCGTGGAGCCACCGGTTGCTCCAGCTCAGGAGCAGATACCAGATGTTGTTGAGCCGGTGGGACCAGCTTAGGCACCATTTGTGCCCATTATGACGCCAAGCCTTCAGGAGGCTTTGGTCCAGATATTGACTGTATGCACTAGCCTTGCTCAGACGGTTTCAGTTCAGTCTGCACACCACTTCTCAGGTCGGGGGAGGTGCCAGACTCCCGCCGCCTGTATTCTAAAGCAGGTGGTTTAGGGGCTTCAGACACCGGGGGCATTGCCAGCCCAACCGGTTGCAGTTGATCATGCTCAGGTGGGTCCACCTATGAGTGATGAGGAGCAGAAGAGGCTAGAGCGGTTTGGGAGGCTCAGGCCTCCAGCATTCAGTGAGGCTGAGTCAAAGGATGCTCAGGACTTCTTACATAGGTTTTAGCAGATTCTTCGCACGACGAGTAATTTGGAGACTAGTAGAGTCTCATTTACTACGTTTTAGTTGTCGAGGGAAGCCTTCATATGGTGGAAGTCCTATAAGTTGAGCAGGCCAGCCGGCGCTGCACCACTTATGTGGCATGAGTTGTCAGTCCTATTCTTAGAGAAGTTTGTTCCACAAACCCTAGAAGGAGTTGCATAGGCAGTTTGAGCAGTTACACCAGGAGGGTATGTCTGTGACCCAGTATGAGATGAGATTTTTTGAGTTGCCTTGTCAGGCAATCTGGTTGGTTCCTACAGAGACAGAGAGGATTATGAGGTTCATTGATGGCCTCATCTATGGACTGCATGAGATTGCATCAGGTGCTAGATTCGATAAGGTGGTTAATAGTGCTAGACGGCTAGAGCAGGTCCATAGCCAGGAGAGAGTAGAGAGGGAGGCCAAGAGGATATATGGTTCGGGTGGTTTCAGCGGTGTTTCTTTTGGAGGGAAGTCCCACCACAGTAGGGGTCGTCCTTATAGGCCCGCTCAGATGGCTCCTCCGGTTCATCGTGGTGTATCAATTAGCCATGGTTCCTACAATTCTCATTTGGGCCAATCGTCATACAGTGCGTTACCAGCACAGAGTTTACCACGATCCATCTTCCCAGGTTTCTATAGGTAGTTCCTCAGTTTATCAGGGTCAGCAACCCATCATGAGGGGTTGCTATGAGCGCGAGGATTTGATTCATCTCAAGAGAGATTGCCTTAGATTATTGCATAGGGTTCCACAACAGAGGTCCCAGGCTATGACTTCCACACCAGTTACTTCGCCACCCGCTCAGCCAGCTCGGGGTGCGGCTCAGATATCTAGAGGTCACCCTAGAGGGGGAGGCCATTCAGGTAGTGGTCAGGCTCGATGTTATGCTTTTCCCGCCAGGCCAGAGGTCGTTGCTTCAAACATATTGAGCACATGTATTGTCTCAATACGCCACAGAGATGCTTCCATATTATTTAACCATAGGGTTCCACTTATTTATATGTATTATCATATTTTGCTCGTTATTTGGATATGCCTCGTGAGTCTTTAGTTCCGCCTATTCATGTATCTACATTAGCGGGAGACTCAATTATTGTGGACCGTGTGTATCGGTCATGTGTGGTGACTATTGGGGGCTTGGAGAAGAGAGTTGATCTCTTAATGCTTAGTATGGTTGATTTCGACGTGATTCTAGGCATGGATTGGTTATCCACATTTCATGTTATTCTGGATTGTCACGCTAAGGCCGTGACATTGGCGATACCGGGGTTACCTAGGATAGAGGGGATAGGTTCTCTGGACTATGTTCCCAGTAGAGGAAATTCATATCTGAAGGCCCCACAGATGGTTAGGAAGGGGTGTTTGTCATATTTGGATTTTGTGATGGATGTTGGTGTTCATACTCTTACCATTGATTCCGTTCCGGTAGTGCGAGACTTTTTGGATGAGTTTCCTGCAGACCTACTAGGCATGTCGTCCGATAGGGATATTGATTATCGTATTGACTTGGTGTCGGACACTTAGCCCATTTCTATTCCTCTGTATCATATGGCACCAACAGAGTTGAAGGAATTGAAAGAGCAACTTCATGAGCTTCTTAATAAGGGGTTCATTAGGCCTAGTGTATCGCCTTGGGGTGCACCGATTCAGTTTGTGAAGAAGAATGATGGCACTATGTGGATGTGCATTGATTATAGGCAGTTAAACAAAGTTACAATTAAGAACAACTATCCTTTATCGCGCATTGATGACTTATTTGACCAGCTTCAGGGAGCTAGAGTGTTCTCTAAGATCGATTTGAGGTATGGGTATCACCAGTTAAAAATTCGGGACTCAGATATTCTGAAGACGACATTTAGGACCCGCTATGGTCACTACGAGTTCCTTGTGAAGACTTTTTGGCTAACCAATTCCCCCACATCATTCATGCATCTGATGAATAGTGTATTCTAGCCATATATTGATCCGTTAGTCATAATATTTATTGATAAAATTCTGGTGTACTCACGTAGCCAGGAGGAGCATGCACAACTCCTGAGGATTTTACTATAGACATTGAGGGAGGATAAGCTTTATGCCAAGTTTTCCAAGTGTGTGTTTTGGTTCAGTTCGGTGAAGTTCTTGGGGCACGTGGTGTCCAGTGAGGGAATCATGGTGGATCCGAAGAAGATTGAGGTGGTTTAGAGTTGGCTCAGCCTATCTTCAGCTACAATATATTATGATGCTTCTCGGATTGGTATTGGGTGGGTTGTGATGCAGGAGGGCAGAGTGATTGCTTATGCTTCACTCCAGTTAAAGCTTCATGAGAAGAACTACCCCATTTATGATTTGGAGTTAGCAACCATCGTTTATGCATTGATGATTTGGAGGAATTATCTCTACGATGTGTCTAGTAAGTTATTTACATATCATCAGAGTCTTCATCACTTGTGCAATCAAAAGGATATAAATTTGAGGCAGTGAAGATGACTGGAGTAGCTAAAAGACTATGATATTACCATTTTGTATCATCCCGGGAAGGACAATGTAGTGGCCAAAGCCTTGAGTAGAAAGGTGATGAATATGGGTAGCCTTGCATATATTCCTGTTGGTGAGAGACCGCTTGCATCAGATGTTTAGGCCTTGGCCAATCAGTTCATGAGTTTAGATGTTTGAGAACCTAGTCGGTTTCTAGCTTGCGTGGTTTCTCGGTCTTCCTTATATGATCGCATCAGAGAGCGTCAGTATGATGACCCTCATTTTCTTAACCTTAAGGACGTGGTTTAGCACAGTGATACCAAGGAGGTTTCTATTAGAGATGATAGGGAGTTGCGGATGCAGGGTCGGATTTGTGTGCCCAATTTGGTTGGGCTATGTGAGTTGATTCTTGAGGAGGCCCACAGTTTGCTGTATTCCATTCATCTGACTGCCACTAAGATGAACCAGGATTTGAGGCAGCACTATTGGTGGAGGAGAATGAAGAAAGACATAGTGGAGTATGTAGCTCAGTGCCTAAATTGTCAGCAAGTGAAGTATGAGCACCATAGGCTAGGTGGGTTGCTTCAGAGACTTGAGATTCCCGAGTGGAAATAGGAGCGAGTTACCATGGACTTCGTAATTGGGGTCCCTTGGGCCTTGAAGAAGTTTGATATTATTTGGGTTATTGTGGATCAGTTGGCTAAGTTCGCGCATTTCATTCCAGTTGGGACTACATATCCTTCAGAGTAGCTGGTTGAGATATATATACGCGATATTGTTCACCTTCACGGTGTGCCCGTGTCCATTATTTTAGATCAGGGCACGCAGTTCACATCATAGTTTTGGAGAGCAGTGCAATGAGATTTAGGCACACGGGTTGAGTTGAGTAAAGCATTCCACCCTCAGACGGACGGACAGTCGAAGCGCACCATTTAGATATTGGATGATATGTTACGTTCTTGTGTCATAGATTTAAGGGGTTCTTAGGATCCGCTTCTGCCGCTTGCAGAGTGTGCCTACAACAATAGGTACCAATTGAGTATTCCGATGGCTCCATATGAGTCCATGTGTGGGAGACGGTGTCGGTCTGTGGTTGGTTGGTTCGAGCTGGGTGAGGTTAGGCTATTGGGTACTGACTTGGTTCAGGACGCTTTGGAAAAGGCTAAGTTGATTCATTGGGAGTTTTTAGAAACCGGGTGAGGCTAGGCTATTGGGTACTGACTTGGTACATTGGGGGTCTTTAGAAACCTGAACTCTGATTTGCATGATTATTTTTATTTTCCCAATTTCCTTGATTATTGCCTCCCCAATCCCCATGGTTGTTGTTGTTGTTGTTGTTGTTATGCCAATTCCCTTGATTGTTAGAACCCCAATTGCCTTGGTTATTTTGAGAATGCCATTGATTTTGATTAGAGCCTTGAAAATTGCTTTGTTGCCCTTGGTAATTGTTCAAAAATTGTGCATCTTCTTTTTTCTCTTGATAAGAGTCATCTTGGTCATAGCTACCATCATCATTCATGTGCATAAATCTCCACTCGGGATTGAAATTGGGGACCTTTAGTCCTCTTCTTATTGGCCAAGACATTCACTCCCTCCATAGCATGAACTTTCTTAGGAGCTTGAGTTTGATGAAGTTGAGCCTTAGTGAGTTGAGTTATGGTTGTGCTCAATTTAGCAATAGCTTCCCCATGGTCTTGCAATTCTTTATAAAGATGAATCATGTTGGAATCTAGTCAAATATCATTCAAACAATCTAAAACAAGCTTTAGAAACTACCTATGAATGTAAAAGGCTCAATCTTTAACTAAATTAAAAAGGTCAACAAAAGTCAACTCTGGGCCCACATGGTCAAAATTCGAGATGCGGACCAAATCTCGATTATCAATTTACTCTCGAACCCGATTATGTGATTTGCTTCGAAATCCGACCTCAATTCGAGGTCTAAATCTCAATTTGTACAAAATTCCTAAATTCCCCTATTTTTTACCTTGAACTTCATAGATTTGATTTTAAGATTCATGAAAAAGTAAATGAAATTGATTGAAGACTAGTTAAAGTTGTTTACCAATGAATTTGGGAAAAACTCCTCTTCAAAAATTGCCTCTAGGTAGCTTAGGGTTAAAAATTATGTAAAATAAGCTAAGTCCCGATATTCCCAACTTTTACCCAACTGCAGGCATCGCAATTGTGAACTTTTATTCGCAATTGCGATGCTCGCAAATGCGAATCACTGATCGCAATTGCGATTAGTGCTTGAGCCTATGAAATGTCACAAATGCGAAAAATCCTTTGCATTTGCAAAGGTCCCACCCTCCTAAAATAAGAACTAAGCTTTGCTTTTGCGAAGCTACCCCAAGCTGTCCGGAGTCGCAAATGTGACACACCAGCTGCAATTGCGCTTACCCAGCCTTCACAAATGCGGCTCCTTCTTCACAAATGCGAAGTGCCCTAATCCCAACAACCTTTGCAAAAATGCCAAAGCGATGTTCGCAAATGCGATCTAGACCTAGCAAATGCGAGATCTGTAGTATACAGCAGCAACATATGATGCTCAACTATACCAAAACTCACCCAGAACTCACTCTAGCCCCTCGGGCTCCAATCCGAACATGCGCACGAGTGTAATAATATCATACAAACTAATAACTATCATCAAAATAATATCAAAGATCAAGAATCGATAACCAAAACTTAAAACTAAACTTTTGCCAATTTTCACATAATGCACCGAAATGCGCTCGGATCACCCGAGACCCTAAGCAAACGTGCCAACAAGTCTAAAAATATCATATGAACCTACCAGAATCGTCAAAACATCGATTTGAGGTCGTTTACCAAAAATAGTGACTGTGGTCAAGCCTAGCCTCATTTAAATCAAAAATCATTTTTTTCTTTAAAATTTCACATGCAAGCTTTCTAGAAAAGTACACGGAACACGCACGCAAGTAATAAATCATCAAATTAAGCTACAAGAGGTCTTGGAACATAGAACAAGGAGCTAGTACTCAAAACGACTTATCGGATCATCACAAAAAGCTTCTCATTAAGGGTAAAAAAGAATAATTAAAGAAAAATTCAAATATAGAAATGTGTTATTTTCTTTTTTGAATGGATTAAAAAGAAAAATGTGTCACTTAAATTGAAACAGATGGAGTACTACTCTAGGCATCAACAAGAATCCAAATTAATGATATTTGTCGCAAATCTCATCAGTCTATTGTTGAGCAAAATTTATCTTTAGTGAAATAAATATCCACACTAACTCCGATCCACCGTAGGATCCAAATTATGTTGAATGTTAAACCTCATCACTTTATCATTCATTTGTCTCAATAAATCTCATTAAATTGGATAGTTGTTAATTGGCTTGCCTAGCGGGTTGGTTTAGGTGCCATCATGACTAGTTGGATTTTGAGTCGTGAGAATTCCATTGTTATTGTTGTATTTCATGCCCATTTATAATTTTTGTAATTTATTTATTAACCACTAGTAAGTGTCGATGTCAACCCCTCGTCACTACTTCTTTGAGGCTAGACTAAATACTTACTAGGTACATATTTATTTACGTACGCATGCTACACTTATGCACAAAATGTGCAGGTGCTGAGGCAGGTACATTTGATTTCCGTTCGGGCGTGCATCCATATTACCCAGAGACTTAGTGGTGAGCTACTCCCCCATGCTCCGATCTGCAGCACCCGGAGTCTCCTTCCTGCTGCATTTTATATTTCTGTCTATTTCATTTCAGACAATAGTTGTAGTGGTTTGTATATTTTACTAGATTGCCCGTGCACTTGTGACACCGAGTTTTTAGAATTTCTAGTAGATGTTTATGATTTTTGCCAAATAATATCACCATTGCACTGTTATGTTTTATTTATGCTTTATATCAACATGGCCTTCTATACTTTGTTTCTTTATTAAATAAAATTCATGATTTTAAAAGTAATAAAATGAATAAATAAATGAATAGTTTACCGTTGGCTTGCCTAACGGCGACGTTGGGCGCCATTACGGCCTATAGTGGGAGTTGGGTCATGACAGTCACATTTGCGACTCCCCAATTGCGAACCTGCAAGCTAGGTAAAAGTTGGATTAATTAGGACATATCTTATTTTACACCATTTTTTAACCCTAAACTCTCTAGAGGCAATTTGTAAATAGTATTTTCTTCCCAAATTCATTGGTACGCAACTTTAACTAATTTTCAATCAATTTCAATTACTTCTTCATGAATCTTAACATCAAATCTATGAATTTTAAGGTAGAAATAAGGAGTTTTAGGTAGAATTGAATTTTATACAAATTAAGATTTAGATCTCGAATTGAGGTCGGATTTTGAAACAAATCACATAACCGGGCCCGGGGGTGAAAGAGCAATCTGAATTTGGTCTGAATCTTGAATTTGGACCGTGTGGGCTCGTGATTGACTTTTGTTGACTTTTTAAATTTAGTTAAAGATTGAACCCTTTTCATTTGTGGGTAATTTCTAAAACTTATTTTGGATTATCTAAATGTTATTTGACGAGATTCGATTGGTTTTGAGGCTTGTTCTAAAGGAAATGTCGTGGTTAATTGTTGATTTGCTTTCGAAAAGAGGTAACTATCATGGTGAACTTTGACCTAAGAGAATTAGGACTTGTTTGGTCTATTTTCTACTTGATTTGTGTGTAGGGACGACGTATATGCTAGGTCACGTGTGTATATGTATTGTCATGAGTTAAGCATGCGGGGCAGGCTACTTAGTTAAACGATTTCCATTATTACTTTGCATTCTTTAATTTCATGTTCTCATTCGTTCCGTGCTTTAATTTCTACTTGCCTTTACCTATTAGATTCATGCCTTCCTTCGTTACATGTTTCAATTTGTTGTATGTTCCCATGTAGCCATGCCTTCATTTATTGTTTGCTTTTAATTGCTTATATCTCTTACATGTTGTTAGTTAGCCGCTTTTACTTGTCTTATGCATTTACTTATTTATTTGCCTTACTCGTTCATGTTTCACTGTGAATTGTTGTATTGGATTGTCTTAGAGCAATTATACCATTTGGTTCCTTTTACATACATTGTGAGATACGTCGTAGTGATTTGTAGTATTATCATGATGTTTTGGATAGGGTTGCACGTCGCCACAATTTTTGGTATGATATTTGGGATAGGGTTGCACGTCGCATCAGTTTTGTTATGATATTTGAGATCGAGTTGCACGTCACAATGGATATTAGTATTTTATATGGGACTGGTTTCGCATTGCAACGTCATTGGTATGTATAAATATGGAGATCGGGTTGCGCGCCACATCGAAGAAGATATATATTATGATTGTTCTTGGTTATTGGTTCTGTACATGTGTTGTGTTGTGAATTTGAGCATAGATGATATTTGGGGGGCCCTCTATTCTGCTATTGTTTTTACTTATATTCATACAGGTTTATAGTCAGTGCTTTATTATAGCCTCGTCACTACTTCTAAGCAATAACGTCTGGTCTGGCAGGGAGAGCATTGAAACGGGCCTGACCAGCCCCTGATCTGCCTCCTCCTCTTGGGCGACCCCTAGCTGGCTGACCTCCACCCAGAGCTGACTGGGCAGGTGGTGAGGTAACTGGTGCTGTTGTCAGAGGCTGACTCCTCTGTTGAGATAGACCTCCATGACGATGAGGACACTTCCTGCACATATGCCCATGCTTCCCTACACTAAAAAAACTCCCTGGTGCTGGCGGCGGAAACTGAAGGGAACCCCTAGCACCAGGATGACTGGTAGAAGAACCTGGCATAGAAGAGCCCTGAACAGGTGGATCACGGGACGAACTCTGAACTGGAATGGCACTAAGTGATGAGTGGCCCTGATGAGAACTGTGAGAACCATGGCCAGATGATGCATCCCAATGAAATGGCCAAGCTGACTGAGCCTGCCTTAAATGACGACCTCTACCGTGCTGGAACTGACCCCCAAAAGTAGCACCACTGAATCCACCCTGACCACGAGGCCTTTTGGCCTCCCTCTCAACCCTCTCCTGACCGCGAACCATCTCAATCTGCCGAGCAATGTAGACAACCTCATCAAAGGTAGCACCCGAAACCCGCTCCCTGGTAATGAGCAACTGTAGCTGATAAGTGAGGCTATCAATAAACCTCATGATCCTCTCTTTGTCTATGGGAACGAACCAGATAGCATGACGGGCCAACTCAGAGAATCGCATCTCATACTGTGTCACAGACATATCACCTTGGCGAAGCCGCTCAAACTGTCTACACAACTCCTCTCTGCGGGATCGAGGCACGAACTTCTCCAAAAAGACCACGGAGAACTACTGCCAAGTAAGGGGTGCTGCGCCAACAGGACTACGCCTCTCGTAATTCTCCCACCATCTGAGTGCAGCCACAAAAAATTGAAAGGTAGTGAATGAGACCCCACAAGTCTCTAGAATACCAGCAGTACAGAGTATCCTCTGACATCTGTCCAAAAAGTCCTGAGCATCCTCTCTCTCTGTGCCACTGAAAGGTGGTGGCTGAAGTCTCCCAAACCTCTCCAACCTACGCTGATCATCCTCAGGCATAGTAGGAACCACATAATCCTAAGCAACAGTAACCGGCTGGGTTGGTGGTGCCTTCGGTGTCTGAAGTCTTTAAATAACCTACTCGGGTGTGCGAGCGACGACAGTCTGAGTGCCTCCCCTGGCCTAAGAAGTGGCTGCGGCCGTACACGCTGTCAGAATATGAGCTAGGGCCTCCTGAAGGCCTGGAATAACAATAGGCATAGGTGGTGCCTGAGCTGGTGCATCAACAACTGGAACCTGGTTCTGATCTGGGACAACCGGTGGATATGCAGGTACTTCCCCAGCTACTGTACGGGCTGCACCTCTGCCCCTACCACGGCCTCTACCGCGGCCTCGGCCTCACGCGGCCCTAGCTGGTGGTACTGGTGGCTGGCCCTCCTGACCGGTAGTACGAGTCCTCACCATCTGTGAGAGAATGAAACAACATATGTTTAGTTACTAGAATAAACAGATTCGTATGACAAGAATTCAAGAATGTGGAGTTTCCTAAAGGTTCTACAGCCTCCTGAAGATAAGTACAGACGTCTCCGTACCAATCCGCAAGACTCTACTAAACCCGCTCATGACTCGTGAGACCTATGTAACATAGGCTCTGATACTAATCTGTCACGACCCAAAACTAACCCCAGTCATGATGGCGCCTATCGTGGAACTAGGCAAGGCGACTCATTTCCAAAACAAACCGATATTTTTATTTTAAAGATAATTTCAAGGTTATTTAACATTAAAAACTTCATAAAGGAGTTCCAATCAAAATTAAAGTGCGGAAGGAAAAGCCCGACATCGGGGTGTCCCTAGTCATGAGCATCTACTATAATCTGTCTAACAATATCAAGGCTAACTCAGCCTGGAAAATAGCTAAATACAACTAGAGGAGGATAAGAGGGAGAAGAGCAGGGGCTGCAATCGCCAAACAGCTACCTTGCTATCTCCAAGAAAATCTGCAACCAGAACACTCAATAACTGCTACCGTGACCAGCTACACCTGAATCTGCACACAAGGTACAGGGAGTAACGCGAGTACGCCAACTCAGTAAGTAACAACAATAAATAAAGACTGAGCAGTAGTGACGAGCAATAAAGCATATAACATTCATATCGGGAAATCTCAGTAAAATACCACATGCTTTTAAAAATCAGGATTTGAATCAAAACATCTCGTTTAACCCAGTTCCAGTAAAAATCATTTATAGATATTTTTCAACAGTTTTCAGATAGAGGAAAAATGCAAAGGTGAGAAAAAAATGATGAAATCATAAACAGCCCCTCGACCAAAACATCGCTCATAAACAGCCCCTCGGGCAAACCTCGCAGTCACTCGTGCCACTCGGGCATACCTCACAATCTCTCATGCCTCCCAGTCACTCAGCACTCGGCACTCGCACACAGTAGGTACCTGCGCTCACTGGGGTGTGTATAGACTCCGGAGGGGCTCCTTCAGCCCAAGCGCTATAATCTTCACAGACAACTCACGTGCCATAATAATAAAGCATGCAGGAAGCCCCGATCCACACTCATCCTCACAAATACGTCCCTCGGCCTCACTCAGTCATAAACATGACTGAGCATAGATTTTCAATCGAAAACAATGAGAGGATGGTAAGAAACAACCCCAAAGGGTCCAAACAGCATTGGCGCAAGGCCCAAACATGGCATTCAGTCTAATTTACAGAAATTCTTTCTAAAACATAAAAGTATCATCTGGTTTCAACAAAGTATGCAACTTTACAGTTGCTACGGGATGGACCAAGTCATAAATCCCCAACAGTGCACGCCCACACGCCCGTCACCTAGCATGTGCGTCACTAAAAATAGGAGAATGATACAAAATCCAGAGTTTCATACACTCAGGATTAGATTTACAATCGTTACTTACCTCAAACCGGTCAAATATCTACCCCGTAATGCTCTTGCCTTCGGACTCGGCCTCCAAATACTCCAAATCTATTCACAATCAGTACAATACCATAAATATACGCTAATGGAATGAATTCCACAAGAAAAGCTACAAAATTAGACAAGAATCCGAAATTGGCTCAAACCTGGCCCCACGTCTCGAAATCCGAAAAACTTTACAAAACTAAAAAGCTCATTCACTCACGAGTCTAACCATACCAAATTCATCAAAATACGACATCGTTTGTTTTTCAAATCCTTAAATTACTTTCAAAAACTTCCAAGCCCTAACCCCTCATTTTCACTAATTACCATGATTAAACAATGAAAAATCACCATATATACAAGTATTAGGGCTCAAGTAACTTACCTCAACGAAACCCCCTTGATTCCCTCTTCAAATCTCTCCCAAAAGCTCCAAAAACCGATTAGAAATGGTGAAGTATGCACCAAAATCGCAAAGGGTTCTATTTATGATTTCTGCCCAGGTTTTTCGCACCTGCGGCCATTTTCTCGCACCCACAAGACTGTACCTGCGGTCCAAGGAGCCACACCTGCGCAACTCACTTAATCCCCCTGCTTCCGCACCTGCGGACTCGCATCTGCGGTCCCTGGTGCGCATCTGCGAAACCAGCCAAAAATTCTCATCTCCACATCTGCGCTCAAGGCCTCGCACATACAGGCTCGCAGATGCGGCCAATTCTTCGCACCTGAGTTCCCAGCCTTGGCCCAGCATTTCCCGAACCTGCATACTCCCCACGCATACCAGTGGCCTCGCACCTGCGAGACTTTCTTCCGCAGGTGAGAAAATAGCAGTAGCAGCACTTTCAGCTGCAAATTCCAACTTCGACAAATCCGTTAACCACCCGAAATCACCCAGAGGCCCTCGAGACCTCAATCAAAAATAACAACAAGTCATATATCAACATACAAACTTAGTCAAACTTTCGAATCACTCAAAACAACATCCAATCATCAAATTACCCTCGGATTCAAGCCTAAGAACTTCTAAAATTTTAAATTCGGCAACCGATGCCGAAACCAACCAAACCACGTCTGAATGACCTCAAATTTTGCACACACATCACAAATGACACTACGAACCTAATCCAACTTCCGAAATTCCATTCCGACCCAGATATCAAACTTTTCACTGCCGACCGAAATTGCCAAATTTTCAATTTCGCCAATTCAAGCCTAATTCTACCACGGATCTCCAAATCATATTCCGGACGCACTCCTAAGTCCAAAATCAACTAACGGAGCTAACCGAACCATCAGAAATCAAATCCGAGATCGTTTACACATAGGTCAATATCCGGTTGACTTTTCCAACTTAAGTTTCTACTTAAGAGGCTAAGTGTCTCAATTCACTCTGAAACCACTACGGTCCTGAACCAACTAACCCGACATAACATAATATAGTTGAATAACACAAAAAGAAGTAGAAATGGGAAAAACGAAGCTATAACTCTCGAAAGGACCGGCCGGGTCGTTACATCCCCAATCCCAGCAGCCTTTGCAAATGCGATCCCTTGACCACAAAATCGATGTTCGTAAATGCGAGATATGCTGGCTACACCAGCAATAGTTGATGCTCAACTATACCAAAACTCATCTGGAACTCACCTGAGCCCCCCTCGGGCTCCAATCCTAACATGCACACAAGTGTAACAATATCATATAAGCTCGCTCGCTAACTCAAATCATCAAAATAACATCAAATATCAAAAATCGATCATTAAAACTATAAATTCCAACTTAAAGTCAACTTTTGCCATTTTTCTCATAATGCGCCGAAATGCGCTCGGATCACCTAGGATCCTAACCGAACGTGCGTACCAGTCCAAAAATATTATACGAACTTATCGGAATCGTCAAAATATCGATCCGGGGTCGTTTACTTAAAATGTTGATCATGGTCAACTATAACCTCATTTAAGTCAAAAATCACTTTTTCTTTAAAATTTCACATGTAAACTTTCCTAAAAATGATGCGTACCATGCACGTAAGTTATAAATTATTAAAATATGCTATGAGAGATATAGAAACACAAAAAATGGAGCTTATGCTTTTTTTGCTTGAATAATATAAAAAATCTCTCAACCCTTTGAATAAAGAAATTTTAGCTCTAAATGAATTTAAATTCCTGCGTTTTAGTGTCACTTGTATTACAAAAAATTGAGAGCAGTACAATTATATAAAATAATTAAAAATAAAGTATCAAATAACATTGAGATATTAAAAGGCACGAACAAAAGTACCTATAGAAAGTATAAGGAGTGTGAAAAGAACTGAAAAATTCTTGATAGCTATGCTTATAGAATAATTAATTTTCAGAGTTGGGTATATCAATCCTATTGAGAGCATACTATTAATTTATAATGCTAGAAATGACCAGAGGTCTTTAAATTCTATATTACATGCATCCATATTAGATTAGTATCATAATTAACTAGCTTATAGAAAAGAAAGTTGTGCCGATTTGCTCTCCATCTTACGGAAAAGATAAGGTAAGGGAATAAAATATTTAGTGAAATGCAAGGAATGATATACTATCTCATAATATCATTTCCATATAGGTGCTAACATTTGGAGATTACAATCATATGTTATTTAAGAGACTACTTGGTTAATATGGAAGCTTATTATGATCTTGTAAATATGTTGTATGACTACTTTTTTTCATGGGAATAATATATAATTACGAACTGAGAAAAAATAATATTCTATTATGTATAAGGTTTGAACATTATTTGGTAGAATTAGCAAATATGAATTATGATTACTAAATGGTATTTCAAGCATGACACATTTAATCTGCTTGCTTAATCTGAAATACTTTGTTTTAATCTTGTTAGTGCTCGAGATAATCCCAAACTAATGTGTGTTATGGGTCTGATTAGGAAATAATTAAGATCATCGAGTTGTGTATAACAATTTTCCCAAAATCTAAACTTCCAACATATTCCTTGTAAGATATAACTCGATGTTGGGAAGTTGAGCTCGCTCTGATAGCTAATCATTAATGTTTACGATAGCGATCATTGAATTAGCTAATTAAAAGTAGTTACTAATGTCACGACCCAAATTCCCAACTGACCGGAATCGTAATAGCCTCTAACATTGTTTGCTAGACAAGCCAACACACGGCAAACAAATATGAAAGAATAGCAATAATTGACTAATCAACAAGATAATAAGAAAAATAAAAGCAACTCGAAAGTGAACAAGATAAGTCGAAAACCCTTACTAGCATTCAACCCTCTCAAGATGTGGAGTCACAAGTACATGAGCTTCTACAGTTTTCTACATATACTGTTCTGAAAAAAATACAATACTATTTAAGAAAAATGGAAACAATACCATAG
Source organism: Nicotiana tabacum (assembly GCF_000715075.1). NCBI lineage: Eukaryota > Viridiplantae > Streptophyta > Magnoliopsida > Solanales > Solanaceae > Nicotiana > Nicotiana tabacum. Next base: position 21,414,240 of record NC_134088.1, on the reverse strand, counting down.
AAATAAGAAAATGACTCAAGGCCTGCTGTCACGACCCAAAATCCCAACTTGTCGTGATGGCGCCCAACACACTTGCTAGGCAAGCCAAAAATTCACATAACAACTAAACATTTGGATAAAATATGGTTTAATAAACTCAAGGGTGGAAATAACATAAATATCTAATAAAAGAAACTGAAACACTACTACAACCATCTCAAAACCTTGTGTCAACGAGTACATGAGTACTACTAAGTTTCAGCATAAACCTAAACTCTAGTACAATTGTCTGAGTAATAGAACAATACTTAAGAAAATAACAGGAGAGAGTGTCAAGGTCTGCGGACGTCATAGCAGCTACCTCGAAGTCTCCAAGCAGGTCCAAGCACAGATCTAGCAGTCATCACATCTCGATATACATGTATCTGCACACGAAATGTAGAGTGGAGTATGAGTACAACAAATCTCATATACTCAGTGAGTAAAAAGGGCTAAAAGTAGTGACGAGCTCAGAAGATGATAGTCTGAATCCAATAAAATGACAACACAGATATAATAATGGTAGTAACAATAAACAACTCAGATTAATTTTCAAAATCAGCTCGTTCGGTTTACAGAAAATTAGACATGCTTTCAGGTTCAACAATTAAAGCCCAACACTGATACGAATTTGTCAAGTATAGTTACCATGAGGAATGGTACATATTTATACTTACATGTCAATATACATGTAACATGTATGATTTCACGGTGGTATTCTCAAGTATTCACACAACTTAATCTATCAGCCAAATGCCCACACAAACCATACGCACAATCACTCGGCACTGTACGGGTGCCTGACATCAATGCCCCTCACCAAAGCACTTGTATATAATATAAATTGTGCTTGCGCTCATTGCTGGTATGTCAGATGCTGGAGGGGCGGATCATGCCCAAGGGCTAACATAAAGCCTATAAGGCATGTTGCGGCATGCAACCCGATCCAAAATAATAAATAAGCAAATAAGGCATATTGTGGCATTCAACCCGATCCACAATAACACTCACAATCAGGCTTTCAGGCCCACCTCAGTCATCAATCTCCCAAGCCTTAAGGGCTCACAAATTTCATACCGTTCAGCCCAAACGATAATAACATGTGATGCAACAGTGCATAATAATAGAGACTGAGATATGATATACAAATTAACAATCATGACTGAGTATATAATTACAGTTGAAGCGGATAACTCAAAAGAACATAAATAACCTCATTAGGTCTCAATCGAATAAGCACATAGCCTAAACATGATTTCTAGAATGAATCACAGCTCAATTACTCTAACAAGTAAGAATTACACAGATAGAACAAGATTGATAACAACTCAGTAAAAATCAACCTGGATCATGTTTACCACGGTGCACACCCACACGCTCGTCACCTAGCATGTGTGTCACCCCAACACAACGCAAATAACACTTTTTCCAGGGGTAAATACCCTCAATTCCAGGTTTAGAAATATTACTTACCTCAAAGTGTGTAACTCAATGCTCCAACAAACCCTTTGCCACGCGAATCGGGCTCCGAACGACTCGAATCTAGCCAAAGTAACTTAATTCCATCAATAATAGCTATAGAAAATAATTCTAAAATATAAAGATAAGGTCTTTAACCAAAAATCTAAAATTCGCCCCTAGCCGAGCATCACAAGTCCCAAAATGAGAAAAACAACTAAATCTTTCGATTTAAGACATTGCCTAGTGATATCGCACCTGCACCTCCTTTTTCGATTCTACGGAACCACTTCTGCAGTCAAAGGGTCCGCTTCTGCGGTCCTTCCTTCTCTCCTGTGCTTCCGCATCTGCAGAGAAGTCTCCGCTTCTGCGACTCTAGCCTCACATGCCCAATTCCGCTTCTACGACTAGCTGCCCGCACCTGCAAGCTCGCAGGTGCAGAATATTTCCTTGCTCCTGCACATCTACTCAACGTCAACCATAACCGCTTCTACAACCCCAGGACCACTTCCGTGGTCTCGCACCTACGGCCAAAACCATGCAGGTGCAATCAAACCAAAAGATTTAAGCTTCAGCATTTCCTTAAGTCCAAAACGCAATCCGATTTCAATTGGAATCACACCCGAGGCCCCCGAGGCCCATGAGACCCCATCCAAGCATACCAACAACATCAAAATCACGAATCGCACCCCAATTCAAGCCTAACCAAACTAATGAATTTCCAATTTCTAAAACAAATGTCGAAACCTATCAAACCAACTCCGATTGACCTCAATTTTTTCACACAAATCATAAATGACACAACAGACCTATTCCAACTCCTGAAATAAAAATCTGAGCCCGTATCAACAAAGTCAACTCCCGATCAACTCTCTCAACCTTACAAACCTTCAACTTTTTAACTTTCGCCAATTCAAGACAAAATGACCTACAGACCTCCAAATTAATATCCAGGCATATTCCAAAGTCTAAAATCACCATACAAAGCTATCGGAATCATCTAAATGCCATTCCAGAGTCAGCTACACAAAATTCAAACTCCGATAAATTCTTTAAACTAAAGCTTTCAACCTTGGGACTAAGTGTCCTAATTCACTTCGAAACATCCTCCAGACCAATCCAACCACCCTGGCAAGTCACATAACCCTAAATGGGTATAGAAGAAGTGATAAACAGGGGAACGGGGCTACAATACATAAAACAATCGGTTGGGTCGTTACACTGCGAATGGGATGCAACTCTAACTTGAATCACCTACCCGGTATTTGCTAAGCAACTCTCGGGACTCTGCTGGTACCGATATCTAGATCTTCACAAGAAGTGCAGAAGTATAGTATGAGTATAATCGACCTAATGTACTCAGCAAGTGTCGAGACTAACCCCGACTAGGTAGTGACGAGGCTAAGACAACACACTTGCAATAAACTTATGCAGTTATATATCAAGAAGTAATAAAATAATAGATAGAGTATCAGATATAACAATAGAATAATAACAAGTGAAAGTTATAACAAGTACATAGGTAAAGGGGCATAAAACGGAAACATAAAGTAAGTGATACTGAGTAAGCCTCGTTCAAAAGCAAATAACGAAACTACAAAGCCAAGTCCACATTTCAAAATATCAAAGTAAAGAGCAATGAAATCAATAAAATTGCATGGCATCACCTTTCGTGTTTTTACACTAATCCTCGCATATTAAAATAATAATCAAGTACTGAAACATCCTTTGTGCATATCTTATCACATACAATTCACACCCCAATTAATAGAATATGAAATAGTCATTAAAATTATAATTCCAACGCGAGTCGAGGTCGAATCCACAAGGAGTTTAGAATGGATGTTGAGATAAATACTTAAGAAAGAAACTCGAAATAGCTAGATTTAGCTTCCAAACAAAAATGGGTAACAATTCTTCAAAATTAAACTACTAAGAAATTTAACTAACTAACTAATAAAGGCCTAGGGTTGTAATCTTAACCTATGTGTAAACCTAATGGGTAGAGTAAATCTTTGATTGCTTGGTAGATCAACATTTGTTATGACTCTCAAAACACAAGTACTCACTCAATACCTCTCGGTTAAAGAGTGATTATGCCAAAATTGGCTCTCTCAAGTCCAACAGGTAGCAATCAAAGCAATTGAATATGAGTCCAAGTTTGATTATCCCTATCTCTAGTTCAAATCCTTTAATTATACTAATCGATACTTCAACTAGTTGAATTTCTTGTTAGCCAAGTTTTTCTAGAATAAATTCTTCTTGCCCAAGTAAGAACAAAGTCAAATAGGCATGAATCAACGTTTGCAATCATTATTTCTAACTATAAATTATTAACAAGGCTAAATAACATTAACCCAATCAATAGCAAGCATTAATATTAAACACCCAGAATTTTTACACACTAAGGTTGGATCACTAGATAAAATCAAGCTACTTATAGAAATGGACATAGAAAAATAAAATGAAGAAGAAATTAAAGACATAAAACTAAATAAAAATAGAAAATTAATTGATCCTTTCTAATGGTAGCTCAAAGTTTTCCCAAATAGCTAAGAGTAACTACCAGCTGCTGCTACAATGCAAGAAGATATCCTAAAAAAGTATTTCTCGTCTATTTATAGTGCTCCGAAATTCCTGACAAAATACCATTCGGAGGGTTGTGCGGACGCACTTTAACATATGTGGTACACACATTGCTGGGTTACTACTGCGAGTGCTTTTAGTTGGGAGAGTTTTACGGTCGCACATGTCATGACCCAGCTCCCACCGGAGCCGCGATAATACCTAACACTACTTGCCAGACAAGCCAACATTCACATAATAACTATGCATTGGAATAAAGATGGTTTAATAAACTTAACACCGGAAATATCATAATTATCTAATGAAAACAATAACAATACTGCTACAACCATCCCTAAAATATAGTGTCAACGAGTACATCAGTACTACTGAGAATCAAAATACAAATCAAATCCTCAATACAACTGTCTCGACAATAGAATAATAATAAAGGAAATATAGGAAAGAGAGTCGTGTTCTGCGAATGACATAGCAGCTACCTTTAAGTCCCCTTAATACTGGTACCAACACGGCTCTAAAAATCACCTCATCCAAATGTACATGAATCTGCATACAAATTGTAGAGTGTAGTATGAGTACAATCGACCCCACGTACTCAATAAGTAACAAAACTAACCCTGGGCTGAAAGAAGTGACGAGCTCAGAAGATGCCATCAAAAACCAATATTACAGGCAACACAAATATAATGATGACTGACAGTAACAATAAGTAACTCAAAGGAATTCTCATAATAAGCTCATACACATTACAGGAATTTAGACATGCTTCCATGTATAACAATTTAAGCCAAACACTGATAAGAACATTTAATTTACCATCTAGCATTAGGAATGATATATCTCTATGACAACATGTCAAATATGCATGTAAAATGAATGATTTCACGGTGGTATCCCCAAATGTTGTGTCATTTTCAGCATACTCAAGTTGTTTGTCTCAAATGCCCACTTAATCACACACACACAATCACTCAGCACTATACGGGTGCCTGACATCAATGTCCCTCACTAAAGCACGTGCATATATATCATTGTGTCTGCTTTCACTCCTGGTATGTCAGACTCCGGAGGGGTGGATCCTACCCAAGCTCTAATCAAAAGCCAGTATGATCTGCTGCGGCATGTAGCCCGATCAAAATAACAATATAGCTAATAAGGACTGTTGTAGCGTGTAACCCGATCCATATATCACTCTCAACACGGCTCTAAGGCCAAGCTCAGTCATCAACCTCTCAAGTCTCAAAGGCTAACAATATCATGTCACTCAGCCCAAATAGTATCACATATGGTAAAACAACAATAACATGTGATGCAACAATGAATAATGTACAAAGACTGAGATATAATATGCAAATAAATAATCATGATTGGTCGTATAACTACAGTTAAGTCAGATAGCTCAATACTATAGAAATAGTCTCATTAGGTCTCAACCAAATAATCATATAGCCTAAACATGATTTCTAATATGAATCACATCTCAGATAATCAAACAAGCAGGGAGAACACATATATAAAAAGATATAACATTAAAACAAGTTCGGTAATAGTCTAAAAGTCAACTCGGATAATGATTACCCCAGTGCACGCCCAGACCCCCCTCACCTAGCATGTGCATCACCCTAACACATCACAAATAACATGGTTCCCAGGGTTAATTACCCTCAAATCCAAGTTTATAAATGTTGGTTACCTTAAAGCGCACAAATCAATATTCCATAAAGCCCTGCCCACGCAAATCGGCCTTCGAACGACTCGAATCTAGTCACAAACAACTTAATATAATCAAATAATGCCATAGGAAAGAACATCAAACAATAAATCTTTGATCTTTATCAAAATCAAAAAATCAACCCCGGGCTCGCACCCTAAAACCTGATCAAACTCACAAATTCTGAACACCCATTTAGTTACGAGTTCAACCATAACAATTTCATCCAATTTCGACCTCAAATCGACCTTCAAATCCTCAATTTTCACTTTAGGAAAGTTGTACTAAAATCCCCAATTTCATCACTTTAATTCACCAATTAAACGCTAAAAACAAAGATGTAATCATGAAAAATGAACAAATCCGAGTAAAAAATACTTACCTCAATCCAAATCATGAAAATCCCCTTCAAAATCGCCCAAAACCGATCTCTCAAACCCAAAATATGATATAATAACTCTTACCCTCGAAATAGAGCTTTAATACAATATGTCCAAGCATTGCCTTCGCAATCGCGGAAAGACCTTCTCGATCGTGACGAACAAAATACTACAGTTGCCAAAACAACCTATGCGAACGCGATGACCTGGTCACGACCCTGATGACCTGAAGACCCATGCCTTCGCGATGCGTAACAACCCTGCTCGCGATCGCAATACACAACCTATCTAACACTTCGTGATCATGAAGAAGGAGTAGAACCTAAGCAACAGCAGTCCAAAAATGATGGAAATAGTCTGAAACCCATCTGAGTCACACCCGAGGCCCCCGGGACCCCATCCAATTACATCAGCCAATCCTAAAACACAACACGAACCTACTCGAGGCCTCAAATCACACAAAATAATATCAAACAACGAATCGTACCCCAATTCAAGCCTAATGAACTAATGAACATCCATCTTCCAAAATGCATGCCGAAACACATCAAACCAACCTGAATAGCCCCATTTGTTTCATGCAAGTCCAAACTGACACGTTGGACCTATTCCAACTCTCGGAACCAAAATTCAAGCTTGATATTAACAAGTGAACTCTCGATCAAACCTATCAACCTTCCAAGGCTTCAACTTTTCAAAGTTTGCCTGAAAGTACCAAATCAACCTACGGGTGTCCAAATTTATATCCGGACATACGCCTATGTCCAAAATCACCATATGAATCTATTAGAACTATCAAAATTCCATTCCAGAGTTGATAAATAAATGTCAAAATCCGGTCAACGGTTATAATTTAAGCCTTTCAACCTTGGGACTAAGTGTTCCAATTCACTCCAACACTTCTCCGAAACAAAACCAACCACCCTGAAAGGTCACATAACCACAAATGAACATAGAAGAGGCAATAAATAAGGGAACAGGTCTGCAATACACAAAATGACCGATCGGGCCGTTACAACACATTATCTTTTGTGTCTGCACTTTAGCTTCCACGGACGCACTGAATTGCTGCGGGATGCACTTTGAGGAGGCTTCTGGTTTTGTTCGATTTCATCTTTTAGGCTTTTTAGTGCGAGCATATTTTACTGACCAAGTGCGACTGCACTTTTTTATTTGCGGACCGCACTTCTGCCAAAATTTCCTAAAGCTCCAGTTCCTCTTTTATGGTCATATTTTATCTTCTACGGGTTGCATTTGCTTTTGTTGCCATAAATCATGGTGGAATACAAACTATTACTCTTCTACCTTCCATTTTTCAATGCTTACTTCAAGTTTTAACACTCAATTTCTAGAGCAACAAAGGTTTCACTCTTCTCTCATAAAGGAATGTCACAAGTTCAGCTTCAAGTACTATAGGTTTTCCCATCATGTAAATTTTCACTAATGTAGGCATGCTCGGTTCAAAATCAAATAGGAATTCTTTTAGGTTTTAATAAAGGCTTTTGGTCTGGGGTAGGATACTATATGGGATACAAGTAGTTACACCCTTTTTTAAGCACTTCACATCACATTTCATGGCTCACATTTGTCACATTTTTATCCCGTGATTTTTATACTAGAGGTACTTGCTTCACTAAATTTCATATAACTCCCTTTTTGTCCCCTTTTTGGGCATCATTTTGTTCTCATCAATTTCTTTTCTTACGTTTTTTTTGGTAACTATAAGTTTTTAATTAATAACCAAAATATCATGTACAAATCAGCTGGACTTTATAACACAGTCTGCTTTGCTTATAACTTCTATCAAGAGTAGTTCTCTTTAACACTAAAATCTTTTTCTATCTATATCTACTTCTTATTTAGGAAATCTATACTTTTGGAGTAGTATCCTAGTGGTATCATTTGCTCTAACAGGACATGTATATGCGATCTCTCTAGCTATTGTTTCACATGTGTTATCCTTATGGGCAAACAACCTGTTATTCCTTTCTATCCAAACTGCATAAACAAACTCTGTAAACACCAGCTTCACTAGTTTTGCCTTCATAGTTTTCCCTTTTGTATTCTGCTCAATCCATTATTGCAGGTAGTTCCATGAGCTCATATCTACCCAAATGATTTGCAGCCACTTCATTAGTTTATTCCGTACTTATCTTCCAACTGCACATTCCGCAAACAGATGGTCCCTAGTTTCAGCTACCTCTTTACACATGACACAAGTAGTGTCAACTTGTATTCACCAGCTTCCTAGTCTTGAAGCAGTTAGTAGCATGTCTTGCTATTGGAGCCAAGTTATAAATATTACTTTTAGCCGTGCTTCATTGCCACAAATGATGTTTTCCCAGGCAACTTTGGGTAGATCCCCTACCATTCTCAAGTAAATGCTTCTAATCTGACTTTTGTTCTTCAGGTGATCTAGTTGCATATGCCTCAATTCTTCTCTTGCTTTAAGTATTTTCCTGACCATCTAACTAGCTTGTTGGGGATAGCCATACTCTCCAAAGGATGTACTTTTATGTAGTATTCATGGATCCACTTAATCCACAAAGTGTCTTTCTTAGTCTTCAAGTCCCACCAAATCTTTGTTATGGCTGCTTTGTTCCACAGTTTAAGGTTTGTGAGATTCAATCCCCCTGCTTCCTTTGGCATACACATCCTAATCCAAGCTACTAGTGATTTTCTGGTGAGTTCATTTGCTCCTAACCAGATAAAACTTCTGCAATATCCTTCTATAGCTTTCATCACCTTAGCAGGTATGATAAACATTTGTGCGCAATAAGATTGAATACCAAAGAGCATTGACTTTACCAATTGGACTCTGCCTGCATATGATAACTTCTTAGCTGTCCATGATGAAATTCTTGTTGTGATCTTGGTTATTAGAGGCTTCCATTCTACCAATTTCAGTTTTCTAGTAGCTAGTGGTATCCCCGGGTACCTGAATGGTAAGTCACCCTGTCTATATCCAATTGCTTACTGGATTTCCTGCTTGATTGCTTCTGAGACCCCCCCCCATAATAGATAAAACTCTTGGATTGATTAGTCTGTAACCCTGAAGCATTTGTAAATATACCAAACTTTTCATCTAAGAGCCCTACAGAGATTTTATCACATTTAGCAAACATGAGGAGATCGTCTGCAAAGCACAGATGTATGACATTTAGTTTAGAGCATTTTGGGTGATACTTAAACTACTTCTCTTCCTTTAGGGTACTGAGACTTCTACTCAAATATTCCATAACAATAGCAAATAGGAAGGGAGACATTGGATCTCCTTGTCGAAGTCCTCTGGCAGCATCAAAGGGTGGAGTTGATTCACCATTTATAACTATGGAGTAGTTAACAATGGTAACACACTCCATCACCCATCTGATAAACTATTGAGGGAAATGCAACTCTATCAACATTTGCTCCAAGAATCTCCAATCCACAGTGTCCTATGCCTTCCAAATATCCACCTTAATCATGCATATGGGTGATATATGTTTTCTTGTATATGTTTTCACCAATTCATGAGCCATAATCACATTCTCTGCTACCTTCCTTCCTGGGATATTCCTCATTTAATCTATTTAGATTCTCCCTTAATTCCTTCTATTTCAACCAAATATTCCTCATCTTATGCAAGTGAAGTTTTTGTTTCCAGTTTTCCTCCACTAGGTAGAGAAATTCCTCATGAGTTGCCCACATATTGAAAATTTTGAATGCAGCTCTGGCCCTTGGTTCCCTATCATTAGTGGCTATCATCATAGGGTAATGGTCTGATATATGTGGGAGTTTATACTCATTAATCAAATGGCCATATTTTACCATCCATTAAGCATTTCCTAGTGCTCTATCTGTTTTGCTCCATATTCTATCACCCCCTTGCTGCTTGTTTGTCCAAGTATAATAGTCTCCTTTCAAGGGCAATTTATTTAGCATCAGTTGTTGGATACATTCTGTGAAATCCTTTATCTCATAGCTAGTGGTTGTTGCTCGTTTCAATCTATCTTGTGGACTCAAGATGGAGTTGAAATCTCCCCAAATAATCCATGGTTTAGTTGTTCCTTGAGACAAATTACTCAATTGTTGCCATAAATCTTTCCTCTGCTCCACTGTATTGTATCCATAGACCATTCTCACTTCACAGTCTATTAGTTGATTCCTGCTCATCACTGTACAATGAATAAGTTATGCTTCTTTCTTCAGAACTTCAATCTTGTAAGCATTATTGTCCCAGAGTAACCAAATCCTACCATTCTGTGCATGATTATAATTGTTTTCAAATCCCCAACCTGGGAAAATTTTATTATATATTGTTTGTGCTCTATGCTCTTTCACCCTTGTCTCCACTAATCCTGCTACTTTAACTGTGTTTTCTTTGAGATAATTAGCTAATTCTTTCTGTTTATATCTCTTATTTATTCCCCTCATATTCTATATTAACCATCACATTAATGATGACATATAAATCCCCCACCTATATCAGTAGGTATGAGTTGTATCATCATATCATCTTCACATTGCAGTAAATCAAATCCATTTCTCACTGGAATAGCAGCCTCAATCAGTTGATTTACAGGTCGACCATTGATTTCTTTGGCTGCCTTCTCTATTAGTAATTGCTTCTCTTTAACTTGTGGGTTCAATTCCCCTGTATTTACTCTCTCTTTTGGTTTTTGAGCTTGTTTAGTGGATGCTGCATACTTTGCTTCCTTCTGCTCATCATTAGCTTCAGCTGATTCTCTTTTATCCTCCTTTGGTACCCAGGTTTGCACCACCTTCTTAGGTCCTTGCTTCTTCTTTTAAAAATTGTTATTCATATGTTCCTCCTTTTTTAAATCTTTCATTTTCTGCTTTGTACAGTTATGCCCTATCATTAGGCATTCTTCACAGTAATCTGGTTTCCATTCAAATACTACTGATTGTTGGAATATTTTCCCTGATGGATCTATTACAATCACTTCATCTAGTAGTGTCTTGGTGACATCGACCTCTATAAGCATTCTAGCAAATGAGATTCTGGTTTGCTTTGATGTACATTCATATGCATTCTTTGGCACTCCAATCGCACTAGCTATCATGCTCAATGAATCCCGGCTCCAGCAACTCATAGGTAGGCGAGGAAATTTAACCCACAAAGGAAACTTTGTAAGGAACTCAGCATTAAAATCAAACTTTGGAAACCATTGTTTCAATATCATAGGTTTGTTGTTAACACTATATGGACTTGCATACTGTACTTCATTTAGATCTTCTATCGATAGGAATTTAATAATATAATAGCCACCATATTCTAATTTTGAGCCACATATCGTTTCATATAGTTATCGCCTGATGTTTCACCTATCACATATATTACTAAAGCAGCCTTCCATTTATCAGCTTCCCTATTTGTTTTTTCCTTATCAAGCTTGACCATTAGACTACCTTCAACAAATTCTGGTGGTATGTAATCGAGTGACATACCATTAGTTGTTGCACGATTCCGATTGAATAGCCCATACCAGGTGGGATCTGGAGCTTGGCCCTTTGTTGTCTGCTCAGGTTTCTTCAGATCTGGTTGTATGATCTGCGTTGATTGTTGTTTCTCATTAATTGCTGTCAATTGCAATTGTAGAGGTTCACTTAAGTTCAGTTTCTTAGCTCCAGTGGTCGTTTTTCTTGCCGAGATCCGCTGAGACAAAGGTGGAAATTGAGTTGCCAAAGGTGTAATCACTATATAACGACCCGGCCGGTCATTTTGAATATTATAACCATGTTCCCCCATTTACTGCTCAATTTATATCTTGCAATTGATTTATGACTTATCGGATTAGTTGGTTTGGGTCCATAAGGAACTCAGAGTGAAATGATACACTTAGTCTCACAATAAAAAATTTAAGTTAGAAAAGTGGATCGGATATGGAAATATGTGTAAATGACCTCGGATTTGAATTTTGATGATTCCAATAGCTTCGTATGGTAATTTTGGGCTTAGGAGCGTGTCCGGAATATTATTTAGAAGTCCGTAGAGGAATTAGTCTTGAAATGCCGAAAGTTTAATTTTTGAGAAGTTTCACCGGAGTTAACTTTTTGATATCGGGGTCGGAATCCGATTCTAAAAATTGGAATACCTCTGTTATGTCATTTATGACGTGTGTGTAAAATTAAGGTCAATCGGACGTGATTTGATAGGTTCCGGAGTTGTTTGTAGAAATTAAAATTTTCATAGTTCATTAGGCTTGAGTTGGGGTGTAATTCATGGTTTTAGCATTGTTTTAGATGATTTGAGGGTTCAACTAAGTTTGTATGATGTTTTAGGACTTATTGGTATATTTGGTTGAGGTCCCGAGGGGCTCGAGTGAGTTTCGAATGGTTAACGGGTTGAATTTTGGACTTGGAACTCTGGTGGAATTTTGCTGATGCACCATCTAGTTTCGTTCATCGCATTCGCGAGTGGAGCCTCGCGTTCAAGAAAAGGAGCTGAGAGGCTGGTAATATTTTCACTTCGCGTTAGCGAAGAGAAGATCGCGTTCGCAAAGGGTGGACTAGGGGTGCATCACGAAAGCGAGAGGTGTTATGCGTTCGCGAAGAAGAGAGGAAGCGGCTAAGAACCCCAGGCAATTATTTTACGCATTTGCGTAGGGGGTGTCGCGTTCGCGTAGTGAGGGGTAATGAAGCATCGCGTTCGCAGTGGGTTGAACACATTTGCGTAGAAGGCATTGAGGCAGAAGCATTTTGTGCTTCGTGAATGCGAGGGTGATGTCGTGTTTGCGAAGGAGGAATTTGGACGGGAACTATTTGTGCTTCGCGAACGCGAGGCACTGACCGTGTTCGCGGAGAAGAAAAGCCCGGGCAGTGAGTTTAAGTTCTAAAAATGGGACTTCATCCCATTTTCAGGTTTTGACGATTGGGAGCTCGGATTGAGGCGATGTTTGGGAGATATTCAGAGGAAACAATGGGGTAAGTGTTCTTAACTCAATATTGGTTATATTAACCGAATCCATGGTTATTTTTATCATTTAATTGGTGAATTTAGTTGGGAAAGTTTGAAAACCCTCTTGGTTCAAATTGAAGATATGAGGGTCGAGTTGGGGTCGGATTTTGGTAAAATTGGTATGGTTAGACTCGTGGTTGAATGGGCTTCCAGATTTTATAACTTTTGTTGAGTTCCGAGACGTGGGCCCCACAGGCGAATTTTGAGCTAATTTTCGGATTTTTATAGAAAATCATTATTTTCTTATGGAATTAATTCCAATGATTTTTATTGACTGAAACGAATTAGTTATGACCAGATTGGAGGCGTTTGGAGACCAATTCACGAGGAAAGGACATTGCAGAATAAGAATTTCACGGCTTGAAATAAGTAACAGTTTAAAATCTGGTCTTGAGCGTATTAAACCCCGGATTTTGGTATCATGTGATTATTTTGGAGGTGATGCACATTCTAAGTGACGGGCGTGTGGGCGTGCACCGAGGGGATTGTGACTTGGTCTGTCCCGGGAAACTGTAAAGTTGAATAATTTGTTGTTAGCTATATGTTCTCTATGTGTTGATAAAATTTGACTGTAAATTATGTTAGAAATCATGCTTAGGCTATGTGATAGTACTGTTGGGACCCACAGAGGTCGTGTACTTGTTGAATTGCCTGCTAAATGCTATATTCACTCAGTCTCTGTTATTATTATTGATACATCATATAGGCTGATTTCATGATTATTGAGAGCCTTAGAGACTGGAGAGATTTATAACTGAGTGAGGCCGAGGGACTGATTGTGAGATATTGATACTATAGCACGTGATTGTTCGTGCAGCATGTGAGTTGGTCGTGCAGATCCTTATATTATACTATGGCACGTGAGTTGGTCGTGTGGATCCTTATATTATACTATAGCACGTAAGTTGGCCATGCAGCATGTGAGTTGGCCCGTGCGGATCCTTATATTATACTATAGCACGTGAGTTGGCCGTGCAGCACGTGAGTTGTCCGTACAGATTATAGCGCTTGGGCTGTAGGAGCCCCTCCGGAGTCTGTACACCCCTAGTAAGCGCGGGTACCCAATGAGAGAGTGATGAGGGATGGGAGCCCAGGGAGTGATGAGGGTTGGGAGCCCAGTGAGTGATTGTTGTCCTAAGAGGTTGTACTTAATTTTCATTTGTTGTTGCACTTAGTTGCTATCTGTCATTGTTGTGAAATCTCTAAAAGATTGTTGATATACAGATTACATGAATAGGAACTGTATAAAAGTTGATTTGACATTAATCTGCCAGATTTGATAGCATGTCTATTCTTTGCTGGAATTACTCGAAATGAACCATAACTGTGTAGCTCGTTACTATCTTCAGTTCTTTATTTATTATTGTTACTTGCTGAGTTGGTTGTACTCATACTACACCCTTACTTGGCATCAGTTCTCTGTGGTCTTTTTGGAGAAGTTCGTACCTCAGTCCCGCAGAGAAGAGTTGCGCAGACAGTTTGAGCAGCTTCACTAAGGTGATATGTCTGTGACGCGGTACAAGATGAGATTTTCTGAGTTGGCTCGTCACGCAGTCTGGATGGTTCCCACTGATAGGGAGAGGATTAGGAGGTTCATTGATGGTCTCACAGATCAGCTGCAGTTACATATGACTAGGGAGAGAGTTTCTGGTGCCACTTTTGATGAGGTAGTGGACATTGCTCGGCAGATAGAGATGGTTCGTAGCCAGGAACGTGGAGAGAGAGAGAGAGAGAAGCTAAGAGGCTTCATGGTCCGGGTGATTACAGCGGTGTTCCTTCAGGGGGTTAGTTTCACCGTGGTAGGAGTCGTTCTTACAGACATGCTCAGACGGGTTGTCCAGCTCATCATGGTGCACCAGCTATCTATGGTTCTACAATGCTCACTCAGGCCATTCTTCATTCAGTGCACTACTAACGCAGAGTTCTCATCATGTCTCGTCTGCTCAGGCTTCTACAAGTAATTCTTCGGGTTATCAGGAGCAGCAGTTCCGTCAGATGAAGGGTTGTTTTGAGTGTGGAGAATTTGGTCATTTCAAGAGAGAGTGTCCTAGGCTATTGAGTGGGGTTTCACAGCAAAGTTTTCGACCGACTGCGCTAGCACCAGCTGTTACACCACCCGCCTTGCCATCTCGGGTTGGGGGTTAGGCAGCTAGGGGTTGCCCAAGAGGGGGAGGCCGATTAAGAGACGGGCATGCTCGATTCTATGCTTTTCCTGCAAGCCCAGATGTTGTTACCTCAGACGCAGTGATCACAGGTATTGTTTCAGTGTGCCATAGGGAGGCTTCTATATTATTTGACCCTGGTTCCACTTATTCATATGTATCATCATATTTTGCTCATTATATGGATATGCCCTGTGAGTCCTTAGTTTCACATATTTGTGTATCTTCACCGGTGGGCGATATTATTAGTGTGAATCGTGTGTATCGGTCGTGTGTAGTAACTATTGGGGAACTGGAGACTAGATTTGATCTCTTGTTACTCGGTATGGTTGATTTTAATGTAATCCTGGTTATGGATTGGTTGTCTCCATGTCATGTTATTCTGTACTGTCACGCAAAAATTGTGACGTTGACGATGCCGGGGTTGCCAATGGTTGAATGGAGGGGTTCTCTAGGTCTTGTTCCTAGTAGGGTAATTTCTTATTTGAAGGCCCAACGTATGGTTGGAAAGGGATGCTTGTCATATTTGGCCTTTGTGAGAGATGTTGATGCAGATGCTCCTATTATTGATTCAGTACCGGTCGTGTAAGAATTTCCGGATGTATTTCCTCCAGACCTGCCGGGTATGCCACCTGACAGGGATATTGATTTCGGTATTGACTTGGTGTAGGGCACTCAGCCCATTTCTATTCCTCAGTATCGTATGGCACCGGCTGAGTTAAAAGAATTGAAAGAGGAACTTCAGGAACTCCTTGAAAACGGGCTTATTAGGCCTAGTATGTCACCTTAGGGTACACCGGTTCTATTTGTGAAAAATAAAGATGGTACTATGCGGATGTGCATTGATTATAGGCAGTTGAACAAAGTTACAATCAAGAATAAATATCCATTGCCGCATATTGATGATTTATTTGACCAGCTTCAGGGAGCGAGTGTGTTCTCTAAATTTGATTTGAGGGTTGGGTATCACCAATTAAAAATTTGGGATTCAGATATTCTAAAGACGGCATTCAGGACTCGTTATGGCCACTATGAATTTCTTGTGATGTCTTTGGGGCTAACTAATGCGCCAACAACATTTATGTATTTGATGAATAGTGTATTTCAGCCATATCTTGATTTATTTGTCGTGGTATTCATTGATGATATTCTGGTGTGCTCACGTAGCCCGGAGGAGCATGCACAACACCTGGGTATTGTATTACAAAGGCTGAGAGAGGAGAAACTTTATGCCAAATTCTCTAAGTGTGAGTTCTGGCTTAGTTCGGTGCCATTCTTGGGACATATAGTGTCCAGTGAAGGTATTAAGGTGGATCCGAAGAAAATAGAAGCAGTACTTATGCAAGACGGTAAGGTGATTGTCTCTGCATCCAGACAGTTAAAGGTACATGAGAAGAACTATCCAGTCCAGTCCACGATCTTGAGTTAGTAGCTATTGTTCATGCCTTAAAAATTTGGCGGCATTACTTGTACGGTGTCCAGTGTGAGGTATATACTGATGATCGGAGTCTACAATATTTGTTTAAATAGAAGGATCTTAACTTGCGGCAGCGAAGGTGGTTAGAGTTGGTTAAGGATTATAATATCACCATTCTCTATCATCCCAGAAAGGCCAATGTGGTGGCCGATGCCTTGAGTCGTAAGGCAGAGAGTTTGGGTAGCTTAGCATACTTACCGGTAGAAGAGAGGCCTTTAGCCTTGGAGGTTCAGGCCTTGGCTAATCAGTTTGTTAGATTGGATGTTTCCGAGCCGAATCGAGTTTTGGCCTGTGGGGTTTCTCGGTCTTCTTTATATGATCGCATCAGAGAGCGCCAATATGACGATCCACATCTGCTTGTCCTTAAGGACACAGTTCAGCATGGTGATGCCAATGAAGTCACTATTGGAGATGACGATGTATTACTGATGCAGGGCAGGCTATGTGTACCTAATGTAGATGGGTTGCGTGAGGTGATTCTATAGGAAGCTCACAGTTCATGGTACTCTATTCATCCAGGCGCCGCGAAGATGTATAAGTATTTGAGACAACACTATTGGTTGAGGCATATGAAGAAAGATATAGTTGGGTTTTTATCTCGGTGTTTAAATTGTCAACAGGTAAAGTACGAGCACCAGAGACCGAACAGATTGCTATAGAGACTTGAAATTCTGGAGTGGAAGTGGGAGCGTATTACCATAGACTTCGTAGTTAGACTCCCACGGACTTTGAGAAAGTTTGATGTTGTTTGGGTGATAGTAGATCGGTTCACCAAGTCCACACATTTTATTCCAGTCGGTACTAATTATTCTTCGGAGCGGTTGGTTGGGATTTATATTCGTAAGATTGTTCGCCTACATGGTGTGCCGGTGTCTATTATTTCAGATTGGGTACGCAGTTTACCTCACAGTTTTGGAGGGCCGTGCAGCGAGAATTGGGCACACAGATTCAGTTGAGTACATCATTTCACCCTCAGACGGACAAACAGTCCGAGCGCACTATTCAGATATTGGAGTATATGCTACGCGCTTGTGTCATTGATTTTGGGGGTTCTTGGGATCAATTTCTTCCACTCGCAGAGTTTGCTTACAATAATATGTACCAGTCGAGCATTCAGATGCCTCCGTATGAAGCTCTATATGGGAGACGGTGTCGGTCTCCGGTGGGTTGGTTTGAAGCTGGTGAGATTGGACTATTGAGTACTGACTTGGTTCAGGTTGCTTTAGAGAAGGTCAAAGTAATTCAAGAACGGCTTCGCACGACACAGTCTAGACAGAAGAGTTATGCCGACAGGAAGTTTCGTGATGTTGTTCACATGGTTGGGGAGAAGGTTCTGCTCAAGATTTCACCCATGAAGGGTGTGTTGAGGTTCGGGGAAAAGGGCAAGTTGAGCCCTCGGTATATTGGGCCTTTTGAGATACTTAAGAAAATTGGGGAGGTGGATTATGAACTTGCTTTGCCACCTAGTCTATCAGGTGTTCATCCAGTGTTCCATGTATCCATGCTCTGAAAGTATGTCGGGGATCCGTCTCACATTCTGGATTTCAGTACAGTACAGCTGCACGGTAATTTGACTTATGATGTGGAGCCGGTGGCTATTTTAGACCGGCAGGTTCGAAAGCTAAGGTCAAAGAACATAATATCAGTGAAGGTGCAGTGGAGAGGCCATCCAGTCGGAGAAGCTACTTGGGAGACTGAGCAGGAGATGCGGAACAGGTATCCACACTTATTTGAGACTCCAGGTATTATTCTAAACCCGTTCGAGGACGAACGTTTGTTTAAGAGGGGGAGAATGTAATGACCCGGCCGGTCGTTTTGAATATTATAACCTCATTCCCCCCATTTACTACTCAATTTATGTCTTGCAATTGATTTATGACTTATCAGGTTAGTTGGTCTGGGTCCGAAAGGAACTCAGAGTGAAATGAGACACTTAGTCTCATAATTAAAAATTTATGTTAGAAAAGTGGATTGGATTTGGAGATATGTGTAAATGACCTCGGATTTGAATTTTAATAATTCCAATAGCTCCGTATGGTGATTTTGGGCTTAGGAATGTGTCCGGAATATTATTTGGAAGTCCGTAGAGGAATTAGTCTTGAAATGCCGAAATTTTAATTTTTGAGAAGTTTCACCGGGGGGTTGACTTTTTGATACCGGGATCGGAATCCGATTCTGAAAATTGGAATACCTCTGTTATGTCATTTATGGCTTGTGTGCAAATTTTGAGGTCAATAAGACGTGATTTGATAGGTTCCGGAGTCGTTTGTAGAAATTAGAAATTTCAAAGTTCATTAGGCTTGAATTGGGGTGTAATTCATGGTTTTAGCGTTGTTTTAGGTGATTTAAGGGTTCGACTAAGTTCGTATGATATTTTAGGACTTGTTGGTATATTTGGTTGAGGTCCCGAGGGGCTCGGGTGTGTTTCAAATGGTTAACGAGTTGGATTTTTGACTTGAAACTCTACTGGAATTTTTCTGATGCACCATCTGGTTTCGTTCATCGCGTTCGCGAGTGGAGCCTCACGTTCGCGAAGAGGAGTTGAGAGGCAGGCAATATTTGATCTTCGTGTTGGCGAAGAGAAGAACGCATTCGCCATGGGTGGACTGGGGTGGATCGCGAATGCGAGAGGTGTTACGTGTTTGCGAAGAAGAAAGGAAGCAGCTGAGGACCCCAGGCAATTGGTCTACGCGTTCACGTAGGGGGTGTCGCGTTCGCGTAGTGAGCGGGAATGAAGCATCGCGTTTGCGGTGGGTTGAACGCGTTCGCGTAGAAGGCATTGAGGCAGAGGCATTTTGTGCTTCGCGAACGTGAGGGTGATGTCACGCTCGCGAATGAGGAATTTGGACGGGAACTATTTGTGCTTCGCGAACGCGAGGCACAGACCGCGTTCGCGAAGAAGAAAAGCTTGGGCAGTGAATTTAAGTTCTGAAAATGGGACTTTGTCCCATTATCAATTTTTGACGATTTGGAGCTCGGATTGAGGCGATGTTAGGGTGATTTTCAGAGGAAACAACGGGGTAAGTGTTCTTAACTCAATATTGGTTAAATTACACGAATCCATGGTTGTTTTTATCATTTAATTGGTGAATTGAGTTGGAAAATTTTGAAAACCCTCTTGGTTCAAATTGAAGATTTGAGGGTCGAGTTGGGGTCGGATTTTGGTAAAATTGGCATGGTTAGACTCGTGGTTGAATGGGCTTCTAGATTTTGTAACTTTTGTCTAGTTCTGAGACGTGGGCCCTACGGGCCATTTTTGAGCTAATTTTCGGATTTTTATGGAAAATCATTATTTTCTTATGGAATTAATTCCTATAAATTTTATTAACTGAAACAAATTATTTATGACCAGATTCGAGGCGTTTGGAGACCAATTCACGAGGAAAGGACATTATAGAATAAGAATTTCACGGCTTGAAGTAAGTAACAGTTTTAAATATGGTCCTGAGGGTATTAAACCCCGAATTTTGGTATCATGTGATTATTTTGGAGGTGACGCATATGCTAGGTGATAGGGGTGTCGGCGTGCACCGAGGGGATTGTGACATGGTCCGTCCCGTAAAACTGTAAAGTTGAATAATTTGTTGTTAGTTATATGCTCTCTATGTGTTGATAAAATTTGACTATAAATCATGTTAGAAATCATGCTTAGGCTATGTGATAGTATTGTTGGGACCCACAGAGGTCATGTACTTGTTGAATTTTCTGCTAAATGCTATATTTACTCAGTCTCAGTTTTTAGTCGAACATTTTATCTCAGCCTCTATTATTATTATTGATACATCATATCATTGTTGTTTGGGCTGATTTCATGATTATTGAGAGCCCGAGAGACTGGAGAGATTTATGACTGAGTGAGTCCGAGGGCCTGATTGTGAGATATTGATACTATAGCACGTGAGTTATCCGTGCAGCACGTGAGTTGGCCGTGCAGATCCTTATATTATACTATAGCACGTGAGTTGGCCGTGAGGATCCTTATATTATACTATAGAACGTGAGTTGGCCGTGCAGCACGTGAGTTGGACGTACAACACGTGAGTTGGCCGTGCAGCACGTGAGTTGGACGTACAACACGTGAGTTGGCCGTGCAGCACGTGAGTTGGCCGTGCGGATTCAGATATTTATATTATGGCACATGAGTTATCCATGTAGATTATAGCGATTGGGCTATAGGAGCCCCTCCAGAGTCTGTACACCCCTAGTGAGTGCGGGTACCCATTGAGAGAGTGATGAGGGCTGGGAGCCCAGTGAGTGATTGTTGTTCTAAGAGGTTGTACTTGATTTTCATTTGTTGTTGCACTTAGTTGTTATCTGTCATTGTTGTAAAATCTCTGAAAGATTGTTGATATACGGATTACATGAACATGATCTGTATAAAAATTGATTTGACATTAATCTGCCAGATTTGATAGCATGTCTATTCGTTGCTGGAATTACTAGAAATGAACCATAACTGTGTAGCTCGTTACTATCTTCAGTTCCTTATTTATTATTGTTTCTTGCTGAGTTGGTTGTACTCATACTACACCCTGCACTTCGTGTGCAGATCTAGGTGTTTGCAGACATAGCGGGTGTTGATCGTTTCGCGCAGTTGATTTTCAGGAGATTTTGAGGTAGCTATCGTGTTCCGCTGACCTTGTCTCTCCTTCTCTATCTCTTTGTTTACCGTATTTGGTCTCAGACTATTATAGACTATATTTTCCAGACTTGTATTCATATTAGATTCTCATGTACTTAGTGACACCAGGTTTTGGGGAGTGTTTGTATTGTATTTAAATATTATATTTTCAATCTTGACAGAAATTGTAGTTTATTAATATTTTCGGCTTGCCTAGTATTAAGATAGGCGCCATCACGACGGGTGAGATTTTGGGTCATGAGACACTCGTTGTTTGCTACTATTTTCTAGGGTTTTAGCTATCACCCTAGCACTGACTAAGCTTCCTACTGTTACAATTGCTTGTTTCTTCGGTCGTCCTCGCCCTCTGGCCATGGCTGCCGTCGGCGACGTGCATTTTCTTAACTTGCGTTGATAGCTGATATATGGAGAAAGAGGTTTTCTCTCTTTTTAACGCATTGATACCTATTTTATATTTCTCAACTTTTCCCCAAACTTAGGCTTTGAGCCATTTACTACATATGAGTGCTTTTGAGAGTTCGGGTGCCAAGAGAGGGTCATGTTCAAAATGGGTAAAGACTTGTAGCATGGTTATCAACAGAGAAAGGCTAAAGGCTCAAAGGGGTTGACTAAGTATAACGAACATAGGGTGGAAATTGAAAACTCAAACAGTCCAAGGAAAGCCTACAATCATCTTACAAACCAAGCAAACTTAAAATTTCGCCTTGAAGCACATTCGAGGCAAGTTATAGACTATTCACTCAAGTACTATAATGATCTAATCGGTTGTTTTGAGTATTGAAGCCTCATTCCTATATTTATTTTTTATTTTATGTTCGTTTGTTGTTATGTGACTTGTCGGGGTAGTTGGTTTGGTTTCGAGGATGTTTTGGAATGAATTGGGATACTTAGTCCCAAGGTTGGAAGCCTAAATTGAAAGAGTTGACAGGAGTTTGACTTTATTGATATTGGGTCTGTTTTTTGGTTATGGAAGTTGGAATAGGTCCATTGTGTCAAATATTACTTGTGTGCAAAATTTGAGGTCAATTGGAGTTGGTTTGGTATGTTTCGGTATTAGTTTTAGAAGTTCATAAGTTCATTAGACTTGAATCGATGTGTGATTCGTTGTTTTATTATTGTTTGATGTGATTTGAGGCTTCAAGCGAGTTCATATCATATTTTAGAGCTTATTAGTATGTTTGGACCAGGTCCCGGGGGACCCGGGTGTGTTTCGGATTGAGTTCGGACCAATTGTTCTTTGGAATGGGATTGCTGATTTCTGTGTTCTGATTTCCGTCATCGCGATCACGAGGAAAGGTCTGCTATCGCGAGGAAAGGTCCATGATTGCGAAGGATCTTTGAGGACTTCTGGGATTTTACTCTTCAAGTTCGGAAGTCAGTGATGCAATCGCGAAGGTTGCTGAGCTTGTTCATCGTGAATGCGTGCACCATACCGTGTTCTCGTATAAGGAACGAGGGTCAATGTTGAGGCGAACTTTGTTCTTCGCATTCCCATGGTGTTGTCTGCAATCGCGTAACTTTGTGAGGTCCTGCCATCACGATCGCGTAGTGTTATTTTTGAGCTGAGGAGAATTGTTCTCCGCGATCGTGAGGGTTTGTCTGCGATCGAGAAAGAGGATAACTAGGCAGCCGTGTTAAATTTCAAAAACGAAGGTTTTATTTCATTCTTCGTCTTTTGGACCTACAGAGCTCAGTTTGTGACAATATTTATAGGGATTTTCAAGGAAATCATCGAGTCAAGTGATTCTAACTCGGGTTTTGCTATTATACGTGAATCCATTGATGTTTTTGTCATTTAATTGGTGTTTATTTGGAAAATTTGGGGAAAAATTGTGAAACTTCATAGACCAAATTTTGGGGATTTGAAAGGCGATTTGTGGTCGGAATTTGATGATTTTGATATGATTTGGCTTGTTGTTGAATGGGTGTTCGAATTTTATAAATTTTGTTGGATTTTGAGACGTGGGCCCGGGGTTGACTTTTTGGGTTAATTTTTGACTTTGGTTAAAGATCTTAGATTTATCATTTGGAATAATTCCTATAGCTTATATTGATAGTATTACGTTATTTTTGGCTAGATTCGAGCCTTTCGGAGATTGATAGACGTGGGAAGGGCTTGCTAGCAGGATGATTTGATTTGCTTGAGGTAAGTATCTTATCTAAACTCAGTTGAGGAACTAGCTGCCTGAATTATTTTGATAGCTACGTCTTATTGGGTGCAACACGCGTGGGGTTAAACCCGTGTGCAGGAACCAGGGTTATTTATTCATGTTCGGGTTGCGCTCAGGCTCTTATAAGCCTAGAATTTAACTGTTAAACCGTAAGCTATGATGCTTCGCACATTTGTATCATTGTTGTGAACTATTTGAGCCATGTTTGGGGCAACATAGGTGTTTAATCCCTGAATGAACTGATAAATGTTATTCTGGATGAAATTTTCGGATTGAGCTATGATAGAACACTGCACATGCTTACCAGTCCAGGAGCATGATATTTGTTATTCACTCGTTTCATACATGTATACTTGTTTATTTTCTCCTGGATGATATGATAAGATTGGATGCATGTGACCATGCTAGGCGGATTGTGTTGTTATGCCTGTGACCATGCCGGGCGGGTTGTGTTGTTATGCTTGTGACCATGCCGAGCGGATTATGTTGTTATGCACGTGACCACGCCGTGCGGATTATGATATTGAGCCTGCGATCACGGCGGGCTGGTAGCACATTGAATTGACTGTGCTTGCATGTGAATATGGATCCATCCCTCTAGGGTCACCCTTTCATGTTTCTGTCTCGATGGTGAGCACACGATTATTGAGAATATTGATCAGTGGGTTGGAACGGATATGGACAAGTTGAGGTAATCTGGCCAATGCTTCGTTAAATTTTGCATTTTATCCTTACTTTCAATTCCCTTGATCATTTATCTGATTTAACTACATATCATCTCTATATGTCATGATATTGACTGACAGAGTATTCCAAATATTGTATTGTATCGAGTTAAAGGATGAAACTAAACAGGTGATAGCTAGTATCATTATAATTTGTGCTTCTCTTACCTTGCCGTGCTTATTTATGATACTTATTGAGTACATTGGGTAAGTAATACACATACTACACTCTACACTTAATTGTTAAGATCCAAGTGTGGGAACCAATTATCAACAATAGGCTTGCTTGTTGAACTATCTTCTAGAGGCGATGTAGAGATGATTCCTTGGTCGCAGTTTGACTTGTCTTTTCCTTTAATACTGTTGTTATAGTTCAGACAATACATAATTCAGTTTCAAACTTGTATTCCATTGTAGAAGCTCATAACTTTGTACTTACCAGTTTGTGGGGGAATTTATTTTGTATTAGCAGTTATATTGTATTGAAACCAAAAGTTCGTTATTCTGTTTGCCTTTATTATCATGTTTCGGCTTGCCATGCCATCACGATGGTAGGGATTTTGGGTCGTGACAATTTGGTATTAGAGCCCTCGGTTCATAAGTATTATGAGTCATGAGTAGGTTTAGTAGAGTCTTGCGGATCGGTACGAAGACATCTTTACTTATCTTCGAGAACTTACTGAATCATTGGAAAAACTTCACTTTCTTGTGTTCTTGTCATGCGAATTTGTTGATTCCGGAAACTAAACTTCTATTATTCTACTCTTTCACAGATGGTGAAGATAAGTGGTACCAGATCGGGTAGACGGCCACAAGTACCACAAACTAAGGTCGTGAGAGGCTGGGGTCGCAGTAGAGGCCGAGGTGCAGCTCGTACAGCAGCTAGAGCAGCACCCTTGGAGCCACCAGTTGCTCCAGCTCAGGAACAGATACCATATGTGGTTGATCCGGTGGGACTAGCTTAGGCACTAGTTGTGCCCATTCTGATACCAAGCCTTCAAAAGGCTTTTTCCCAGATATTGATTGTATGCACTAGTCTTGCTCAGGCGGCTTTAGTTTAGTCTGCACACCACTTCTCAGGTCGGGGGAGGTGCCAGACTCCCGCCGCCTGTATTCTAAAGCAGGTGGTTTAGGGGCTTCAGACACCGGGGGCATTGCCAGCCCAACCGGTTGCAGTTGATCATGCTCAGGTGGGTCCACCTATGAGTGATGAGGAGCAGAAGAGGCTAGAGCGGTTTGGGAGGCTCAGGCCTCCAGCATTCAGTGAGGCTGAGTCAAATGATGCTTAGGACATCTTACATAGGTTCCAACAGATTCTTCGCACGACGGGTATTTTTGAGACTAGTAGAGTCTTATTTACTACTTTTTAGTTGTCGAGGGAAGCCTTCATATGGTGGGAGGCCTATAAGTTGAGCAGGCTAGCCGGCGCTGCACCACTTACGTGGCATGAGTTGTCAGTCCTATTCTTAGAGAAGTTTGTTCCACAAACCCAAAGAGAAGTTGCATAGGCAGTTTGAGCAGCTACGCCAGGAGGGTATGTCTGTCACCCAGTTTGAGATGAGGTTTGAGCATAGGGAGAGGATTATGAGGTTCATTGATGGCCTCATATATGGACTGCGCGAGATTGCATCAGGTGCTAGATTCGATGAGGTGGTTGATATTGCTAGAGCAGGTCCGTAGTCAGTAGCGAGAGGAGAGGGAGGCCAGGAGGCCTTGTAGTTTGGGTGGTTTCAGCAGTGTTTCTTTTGGAGGGAAGTCCCACCACAACAGGGGTCGTCCTTATAGGCCCGCTCAGATAGATCGTCCAGTTCATCATGGTGAATCACTTAGCCATGGTTCATACGATGCTCGTTTAGGCCAATCGTGATACAGTGCATTACTAGCAAAGAGTTCCTACCATGCTCCATCCTCCCAGGTTTCTACAGGTAGTTCCTCAGGTTATCAAGGTCAGCAGCCCATCAGGAGGGGTTGCTATAAGAGCGAGGATTTGATTCATCTCAAGAGAAATTGCCCTAGATTATTGAGTAGGGCTCCACATCAGAGGTCCCAGTCTATGACTTTTGCACCAATTACTACACCACCTGCTCAGCCAGCTTGGGGTGCGGCTCGGATAAGCTAGAGGTCGCCCTAGAGGGGAGGCCGATCAGATAGCGGTCATGCTAGATGTTATGCTTTTCCCGCCAGGCCAGAGGTCGTTGCTTCAGACACAGTGATCACATGTATTGTATTAGTATGCCACAAGGATGCCTCCATATTATTTAATCGTGGTTCCACTTATTTATATGTATCATCATATTTTTCTCGTTATTTGGATATGCCTCGTGAGTCTTTAGTTCCGCATATTCATGTATCTACATTGGCAGGCGATTCAATTATTGTGGACCGTATCTATCGGTCATTTGTGGTGACTGTTGGGGGCTTGGAGATGAGAGTTGATCTCTTATTGCTTAGTATGGTTGATTTTAACATGATTCTAGGCATGGACTGGTTGTCCCCATATCATATTATTCTGGATTATCACGCTAAGGCCATGACATTAGCGATACTGGGTTACCTAGGATAGAATGGATAGGTTCTCTGGACTATGTTCCCAGTAGAGGGATTTCATATCTAAAGGCCCCACATATGGGTGGGAAGTGTGTTTGTCATATTTGGATTTTGTGATGGATATTGGTGTTGATACTTCTACAATTGATTCTATTCTGGTAGTGCTAGACTTTCTGGATGTGTTTCCTGCAGACCTACTAGGCATGCCGTCTGATAGGGATATTGATTTTGGTATTGACTTAGTGTATGACACTCAGCCCATTTTCATTCCTTTGTATCGTATGACACCAGCAGAGTTGAAGGAATTGAAAGATGAACTTTATTAGATTCTTGATAAAAGGTTCATTAGGCCTAGTGTGTCGCCTTGGGGTGCACCGATTCTGTTTGTGAATAAGAAGGATGGCACTGTGCAGATGTGCATTGATTATAGGCAGTTGAACAAAGTTAGAATTAAGAACAAGTATCATTTGTCACGCATTGATGACTTATTTGACCAACTTCAGGGAGCTAGAGTGTTCTCTAAGATCGATTTGAGCTCTGGGTATCACCAGTTGAAAATTTGGGACTCGGATATTCTGAAGACGGCATTTAGGATCCGTTATGGTCACTACGAGTTCCTTGTGATGACTTTTGGGCTGACCGATACCCCAGCAGCATTCATGCATCTGATTCGTTAGTCATAGTATTTATTGATAAAATTCTGGTGTACTCACGTAGCTAGGAAGAACATGCACAACTCCTGAGGATTTTACTACAGACATTGATGGAGGATAAGCTTTATGCCAAGTTCTCTAAGTGTGTGTTTTGGTTCAGTTCAGTAGTGTTCTTGGGGCACGTGGTGTCCAGTGAGGGAATCAAGGTGGATCTAAAGAAGATTGAGGTAGTTCAGAGTTGGCTTAACCCGTCTTCAGCTACAGTGTATTGTGATGCTTCTCGGATTGGTATTGGGTGTGTTTTAATGCATGAGGGAAGAGTGATTGCTTATGCTTCACTCCAGTTGAAGCCTCATGATAAGAACTACCCCATTCATGATTTGGAGTTGGCAACGATTGTTTATGCATTGATGATTTGGTGGCATTATCTCTACGACATGTCTTGTGAGGTATTTACCAATCATCGGAGTCCTCAGCACTTGTTCAAGCAAAAGGATATAAATTTGAGGCAGCGAAGATTGCTGGAACTGCTAAAAGACTATGATATTACCATTTTGTATCATCCCAGGAAGGCCAATGTAGTGGCCAAAGCCTTGCATATATTCCTGTTGGTGAGAGGCCACTTGCATCAGATGTTTAGGGCTTGGCCAATCACTTCATAAGGTTAGATATTTCAGAGCCTAGTCGGGTTCTAGCTTGTATAGTTTCTCGATCTTCCTTATATGATCGCATTAGAGAGTGTCGGTATGATGACCCCCATTTTCTTAACATTAAGGACATGGTTCAGCACGGTGATACCAAGGAGGTTTCTATTGGAGATGTTGGGGTGTTGCGAATGTAGGGTCGGATTTGTGTGCCCAATGTGGATGGGCTATGTGAGTTGATACTTGAGGAGGCCCACAGTTTGCGATATTCCATTCATCCGGTTGTCGCTAAGATATACCAGGATTTGAGGCAGCACTATTGGTGGAGGATAATGAACAAAGACATAGTGGAGTATGTAGCTGAGTGCCTAAATTGTTAGCAAGTGAAGTATGAGCACCATATGTTAGGTGGGTTGCTTCAGATACTTGAAATTCCCGAGTGCAAATAGGAGTGAGTTACCATGGAATTCGTAATTGGGCTCCCATGGACCTTGAAGAAGTTTGATGTTATTTTGGTGATTATGGATCAGTTGGCTAAGTACGCGCATTTCATTCCATTTAGGACTACATATCCTTCGAAGCAGTTGGCTGAGATCTATATACGCGAGATTGTTCGCCTTCACAGTGTGCCCGTGTCCATTATTTCAGATCAGGGCACACAGTTCACACCGCAGTTTTAGAGAGCAGTGCAATGAGAGTTGGGCACACGGGTTGAGTTGAGTAAAGCATTCCACCCTCAGACGGACAGACAGTCGAAGCGCACCATTCAGATATTGGAGAATATTTTACGTGCTTGTGTCATGGATTTTGGGGGTTCTTAGGATATGTTTCTGCCGCTAGAAGATTGTACCTACAACAATAGCTACCAATTGAGTATTCATATGGCTCCATATGAGGCCATGTATGGGAGGCGGTGTCAGTCTCTGGTTCATTGGTTCGAGCCGGGTGAGGCTAGGCTATTGGGTACTGACTTGGTTCGAGATGCTTTGGAAAAGGCTAAGTTGATTCATTGGGAGTCTTTAGAAACTGGGTGAGGCTAGACTATTGGGTACTGACTTGTTACATTGGAGGTCTTTAGAAACCTCAACTCTGATTTGCATGATTATTATTATTTCCCCAATTTTCTTGATTATTGCCTCCCCGATCCCCTTGGTTGTTGTTATGCCAATTACCTTGATTGTTAGAACCCCAATTGCCTTGTTTATTTTGAGAATGCCATTGATTTTGATTGGAGCCTTAAAAATTACTTTGTTGCCCTTGGTAATTGTTCAAAAGGTTTACCTCTTTTTCTTTCTCTTGATAAGAGTCATCTTGGTCATAGCTACCATCATCATTCATGTGCATAAATATCCACCCGGGATTGAAATTGTGGACCTTTAGTCCTCTTCTTATTGGCCAAGACATTCACTCCCTCCATAGCATAAACTTGCTTAGGAGCTTGGGTTTGATGAAGTTGAGCCTTAGCGAGTTGAGTCATGGTTGTGGTCAATTTGGCAATAGCTTCCCAATGGTCTTGCAATTCTTTATGAAGATGAATCATGTTGGAATCTAGTCAAATATCATTCAAATAATCCAAAACAAGCTTTAGAAACTACCTACAAATGTAAAAGGTTCATTCTTTAACTAAATTAAAAAGGTCAACAAACGTCAACCCTCGGCCCACATCATCAAAATTCGAGATTTGAACCAAATCCCGATTATCCATTTACTCCCAAGCCCGATTATGTGTTTTGCTTCAACATCCGACCTCAATTCGAGGTCTAAATCTAAATTTGTACTAAATTCCTAAATTCCCCTATTTTTTACCTTGAAATTCATAGATTTGATGTTAAGATTCATGAAAAAGTAATTGGAATTGAATGAAGACTAGTTAAAGTTGTTTACCGATGAATTTGGAAAAAACTCCTCTTCACAAATTGCCTCTAGATAGCTTAGGGTTAAAACATTATGTAAAATAAGCTAAGTCCCGATATTCCCAACTTTTACCCAACTGCAGGCATCGCAATTGCGAACTCTTATTCGCAATTGCGATGCTCGAAAATGCTAACCACTTATCGCAATTGTGATTAGTGCTTGAGCCTATGAAATGTCGCAAGTGCGAAAAATCCTTCGCATTTGCGAAGGTCACACACTCCGAAAATGAGAACTAAGCTTTGCGTTTGCAAAGCTACCCCAAGTTGGCCGGAGTCGCATATGCGACACACCAGCCGCAATTGCGATTACCCAGACTTCACAAATGCGAAGTGCCCTAATCCCAACAACCTTCGCAAAAATGCCAAAGCGATGTTCGCAAATGCGATCTAGACCTCGGAAATGTGAGATCTGTAGGCTACACCAGCAACAAATGATGCTCAGCTATACCAATACTCACTTGGAACTCACTCGAGCACCTCGGACTCCAATCCAAACATGCACATGAGTGTAATAACATCATACAAACTAACAAATATCATCAAAATAGTATCAAACATCAAGAATCGATAATCAAAACCTAAAACTAAACTTTTGCCAATTTTCACATAATGCACCAAAATGCGCTCGGATCACCCGGGACCCTAACCAAACGTGCCTACAAGTCTAAAAATATCACTTTTTTCTTTAAAATTGCACATGTAAGCTTTCTAGAAAAGTACACGGACCACCCACGCAAGTAATAAATCATCAAATTAAGGTACGAGAGATCTTGGAACATAGAACAAGGAGCTAGTACTCAAAATGACTTATCGTATCATCACAAAAAGCTTCTCATTAAGGAAAAAAAAGAAAAATTGAAGAAAAATTCAAATATAGAAACATGTTATTTTCTTTTTTGAATGGATTAATAAGAAAAATGTGTCACATAAATTAAAACACATGGAGTACTACTCTAGGCATCTACACGAATCCAAATTAATTAAATTGGTCGCAAATCTCATTAGTCTTTTGTTGAGCAAAATATATCTTTAGTAAAATAAATAACCACACTAACACCGATCCACCGTAGGATCCAGATTATGTTGAATGTTAAACCTCATCACTTTATCATTCATCTGTCTCAATAAATCTCATTAAATTGTATAGTTGTTAATTGGCTTACCTAGCGGGTTGGGTTAGGTGCCATCATGACTATTGGATTTTGAGTCGTGAGAATTCCATTGTTATTGTTGTATTTCATGCCCATTTATAATCTGTGTACTTTATTTATTAACCACTAGTAAGTGTCGATGTCAACCCCTTGTCACTACTTCTTTGAGGTTAGACTAGATAGATACTTACTAGGTACACGTTGATTTACATACTCATGCTACACTTATGCACAAAATGTGCAGGTGTTGGGGCGCACATCAATATTACCCAGAGACTTAATGGTGAACTGTTCCCCCATGCTCCGATCTGCAGCACCCGAAGTCTCCTTCCGGTTGCATTTTATATTTCTGTCTATTTCATTTCAGACAATAGTTGTAGTGGTTTGTATATTCTACTAGATTGCTCGTGCACTTGTGACACCTATTTTTTGAAATTTCTAGTAGATGTTTATGATTTTTTCCTAATAATATCACCATTGCACTCTTATGTTTTTTTATGCTTTATATCACCACGTCCTTCTATACTTTGTTTCTTTATTAAATAAAATTCATGATCTTAAAAGTAATAAAATGAATAGTTTACCGTTGGCTTGCCTAACAGCGACGTTGGGTGCCATTATGGCCTATAGTGGGAGTTGGGTCATGACAGAAGTAGTGACGAGGCTATAACAAGGCACTGACTATAAACATGTATGACTATAAGTAAAAACAATAGCAGAATAGAGGGCCCCCGAATATCATCTATGCTCAAATTCACAACACAATACCGATACAGAACCAATAGCCAAGAAAAATCATATTATATATCTTCTTCGATGCGGCGCGCAACCCGATCCCCATATTTATACATACCAATACCGTTGTAGTGCGAAACAGTCTCATATATAATATTAATATCCATTGTGACGTGCAACCCCATTTCAAATATCATAACAAAACTGTTGCGACATGAAACCCTATCCCAAATATCATACCAAAAATTATTGGGATGTGCAACCCCATCCCAAACATCATGATAATACTACAGACAACTACGGCGTATCTCACAATGTATGTAAAAGGAACCAAAAGGTATTATTACTCTAAGACAATCCAATACAACAATTCACAGTGAAATAGGAACGAGTAAGGCAAATAAATAGGTAAATGCGTAAGATAAGTAAAAGCGGCGAACTAACAACATATAAGAGAAATAAGCAAATAAAGGAACAATAAATGAAGGCATGGCTACATGGGAACATATAGCAAATTGAAACATGTAACGAAGGAAGGCATGAATCTAATAGGTAAAGGCAAGTAGAAATAAAAACACGGAATGAATGACAACATGGAATTAATGAATGCATAGTAATAATGGAAATTGTGTAACTAAGTAGCCTGCCCCGCATGCTTAACTCATGACAACATATATACCGACGTGACCTAGCATATACATCATCCCTACACACAAATCAAGTATCAAATAGACCAAATAAGTCCTAATTCTTTCAAGTCAAAGTTCACCATGATACTTACCTCTCTCCGGAATCAAATCAACAATGAACCACGACATTTCCTTTAGAACAAGCCTCAAAACCAACCGAATCTAGTCAAATATCATTTAGATAATCCAAAATAAGCTTTAGAAACTACCCACAAATGAAAAAGGTTCAATCTTTAACTAAATTTAAAAAGTCAACCATGAGCCCACATGGTCGAAATTAGAGATTCAGACCAAATCTCGATTGCTCATTCACCCCTGGGCCCGGTTATGTGATTTGTTTCAAAATCCGATCTCAATTCGAGGTCTAAAACCCAATTTGTATAAACTTCCTAAATTCTACCTAAAACTCCTATTTTCTATCTTACAACTAATAGAAATGATGTTAAGATTCATGAAGAAGTAATTGAATCTGATTGAAAACTAGTTAAACCTGCGTACCAATGAATTTGGGAAGAAAATACTATTTAAAAATTGCCTCTAGAGAGTTTAGGGTTAAAAAAATGGTGTAAAATAAGATAAGTCCTAATTAATCCAACTTTTACCAAGCTTGCAGGTTCGCAATTGCGGAGTCGCAAATGTGACACACCAGCCGCAATTGCGGTTACCCAGCCTTTGCAAATGCGGCTCCTTCTTTGCAAATAAGAAGTTTCCCAATCCCAGCAACCTTTGCAAATGCGATCCCTTAATCACAAAATCGATGCTCGCAAATGTGAGATCTGCTGGCTACACCAACAATAGTTGATGCTCAACTATACCAAAACACTCCAAAACTCATCTGGAACTGTTACACACCATGTTTTGTACGTAAACGTACGCCATAAGTAAATTTTTATATGCTCGAAAATGATATGTCACATCCTGCATTTTCGTACATTAACATTTTATCGTAAGCTATTCGACGTAAGTTCGGGAATGAGATTATTTGGAGATTATAAGCATTATGCTATTTCAAACAAGTGACGAGTAAATTCGTGAAGGTGAGAGGGTAAGCAAATCGAAGAAAATGAATTTTGTCGAAGTTTCACATTTTGGGATAAAATACTACCCGAGCTAAAATATCCGATATTTATGGACTAGTACCATACAAGATACCACATGGCCATAATAGTAAGGGGTACAAAGTGTGTTAAAAGTGAGTAGTATTTTAAGTAATTTGAGGTAATTCCTAATTATATTGGTAATTTGATAATTATTGGATTTTGGGAGATTATTAAGTTAACCAAGAGAGTAGTGGTTAATTAATGATGATTTTGGATAAAGTTTGAACCCCATTAACGTGGCAGCACCCCTTTAACCTTTAATGACTCATAAAGAAGATTGGAAGGTTGCACATTTAAATGATTTATGTGACACCAAAGCCTTGGAAATGTGGGCCTACCTAAGAGTTAAAGATAACTTCCTAATTCAAGTCACTTTCTAGTCTCTTAAGAGACTTTCAGCCAAGCACATAGAAAGGTTACAATTCAAATCACTTTCTAATCCGAGGAACATAGCAATGTTAATTCACTTTCCAAATAGCAACGTTGTTGCTAAGTTCATAAGGAAAGGTTTCGGCCAATATTTTCTTTGCATAACAATGTGATTGCTTCAAGCTTTTCATACGACTTGTTATGTGTTTTGTCGCAATTAACGGATGTTAGAGGATTGTCAAGAGAATCGACTCAGGTATGTTAAGGCTATCCCTTCTTTCCTTTTGGCATGAACTATACGACATGAACGAAACAACCAAATGCACAATTTTCATAAATGACTCTATTTATATAAATATTAGGGGTGTCTATATTCTTGATTCCCCATGTGAATTATTATTATATCTTCTATTCACGGGTCTCAGAAAAATACGTATTTGATAAAACTTATCCGACATGCATATTATTTTTATGACATTTAGAGAAAATCTTATTAACGTATTTCTTATTCCCTGATCAGCTGGTATACGATGATGAATTGCCCATAGTGGCCGAGAAGATATGATGGGCTACCCTCAGAGGCTTGATGATGTTACGAATGCATATACCTAAGCATGGTATGACAATATACGCATATGCATGACATTGTAAATATTAATGTTTCACCGAGCTATTTAGACTTACATGTCGAGTCTTTTACTCCATGTTTCTCTCATGTCTATTATTTACTGATTTTCATTCCTTACATACTCGTTACATTATTTGTACTGACGTCCCTTTTGCTTGGGGACACTGCAGTTCATGCTCGCAGGTCCTGATAGACAGGTTGAGAGTCCTCCAAGTAGGCTATCAGCACAGTGGAAGGTGTTGGTGCGCTCCATTTGCTCCGGAGTTTCTTATGTGGTCGGTATGATTAGGACATGTACTGATTAGTATGGCGGGGCCCCGTCCCGACCTTTATGACAATTATGTACTCTTAGAGGTTTGTAGATATATGTCGTGTACGTGAAGGATTGTACGGCCTTGTCGGCCTATGTTTTGAGTTTCGAAATGATCATGTTGGCCTATTAGGCCCGTATGTCACGTGTATATGATGATGTAATAAGAAAGATACGTTATGTTGGTACTCGGTTGAGTAAGGTACTGGGTGCCCGTCACGGCCCATCAGTTTGGGTCATGAAAAAAGTGGTATCAGAGCAAATCTGTCGTAGGGAGTCTACAAGTCGTGTCTAGTAGAGTCTTGTTTATGGATGTGTTGTGCACCACACTTATAAGCAAGAGGCTACAGGGCATTTAGGACTGTCACTCTTTCTTCTTACTCTAGATCGTGTGGTAGAGCTCAGTTGTAAGAACTCATTTTCCTAAACTCTATCTTATTCATAATTCGATGATGCCTACATCTATAAAGATGGTTGGTAAGAGATATAGTTGTGGAAGAGTTGAGTCAGAGGAACTCAATTTTTCATGATGCTTATGATGAGTAAATGTGAGGTCTTCAGCAGATCATGAGTGTACTGAGATGTGTAAAACTTCTTGATAAGGATCCCTAAGGCAAAAATATCTATCCA
Organism: Nicotiana tabacum; assembly: GCF_000715075.1. Lineage (NCBI taxonomy): Eukaryota > Viridiplantae > Streptophyta > Magnoliopsida > Solanales > Solanaceae > Nicotiana > Nicotiana tabacum. Next base: position 21,378,580 of record NC_134088.1, on the reverse strand, counting down.
CTCTTATGGTAAAAATAAATAAGAGAATCGGAAGGTAGATACAAGTTTCAGCAAGTAAAAGAAGCAAGATTAAAAAGGGTACGAGCTACCCAGCTAATGAAGATTATCGCAGAGGAATATAAGCCTTTTGAGTTACCTTCAACAAAAACAGTGGTATATACAATTGGCCACACCCATCTCATTTATGCCCTATGAGGGCTAACAAAATTAGTATAAGAGAAGGCAGGATGCCAGTATCTAGCTGGGGTTAGGGTAACCCAAAATGGTGGATGGATTATTAGCGTTAGCTGACATTTCCGAAGGATATTGCAAGTGTGCTAATAGATCTCTTTGTGAAACACCCAGAGGGTGCACTCTTAAATAGTACAGCTAGATATGAATACTACAAAGATAGGAACTGGAAGCCTTGAAGGGATAATTATTACTTTAGTGTAGCTCCTGTCCCTAGTGGAGAAAGAATGTTAGGCAATCCAAAGAGCCAGTAGATGGAGCAAGGGGAGCTAAAAGCAAAAGAATGTCTTGTTCGAGTTTTCAGAATAAAGTGATAGACATAAATGTTTGCGAGAAATAAGAAGAGATTTAATGAAGCGTTATGAGTAAGATGTGATACATGGATGACAACGGTAGATCGTCAATAGTCAAGTGAAGGAAAAGACGAGAGGTGTCAGGCCTTGAGACAACAAAAGCGTATAGGCCATAAAGTCATATCCTCATTTCAAGAAATCGGTATGGGCTGGTGAAAAAGATAAACTAAACATGAATTAGGGACTGAGTGATTGGATAATAGTCAGCATCTTGAGAATTACAGATTTCATTCCGGCGATAATAGAGTGGACAACAAAAGAAGATTCATGAGAAATTCAGAGAATGGTCATTCAGGAAGATGCTTCCCTAAAGCAAGCAATGTGAGAAACGTTAAGCTTAATGGACTGTATGTGCTAGTTATACTAAGTTTCAAGCTCGCGAATAAGGAATTTTGTTATCCTTGATACAGAAGGATTGCCGCAAGGGGAGTAAGGGTCATCGATGATGTGAAAAGACACCAAAGATGAAGAGGTAAAATATCTATAGGTAGATCCTAGTGGCTCCAACTCTTAGTACTCCCCTAAAGGGGGGATGTGGAGTGTTGTGGCATTAAGTCAGAATTAAGTGATTCTAGTAATTATGGAATGGTAAAGGAAGAATGCAAAACAATGATGAAAAAGGGATGAGATTGCACTTATTCCAAGCCTACAGGTATGAGAATGGGCCAACGAGTTGTTAGGAGTTGATCCAGGAAGAGCCTAGTTATGGCTAAAAAAGAGGACACAGACAAATCAACAGATTGTGCAAGACGAACATAGTGAACCCCAACATGGGGAATTCAGCCTCGCAGTAATGTCATCGTAATACTTGAGAAATATTCAGATAAGAGTTGGGGTAGTTAAAGGTATCGTATGAATGTTATGGAAATAAAAGATAGTCTCACTTAGAAGACAGTCAAAACTTCAGTTCAGAAGCAACCCTACAAGCACAAGGTCGTGGAAATAAGTAACTACGGGTAATATAGACGAGGAAGGACATAAAAAATTCCATCGGGTATACGATGTGATAAGCTCACAACTTTACAAGAATCAGAGGATCCTCCCTAAGTACTACAATGAAAGACAAGCTGAGGAAAATAAGGAAGAAGGCTTCAACCTAAGCACAGTGACCAAAAAAGGAAATGGTCTTGTAACAATAGTCTCACAACAACATTGTATGCTCTCCATAAAGAAGTGGCACCTAGCATGGCTAATGAGTGGGAAATGAAACCAAAAGTAATATTCGAGACCATATGAATTGCACAAAATTCTGACATGCGTGGGAACTAAGATAAGCTAAGTATGCATGTAAGACCAGGAAAAGTAATTGCTTACATTTAAAGAAAGGTGAGATGGAACGAAAGGAATTATTCGATCAATGATCCAGAGTTAGTTACGTTATGAACGCACTCAAGATTTAGGAGTATCATCCATGCAACATGTATGTTGACATTCATACAGCCGTAGAAGACTCCGGTATAAGTTAAAAGAAAGAATTGAGCCTAGGGCATAGACAAAGGATTGAATTATCAGAAGATAGTATCATGGATATTCCATAGCGCCCATGAAATGCTAGAGTAATAACTAATACCAGGATCCGCAGATCAAAAGATAGCTTAAGCCTACATAGAGGCTGATCAGAAGGAAGAGGAAACTAAAGATTTTAATCAACTAAGTAAATCAGGAGTCTGATTATTGGACCCAGAGAATTATAGAAATAATGATTGAGAACGTAGCAGAATCACTCTTAATATCAGAGGTACAAGAGAGATAGTACAACAATCATATTCTATGACGGCTCTACAATAAAACCAGTTAGAAGAGTATCAGCCTCATAAAAAGTCAGTATGGAGCTACCGCCAGATTGTGTATGCACCAGAGGTGCATGTATTATAAGAGAGCTTCAAGTTGTGGATGTGAATTATACCTATGTGGAAGGGGGTTATGAAAGAGATATAAAATATGATGTGATACTTTAAGGTAGGCAAGGTAAAGGTGAACAACGTACGAGATACTCAAATGCAGAAGGTTGTGAATAATCCATACTACAGATAGAACGTTAGAAGCACTAGGATTCAGTATCCAGGAATGGTAGCGGCGTCGTCAGTGGTATATCTTCCAACCTATGGTATCGAGGGGTCTAATTAAGAGAGTAAAGAAGAATTAGAGATGATGTGATGTCTCGCTTGATGTTCCAGGATGACATAAGGAAACCTATGATGCAAGCAAGTTGAAGAAAGGTTGTGAGTAGTATAAATAGACATGTGTAGGTCGTAAGCTAAAGTATGGTAAAGCGACAAGGTTTTAGGAAGACATGAGTAAGGATAAGAAAGGGCGGGGGAGAAGGTGACGAGAATGGATAAGTCCTCAAGATTAAGCCCATGAAAACAAGAGAGCTGATAATTTCTCTAAGATATAGAAAGCTCGGTATAGCCTGAATGAACTCAAAGGAGTCAAGACTAATAGCATCTAGAAGAGATGGAATAATACCCTGGTACTAGAATGAGGGTGTAATTGTGATAGATAAAGGATGAAGTTTGAGCCTACGATTGAGTAATAATCTGATTTCATGAATTGTACAGGATTAAAATACCCACATAAGGTGAATCACATCGTGATGCTATGAAATACGGTTATGAAAGCATGGTATCGCCCCAGGTGGATCAGTCTAATCATTTCAAATGTTCTCCGATGAGACGTGAGCCCTAGCGGCAGTATTACATAGAAGGTCAAGTTACCAGCGGTAGATTATAGATCAATATTGAGGTGAATCAACAATGGATGGATAAAAGTTATGAAGTATGAGATGAGATTATCCCGTCATTCTTAAGATGAACAGTAGTGAAGAAGCATTAAAGGACTTAGATTTATGCATATGGGATAAGCAACGAAAGTAACCTGGAGTTTGGTAGCAGACCTCAGTAACGATAAATCGAACTAAGAGTTACAGTATAGTATGACCTACCTAGATGAAGTAAAGTCAAATGGATGGATAAACGGAGCGATGTAATAAGGTATAACAATATTCGTATGTTCAACAAAGTACCGAGCAAAGAACTTCAGTATACCCATAGGTGCCCAGAGGGACAACTTGTCATAATTCTATATATGTTTACAAAGTGAGGCCTAGAGATTGGCTAAATCCCGGAGGGAAAAGGAGCGAAGAGTCGCATAGGCGCACTTACAAGGTCAGAGTTGTACATGCTACATGATAGAAGGTAGCAACAGTCCGACCACAAGTCGTGGTATGAGAAAGAGGTCTAAAGGGGGGAATGCCCTGGCCTTTGGGATTATTCACAGAACAATTGCTTAGATAGTAAGGAGAGTATTAAACTATTCGCAAGAGCTATGGGTTATGAGAATGATAAGTGCATCAGTCAACATTTGAGGACGAATGTTCCAAAGGAGGGAATAATATTACACCCCATATTTTCGTATGTAAAAGTACGCCATAAGTAAATTGATATAAGCTCGAAAATGAGATGTCACATCCCGCATTTTTGTATGTTAATGTTTCGTCGTAAGCTAATCGACGTAAGTTCGGGAATGAGATTATTTGGAGATTATAAGCATTATGTTATTTCAAGAAAGTGACGAGTAAATTCATGAAGGTGAGAGGGTAAGCAAATCGAAGAATTTGATATTTTGGAATAAAATACGACCCGAGCTAAAATACCCGGTATTTATGGACTAGTACCATACAAGGTACCACATGGCCATAATAGTAAGGTGTACAAAGTGTGTTAAAAGTGAGTAGTATTTTAAGTAATTTGAGATAATTTCTAATTATATGGGTAATTGGTTAAATATTGGATTGTGGGAGATTATTAAGTTAACCAAGAGATTAGTGGTTAATTAATGATGATTTTGGATAAAGTTTGAACCCCATTAACGTGGCAGCACCCCTTTAACCTTTAATGACTCATAAAGAAGATTGGGAGGTGGCATATTTAAATGATTTATGTGACACCAAAGCCTTTGAAATGTGGGCCTACCTAAGAGTTAAAGATAACTTCCTAATTCAAGTCACTTTCTAGTCTCTTAAGAGACTTTCAGCCAAGCACATAGAAAGGTTACAATTCTAATCACTTTCTAATCCAAGGAACATAGCAACGTTAATTCACTTTCCAAATAGCAACGTTGTTGCTAAGGTCTTAAGGAAAGGTTTCGGCCAAGATTTTCTTTGCATAGTAACGTGATTGCTTCAAGATTTTTATACGACTTGTTGCGTATTTTGTCGCAATTAACGGGTGTTAGAGGATTGTCAAGAGAATCAACTCAGGTATGTTAAGGCTATCCCTTCTTTCCTTTTGGCATGATCTATACGACACGAACAAAACGAGCAAATGCACAATTTCCATAAATGACTCTATTCATAGAATATTAGGGGTGTCTTTATTCTTGATTCCCCCTGTGAATTATTATTAAATCTTTTATTCATGGGTCTTAGAAAAATATATATTTGATAAAATTTATCCGACAGGCATATTATTTTTATGACATTCCGAGAAAATCTCATTAACGTATTTCTTATGCATTTCATGCATTTATACATGTATATTGACTCATGACCAGATGGCGTTATATACGCGTATATTATATGTATATGGGATATGAAAAAAGGTTATGGCTTTATATACGCACCACCACCTAATCAGCTGGTATACGATGATGAATTGCCCACAGTGGCCGAGATGATATGATGGGATGCCCTCAGAGGCTTGATGGTGTTACGAACTCATATACCTAAGCATGATATGATATTATACGCATATGCATGACATTGTAAATATTAATGTTTCACCGAACTATTTAGACTTACATGTCGAATCTTTTACTCCATGTTTCTCTTATGTCTATTATTTACTGATTTTTATTCCTTACATACTCGGTATATTATTTGTACTGACATCCCTTTTGCCTGGGGACGTTGTGTTTCATGCATGCAGGTCCTGATAGACAGGTTGATAGTCCTCCAAGTAGGCTATCAGTTCAGCGGAAGGTGTTGGTGCGCTCCATTTTCTCCGGAGTTGCTTATGTGGTCAGTATGATTAGGACATATACTGATTAGTATGACGGGGCCATGTCCCGACCTTTATGACAATTATGTACTCTTAGACATATGTCGTGTACGTGAAGGATTGTACGGCCTTATCGGCCTATGTTTTGAGTTTATAAATGATCATGTTGGCATATTAGACCCGTATGCCACGTGTATATGATGATGTAATAAGAAAGATATGTTACGTTTGTACTCGGTTGAGTAAGGTACCGGGTGCCCGTCGCGGCCCATCAATTTGGGTCGTGAGAAGAACTCACATGAGCCCCCCTCAAGCTCCAATCCTAACATGCACACAAGTGTAACAACATCATAAAAACTCGCTCACTAACTCAAATCATCAAAATAACATCAAATATCAAGAATCAATCATTAAAACGAAAAATTCCAACTTAAAGTCAACTTTTGCCAATTTTTATATAATGCGCCGAAATACGCTCGAATCACCTGGGACCCTAACCGAATATGCGTAAAAGTCCAAAAATATCATATGAACTTATCGAAATCGTCAAAACATCGATCCGGGGTCGTTTACTTAAAATGTTGATCATGGTCAACTCTAGCCTCATTTAAGTTAAAAATCACTTTTTCTTTAAAATTTCACGTGTAAACTTTCCGGAAAATGATACATGTCACGCATGTAAGTCATAAATCATCAAAATAAGCTCCACGAGATCTCGAAACACAAGAAAGGAGCTTGTACTCAAAACGACCTATTGGATCGTCACAAAAAGCTTCTCATTAAGGGTAAAAGAGATAAATTGAAGAAAACTTTAAATATAGATATATGTCATTCTTTTTTAAATGGATTAATTAGAAAAATATGTCACATAAATTGAAACAGATGGAGTACTACTCTAGGCATCTACAAGAATCCAAATTAATTAAATTGGTCGCAAATCTCATCATCGAGCAAAATATATACTCCCTCCGTTTCAATTTATGTGAACATATTTCCTTTTTAGTCCGTACCAATGCTATTTTCAGCATTTTACACCACAAGTTCAAAAGTCTTCTCTCTTTTCTTAAATTCCGTGCTCAGTCAAATGGTTTCACATAAATTGAAACGGAGGGAGTATTTAGTAAAATAAATAACCACACTATCACTGATCCACCATAGGATCCAAATTATGTTGAATGTTAAACCTCATTTTTGAGAATCAAAAGCATATTATAGGATCTAGTACTCGCAAATGGAGAGTATAATTACTTACTGGATTCAACCTATCAACTCAGCGTTTTCGACATGGAATATATATGTATAAGGTAAGAACGTAAATATTAAACTCGTAAAATTAAAATTCTAAATCCAAAGAGTCTATATGCACTTGACAAGATAGAGTTAAAAGGAACGCAAAGGGTCTATATGCAATAGATTTTAATTTTTTTTTTCCTTTATATATGTTTACACTGGACCAAATGGATCTGACTCTTATAACTAGATCTTACCTGGCTCCAGTTGTAAAATATACGAATTAGAATAACTTGGACTTGAAAATAAAATCCAGCGAGCATATATATTTATTTGAAAAGAAACCACTAAATTTTATTAAATTAAAACATACATTAGAATAAATCCATCAGAAAATATATTTGTAATGAATCATTTGAATTTCCATCTTTCATATTTTTCTTTTTATGTAGAAATTAAGCTAAGCACATTTGCAGTGACAAACATGCTTATTTCCCTCTAATTTGCAAGCTCCTCCGAGCTCACAGTCACTGACACAGAACGTCCAACATTTGCCATCATTTTCTGGACTATCATCTACACCAGGTACACATGAACCAAGTTCTGGGTGATCCATGCAACACTTTGCTGCATCAGCTATATTCTTGCAACCTACAAAACAACAACAATATATTATATATGTAAATAGACACATATGTATTTTTACTAACTAATGTTTAAAATGTCTTAAAAAGTCTTATTATTTGAATGATCTTGTGCTTGAATAATATAAAACATCTCTCAGCCCTTTGAATAAAGAAATTTTTGCTCTAAATGAATATCAATTCCTGCGTTTTAGTATCAATTGAATTACAAAAAATTGAGAGCAGCACAAGTAAGCACATTTTTTGTGCAAACAAAAGATCTATTACATAAAACAATTAAAAATAAAATATCAAATAACATTGAGATATTAAAAGGTACGAACAAGAGTACCTATAGAAAGTATAAGGAGTGTGAAAAGAAGAACTGAAACACTCTTGATAGCCATGTTTATAGAACAATTAATTTTCAGAGTTGGGTCTATCAATTCTACTGAGAGCATCCTATTAATTTATAATGCTAAAAATGACCAGAGGTCTTTAAATTCTATATTACATGCATCCATATTAGATTAGTATCATAATTAACTAGCTTATAGAAAAGAAAGTATTGCTGATTTACTTCCCATCTTACGGAAAAAGATAAGGTAAGGGACTAGAATTTTTAGTGAAATGCAAGGAATAATATACTATCTCATAATATCATTAAGATCATCGAGCTGTGTATAACAATTTTCCCAAAATCCAAACTTCCAACACATTCCTTGTAAGATATAACTCGATGTTAGGGAGTTGAGCTCACTCTGATGTCTAATCATTAATGTTTATGAGAGAGATCACTGAATTAGCTAATTAAAAGTATCTACTAATGTCACGATCCTAATTTCTAACCGATCGGGATCATAATAGTGCCTAACACCGCTTGCTAGACAAGCCACGGCAAAAAATAACGAAATAATAGCAACAATTGACTAATCAACAAGATAATAAGAAAAGTAAAAGAAACTCGAAAGTGAACAAGATAAGTCTAAAACCCTTACTAGCGTTCAACCCTCCCAAGATGTGGAGTCACAAGTACATGAGCTTCTTTAGTTTTCTATATATACTGTTCTAAAAGAAATACAACACTATTTGAGAAAAATGGAAACAATACCATAGAAATAAGAAAATGACTCCAGGCCTGTTGTCACGACCCTAAATCCCAACTTGTCGTGATGGCGCCCAACACACTTGCTAGGCAAGCCAAAAATTCACATAACAACTAAACATTTGGATAAAATATGGTTTAATAAACTCAAGGGTGGAAATAACATAAATATCTAATAAAAGAAACTGAAACACTACTACAACCATCTCAAAACCTTGTGTCAACGAGTACATGAGTACTACTAAGTTTCAGCATAAACCTAAACTCTAGTACAATTGTCTGAGTAATAGAACAGTACTTAAAAAAATAATAGGAAAGAGTTTCAAGGTATGCGGACGTCATATCAGCTACCTCGAAATCTCCAAGCAGATCCTAGCACAGATCTAGCAGTCATCACGTCTCGATGTACCTGGATCTGCACATGAAATGCAGAGTGGAGTATGAGTACAACAAATCTCATATACTCAGTGAGTAAAAGAACTAACCTTGGGCTAAAATCAGTGACAAGCTCAGAAGATGGCAGTCTGAATAAAATAAAATGACAATACAGATATAATAATGGCAGTAACAATAAACAACTCACATTAATTTTCAAAATCAGCTCGTTCAGGTTACAGGAAATTAGACATACTTTCAGGTTCAACAATTAAAGCCCAACACTGATACGAATATGTCAAGTACAGCCACCATGAGGAATGGTACATCTCTATGCCTACATGTCAATATATATGTAACATGTATGATTTCACGGTGGTATTCTCAAGTACTCACACAACTCAATCTGTCTGCCAAATGCTCACACAAACCACACACACAATCACTCAGCACTGTACGGGTGCCTGACATCAATGCCCCTCACCAAAGCTCGTGTATATAATATAAATTGTGTCTGCGCTCACTCCTGATATGTCACACTCTGGAGGGGCGGATCCTGCTCAAGCGCTAATATAAAGCCTATAAGGCATGTTGTGGTATGCAACTTGATCCACAATAATAAATAAGCTAATAATGCCTGCTGCGGTGTTCAGCCCAATCTACAATAACACTCACAACCAGGCTTTCAGGCCCACCTCAGTCATTAATCTCCCAAGTCTTAAGGGCTCACAAATTTCATATCGTTCAACCTAAACGATAATAACATGTGATACAACGATGCATAATAACAGAGACTGAGATATGATATACAAATTAACAATCATGACTGAGTATATAATTATAGTTAAAGCGGATAACTCAAAACAACATAAATAACCTCATTAGGTCTTAATCGAATAAGCACATAGCCTAAACATGATTTCTAGCATGAATCACAACTCAATTACTCTAACAAGTAGGAATTACACAGATAGAACAAGACTTCATAGCAACTCAGTACAATAATCAACCCGCATCATGTTTACCACAGTGCACACCTACACGCCCGTCACCTAGCTTGTGTGTCATCCCAACACAATACAAATAACACTTTTTCCGGGGGTAAATACCCTCAATTCCAGGTTTAGAAATATTACTTACCTCAAAGTGCGCAACTCAATGCTCCAACATACCCTTTGCCACGCGAATCGGCCTCCGAACAACTCGAATCTAACCAAAGTAACTTAATTCCATCAATAATAGCTATAGGAAATAATTCCAAAATATAAAGATAAGGTCTTTAACCAAAAATCTAAAAGTCAGCCCTGGGACCACTCATAGGAACCTGACAAAATTAACAAATTCTGAATACCCATTCAATAACGAGTCCAACCATACTGAAATCATCCAATTCTAACCACAAATCGACCATCAAATCCCCAAATCTCACTCTCCAATACATAGTCCAAAAATTCTCAAATTCTAACTTAGATTGATTAAAAGTCACTTACCTCTTCAATCTAGGTGGAAACCTCCCCAACAATCGCCCCTAGCCGAGCTTCACAAGTCCAAAAATGAGAAAAACAAGTAAACCTTTCGATTTATGACATTGCTCGGCGATATCGCACCTGCACCTCTTTTTTCCGATTCTACGGAACCGCTTCTGCAGTCAAAGGGTTCGCTTCAGCGGAATCCACTTAATACCAGACCAAGCGCACATGCGACCCCTCATGCGCACCTGCGGGACCGCTGCTGCGGTCCTTCCTTCTCTCCTGCGCTTCCACACATGCGGAGAAGTCTCTGCTTGTGCGACTCTAGCCTCACATGCCCAGTTTCGCTTCTACGACCAGCTGCCCGAACCTGCAAGGTCGCAGGTGTAGAATATTTCCTTGGTATTGCGCATCTACTCAGTGTCAACCATAACCGCTTCTACGACCCCAGGACCACTTCTGTGGTCTCGCACCTACGGCCAAAACCACGTAGGTGCCATCAAACCGGAAGCTTTAAGCTTCAGCATTTCCTTAAGTCCAAAACGCAATCTGATTTCAATTCGAATCACACCCGTGGCCCCCGATACCCCATCCAAGCATACCAACACATCGCAAAACACAAAATGAACTTAGTCGAAACCTCAAATTACACTAAACAACATCAAAATCATGAATCACATCCCAATTCAAGCCTAACCAAACTAATGAATTTCCAATTTCTAAAACAAATGTCGAAACCTATCAAACCAACTATGATTGACCTCAAATTTTTCACACCAATCATAAATGAAACAACGGACCTATTCCAACTCCTGAAACAAAATTGCGAGTCTGTTATCAACAAAGTCAACTCCCAATCAAACCTCTCAACCTTACAAACCTTCAACTTTTCAACTTTCGCCAATTAAAGCCAAAACGACCTATGGACCTCCAAATTAATATCCAGACATACTAGTAAATCCAAAATCACTAATACAAAGCTATCGGAACCATCTAAAATCTATTCTGGAGTCGTCTACATAAAATTCAAACTCCGGTCAATTCTTTCAACTAAAGCTTTTAACCTTGGGAATAAGTATCCTAATTCACTCCGAAACATCCTCGAGACCAATCCAACCACCCCGAAAAGTCACATAACTCTAAATGAGTATATAAGAAGCGATAAATAGGGGAGTGTGGCTATAATACATAAAATAATCGGTCGGATCGTTACACTTACGAACGGGATGCAGCTCTACCTCGAATCACCTACCCGATATTTGCTAAGCAACTCTCGGGACTCTACTGGTACCGATATCTGGGTCTACACACGAAGTGAAGAAGTGTAGTATGAGTAAAATCGACCTAATGTACTCAGTAAGTATCGAGCCTAACCCCGACGTGGTAGTGACGAGGCTAAGACACCACACCTGCAATGAACTTGTGCAGTTATATATCAAGAAGTAATAAAATAGTAGATAATGTATCAGATATAACAACAGAATAATGACAAGTGAAAGTTATAACAAGTGCACAGGTAAAGGGGCACAAAACGGAAACATAAAGTAAGTGATACTGATTAAGCCTCGTTCAAAAGGAAATAACGAAACTACAAAGACAAGTACACATTTCAAAATATCTAAGTAAAGAGCAATAAAATTAATAAAATTGCATGGCATCACCTTTCGTGCTTTTACACTAATCCTCGCATAATAAAATAATATATAATTCACACCCCAATTAAAATAATAATTCCAACGTGAGTCGGGGTCGAATCCACAAGGAGTTTAGAATGGGTGTTGAGATAAATACTTGAGAAAGAAACTCAAAATAGCTAGATTTAGCTTCCAAACAAAAATGGGTAACAATTCTTCAAAGTTAAACTACTAACTGGAACTGGAACTTGTCAAGCCAAGTCTCATTGTGCAGACCGCACAACCTCCGCAGGGGCATTTTTGTCAGATTTTTTCAACTTAGTATAAATAGAACGTTTTGTCATTTTTAGGGTAAGTTTTGTTTTGGGAGAGCACCTGAGCCATTTTTATTTACTGTTTTGAGTAATATTGTACTAGATTAGCTTCTAAAAATTAGATTTTCTTTCCTTAATCAATTATTAAGCATAATTTCTTAATTTCTTCTTGTATTTCTTCATTTTTCATGAGTAGCTAAATTTCTAGCTAGGGTTTTGGGCCAACCCTAGTGTGGATACTTAATGAGTGTTTGATTAAGGACTTATTTGTGATTGGGTTAGTGATATTTAGCCTAGTTCTTGCTTGAATTCAAGAATTAATTGTTGCAAATATTGATTCATGCCTAATTGACTTAGTCTCTAATTGAGAATGAGAGACTAAGTCTAGAAAAACTTGGTTAATAACAAATTGGGGTGAACTCAAGAAATTGATAGCCCCAATTAAAGGGTTAAATCTATAGATAGTAAGACCCGACTTGAGCATTTATCACTTGTTTTGTGCAATACCCATTTGGACTTGAGAAAGCCAAATTGGGCAAAATCACTCAAACTATCGAGAGGTATAGAATGAGTAATTGCGTGTGATTGTTATATTATAACCCCGACCAATCAGGCTTATCCTAGAGTTTTCAGCCCATTAGGTAACCACCTAGATGGAAGTCATGACCCTAGATCCTTTATCTTTTGGAAAACACCCAAAACCAAAAATATTGTTTCCTAGTTTTATAATTGCAATCAATAGTTTAAAGTAGAAGTAGAAATAACAAACAAGAATGTGGAAGTGTAATCTAAGGCATATTGTACAATTACACTAAATATATACCTAATCCCAATTCTAACTCCCTGAGGATTCGACTCCGACTTACATTGGGTTTTATTATTGCTTCAACCACCTCACTACCTATATTTGTGGTGTCAGTTTGGGCGACATCAATTTTTGGCGCCGTTGCCGGGGAGTTAAACGGATTTAGATATATATCTAGGTTTTTGTGTAATATATCTTCTTTTCCTTCCAAGTCACTAATTTTGTTTTTGAATTGCTCATAGGTACGATAATGGCTCTCAACAACGAGCCCATTGGTAATTTGCCATTAAGGGAGGAAGTGGACGATGATCAAGGAGATGAGGTTCTTCCCGAACCTCAAGCAAATAGGCGAGCCTGACCGCCTACTAATAATGTTCTCGTCCCTCCCCCACCTCTACAAAGAGCGGTAGCGCACCAGGTGTTGCCGAACGAGAGTTATGCAAGTGCTATAGTCCCGCCCCGCATTAGGGCGGGCATCTTCCAAATCACCAGCGTGATGCTTACACTACTTGAGCAATGGGGATTCTTCACCGGGGCTCCAAATAAAAATGCTTACAAGCATCTCAAGGGCTCCAAATATACACATATGTATGTGTGCGCGTACATGCATATCTAGATTTTTGCAAACTAATGTTTGAAATATATTAAAAAGTCTTATTATTTGAAGATGTAATAAAAAGTCCCATCTTACGAAAAAAGATAAGGTAAGGGAATAGAATATTTAGTGAAATGCAAGGAATGATATACTATCTCATAATACCGTTTCCATATTGGTCCTAACATTTGGAGATTACAATCATATGTTAGTAAGAGCCTACTTGGTTAATATGGAAGCTTATTATGATCATGTAAGTATGTTGTTATGACCACTTTTTCCATGGGAATAATATTCAATTACGAACTGGAAAAATAATATTCTATTATATATGAGTTTTTAACATTATTTGGTAGAATTAGCAAACATGAATTATGATTACTAAATGGTATTCAAGCATGACACATTTAATCTTCTTGCGTAATCTAAAATACTTTGTTTTAATCTTGTTAGTGCTCGAGATAATCCCAAACTAATGTGTGTTGTGGGTCTGATTAGGAAATAATTATGATCATCAAGCTGTGTATAACAATTTTCCCAAAAACCAAACTTCCAACACATTCATTGTAAGATATGACTCGATGTTAGGGAGTTGAGCTCACTCTGATGTCTAATCATTAATGTTTAGAAAGATAGAGATCACTGAATTAGCTAATTAAAAGTAGCTACTAATGTCATAACCCAAATTTCCAACCGCCGGGATCATAATGGCGCCTAACACCGCTTGCTAGAGAAGCCAACACATGGCAAAAAAATATGAAAGAATAGCAATAATTGACTAATCAACAAGATAATAAGAAAAGTAAAAGCAACTCGAAAGTGAACGAGATAAGTCTAAAACCCTTACTAGCGTTCAACCCTCCCAAGATGTGGAGTCACAACCCTTATTACTTATTACTTATATATCAATAAGTAATAAAATAATAGATAAAGTATCAGATATAATAACAGAATAATGACAAGTGAAAGTTATAACAAGTATACAGGTAAAGGGGCATAAAACGGAAACATAAAGTAAGTGATACTGAGTAAGCCTCATTCAAAAGCAAATAACGAAACTACAAAGCCAAGTCCACATTTCAAAATATCAAAGTAAAGAGCAATGAAATCAATAAAATTGCATGGCATCACCTTTCGTGCTTTTACACTAATCCTCGCATAATAAAATAATAATCAAGTATGAAAACATCTTTTGTGCATATCTTATCACGTACAATTCACACCCCATTTAAAATAATAATTCCAACGCGAGTCGGGGTCGAATCCACAAGGAGTTTAGAATGGGTGTTGAGATAAATACTTAAGAAAGAAACTCGAAATAGCTAGATTTAGCTTCCAAACAAAAATGAGTAATAATTCTTCAAAATTAAACTACTAAGAAATTTAACTAACTAATGAACAAGTAATGATTGAAATATTGTTTTGAAATTTTATGAAATAGAGAAAGTCCTAGGGTTGTTACCTTAACCTATGTGTAACCCTAATGGGTAAAGTAAATCTTTGATTGCTTGGTAGATCAACATTTGTTATTGATAAGTAGGAATTTTGACCTCTTATTTGCTCTCTTTTACTTGCGTTTTAGCTCAAAAATGCTTAAAGGTATTCCCGAAAACTAATGAAATGTGCTTTTGTACAGGAACATTGGAAAACGAGCCAAAGGAGTCAAAATCAACTCATAAAGGAGTCAAAAGTGGACAAGGACCAAAACAAGGCAAAAGGCCCACAGTGCGGACCGCACAATACTGTGTGCGGCCGCAAAACAAAGGAAGAGCCATGTCAGTTCTTCTTCAGAGTATGCATCCGCAAAAATATTGTGCGGCCACAGAAGAGGAGATTCAGAGAGCTGGTTTTGGGCAAGTTGAAGGAGTGCGGCCACACTCAATATTATGCGGTCCGCAGAAGACAAAGATCATAGAGATGGGATTTCAAGTTCAAGAAGAAATGCGGACCGCACAATATTTGTATGGCCGCATAATCAAGTGCGCGGCCGCACTCATTTTTATGCGGTCCGCAAAAGTCTCACACAGCAAGAGCCTAAGATCAAGGAGTGCGGACCGCACTATAATTGTGCGGCCGCAGAAGAAAGAGTGCGGCCGCAATCCAGAATTGGGTGGCCGCAGAACTGGAATCTGTCAAGCCAAGTCTCGTTGTGCAGACCGCACAACCTCTGCAGGGGCATTTTTGTCAGATATTTTCAGCTTAGTAAAAATAGAATGTTTTGTCATTTTTAGGGTAAGTTTTATTTTGGGAAAGCACCTGAGCCGTTTTTATTTACTGTTTTGAGTAATATTGTACTAGATTAGCTTCTAAAAATTAGATTTTCTTTCCTTAATCAATTATTAAGCATAATTTCTTAATTTCTTCTTGTATTTTTTTATTTTTCATGAGTAGCTAAATTTCTAGCTAGGGTTTTGGGCCAACCCTAGTGTGGGTACTTAATGGGTGTTTGATTTAGGACTTGTTTGCGATTGAGTTAGTGATATTTAGCCTAGTTCTTGCTTGAATTCAAGAATTAATTGTTGCAAACATTGATTCATGCCTAATTAACTTAGTCTCTAATTGAGAATGAGAGACTAAGTCTAGGAAATTGGGGTGAACTCAAGAAATTGATAGCCCCAATTAAAGGATTGAATCTAGAGATAGTAAGACCCGACTTGAGCATTTATCACTTATTTTTTGCAATACCCATTTGGACTTGAGAAAGCCAAATTGGGCAAAACCACTCAAACTACCGAGAGGTATAGAGTGGGTAATTGCGTGTGATTGCTATATTACAACTCCGACCAATCAGGCTTGTCCTAGAGTTTTTAACCCATTAGGTAACCACCTAGGTGGAAGTCACGACCCTAGATCTTTTATCATTTAAAAAAAATAACCAAAACCAAAAATATTATTTCCTAGTTTTATAATTGCAACCAATAGTTTAAAGTAGAAGTAGAAATAACAAACAAGAATGTGGAAGTATAATCTAAGTCATATTGTATAATTACACTAAATATATACCTAATCCCAATTCTAACTCCCTGAGGATTCGACCCCGACTTGCGTTGGGTTTTATTATTGCTTCAACCACCTCACTACCTATATTTGTGGCGTGAGTTTGGGCGACATCAATTTTTGGCTCCGTTACAGGGGAGTTAAACGGATTTAACTATATATCTAGGTTTTTGTGTGATTTGTCTTCTTTTCCTTCCATGTCACAAATTTTGTTTTTGAATTGCTTATAGGTACGATAATGGCTCTCAACAACGAGCCCATTGGTAATTTGACATTAGGGGAGGAAGTGGACAATGATCAAAGAGATGAGGTTCTTCCCGAACCTCAAGCAAATAGGCGAGGCCGGCCGGCTACTGATAATGTTCCCGTCCCTCCCCCACCTCTACCAAGAGCGGTAGCGCACCAGGTGTTGCCGAACGAGGGTTATGCAAGTGCTATAGTCCCACCCCATATTAGGGAGGGCATCTTCCAAATCACCAACGTGATGCTTATACTACTTGAGCAATGGGGATTCTTCACCGGGGCTCCAAATACAAATGCTTACAAGCATCTCAAGGGGTTCATCGATACTTGTTGGGGGAGCAAGCAAACCAATGTTTCAGAGGACGCACTGAGGTTGAGGCTATTTCCTTTCTCTTTATGGTGAAAAACATTGGACTAGCTCGAGAGATTGCCCAATCATTCCATACATACATGGGATGAGTTGGCCGAACAATTTATTGCCAAATTCTTTTCTTCGGGGCACATGGCTACACTACGGGATGAAATTCTAGCGTTCAAGCAAGAGCCCAATGAACCATTGTATGAGATTTGGGAAAGATATCGTACCATGGTTAAAGATTGCCCAAATAATGATATGACCGAGGCCATGATCCAACAAACCTTCTATAGGGGGATCAACACAACTAATCAATGTATGGTGAATCAACTCTCCGGCGGGAACTTCATGAACACACCTTATGCCGAAGCTTGTGAAATTTTGGATGTGATGGCGGATACCTCATCGGCATGGAAAAGTAGGGCCAATGTTCTGCAAGGTGACACCAATGTCATTCACCTACACAAGGAACTACATGATCATGGGCAAGCTATCGCAGAGTTAACAACCACAATGAACCAACTGGCCAAAGCTCAGTTGCAATAAATTCAAGGGCGAAAACTAAGGAATGCGATAGAAGGTGTAAATATGATGATGAACAAGAGACGGCAAAAAGGTCAACAAGGGCAAAGCCGTCCAGAACAATTCATGTAAGATGATAGTGGGTATGACCAAGGTGATTCGTATAATGAGCAAGAAGAAGAAGTGCAATACGTCAACAATTATCAAGGTCAAAGAAACAATGCTCAAAATCAATAACAATGGAGATCACAAGGAAATCAATTAAATTGGAACAACCAAGGCCACCAAGGCAATTGGAGTGGTGGCAACAACAATCAAGGCAATTGAGGAAATAACAATAATCAAGGCAATTGGAATAATCAAGGAAACCAAGGCAATTGGGGTGGCAACAATCAAAGTAATTGGGTAGGTAATCAAGGAGGGTGGAACAACAACAACAACCAGGGGTCGGGTTTTCAAAGGCCCCCGATGTTCCAACAACCGAGAAATCCACCCCCTATCCTTCTCAAGGCCAGAACCTGAACTCTTCTAACAATGAGATGGGACGGATTGAAAGTATGTTCAAATAAATGATGGAGAAAAATGCCGACTCCGATGCTCAATTAGCCTCCCACAACACTTCAATCCACAATCTGGAGGTTTAACTTGGCCAAATCTCACAAGCATTGAACACTCGTCCTAAGGGGGCACTACCAAGTGATACGGTGGTGAACCCAAAGGGGGGGAATAATACGGGACATGCTATGGCCGTGACTACGAGAAGTGGAAAAGGTAAAGATGCAACCACCTCAAATCAAAGAAGAATTGTGGATGATGATGTTGTAGTTCAATAATACGGAATGCCAAGCAATGTGGTTCAAGCTAATGACAAAGTGAGAATTAATATTGATGAAAATGTGGAGGAGATGCAAGAAGAGGTGAACACGTCTAGGGAGCACATAATTGACATGCCAGAGCCGATAGTGCCAAAGGCTAAGGTACCAATGCCAAGGCCTCCTATTCCATACCCTCAAAGGCTTGCAAAGCAAAATAGTGAGAACCAATTCAAAATGTTTATTGACATGATGAAGAGTTTGTCTATCAATGTACCATTGGTTGAGGCGTTGGAACAAATGCCGGGTTATGCAAAGTTCATGAAGGACTTGGTCACCAAGAAGAGGTCGATGAATTGTGAAACTATCAAGATGACACATCAAGTGAGTGCTATTGTGCACTCAATGGCTCCGAAATTGGAAGATCCGGGTGCTTTCACAATCCCTGGCACTATTGGGAGTGCCGACTTTGCTAAAGCTTTATGTTATTTGGGGGCAAGTATCAACTTAATGCCCTACTCTGTGTTCAAAACTTTGGGAATTGGGCAACTAAGACCCACATCTGTAAGATTGCAAATGGCGGATCGGACTATGAAGAGGCCATTGGGAATTATTGATGATGTGTTAGTCCGTGTTGATAAGTTCATCCTTCCAGCGGACTTTGTGATCCTTGATTGTGAGGTTGACTATGAGGTGCCTATTATCTTGGGTAGAACTTTCCTTGTTACGGGGAATGCTCTTGTTAATGTGAAAGCCGGTGAGCTCACTTTCCGGGTGGGTGATGAAAAGGTGGCTTTCCATGTGTGAAAATCGATGAGGCAACTAAATAGCAACGAAGTTTGTTCATTCGTGGATTTAGTGACCGAAGTAATTGTTGATGATACTAGTGTTGTGATGAATGTTGAGGATACCTTGTAAGTTGTGTTGCTAAATCTTGGGTAGACCTTTCCTTGCTACGGGGAAGGCTCTTGTTAATGTGGAAGCTGGTGAGCTCACTTTCCGGGTGGGTGACAAAAAGTTGGTTTTCCATGAGTGCAAATCGATGAGGCAACCAAATAGAAGTTTTTTCATTCGTGGATTTAGTGACCAAAGTAATTGTTGATGATACTAGTGTTGTGATGAATGTTGAGGATACCTTGGAAGATGTGTTGCTCAATCATGATGATGATAAGAAGGAAGCCTTTGTGGAATGTGTCAATGCTTTGCAAGGAATGGGGTCATATACTTATGAACCCCGAAAATTATCCTTAAATCTTGAGGATCAGAAGACTCCTCCAGCAAAGCCCTCAATTGAGGAGCCTCCCACTTTGGAGTTAAAGCCTTTGCCTTTACATCTCAGGTATGAGTTTCTTGGCCCTTGTTCCACTTTACCTGTTATTCTTTCCTCTTGCTTGACTAACGTGCAGGTAGATTCTACTTTAGTGGTGCTCCAAAAGAGGAAGAAAGTGATAGGTTGGACATTGGCGGATATTCGGGGTATGAGCCCAGCCTTTTGCATGCACAAGATTATTTTGTAGGAGGATGCCAAACCCTCCGTGGAGAATAATAGAATATTGAATGAAGCAATGCAAGAGGTAGTGAAGAAGGAGATCATAAAGTGGTTGGATGCCGGGGTTGTTTACCCTATTTCTGATAGCTCATGGACTTCTCCGGTGCAATGTGTCCCAAAGAAAGGGGGCATGACTGTGATAAATAATGACAAGAATGAATTGATCCCCAAAAGAACTGTCACAAGGTGGGGAGTGTGCATGGACTATAGGAAGCTCAACAAAGTCACTCGGAAAGATCATTTTCCGCTTCCATTTCTTGATCAAATGTTGGATAGGTTGGCCAGACGTGCTTTTTATTGCTTTCTGGATGGATACTCCGGCTACAATCAGATTCTTATTGCTCCTGTGGACCAAGAGAAGACCACTTTTACTTGTCTATATGGTACCTTTGCATTATCGAGGATGCCATTTGGGTTATGTAATGCACCGACGACCTTTCAACGGTGTATGATGGCTAGTTTCACCGATGTGGTGGAAGATATTCTTGAGGTCTTCATGGACGATTTATCCGTTGTTGGGAATTCTTTTGATGATTGCTTGAACAACTTGGACAAGGTATTGGCAAGATCTGAGGAAACTAACTTGGTTTTGAATTGGGAAAAATGTCACTTCATGGTCGAGGAAGGCATTGTCCTCGATCACAAGATTTCAAAGTATGGTATTGAGGTTGATAAGGCCAAAGTTAAAGTGATCTCCAAACTCCCTGCCCTACATCCTTGAAGGGAGTGAGGAGCTTTTTGGGTCATGCGAGGTTCTATGGCTGATTCATCAAAGAGTTTTCTAAGGTGGTGAACCCTTTGTGTAAACGTTTGGAGAAGGATGCCAAGTTCCATTTCAATGAAGATTGCATGAAGGCATTCGAGTTGCTTAAGTTCAAGTTGACTACTACTCATATTATTACCGCACCGGATTGGAGCTTGCCTTTTGAGCTCATGTGCGACGCAAGTGATGTGGCGGTTGGAGCGGTGTTGGGGCAACATATCAACAAAATCTTCCATCCGGTCTATTATGCAAGCAAGACCATGAATGATGCCCAAGTCAATTACATAGTGACCGAAAAAGAGCTCCTTGCTATTGTCTTTGTTATGGAGAAGTTCTGCCCGTACTTAATGGGTACAAAGGTGATTGTTCACACCGACCATGCGGCGCATCGGTATTTGATGAGCACAAAGGATTCTAAGGCAACATTGATGCGGTGGGTGCTTCTATTGCAAGAGTTTGATCTAGAGATTCAAGACCGCAAGGCTAGTGACTAGTGAGAATCAAGTGGCGTACCACTGTCCCGATTAGAGGAGGAGGGGAGGCCACATGATGGCCTTGAGATAAATGATTCATTTCCCTATGAGCAATTCCTAGCCATTTCTATGACCGGGATACCATGGTTCATCGACTTTTCCAATTATCTTATGAGTGGCATTGTACCGAATGCGTTCTTTTCAAACCAAAGGAAGAAGCTCAAACGGGATTGCCTTGACTATTATTGGGACGAGCCGTATCTTTTTCGGATATGTACCGATGGTGTGATCCGACAATGTGTGCCGGAGGAAGAACAAATGGGTATTCTTGAGGCTTGCCACTCTTCACTGTATGGTGGTCACCATGGTGGAGCAAGAACGGCATCAAAAGTTTTGACTTATGGATTCTATTGGCCTACTCTTTACAAGGATGCTAGTGAGCTTGGAGATAGATATTTTCGATGTGTGGGTTATTGATTTTATGGGTCCGTTTGTTAGCTCTTGTGGGAACACCTACATTCTAGTTGTGGTGGATTATGTATCTAAATGGGTTGAGGCAATTGATTTTCCCAACAATGAAGCAAGGAGTGTGGTGGAATTCTTGAAAAAGAATATCTTCACGAGGTTTGGTACCCCAAGAGCCATTATTAGTGATGAGGGTTCACATTTTTGCAACAAGGCTTTTTATGCCTTTCTCACAAAGTATGGTTTCACTCACAAAGTATCAACCCCCTACCATCCTCAAACAAGCGGACAAGTTGAAGTCTCCAACCGGGAGATAAAGAGTATTTTGTCGAAGATAGTCAATGCCAACCGGATAGATTGGTCAATAAAACTTGATGATGCTCTTTGGGCTTATAGAACGGCCTACAAAACACCGATCAGGATGTCTCCATACCGGTTAGTGTTCGGGAAGGCATGCCATCGTACGGTAGAACTTGAACATAAGGCCATGT
Organism: Nicotiana tabacum; assembly: GCF_000715075.1. Lineage (NCBI taxonomy): Eukaryota > Viridiplantae > Streptophyta > Magnoliopsida > Solanales > Solanaceae > Nicotiana > Nicotiana tabacum. The sequence continues at coordinate 21,356,176 of NC_134088.1, read as the reverse complement.
GGGCTTTAAAGAAGTTGAACCTTGAATGGGATATCGTGGCAAATCTAAGGGTGACACAATTGAATGCTCTTGATGAATTTCGGTATCATGCCTACACAAGCTCGTCCCTTTACAAGGAGAAGATGAAGTACCTCCATGACAAGTACATCCACAACAAGGAATTTAAAGAGGGTGATCTTGAGCTATTGTTCAATTCCCGGTTACGGATGTTTTCGGGTAAGTTGAAGCCAAAATGGAGTGGCCCCTTTGAAGTGGTGAATATAACCCCTGTTGGTGCTCTAGATTTGAAAAATAAGAATGACGAGGTGTTTAGAGTCAATGGGCAGCGGGTTAACATTATCTTGGCAAGGTTAATGATGGCCACATTGTGGCGGTCCTTCATTTCAAATGATTGGTAATTTACGTCGTGCCGCGACATTAAATCAGGCGCTTCTTGGGAGGCAACCCATATATCTTTTTCTTTTTCTTGTTTTGCTTCTTTGTTAGATAGCTTTGTTTTGTGCTAACTAGTTTTGAAGTGTATGCAGGAATGGGTGTGCATTGCAGGGACTGTGCAAGAAACAATTGGCTAAGTGTCACAAAAGTGCGGACAACACCAAAATCATGCGGACCGCACAATCACTCTGTGGCCACACAATTCTGTGTGTGGTCGCACAACTAGAAGATCAAAATTGCATGCTCTATGAAGTTTGGCTTGTCAAAAATCCTTAACAAAGTGCAGCCGCACGCAAAATTATGCGTTCCGCACATATTCTGCGGCCGCACTCACTTTTGTGCGGTCTGCAGAATGTCTTCGAAGGAACAGGTAATGAGTGTGTACCACACTCAAAATTATGCGGCCGCACTCAGGTAGTTCTGGGCCCGACGGGTCAAAGTATAAATAGGGTTTTCTCAACTTTTGACGCTTTACATTCTCTGAACCTTCAAGCCCTAAGAAAACACAATGCATCTGCCACTAATTCTCAAACTTCAAGCATTTCATCTCTTAGATTCTCACCTGCATCCTCCATCACTGGTATGTTCATTTCATCTTTATATTTTTCATCTTCTCTTAGTTTTGTTCTTTTTGTCTAGGGTTAATTTCATGCCTAACAATGTCAATAGTTAGTCATCTTTGCTCAAAATCATGTGGGCAGCTTCATAATTGTTAATTGGGGCCTGGGTAAATAGCTAATCATGCTTAATTGTTAGGGCCATGTCTAATTCCTGCAAAACTTTTATGAATCGTAAAGTAGTGCCGTGTTAATCCAAATTGTGCGGCCGCACACACTTTTGTGTGGTCTGCGGTCTTTAAGTTATGACATTTGTATGATTGAATTGTGCGGACTGCACTCAAAAATATGCGGTCGTAGTGAAATTGTGCGGTCTGCAGTCAAAATTGTGTTGTCCGCACTGTTAAATGATCAGAGACCTAGTAGTCTGAACCTGGGGCTGTGCGGCCGCACTCAATATTGTGCAGTCCGCACTTTTGATTGTGTGGCCGCACTCAATTTTGTGCGGTCCACATTTGGCAGTCTGTAGCCGCACTCACTTTTGTGCGGTCCGCACTTGCCAGTCTGCGGCCGCACTCACTTTTGTGCGGTCCGCACTACCTCTTCTATTTTTCCACAACTGACCTACAACTATCAGGCATATATCTGTGTCCTATGTACCTGAACTCTAACTAATTCTTATTGTTATGAATTGCAGACAATGTTTAGATCACGTGGTGGAGGAGATACATCAAAAGGAAGGGCAGAACCCTCCTGAGGCCGAATCCGAGGACTAAGCAAGAGTAACCTACCACTAGCCATCCAGAGAGTGATAAGCAAGAAGGCTACGACCAACAGAGTCCCTGAATCATCAGACACCAGTGAGTATCTCCCATCTAGGGAAGTTTCTGAGGGAGACTTTGACCAAGCCCCACCTAACACCCAATCTCAACAAGTCCCGGGTATCTTCCACTTGGTTGATGAATCATCTTCCGCTGCTAGTTCTTCTAAAGGTTCGGAAGAGGGTAGCCATGATTCTGAGCCCTCTTCCTCACATGTCCCGGCTGCACCAATCAATGTTGGATGATGATGATGACGTCTCGGATGATGGTAGAGGGGAAGACATTCAAGTGGGTGGTCTTGAGAGGACAAAGAAAAAGGAGAGGTGGGAAGACAGATTTGTCAGCTTGACTACCTTCAATAGATTTAGAGAGTGGTGGCCCCAGAGATCGCTCACTCTTGAGCGACAATTCTTGATAAAGGATTTGGACAAGCACAACCCAAATGTCCTCAGACAGTTCCAGGAGAGAAAAGGGATGGAAATGGTTCACCCAAAGCACCCTCGATGCATATATATTTATTTGAAAAGAAACCACTAAAATTTATTAAATTAAAACATACATTAGAATAAATCCATCAGGAAATATATTTGTAATGAATCTTTTGAATTTCCATCTTTCATATTTTTCTTTTTATGTAGAAATTAAGCTAAGCACATTTGCAGTGACAAACATGCTTATTTCCCTCTAATTTGCAAGCTCCTCCGAGCTCACAGTCACTGACACAGAACGTCCAACATTTGCCATCATTTTCTGGACTATCATCTACACCAGGTACACATGAACCAAGTTCTGGGTGATCCATGCAACACTTTGCTGTATCAGCTATATTCTTGCAACCTACAAAATAACAACAATATATTATATATGTAAATAGACACATATGTATTTTTACTAAGAACCCGTTTGGATTAGCTTAAAAAAAGTGGCTTTTTCAGCAAAAATAGCTTTTAAGCTAAAAAGCAATAAGTTGGGATTGCCCAACTTCTTGCTTTTGGCTTGTTTTAAGCAGTTTTTAACTTATTTTAAGCATTTTTTAACTTTGTCAAACACTTAAAAAAGCTAAAAAGAGCTTAAAAGCTGATTTGACTAGCTTAAAAGCCAATCCAAACACCTAGTAACTAATGTTTAAAATGTCTTAAAAAGTCTTATTATTTGAATGATCTTGTGCTTGAATAATATAAAACATCTCTCAGCCCTTTGAATAAAGAAATTTTTGCTCTAAATGAATATCAATTCCTGCGTTTTAGTATCAATTGAATTACAAAAAATTGAGAGCAGCACAATTAAGCACATTTTTTGTGCAAACAAAAGATCTATTACATAAAACAATTAAAAATAAAATATCAAATAACATTGAGATATTAAAAGGTACGAACAAGAGTACCTATAGAAAGTATAAGGAGTGTGAAAAGAAGAACTGAAACACTCTTGATAGCCATGCTTATAGAACAATTAATTTTCAGAGTTGGGTCTATCAATTCTACTGAGAGCATCCTATTAATTTATAATGCTAGAAATGACCAGAGGTCTTTAAAGTCTATATTACATGCATCCATATTAGATTAGTATCATAATTAACTAGCTTATAGAAAAGAAAGTATTGCTGATTTACTTCCCATCTTACGGAAAAAGATAAGGTAAGGGACTAGAATTTTTAGTGAAATGCAAGGAATAATATACTATCTCATAATATCATTAAGATCATCGAGCTGTGTATAACAATTTTCCCAAAATCCAAACTTCCAACACATTCCTTGTAAGATATAACTCGATGTTAGGGAGTTGAGCTCACTCTGATGTCTAATCATTAATGTTTATGAGAGAGATCACTGAATTAGCTAATTAAAAGTATCTACTAATGTCACGATCCTAATTTCTAACCGATCGGGATCATAATAGTGCCTAACACCGCTTGCTAGACAAGCCACGGCAAAAAATAACGAAATAATTGCAACAATTGACTAATCAACAAGATAATAAGAAAAGTAAAAGAAACTCGAAAGTGAACAAGATAAGTCTAAAACCCTTACTAGCGTTCAACCCTCCCAAGATGTGGAGTCACAAGTACATGAGCTTCTTTAGTTTTCTATATATACTGTTCTAAAAGAAATACAACACTATTTGAGAAAAATGGAAACAGTACCATAGAAATAAGAAAATGACTCCAGGCCTGTTGTCACGACCCTAAATCCCAACTTGTCGTGATGGCGCCCAACACACTTGCTAGGCAAGCCAAAAATTCACATAACAACTAAACATTTGGATAAAATATGGTTTAATAAACTCAAGGGTGGAAATAACATAAATATCTAATAAAAGAAACTGAAACACTACTACAACCATCTCAAAACCTTGTGTCAACGAGTACATGAGTACTACTAAGTTTCAGCATAAACCTAAACTCTAGTACAATTGTCTGAGTAATAGAACAATACTTAAAAAAAAAACAGAAAAGAGTTTCAAGGTATGCGGACGTCATATCAGCTACCTCGAAATCTCCAAGCAGATCCTAGCACAGATCTAGCAGTCATCACGTCTCGATGTACCTGGATCTGCACATGAAATGCAGAGTGGAGTATGAGTACAACAAATCCCATATACTCAGTGAGTAAAAGAACTAACCTTGGGCTAAAAGCAGTGACGAGCTCAGAAGATGGCAGTCTGAATAAAATAAAATGACAACACAGATATAATAATGGCAGTAACAATAAACAACTCAGATTAATTTTCAAAATCAGCTCGTTCAGGTTACAGGAAATTAGACATGCTTTCAGGTTCAACAATTAAAGCCCAACACTGATACGAATATGTCAAGTACAACTACCATGAGGAATGGTACATCTCTATGCCTACATGTCAATATACATGTAACTTGTATGATTTCACGGTGGTATTCTCAAGTACTCACACAACTCAATCTGTCTGCCAAATGCTCACACAAACCATACACACAATCACTCAACACTGTACGGGTGCCTGACATCAATGCCCCTCACCAAAGCACGTGTATATAATATAGATTGTGTATGCGCTCACTCCTGGTATGTCACACTCTGGAGGGGTGGATCTTGCCCAAGCGCTAATATAAAGCCTATAAGGCATTTTGCGGCATGCAACCCGATCCACAATAATAAATAAGCTAATAATGCCTGTTGCGGCGTTCAGTACGATCTACAATAACACTCACAACCAGGCTTTCAGGTCCACCTCAGTCATCAATTTCCCAAGTTTTAAGGGCTCACAAATTTCATATCATTCAGCCCAAACGATAATAACATGTGATGCAACGATGCATAATAACAGAGACTGAGATATGATATACAAATTAACAATCATGACTGAGTATATAATTATAGTTAAAGCGAATAACTCAAAACAACATAAATAACCTCATTAGGTCTCAATCGAATAAGCACATAGCCTAAACATGATTTCTAGCATGAATCACAACTCAATCACTCTAACAAGTAGGAATTACACAGATAGAACAACACTTCGTAGCAACTCAGTACAACAATCAACTCGTATCATGTTTACCACGGTGCACACCTACACGTCCGTCACCTAGCATGTGCGTCATCCCAACACAACACAAATAACACTTTTTCCTGGGGTAAATACCCTCAATTCCAGGTTTAGAAATATTACTTACCTCAAAGTGCGCAACTCAATTCTCTAACAAACCCTTTGCCACGTGAATCGGCCTCCGAACAACTCGAATCTAGCCAAAGTAACTTAATTCCATCAATAATGGCTATAGGAAACAATTTCAAAATATAAAGATAAGGTCTTTAACCAAAAATCAAAAAGTCAACCCTGGGCCCACTCATAGGAACCTAACAAAATTTACAAATTCTGAATACCCATTCGATCACGAGTCCAACCATACTGAAATCATTCAATTCCAACAACAAATCGACCATCAAATCCCCAAATCTCACTCTCCAATACATAGTCAAAAAATTCTCAAATTCTAACTTAGATTCATGAAAATTAAGTGTAATAATCAATGAGTCTTCAATATTTATAGACAAAATTGATTAAAAGTCACATACCTCTTCAATCTAGGTGGAAACCTCTCCAACAATCGCCCCTAGCCAAGCTTCACAAATCCAAACATGAGAAAAACAAGTAAACCTTTCGATTTAAGACATTGCCCACCGATATCGCACCTGCACCTCTTTTTTCCGATTCTACGGAACCACTTCTGCAGTCAAAGGGTTCGCTTCAGCGGAATCCACTTAATACCAGACCAAGCGCACCTGCGACCCCTCATGCGCACCTGCGGGACTGCTTCTGCAGTCCTTCCTTCTCTCCTGCGCTTCTGCACCTGCGGAGAAGTCTCCGCTTGTGCGACTCTAGCCTCACATGCCCAGTTTCGCTTCTACGACCAAGTGCCCGCACCTGCAAGGTCACAGGTGCAGAATATTTCCTTGCTATTGCGCATCTACTCAGTGTCAACCATAACCACTTCTACGACCCCAGGACCACTTCTGTGGTCTCGCACCTACGGCCAAAACCACGTAGGTGCTATCAAACCGGAAGCTTTAAGCTTCAATCTTTCCTTAAGTCCAAAACGCAATCCGATTTCAATTCGAATCACACCCAGGGCCCCCGATACCCCATCCAAGCATACCAACACATCGCAAAACACAAAACGAACTTAGTCGAAACCTCATATTACACTAAACAACATCAAAATCATGAATCACACCTCAATTCAAGCCTAACCAAACTAATGAATTTCCAATTTCTAAAACAAATGTCAAAACCTATCAAACCAACTCCGATTGACCTCAAATTTTTCACATCAATCATAAATGAAACAACGGACCTATTCCAACTCCTGAAACAAAATTGCGAGTCTGGTATCAACAAAGTCAACTCCCAATCAAACCTCTCAACCTTACAAACCTTCAACTTTTCATCTTTCGCCAATCAAAGCCAAAACGACCTATGGACCTCCAAATTAATATCCAGACATACTACTAAATCCAAAATCACCAATACAAAGCTATCGGAACCATCAAAAATCTATTCTGGAGACGTCTACACAAAATTCAAACTCCGGTCAATTCTTTCAACTAAAGCTTCCAACCTTGGGACTAAGTGTCCTAATTCACTCTGAAACATCCTCGAGACCAACCCAACCACCCCGGCAAGTCACATAACTCTAAATGAGTATATAATAAGCGATAAACAGGAGAGCGTGGCTACAAATACATAAAACAATCAATTGGATCGTTACACTTGCGAACGGGATACAGCTCTACCTCGAATCACCTACCCGGTATTTGCTAAGCAACTCTCGGGACTCTACTGGTACCGATATCTGGGTCTACACACGAAGTGAAGAAGTGTAGTATGAGTAGAATCGACCTAATGTACTCAATAAGTGTCGAGCCTAACCCCGACGAGGTAGTAACGAGGCTAAGACAACACACTTGCAATGAACTTGTGCAGTTATATATCAAAAAGTAATAAAATAGTAGATAAAGTATCAGATATAACAATAGAATAATGACAAGTGAAAGTTATAACAAGTGCACAGGTAAAGGGGCATAAAACGGAAACATAAAGTAAGCGATACTGAGTAAGCCTCGTTCAAAAGGAAATAACGAAACTACAAAGCCAAGTCCACATTTCAAAATATCAAAGTAAAGAGCAATAAAATTGTATGGCATCACCTTTCGTGCTTTTACACTAATCCTCGCATAATAAAATAATATACAATTAACACCCCAATTAAAATAATAATTCCAACGTGAGTCGAGGTCGAATCCACAAGGAGTTTAGAATGGGTGTTGAGATAAATACTTAAGAAAGAAACTCGAAATAGCTAGATTTAGCTTCCAAACAAAAATGGGTAACAATTCTTCAAAGTTAAACTACTAACTGGAACTGGAACCTGTCAAGCCAAGTCTCGTTGTGCAGACCGCACAACCTCCGCAGGGGCATTTTTGTCAGATATTTTCAACTTAGTAAAAATAGAAGGTTTTGTCATTTTTAGGGTAAGTTTTGTTTTGGGAGAGCACCTGAGCCGTTTTTATTTACTCTTTTGAGTAATATTGTACTAGATTAGCTTCTAAAAATTAGATTTTCTTTCCTTAATCAATTATTAAGCATAATTTCTTAATTTCTTCTTGTATTTCTTCATTTTTCATGAGTAGCTAAATTTCTAGCTAGGGTTGTGGCCCAACCCTAGTGTGGGTAATTAAAGAGTGTTTGATTAAGGACTTATTTGTGATTGGGTTAGTGATATTTAGCCTAGTTCTTGCTTGAATTAAAGAATTAATTGTTGCAAACATTGATTCATGCCTAATTGACTGAGTCTCTAATTGAGAATGATAGACTTCTAGGAAAACTTGCCTAATAACAAATTGGGGTAAACTCAAGAAATTGATAGCCCCAATTAAAGGGTTGAATCTATAGATAGTAAGACCCGACTTGAGCATTTATAACTTGTTTTGTGCAATACCCATTTGGACTTGAGAAAGCCAAATTGGGCAAAACCACTCAAACTACCGAGAGGTATAAAATGGGTAATTGCGTGTGATTGCTATATTACAACCCCGACCAATCAGGCTTGTCCTAGAGTTTTTAACCCATGAGGTAACCACCTAGGTGGAAGTCACGACCCTAGATCTTTTATCATTTGGAAAATAACCAAAACCAAAAATATTGTTTCCTAGTTTTATAATTGCAATCAATAGTTTAAAGTAGAAGTAGAAATAACAAACAAGAATGTGGAAGTGTAATCTAAGGCATAATTTATAATTACACTAAATATATACCTAATCCCAATTCTAACTCCCTGAGGATTCGACTCCGACTTGCGTTATATTTTATTATTGCTTCAACCACCTCACTACCTATATTTGTGGTGTGAGTTTGGGCGACATCAATTTTTGGCACCGTTGCCGGGGAGTTAAACAGATTTAGATATATATCTATGTTTTTGTGTAATATGTCTTCTTTTCCTTCCGAGTCACTAATTTTGTTTTTGAATTGCTTATAAGTATGATAATGGCTCTCAACAACGAGCCCATTGGTAATTTGCCATTAAGGGAGGAAGTGGACGATGATCAAGGAGATGAGGTTCTTCCCGAACCTCAAGCAAATAGGCAAGGCTGACCGCCTTCTAATAATGTTCTCGTCCCTCCCCTACCTCTACCAAGAGCGGTAGCGCACCAGGTGTTGCCAAACGAGGGTTATGCAAGTGCTATAGTACCGCCTCGCATTAGGGCATGCATCTTTCAAATCACCAACGTGATGCTTACACTACTTGAGCAATCGGGATTCTTCACCGGGGCTCCAAATAAAAATGCTTACAAGAATCTCAAGGGGTTCGTCGATATTTGTTGGGGGAGCAGGAAAACCAATGTTTTGTAGGACGCGCTGAGGTTGAGGCTATTTCCTTTCTCTTTACGGGAAAAAGCATTGGACTGGCTGGAGGGATTGCCCAATCATTCCATACATACATGGGATGAGTTGGCCAAACAATTCATTGCCAAATTCTTCTCTTCGGGGCACATGGATACACTACAGGATGAAATTCTAGCGTTCAAGTAAGAGCCCAATGAACCATTGCATGATATTTGGGAAAGATATCATACCATGGTTAAAGATTTCCCAAATCATGATATTACCGAGGACATGATCCAACAAACCTTCTACAAGGGGATCAACACAACAAATCAATGTGTGGTGAATCAACTCTCCGGCAGGAACTTCATGAACACACCTTATGTCGAATCTTGTGAAATTTTGGATGAGATGGCGGATACCTCATCGGTATGGCAAAGTAGGGCTAATGTTCTGTAAGGTGACCCCAATGTCATTCACCTACACAAGGAACTACATGATCATGGGCAAGCTATCGCAGAGTTAACAACCACAATGAACCAACTGGCCAAAGCTCAGTTGCAACAAATTCAAGGGCCGAAACAAGGGAATGTGCTGGAAAGTGTAAATATGATGATGAACAAGAGACGGCAAAAAGGTCAAGAATGGAAAAGACGTCCGTAACAATTATGTAAGATGATAATGGGTATGACCAAGGTGATTCGTATAATGAGCAAGAAGAAGAAGTGCAATACGTCAACAATTATCAAGGTCAAAGAAACAATGCTCAAAATCAACAACAATGGAGATCACAATGAAATCAAGTAAATTGGAATAACCAAGGCCACTAAGGCAATTGGAGTTGTGGCAACAACAATCAAGGCAATTGGAATAATCAAGGAAACCAAGGCAATTGGGGTGGCAACAATCAAAGTAATTGGGGAGGTAATCAAGGAGGGTGGAAAAATAACAACAATCGGGGGTCGGGTTTTCAAAGGCCCCCGATGTTCCAACAACCGAGCAATCCACCACCTATCCTTCTCAAGGCCAGAACCCGAACTCTTCTAACAATGAGATGGGACAGATTGAAAATATGTTCAAATAAATGTTGGAGAAAAATGCCGACTCCGATGCTCAATTAGCCTCCCACAACACTTCAATCCACAATTTGGAGGTTTAACTTCGCCAAATCTCACAAGCATTGAACACTCGTCCTAAGGGGGCACTACCAAGTGATACGATGGTGAACCCAAAGGGGGGGGAATAATACGGGACATGTTATGGCCGTGACTACGAGAAGTGGAAAAGGTGGAGATGCAACCACCTCAAATCAAAGAAGAATTGTGGATGATGATTTTGTAGTTCAATAATATGGAATTCCAAGCAATGTGGTTCAAGCTAATGACAAAGTGAGAATTGATATTGATGAAAATGTGGAGGAGACGCAAGAAGAGGTGAACCCGTCTAGGGAGCACATAATTGACATGCCGGAGCCGGTAGTGCCAAAGGCTAAGGCACCAATGCCAAGGCCTCCTCTTCCATACCCTCAAAGGCTTGCAAAGAAAAATAGTGAGAACCAATTCAAAATGTTTATTGACATGGTGAAGAGTTTTTCTATCTATGTACCATTGGTTGAGACGTTGGAACAAATGGTGGGTTATGCAAAGTTCATGAAGGACTTGGTCACCAAGAAGAGGTTGATGAATTGTGAAACTATCAAGATGACACATCTAGTGAGTGTTATTGTGCACTCAATGGCTCCGAAATTGGAAGATCCGGGTGCTTTCACAATCCCTTGCACTATTGGGAGTGCCGACTTTGCTAAAGCTTTATGTTATTTGGGGGCAAGTATCAACTTAATGCCCTACTCTGTGTTCAAAACTTTGAGAATTGGGCAACCAAGACCCACATCTATAAGGTTGCAAATGGTGGATCGGACTATGAAGAGGCCATTGGGAATTATTAATGATGTGTTAGTCCGTGTTGATAAGTTCATCCTTCCAGCGGACTCTGTGATCCTAGATTGTGAGGTTGACTACGAGGTGCCTATTATCTTGGGTAGACCTTTTCTTGCAATGGGGAAGGCTCTTGTTAATGTGAGAATCGGTGAGCTCACTTGCCGAGTGGGTGACAAAGACCAAATAGCAACGAAGTTTGTTCATTCGTGGATTTAGTGACCGAAGTAATTGTTGATGATACTAGTGTTGTGATGAATGTTGAGGATGCCTTGGAAGTTGTGTTGATCAATCTTGGGTAGACCTTTCCTTACTACGGGGAAGGCTCTTGTTAATTTGGAAGCTGGTGAGCTCACTTTCCGGGTGGGTGACGAAAAGTTGGTTTTCCATGTGTGCGAATCGATGAGGCAACCAAATAGAAACGAAGTTTTTTCATTCGTGGATTTAGTGATCGAAGTAATTGTTGATGATACTACTGTTGTGATGAATGTTGAGGATACCTTGGAAGCTGTGTTGCTCAATCATGATAATGATGAGAAGGAAGGCTTTGTGGAATGTGTAAATGCTTTGCAAGGATGGGGTCATATACTTATGAACCCCAAAAATTGTCCTTAGATCTTGTGGATCAGAAGACTCCTCCAACAAAGCCCTCAATCGAGGAGCCTCCCACTTTGGAGTTAAAGCCTTTGCCTTTACATCTCAGGTATGAGTTTCTTGGCCCTTGTTCTACTTTACCTGTTATTCTTTCCTTTTGCTTGACTAATGTGCAGGTAGATTCTACTTTAGTGGTGCTCCAAAAGAGGAAGAAAGTGATAGGTTGGACATTGGCGGATATTCAGGGTATAAGCCCCACCTTTTGCATGGAAAAGATTATTTTGTAGGAGGATACCAAACCCTCCGTGGAGCATCAAAGAATATTGAATGAAGCAATGCAATAGGTAGAGAAGAAGGAGATCATAAAGTGGTTGGATGCCGGGGTTGTTTACCCCATTTCCGATAGTTCATGGACTTCTCCGGTGCAATGTGTCCCAAAGAAAGGGGGCATGACTGTGATTAATAATGACAAGAATGAATTGATCCCCACAAGAACTGTCACCGGGTGGAGAGTGTGCATAGACTATATGAAGCTCACCAAAGTCACTCGGAAAGATCATTTTCCGCTTCCATTTCTTGATCAAATGTTAGATAGGTTGGTCGGACGTGCTTTTTATTGCTTCCTGGATGGATACTCCGGCTACAATCAGATTCTTATTGCTCCTGAGGACCAAGAGAAGATCACTTTCACTTATCCATATGGTACCTTTGCATTATCGAGGATGCCATTTGGGTTATGTAATGTACCGGCAACTTTACAACGGTGTATGATGGCTAGTTTCACCGATATGGTGGAAGATATTCTTGAGGTCTTCATGGACGATTTATCCGTCATTGGGAATTCTTTTGATGATTCCTTGAACAACTTGGACAAGGTATTGTCAAGATCTGAAGAAACTAACTTGGTTTTGAATTGGGAGAAATGTCACTCCATGGTCGAGGAAGGCATTGTCCTCGATCACAAGATTTCAAAGTATGGTATTAAGGTTGATAAGGCCAAAGTTGAGGTGACCTCCAAACTCCCTCCCCTACATCCCTGAAGGGAGTGAGGAGCTTTTTGGGTCATGCAGGGTTCTATCGCCGATTCATCAAAGAGTTATCTAAGGTGGTAAACCCTTTGTGTAAACGTTTGGAGAAGGATGCCAAGTTCTATTTCAATGAAGATTGCATGAAGGCATTCGAGTTGCTTAAGTTCAAGTTGACTACTACTCATATCATTACCGCACCGGATTGGAGCTTGCCTTTTGAGCTCATAGGTAGTAATTGTTGCTCCTTTCAATCTATCTTGTGGACTCAAGATAGAGTTGAAATCTCCCCAAATAATCCATGGTTTAGTTGTTGCTTGAGAAAAATTACCTAATTGCTGCCATAAATCTTTTCTCTGCTCCACTATATTGTATCCATAGACTATTGTCATTTCACAGTCTATTTGTTGATTCCTGCTCATCAATTTACAATGAATAAGCTATGCTTCTTTCTTCAGAACTTCAATCTTGTAAGTATTATTTTCTCAGAGTAACCAAATCCTACCATTATGTACATGATTATAATTGTTTTCAAATCCCCAACCCGGGGCAATTTTATTATATATTGTTTGTACTCTATGATCTTTCACCCTTGTCTCCACTAATCCTGCTATTTTAACTCTGTTTTCTTTGGGATACATAGCTAATTCTTTCTGTTTATATCTATTATTTATTCTCCTCATATTCCATATTAACCATGATATTAATGATGACATATAAATCCCCCACCTATATCAATAGGTAGGAGTTGTGTCATCACATTATCTTCACATTGCAGTATATCAAATTCATTTCTCACTAGAATAACAGCCTCAGTCAGTTGATTTACATATCGACCATTGATTTCTTTGGATGCCTTCCCTTTTAGTAATTGCTTCTCTTTAGCGTGTGGGTTCAATTCCTCTGTATCTACTCTCTCTTTTGGTTATTGAGCTTTTTTAGTGGCTGCTGCATACTTAGCTTCCTTCAGCTCATCATTAGCTTCAGTTGAATCTCTTTTATCCTCCTTTGGTACCCAGGTTTGCACCACCTTCTTAGGTCATTTCTTCTTCTTTTGAATGTTGTTATTCATATGTTCTTCCTTTTTTAAATCCTTCATTTTCTTCTTTATACAGTTATGCCCTATCATTAGGCATTATTCACAGTAATCTGGCTTTCATTCAAATACTACTGATTGTTGTAATGTTTTCCCTAATGGATCTATCACAGTAACTTTATCTGGTAGTGGCTTGGTGACATTGACCTCTATAAGAATTCTAGCAAATGAGATTCTGGTTTGCTTTGTTGTACATTCATCTGCATACTTTGGCACTCCAATCACACTAGCTATCCTGCTCAATGAATCCCGGCTCCAGCAACTCGTAGGTAGGCTAGGAAATTTAACCCGCAAAGGCAGTTCAGTAAGGAACTCAACATTAAAATCAAACTCTGGACACCATTGTTTCAATATCATAGGTTTGTTGTTGATGCTATATGAACATGCATATTGTACTTCATTCATATCTACTATCGATTAGAATTTAATAATATAATAGCCTTCTTCGTGATAATACACCTCATGTTCTGCCACCATATTCCAATTTTGAGCCACATATCGTTTCATATAGTTATAGCCTGGTGTTTCACCTATCACATATACTACTAAAGCAGCCTTCTATTTATCAGCTTCCCTATTCGTTTCTTCCTTATCAAGCTTGACCATTAGACTATCTTCAACCAATTCTGGTGATATGTAATCGAGTGACATACTGTTAGTTGCTGCACGATTCCGATTGAATAGCCCAGACTAGGTGGGATCTGAGCTTGGTCCTTTGTTGTCTGCTCAGGTTTCCTCAAATCTGGTTGTTTGATCTGCGTTGATTATTGTTGCTCATTAATTCCTATCAATTGCAGCTTCAGAGGTTCACTTAAGTTCAATTTCTTAGCTCCGGTGGTCATTTTGCTTGCCGAAATCAGCGGAGATAGAGGTGGAAATTGAGTTGCCAAAGGTGTAATCACTCGTTGTTCGCTACCATTTTCTAGGGTTTTAGCTATCACCCTAGCACTGACTGAGCTTCCCACTGTTACAATTGCTTGTTTCTTCGGTTGTCCTCGCCCTCTGGCCATGGCTGCCGCGATCGGTGTGCGTTTGCTTAACTTGCGCCGATAGCAGATATAGGGAGAAAGAGGTTTTCTCTCTTTTTAATGCGTTGATACCACTTTTAGATTTCTCAACTTTTCCCCAATCTTAAGCTTTGAGCCACTTACTACATATTAGTACTTAGGAGAGTTCGGGTGCCAAGAGAGGATCATGTTCAAAACGGGTAAAGGCTTGTAGCATGGTTATCAACAGAGAAAGGCTAAAGGCTCAAAGGGGTTTACTAGGGATAACAAACATAGGGTGGAAATTGAAAGCTCAAACGGTCCAAGGAAAGCCTACAATCATCTTTCAAACCAAGCAAACTTAAAATTTCTCCTTGAAGCACATTCAGGGCAAGTTATAGAATATTCACTCAAGTACTATGATGACCCGATCGGTTGTTTTGAGTATTGAAGCCTGATTCCCACATTTACTTTATATTTTATGTTCGTTTGTTGTTATGTGACTTGTCGTGGTGGTTGGTTTGGTTTCGGGGATGTTTTGGAATGAATTGGGACACTTAGTCCCAAGGTTAGAAGCCTAAATTGAAAGAGTTGAACGTAGTTTGACTTTATTAATATTGGGTCTGTATTTTCGTTTCGGAAGTTGGAGTAGGTCCGTTGGGTCAAATATTACTTGTGTGAAAAATTTGAGGTCAATTGGAGTTGGTTTGGTATGTTTTGGCATTAGTTTTAGAAGTTAGAAGTTCATAAGTTTATTAGACTTGAATCGATGTGTGATTCGTTGTTTTATTGTTTGATGTGATTTGAGGCTTCGAGCGAGTTCATATCATGTTTTAGAGCTTATTAGTATGTTTGGACCAGGTCCCGGAGGCCCCGAGTGCGTTTCAGATTAAGTTCGGACCAATTGTTCTTGGAATGGGATTGCTGATTTTTGTGTTGTGGTTTCCATCATCGCGATCACGAGGAAAGTTCCTCTATCGCGAGGAAAGGTCCGCAATTGCGAAGGGACTTTGAGGACTTCTGGAATTTTACTCTTCGTGTCTGCGAAGTCAGTGATGCAATCGCGAAGGTTGTTGAGCTTGTTCATCGCGAACGCGTGCACCGGACCACGTTCGCGTATAAGGAAGTAGGGTCAATGTTGAGGCGAGCATTGTTTTTCGCGTTCGCGTGGTGTTGTCCACAATCGCGTAGCTTTGGGAGGTCCTGCCATCCCGTTCGTGACTGTAATCACGCGATCGCGTAGTGTTATTTTTGAGCTGAGGAGAATTGTTCTCCGCGATCGTGAGGGTTTGTTCGCGATCGAGAAAGAGGATAACTAGGCAGCATTGTTAAATTTCAAAAACGAAGGTTTTATTTCATTCTTCATCTTTTGGACCTATAGAGGTCAGCTTTTGGCATTTTTTATAGGGATTTTCAAGGAAATCATCGAGTCAAGTGATTCTAACTCGGATTTAGCTATTATACGTGAATCCATTGATTTTTTGTCATTTAATTAGTGTTTTTGTGAAACTTCATAGACCAAATTTTGGGAATTTGAAAGGCAATTTGTGGTCGGAATTAGATGATTTTGATATGATTGGACTTGTTGTTGAATAGTTATTCGAATTTTATAAATTTTGTTAGATTTTGAGATGTGGGCCCGGGGTTGACTTTTTGGGTTAATTTTTGTCTTTTGTTTAAGATCTTTGCTTTATAATTTGGAATAATTCCTATAGCTTATATTGATATTATTATGTTATTTTGGCTAGATTCGAGCCTTTCGGAGATTAATAGACGTGAGAAGGGCTTGCTAGCATAATGATTTGATTTACTCGAGTTAAGTATCTTATCTAAACTCAGATGAGGCACTAGCTGCCTGAATTATTGTGATAGCTACGTGCTATTGGGTGCGCACACGCGTGGGGTTAAACCCGTGTGCAGGAACCAGGGTTATTTATTCATACTCGGCTTGTGCTCAGGCTCTTATAAGTCTAGAATTTAACTGTTAAACCATAAGCTATGATGCTTCGCACATTTGTGTCATTGTTGTTAACTATTTGAGCCATGTTTGTGGCTACATAGGTGTTTAATCCCTGAATAAACTGATACCAGTCCAGGAGCATAATATTTGTTATTCACTCGTTTCATACATATATACTTGTTTATTTTCTCCTTGATGATATGAATAGACTAGATGCCTGTGACTATGCCGGGCGGATTGTGTTGGTATGCCTGTGACCACGTCGGGCGGGTTGTGTTGTTATGCTTGTGACCATGCCGGGCGAATTATGTTGTTGTGCCTGTGACCACACTGGGTGGATTGTGATATTGAACCTGTGACCACGGCGGGCTGGTAGCACGTTGAATTGTTCGTGCTTGCATGTGGATATGGATCCATCCCCCTAGGGTCACCCTTTCATGTTTCTCTCTCGATGGTGTACACGGGATTATTGAGAATACTGATCAGTGGGTTGGAACGGATATGGAAAAGTTGAGGTAATCTGGCCAGTGCTTTGTTAAATTTTGCATTTCATCTTTACTTGAAATTCCCTTGATCGTTTATCTGATTTAACTACATATCATCTCTATATTTCATGATATTGACTGACAAAGTATTCCAAATATTGTTTTTCATCGAGTTAAAGGATGAAACTACACATGTGATAGGTAGTATCATTATAATTTGTGTTTCTCTTACCTTGTCATGCTTATTTACGATACTTATTGAGTACATTGGGTCAGGTTTACACATACTATACTCTGCACTTAATTGTTAAGATCCAGGTGTGGGGACTAGTTATCAACAGTAGGCTTGCTTGTTGAACTATCTGCTAGAGGCGAGGTAGAGATGCATCCTTGGTCGCAGTTTGACTAGTCTTTTCCTTTAATACTGTTGTTACAGTTCAGACAATGTATTCATTGTTCAGTTTCAAACTTGTATTCCATTGTAGAAGCTCATGACTCCGTACTTACCAGTTTCTAGGGGAATTTACTTTGTATTAGCAGTTATATTTTATTGAAACCAAAAGTTCGTTATTCTGTTTGCCTTCGTTATCATGTTTCGGCTTGCCTTGCCATCACGATGGTAAGGATTTTGGGTCGTGACAAATTGGTATTAGAGCCCTAGGTTCATAAGTATTACGAGTCGCGAGTAGGTTTAATAGAGTCTTGAGGATCGGTACGGAGACATCTTTACTTATCTTCGAGAAGCTACTTAATCACTAGGAAAACTTCACTTTCTTATGTTCTTGTCATGCGAATTTGTTGATTCCGGAAACTAAACTTCTATTATTCTACTCTCTCACAGATGGTGAAGACATGTGCTACCGGATCGGGCAGACGGTCACAAGCACCACCAGCTACGGTCGTGAGAGGCCGGGGCCGCATTAGAGGCCGAGGTGCAGCTCGTACAACAACTAAAGTTGCACCCGTGGAAAAGATTCGCGAGTTCGAAAATAATAAAATGAATAATTAAGTTGGTAGTTCACCGTTGGCTTGCCTAACGGCAACGTTAGGCACGATCACGACCTATAGTGGGAATTTGGTCATGACAACTTGGTATTAGAGCTCTAGGTTCATTTAGGTCTCACGAGTCATGATCAAGTCTAGTAGTCTTGCGGATCGGTATGGAGACGTCTGTACTTATCTTCGAGAGGCTACATGACTGTTAGGAGCACCTTCCTTCTTGATTTCTCGTCGTGCAATTTGATTCTATTGAAGCTTATGCCTTCATTTCCTTCCTACTCATTCTTATATGATATTCAACACTCGTTATCAATTAGGCATCGAGCAGTTATAGTGGTACTGCAGACATGGTGCATGATATTTCTCCTTGCATATTCGGGCGGGCTATTGTCGTCATCTTATGGAAGGATGCTCTATCATTTCAGCCCAATGCTAGTATTGCCTACGACTTCGAGGCTATGCACAATGTATTATGAGGTTCATGCGTTGTTATCGCGCAGTGTTGGTGTGAATGGTAGGGTGCTCATTTATGTGTCACGATAGTGAACGACTCGAAAGGATGTTCGACATTTAATTCCAGCGGAGGAAAGGAAATTGGACTACGGATAATCAGGCCTTGGTTGGCGGAGTAGCGAGACTTGATATTTTTGAACCTGGTGGAATTCTCATTGGGGTGTGGTGTCGTCGTTCTTGTTGGAACACATTAAGGCTCATCAGTGTTGTGATCTCCTTTGATTTGTCTTCGGGACAGGATGTCGTGGAATGGTGCCTAAGCAGCGGTTATGAGAGGTGGCGGTGTATGGCGGCTTCAGAGCCGCATCGGTGTTTCTAATATTGACAACGCGAGAGAGATGATCTTTATGGAGGCTCAGAGATGGTGGCAACCTATCAG
This sequence comes from Nicotiana tabacum, assembly GCF_000715075.1. Classification (NCBI taxonomy): domain Eukaryota; kingdom Viridiplantae; phylum Streptophyta; class Magnoliopsida; order Solanales; family Solanaceae; genus Nicotiana; species Nicotiana tabacum. The sequence continues at coordinate 21,337,027 of NC_134088.1, read as the reverse complement.
TTCGGGTGTGACAGAGATGGATTATGATTTGAAGCAGTATTTTGGCAGCGAAGGAAGAGGAATGACATGGTGGGAAGTGTCTCGCGGTGGTTGAATTGCTAACAGGTCAAGTATGAACAACACCAGTTGCTCCAGCTCAGGACTAGATACCATATGTGGTTGAGCTTGTGGGACCAGCTTAGGCACCAGTTGTGCCCATTGTGATATCAAACCTTTGGGAGGCTTTGGCCCAGATATTGACTGTATGCACTAGCCTTGCTCAAGAGGTGTCAGTTCAGTCTGCACACCACTTCTCAGGTCGGGGGAGGTGCTTAGACTCCCTCAGCCCGTACTCCAAAGCAGGTGGTTCAGGGGATTCAGACACTGGGGGTATTAACAGCCCAACCGGTTGTAGTTGATCAGGCCCAGGTGGGTCCACCTATGAGTGATAAGGATCAGAAGAGGAAAGAGCGATTTTGGAGGCTCAGGCCTCCAGCATTCAGTGAGGCTGAGTCAAAGGATGCTCACGACTTCTTACATAGGTTCCAACAGATTCTTCGCGACGGGTATTTTGGAGATTAGTAGAGTCTCATTTACTACTTTTTAGTTATCGAGGGAAGTCATCATATGGTGGGAGGCCTATAAGTTGAGCAGGCCAGGCGGCGATGTACCACTTATGTGGCATGAGTTGTCAGTCATATTCTTAGAGAAGTTTGTTCCATAAACTGTAGGAGGCGTTGCATATGCAGTTTGAGCAGCTACGCCAGGAGGGTATGTCTGTGACCTAGTATGAGATGAGATTTTCCGAGTTAGCTCGTCACGCAATCTTGTTGGTTCCTATAGAGAGGGAGAGGATTATGAGGTTCATTGATGGCCTCATCTATGGACTACGCGAGATTACAACAGGTGCTAGATTCGATGAGGTGGTTGATATTGCTAGACGGCTAGAGTAGGTCTGTAATCATGAGCAAGTGGAGAGGGAGGCCAAAAGGCCTCATGGTTCGGGTGGATTCAGCGGTGTTTCTTTTGGAGGGCAGTCCCACCACAAAATTAGTCATCCTTATAGGCCCACTCAGATGGCTAGTCTGGGTCATCATGGTGCATCAGTTAGCCATGGTTCCTATGGTGCTCGTTTGGGCCAATTGTCATACAGTGCATTACCAGCACAGAGTTCTTACCATGGTCCATCCTCTAAGGTTTATACAGGTAGTTTCTCGGTTTATGAGGGTCAGCAGCGCATCAGAAGGGGTTGCTACGAGCACGAGGATTTGATTTATCTCAAGAGCGATTGCCCTAGATTATTGAGTAGACATCCACAACAGAGGTCCCAAGCTATGACTTCCACACCAGTTACTTCACCACCCGCTCAGCTAGCTCGGAGTGCGGTTCAGATAGCTAGAGGTCGCCCTAGAGGGGGAGGCCGATCAGGTAGCGATTAGGCTTGATGTTATGCTTTTCCCTCCATGCCAGAGGCTGTTGCTTTAGACACAGTGATCAAATGTATTGTCTCAGTATGCCACAGGGAAGCTTCCATATTATTTAACCTTGGTTCCACTTATTTGTATGTATCATCATATTTTGCTCGTTATTTGGATATGCCTCGTGAGACCTTAGTTCCGCATGTTCATGTATCTACATTGGCGGGCAATTCTATTATTGTGGTCCATTTGTATCGGTCATGTGTGGTGACTATTGGGGGCTTGGAGACGAGAGTTGATCTCTTATTGCTTAGTATGTTTGATTTCGACATGATTCTAAGCATGGATTGGTTGTCCCCATGTCATGTTACTCTAGATTGTCACGCTAAGACTGTGACATTGGCGATACCGAGGTTACCTAGGATAGAGTGGATAGGTTCTTTGGACTATGTTCCCATTAGAGGGATTTCATATCTGAAGGCCCCACAAATGGTTGAGAAGGGGTGTTTGTCATATTTGGCTTTTGTGATGGATGTTGGTGTTGATACTCCTACCATTGATTCTGTTCCGGTAGTGCGAGACTTTCTGGATATGTTTCCTGTAGACCTACTAGGCATGTCGTCCGATAGGGATATTGATTTTGGTATTGACTTGGTACCGGACACTCAGCCCATTTATATTCCTCTGTATCGTATGGCACCAGCAGAGTTGAAGTAATTGAAAGAGCAACTTCATGAGCTTCTTGAAAGGTGTTCATTAGGCCTAGTGTGTCGCCTTGGGGTGCACCGATTCTGTTTGAGAAGAAGAAGGATGGCACTGTGTGGACGTGCATTGATTATAGGCCGTTGAACAAAGTTACAATTAAGAACAAGTATCCTTTGTAGCGCATTGATGACTTATTTGACCAACTTCATGGAGCTAGAGTGTTCTCTAAGATCGATTTGAGGTCTAGGTATCACCAGTTAAAAATTCGGGACTCGGATATTCTGAAGATGGCATTTAGGACCCGCTATGGTCACTACGCGTTCCTTGTGATGACTTTTGGGCTGACTAATACCTCAGCAACATTCATGCATCTGATGAATAGTGTATTCTATCCATATCTTGATTCGTTAGTCATAGTATTTATTGATAAAATTCTAGTGTACTCACGTAGCCAGGAGGAGCATGCACAACTCCTGAGGATTGTACTACAAACATTGAAGGAGGATAAGCTTTATGCCAAGTTCTCAAAGTGTGTGTTTTGGTTCAGATCGGTGGCATTATTGGGGCATGTGGTGTCCAGTGAGGGAATCAAGGTGGATCCAAAGAAGATTGAGGCAGTTCAAAGTTGGCCCAGCCCGTCTTCCGCTACAGTGTATTGTGATGCTTCTCGGATTGGTATTGGATGTGTTTTGATGCAGGAGGGCAGAGTGATTGCTTATGCTTCACTCCAGTTGAAGCCTCATGAGAAGAACTACCCCATTCATGATTTGGAATTGGCAGCCATCGTTTATGTACTGAAGATTTGGAGGCATTATATCTACGACGTGTCTAGTGAGGTATTTACATATCATCGGAGTCTTCAGCCTTTGTTCAAGCAAAAAGATATAAATTTGATGCAGCGAAGATGGCTGGAGCTGCTAAAAGACTATGATATTAACATTTTGTATCATCCCGGGAAGGCCAATGTAGTGGCCAAAGCCTTGGGTAGAAAGGCGATGAATATGGGTAGCCTTGCATATATTCCTGTTGGTGAGAGACCGCTTGCATCAGATGTTCAGGCCTTAGCTAATCAGTTCATGAGGTTAGATGTTTCAGAGCCTAGTCGGGTTCTACCTTGCGAGGTTTCTCGGTCTTCCTTATATGAACGTATCAGAGAGCGTCAGTATGATGACCCCCATTTTCTTAACCTTAAGGACATGGTTCAGCATGATGATACCAAGGATGTTTCTATTGGATATGATAGGGTGTTGCTGATGCAGGATCGGATTTGTGTGCCCAATGTGGATGGGCTATGTGAATTGATTCTTAAGGAAGCCCACAGTTTGCCATATTCCATTTATCCGACTGCCGTTAAAATGTACCAGGATTTGAGGCAGCACTATTGGTGGAGGATAATGAAGAAAGACATAGTTAAGTATATAGCTCAGTGCCTAAATTGTCAGCAAGTGAAGTATGAGCACTATATGTTAGGTGGGTTGCTTCAGAGACTTGAGATTCCCGAGTGGAAATGAGAGCGAGTTACCATGGACTTCGTAACTGGGCTCCCACGGACCTTGAATAAGTTTGATGTTATTTGGGTGATTGTGGATCAGTTGGATAAGTCCGCGTATTTCATTACAGTTAGGACTACATATCCTTCTGAGCAGTTGACTGAGATCTATATATGCGAGATTGTTCGCCTTCCCGGTGTGCCCGTCTCTATTATTTCAGAATAGGGCACGCAGTTCATATCGCAATTTTGGAGAGCAGTGCAAAGAGAGTTAGGCACATAGGTTGAGTTGAGCAAAGCATTCCACCCTCAGACGAACGGACAGTCGAAGCGCACCATTCAGATATTTGAGGATATGTTACGTGCTTGCGTCATGGATTTCGAGGGTTCTTGGGATCCGTTTCTACCACTTGCAGAGTGTGCCTACACTTGAGTATTCAAATGGCTCCGTATGAGGCCATTTATGGGAGGTGGTGTTGGTCTCTGGTTGGTTGGTTTGAGCTGGGTGAGACTAAGCTATTGGGTACTAACTTGGTTCAGGATGCTTTGGAAAAGGCTAAGTTGATTTATTGGGAGTCTTTAGAAATCGGGTGAGGCTAGGCTATTAGGTACTGACTTGGTACATTGGGAGTCTTTAGAAACCTGAACTTTGATTTGCATGATTCGAGGGTTGTTGTTGTTACGCCAATTCCCTTGATTGTTAGAACCTCAATTGCCTTGGTTAATTTGAAAATGCCAGATTTTGATTGGAGCCTTGAAAATTGCTTTGTTGCCCTTGGTAATTGTTCAAAAATTGTACCACTTCTTCTTTCTCTTGATATGAGTCATCTTGGCCATAGCTACCATCATCATTCATGTGCATAAATATCCACCCAAGATTGAAATTGGGGACCTTTAGTCCTCTTCTTATTGGACAAGACACTCACTCCCTCCATAGCATAAACTTGCTTAGGAGCTTAAGTTTGATGAAGTTGAGCCTTAGCGAGTTGGGTCATGGTTGTGGTCAATTTCGAAATAGCTTCCCCATGGTCTTGCAATTCTTTATGAAGATAAATCATGTTGGAATCTAGTCAAATATCAATCAAACAATCCAAAACAAGATTTAGAAACTACCTACGAATGTAAAAGGTTCAATCTTTAACTAAATTAAAAAGGTCAACAAAAGTCAACCTTGGGCTCACATGGTCGAAATTCGAGATTCGGACCAAATCCCGATTATCCATTTACTCTCGAGCCTGATTATGTGTTTTGCTTCGAAATCTGACCTCAATTCGAGGTCTAAATCTCAATTTGTACAAAATTCCTAAATTCCCCTATTTTTTACCTTGAAATTCATAGATTTGATGTTAAGATTCACGAAAAAGTAACTGCAATTGATTGAAGACTAGTTGAAGTTATTTACCAATGAATTTGGGAAAAACTCCTCTTCAAAAATTGCCTCTAGGTAGTTTAGGGTTAAAGAATTATGTAAAATAAGCTAAGTCCCGATATTCCCAAATTTTACCCAACTGCAGGCATCGCAATTGTGAACTCTTATTTGCAATTGCGATGCTCGCAAATGCGAACCACTGATCGCAACTGCGATTAGTGCTTGAGCCTATGAAATGTCGCAAGTGCGAAAAATCCTTCGCATTTGCAAAGGCCCCACCCTCCAAAAATGAGAACTAAGCTTTGCTTTTGCGAAGCTACCCCAAGCTGTCTGGAGTCGCATATGCGACACACCAGCCGCAATTGCGATTACCCAGCCTTCACAAATGTGGATCTTTCTTCATAAATGCAAAGTGCCCTTATCCCAACAACCTTCGCAAAAATGCCAAAGCGATGTTCGCAAATGCGATCTAGACCTAGCAAATGCGAGATCTGTAGGCTACACCAACAATAAATGATGCTCAGTTATACCAAAACATACCAATACTCACCCGGAACTCACTCGAGCCCCTCGGGCTCCAATCCAAACATGCACACCAGTGTAATAACATCATACAAACTAACAAATATCATCAAAATAATATCAAAATCAAGAATCGATAATCAAAACTTAAAACTAAACTTTTTCCAATTTTCACATAATGCACCGAAATACGCTCGGATCACCCGGGTCCCTAACCAAACGTGCCTACATGTCTAAAAATATCATATGAACCTACCAGAATTTTCAAAATACCGATCTGAGGCCGTTTAACAAAAATATTGACTGTGGTCAACTCTAGCCTCATTTAAATCAAAAATCACTTTTTTCTTTAAAATTTCACATGTAAACTTTCTTGAAAAGTACACGGACCACGCACGCAAGTAATAAATCATCAAATTAAGCTACGAGAGGTCTTGAAACACATAACAAGGAGCTAGTACTCAAAACGACTTATCGGATCATCAGAAAAGCTTCTCATTAAGGGTAAAAAAGAATAATTAAAGAAAATTTCAAATATAGAAATATGTTATTTTATTTTTTGAATGGATTAATAAGAAAAATGTGTCACATAAATTGAAACGGATTGAGTACTACTATAGGCATCTACAAGAATCCAAATTAATTAAATTGGTCACAAACCTCATCAGTCTATTATTGAGCAAAATATATCTTTAGTAAAATAAATAACCACACTAACACTGATCCACCGTAGGATCCAAATTATGTTGAATGTTAAACCTCATTACTTTATCATTCATTTGTCTCAATAAATCTCATTAAATTGGATAATTGTTAATTGGATTACCTAGCGGTTTGGGTTAGGTGCCATCATGAATAGTTAGATTTTGAGTCGTGAGAATTTCATTGTTATTGTTGTATTTTATGCCGATTTATAATTTTTGTATTTTATTTATTAACCACCAATAAGTGTCGATGTCAACCCCTCATCACTATTTTTTTGTGGTTAGACTAGATACTTACTAGGTACACGTTGATTTACGTACCCATGCTACACTTATGCACAAAATGTGCAGCTGCCGAGGCAGGTACATTTGATATCCGTTCGGTCGCGCATCCATATTACCCAGAGACTTAGTGGTGGGCTGATACCCGGAGTCTCCTTCCTGATGCATTTTATATTTCTG